>NC_141559.1:82722454-84151616 GCF_036417535.1 Chlamydotis macqueenii
CTAGTCTTCTAGGCAAATAGTTGGGAACCTTTCGGTAAAAGTTGGCCAAAAGACATCATGAAACAGCTTTTGAGACATTACCTTGGGGAATAAACTTGTACTGCCCAAGGGGTGGAGCCACTTTCTGCTGTTGGTAGTTTTATGAAGAAACACCGGTAATCTGGTATATAATTGCCCACCTACTCCGTCGTATAGTGTGCAACAAACTAATTTCAGCAGTACCTCAAAAACTCCCTGGCTACGAAACCATTTCTGGATACAGCCTACTGCACTAGTTTAAGTCTGTAAAACGTAGAATACTCAAATGTATAAATTCAATATATAACCAAGCCTTAGTTTTACTAGCACAGCTAAAGCGATAACCTTTTCTTAGTAAAGGCGGCATAAAACACACGTCCTTCCCTTTTCCACACATACAAATACACACAAGCGCTATTTGTATACCAAGTATAACTTCGTTAACATTAAACAAAGCAGGTAGTTTAGAGAAGCCAAACAAAAAAAAGAAAAATCATACTCAAAACCTAAAACTCCGTGATGTACTACAGAAAAACGTAACGAGGATGAGATGGGCTTGCTCCGTGCCACACCCAGGAGACTGGCAGTTCAGACACACACAGCATCGTGCCCTCTATGACTGGATTTTTGAAAGCTGGAGGAGTTTCATAGAGGTAAGAGCCTACCAAAGGCTGTCTAGGATCTCCTGAGAAAGTAATTTCTTCCCTTTTAACAGAGCATCTAAGCTTACACACAGACATTAAATGCAGAAAAAAAAAATTCCCTTGACTAAATCACACGTAAGGGCAAGTTACTTTCAACTCATCTATACTGCATCCTCCATTAGTCAACAAAATTAAATAAATTACCTTATAGGTCTTAGCCAACTCTATTTCCTGTGATTTTAATATAAGCCTACATATTAATTCCCATATATGTGACCTGATCTCCTTTACCTTGTCAGTGGTTTACGAGAGCAGAATTCCTCAGAACTAGGGCTGGAGAACATGCCTAATTACAGTCATTTAAAAAGGAGGTAACGGATAACCTTTACATCTCACGAATTTCATTTAAACTATCCTCCCGCAATATTTATATTTGTTTCAACACGTATTTGCAGAGACAACTCAGAGAAGAGTGCTTCCAAAACCCGGTTCCAAAGACCTAATGATTATGGGAGTCATCTTGTGAGAGGAACAGCCACTTACTAGGAAGATAATTACATGTTTATCATTAACATACATTTGCATTTCATTTTCTCTACCGTTCAAGAGCTATTAGTATAGTTAACATGGCTGCCACAATCTGTCCTCCGTTCTCACCAACCATCCTAAAATGGGGAAGGGAGGAAAGAAATCTGCGTTAGCCAGATAAGATTCGGAGGCTTTGAAGATCCTTTATGAGCAATACACAAAGAATCGAGAAATTACGCCTTAGATACTGGAACAAAGCGAACAAGCACAACGAGTATTTATAGGAGAGGGAAAAAAAAAAAAAAGCAATTTGATTTGCCAAGGAGTTCTGCGTTGGTTTTGCTATTATTGCAGATCTGTGGGTGTGTGAAGTTCATCTCTCTCTTCTGTAGCCTAGCATCTCCTTAGTCAGCACTTGAGTCTCAGCCTCATGTTTGGATAATTACAACCTGATCTTTTGAGAGTATCTGGAAGATCAGAAATGGCTCATCAATGCTCTGCTCAAAGAGCTATAACCGATTTATTTACAAGTCTTATCAAACAGATTTTACTTTTTATCACTATGTCTTGTTCTGGTGTCCTTTATGTGTCACCACCACCAGCCACCAATCTTTACATTTCTCTTGCATTCCGTTACCATCTATACCTGCAAAAAATAAAAAAAATCTTTCCCATATGTAACCCTTTCTTTGCTCATGTTAAATATCACCTACAGGTTATTTCTTCCACCTCTGTATTTAAGATAAGCTGAACTAATATCATGGATTAAATTCACCAGTGGCACAGATCAGCATAAAACCATTTCATTTCGTCTGTAGTGATAGAAAAAACTGGGGTAAACTCTGAAACCAGACTTTAAATTAGAATGGGCTATAAAGGATCCTTTAAAATTTTTTTTAGGCTTACATAAAATACACATTTGCCAGTATTTCTAGAAGATTAACTATGGCATGAGAGTTCCCAACACGACCAGACATCAGAAACTAACTGTAAGCACGCTAGTGTCCCGTTCCTGTGACATCTTCTGCGCTCCTGTCCTACTCCCTCTGCGACAGCTGAGCGTACTCTGATCTCTTCATAATCCAAAGGTAAAGAAGAGTTACAAATTTTTGTTAGAAACTAACTCACTGGGATCCTTTCTTCAATATTAAGCTCTTCTTTCACTGGACTTTCCAAAGAAGTTGCTCCAATGGGGATGAAGTTATCATCTTTTGCACTGGTGAAGAAGGGCCTGGAAACCACCGAAGAAGACCTTGTAGACCCCAAGTCCCCCTGCCTGCTTTCCCCAGGACTAACAGGAAGATTCAAACTATCTAGAGAAATATCAACAAAATTATCCATGCTGACATGACCAGTAGGAATATTTAGGTGGTGAGACAGATTATCAAGAGCATCGCAATTCTTCTGGTCATCAGCTGGAGAGTTTCCATCCTCCCTAAGGAGCTGAGCAAGTCTTTCACCCAAAACAAAAACATTTGGGTCTGAACTTTGTCCTGTACTGTTACTTCTTGCGTCTTCATCACTAGATCCAGGAACGATCTCAGCGGGGAACTCTTGTATCATGGAGCCTCCTATACTATTTTCAGACACTCCTAAAACATTACTTTTTTCTTCTGGAGGCCGCACTGCCTCTGTTGAGGTTGCTGGCGGAATAACTTCAACCACGGACGTGTTCCTACTGGAAACATTTACTGCATTGTCAGAATGAGATCTAGTAAGAAGGTGGACAGGCAGTAAGTTTTTATTATGAAAATGCAAACTTCCCAGGGAACGTGCCTCTCTAGATGAAGCAGAAACATGATCTTTGGGGCTTCTAATGTTTTTTTGTATTGACAGAATATTGTTTGAAGAACTGGCGATTGCACTGTAGGCTTTCCTTCCAGGAGAAACTCCACCTGGGTCACGTGAAGTCACTGCATCACACATCTCCTCTGGCTGGCTCACGTTCCAAGCCCCTACCTTCTCCATGAAGCTAAGCAATGGGAGAGATTGAATTCTTCCAGTATGAGCATATTTCCATTTTAAGGACTCAAACTGTTCATTGTTTTCTTTCTGAGCACATGGGAGTGAATGCTGCTTCTCAACAGATACAGGTGTACTGGCAGATGAGTTCCCTGAAGTTTCTTCATTTAAGCAATAAGGAGAGGCCTGAATATCCGATTCGATCACAAGGACATCAAGTTCTTCTACCTTAGCTTTTTTGTTTAGAAGTATCCCTGGAGTGGACTGATAGCTTGGATGAGCAAAGTGTCCAGAGAACGAGCCATCACCCACAAGAAGATTAAATGAAGGGGAGATGCCTGTAACTTTATGTCCTCTTTCTATGGAAAAATCTGAAGTAGTTAATTCACTCCTGCTTACTCCAGGTTCTGCTTCCACTGGGGCACTCTCACTGCATGAAGAGGGAGCTTCCACGTCAGTCACAACCAGTTGGTGAGCTGCACAATCACTGGTGCTTGTCACAGTAGGGACAAACTCCTCTTTCGCAAATCTCACTGCAGGAGACAGTTGGTTCCGCTGATGATCTAGGAAAACTCCCTGGAGTTCCTCAGTAGCAGCCATGAACTTCAAGCTTTCAGAGCCATTTAAATTCACTCCACGTTCCTCCGACATTCCTTCGCCTGTTTCAGAAGCCTTTGCAGAAAAAACATCTTGAGCATCTGAATTTTTACAATCGTCTTTCCTCAAATCATTATATAAATTAGACAAAACAAGCTCAGGAACCTTCTTTTCTTTTTCCAGCTTCTCCAGCTGCCTCATGCACCCTTCTGACTCCCTCTCAGTCATTTTTACCTTTTCCTTTTGCACCTCGCTTTCACTTTTTTCTGAATTCTTAGTCAGTGCTGTTTTACAAGAGGAGTTTTCTGAAGATGAGAACTCATCATGCCTCAGTGACCCTTTTGCTTTCTCTGAAAGCTCAAAACCAGTAGCTGGTACGTTGCTGTCATGGGAGAAGTGTTCACCTTTTACAGATGTGCTACAGGTCTGCTTTGCAGGAGAGGCTTCCATTTGGCTATTTGCCTTGGTTAGCAACACCTTCGAAGTGGAGCTTGCTAAATTGTCACTTGTTTGGGGAATCAACACCCTCTTATCAGTAACATTTTTACAGTCTTCATTTTTCTCCTTGTTTACAACTAGTTGCCCAGAAAAAGAGGTTCGCTGAGACATCCAGCCACTATAACTGGTATCACAAGGTTCCACGTGTCTGAACGGAAGAGGATGCTGGGACAAAGTAAAGCGGTCACTGGGTTCATCAGAGGGAGATTCTATAGATTCATGGACGTGCGAAGGCTTTGAATGCTCCTCAGACGCACTAGAAACATCAGGGACTCCTCTGTAAGAGGCAAGAAAAAAGCAAGTGAATTTGTGAACCTAGTTTTTATTTCAACATCCATATTCTCGGCTTTAGTATAAGAGGTAAAAGTAGAACTTCACTCAAACAAACACCTGGGGTTTAGCAACATACACATAAATTCATCCCCTAAACAGGCCAAAAAGTGAAGAAGTTTAAAGAAAGTCCAAACAATAACAAAAAGCTTTACTGCCCTGTAAAATGAAGGTTTGAAAATAGTAGTAGTCTACTTAGTATGTCAACATTTTCCAGTCAATTTAGGATTGAAACATTTTTTACTAATACGATGTTTATTAGATAAATAAGAGTTGCTTACATAGATACATAACTTTGTGTGTGGGTTGTTTTGTTTTTTTTTAACATGAATCATGCACTTCAGGTTCCTTATATCAATTGTTTCTTTAAAGGATATAAAGTAAGCCAGCTCTCAGATGAACACAAGCAACAAATTTCTATAAACATCTAATATTTTTATTGTGGATTTTGAATTAATAGTTCTTCTCTATGAAAGAGATCAGCAAGACTCGATTACTGTTACTCCACGGAGCTCTGGTGGAACTAAATTCTGATCCACAAAGTGAAGTCACAGTGTGTCACATCAGGAAACAAACCTGTCTCCTGTCACACACCAAAAAACATACAAGGAAACCTAAACACCAATGGCACTGTAAATATGTGTGTTTATACACATACTTTGTTTTTTTCCTCTTTTTAATAAAGGGCAGATGATTTCTTGCCTTCTTTGCACAAAAGGAATCATTTGTCACACCTTGAAATGAAGGCCTGGACGAAGACTGTCACTGAAATAACTATTTCTTTATGTAAACCTTTGTCTTATTTCTGTGACCATAAAACTAATCCTGTAGTTTTCAGATGCAGGACAATTCATGGCTGCTCAGGAAAAAAAGGTCTGCATTCTGTCATGACACCAGGTAAGTTTATCCTACCTTAAGGGAATAAAATCCATTTCTGATTGCTGGAGGAGCGTGTCATCTGAAAATCTTTGGCCTCGTGTTGAATACGTCAGCAGTGGAAGACAGGGAGAGAATTGACTGTCCTGAACATCTGTTAAAAATAACAATAACACAGTGATAAAAGCTTGCCAGAGAGTCCCTTCTTAAGCTGTCCTGCCAACTGTATAGCCTTCAGAATTCAAAAAGATGACAATTGCAGTGAAAATTATGTAATCTCATCACTTAATTCCTTTGCTGAAGCATGTTCCCTCATGTATTAAGCTCATTTTTCTTATCACTTATAAAATTCAGCTTTCTCCTCATCAATCTCAAAATACTACACGGCACTGACATCTTATCCTTAAAACTTTTTTTTTTTGCGCACATCCCTATCCTTTCCCACTCACGAGTCAGCACCTCCCTCGTGATTTCCATGCAGTCCGTACACGTCAGAGAACGGTCACAGGGCTTCTACTCAGATCACCATTTACCTCTTTAAAAACCAAGAATCCTCACCAGCGCTTTTCCCACTCTCCATTTTTCCATAAGTTTTGATTACGGCAAAGGCTGCATAGGATTTTTTCTTTAAGGTTTCAAGATACAAGTAATAATAAAACTCAGCCAGCACAATTACACTGTTACTACTGACTACTGCTGCAGCAACAAATTTTAGTTTCTATCATATATTTCTTTGTTCCTTTCAGTCCACTGCTTACAAAAACCAAACTGAAATGTTTTATACCGTAAGAATAAAAACAACTATAAGCTGGTGTCTGATAAGTGTAAATGCCTACATACACGTTTGGCTAATGCAAAAAAAAAAAAAACTACTTTCAATACTTTGATAAGCAAGCTTTTTTTTTTTTACTTTCTGAAGCAGAATTCACATTCATCTAATTTAGATTCATTAGTTTGCAGCCATCTCAGACAAGCTACACTCGGTAGCCCTTACAGAAGGGATAAGATGAGATAAGATGACCACGACATACAAGAATCAAGTTTACATTACGTCAGCTTTATCCCGAGGCTCTCCGCAGCCTCTATTACATCACTTGACGAGCGGTATCCAACCACAAGACGACCTTTCTGATTCATTTTTAATTCAGTACTTCCAATTAACATTTTTAATTACTTTAGAACGCTACACAGTGAGAGTATAATTATATGGATAGAAATAATTCCACGTCGCGCAGCAAAGCTGGCTCAAGATCTGGATGCCCTCTAGTCCCACCCCATCAGCAGCTAGCAAAATAATAATATGATTGCTGTAGTTTTCAAAGATCCCCTTCCATCTCAGCAGCTGCCTCCACCACATGGCCAGCCTAATGTCTGCTAAAGGAAGCCAAATTTATACTTTAGCATCTGGAGTACAGATGGCACAAACTTGCCACAACAACTTAAGTGGGGAGTCTTTGTTTTTCTAGCGCCCGGTGCCTCTCTAAAGCTAATTTCTCCCCATTACTTTATTAGATAAATGCATGGCATTTGTCGCCACTTCATTTCACTTTTGTCCTAACTATTTGCAATATCAAACCTGAATGAAAAGTAAAAAAGCCACCTGGTTTTTTTTGGAAGTTTATAGGAAAGCAGATTATATGTATCTTAAAAAAAAAAAAAAAATAGTATGAATAGCTGAGCAACTTGACAAGAGGAGGCATTCAGAAGAGGCTCCAATGTAGACTGGTGAGCACCTGGGCACAGCTAGACCAAAAAAAAAAAATAATTATAGCACACACAGAACTGTTAAAAAAAAAATAGAGGAGAAAACTCAAGACTGGCAGCATCAGCACAGAGGGAGCAGGAGGCAAGAAAATAAGGAACAAGGTCAGGGATGTCTGATTTAAAATGTAACAGCGCCCCAGGGCTGTGTTATATCACAGGGCACAACCAGATTGATAGGTACTCACGTGATTTTAATCATCATTTGAATCATGATTTAAAATCATGGAACAGGAGACTGATCTCATTCACTGTAACCCCCTTAGGATTTATTTAAAATGTACTTTACAGGAAACAGAGAGGCTTGTTTTCAGTGGCGGATACTGACTTCGAACCAAATACAGCTTGCACATTTAGTTCCTTATTCCCACCCACTAACTGGGAGTAGACAACACTTACAATGCACTTGTTTTGTTTAGAGCACATTTACTCAAACAATTCTTCGTTGCTATACTTGAAAGTATCAAGTAGATTAACCACAGTTAGCTTGGATACAGAATTGCATTAAAGATGCAAAAGCACGTCTTTTAAAAAAACATTAAGCAAGCTGGAATCTAAACTATCTTAGATGTGTTGGATGCACTTTTCTTCCTCCCAAATCTTGCTTTACATTTGAAATGATATTAGTGAGCAAAGGCAACAGTAATTGCAGTTATTGAATTAAGATTTGTCATCTCACATCGTGAAACACTTCATGTTTTCAGACCCTGCATCTCATTTTTATTTAGACAACAGAAGAGGAAAATAAGCTTTTCTGATTTTCAGCACAACTTCTTCACCTTGAATTAAAACGTGTTTTCAAGCTAAACTGAAAATTAGGAGTGATTAAGAGCGAGCTTCTCCGCACAATAAAGACTGAGTATGCTGTCTTTGTAATCAAAGAAACAAAAAAGGCTGAGGGAGGGAACCAAAAATAATTGAAAAAAAAAAAAAAAAAGCTGTCAAATGCTGTCAAAAATAGGTCTTGCCAAACAGTTTTTTAATGCAACTACACATGTAATGATAAAATAAATGTGCATATTCACATATACACACACACAACATAAGTCACAACATTTGGCTGATAAATCAATGTTTTCAAGATATACTATATCAACAAAAATTCAAGTATCACTCAACATTTCTATTAAGAAAGTCAACCCAGCACTCAAGCAGATTTAAAATGATTTACAATTCTTCAAATTGAATTATAAACAGGAAATCCTCACTGCATGGGTATGTACCTAGTCAGGAGCCGGTTTTGCCCCTGAAACTTCAGAAATCCCCATGTTCTTACAGAGAAGGCCCACAGACGAGGCAGGTATCTGCCAAGCAATAAATATCTAACAGAGGCAAGGACAACCTTAGAAAGCAACAACTCGGACAAGGACTTGGGGCCACGATGAAGAATCCACTGACAGGAGGTCAGTGCAATACTGTATCCAAAATGGCAAGCAAATTTTTCATACTTAGAAAAAGAAGAAGTAGTAACAAGGACTGTTCTTTCCAACCTTTTACTGAAACTGTAACTGAATCGGAATTTGCAGGTTCTGATGACCGTAACTCCATATTCATAAATATCACAGGAGGATCAGAGAAAACAGCTAAAGAGATTGGAGAAACATACCTCATCACAAGAGACTCCTGGAACTAAATCTGTTTCATATAATAAAAGAGACGATTAAGAATGACTCAATTACATTTGTATGTATGTATGCAAGACCAGAAATTTGGCCATTAAGAGCATTTCAGTTTGGATAATACATAACAAGAATCCAACGCAAAACACTGACGCTGTGCAAACCTAGGTGACGAATGAGACGCTTTCTGAGTGCATCGACGCAAGACAACACCACAGCTGGCTTTCTACTAAATGTGCAAGATCATTAATGGCTTCAACAGTTATTCAAGCTGCACAATATTTTTTTTCTTCAATTCTCTCTCTTTCCTCCCTGCTCAGCCTCCTACACATAGTGCTCCACCTCCACTTGAAGCAGTAAGACCACTCAGCAAGGAGGGACAGTCCCAATCTCTGCCTCCCAGCGCAGAGATGTGTTTCCCTCTCCTTATTTTGCACAGGCAAGAGAACTTGGATTCAGCTGAAACGTAACCATCTCCATTTCCAGTCCCACCATTACCTCTCAGTCTGAACAGCAAGCTGATCCGATTGCACCAGTCCTCATGGTGGGTTTCGCAGAAGGGATGCAGCAAGAACAAGAATACAGGACAAGGAAACACCAGACTCTTCCTTTTCAGTAGGAGTCTTTAACCAACTAAATATACTGCAGAACTGTACCCTGAAACTAGCTTCCACTTCAGGTGGTCTTGCCCCCTCTCCAAAGAGCATTCTGGTTTTGCCGCGTAGCAGAAATCTGCCTTAGGCTGACAGTACACCTTCCCCAGAGGTTTCCAGTCACAGAACTGTGGTGGTGATCACTGACTTGAAGCAGCAGATGACAAGGCCAAGAAATAAGAGCGAGGAAAAAGAGAATAGGAAAAAAAAAAAAAAAAAAAAAAGGAAGGAAGAAAACATTCGAGATTCACTGCAGCCACATCCCCAGTGGAAACCCTCCCTCTCTTTCAGCTCGCCCCCTGCAGCAACCTGCAGAGATGACCTGTAGAAGCACTCTTAGGGAGTTCAATAGATGACATTTAACTGGGGCTATTAAACGTTTTTTTTTTTTTAATATATATATACAAAATATAACTCCAGCCATGACACAGCTTTTTTTAAACATTTCCTAATCTTACAGCACATGAACTCTAATGCTTTCAGCAAATTATTTTCTTTAGGAGGCAGAAAGATCACGGCTATCATATTTTGGATGCTCATGATGATTTAGGGGCTCATTACGCTCAGACATAACCTAGGTTTTGCCGGCAGAGGAGCAGGTGCTCGATGCTTAAAGCAGCAAGTGACGTCAGTACAACACTCTTTGAGCATCTTGTGTCAAAACAGTCATTCTTCCCGCTGTCGCTCTGAAGGTCAGAAAGCTTCCTCACAGTTGAATTCACCGAACAAGCAAAGCTGGGCATGCTACTTTATCTTACAGGCTGCTGACAATTCTGAATGCCAGACTCAAATTGCCATTTGTGGAAGATAAAAAAAGGAAGGCAAAACAAAAACAAAACCTTCTTGGCTTTGTCAATCTGTTCCACAACGTAGCAGGAGCCATTCCAATACAACTGTCATTGTGATTTTGTCCCCCTCCTCAAATGAAATTCAAAACACTTTTTGAAGAGAAGAAGGAATAAATTAGTATGATAGCTTATGTTTCTCCCTTCTTTCTCACCTTTCCTCCCGTATCTGGAAATTTAAGTACATCTACAAAAAGGCTGTAGCTACTGGCACGCTTGCTAGAGAGCAACAAATAAAATGCTAGCAGTATACAGAATTCTTACATCTTTAGATAATATTAAAAAGCCCTATGCTTTCTCTTTAATTCCAGCTGCATTTTAAAAAGCAAACTTTGACAAATATCAGGAAATTTTTCTTCATTAAACGGATTCCAGTTCTGTAAACCACAATAATGTGGACAAAAAGCTATAAAATACACAAAATACAACAATCCTACACAGAGGATGTAGGCAAAGACAAAGCATGCCTAACTTACCATGTCCTTCCACTTTCTAATATCTGTCTTAAACATGAATTTCCTACATGGCAAAACAAAAAACAAACAAAAAAAAAAAAAAAAAAGAGAGAGGATTTTATTTAGTATTAACCAACTCGCTCTGATGCACACATAGCTTTTAATTACAAAGCTGTCTGTAGACCCAAACATGAAATAGCCAAAACTGCTTTTTATTTCATAAAGCAGAGAATCTCTTCAAAAAGATGTTGAAGTAATTTCAAATCCACAATTAATTCAGCCACACCAAGCTTGTCTGCCTGTGTTGTTATGCTAGAAGAGAAATTCATCTCCTTGGCATGTTGTCTTTAAAAAAGGCTTAGGGCAACAAGGGACAGGGCTTAGCGTTCAATGTAGACTAAAAGCAATATATTAACTCTATATTGGCAAATGTTTAGGATTTTCAATAAGTTACTTGAAGTTTTAAGAAACCAAACAAGTGCTGGTCTTTCCTTTAATGCTTTTGTCACGCACAGGATTTTAGAAGTTACTTCAGCAAATCTATCAGCTCTACAAAAGCTAACCTTGTCCCATATTCTGCCTTTACACATAGAAGTGCTCTTGTGTCTCGTTTTTCTTCATGGAAATCCACGTATATTCACCACCACAAAGTTAACAGAGAACGATACACAAGAGAATCCCTGAACAAGAGGTTCAAGCAGAGAAACAGCAATTTTTTGGACCAGATAATCCAAGTTACCAAAACCAAATTCAATCTTTGAAGAAAGCGTAACAGGAGACACAAGGGATAGTTGCAGCCACCACGCCAGACCGATAGTGGAAGGGACTGAGGGTCAGACCTCAGAGGGGTTCGGTATGAAGCAGAACCTCTGGATCCAGATCCACCAGAGATGTTCTCTCTCCCCTTACAGGCTCCTTCACGAAGGATGGATCAAAGTGTTACCAAAATAACCACAAAAACAATGAAAATGAGCAAGAGCTGCACCTTGTAATAACAGCCAAAGTCATAAAACCCTCAGGAGTTACCCCGAATTCCTACCAGGCTATTCCCAGGGCAGTTTCAACTCCATCCCCTTAAGCAGTTGTTTAACTTCAAAACAAACAAAAAACCAAAAAGCCACCCACGTACAAGTAAGAATACACAAGCAGGTACAGGAACGGCAAATTGCAAGTTCAACTTGCGGTTAACCGGAAGCAGTGCAGGTTTATTTTAAATTATCATAAGCAATCATGTTATTTGCCTATAATTATTTTGTTTGTTCATGAAAAAAAATCTAGCCTAAGGGCGTCGTGAAACCAGCCTTAGAAGCAGCTTTATTCAGCAATTCCAGTTCCATCCTGGAAAAGTGAGTCACAAATATAATAACCTAATGGGCGGGATAACGCTTGATTGTGCGGAGCGATCCTCTAAGGGATAGCAATACAAAAAGAAAGACTCTGGGCTTAGTAACAGCAGTGTTAAGTTATGCGTTTCCAAGGAAGGGTATGAAAGTATATGCGTAACAGGAGCCTAGTTGGAGTACTGTAAAAGTAACGAGGGAAGTAAAGAAAAGAAAAAAAAAAAAAAAAAACCAACAGTGTTATCAGCAGGTAAGAAGTTAACAGATGATATAACAGTAAGTTACAGTATACATCCATAAAGGCCTGGGCAGGAAAAATTAACAATTCCGTTGGAATTGAGACAGAGCTGACTTTGAAAGCAAAAGTTAACGTAGTGCATGATCAAATTTGACATTTGAGCTGGCATTTAAGAGTTGAAAAAAAAAAAAAAAAAAATATAGAAATCTACGCCCGAATGCAACAACTGCTAATTTAAGAGTAGAACCAATGGATAACACTCACGTCTGGGGGTGTGGTGAGCAGTTTAACATAGTAACTTGGATGTGTAAGGAAACAGAAATGCAATAAATGTGCAATAAATGGCAAGAAAGGAAAATGTTCTGGCTTGGGTAACTAAAACAGCTCTCAATAACAGTCTAATTGTGTCTTCCATAGATAGCACAGAAGAGAGAGGAAACCACAGTTGAAGTTAAAAAACAAGAGAAAAATAAGGGCGAATAAAGAAAAACATTGTCTAGATTGGTGTAAATTCCAGAATACAACAATGTCATTAGGAGAAATAAAACCCAGGATATTTTATGTCAAAAATAAAGGTGACTGTCAAATAATAGATACACAAACCCTACCAGCATTACTGAAAATAACCCATCAGTCATTTTGGATACCTCAAGTGAGAGCCTGATGCACCACTAATGGTGCATTAAAAGAGCTAAAAACGTGTTACGAAAAATGGAGTTATAACAAATTCACCTGTCCTGCAGGAACATAACCTGAAGAATGCTGTACTCGAACGCAGCAACAACTACTTGCATGCAAGTAGCAGTTAATGTTTCTCTCACCTACGCTAGGAAATGGCTGCATGCATGTTCTTTCACATCAGAAACCTGAACCCCACGTGGAAAACACCGTAACGTTCTTCCCGTACGGATCAGGGATGAAACACGTGCGGCGTCCAGCCGTATCATGCATTAGCTACTCGGAATTATGTAACGTGGAAGAGTGCTACGCTGGGATTAGTATGGATGGAACAAACTTAGTGGTGAATCACAATAATTAGAACAAGAAGCTAACTACAAGGAAACACCAAGTCAGAAAACTCCGTATTATGTTCGAAAACCAACAGCTATTCCGATTAAGTGATGCAGAAACCCTAACTATTCACCACTAGGATGCTCACAGCTGTACCATAATTAGGTTTTTAACACCCCACGGGGTTTTTTTTGTGTTTCAAATTGTATTAATGATAACACTTGTAATACACCAACACACTTCACAAAGGTTTTCACATCTTGGAGCTAGGATTAGCAATACCGAAGCTAGCACGCCAACTGAAAAAGCATTCTGAGGTGCAGATGATCAATAAATTGGAAAGAATCAATGTCCACATTAACGTGGTACATTCCAAAATGAGTATTGTCCAAACCCTGAGAGAAATTTAAGGACTTGTAACAAAGATATTTCTACTGATATGAATGAAAGTAAGAACGTGTGTATAAACTTGTGTTTAAGCACCTGAACAGAGGACTCATTAGCAGAAGGTCCTGTGCTCTGACAACAGGAGGATGATGGCAAGGTTGCTGCATTTCACATGCACAGCTCCCTTCTCTGTTAGCCCAACAGGACAGCGGACCACAGCGGAGCACCGCTCCAGGATCCGATAGCTTGGATACATAGGCTGCTGTATTACAGGCAAGCTCAACCACTTCGGGAAAAAAAAAAAAAAAAAAAAAAAGAAAAAAAAAAACCACAAAGAAAACAAAACAAACAAAAACCAAAACCAAAAGAAACTGAAAGTGGGTAAACATCAATTTACTTAGACTTTTTGTAAATAATTACCACCTTCCCCTTCCATGTAGTCTTTGTTATGCTAACTTCCTACACAAGCAAATCCCCTTATCTGGCTAGTTTGGATTAAATCTTGCAGTAGCACAGTCCTAGCTAAAATTCCTCTGTTTTTCCTCTTATCTGAAAAGGAATACCTATACTGACCAGTTAAAGAGCTGTAACACTTATAAGACAGCTTTGTAAAGGGCTACTGAAAATCTTTTAAAACTGTATTTGGAGACGGTCTGTAAAGAAATTCTGTAAGAAGCAGTGAAACACAAGAAGCAGTACACAGTAGCCTTAATACATAGTAAGGGGTGCAAGCACGCACACACTTATCAAATAGCTTTTCATGTTATCAGTACATCCTTTTTACTATTATATCTACTATTTTGAAATCAATGAAGATTTTTGACTAACAAATTAATACAGATTTTAAGGACACAGAGAACGACCACCTTACCTAGACAGAACTCCAAAAATTTCTAACTTGGCTCAGGCTTACTGTTAATTCTAAAGAAAAACAAGACTAGTTTTCCCTGAAGCTAAAAACAATCAGTTCACGTGTTAAAAGATCCAAGGAAGGTACACAAGCTCTCTATCTCATTGTGAAGACGGGCTTTGACAACAAAATTACACAGAATGTATTTTGTAAACAACAGTTCTCCCTAAAAGATGTCAAATCCGGGTTAGGAATTCATTTAAAAGGAAAATTCCAGTTGTTTAGCAGTTAAACAAAAGGCAACTTTGAGCATACCCAGCAGTAAGCCATGTGCTGTATCTCCACGAGACTGCCTTCTAGATCCCTCTGCCGAAGGCAATGCTCCTTCCTCCAGTGTGGGGAACTCCGTCAGGTCATTTCTATCACAAGTCAGGCCAAGCTTTGTCTCTGAGGCAGCAGTTAAATGACTGGCATCCACTTCTGCTGGAAGTTTATACCATGGCTCAACTCCCTAAGAACAGGTGAGGAGAAAAAAAAAAAAAGTGCTCAAGCATCAAGAAAGCTTTATAAGACATATTTCCAAAGAAAATAAAACAAAACAAAAAAAAAACCCAAAGAAACTGAAAGTGGGTAAACATCAATTGACTTAGACTTTTTGTAAATAATGATCAATCATTTATAAGGCAAATCATTATCATCATTAACTTATAATCACGTATATGTTACCGTAAGCGAGAAAGTGTCCCAGTGAATTGGTAGGAGCACAGTACTATCCCTACTTAGTAGCTGCAAGCTCTTCTACCTTTTGAAACACTACTGAGGTATTACAAACTACTTTTCACACCAGAGTTTTGCTACATGAACTACAATCTTTCCACAAGATTCTTATAATCACTTGGAAATAGAATTTTTTAATCAACTCTGTCTTTTCAAAACAGTGATCTTATGCACTTCTCAGAGTAATTAAATATTTGGCAGCACATCCAGATAGAACTACTGTGACTGTAACACGATGGGAGTACAGTTTTCCTTAATCACACGAGGAACCTGTCATTAAGGTCTAAAAGTAGTCAAATTTCACGTGAACTGAAGCACAGCTCTGCGCTAAAACATAAATCGGCTATTTTGAGGCAGACAGGTCTGATAATTTAAGGGGCAGTAGCAGGACCAGGATTATAGTAAATTACAAACAAAATACAGATCAAAGATACTGTTGCAAAGAAAAAAAAAAAACACACAGAACAACAAACACATTACACTGGAAAATATACTAGGTTTATAATCAGAAAACAAAAAGAGGGAAGAGGGAGGGAAAAATAAATAAATAGAATCACTGAACTACTGGGGATTCAGTTTTGAACGATAACTGTTGAAAAGGTTTGTAGCACTTGGGTCAAGACTAGACTAGATGATTTGTCAGAGATCACCACAGTCCTATTTTTCTGCTGTTCCAAGACACACAAACACAGACCTTTGCAGGGCAAGGACGGTGAAGCTGTAAATTATACAGATAAAGTACTTAATATTATTTTCAAATCACATAATCAACCTTTAACCACAACCAAAACAAAGCACAGTACAAATACCCAATTAACAGCAGTTCTCTGACGTATCGCTTCTCCTAGGGAGATCCCACTGGTAACGGACGCCTGGGTTTCGCTACTGCTGCGGCTTAAGGATTCCTCCTTCCAGTCACGACGTGGTGGAGTTGTGGCAATAGGCTAAAAGAAATGATATGTGTTTTTAAAACAGAAAATAATTCCCTGGTATTTCAACATGTGTATATATTTAAGTAATGGACAATGAAATACATAAAATACTCAAGTCATCCCAAACCCCAAAAATTGGGCGTCTACATCAACGTACTTAGGCAGTGACTTAAATTCCATCCAGAGTCCCAAAACTTAACAAAAAAACCCCTACAGTGAGTCTGATTTTCTGCACATTATCATTTCTGAGGGCCAGAAATGTATTTCTCATTTCCAACCCATGTACACGCAGCCCTGAGTAAAACACAAAATACCAAAAAGACTCATCATCTTGGTCAAAATCAGGTTCTGGCATTTGTCCTGTCCGGTTTATTAACAGTGGTTGTTGGGTTTTTCTAATAGTAATTATTTTATTTAGATTGTTTATTTATTTGTTATTTTATCAAAAACAAAAGGCTTTTATATCAATTTTATAAACTAAATTTTAAAAGCCACCCTATGTAAATATCTTAAAGCAAGTCTAGGTTGATTTCTATATCATAATTTAGCAATACCTGACATACTTCGAGGTCATGAATTGAAGTTAAATTGGACTTCCACCTAGAGAAGCAGCTGTAACATTTTTTCCCCACAAGGGAACAGTTTTGCAGTCAGAATGAAATTTCTATGGTATCCCGTGCCTGAGGTCACAGCAACCGTGACAGCTTTCCCCAGACAAGACAGCCAGCCAGGTTCAAACACAACAGTATATAATTGTGAAAACAGACATTTCTGGAACACCAAGATTCAGCCCAAACAAAAAATGTCTCAAGAAAGTAGTTATGGGTTTTAAAAAAAAAAAAAATTCTGGAGAGGGTCAGTGAGAAAGACAAATTATCTCCCACAATCCTGCTTCTACATGAATAATTATAATAATGTCAGATGTGTGCCTTCTGTTATGAAGTCCTCCAGCAACAACTGTCTTTTTTCTAAATAGATTTTCTGATAAATTGGTCTAACATTCATTCGGAAGTCTCCATTCAGTAGCACAGACCTACCTTGACGGATGATTTGCAACCTTATCACAAAAAAAAGCAAGCCATGAGAGTTTTCATGAAGACCTTAATTACATTCTAAGAGATGAGACACCAACTTGGAGAAAAGTCCAGAACACAGACCTGTTTCAATGTAAAAGGAACATGTAAAATTCAGCATTTGAGATGTTTTCTTTAAATGTGAGTATTACGTACTAGATTAGCTAAATTGTCACCTGAACTTTGTTTTGTTCTCGTTAAACACTAAAAAGCTGGAAAGGATGTGAATGAAAGCTTAAGATTTTTTTTTTTTTTTTTTAGTTTATTACAAGACTTCCAGTCCATCCTGAAACTTCAGAAAGGTGAGCTCACTCTTGACCACGGCACCTCAGTTGAACGTGATTCTGATACAAAACATAACATCTCCAATCCATCTACCAAAAATAAATTACAGCCATCACAAACGAGTGTTTAACCATCTCTTCTGTTCCTAAGAAGCTATTAGTTCTGCCATGGAGACAGTGGATTTAAAAATTTCAGAGACAAGCTGAGGAAAACGCCTTCAGTTCTGACTCACTTGTTAAGAGACACCTGAACTAATCACTATCCCGTGGCTGGGTTGTCACCTACAAAGAGTTTGGACCTTCCCTCTAATTCCCAACTACACGGATCCAAGCTTGCGGTGAACAGTTTATTTGCACCCTTACTACCTCTGAGAACACGCAGAGCTGCAGACAGGCTGAACTTCTCTTGCATTTGGTCAGGGGGCTGCTAAGACTCACCAGCAAAGCTCCAGATGGGTTCCCATTAGCTTCATGCTCAATTCTGTCCATGAACAACAGGCAACCCCTAAACTCTTCCTCCCTGGAAACCGCAGTCTACTTCACTTGTAAGGTGGCATTCCAATGCAGGATTTTTCCTTTTACCCCTTAGATGCTCCGCTTCTCCTCTAAACTAAGCCACTTGCTCAAATGTCCGACTGCAAAGTAAAGAACATTGCTGGGGCAACACATTTTTCAGGCACAGTTACAAAAACTTCAACTGTACATAGTTATCTCACCAATTTTAGCTTTTGGAAAGACAACAATTTCCAGAATTCCAGTACCACATGCCATCTTAAATCCACTGAAATAAAACATGACGTAGTTCTCTATACAGGTCAGCACTGTAAATAAACTACTTGCAATGGCAAGAATATTTTTGTCCAAGTTCAAACAAGCTCCAGCACTCAAAAGGAAGATGTTTATTACTGATCATGTGTAAATCACACCCATGAAACTAGGACTCAACCGGGTAGGAATTACTCGTCCAAATGAATAAAATAATAAGTTTGTTTGGGCTTTGTATCGAGACTAAAGATAATCATGGTAGCCTGTATGCATATATTCAATTGCTATCGCATTCCCCAACTTCCTATTGTTCATACTAATCGAGTAATTAAAAGACGCAACGCAGAAGTGTACGTGACAATAGCTCTGAAGGCAAAGCATTCCAGTACCTATTTGGTAATTTAATTAAGGCCTATTATTGAAAATTTGGTTTTACAATATGTATCTTCAGAAAAGGGCAATTTTATTAATCCAACTGGAAATTAATAATGTTAGGTACTGGAAATTAATAGCGTTAGGTGAGGGACCCATAATATGGTTAGAAAACTAATTCTAAAACAGAAAAAAAAAGGTACTGGTTTTACTTGGTTTTATTTAGATATGCTGAGCACAGCTAATTAAGTGGGTGCTGTAGAGAATATTAGAATGGATGAGTAATGACAGCATTCAAGATGCACACAATGAACAAAAGACTAAACAACCGAACTATGTGTGTTATTCTTCATTCTCCCCTGTACAATGACCTTCTTCAGCCTACAGTGAGCAATTCCTCTCAAAATCATTTAATTATTCGGATACCTGTCAACCACTTTAATTAAAATCCTTTCCCTATGCTGCAGCAGACTTCCCTCACTGCCCACCAGCATGCCAGAGGAATCACTTCACATCAAGAGACTTCTTCAGTTCCCCAAACCTACTGATTAACTTGCTTTCAGAACAAAAAATAAAAAAAAAGTTGACTGGCAATCTAAAGAAAATATGACCAAGATAATAATTTCATTAAACCTTATAGCCAAACTCTTAATTTGAGCCTTTTTCCATACAGTTCCAATGCACCTGGAATGATATATTCTTTGTCACAATACTGCAAGAAAGATACCATGAAAAACATCATCTGAACAGGTTTCTTCTGCCTATAGCTTCATATCTTAATCTTTTACCAGAATATTTACTATAGAATGAAAAAAAAAAAAAAAAAAAAAGCACAACTCACTATCAAGTGATCAAGAATCTTCCTTGGAGAGAGAATCTAACTTGAACAAGTCTCGGGTGAACGAGGATAAAATGAGAGTAGAAGGACAAAGTACTACTGAGCCTCCACTTTGAGGAAATTTCTTTCCCAGAAGTACTTCTCCTCCCAAACGCTCCCTTAGCACTTAGCTTTCAAAAGCACTTAGCTTTCAAAACCCATTCATTTCACGTTGGAATCTGGAATAGGTTCAACCAGTCTTATTTTGGAAGAACAGAGCCAAAGATGTATCCTATGCAGATTTCTCAAGAAGAAATTGGTGGAGAAATGCTAAGGAGTTATGATGCGATTACCACAAATAGCAATCTACTAGAAGATTCAGAGTACAATTAGATCCAGAGCTACCAAAGCCTGAACTACCCAGTCACCCAGAAGAGCAGGAAGGAATCAAAGCAGCATTACTACTGCTAAGGGTACTTACATTGCACCTTCCATGCAAAGACACAAAAATGTTTCATAAAATGATTCACATGACTACTTTAGAATGTACATGATAAATATTTATCCTCCCTTTACTAGGCACAGAGAACTTAGCGTACAACAATACGGCAAATCGGCGGCAGAGCTGATTACCCGAGTAGTCTGGTCTGACCATAATGCACATCTCTTCTTCAGCGCTCTAAGATTTCATCTGTCCTTGCCTGTAGCTTATGAGAGAAAGTAAAAAAGAACACCTACAGCACCACAAGCCAAGGAGATTAAAGAATGAGACCGTGAAATAAGATATGAAATAAACGTTTGTATGACAATTAGATACCCTTTACCTACCCAAATATTTCATGTAATTAGCTGCTGTCATTGTCGCAGCATCGTGAACATGGGAAGTGCTCTGCACAGTGGCAGACTGTAGAGAAAACGTATTTACAGAGCCAATTCCAGTTAAAATATAGTTTTAATGATTTTGCAGCATGCACCTTCTTGATCTAAACAAGAAACATTCTTCTTTTTTGTTTAAGCAAGTAGAAAAAAACCACGATGACAGAAAATCAGCAAATACTTACTGTCAGTCTCCCAACTCCATCCAGGTTTACCGCTTCTGATTTCCGGCTCACTGTTTGTTAACGTTTCTTATCAAAATGCCCATAAACTATTGATCTGCCTGCAAAGCTACTGGGAGGTGGGAGGGGAAGAAGATTTGAACTGGGGATGGTGGGAGGGAGATGAAGCAGGACACCCATGAAAGGAATATACTCATAATTGGTCAGGAATTCTCCACTGAAACATGCTCCTCAGAAAACATGAGTTGTGTTCAACCCAAGAAATCCCATACGAAAGAAAAATTTACCATCAACGACTGATTCTCCCAGGAAGGCAACCATTCTGAAAAACCAGCCACTCAATAAACCAAAAGCTCTACAAATCAAGAAGCAATCCTACTGCCCCAGCTTCAGAGCAGCCCATCTCACAAATGCCCAGTGAAACCATTACATTTACCCATTCCAATACCACTGCTTAAACTGTTCAACTCTTGCACATCGCCACAAGAACAATGTCCATGGTTCTCACAAACTGCGTTAGTTATACATTTAATAAAATCTTCCCAGAAAAACCTAAGGCTTCTTTGGAGACCGCCCTTTCAAAATTTCCTTCAAAGAAAAGAAAACCATGCACGTTTTACACAACTGCATATATCCACAGCTGCTTATATCCAGATTTTATTCTCTGAAATCAAAGAGAATCAAAAGTTAATCATGCTTGAGATACTGAAGTAACAGGAGGACATTAAGGAAAGATGATCACTTCCTGAAGGCAAATACTTCCCACACAAGTAGGATTCTCCTCTGGCACCCGACCTTGAGTTGTGTTTTCACGTAACGAATGCCCCCGCTCAAAGTGGCACAGCTTCAGGGCCACACACTCATCAGCTGTGGTTTCTCACGCTTGCACACATAAGGCTGTGAGGCATTCAGCACCGCTCTTTAAAGAAACCTGAGATGGCATTAACAAACCACCATAAGGGAAATAATCTCCCCTTTTCAAAGACAGCCAAGTCGCCAGGACCTCGGGGGTTAGCAGCTGGAAGGAAGCAACGGAAACAGGCAACAGCACATTCTGTTTCGTTATTTCATTTTTAATCCTCACACCAAAGAGCAGTACTAAAGAAACAGCACAATGGAAGGGATCTGTCACATAGGAGCAGCGTGCACAGCAGGGCACAGGGTACATAAAGTCATTGCAAGCGAGAAATACATTAGGATTTAGTAAATTAGTATAATCATCTCTGAGGGCTTCCATATAATTAAACTCAAACAAAAAGTTTAACAAGGTTTTTCTTGTTAAATTTTTTTCTTTTTCCAATACAACACAAGTTAGTGTTTGCTGTTAAATAAATAGCGAGAGAAAGAGACAAAGATAAAGCTGAACAACCACAACCACCCCCAGACAACACAGTGCCATTAACTGAAACGGTGGGAACAGCAGATCCTGTTTGGCGTGCTCAGCTGATGCTACATTTCATGGAAAGAGAGAGGAAGGTTTCTCAGTTTTGAGCCACTGAAAGTCTGAATATCCAGGCTTAGCTCTCCTCACTTTATTCTGACCTACAGACCACTAAAAATATCCTAGTAAAAAAATAATACAATATAACATAGCACAACAAAGAAAAAGATGTAGAGAAACATGGGGGAAAAAAAAAACCCCTACCTAAATGAGTTATTCTAACACTCCGATCTTCCCAAAACATCAGAAATGCCATTCTTCCAAACACTTCATTTTATCTCATTTCTCCCTTCTAAAGATCAGAGGTACATGGCGCCAGAGCGGCCTTCCAGTACCGAAAGGGGGCCTACAGGAAAGATGGGGAGGGATTGTCAGCAAGGGCAGGTTGTGATAGGACAAGGGGTAATGGCTTTAATCTGGAAGAGGGTAGGTTAGATTAGATATTAGGAGGAAATCCTTCACTGTGAGGGTGGTGAGGCACTGGCCCAGGTTGCCCAGGGAGGTGTGCTGGATGCCCCATCCCCTGGCAGTGTTCAAGGCCAGGTTGGACGGGGCTTTGAGTGACCTGGTCAGGTGGAAGGGGTCCCTGTCCATTGCGGGGGGTTGGACTGAATGATCTTTAAGGTCCCCTCCAACCCAAACCAACCTGTGATTCCATGATCAGGTTAATTCAGTATACATCTGTGTTTGTTTCCTTATCCGTCTGAACACAGAGCTGTAAAATCATCAGCCCTGCAAAACCAGGCAGTGGAGCTCAGGACCAACTCCTCCAACATCAGTGAGCATTTACATCAAATCAGGTGATCACACAACAGTGGCAGAGGTGGATCCCCTCTCTGAACTTGCCTCTGCTGGATTTCATCTTGCTAACTTCAGGATTTGTTTTTCCTCATTTTGTTAAGAACATTTCCGATTCTGAAACCATTTTCCAAAGCACTTATCGCTTTCCCCAGCATAGTCTTATCTACTTATTTTCTAGGTCTCACCATCTACTAATCATGCAATTCATCAATGAAAATACTTAACAGGAATGAGCCAGAAAAAAACATCAAAAACCGTCCCTGAAATGCCTTCCAAACTTGCTGCATATTTTCTTGGCTTGTCCCAAGATGAAAACCTCTTCTGAGGTCACGATACAATCATGTGCCGCTATCCCTTTAGCTATTGGATCACTTACTGTCTCAAAGATGACAATGAAATGGGTTTGAAATCAATTGTTCTTGTCGAAGTCACAGTGGGTATTTTCTCAACAACTTATTTCAAGTGGTGTCAAATAGTTTGTTCTAAATTCTTGCATTTCTGTGGTTTTATCACCTACTCCTAGTGGATAACAAAACATACAACATAAAAACCACAATTAATGAATAATTAAACATTTTATTTTTCAGACAAGCATAAATTTGACTGTCTGTACACACAGTTAGTTTCAAATAAAAGAAAAGTCCTACAAACCCTGGGCGCATTTGCTGAATAACCGGACCCAAAGGATGCATGACCAAAATCCTTCACCGGAGGTTTCTTCATAGCTGCACAACTTCTACTGCATACTAAAAAGTTCTTGTTCTTATTTGCCCATTAGTTTACGTTCAAATTGTACATGGCAATAGCTTTTTTTAAAGCTACAAAAAGTTGTCAGGAAGCAGCAGCAAGCTGAGGTGCGAGCTCCCTGCCATCACCTGTACCGACAGTGCAGTGCGAGCCTCACGCCACACGGAGTCAGCAACCCGCTGCTGCAGGGCAAGGTCCTCCCCAGCTGCGGGGAAGGAACCGAGGACCACGGAGAAATAGGCAGAATTTACCTGTTAGTGGTCAATTCCACGTTTTGTGTTCCTGAAGATTAAAGGAACGACTTCTCCAGAACACAAAGAACGTAGGTCGCACTGTCTCGTACCTACCTGCTCATTTCACGGAGCAATTATCAGCTTGGAACAAACGGTCAAGGAAAAGCAAAGCAACTGTCGTGCAAAAGCACTTCAAAGGCCACGTGCAAACTCAGAATTCCCTTCACCCTACGTAAACGCGACGGCATTTCACAATAACCCAACAATTTAATTTATTGTGGCTTTATAGTCCATTAGCAACTCTACTTTGTGCGGCAGAACACAAGGTAAAAAAGCCTCTTCAAATACAGAATAAGTTTTTACATCAGAGAATGCTTTTGGCCAGAAGCCCAGTACCATCAGTTGTATGAAATTTGTTACCAGTTAAGTCCAGCTACCAAAAATCAGTAACAAAATTCCCCTTGTCTGCAAATGGTTCAGCACTAGAAGATCACATACAAACCTACCAGTACATAATACAGATTTCAAAAATATTATTCAGAAAAAAATGATAACAATGATTTGGTGCTGCCAGGTATAAGAAACAAATTATTTAAGCTGTACCTTGTTTTTAGATTAAGGGGCTAGCAGTACTTTTTAGATTTATGCCATTCCCTCCTGGCACGAAGGCACCACCAACCAGTACATCAGGCGCAATGGTTTTATTACTTTCACGCAACAAACGTTGGGCTCTCGAACGGCCGCGAGAGATCAGAACCAGCGCAGAGGATCAAGCACAACAAGGGAAGATTCAGGACGCAGTAAACTATCGGGTTTGTGCTGCAAGCGTTTCAGGAACTGTGTATTTACACAATATACACTGACATTGCAAAGATCGCTAGCACCTCATTTTGAATCTTTTAAAAACAGTTTCCACTGTCAAGTTTACAACATCAATAGCTTTATGGAGTGTCCTAAAATGACAAGTGGAAAATTAATTATTGCTGATCTGCAACAAGTCTGCCTTATTTTTTGCTCATTTTCCTAGGAAAGAAAGGCTTCCAGGGCTGACAGCACTCTGTTCGCAGCCACCCCTCAGCCATGGGCACTGAAAGCTGATCACTGTAATACACCTCAGCGCCTGAAGCAGAAGTTTTACTCACGTAGTCACAGCGTAACTTGTGTTGGAAGGTCACGTAATCCAACCCCCTGCTCAACGCAGGGCTAACTTCAAGGCTAGATCAGGTTGCTCAGGCCTCATCCTGCCAACCTGTGACTGTTTCCAAGGATGGAGATTGTACCACCTCTGTGGGCCCTGGTCCAGCACTTCATCATCCTCCCCATGAAAACCTGATTTCCTTCTCTCCAGTTAAATGTCCCCTTACTGTAACACTTCTCTAAACCCCTCTTCTGGCAGGGAAGCACCACTGCCAGATCCTCACCATCCTCCTCCTCAGGCCAAACAAACCCAGCCTCGGCAGCTTCTCCCCAGCACCGTGACTGTCCTGGTGGCCTCCACCAGACTCAAGCTGCTTTTGTTGACCTCTGTCTTGCCCTGGCAGCCCAGAACAGGAGACAGGATCCAGCTGCGGCCCTGAAGAGGGAACACTCAGTTCCCTCCAGCTGCCAGTTACACTCTCACTGACGCAG
Source organism: Chlamydotis macqueenii (assembly GCF_036417535.1). Classification (NCBI taxonomy): domain Eukaryota; kingdom Metazoa; phylum Chordata; class Aves; order Otidiformes; family Otididae; genus Chlamydotis; species Chlamydotis macqueenii. The sequence continues at coordinate 82,747,996 of NC_141559.1, forward strand.
CCCAGTGCCTGTCTGGCCTTCATTGCTGCAAGGAGTGGGCTGTCAACTCGCGTTCAGCTCGCTGTCCATCAGGTCCTCAGGCTCTTCTCTGACGGGCCACCAGCAAGCACTGATGTATGAGGATTTTCTTGCTCAGTGAGAAAGACTCTACGTTTTTCATAGTTAAAGCTTGTGAGATTCCTCATGGGCTGTCAATCCAGCCTGCCAAGGTCCCTCTGAATGGCAGCCCTGTCCTCCATATCACCCACCCCCTCCAAGCTGCTGTCATCCGCCAGCTCGATGTGAGTGCACTCACCTGGGTCACCAGTGGTGACGTTACACAGCATTAGCCCAAGGACTGACCTCTGGCGAGTACCACCAGTTAGATTTTGAGCAGCTGACTAAGTGTATTGGGCTTGTGTGGCAAGGTTTTGGTGGCTACAGGGGTGGCTTTTGTGAGAAGCTGCTAGAAGCTTCCCCTGTGTCCGATACAGTCAATGCCAGATGGCTCCAAGACAGACCCACCACTGGCCAAGGCCAACCCCATCGGTGACGGTGGCAGTGCCTCTGGGATAACATATTTAAGAAGGGGAAAAAAAAACCTGCTGTGGAACAATAGCAGCAGAGAAAGGAGTAAGAACATGTGAGAGGAACAACTCTGCAGACACCAACATCAGTGAAGAAGGAGGGGGAGGAGGTGCTCCAGGCGCCACAGCAGAGATCCCCCTGCAGCCCATGGTGGAGCAGGCTGTCCCCCCGCAGCCTGGGGAGGCCCACGGAGGAGCAGGGATCCCCCCGCAGCCCGGGGAGGCCCACGGAGGAGCAGGGATCCCCCCGCAGCCCGGGGAGGCCCACGGAGGAGCAGGGATCCCCCCGCAGCCCGGGGAGGCCCACGGAGGAGCAGGGATCCCCCCGCAGCCCGGGGAGCCCACGGAGGAGCAGGGATCCCCCCGCAGCCCGGGGAGCCCACGGAGGAGCAGGGATCCCCCCGCAGCCCGGGGAGGCCCACGGAGGAGCAGGGATCCCCCCGCAGCCCGGGGAGGCCCACGGAGGAGCAGGGATCCCCCCGCAGCCCGGGGAGCCCACGGAGGAGCAGGGATCCCCCCGCAGCCCGGGGAGGCCCACGGAGGAGCAGGGATCCCCCTGCAGCCCGGGGAGGCCCACGGAGGAGCAAGGATCCCCCCGCAGCCCGGGGAGGCCCACGGAGGAGCAGGGATCCCCCCGCAGCCCGGGGAGGCCCATGGAGGAGCAGGGATCCCCCCGCAGCCCAGGGAGGCCCACGGAGGAGCAGGGATCCCCCCGCAGCCCGGGGAGCCCACGGAGGAGCAGGGATCCCCCCGCAGCCTGGGGAGGCCCACGGAGGAGCAGGGATCCCCCCGCAGCCCAGGGAGGCCCACGGAGGAGCAGAGATCCCCCCGCAGCCCAGGGAGGCCCACGGAGGAGCAGGGATCCCCCCGCAGCCCGGGGAGGCCACGGAGGAGCAGAGATCCCCCCGCAGCCCGGGGAGGCCCACGGAGGAGCAGAGATCCCCCTGCAGTCTGTTCCTAACAGACTGCACCCCATGGAAGAGACCTGTGCTGGACCAGTTCCCGAAAAAACTGCAGCCTGTGGGAAGGACTCACGCTGGAGAGGTTCATGGAGGACTGGCTCCTGCAGGAGGGACTTCACGCTGGAGCAAGAGGAAGGAACGGCAGAGACAACGTGTGAGGAACTGACTGCAGCCTCCATTCCTCATACCCCTGCGCGGCTGCACGGGGAGAAGGTAGAGAATCCAGGAGTAAAGTTATGCCCGGGAAGAAGGGAGGGGTGAGGGGAAGGTATTTTTGAGATTTGGTTTTACTTCTCATTATCCTATTCTGATTTGATTGGCAATAAACTGATCTCCCCGAGTCGACTCCGTTTGGCCCGTGACAGTAAGCGGTGAGCAATCGCCCTGCCCTTATCTCAACCCACAAGCCTTTCGTTCTGTTTTCCCTCCCCTGTCCTGCTGAGGAGGGCACCGATAGAGCAGCTTTGGCGGGCACCAGGCGTCCAGCCAGGGCCAACCCACCACACCGGTTAGTAGTTCTTCAGGTCCTCTTTCCTGCCCCTCTTGAAAAAAAGAGCATAACATTAACCTTCTTCCAGGCACCATAAAATTCCCCCAGGCATCTGAACCTTCCAAAGATGACAGAAAGAAGCCTTTCACGACATCAGCCAGCTCCATCACCACCCTCAGATACACCTGGTCCAGCCTTATGTCCAGTTTAACTAAGCAGACGCCTTCTTGAGCCTCTACCACCCCAGGCACTATCTCTCACCCCTAAGTTCTTCTACTGGGCACACAAAGTAAGAAGGAATATTTAAATGAATGGGTTTATCCCATTTCCTTGCAACAGAAGCTGAATTCCTCTTTCTGTTAATTCAAAACTAATTATTTTGGGTTTCACAGAATAGCTCAGTTGGAAGAGACCTCAAAAGATCATCTGGTCCACCCCCTCATGGGATAGGGAGCCTAGATGAGAGCCTAATTTCCAATTATAAGAATAAACTAAATTCCTAAATTCCTGCTAGAGCCACCTCAGCAATCTAATAGATAACAATCAGAACCATTAACTTTCCTTCAAGCATCAACCTCCTCTCTATTTAGTCCAAATAAAAGACAAAATTTAGTTTAAGCATGTACTTGAGATTCCAGAACAGTTTGCTTCGCACCAGGTAGCCAAGACATCTTATTTTCATTCCTATGCAAAAAATCCCTTAACTGCCTGCTCTCCAAATCATAACTCCGATACGAACACTTAACAGCATTAATTATTTTTTTTTTTAATGTAATGAGAAGGTCAGCTCCTTTTTTATACTCCCAGCTTTGGAGCACTGAAAAAGCAACGAGTATCCCCTGATTTTTTAGATTTTTGTTTGTTTGTTTAGATCATATTTACAAGAGCTGTAATTTGTATTGTATTTTTCTCTGACTTTTACAAAAATGCTCACTTCTTTATTTTTTCCACACTAAATTAGCACTGAAATAAAAGGTATCTCTGTCAGAAGTATCTCATTTTGATGTTTCTACTTAGCTTTAAAAAAAATAAATAAAAAGGAGAAAGAAAATTTTCTGTTAATGATGGACTTTTGGGAATGTAGCTATCGATTTGCAGCACTTAATGAGAACCAAAGGCTGGATCCTGCTGGATCCTGTTTGTAATAGCTATGCTCCGCTAAATGTAGAACCAAAAACTTTGCAGGACAGGGCTTAAATCATCTTCAAAATCAAAAATAAACTAGAAGAGGAAACAGACAAAATGTTTTCACCGATAAAACAAAAAATAGCATAAACGGTAAAAAAATCACTACGTTGGTGACTGAATTTCTTCTCACTCTTACAGTCTGATGCCAAAAGTTCGATAATGCCTTTAAATTATCATAAACGGGAACGCTGGCTGGAAGATACAGTCCCAGCCTCTCTTCAGGAAGCAAAAACTTGAGGTAAGAGTTGAGTAGATGTTTAGTAAACCAATTTTAACTGCAGTCAACAGTCCACTGCCTAGCTGCACTTGTTGGCTGTCTGTTTAAATACATGACAAAACAACACAGAGGCAACAACACGTAACCAGGGCACAGCAGCACAGGTGACTTCTTTTGACAGGTGAGCTGGGCTTGCTGATTTATATGGCACTGGTGAAGCTACAGCCTTGCCTGTTCCAAGTCACAGACACAGGTTTCCAGCGTTAGTTTCTCTCTGTCACCTGAAATTATAGCTGAAATAGCCTCTTGGAACAGAAACATACCATAAAGATGTAAGAGCAGCCACACTGCGACAGGGAGAGGATCTGCCTGGCTACCATCCATCCGCACCTGCATCCCCTTGACCCAGAGGAGCAGCAGTTACGCTAGCAACAGGCTTGGCTCAGCTCCACCTGGTGTTCCCAAAGCTGGGCTCCGGTTGTCAGAGCAGCAATTAAACCAGAGTGCAAAACAAACGCAGAGAAGGAAGCAGCGACCAGAGTAAAACAACATAACTTGACACCCAGAAAGGATCAAAATAAACTGACCTGTAATGAATATCATGAAGGTAGAACAAGAAGTAGGAGGCAAGTTCACTGGTCTATAACATCACATTCAACTTCAAGTCATAGTTAACTGTGAAATTTGTCTGTACATCAGCGTTCAAATTAACTTAATTTCTGCTTGAATATAAACAAGAACATACAGACGCGCAGGAACCATTCCTTCTATTCTGTGGCAAATTAGCCTTCCTGAAAACATATGGCGAAGGTCCTTCAGCAGAAGGCTTTTGAGAAATGAATTAAGACTACATTTAGTTCCTGCATTCACATGTTCATTAAGGCCAGACTTGCCTTTAACTTGTTATGCTTATTTACTTGGCTGTTTCCATTCTTTGTTTTAGTTTCTATTGTTTTTCTTGATATGACTGAAACCTGTACCAATAGGTGGTTCTTCCCAGGGAACGTTTGTAAAAATTGACATGACATCTACCATGACCACTACCATTTGGCTGTTGTGCCTCCAAGTTCCTTCACAGCTCTGGGATAAAGCTCTGGAGTGATCACTGTCTTGTAATTTTTAATTTTAGGTTGGCCCGTTATACACAGAACCGTGAATATGACATTCATAAACATCTCCAGACCCAAGTGTCCAACACCAGCTGTTCAAGCACCCTGCACAAAGATGCCTCCCAACAGTTCACAAGAGTTAGAACTTGTGCAGCTGCTACAAGCCCTTTATACTTCTGGAAACCATCATAAGAACAGTGGCACAGTTAAGACCAGGTGCCAGAACAGTGCAACACCACAGGGAGGAGGCCTCCCAATGCTCTCACAAGGGGCAAGTTGAGGAAAACATTTGATTCCAGAAGGTAGGGGGTGGTGGGATGTGATGGGATGCCCACGATCTCCAGAGATCTCTTCTTCCCCTCCTCCAGCACCGATATGAACACAGCAGAGTGCACAGAGCCACGTATGAGCCCTTCTAGGGCATGAACGGCTCCACAGGGCCACTGCAGCCCCACTGGCTCTGACTTCTCAGGAGGGTTAGTGACCAAGACAACTGCAACCATCCCCCTCCGGGGCAGAGTAAGGCACAAAGGAAACAGGACAATTACACACACGTCCTCCTGCCAGGAAGGAAGGAGGAATCAGACCAGTTACAGCCCCCTTTTCTCCAGGGGAAGAGAGAAGCGGCGGGGGGAACCTCAAGGCAGTTGCATTCTCCCTTTTCCTGAGGCCAGTGACAGCCCCTTCCCGGGGCAGAAACCGACATCAGGCCAGTTTCCACCCACACGGGGAAGGAGAAACACGAGCGAACCTGCCAGGCACACAGACCACCCCCGACAAGGCCGGAGAGGGGCTGCTCAGGGCAGCTACCGCCTCCCTGCCGCGCTGCCCCACAGGCCGCCCGCCCGGACCCCTCCGCGGGCCCCGTGCTCACAGGAACTCGGTCCTGGTCCTGGTTCTCGTTCTCTTCGTCCTCTTCGTCGTCGTCGTCCTCCTCCTCCTCCTCTCTCGGCTCCATGGCGGCAGTCAGACCGACCGGTTGCCCCGCTTCCCCTCAGAGCAGCCACGGCGGGCCGGCGCGAACCCGCCCGGCCCCGCTGCGCATGCGCGGCCGCCCGTGCCAACCCGCCCCGTCGTTAGGGACTCGCTCCCTCCCCGCGCATGCGCTGCCGGCGCCTCCCTCTGCCCGTTGATGGGGCGGGGCGGGGCGGGGCGGGGCGGGGCGGGGCGGGGCGGGGCGGGCGCCGCCGAGCGGCGGTTGGGGTTTGGCGCGCAGAGCGGCGGCGAGTGCCCGGATGAGAGCGGGGAGGGGCGGGGGCGGGGGGTCGTCCGCACAGAAACCGGTCTCCAGCCCCGGGCATTTCCCTCACGGGGAGCCCGTTCCCCTGCTCCTCCGTGCCGGGTACCTGCTGACGGCGAGCTTTGGGGCTTGGCTAGGCGCGTACAGTACAATCCGGCGGCAGACATTTGGAGATGGCGGAGGTGTGCCCTGGGAATGAGGTGCAGTTTTCTGGGTGGGGTGATCCGTTCAGCTCACACAAAGCTCTCCACCGAGAGAGGCGGTCTGTCAGGGACCGCCTTACCGGTTCAGGTTGGAGAAAGGACAGGCCTGGAGTTTGGGGGAGGTTCTCTGCTGCCTGGGCAGAGACAGGAGGCAAGATGAGCTCCAGTTTCAGGCCTGGGTGTCTTTGGACTCCCCATCGGGTGATAAAAAGGAAAGAGAAGCTCCATGTTTCCCCTGACACAGCCATAGTGCTCTCCGTGAGGCATTGAGGACAAGTACTTGTCTGTAAAGACTTTTTATATTTCACCTGCTTGTCAGCAAGGGCAAGCAAGGAATTTCCCCTTAGAATCACAATCGCCCAGCTGTATTTTATTTACCTACCCTTCCTCTAAAGCACCAAGAGCAGGTGACAGTTGAAGCCGGAGCAGCAGAAGATGCAGCTCATTCATCTGGCACGGTACTGACAGTCCTTCCCCCACGGCTCGAGAGGTACGGAGGAGTGAGAGGAGTCCCCAGGGTCATCGACTGCAGCTTCACGATCCGTGTTTCACAGACAGAACATCTTTTCATCTTTCATAAAGTTATTGAGCGCCTCCTCAAAAGCAATTAAGCTTTTCTAGTGTTGGCATAAGCAATACATCCAGCTGTCCATATGAATATAGCTCCAGACTGTCCACCTCTCTGCATGTAAGACAATAAATAACCGCATCCGTTTTCATTCTCTGCTAAGCAGAGGGAAGCTAATTAGACTGAAAAATAAAGGCGCCTCCATAACGTTTTCTGTCTCCTGAGTGATTTATTCTCCTCGTAGCAGTTATCTGCCATGTAACCAACGTAACATCTCCCAAAAGGCGCTGTGTGTTCATTTTTGTCTGCGTTGATTCTGCAGTGAGTTGGGTGTTATTTTTCAGCGCTAGATAAATCAGAACACTGAAGTGCATCAAGGCAAACGTTCATTAAAATAATTAAAATGCTGACAAGAAAATGCAGCTATGTATCCGAACCCGTCTCCTGTTACTAAATGCAATTAAATTTGCTAGTCTCAGCCTATCCTAATCCTTGTTTGTGCACATCCCCCAAAATCATCACCTAATAATTTCTGAGTGAGGCTTAAGAAAACAACACATGTGTGCCTGGGGTGGCTGGGTGAGGAGAGGGCAGCAGTAAAAAACTGAACACTGCTGCAGGAAGCAGAGATTCCATGCTTGCTTTCCCCGGGAATTACAAGGAATAGCCTGTTTGATTTCAGTGCCATTTTCCCCTAATTACAGTGATGCAAGGGAGAGCAGAATTTAGCCTGCACGTTGTAGCTCTAATAACAGTTCCAAATGTCATCTGTGAGAAAGCTTGCCATTTGCTTTTCTCTGCTGCGAGTGACTGAAGGGCTCCTCTTGTCATCCAATACAGAAATTCTGTCATTCCCTTTATTTTTAGAAGAGCAATTCACAGGCGGAGAGGGGAGGAGGAAGGATTTTCTGAATGTTTATTGCTTACACATCATCCAGGAAGCTATTCACGTTCTTTATTAATTTCCTAACGATATCCAGAGACTTACTCAGTCTGAGATGTAATATGCTAAAATCCTTTCCAATTAAATGTCACTTGAAATGAAAAGCGGAGAGGAATTTTTTAAAAGGCCATGGCTGTGGAAGATTATCAGAGGGAGCCGGGCCTGAGCAGCCCTGCCTGGTTCGGCTTTCCCTAAAACTCTGTCGAGCCCAAGGGCTTTTAAAGGTGAAATAAAAAGTATTAAAATAACAGCGATTGATTAATGTGCTAATTCCACAGGAGAATATAAAATACAGGTGTCCCTCATGGCTGTGAGTATCTTGTGAAAAGGAATATTTAAAAACCCGGTCCTGGCTTGTGCCGATGACGTGTTAATTGCGAAGCTTTTGCCGTAGGGATTCTTTCAGTGTAGCGCAAAAGCAGCCGGGCTCCAGAGGACTCTGGATGTGACCCCCATGGAAGTGTTTCAGAGAAGCAGATCCGCGGTACTGTGGATGTTACGACCTGTTAATTAAGAATCTCTGTCCTTTACCACAACTGTTGGTACCAGCAAAATACTGAACTGTTTTTCAAGTATTTCGCTGAAGATCTAACTGAGTTTTCAGACTATCGGGTTTGGACGCGCTGAGGTGGTTTGAAACTGGTCATTACTGGGAGGTGGCCAACGGGATCCTTCAGCTGGCTGGGAAAATCTCAGCAGTTTTAGCTTTTGCGTGTTTCAGTGTCGGGTGTCTCAAGAACATCTACTCCTGATGGAGGCAGCTCCACTTTGCCTTTTCCTGGTTTGTGATTGGAAATATGTCCGTAGCTGAGTGGGAGGGACCCAGGTAACCTCTACATCTAGTCTGGGTTAAAAAAAAAAGTGAAGGAAAAAGCAAGTAGAAGAAGATGAAGTGTGTCGGTGGGCAGAAGGGTGGGCAGCAAGGAGACAGAAAGTGCTCATCCGTGAGAAGACTGATGAGGTAGGTGAGTCAATTAGAGCAAGGACAGTGGGAGTGCTCCGTTAAAAGACGAGCTGAAATGTGTGTGTATTAGTGCAAGCGAAGGAGTTCAAGCTGGACATGAAACCAGGAATTAGGGTAACGATGACAATAATGAGTTAGAGCTCGTGACTAGAGCACAGGCACGTCAGCAGTGCTCGGGGAAGATGGAAAGAAATGTATGAATGGGGAGGCTGCGGAACATGCCGTGGTTTACTGGGCTGGGGAAAGGGTGGAACAGAGCCGGTGTAGGTCAACATGACTTCGAGCAAAGCTGGTAAAAAATTTTTCTCCTTGCTGTCCGCAGTAGCGCTAACAACCTGCCATGATTACTGAAATACCATCAGAGAAAGCAGGAGGGTTTATTAGCTGATTCTGTCTAAATTAGATTGAGGGATAAACAGAATCTGGGTTTAACTGCTGTTTCCGATCTCAAAAGAGCAAATCAGGATTAAACTGAGGAAGCTGTTTAATGAGATAAAATGATCTGAGAAACTTGGGCCCGGCATCGCTCCACCAAGCCTCAGGCACCTAACTGGGTATCTAAGTTGGGACGACAGTTGCCTTGCAGTCCCTAACGAGGTATAGGATCACAGAGTGATTTGAGTTGGAAGGGACCTTCAAAGCCCACCCAGTCCAACCCCCCTGCCAGGAGCAGGGACATCTCCAACCACATCAGGTTGCTCAGAGCCCCGGCCAACCTGGCCTGGAATATTTCCAGGGATGGAGTCTCCATCACCTCTCTGGGCAACCTGTTCAGTGCCTCACCACCCTCAGTGTTAAAAAAATGATTCAATATTCCTAAGTTCCACTTTCTGAGGGTACGTGATTCCTTCCAGCAACTCCAGAAGGTGCCTAGGATAACTAAAATAACTTAGGATAACCTAAGTTAGGTAAGATGCTCAAAATTATGTTAAATGGACCCCAATTTTGAAGACATGAACGTGGAGGAAGCTTGAAAATTCTTTCTGTCAGTGGTGCTTGAGTTGTTTAAAAATCTACTTCATATACAGGAGGGAAAACGCTGTGTTGAAAGGCTCTGGACCTAGGTAAAAAAAAAAAACAACCTCAAAGAGAGTGATCAAGAGGACTCATCACCAAAGACAGCCTTATCTTAGGGGTGAGAAGGCTTAGGATGCGATTACGAGTGTGAAAGGGTAAGCTGGGATGAGAAAAGGAACCCCAATGCCTTCCTCCCAAAGAGGAGGTAATGCTGAGCCCCCGATTTCAAGCCAAAGGAGAACATTTTAGTCAACCTGTCTCCAGTGACCCGAAGTAGGCTGATACCGCCGCTGCGAAGTGTGCTTTTTATTGACATCCCAACCGACAAGGAGACGGTGCAGCTCCTGCAAGTGTCGCAGCCGCAGATTCAGGACTGGTGTCTTGACTCATGTCTTATGCAATCCTTCTCCTCACCAGGAGGCGAGAAAGAACCTATTAAATCAGCCCACACAGCGTCTCTAATGCCTGAGCTGAATGGGGTAGGAAATTGGGATAGATGTATGGAGCCCTTCCCCGGGTTTCAGGCAAATCAGAGGAAGGTTCCTTCAGAAAAAAAAAAAAATGTACAACTAATTATGGATTTTCCAGCTGCGATAATGTTTGGAAGTCTAAGTCTTTCTTTAATTAAATCAGAGGTTTATGACTGAACGCTTCCATTTCTGGTAGGAGTCTGCAGGGAGTAGCCTTTGAATTGGTAAATCAGCTGCCTGAATAAACCACTTGTCAAGCGAAAACGTTACGTTCTTTGAGTTATGTGCTAAGTTTAAACGAGAAAATAAATAAGTTAATTTGGTGGGGATGAAAATTGACAACCTGGCAGTGCTGGAAACGGGAGTCTTTCTTTTTCCCACAGGATCAGAATAGCTCCTGCGGTACACGTTCTGTCTGTGCCGTCCTATCAGCGTGCTTCTACTCTGACAGCGAAATCGTTTGCACTCCATCACCCATTCAGACCTTGCTTTCTGTGCTGCACGGGGCTGCCAGACATATATTCATTTCTGCTAATTGCGCTGGTGGCTTTTAGACACCTCAGACCTGGTTGTGCCGGGGCAACCTAGTTCTTCAGGCTGATCTCCTCTATAAAACATGCAGTAGCGTCAGGGCTCTGTGGTTGTCCCCATGGAAGCCAAGACATGTGTTTTATGCTCAAAATGTTGAGTCTATGTAAGTTTTCCATCTGTCTTCTTCAGTAGCGTACTCCCGCGTCCGTCCACCACACCAATGCCCTCATGTGTTGCACCTGAATTACAGACCAAGGGTGGAGTTCAGTGGACAGATACCAGAGTTTAAGTCTCTACTCAGGGTTTCTACATGTTAATTGTGTTCTGAGATCCCTCTACAATCAGTGTCAATGCAGGATGGGATCCGGTTCAGTCTGAGGTACTCCACACCTGCCTGGAGCTGGTGGGGGGAAGGCCCTCACCCTTCCGCTACAGCAGCTTTCAGTGATTCCCAAGGCATTCAACTGCCAAAGAGTGGGTATCTCCTCTGGGGTCAGTTGAGTCAGTCCACATTTGGCTCAACTCTTGTTACTTACCCACAGACATCGAGTGCCACCTGAGATGTCGCAGAGTGCCCGAGACATCCATGCAGAGCTGGTGAATCCGACACCAGACCTATGGGAGACCGGTGCCCTTATGGAAATGGAGATGTGATACTGCTGGGCATCTCAAGTAGCACTCAATGCCTACGGCTGGGCAACAGAATTGATCTCAGATTTTAATCGACCATGAAGGGAGCTTAGACACTTCATTCAGATGCAGGTGTTCACATGTTCTCATGCTCCTCTTTCAGGAGCCCGTCTTGTACTTGCAACTCTTCCTCAACTTTCACACTCTTGAGAGGAGCCGCTCAGTGCTCTCCAGACACGCTACCTCTGATGGCATTTTCTGAAGCAACCTGCTGTCTTTCAGCATTGACCATGAGCCCATAGTCAGTTTTTCCATGACATCCAGATGACCAGTATTGATTAGTTGTCTTCTGTGCTCAGTGATCTCACCTCTACCTTGTCTCCACTCTTCGGTCTCTTCTACCTTTGACTTCTGCCCTTCTTTCCCACTGCAAGGTTGCCCAGTCTCGGCCAGTCCTTGATACCAGTTCTCTGCTCCCATCTTCAGACTGCAGAGTGTTTGAGGTGGCTGGCAGCATGGCAGTTACCGAAAGTTATATTCCTACAGTACAGACTTCTAATCTGAGCTCAGGTGTGTAAGCTCCCTTTATCATCTGTGGGGAAAAATCGTACTGTCTTAGGGCATGAGTCAGCTGATCTGTTTTAGATCTCTATTTTAGGATGAGATGAAGCATGCCCTCAAAGTTTCTGTTCTTCTGTGTTGACTTTAAAGGGAACCCAGGATGAGTTGCCTAAATGGAGATATCTGTGCTATCAAAGTCTATCTTTGATCTGATGAGTCGCAACAACGAAGAGCAGGGGTGACTTCATCCATTATATGTTCATCTTTGGAGTGGATTCACTCAATCTTGAGTTCTGCTACATGGCTAATACACTGTTGCACTCTTCACTCCTTTCTTCTTTGCCTCTGTTCCAGGACAGGATCTTGCTTAATACTCCCAGGAGTTTATAGACAAGATCTATTGTCACCCTTCCCTACCTCTGTGCTTCCCTGTCCTCTTTCTCATCTTTCTCATCCATGGTCACCAATGCAGAAGTTTCTTGATCATCCCCACACTTGCCTCAAATATCTCACACTGTCTCCTTTGCACTCGCTTTCATCCCGTCCACTTCTCTCTCCTTACACCCTCATTCTTGACTGCTAATTCCTTCTGATAATACAATCACACTTTAGGTTCTGTCACCTCCAAAAACTCTCACTCTGAAACCCATTTGTCACCTTAATTCCTGCCCCACCTTACCTTCTCTCTTGACCTCTAAGGTCATTGAACACACTGAACAATTTCTGCCATGGATTCATGGAATAGTTTAGGGCTGGAAAGGAAGTAATTTAGCAGATTCAACTAGATCAGATTGCTCAGGACTTTGTCAAGTGAAGTTCTGACTATCTCCAACGATGGACATACCAAATGTGTCTTGGTTCTTCTGGTGTCCAACACTTTCAATACCTAAGAAATGCTCATGCCAGAGTCCCTCATGACTTCTTTAAAGTTAAATCTCAAAATGAATGCTTCATCCTCGCCTTCCCTGACCTGTCAATCAATTCCAGAAGTTACACTGATCTCCTTGAAGCCTTGTCCTTCTCTGCTATCTTCCTATTTCTCCAGTGGGTCCTTCAGTACAGACTTTGGAGAATATTTCTCTTCTTGCTCCCAGGCTCTCTGTGTAGGTTTCATGGGGCTTTATATGCTACATGCTGCATGGTCTCTTCGTTAGGTCTCCTCCGGGAGAATCTCAGACACAAGCCCAGGTACTGCATCTGTGATAGCAACTGGCAGGGTCCAACCCTTTGCTCCACCTGCCCTCCTCAGCGTGGAGCAGAAGCCCAGCCTGTGTTTGGTATCCTCATGTTATGGATGTCATGGCTTCTGCCAGCCCTCCTCTGCTTTTTTTTTAGCAAGCCATCAGACCTTTCATGTGGGCCCCCGTTGACTTGGGCCTTCCTCTTGGTCCCTTCACTCAAGCTGTCTCCCTGTCTCTGACCCTTTCCACCTGAAGGCTCTGAGATGCAGCCACCCACACCCAGCCATCTCCCATCCCAAATGCTGCCATATCCCCTTCTCTGGGCTTCGCAGCCTAACCCCACCTCTGCTCACCCGAGGGGCGGCTGCAAAACCTAACATTTTGCTTCTGACGCCCTGCGTCGCTTGGCTCCTCTCCGTTGCCTCCAACTCAAAGCCTTACTCTTAATTTTCAAGGCCTTTTTTACTTACTCTCGGCACATCCCTCGCCTTTCATCAGCATCAGGAAGTCAGCGCTCACTGCCAGCCTTCGTTACCTCCGCGCTAGCGTGCGGACCAGCACCTTCATCCTCTTCCCCCGTGCCGCTCCCCGCGTTTTGCTGCGATTCCTGCAAAAAAACTGCCTGACAGACTACTGGGGCGCTGAGCTGACTTCCCGTCGCGCTGGCTGACATCGTGTCATTGTTTTCTCGCTTTCCTCCATCTGTCTGTCTCCATCTGTTGTACCTTGCCTTATCCTTAGACCATAGCCTTTGCGAGGCAGCGACTGTCCTTTTTTATTTCTGTGTCTGTGCGGCGCGTGGTACAGCGTGGCCCTTCTCTGCAGTGCTAAAAGACACTTTAATGATGAACGCTCGATAAAATAATAGTTTATTTTATTGAATGCATGGCAATGAGTGCCTAGCCTTCGACTCTCACGAGAAAGAAGACAAGACTTGACCTCGCCAAATATTCTTCAGGGAGACTTCCTCAGTTTTAACCACCGGATCGTCCTTAAATTCCTTATGTTACAATTATCAGCTTCCAAAGTAAGACTAATATCCCGCAACTGTAGTTCATTTTCAGACTTGGCTAGGAAAAGGCTGTACCCAGGCTGAGCAGTTTTAATGTAAGCAAATTAAGGATTTAAATTTAGCACGGTAACTAAAATCCCACGAATCATAAACCATCCCCTCACGTTAACTGCATGATCATCTTCTCCTGATACTTTGATGTTATACAGCGTCCTTATTTCTTGGTTTCTGGCCGGTCTAAAATCGTCGTTGCAGTATTAGTCATGCAACGAATGTCTGGGAACGTACAATGCTTAACATTTTGTTTCTTTCTTTCTTCATGGAAGCAGATTTTTTTTATTGCTTTACTATTAAAGTACAGTACAGTACTATTTTTGGGTAGAAACCTTTAAAATTAACTGAGTTTTTATACTTTGTAAAAATAAGAGACCTACATGAGGAACTGTCTATATAATGCTCGTTCCTCAATTTAATATTGAGGAGCAGAAGCGGTAAAAGAGTTTGTTCTTAATCATATTAATGAACTGGATTATTTTAGGAATACATGCTGCCAAGCAGGTTATCTATTTTAGAATGTAATAACATCATAAATTAAATGTAGTAATTAAAAGAAAACGTGTAGCAAATCACAGGTGGGTGAAAGTTTTCACAGGTGGGATGGTTGGGTAGGCGGAGAATGGTATGAAGGGAATCTAGTCCCAAGGATGTGGTTTATAGGATCCAGTCGTCCCAGTTGGTCATTCCCAGTACAATCAGGAAGGACACAGGATTTTCTTGAACGGAAATTAGGAATGTGTTATCAGAAGATGTTTTCTTCACAGGCTCCCTTTCTCTTTTAGTCTTGGCATATATCCCGGGAAACTTTGCAGATTCTGGATACAGAATGACTCTGGGGAAATGATTGCCTGGAGAAGCTGTGGATGCCCCATCCTGGAAGTGTTCAAAGCCAGGTTGGACGGGGCTGTGAGCGACCTGGTCTGGTGAAAAGTATCCCTGCTCCTTGCAGGGGGGTTGGAACGAGATGATCTTTAAGGTCCCTTCCAACCCAAACCACTCTGTGACTCTATGATTCTAAATCTAATAATAGAAATAAATATTTATGTCTTGTCATTTTAGAAGCCCCAGCCAGAAAGAAAGTGATAGGCACTTTCCAAGTGGAGGAAGATCTTTGCTGTGAAGAGTTACCCGCCAAAGTCTGAGACAAGAAGTAATTACCGAAACCTCACTGTGGTGGGAACAGTCATCTCTTTGGTGGCTTTGACTACTGAAAAGTGCCGTGAACCTTTACTTCACCGCCAACCTGCTGGAAGGAGCTTCCTCTGGAGTTCCCATCATGACAGCAGTTGTGAGCTTTTCCTAATCATCCTCCCGAGTTCTGCCCCCAGCTCCTCTTTGTGACAGGTCACCCATGCATTGGGGACAACAGGTTCTTGTAGAGGACAGAGCAGAGCACGAGGACTTGGAGCCTCGTGTGTGCTGCTTCCCATTGTGCATAAACCTGCCTCGAAGGCGCGAACCCATCAGTAGCTCTCTAGAAGGAGAATTTATGTGATTGTGCCATTAACTTCCCAACATCTTGAGAAGATTAGCCTTTGCCGTCACAGCAGTTTGCCAGTTCTAATGAAGAAAAATTACTGCTGGGGAATAGTAAATGTTTCCCATTGGCAGGTTTCCTTCTCACAGCCCACAGCTCCCCGTGAGCGTGGCAGCCGCTTGCTTTGCCTAAGCTCAGAGCCAGATTTGGTGAGGGAAATGATATTCAGGTCTCATCTATCGTTGGTTCTAAACCATTTGTGCTCATTTCAGCCCACAGATGGATTCCATTCAGTTTTACAACCTGGTCTCTTCGCTGTGCCATTGAGAGCCATCCGGTGATGCAACGTTCAACACGCTGTCCGTTTAGATGCTGTTAGGACTGCCAGCCTAGAGCTGAAGGGTGCTGAAAGAAAGATGAGATGAAACGAAATGTAAGACGATTGATAAAAATATAATTCCGCTGAGAATTCCATCTGCCAGTCTAATAACTCACTCGTAATGTTTTTTTTAATAATAATAACTTGTGCTTACATAACAGCTCCCGTTATGTGGCTTTTTAAGCAGTTTGCAAGTATTAATTAAAGCCCGAAGCAGCCGTGTGAGGCAGGTGGGAATTCACATTGAATATTGCTATCAACACTCCTTCATTCCATGGGCAGGGAGGTTGGCGGAGCTGGCTGCAGGCAAAGTCCCGTTCTCTCCGAACAAACGAGTTCCCCTCCACCGTATGTCGAGATGCAGGCGTGGAGGGTTTGGGCCACCTCTTGCCAGTGCTCCTTCATTCAGAGTTCAGATCCAGCAGCCCCTGGGGGGAACCTCTGCTGTCGTGGGCCAGCGTAAGCGGGCAGAGCTGTGGCTGATGCTGCAACGTTCAGAATTGCCTTTGTCTCGCCCAAAGCTCAGCTTCTGCTCAAGATAACCACCTACTTTGTGTCTAAAGACAGTGCTGGCAACTGGGAAGGAGCGCTGGGTCATAAATCTGTAATCAGCCCCAAAAAAGAGTGAGGTCTATTCATACACTGATAATCTTCCTCCTCACTGCTGTCCTACTCAGTGGACAAGAAAAATGCAGCTGGCCCTGAGGTGGGTGCTCAAACAATCAGTTCTCTGTAACCACTGTGTATGTGAAGCCAGGCCCTGTAAATTCTCATTTTCAGTCCCTAGACTCCCTGTGGTGACTTAGAAGTCACAATATGTGGTGTTGTCTGGATCAGTCCTTTATTTATTATTTTTCTTTTTAGCTGTTATTGGCTTGATATCCAACAAAGGAATGGTTCCCCTTGGACTTCAGGCTACAGAAACACAACTTCAAGTCATTTGGTCTAAGCTGAAAGAAAACAGGCACCCAAGATGACCGCGTTTTACTGGTCTACACATGGGTGCCCACTTGTACAACAGACATCCAAGCCCCCGTGGAGTCAACGGAGATCAGGCAGTGGAGCCTTGGGAGTGATTCCCCTAAAATGGGTGCTTATATTTGGTGTGCTCCCATCCGAGATCAGGTATACGTGGGACCACAGACACAGAGCCTGTTTATACCGGCGTAGATCTTCATCTGTTTATTTAAAACAGAAGAATTGTAATTGCCCTCTGCAGATGCTGTTCGCGGAACCGAATGTCTGCAGTGTGTTCTTTCTCAGGTGTTAAGCTGTCATTTCTGGTTGCAAAGACAAAACACAAACCCACAGTGCAGCCTTAGGAGGGGTCACACATCCACTTGCCTTGCAGAGGGTCGTCAGCTCCTCATTCGTATTCCTGAAAGCCCGGCACAGAAATTAAATGTATAGCCTGTCCCCACCTATTGACCTTCGCTGTCATGGTGAATCACCTTGTCTATGCTACTTCAACCTTTTCATGTTCTCCCCCGCTCCTTTCAATATAGAAACAAATCTAAAATGGTGATTGATTTTAGAAGTGCATTTTATTCCCTTTCATGCCTGTTCGGATGTTGCCAGGCTGGTATTTCACACACACACGCATTGTCAGAGCCTGTTACCAAGAAAGCGTGATATTGACTTTTGTCTGGCGGGTCACTCCTCGTGTGGGGGTTTATGAATCAACACTTGAGAGGTGGGAGATGTCCATCCTAATTCCTCGAGCTATCACAGACATCTATGAGCCTGGCTTCCTTGGAAACAAGGTTTAGGTGAATGTGCATGCATCTGTCTGTCCATTCATGTTCCTAATTTTAGAGGAATAAAGTAATAACTGGCTGATAGCCATCGGGCAGCTTCAACCGAGCATTGTGAACGTCCCAACCATGGAAGGATTTTTATAGAGTCCATTCATTCAAGCCTTGCGAGACACCAAGGGACCCAATTAAGAGCTACAGCTCTGTAGGACATCAGGCTTCCCTCATTCTACTTACCACTGCCCACCTTGTTGACTTACATGATTCATCACACTCGGTGAGCAAAGCTCGCCATGTTTGGAGGCCTCGCTTTCCCAGTAGAATCATAGAACCATAGAATCACAGAATGGTTTGGGTTGGAAGGGACCTTCAAAGCCCACCCAGTCCAACCCCCCTGCAAGGAGCAGGGACATCTCCAACCAGATCAGGTTGCTCAGAGCCCCGGCCAACCTGGCCTTGAAATAATATTCAAGTCCAACCTGAGTTAACTTGAGTTAACATTTAAGACTGGTTTTGAGCCCACTTCAGCATCTGGTGCAGAGGATTTGGTGATCTATAGTCGCCTGGCAGATCTAAGAGGGCAGTGCCTGCTTGTGGATTTAGGTTCAGAAATGCTGGGCTGAGGACGCAGGGTAACCCCTCTGAGGGCACTGATGCTGTGAGCAAGGTGCGTTCCTCTTGCGTTTGCTAGAGATGGTCTTCCTCTGAGCTTGAACATGGGCTACCACCCTGTCCCATCCATGACCGGCCTGCATTGGCACTGCTTTCATCTTCCAGCCTCTTCTTGATTTGAGAAGTTACCCCTTCCACCTCCATCTTCTTCTCAGCTTCTCCTCCATTACATTACCCTTTTCCCTATTTGGTTCTCCATTCTCCTTGACATGCCCATGAGATGCCAACACTAACTTCTTGATCTTTCACGGTGACTAACGCTTCCGTTTTGCCAACCCTTCTGAATCATTCTGGCTGGTTCAGCACATATTCGCAGAACCGACACACATCATTATTCTTGGCCGCGGAGTTATATGAAGGAATTGCGTCCCCTCAGGTTGCTTTTCTAGTTGCCGTTTTTGGCTACAGAATCACCCGGAATTTGCATGCAAGGAAGATACTGTAGCCTGTGTGTTGTGGGTGTGTTACAGTTTTCAGCAATTTTATCAGCGTGATTTCTGTATCTTTCCATCTGCGAAGCAAGATGCCCATGCCTAATGTGTTTGTCATCCATTCTACTAAGATTTTAGAAGCTCGGAATTGGTCTCCTTTGAAATTTCATGGATGCAAGGCTAAGGGTGCTGTACTTACTTACTTACTCCAGCTGCTCTGTTCATGAAGGCAGCCCAGCTTTTTCCATTTTCAACTCCTGCTTTTTGTTGCTCCGAACTTTTACCAAACTGTAATTGTTTGGACAGGAATTTTCCGGGACAAATGTCTCTCTCCAGCCAAGATTTTGTGTAAAGTTTCAGATGAAACAGATCTATAGTTTTCAGGAACGGGGGGTGGGGGGAGAAAAATATGTTGTTTTGCCAGATTAGAAAATGTTTTGGAGTGTTATAAAATGTGTTATAAAATCATAGAACGGTTTGGGTTGGAAGGGACCTTCAAAGCCCACCCAGTCCTGCAAGGAGCAGGGACATCTCCAACCAGATCAGGTTGCTCAGAGCCCCGGCCAACCTGGCCTGGAATGTTTCCAGGGATGGGGCATCCACCACCTCTCTGGGCAACCTGGGCCAGTGCTCCAACACCCTCAGTGTAAAAAAATTTTTCCTAGTATCTAATCTGAACCTACCTCCCTCTATTTTAAAACCATCACCCCTCGTCCTGTCACACCAGGCCCTGCTGAAGAGTCTCTCCCCACCTTTCCTGCAGCCCCCTTTGGGGACTGGGAGCCGCTCTCAGGTCTCCCCGGAGCCTCCTGTTCTCCAGGCTGAACAGCCCCAGCTCTCTCAGCCTGGCCTCACAGCAGAGCTGCTCCAGCCCTCTCAGCATCTGCGTGGCCTCCTCTGGACCCTCTCCAACAGCTCCATGTCCTTCTGATGTTGGGGGCTCCAGAGCTGGATGCAGCGCTGCAGGGGGGTCTCACCAGGGCAGAGCAGAGGGGCAGAATCCCCTCCCTCGACCTGCTGGCCACGCTGCTGGGGATGCAGCCCAGGATGTGGTTGGCCTTCTGGGCTGTGAGCGCACATTGCCGGCTCATTTTGAGCTTCTCATCCACCAGCACTCCCAAGTCCTTCTCCTCAGGGCTGCTCTCCATCCATTCTCAGCCCAGCCTGTATTTGTGCCTGGGATTGCCCCGACCCAGGTGCAGGACCTTGCACTTGGCCTGGCGTTCCCAATTTGGGACAATCTGTTCTCCAAAGTCATGTGCTGTGCATGCTGTAATGAAACATCTCTGCGAGTGGTCTAATAACAGGATTGGAAACACTTAATGTACACATTGCCTAATTTTCTTTCCAAATTATCCTGTTACAGCAAGTGCTGGGGGTAATAATGAAAAGCAAAGACAGACATTCTGGCAAAGAGC
Organism: Chlamydotis macqueenii; assembly: GCF_036417535.1. Lineage (NCBI taxonomy): Eukaryota > Metazoa > Chordata > Aves > Otidiformes > Otididae > Chlamydotis > Chlamydotis macqueenii. The sequence continues at coordinate 82,768,036 of NC_141559.1, forward strand.
GCGAGAGGATTTTGAACATCGCTGGGGAGTTAAAGCCTCAGCTTTCGGTCTTCTCTGGAAGAGTAATTCAACACCAGCCAATTCCATGAGTCAACTCCTCGGTTCGTGTCAATTGGTTGGCTCCAGTGGCTGGCTTGGCCCCGTGATTCCATGGAAATCAGAATGTAATGCCTGTTTTTCATCGAGTTAAACATGACAGAGGGGAAGTGAAACCTGAAAGCTGGAAACAAACATTCCAGGTTTGGTTGAGGCAAGAGCCTGACATTTGCAAAACAGCGCGGTATTTTATTTAACACATCAGAGATATACCAAATATTATTAATCACCTTGTTCCGTGACTGCAGAGGAAGCTGGAGTGATGAGAGGTTGTAATCACCGAAGAGAAGGAGGAGAAAGTGCCGAATCACCCTTTGTGATGTACTGAACCTTCAAAGTGTTTCACCACGGGAAAGTCGCAGCAGTGCCAACGTAACGTGGCCTCATTTCATCTCCTGGAAACAGCAGACGTGTTTATTCCTCTGAAACCTTTGAGCTTCCAGTGCTTGGTGTTTTGAAGACCTTTTACTGAATCTCAAGTCTAAAAAGAGGGGAAAAAAAGAAGAAAATCATAGAATCATAGAAAAATCTGGGTGGGAAGGGACCTTTAAAGCCCACCCAGTCCAACCCCCCTGCAAGAAGCAGGGACATCTCCAACCAGATCAGGTTGCTCAGAGCCCCGGCCAACCTGGCCTGGAATGTTTCCAGGGATGGGGCATCCACCGCCTCTCTGGGGAACCTGTCCCAGTGTCCTACCAGCCTGTGCCGAATGGAAGTTAAAATAGAGAATATCAGCACATTCTGTACCAAAGCTGGTTGTGTTTCAGAGCTAAGAGTGAGTACTTGTGGTCATATTTGGACCCTAAGGACAGCTGGATTGTGCCTAGGAGAAATCTGGAAATGGGGATTTCCTGAGAAATCAGCTTTATTGATTTCATCAGGAGAGGAGGAAAGGAGAATTCAGACCAAACAGTCATGAAGCAAACAAAACTGTGTATAGCACCAAATGTCTCTGTGTGCGTAAAGTCCAACCTACCACAAGTGTCGGTGCCCGTGACGTCAACAGCCAAATTTCCGCCAACCGGTTCCTCCAGAAGTCAGCTCTTGCTCCTCAAGTCCCATTAGTTACAGCTCTGTGGGTGGCTGGCGGCACACACCATCTCAGGCAGAGGATTTTCACCTCGTAGCCCCTTCTGAGACACTTCTTGAGCGTTAACGGATTAAATCTCACCACCTGCACTGGGTCATTATTGTTATGATGGCAAATCCACCCCCAGCCTCTGGGGCCACCGGGCAGTCGCTCCATCCTCTCAACACCGCGGTAAGCAGTTGGTCCGCTCTTTCCTCCTGCTTGGTTTTATTAACAAATCAAATAAATCTTCCTGGGTTTGGCTCCTCTCTGATTTTGCACAGGTTGGGAGCCGGGCCAGGGGCCGTTCCCAGGAGGCGGCTTGCAGGAAGCCCCCGTGTTGAAGGGTAAGGAGTTTATCAACCAACTGGCCTCGGTGCCCAAGTTCCCACGCATGTTTAATTCACTGATATGTGTCGTGCGAGTTGTCTCCAGAGTCCCGGAGCCTCAGCCAGTTGGACCAGGTATCTACGTTCCTCCCTATGGTCCACCAGGTCATGGAGGGATGATGTATAATTTTGGGCAATTGAATGTTTGTTTAGGAGTCCAAATCTCACTATTCAGCTGCTAAGGTAGGTTTAGATTGGATATTAGGAAAAATTTTTTTACGCTGAGGGTGGTGGCACACTGTCCCAGGTTTCCCAGAGAGGCGGTGGATGCCCCATCCCTGGAAACATTCCAGGCCAGGTTGGCCGGGGCTCTGAGCAACCTGATGTGGTTGGAGATGTCCCTGCTCCTTGCAGGGGGGTTGGACTGGGTGGGCTTTGAAGGTCCCTTCCCACCCAAACCATTCTGTGATTCTATGATTCTATTATTCTAATTCCAGGGAGCAATTTGAAATGCCCAGATTTGCAACTGAACTCACTGGATTTTAATTTTTTTTTTTATCATGGGGTCCCAATCCCACCCCAACACCTCAACTGAGCAGTCAGAGCTCACTGCAGCTCGGCATCCTTCCTGGTGTACCTGGGCCGAGGGGATGAAGAAGAGGAGAGGATGAGGCCAGCGCGTGCTGAGGGTTCACCTTGATACGGAGCTGGGATGGACCCAGAGAGTGGGAGAGACCGGCCTCGGGACTTCCAGGGGATTTCCCAGTTAAAATACAACATCAAAAGCAAATTTTTAAAAAAGGAGAAATCAAACCGTTTTCTCTCTGTACAGATCTTACAGGCTGGAGAGTCACCTTTGTGTTTCCTGAGCGCTTTGGCTCCTCGGTTCCAACTGCATCCTCATCCTTGGTGTTTTTCCTGGCTGTATGAGAAAGGAATGTGTATTTTTCACAGGAACTCATCGGTTTGGTGATTTTTCCTGGGTAAAGGTTTAAATGCCCATCACTGAAGGAGGTGATCTAGCTTTAGAAACATCTCCACTCAAGAACACCGCTTTTTATTTTTATTTATTGCCTCACAGTTCCTTGAAGCAGACTCAGCTCCTTCTCCTGGCTATTTTTAGCTGTGAACTGGAGCAGTGAAGAAGAAAGCGGTGTGAGCTGAGCATGCATCTGTCATCACTAGCTGTCACCGCACCGGAGACGCCGTGTCCGTCCCTTGCCTTGCACCCAGCATCGTCTCCACCCATCACATCCCAGTTTCTTTAAAAAAATATATAAATAAAAGAGAGCTCAAAGGAGGACGTTTACAACACCAACCGGCTACCGCATTATTCCTGCCGTCGTTAAATTAGCGTCAGGTTCTCCTGTCAGGGGTTTCTATGGAGACATTGCACTGCCCTGGCAGGCGGTTTATGCTTTGTGCCAGTTATATTTATTTGTGCTTGTCCAGGAGCCAGAGTGGGCCAAGCCCTGCTCTGTCCGTTTGGAGCAACGCAGGATTTCCTCTGGCTCCGTCCGGCAGTGCTCTGGGCACCAAGCGAGGAGGCACGTCCTTGTTTTCTACTAGTGCTTCCTCGTAGGGTTTACGTAATTCTTTGCAGCTCTTGCCCAAGTCTTCTGCAAAGAGAGTCCTGGAAGAACAGCTGGCTGCCAACCTGTCCCGCGGCAGTGTTACATTTGGTCCTGTCCTGATGCGTTGGGGCTGCGGGAAGAAGGGATGTCACAGAGCCCACAGCACTGGGTGAGTTGTTTGGGATCATAGAATCACAGAATGGTTTGGGTGGGAAGGGGCCTTTAAAGCCCATCCAGTCCAACCCCCCTGCCAGGAGCAGGGACATCCCCAACCAGATCAGGTTGCTCAGAGCCGGGCCAACCTGGCCTGGAATGTTTCCAGGGATGGGGCATCCACCGCCTCTCTAGGCAACCTGGGCCATTGTTCCCTGCAGCTTCTTGACAGAGACCAGCGGAGTATCTACTGATGTAAATTTATCAGTGCACAGGTCTGACAGCTGCTGTCTTCTTCCGTCTGTCCATCTCTCCACCCCACTGCTGACAGATGCACGGCCCTTCTGCCAGGTGAGGGGAACGAGCAGGGAATGGAGGCAAAGGTGGACACAAGGCAGGGAGTCGGGAGAGATCCGTCAGGAGCACAACCACTGCACAAATGCAATATACAGAGTCCTCTCCTTAACTTTGTAAGAAGCTCTCCGTGATTTCCTCATCCTGCAGACTCCTGCGTCGAGGTGGGACGTTCAGCGTTGCTCAAATCCCTCTTCCACCAGATCCAAGGGAATGAAAAGACTCTTAACTTCAGAGAGGAGCTGAAATCAAAGGCACGAACGCAAGTGAGTACTCTCTCTGATGTGTGGCATGTGATGATTCATATGTTTATAGGAAAGTTTCAACCCCTGTCCCTCACTTTCTAGCTCAGACTGATGCTCGTGTACGGTTTCCTCACCACATTATTTAACCATCTGTTCCCAGCTCCAGCTAGTAAAAAGGTGATGTATGGCCCGGAAAGCCTGGTCCAACCACTGACATGGTGTGCTCTGTGCTCTATGCCCATAAATTTCCAGGTTGCCCAAGAGATGCTGGACTGTCACAAAACAACCCAAGGAGGTTTCCTTCCTCCTGCTCCACAGCGATGGCATGATGTCCTGGAGCAGGAACGTAGGGTTGGTCGCTCTGAGTCAAGCTGAAGACCAGGCTAGCCACGTACTTCATCCCTTGACCAGTGACCACTGATGGACGCCTAGAGGAAGGTACAAGGAGGTGTCCATCTGCATTCATATTCCCTTGGTGTGTCCTTCCAGGTTCTGGCAATCTGTAGCAATTGGCCACAAAATGCAGCTTAAGACATTTCTAAGAGCAGGTAAAAATGTTCTCCCACGGTATTTTGGGGTAAAAAAACGCACTGTAGCACATACATTTGAGAGTGACACTTGTCCCATTTATACCTGGGTTGGGGAGCCCGGTTCCTGCAAGTGAAATGCCAAGTTCTGCGCCTCTCATAGCCGAACGATATGATAGCTATAACTCGTGTTAATTTACACACCATACTATATTTAATAGCTTTCCTAATTATGTGCCGGGAGACCAGAGCAGTTCATTTGAAGAGTTCCATGAATTTCCACGCGCTCCCAACCTTTGGCGTGAATATCATTAAGTTTTATTAACACAACTAATGCTAATGGCAAAAAAAAAAAAAAAAAAGGACTGCTATCATCTCACTCCTGTATTTTGGATAGGCGTTGAGATCGCGCTGCTGTAACCACAAGCAACAAATCAGGACGTGATAGATGGATTTGCCTTCGTTAGCAGCTGACGGTGACAGTCTTCACATTCGCTTGGGAGGAGGAATTGATGGCATAGAGACCTGACTTGGGAGGCTGATGGTTTTATTACGTGGAGAAGAGAGTTAATAAATCTTCATGCTGCTCTGATTAATGATTCTGGAGAGCATCTCTTCGGATTCTTGGAAACTTTCCTGAACAGGAGCAGCGAGCTGGTCAAGGAAGCAAATCATTCTCGCAAATGAAAAGCTGTGGGATAAATCCATCGCTGAGCAGGCAGCGGGCCAGGCGCGCGTCCCGCTCTTTGCGATCAGAGGGGTAAGTAACTCAGCACGGTTCCTGGGCACGATTTCCCGTGGGGGGGTTAGAAAAATAACACGGGCTGCAAGGAGCATGGATGTCGCTCCAGTCTCTGCAACAGGCTGTCTGCAGCGTCCTTGGTCAATGCACTTCGTTTGCAGCGGCGGGTACGAAACCCTCCCCTTTAACTCCACGTCTCTTGAGGAAGCACCGTGCCCATTCCCAGGATCAATCCCAGTTCCCAGTAGCCCCTGTGGGCATTGGGAAACTGGGTCTCAAAACTGGCCGGGTGCCCAGGGAAGGAGGGATGTGTGGAGGTGAAGAAACCTTGAGGCTTTCTTCCTTTCCTTGGGTGAGGAAACGTGCTCCTCCCTCTCCGGCCAGCTTGGCTTTCCTTACCTGTCCTTCTCAGAAGGGATTTTATTCTAATGGTTTGTTAATGAACGCCTTTATCTGATTTCCAGGCGGCTCTCTTTCGGGTTGGTGACACCAGCGGTACACGAGCCAACGAGCCAACATTATTTCGCGTCTCATCCGGGCTGCGCGTCCCCGGCCCGTCTCCGCTGTGTCGCTTGCGAAGCCGCAGCCCCGAGGCTGCCGGGTGCCGCGCGAGCCTCTGCTTGCCCTAACAAAACCTTCCCCAGGCTGCGAGACGGCGGCGAGCCGAGCAGAAGAGGCCTGGAGAAGACAAACAACCCTCATTTAGTTTTTTTAAGATGTCCTGCAGCCTAATGAGGATAAAGCCTAACGATGCTCAGGGCTCCTTTTGCACCTCAAGCTCCTGTTCAAACTAAAAAAAATAAAAAGCCAAATGTTTTTCTTCAGGCTTTTTCTAAATAAAACAGTCCAATAATTTTGTTTAATGAATTATTTATTTTTAAATATGCTTTTTTTTTTTGTGAGGTGATTAAAACCAGTGTGAGAATGAGTGAAGAAAGACTTATTTGGGGCTCAGTGAATCATTTCATTCAAATTGGAAGAAAGCTTGCTTGGAAATATTTGCAGCTTCCCAGTCAATACATGAGGGCAGGCAGACTTTTAGAAAAAAAAAACCCGTGAATTTGGAAAGAAGTTGAGAAAATTGTCCCCTCCTGCTTTATTACTTCATTAGAGCCAAATCATTGCGTTCCCTCAGCCCTGAGGCCGGTTATTCCTCCTGCCCCTGCCCAACGCGTGTGAAAATGCGCTAAAAATATTGTGGTGAGGACGCGTGATGGAGGAGAGAATAGAAAAACCACTTCTGCTCTCCGCCGGCTTCTCTGGGAGCTCCCAGCGTTAGCGCTTCGCCTTTGGTACCGGGTTTGAGCTGTTATTCGAGGGGCAGGAGATGGGATTGTTTCTGACCGGAGCCTATTTTTAGGAGGCGACGCGATCGCAGGCGCTTTGGCAAGCTGCTCTGCCGTTCCCCTTCGCAGTCGCTGCCAGGCTGTAATTCACCCCTGGGCTAAACTGCAGGTAGCGGCCAAATTTGAGGGATTTTACCCCAAAGCTCAGAAGCAGTCTGTCCTTTTTAAGGGCAGGAAGGGCCGTTGTTGTTAGCCAAGCGCCTGGAGAATATGGTGATGTGCAGCAACATAAAACCCGGAGCGAGATAGCCATCCGCCCCGACCTCCGGCCGTGCCCAGGCTCTGAAATTCCAGCCAGCGACTCTGTTGTGCCCGGTAATTTAAAAAAAAAAAAAAACACACCCTTTTGGCAGGCATTTCATAGAGCCTCACAAATCTGCTGAGCAGCCTGGGCATGCCTGAGGAAAGCAGCTTTTCGGTAAAATATCCTCAGAGCATCCCTTCGTCGCCGCTGTGGGGTTGGCGATGTGGCCGGTGATCTCCTTCTTGACCTCTCTGGTTGTCTCCTCGGTCACACCAGCATCCTCTCCACTGTGCCAGGAATAGGTACGCCCGTAGATGCTGGTCGCGTGCCAGTTGCCATGGAAATGCAGAGCGATGGATTCTAGAAGTTTTCCTGGAAGGGGAGGTGATTGGAGGGGGAGATGGAGGGCAAAGAGATGAGAGATCCAGCAGCTGGATGGTGACCCATCAACATGCCGTCTCCGGTGGCAATCCCAGGAGGAATCACTGCTCTGTTGCATCATGCCATCCACTCCCCTGGTGAAGTCTGCTGCGAGCTTCAAGATTTTGGGATGCCACACCCTTCTCCACCTCAGAGGCTTGGTGGAGGGAGGTTTGAGGTGGTTTATCAAGAATCTGGGCTTTGTGTTTGGCTTTTGGTGTGGCTTTTGGTGGGGGTGGTTTAAAGGAGATGCTATGCATCCAGAAGATGGGAATCACGAAAGGTAATTCAGGGATTCACTTGGAGCACGGGGTGGTACCGGCAGGTGCCCCTTTGGGTGCCCGCCTCTGTCCCTGCCCCTGACACCATGGGGGAAATCAACCCATGAGAGAAGCCCTTGGAAGAGGTTAGCAGGGAATTTCCCAGCTGTACCCATCACCACAGAGAGGTTTTGGTCACGAGGAGGAGGGAATTCGCCACCCCGTGTGAGCAGCTGGCAGATTAATCGCACGCGCACCCGTTTGCTTGGAGGCTCTTCTGAAGCTGCAAGCGTGGAGGCGGTGGGCGGTGAGTTCTTCACCTAAAACTTAGCTCATCTCGCAGCGCAGAGGATTCTAAGGGTTCAAAAAGGAATCGGAGAGTGGAAAAAATCCACTGAGGACTGTTACATGTAGGGCATCAGGTCAAATGGAGAAGATCCATCAGCCATGAATACTTGGGCTTGGAGAAAACACGTGGAAATTACACTTTTCCCTAGACATCTACCGATTTTGGGCACACGGGCCCAAGTTTGGCTGCCAAAGTAGTGTTGCCATGAACCGATACTCAGCCCATCCCTTGGGAAAAATGAATTCCAGCCTCAGATCAGTGCTGTCCATCCCTGCCCTTGCCAGTGGCTCCAGGGCTGTCTCCTCTCGCGCAGCCTGTGTGTTGCGATGGGGAAGGTGCTCCCCACACCTTCTCCCAGCTCCTTGCTGGTAAGGCAGGAGGAAGAGGATGATTTGCCCCCTTTCCACAGCAGCTTCTTCCTTCAGCAGGACTGGGAGTCCCAGGAGCGTCCAACCTTGAGCCAAAATCTCCCAACTATAGGGCAGACCACAGCCCCCAAAGATGAAAGCCAGGGGAACAACATGGGCCAAAGCCAAGAATTAAGGCTTGATCTCCATGCTGTAACCACAACTGGGCGCACAAACCAGGAAACTGGGGAGAAAGGGAGGCTGATGATAGAAATGTAGAACCATAAAGGTTGAAAGAGACCTCCAAGATCATCAAGTCCAACCATCGATGTGTTGGCACCGTGATGTGCCATTGCAATGGATTCCATGCAGCCTGGTGGGACGATCAGCAGAAGGGTGACCCCCTAGGACCAAGCCAGCCCCCGATTCTGGTTGGGGAAACATCTGGGTGGATCAGCAGGAGCTCAGCGAGGAGCTCGCCGAGCAAGCGCTCGCCCTGGCAGGCACCCGGGGACGGCGGCTTGTGCCAGCCGGTTCCAGATGGCGGGTGACTGGGGGAGTCCCGGGCTGGCAGCCTGCGCGCTGCGGCACGCTCGGAGGGCTGCAGTCCTGGGCGAGCTCGGGGATGAGCTTGGGGCTGAGCAACCTGCGCCCTGCCAGAAAGCTCAGAGATGGTTTTCGGGAAACCGCGAAACCACTCCTTCCTTTGGGGTCATCATTTGGTGCCCCAAGGATGCTCTCACTGCAAGAAGGGTGTGTGGAGGGAGCAGGAGCCCAAAACTCTTCTGCTTGGGTGAACGTTTGCTGCAGGACACCCCGCAGACATGCACAGAGCTGCCGCAGCATCTTTCCAAACCACTTCAGTTCTTAAAGACCTTGAGCGAAGCTTCCTGCAGCATCGCAAGGACCGGAGAAGGAGAGAGAGGACCCGAAAAGCGGGGCAGAGCCTGAGCTCCGATCCCTCCCCGGGGTGCCCTGGCCGCTGCACGGATTTCCTTTCCCTGTTTTTATGACGACACCGTTTCGCCCCGGGAAGGCTATCCCGCCTCCTCGCCGGCCAAGTGCCCCTTCTGGGAAGGGAAACGCTCTGCCAGCACCAGCCGGTCCCGGAGCTTGGCTTTGCTCGCGGTCACGTTTCCCCATTACCTCATGCGCCGTGTCACCTTCCACGGTTGGAGCCAACGCAGCCACGCTCCTCCCATGGAAACTGCCATCCGACAGGGTCACTTTAGATCGGGTTTGGTTTTTTTTTTTAATATAAGTGGGTCTCTATTTATCTCAGGCTTGAAAAGCCTTCATCCAGAGGAAGAGGGGACACTACATCGCGCCTGTACAGCCACCCCTGTAGAGTCAGCAGCGCTCTCCCAAAAGGACGAAGCGTAATAAACCACACAATATTGTTTATTTTCTTGTCTGGGGAACTGAAATGTCGCCGCTATTTTAGGATCAGCTCTGAGGATGGAGAGAGGTTTCTGAGTGCGGCAGGAGCGGGGGACCTTCCCATGGCATGGCAGGATGGCATGGTCTAAAAGGTGGGAGGGTTTTTTCTATCTCCAGAGGAAAAGGAGAGCGGCTGGTCCCGGGGATGTGCATGGCAGCATGCAGGAGCGAGGATCTGGACTCCAGCTCCGAGACTGGAGGCCCTGCCTGACATCCCGGTTTAAAATGTGGCCCAGCCAAATGAAATAAGAGCCACCAAGGTCTGATGGGTCCATGTAACGCAGCCAAGGAGAGGTGAAGAAGAGAGCAAGGACCCAGAGGTCCATCCCTTGGTCATAGAACCACAGAATCACAGAAGGGTTTGGGTGGGAAGGGACCTTCAAAGCCCACCCAGTCCAACCCCCCTGCAAGAAGCAGGGACATCTCCAACCACATCAGGTTGCTCAGAGCCCCGGCCAACCTGGCCTGGAATGTTTCCAGGGATGGGGCATCCACCGCCTCTCTGGGCAACCTGGGCCAGTGTCCCACCACCCTCAGTGTAAAAAATTTTTTCCTAATATCTGATCTGAATCTACCACCGGTATCCAGCAGATCCCCTGAGCAGCAGGCCGGGGTTGTGTTTAGCAGCTGCAGATGGACTATTTTGAACCTGTTTGTCATTTTCATCCCCACAATGACCTCAAGCGCCGAGTTCCAGTTTCCCTGAGCACCGCAGGGTGAAGTTTTGCCTTTGGTTTTCTCACAACCCTCTTTCTGGCCGTTGTACCGGGCTCCCCCCAGCTCCTGCGAGATGAGAAGTGATGAATAACTGGATCCCACTCGCCGTTTCCACACTCTGATAATTCCCCAGCTGTCTCTCTGTCCCCTCTTTTATTTCCAACCCGAACCTTACAGCTCATCCCCTGACCCTCCCTGAATCATGGCCCGGGCTTAGTGCTTCTTCGCGCCTCTTCGCCAGCCGTCTGGACCACGAAGAGCCTGCCCCCAACGCGGGGAAGCGCTCCTGGACACGTTGGCGAGTGCTTTGCCCGAGGTTAACCCAGCGAGTCATTGCTGGAGCCAAGACCGGAGAGGGGCCCCGCTTCAGCCGCTGCCCCCCGACTCGAGCGTCGCTTGGCCCCGCAGGTGCTGCACGTCCCCAGTGGATCCAGCCTTCCCATAAGGAGGGAGGAGAAACACGTGGCTGGCAGGGCTGGGGAGAGGTCCTCTCCTCTTTTCTAGCTCCTCTGCACCCCACAGCTTTGTCCTACAGACCCCGTTATGGAGGTCACCTCCTCACCACCCACCTTGCACTCAGGAACGGCGCGTTTGTGTCATTAAATGTCTGCAAAGATGCGTTTTGTACCGGGCTCTGAACCCAACAACGTTCCCCTCCCCATCCGAACTGGGGTGGCGATGCCGAACTGGGGTGGTGATCCGCTCCCCAGAGCGTCGCCGCTCATCCAGGATCGGCTCCGAATCGATGCTGGAAATTGGGGAATCTCCAATCAACCAAGCAGGGAAAGCACCAACCTCCAGACTGGCTTCACTGGAGGCTTCACCCCGCGGCAGCGACGCGGGGAGGGTCGGGAGGATGCGGGGGGCTCCACGGCAGGGTGGAAGCACCGCCAGCATCCATCCGAATCGCTCCTCGTGTCGAGCCTGCTCTTCAAACATCCCCCTTCGACAGGCCGGTGGGATTTGCAGCGCGGATTTGCCCCTCTCCCAGCCCAAATCCGTGCTTCTCGCACGCCGGCCTGGGCGGGAGCCATGATCTCGGATGACTGAAACGCGGCGAGGGAGCTTCGCTTTTTTTTTTTTGGCCGCTTGCTCGATCGCAGGAGGAGCCGGCATCCACTTCACGGCTGCGAATGGAAGCAAATGCGAAATGCCAGCAGAAAATATTGCAAAATCAGGCAGGGAAAAAGGGAAAAAAAATAAAATAAAAAAAAGGAGGGAAAGGGAAGGGAAAGGGGGGAATAGGAAAAGCAGCACCTTTCGTGCTTCTAGAAGGAACAAGAGCAACAAAAGGCATTCGTGGGGAAAAAAAAAAATAGCAGAAGGCAGAAGGGAGCCTGGGGAGATGTAAATCTGGAAGAGCAGCCCACGATGGGAGGGGAGCCAGAGCCTCAGGGCACTGCTGCGGCGCAAGGGCCCGATCCTGGGGGGGTGCCCAGCATCCCCCCCCCGCCCCCTTTCACCCCAGCTCTGGGAACTGCGGGCAAAAGCTGAGCCCGCAGGAAAGCAGAGGCTGCGGGCACACGCGTGCGTGTGCGCGCGCGCTTGCACACGCGTGTGCACGGGTGTTTGGATGGAGAAGGTGTGATGGGGGGATGCTGTGCACACACACGCACAGCGATTTGTTAAAAATATCGCGATTATTGGTTAAAAAGAGAGAGATGGAAAGGGAGGAGAGGAAAAAAAAAAACACAGGGAGAAAAGGGGGAGGGGAAGGGAGGGGGAGGGGGAGGGAGGGGGGCAGCGCGTCACGGGAGAGATTTCCTTATTGGGAATCCCTAGCCTACATCCTGAGTCCATATTTGGGCATTTACGTCACGGCAGCCTCACTGGGGACTCCAGAAATGGCTGCGGCGGAAGGTCGGGAGCAGCCCCTCTCCGGCTATAAAGGGGGCGGCGGGGAGGGGGGAGCCGGGCGTCCGCACGGGCTGCGGCTGCTGCCGGCCCCCCCCTGCCCCTGCCCCTGCCCGGGACCCCGCCTGGGGACCTCCCCTTCCCCCACTCCGGGGCACGGCACCCCCCCGGATCTCTCCCGTCACCCTACCTGAGCATCCCCCGCATCGCCCCGAGCGTCCCCCGCATCTCCCCGAGCATCCCGGAGCGTCCCCTGGATCATTCCGGAGCAACCCCCTGGATCGTCCCGAGCATCCCGGAGCGTCCCCTGGATCGCCCTGAGCATCCCCCTGGATCACTGCGAGCATCCCGGAGCATCCCCTGGATCACTCCGAACACCTCGAATCGCCCCGAGCATCCCGGAGCATCCTCCAGACGGTCCCTGGTACCTAGCCAGAGCATCCACTGGATCACTCCGAGCACCCCAGAGCATCCCTTGGATCGCAGCAGGAATCCCGGAGCATCCTCTGGATCTCCCCAAACATCCCCTGGTTCGCCTCAAGCATCCCAGAGAATTCCCTAGACGGTCCCTGGTATCTACCCAGAGCATCCACCGGATCACCCCAAGCATCCCAGAGCATCCCCTGGATCATTCCGAGGACCCCGGAGCACCCCCCAGCTCACCCCGAGCATCCTTCGACTCATCCCATCCCAGCCTCCGCCACTCCTGGCCGTGCTTCCAGGAACGATGCTCAACGTTATGGATTTTTCCTGTCCGGATCTGCTTTACTCCAAATATGAGGAGAGCTGCGAGATGAAAACCGGGGACCTGCAGGGCTTGGGGCAACCTGAGCAGCAACTTCTGGCAGAGGCCGATTTCCTCGGAGGTAAGGGCAGGGATGAGGGATCCCGCTGGTAGCTCCAGCCAGGAATGGGGCCCCTCCCCATCCCATCCGCCCAGCCCCTGGCTGTGGGTTCAACAGTCCCCCACTAGCCCAGCATCCTGGGGGTCCTGCCGGGGAAGGGGGGGTGACCTGGGGACCCAGCTAGGACAGGGACCTCGTGGTGACGCAACACCAGCCTCCCGCCGTTCCCCCGTGTCCCGCCCCCCCGCCATCCCCGCATCCCTCTAACCGTGTCCCCTCTGCGTCCCCAGGTGAGCTGCTGGGGCCCCCGGCGGGCGGCGGGGCGGTGGATTACTCCCTCCTGGGGGGCCAGCCCTCTCCTTCGCTCAGCTACACCGGCAGCTTCTTCATCAAGGCGGTCCCGGAGCACCCCCAGGACCAGGAGTCCCTCTTCAACCTGATGTCGGGGATCTTGGGCATCTCCCCCTTCGCCTCCTCCGAGGGCCACCAAAGGCACCCGGATGCTCTTTACCCCTGTCCCGAGGTGGCTCAGAGCCAGCTGGACCTTTACGCCGCCTGCCAGCCCGAAATGACCGGATCTGTCCAAACCCCCTTCCCGGAGCAGGGCTACGGCGGATTCCCCACGACGGAGGGTGCTCCACCTCTCCAAGGACAACCCACCTTAGGAAACACCTCGCAGTGCTTCTTCCAGCCCAAGCTCCTGGACAACAAGCAGGACATCAAGCTGCCCACCGGTTCCCCACCCCTGGACAAGTTTAAAGCCTCCTGCGCCCAGTGGGAGCCCGTCACCCAGCATCAGGCCTACTTGCCCACCGGCTACCATTCACCCGAAGCCTTCCCAGCTGGGGAGAGCGGCCAAGGGCTGTTCCACCCGCTGGGCTCCAAGATGGAGAATGTCTTGTCCGTCAGCTGCCAGTCGGAGCTCGGCAGCTTGGCAGAGGAGGCCGCCTGCTTCGGCACCCACCTGGGCTTCAGCTGCGAGCCGGAAAACTTCCCGGCCCGCGGGGACTTTGCCGACTCCAAGATCCACAACCTCCCTCCTCCGTTAATGCCGGAGTTCGATGCCTCCTTGGCCCAGCCCGACGTCCTGCCGGGTCTGATGAGCTCCACCGAGCTCCTCCATCCTCACCCCTCGCCCTCTGTTCCCCCCACGGACTTTTTGGGCCACCCTACGTCTTCCTCCATCCCTTCCCTGCTGCCCACCAACCCTCCGGCCTTGGCCGAGCCCAAGAAGAAGACACGCCGGACCAAGTGCTCATCCAAATGCTTTTGCCCCAAACCCCACGAGAAGGCTTTCGCCTGCCCGGTGGAGAACTGCATCCGCAGCTTCGCCCGCTCCGATGAGCTCAACAGGCACCTCCGCATCCACACGGGCCACAAACCCTTCCAGTGCCGCATCTGCCTGAGGAACTTCAGCCGCAGCGACCACCTCACCACCCACATCCGCACCCACACCGGCGAGAAACCCTTCTCCTGCGACACCTGCGGCCGCCGCTTCGCCAGGAGCGACGAGAAGAAACGTCACAGCAAGGTCCACCTGAAGCAGAAAGCCCGGACGGAGGAGAAGCTCAAAGGTTTGGGGTTCTTCTCGGTGGGTCTCTCCTTCGGGACGCTGTGAAAGCCCAACCGGAGCGTTGGGAGACGGCGTTTCCTGAAGTTCCCCCCCGAGCATCTCACAGGAGAGCCGGGGTGGGAATATCTTCCTGGGGTGGCCCCGGAGGAGGCGACGGCGGATCGAGCCGTGCCGGGGAGGAGAAGGGCACGCGGGAGGTGGAGGCGATGCCGCGGTGCCGGAGCGCCGGCCGCGGAGATGGGATGGGGCAGCTCCGGCCGCCCGGAGCCATCTCCGATCTGCGGGGACCAAGTCATTTTTCCAGCTCCTCTTCCAAGGAGGGGAAAGAAAAAAAAAAAATCCATGTACAGAAAGAAATCGCCACCGATGACTTTTTTTATATACCCAAACCCACGGACATCCTGCGCTTGGGGCGACCGGACCGTGACTTCCCCCGCGACGCTCCCGAGCGGTGATTTAGCAGCCGGCACGGTCGGGGGGGGCTGTGGCTGCACCGGCCCCTTTCTCCCGAAGGAGAGAGATGCCACCGGGCTCCGGCAACCGGTGCGTAACGGTCCCTTTGGAGAGGTGATGTCCTTAGTATTATTATTTTCCTGTTTGTAAAAAAAAAAAAAAATTATTCAGGATTGTTAGAAAATCGTGTCTATTTTTCTAATTAAAGATTTGAGCTGATCCAAGACCTCGCTGGGGCTGCTCTCTGCCTTCCAGTTCCACACAGCAGCCGACGCCGCTGGTATTTCTGTCGCGTTTTCGCCCTCTAACTGCTGCGTACGGGGAGGAAAAGGTGCTTAAATAATTAGCAGGGAGCGAAAAATCAATCGGAGCCTCCTCCTGGCATCCCCAGGTCCCCAGGGTGGGCGGCTCATCCCAGGGATCTTGTCCCGGGGAAGGGATCCCCGCTGCCCGCCCCTGGGTCCCCCTCTGAAAATGGGGACGCCGCTCCGGGTTTATCGGGCGGAGGCCGAGCGCTGGCGGGATCTGCGCCGCTCGGGTCCGGAGAGGCGGGGTTCGTTCTGGGGACCCCAAAGCCCAGCCCAGAGCCCCCCCCGTCCACCCACCCACCCTGGGCTCTGCTCTCCCGTGGGGGCTCACCCACAAAAAACGAGGTGAAATCCGGCCCCGCTCCCCGTCGCCAACCGGGCTGGAAAAGATCCAGGCTCCGGAGAGGAGGCCGTTTTCTCCCTCTTTTTTGGCGTTTTTGACACCCAAGAGACAGCATTTCCCTTCTCCCGGGCCCGGCCAGCAGCCGGGTGGCTCAGGAGAGGATTTTCCAGCCTGGAAGTTGCCGTCGACAGCAGAAGCTCCCTCCTCCAAGCAGCTCAAAATCAACCGAAACCGTATATCCCCAAAATCTCACCCGTCTCACGTGGGGTGCCCCCTCGGGTGGGGCAGGCCGATGTTTAGTTTGGATTAATTCCCGTGGGGACGGAGGGAAGGGGGTGGCACGGCCCCGCATCGGGGCGATCGCCGTCAGCGCTCGCGCGTTTTGGGGATTGGCAGCCTTTTCTTGCCCGGGGGAAACTGAGGCAGGGAAGGGGTGCGGAGCACGGCTCTCTCCGTGGATTTTATCCCTTTCCACCCGGCCCGGGGAGGGGGGATCTTCCTTGGCCGACGCTGGCGAATGAGGGTGGGAGGTTGCACCCCAAAATCTGGGGCTACTGAGGGATGGGGACGACCCCCAGGCTGGCAGCGTCCTGGTCCCAGCGCTGCCGTCTTCCCCCGCGTCCGCGTCGGAGAGAAGAGAACGCGTCGGTGCTGGAGGCCTTCGGTGCTCGGGACCTGAGGTTCTGGGGATGGGATCAGGGCCAAGCCGGGACTAAACCAGGGTGACCAGGGACCAGATCAGGACCAAGCCAGGGACCAACCAGGGTGACCAGGGACCAGATCAGGACCAAGCCAGGGACCAACCAGGGTGACCAGGGACCAGATCAGGACCAAGCCAGGGACCAACCAGGGTGACCAGGGACCAGATCAGGACCAAACCCAGGGATTAAACCAGGGTGACCAGGGACTAAATCAGAACCAAGTCAGGGATTAAGCCAGGGTGATTGAGAATCAGATGAGGACCAAGCTGAGGACGAAGCTGGGGACCAAGTCAAGTAGTTTGGAGACTAAATCAGGATTAAACCAGGGTGACCAGGGATCAGGTCAGGACCACGACAGGGATTAAACCAGGATGCTCAGGGACTACATCAGAACCAAGCCAGGGTTTAAGGCAGAGTGATCAAGAACCAGATCAGGACCAAGCCAGGGATTAAGACAGGGTGATTGGGAATCAGATGAGGACCAAGCTGAGGACCAGGCCAAGGTGCTTGGGGACTAAATCAGGATTAAACCAGTTTGACCAGGGATTGGATCAGGACCAAGCCAAGGATTAAGCCAGGGTGACCAGGGACCAGATCAGGACCAAGCCAGGATTAAGACAGAGTGATCAGGGACCAGATCAGGACCAAGCCAGTGACTAAGCCAGGGGGATCAGAGACTGGATCAGGACCAAGCCAAGGGCCAAGCCAGGGTGCCTGGGGACTAAACCAAGACCAAGACAGGGATTAAGCCACGGTGATTGGGAATCAGATGAGGACCAAGCCGAGAATGAGGCTGGGAACCAAGCCAAGGTGCTTGGAGACTAAATCAGGATTAAACCAGGGTGCTCAGGGACCAGATCAGGACCAAGCCAGGGATTAAACCAGGATACTCAGGGACTACATCAGAACCAAGGCAAGGATTATGGCAGAGTGATCTGGGACTGAATCAGGACCAAGCCAAGGATTAAAACAGGGCTTCTGGGGACTGGATCAGGACCAAGACAGGGTTTAAGCCAGAGTGACTGGTGATCGGATCAGGACCAAGCCAGGGACCAAACCAAGATGTGCTTGGGGACTAAATCAGGATTAAGCCAGGGTGATGAGGGACCAGATCAGGACCAAGCCAGGGACTAAGTCAGAGTGCTCAGGGACTAAATCAGAACCAAGCCAAGGACTAAACCAGGGTGATTGCAGATCAGATCAGGACCAAGCTGGGGGCCAAGCCAGGGTGCCTGGGGACTAAATCAAGATTAAACCAGAGGGACCAGGGACCAGGTGGGGATCAAGCCAGGGACTAAGCCAGCGTGCTTGGGAACTCAGTCAGGACCAAGTCGAGGACCATGGGAAGGTGCTCGGGGACTGAATTAGGACCAAGCCAGAGATTAAGCCAGAGTGAGTAGGGGTCGGATCAGGACCAAGCCAGGGTGCTTGGGCACCAGCTGAGGACCAAGCCAGGGTGCTGAGGGACCCAACCCGGACCCAGCCGGGGTGCTCAGGGGCTGGATCAGGCCCAAGCCGGGGTCCCTGCGACCGCGGGTCCAGCCCGGGCTGGGGATGGAGCAACGCGGGTGCCCAGGCTCGGCCCCGCACCGCACGCCGGCTGCCCCGCACCCCGGGGGGATGCTGCGGGGGGGACAAGGGTGGAACTGGGGGGCGAGGGGAGACGCCGGAGGGGCCCGGGGGCTGCCGCATGGCAGCGGGGCCGCGGTGTTCGCGGGGAGACAGGCAGAGGGAGCTGTGAGGGAGGAGAGCGGCGGAGAGAGCCCAGCCCGGGCTCCGGCTGCAGAGGAGGAGGAGGAGGAGGCTGCTAGCGCTCGCCCTCCCTCCTTCCTCCATCCCTCCTTCCCTCCATCCCTCCCTCCCTCCATCCATCCATCCCTCACCCCTGCCCCCCCACCCCCGGGGCGCCCAGCATCCTCCCGCCACCCCAACCGGGGCCTTCAGCCTCTGCTGCCTTCCTCCTTCCTCCTCCTCTTCCTCCTCCCGCAGCCACCACCCTCCCTTCCTTCCCCAGGGCCTGGCTGGCACGGAGATGCCGGCAGCGGGGAGCCGGATGCTTCCCGCTGCTCCTGCCTCCTCCCCGGGCTGCGTCCCTCCGGCTCGGCATCCTTCGTCCGGCACAAAGCCCTGAGCCGCTCGGCAGCCGCCTCCTTTGTTGCGCCGCCGCACGCTCCATCATCCCCCCGTCGCAGCCCACCAGCTCGTTCGGGTGGCCCAAGACAAGAAGGTGACGGTTGGCCCAAGACAAGAAGGTGACGGTTGGCCCAAGACGGTGACGGTTGGCCCGAGACGGTTGACGGCCAGCGAGGGAAGCGGGAGCGATGCCGCCCTCGCCGCAGGGTCCGAGCGCGGGAGGCGGACGGCGAGAAGCAGGTACGAGGGACGACGTTGGGTTGGGCGGAGGTGGCTTGGCCCCATCTGCTCCTCTCCCAGGGGACAAAGCCGCTGCCGGGAGGTGAGGAGGGACCCGCTGCTCCTTGCTGCGGGTGCCGTGGGGGGCTAAAATGTACCCCGGCTTCCCACGGCCACCTCCCGCAAGCGCCCTGCGCCTTGTCACCGGCCACCCTCGCCCCCCGCCCCGCTCCTTCCCACCCCGCTGCCGTTGCGGGGAAGGATGGGGACCGGCGGCACCCGACACCCCGCCAGCATCCGACACCACCCCGCCTCTTCTCCATCCCCCGCTTCCCTCCTCACCCAGGCAGGGGAGCTGCCTGCCGGTAAAATTTTTTTTTTTTTTCTCTTTTCTGGAAGAGGGGGTGCAGGAAAAATGTTAAACAATGCGAAGAAAGGCTCCATGATGGATGGCAGGTAGCGACGCCGAAGCAGCCCGGGGATGGGTTTTACCCGCTGCTGCAATCTCCCGGCTGCCGGGAGCGTTTCCCTGCTCCGGAGGCTTGATATGATTAGTAATGACTCCGCTAATAATTTCCTTCAATCCTGGGGGTGTGGGAGGGAGGAGAGGTTTTGCGGTCAGGGTAGGACCTGCTCAGGACGGGGACCTGTGCGCCTGGGCCGGATCCTGCCTCGGATTAGGGCTGGGAAACAGGGAGCGAGGCGGATCGGGTACCCCGGGAGACGCGGGCAGGGATCCAGGCCCGAGAGATCGGCAGCACAATGCTGGGGCCCCGTCCCCGGGTGGAAAAGCGCTTTCTCACCCCATCGGCGGCCACCGAAGTTGCCACCGGCGCTTCGCGTTCGCTGGGTTTCGGCCGGGCCGGCGCCGGTGATCGCCCAGGCGGGGTTAACGTGCCAGGGTGCATTTTGCGATGACCCAAAAAGCGCGGTTCCAGAAATCCGCCCCACGCGTCTTATTTTTCTTTTTGTGCATGGGTTTTTCCCTAAAAAATGGTTTCCCAAACCTCGTTGCCCGGTTGCGCCCTCCGAGGTGGGTGCTGAGCCGGGGGGACGCTGCCCTGGGGACGAGCCATGGGTGGAGGTTTGGTTCAGCGCTCACCACGGCTGGTGGTGATGGGGTGCAGGGGGGCTCGGAGGGGTTTTAGGGTGCTGGGAAGAGCCCTTTGTGCCATATCGCAGAGGGACAAGCTCCCACCCATGGGTGCCCTCGGTGCTTTGGGGTGAAAGCACCGCGAAAATGCACCCCGATGTGTGCTCCATGGTGTGGAGGAGACCGTGGTGACCTCCCAGGCTGGATTTTTGCTGGTTTACCCCATTTCACAAGGGTGGGAGATTTCCCCCCGCGATGTCTTGAAGGGTTTTGTCAGTGGGGGATGAACCAGGTCCCCACGGGGACCCTCACTTGCCATGTCCTCTCCATTGGCCAGCGTAAGCGTCCCATGGCCTCGGAGGGTGAAAAGTAACTCTTGGAGATGAATCCTGCTGCGAGGCCGCACGGGCTGGTCTAGAAGAGGTGGCTCCCAGCACCCCAGCCCCAGTGTCAGACACAGGGATGCTCCTGGAGCCTGGAGACCCCTGGCACTGCAGGGCCTTCGTTGCGTGGTGGTTGGGCAAGAAAGCATACAGGTCACCCCTCTGCAGCAAGCTCAGGGTGGATGGACAAAGATTTCCCATGGGATTTCCATCTTCCCAACGGTTGCACTCCTCCCAAATGGTTGTGAACCTTCTGAATGCTTTTGCACCTTCCCAATGGTTATGGACCTTCCCAAGGGTTGCGGAGTCTCGCAGGGCTTGCGGATCTTCCCAAGGGTTGTGCACCTTGCTGAAGCTTGTGGAGCTTCCCAAGGGTTGTGTGTCTTCCCAAGGGTTGTGGAGCTTGCCAAGGGTTGGGGATCTTCCCAAGGGTTGGGCATCTTCCCAAGGGTTGTGGAGCTTCCCAAGGGTTGTGTGTCTTCCCAAGGGTTGTGGAGCTTCCCAAGGGTTGTGCACCTTGCCAAAGGCTGTGGGTCTTCCCAAGGGTTGTGGAGCTTCCCAAGGGTTGGGGATCTTCCCAAGGGTTGTGAACCTTCTTGAGCATTGTGCACCCTCCCAAGGGTTGTGCATGAGTGGGAGGAACACGAGGAGGCAGGACGGAGGCAGAGAAGGGACCAAGAAGAAGGACCAAGGAGGGACTTTTGGGCACCTGTGTCACTAAACCCCCTATCTCTTCCAGCGCCTGGCACTGGCCGATGCTGACACACCCCCCAGAATTGCCAGATCACCCACGTTTGTCCCAGGGCTCTCACCTCACTATGTCCCAGCGGAGCTGCAGCCCCACCGTCTGGGGCTCCCCAACCCATCCCACGAGCGGCCTGTCCATCCATCCCGCGCCATGAGCGGGGTCATGCGGTTCCCCTGCGTCAGGGCGCGTAGCTGAGGGATGGCCTCGCTGGACCTGCCCTACCGGTGTCCGCGGTGCGGGGAGCACAAGCGCTTCCGCAGCCTCTCCTCGCTGCGGGCGCACCTGGAGTACAACCACACCTATGAGACCCTCTACGTCCTCTCCAAGACCAACAGCATCTGCGATGCCGCCGTCTTCCCCCTGGCAGCTGACGGGGCCCTGCTGACGCCGGCCGCCCGGCGGGACTACTTTGAGAGCACCTCCTTCCAAGGCAAGGACCAACGCTTCTCCTGCGACCTCGTCCCCGCCGAGGAGCTGGAGCCGGCCCCGTCCTCCTCCCCCTCGCCCCGCTATGTCCACGAGATCGAGATCCCGCTGACGGAGATCTTCACCCGCGGCAAAGCTGTGGCGCCGGCCCCCACGCCACCCGCCGCCATGGACACTGCCTACGAGGAAGGCTTGGCCCGCCTGAAGATCCGCGCCTTTGAGAAGCTGGAGGTGGACAAGCGGTTGGAGAAGCTGACGGAGGAGGTGGAACAGAAGATCGCCTCGCAAGTGGGCCGGCTCCAGGTGGAGCTGGACCGCAAGAGCTCGGAGCTAGAGAAGGCCAAGCAGGAGAGTCTGCGGCTCAGCAGGGAGAAGCAGGAGCTGGAGGACCGGGCGTCTGAACTGTCTCGCCAGGTGGACGTCAGCGTGGAGATGCTGGCTTCCCTCAAGCAGGACCTGGTGCAGAAGGAGCAGGAGCTCACCCGCAAGCAACAGTGAGTCCTGTGCCCCTTCTCCTGGCTGCAGGGTGGGGGGAAATCGGTCCCCAATGGCGAGCCCCAAGAGCCCAACACCGTCACCAAACCCTCAGAACAAGTCCTAGGGCATAATCCCCCTGGCAATGCTCATTAGCGTCATCTCTCATCAGGTTTTGCATCTTCTCCCACGTGAGCAGTGTCCACATAGACCTGAGCCTCTGCATGTCCGTGACCAAGCTGGGTCACGTCATGCCAGACCTTGTCCCAGAGCCACCGGTGCCCTCAGGACATGGCCAGGCTGGGGATGCACATGGCCATCCTGCTGTCCTGCCAAGGAACGTGGTGGTGACCATGTTGCTGCAACTCATCTCTAGTACCAAAGGATGTCCCCCCAAAACCAGGGCTGGGTCATCCCCTCTGGCTCCACAGCCGAATTGTCCAGCCCTGTGCAACCTGAGCAATCCCATCAACCTGTCCCATGTTCGTAAATATGAGAGGAGACAGCTTGGCCATGCCTAATTCAGGGTTCTTCTCGCAGAAAGAGGATGGAATAGCCCAAGCAGCATGACCTTCATTGGCTGTTAGGACCATCATCCTTATTTTCATCCCATGTTCCCCACTCAAGACGCTTCCCACCCCAGCACTGCTCCTCAGTTTCCCTCCAGTCAAGTGTTGGGTCATTTTGCCCATCGGTGTTGCTCAAGCAAACCAGACCTTGTTCCTCAGGAGTTTCTTAGCAAAGCTGGAGACCACCGCAGGGTCCAGAAAGTCAGTGAGGAGCAGGTTAGTGGGGGGCGGTCATCGCTGGGCTGGGCTGGGAGCACTGGCGGAATTCCTCAAGGGCTTGTCTTGATCCCTGCCATCATCAGCATGTTCCTTAATGGCTTTGACTCCAAAATAATGACTGTGGCTCAGAAACAGGGTTCACGGGATTTGCTGGTGGTGGGGATGGTCTTGGGGTGAAGAGCGAGATGACGCTGGGGCTGGAGAAGGGCAGCAGCTCTTGGTTTGGATGCACGTGTATGGGACAGGCAACGGGGAGTGACAGAACCGCTTGCCAGGCTGCAGAGGAAGCACACGAAGAGCCGATGGACAGAGGTGATTATTTTTTCCTAGATGTGGGAAAATCATCAGAAATAATTTTCAACCACAAAGCCAGTTTCACCCTTCCCCAAGAAGAAGACATTCCCAGGACATTTCCCAGTCCTGCCAGCTCTGAAACACCACGAGGCCGTTGTCCCCATGGGAAGCTTTTTGCTCCTGGGCTCCGTTTTCTTTGCCGGCGGTGTTTTTCCACCCGGTCCACGGGAACGAGAGGGGTGCCGGTGATAACCATCGGCATCACCTTACACCCGCCGTGCCCGCGCCCCATTTGCCTTCCAGATCTCCTGGGTGCCCTCACCGGGAGCCTTCCCAAATCATTACCGGGGAGCTCCTAGGCTCACGTCGCAAATGGCGGGTTGGGGGGGCAATTAATTAGTAATTAAATGGTAATTAATGGCCAGGAATGAGAATGATGTCGTTAAGGGCTGCCCCTTCCTTCTCCTTCACGCTCCTGTGGAGGCCGGTGTGGTTGGGTGTGCACGGTTGGGCGGGTCTGGCCACGTGTGTTTTCGGGACGCGTGTGACAGCTGCGTGCGCCCGTGTGCGCACGCCCGTGGTTTTGGGGAGCGGATGAGGTCGGAGGGTGTGCGCGCGCCTGGACACACACACGTGCGGGGCAGGACAGGGCCACCTCGGGCCGCTCCACCCCAAAGCTGGCCGCATTTTGGGGACGACTTCTCAGTGCCTCAGCAGGGCAACCCCTGCCCATCCCCACGCTCGAAACTCCCAAGCGCCTGCTAATTAATTTATTAACGAGGGAGCTGGGGCCCCGCAACCACTGGGCTTATCGGGGTACGGGGCTGAGCGGGGTTTAAGGACTTTAGGCTGCCCTTAAGGTCTTTCCTTTAAATCTGTCCTGAATGAGGCAGGGTACCACTGCCATCCCGCTCCGTCATCCCACCGAGCCATCATCATCCTCCTCCCCCTGTTCTGTGGCACTCATGGGCGTCACCCTGGTCCCGGCAGCGAAGGCTTGGGCTGGGATGTGAAGGTGACCGAGATCAGGCTGATGATGGAATGGTCCGGATGCGCCCCAGGATCCTTGACCCCACCACCCCAGCTTGCCCCAGCTTAACAGGGATGGGTGGGGAAGGGTTGGGGTGTCACCCACCGGTCCCTCCACGCAGGGAGGTGCTGCAGATCGACCAGTTCCTGAAGGAGACGGCCGCCCGCGAGGCCAACGCCAAGGTCCGCCTCCAGCACTTCATCGAGGAGCTGCTGGACCGGGCGGACCGGGCCGAGAAGCAACTCCAGATCATCAGCAGCAGCTGCGGCACCACCCCGAACGGCAGCCTGGGACGCTGCGGCACGCCGGGGGCCAAGGCCGCCAGCCGACCGGTACCTCCGCGGGCACAGGCACGGGCACCTCAGCGGCTTCGGGCGTGCACCCGTGTGGCTTCTCTGATGGCTGCAAAGGGTTGAGCGGGAAGGTGTAGGGATCCCGATCTTGTTCCCATGGGGAAACGGATAATCCTGGGAGGGCGATCCCCAAAAAAAAAGTTGCTTCTTGGTGGGTCTGTAGTCCTGTGATGATCATGCAAGGCACTGGGGTGACGCTGGAGATGCGCTTCTGCATCCCGCTTGGGTATGGCCTCACCCCAAAGCGCAGCTGGCACTGGGTGGGTTATGGGGGTCATCATTTTGGGTTTCGCCACGTTGGCTTCTCTTGTCCTGTCTCCCTGCAGAGAGACCGGCACCCGGGGCCGGGGGCAGCCGTGCACGGTCCTTACGGCGTGTCCAACCAGCGCTCCTCCTCCAGCACCGGGTGAGTCCCCTATCGCTGCTGCCGGTTTGGGATTTTAATGGGATGCTCGTTTTTGGTGGGTGAGGGGCTGACGGGAAGGGGATGAACACCCCAACGAGCGTTGAGGTTGGGCATCCCCGTCCCCCAGCGCCTCAAGCCGGGCGAAAGCCGTGTCGCAGAGCTCGGGCTGCTACGACAGCGACAGCGCGGAGCCGTGCCCCACCGACGACACCGCCGACGGGCACCCCTACCCGGCGCGGGACGGCACCCGAGGCTCGGGGCTGCGCCGGCAAGCCATCCAAAACTGGCACCGCCGGCCCTACCGCAACAGCACGGAGGGCGAGGAGGGCGACGTCTCCGACGTGGGCTCCCGCACCACCGAGTCAGAGGCCGAGGGCTGGGAGCCAGAGGCAGCCGGATCCGCCGCATCCCGACCTGCTGGCAGCTGCCGGCTGACGGGTGAGACCGCGCCGGGCGCTTCGGGTGGGGTGGGAGGACAGGGGGGCTGGAAGGTGGGGGACAGGACGGCTCCTCGGCTCCGCAAAGAGCATCCCTTACCCGCTGCCCTCCTCGGCTGCTGGTGGCCACTGACGGAGGTTGTCCCACAGCCAGGAGCGAGGCAGCCGGCGGCAAGGCGGGCCGGCTGGAGAGGGGCAGCCCGGGCCACTCCAGCGAGGTGATCAGCCCCGAGATCCTCAAGATGCGGGCGGCTCTTTTCTGCATCTTCACCTACCTGGACACCAAGACCCTGCTGCGGGCGGCTGAGGTGTGCAAGGATTGGAAGTTCGTGGCCCGGCACCCGGCCGTGTGGACGCGGGTGCTGCTGGAGAACGCCAGGGTGTCCTCCAAGGTACTGGGAATGGGGATGGGACTGCTCAGGGTGAGACCTTTCTTCCAGAAAGGTGCAAGCATCTCGCTTGTGTTGGTCGTCATGCCATTGCGGTCATGGGAACGTGGGTGCGTGCAGCGGTGTGCTTGCACCAGCGGTTGGACGCGTTGCGCTTTCACGCACGTGCATGCTGGGGGTTGAGGGCGTCCCCCTCGGTGACAGCCACCCCTGTCCCCCCAGTTCCTGGCCATGCTGTCCCAGTGGTGCACCCAGATGCACTCCCTCACCCTCCAAAACCTCAAGCCGCGCCAGCGAGGGAAGAAGGAAAGCAAGGAGGACTACATGAAGAGCACGCGGTGAGTCCTCGCGTCCTGGCCACCCTCCTCCCACAGCCAGAGCCGCTGCTCCTCGGGGATGACGATGCTCTGTGAGCCCCAGCGTCCCGTTTCCACTGATGGACGTTCATCACACATCAGCTCCTGCTGTGGGTTTTGGGTGTCCAGGAGCCACAGGTCCCCATGGGACGTGTCACCCTCCTGTTGTGGCCATGGGGAGCGTGGGTGCCTGTGCCTGACCCTGCCTCCATCCCCGGCAGAGGCTGCCTGGAAGCCGGGCTGGAGTCCCTGCTGAAGGCGACGGGCAGCAACCTGCTCATCCTCCGCATCTCGCACTGCCCCAACGTGCTGACGGACCGCTCCCTCTGGCTGGCCAGCTGCTACTGCCGGGCGCTGCAGGCCGTCACGTACCGGTAAGGATGGCCACCGGCGTCCCCCCTTGCCCGTGGGGACCATGACAAGGCTGGGAACATCCATGGGATGTGCTGGGACCCCTCTGATGCCCATCCCCATTCCCTGTCAGAATGCAGCCCGTTTGGCCAAGTGTGAAGGACCCACCTTTCCATGTCCCCAGCCCAGCAACAGCCCCAGTGTCCCCAGTGCGAGCTGTCCTTGCAGCTCTCATTCTCTTCTGGAATGTTCTCATGCAGATATTTCCCTTCCAACTCCATTCCCACCATCCTGTTACTGATCTCACCCCAGCTGGAGGCACGACCAAGGTGTTGGTAATGGGATGATGCTTTATGATAGAGAAGGGTGAAGAAGAGGTGCACCAACACCTGGGCCCAGTGAGGTCCCACCTGACTGTCATCCCCTGGCGAAGGCTCCTAATGGGGAGCAGAAACTTTTGGGTTCCTCTGTCCTGCAAGGGAGGAACGGCTTTGAGTGCTAAGACCCAACTTGAAGACCTTGCCCAAGAGCAAGGACACAAGGCCCATGATGGTGTAGGTCCTGGAGGAGGTCACAAGTCCTGCAGGAGATCACTGACTGCTCCTTGGTCTTGGCCATCTCCTGAGGAGTCTCTGCCTCTTGTGAAGGCAGGATTACCTTTCCTACACTCTCAAGGAGGACGATCCTTGCTCTGCTGCGCCCTGCAGATGACCACCTCAGCCTCTGCATCCATTTTACCTGCAGCTGATGGGTGTCCTCATCCAGCCCAGGATGGAGAATGCTTCAGGTGGGAAAGCACACCCAGCCAGATGCTCCAGGTTGGACCAAGAAAGCTCAGACAACAGCTCTGATCTGGGGATCCCACACCATGAGGCAGCCCGGCGCTGCCAGGTTTAACCCCAAGACTCCTCCATCGGCCCTTCCAAGGGCGTTAGAGCAAGCCTGAGCGCTCCTGGCACGTTGCTAACCTGTGACTCTGACTCACGCGCTAATTAACCCGCCGCGCTCGCAAGGGGCTCTTGGCAGGTGTCTTGAGTGGAGACGTGTGAAATGCTCAAGATAACACCCATCACTTATTTTTAGGCTTGCCTGAAGTTTCAAAGTAGGTCATTTAGAGTCAGGAAGTGCAACCTCGGTCTTCGGGAGGGAGCCCAGGGTGGTGGAGGAGCTGGGGCCCTCTATCTGGGCTGGTGGCACCAGGACAACGCTCTCTGACATCTCTCCTCTATTGACTCGGTGCGGGGAGCCAATGGCATCAGTGAAAGCTCTTCTGAGCCAGTGGCACAAAAGTTGTGTGGCAGGCAGCGTGGTTGCGCCCGAGCAGTGCCATGACTCATGATGGACTTACACCTCCACTGTGCCCCTGCACAAATCCAGCAGCACCCCGTGAAGCCTGTTTTGATACCTCCAAAAAGACCAAGGAGAGCCCACAGCAAACCTCTGCGGAGACTTTTGGCCAACAGCTACCTACAGATGTGGTAGCACAACCACAGAGCTGGTACAGAGCCCGTGGAACGGCCACTTCCCTTGGCTGGAAGTTACCACCCGGCAGCTGAAACGTCTTTACCACCTCCTGCCACCTTCCCCATCCAGGCTGGATGGGTGGCAAGTGCAACCAACCCAATGGGATCTGCGGGGACGTTGTATTTGCTCTGCAAGGGTACACGGCCTGGCAGCTCAATCACTTGCCACCTTTGCATCTGGAAGACTTATGCCCTCACCTTCAACCTCACCTTCAACCATCAGCTTCACCCTCAACCTTCAACCTCACCTTCAACCATCAGCTTCACCTTCAACCATCAACTTCACCTTCAACCATCAGCTTCACCTTCAAC
The DNA here is from genome assembly GCF_036417535.1 of Chlamydotis macqueenii. NCBI lineage: Eukaryota > Metazoa > Chordata > Aves > Otidiformes > Otididae > Chlamydotis > Chlamydotis macqueenii. The sequence continues at coordinate 82,796,040 of NC_141559.1, forward strand.
CATCAACTTCACCTTCAACCATCAGCTTCACCTTCAACCATCAACTTCACCTTCAACCATCAGCTTCACCTTCAACCATCAACTTCACCTTCAACCATCAACTTCACCTTCAACCACCAACCTCACCTCCAGCCTTTACCTTCCACCTAGACTTACCCCCAAGCTCATCTTCAATTTCACTTTCAGCCTCACCTTCAACCTCATCTTCTTCCATTTTTCTTGACATTGCACATCCGTAGGCACAATTCCGGATGGAAATGCCTTCAGCCTTCCTGCATGGGTTGGTGTTGGGACTGGCTGGTTCATGGGCTATCAATAACGACCAGATTTGGGCCTCCAGGTGCAGAGAGGTGTAGCACCGTAGAGGCTGCAGACACAGCCCCCAGAGCAGCATCACTGCCGGTGGGACCCACCACATGTCCTCTGTGTTGTTCCAGGAGCTCTACAGACCCCGTGGGTCATGAAGTCATCTGGGCCCTCGGAGCAGGTTGCAGGGATATCATCTCCCTCCAGGTCGCACCTCTACATCCGTGGTAAGAGCCATGCTAGGAGGAGGCCAGGCTCAGTGTTAGGGGCACCACTGGAAAGAAATTGGGTGCTGGGTCCAGATTTGCTTTTGGGGGGTCCTCGTGGGACGAGCAGCAATCCTGAAGGCCAGTTTTGGGGACTGGGAGCTGGGCCTCATCCCTCCCTGCGAAGGCTGGGAGCTGATGGGTGTAGGCACCTCCCTGCGGAGCTGGGAATGTCTCCTGGGAGGCTGCTAACGCCGGAGATGAAAGGGGAGCCGTGATGGGTCTGGTAGGCGACGGTGAACATCAAATGCTTGTCTGAGCTCCTCACTGCTCACATAACAGCAGCTCTGATGGAGCTCTGGAGACATCTTCCAGTGTGGCCACCCTCAGGCTGGTGGGGTGGGAGAGGTCCCATCCCCAATTCCAGTCGCAGGATCACTCGTGGTGGGAGCCTGGGGCGAGCTTTTCTGCCAGCCCCCCCCAGCTCTTTCTTCTTCATCTCCCCAGCCAGCAGCCGACGCGTTTCAGCAACCGCTGCCTTCAGATGATCGGACGGTGCTGGCCGCACCTGCGGGCGCTGGGCGTTGGAGGGGCAGGCTGCGGCGTCCAGGGACTGGCGTCCTTAGGTAGGCAGCTCTCTGATGGGACAAGAAGGGGACCTTGCTGGAGGCAGGGCATGCTCTAGGAGGTGTCCCATGGGGATCTCAATGGAGAAGCCCCCCCAAGGATGATGGGTGCACCCATCCCTCCTACCACCACCCCATTTCCATCGGCTGTCCTCACCCCTTCCCTGTGGGGCGCTGACGGTGGCTGCTCTGTCCTTCCAGCCCGAAACTGCATGCGGCTTCAAGTCCTGGAGCTGGACCACGTCGCGGAGATCAACCAGGAGGTTGCGGCGGAGGTGTGTCGAGAGGGGCTGAAGGGGCTGGAGATGCTAGTGCTGACCTCCACGCCAGTCACCCCCAAAGCCCTGCTGCACTTCAACAGTGAGTAGCAATGCCAGGGAGGAGTGCGTTGACCAAAAGGCCACCAGATGTCCAGATTCATGAACCAGACCCTGCCTTCCAGCCCCACCCACAGGAACCCACTGCCAACACTGGAAGGTGCTGGGAGCTCAACTGTGGAGGGTTTCTAAGAGGGGATCCCACATCCCCCTGCCAAGGATGGGTTAAGAAGAGCTGCTCTTGCCTTGGCCCATAGTGAGGATGGAGGCTCTCCAGTGTAATGGAGGCCTCAATGTCTGTAGCACACCTGAGGTTCACCCTGGTGCTTCCCAGTTTGGAGTTACACCGTTTACTGAAGTCATTTGCCAAGACAGGAGCTCCGGGGGAAAAGAGGTCTGTGCCCAGGCAGGAGAGTCTGTTTGAGGTGCCGTTCCTGGTGGTCATGGCGCACACGGCTGTGGTTGGACTTGCTGGGAACCCACCCCTCTGGGTGGAAGAGTAAGGGTTTCCCAAGGAAGCCATAGGACTGTTGGATTGGGATAGGACAATCAAGGACCACCTTGTAGACCACTATCCTCCCTACAGAGGTCTTGGTCACCAAAAGTGGGTCTCCTCCATCTTCAGGGTGAGATTTTCCCAAATGCATAAGGCTTTGAGGAGCACTGGGTGGCTCCTAGGGTCCATCCTGGCTGCGGGGAGGCTATCTGCCCACCAGGTATGGTGAGGCCAGGAGATATCTCTGCCCCTAGGTGTGTGCCGGAACCTGAAGTCCATCGTGGTGCAGGTGGGAATTGCGGACTACTTCAAGGAGCCCCACAGCCCCGAAGCCAAGAAGATGTTTGAAGAAATGGTGAACAAACTCCAGGTAAAGGATGCAGTTCCCAGGTCCGTGTGTCACCAGTCTCGTGTCCCCATGGGGTCTTAGGACAAATTCTTGCCCACTGGTGAAGTTCCTCACCAGTGCAGTTGGATAGGGTCAGATGGCTCACATGGTTCCTGCTCTACCACCAAGCCCTGGCATGGGGTCAGTGGTGGGCAGCGAGACAGACCCACGTCCATCCCTAGGCTGGTGGATCACTTCCATGATGGAGCTTCGAGATGTCTTCTCCTCTCCTTTCTCTTGCTCAACCTGTGGGACAGCAAAACCATCAGGTCCTGCACCGACCATGCTCTCTGCTCCTTTTCCAGGCCCTGAGGAAGAGACCCGGCTTCTCCAAGATTTTACACATCAAAGTGGAAAGCGGCTGTTAGACCTTCAGGGAATCGCAAAGCACATTCCCTCCTCTGCCCGACGGAGCCAGAGGCCCCGCAAAAAAACCAAATCCACCCTCCGCCGCTCATCCGTTGCTGGACCTGGAGCACGGAGACGCCGGCCCATGCACAAAAAAAAAAAACCCAAACTCTTGCAGGCCTTAGTGACCGGCAGCCGGCGCTCGTCCCCGGGGACAGCTCGTGGGCGAGAAGGTGCTACTTAAGGAAATTTTTCAGCTGCCCAAAGAGGTAGGGCTACGCTCTTTCCCGGGAGGGAAGATGGCTTCAAACCACCCCTGCAGCTCTTCGTTGCCAAGGATCCTTGTTTGGGGGAAGTCTTTTTCTTCGAACTCTCTTTCTGGGGGTTTTTTGGCCGTTTGATGGTGTGGGAGATGAGGACGGCTCAGCCCATCCCCATGGGCTCTTGGCAGAACACTGGGTTCGGCGTCGACACGTCACGGCTGGACCATCCCCGTCCTTTCCGTGAGCTGGTGGAGGTGGGGTGGGAAGGGGTCGTTCCTCCAGAGGAAATGGTGCCCAGCGTTCCTGCAGGGTTTCCGCTCGTTTCCATTCAATTTGTTAACAGAGGGGCACCCAAACCTGGGTCAATTCTGCCCAGAAACCAGCAGCCACAACAGCACAAGCCCAGATGGCAGAGCTGCGTCTCGGGGGCTGTAGGAGCCAGGGGACACCAGGAGAGATGGTGGCTCTTCCAGAGGTTTCCAGCCTCACCTCCTCTCCACCCAAACCTTCCTGCCAAGGCAATAAACCATCTCCAAAATCCTCGTCCATCAGGAAACACGGGTCATGCTTCTGTCCCCACCAACATCCACCATCCGGAGGTCCCATGCGGAGGGCGGGACTGGCGCAGGACACCCCGTTTGCCATCTCATCGCCTTCCCAAGCAGCCTGAAGGAGAAACCCTGGCCAAATACTCAAGAAATCCAAAGCTGCCGCTGAAAGCACCAACCACCTGATAGCATGGCTGTTTTTTAAATTTTGCTTTATTTCTTCTGGGTGTCTTCTGCCCACAAGGGCGTTATTGCCTCCAAAATATCCTTCTTTTTCCCAAGGAAAAGGCTTTTGAAAGGCGTCTCCGTCCTCCACCCTGGGGAGAAGGTGCCAGGAGGTGCCCACACCACAGGGACACCCATCACAGCACTGCCAACAGCAGGGACACACCGGCCTTAACCACCACCCCCCACCACCCCCAGCCCCGACCAGGCGTGCTTGGACCCAACGCGCTGAGCTGAGAGGAAGCGACTGGGAAAAGCCGATTTTGGGGGTTTCTCCTCTTCTCTGGACCATGGTTGGAAGTTTCGGTGCCTGTTGGCCAGCGTGGTTGCGAGGAGACAGCTCTTCCCAGGACACCTCCCCTTCCTCCAGCCCTCCCAGGGTGATGGGCCACCATGAAGCATCCCCCCCAAGGAGGGAGAAGGCTGCAGATCCATCCCGGTACCACCTTCCTCATCCACGTCACGAGAGCTGCAGGCGTCAGCTGGGGACTCCCGGCCCCTGACGGAAAACAATCTGTTCCAAATCGCTGGAGCTGCTGGTGGGCTGGAGGCAGCTCCTGGGTCTCCAGCCCCAGAAGAAACCTCAGGAGACCATTTCATCCACCCCTCATCCCATCTACGCTATCTCCTCTGAAACAGGGTAGGGTTTTTTGGCCATAAGCCCCCGTCTGAAGCACCTCCGTTCCCCCTGCAGCTTTCCAGGAGAAGGCTGTTCCCTGTATGCACAAAATATGGGAGCCCAAAAAAAAAAAAAACCAAAAACCACCACCTCCCACCACGGGCAGCATCGGACGAGCTCCCCGGCACCGGGGCCGAGCTCCCCGCCGTGCCCACCGTGGGTTCACCTCCGTCCCGGGGAGGCTGGGACACGCGTAATCCAGGGGCAAGAGGCGCAAGGGATGCCCCGACCAGCAAAAAAAAAAACACCTAGAAAAGCTAAAACCATCCCCCCCCCCCGGGGACCACCCGGCCCCCATCCCATGAGTGTGGTCCCAGTGGAGAAGTCAGCATTCAAAACGGCGCAGAGACTTGCAAAATTCCCTTAAAAAAAAAAAAAATAATAAGTATTTATTTCTATAAAGAAAAGAAGGAAAAAAAAAAAAAGATTTTAAAGGAAAATTATATACTCAGCATGTTCATACACTCTATGCTTAAAGACTATCGTGGTGGAGAGTCGCATCCGAAGACTGAAGGTCTTGCCGCGTGCCCGGCCCCTCGCCCGGACCCTCCAGGCCGCGGGGAAGGCGAGGACGAGGTGATGGAAAGCGGGAGGAGATGTTGAAGACTCTTGGAGAAACCTTCCGTGCTCACCAGCGAGGCCAGAGCGGCGGCCGGTGGCCGCGGCTGCCGGTGGCCGCGGTGGCGTGGAGCGTGGGTGGGCGTGCGACGTCCCCGTCACCGCGCTGCCACGAGGGTTTTGTATGTCACAGCAGGACAAGCTCACCCAAATTTGGTGCTTCGGAGCGTCGCCGAGACCAGACCAAACCATGCGCCTCTTCCGGGGCCGTTCCCAAAAAGTCCAACTTCTGGCTTAGCAAAGCCACGTTTTTATAAAAAAACCCTGCCGTGACACAAGACCTGGAGCAGGATCAAGGATCGGAAGACGGAAAGTAGGGGCTTTTCCCCATTTTGCTTGACGCCTGGGTTTGGGTGGGTCCCTTCCTCCTCCTCCTCGGCTGGGGACGAAGGCGGCCGGCACAGGCTCAGTGGGAACGAGAGCCCGGTGGCTCCTAATTGCCCAGGTTGTTCATGGCAACGAGCTCATTAACGGCTCCGTATTTCTTCCGCTGAAATGTCACATTGGTGGTTTCCCTGCTGCTTTCCCTCTCCATCCTGCCGGCGCCCGGCCCGACAAACCCCCGTCGCCCACCCCCATCCCTACGGGATGGCTCGGGCGGCCCTGCCCACGGCCGTAGGATTCACCGCAGCGTCGGTCGTGGGGTTTCAACCCCCTTTCCTCTGGAAATGATGGAGATGCACAGAAATACCAAATCCACTGGAAACGCCTTGAAATTACGCGGCATATTCGGGTGCTGGTAGGGAAGGGACAGCTGCAGCGTGAGCTCAACCCCATACTAGACCCTAGAGAAGCCCCAGCGGGGCTCTGCGATGACAATCCCCAGCAAAAGCCCGACAGTGGCCCGACCCCCGGGGCGAGCGTCAGCGGTGAGCAGCTTTCGCCCGGGGTCGTGGTGACGGCCGGATCTGTCAGGGGCTGGATGGACGGCGCTGCTGGTTCCTGGCGGATCCATTTCCCGCGGGACCAGTTTTGGGGAGATTTATCCCTTTTCTAGTGAGTTTGCCCAAAATTTCCCCGTGGCCAACACTCGCCACATTCCCCTTCTCTGGAATTTGGGTGCCGGTCAGGGATCTCAAGAGGAACACCACCAGCAACGCCAGCTCGGGGGCCAATTTGATCCCAAATCCGCGGTTTTTCCGTCTTCTTCGTGGGTTGGATTTTGCTCCTCATCCGTGGCTCCGAGCCGCAGGGAGCCGGGGATCGGCTGCCTCCTCCTGCCTTCATCCCTGTGCCGCCAACCTGGGGGGCTGCGGGGGTGCAAGGTCTCCAGGAAGGGGGCAATCCCCCAGGTTGGCTCCACCCAAGGAGGTTTTTAAATCTTTTTCGCAAAGAAGGGAAGAAAAAAAAATCCCACTTCTCGCCGTGCGTCACGGTCCCGGCTGCCACCCAAGGCACAGCCACGGGCAGGGCTTGGGCAGCTTGATCTTCTAAAAGGCTCCAAATTTCGTTAAAACAGAACAAAAAAAAATTTGGAAAGCGTTGATAGAGGCTCTTAAAGCTGCTCAACGACGCTTTCTCTCGGCTCGTAGAGCTCACCCCAGGAACCGGCGCATCGCTTCAGCGTTTTGGGTTGAAAACCTGCAGGTTCGGGTGGAGCGAAAGCATTTGGGAATCGGTGCCAAAAAAAAAAAATAAGAGGGGAAAAAACAAACCAAAAAGAGAAAGCGGGGAGATTTTAGCAATCGGAGATGGTTTGTTGCAAGCGAAGCATCGCAGGGTGGTGGTGCAAGGTAAAATAATCCCCGCGGCGCGGGAAACCGGCCCTCCTCCGAGGAAAAGCTGCTGCGGATCCTTCTCTGGAGCGCAGCAGCAGGGAGAGGAGGGAAAACTGCCCGAAAACAGGAAAAACTGGGATTTTTCTGATCCAGCCTGGGGACTGAGCCCCGCGGAAGGAGGGGCGAGGTGGGCTGGGGCCGGGGACAAGCAGGTGCAATGGTGCGGGACGGCTTTTGGGAAGGGAGCGCGGTAACGCACGCTTGCTAAGAGATAATCAGAGGGCGCGCTCCCCGCAGGGAGAGGGAAAAAAAAAAATATAAATGAAAAAAAATACAGGAATTGCAATCATTTCCCTAAAGCACTTCTGCGCGGCTGCTCCGGCGGGAGCTCGGCCCCAGGGGCCCTGTGCAGCGACCTCCCCGTCCCGAATGGTAGCGAGTTTGCCTCCCGAGTTATTTTTTTAAATCTCTATAAATTTCGGTCTATTTTAGTCTTTCGCAGCGATGTGCCAGTGTCTGGAGAACCAAACGGCCCCTTTTCCCCGCTCCCCGTCCCACGGTCCCTCGACGTTAAACCGGGTCCTCGATGGTAAAGGGCGGGGGAGCGGCGGGGACGGGGGGAGGGTGGAAACGGGGGCGCAGCCCAAGATTTGGGGGTGGGGGAGGCTGCGGGCGAGGCGAGGGCGGGAGACCGTGTTTTTAGCACTTTGGTTGGTACTATCACCTGTAGACGCACTTTGATGTTGTTGCTTTGAAACTTTGCCGAGTGTAAACAATGTGTATTTAAAGAATTACAAAGAAAAAAAAGAAAAAAAAAAGCGTGTAAAGAGGTATTTTATGATTGAGTGTTGAATAAAGACTCCGGAGATGAGGTGGGGTTTTCGCTCTCCCAGGGCCACGCTGAACAAGGCCAGTGCCGGCCAGCTCCAGCACCAAACCAGTGAGACCAGTGGTTCTTTGGGGCTTACTGGAAGCACCTCTCCTCCCACACCCCTCTCCCTGCAGCTTTGGGGTTCACAGGAGGCAGCGGCAGGCAAAGGGAAGGCTCACAGCGCAACCGGGGCACGAGAGAGACGTGATTCCCATCCCCACATCCCTGGCAAGTTCTGGGATTAATTTTTGGTGAGGACATTTTCCTCCGAGGAGAAAGGCAGGATGAGCCCCGCCGCTAGCTCCGCTTTCACCCCTCCCGGGCGGCAGAGCTGCGTTTTCTCTTGGCAGCGTTCCTCTTTAAATGCCACCGCTAAGAAACAGCGAGGTTTGGAGTTTTTTTTCAGGGCGAGCGCTCACGCGCTGCCAAAAACGCGCTCCAGAGATGAAGGGGCCGCGGGGGCGAGGTTAAGCGACGCGCCGACGCCGCTACGCCTCTAACGGGGCCGGGAGCGGCTGTGGCACGGCAGCGCTTTGTGAACAGAGCAAAACAAACGCATTTTGTGATGTAACAGACACAAACCTGCCTAATTAATGAGATCTCACCGGGCCGATACCACACAGGTACCACATTTCTTCCACCGTCGCTTTCAACCTGCAGACCCACGTCTCCCCAAGAGAATTTTCCTGCCAGAGACGCCCCAAGCAGCAGGATCCAGCCTTGAAGCACTGCCAGCCCGACGCATCCCCTCCCCAGCACAGCGCCTGCTCTTAAACAGGGCAAAAACCAGTTTGAAAGGTTAATCTTTAAACCCTAGCCACGAGCTTCCGCCCTGCGGAGCGAAGCAGGCAGCAGAGAACAGAGGAACACCCCAGTTTGCCACTGAAACACCGTCATTTTTTTTATTGTGTTTGAGCCTGGGTTCAAAACCCCCAGGAAAAAAAAAAAAAAAAAATTAAAAAGTATAAATACGAACAAGCCCCAGACACGCCGCACCACCTGCCAGCGTTGAAGAGCGCTCCGCTCAGCGCGGCTTCCGAGTGGAAACGCTGAGGCAAGCCTAAGGGGATCAGTGCTGCGTAGGAAACGTCGGGGCAGGGCATCTCGCAGGAGGCGGCCGCTGCCGAGGCCAAGATTTGACTCTAATTAAATACGACCAGTGGTTGCCTGCAAGCCCTCGAAATGACCATCTGGTAAACGGCCCGTTAATTAAACTAGAAATCAATTCTTTCTCACTTTGCACGTTGGAGGATGGCACGAGGAACGAGGTCTCAGTGGTTGTGGGGTCTGCCTCGCCCCCGGCCCCGTCCGCTGGGCGCGGCGTCCACGGTGGACCGGGGATTCTTGATGGTTTCGTCCACGGAGACGATGAGGCAGGCGGCTTCGGAGGCTGCCGTCAACGCGTTGATGCGCACGACGGCCGGCTCCCACACGCAGGCCTCGAAGTTATCGGCGATGTCCTCGTTGTTCACGTCCACGCCGTACCACGTGCCACCCTGGCGGGAGAGAAGAGGGCAGAGGGTCTCGTTATTGGGCCGGTCAAGACTTCGGGGCCAGTGAAGCAAAGAGAGGTGGAGACTGGACTCTGCTGCATGAAGGAAGAGCATTTGAGGGAAACGTAAAGAAGAAAAACCTAAAAAGTCTTTGTTGTCAGCAAACAGTGTCAGCGAAGTCTCATAAAAACTGGAGGCGTGCTCCATTTCAGAAAGAAGCTGCAGGAGCCTCACAGGACCCACAGCCCCAGTTTTTGCAGCCCAGGACACAGCCGCTCGTTTCGGGGCGTTCCCACTAACCCCACAACCATGAAAGGTGGTGGGAGGGAGCCCACAGAGCAGCAGCTGCTTCCGAGAGAAGCCAAGGGGCAACCTCTAACTGCCCGAACGGGGACTGCCTCTGCACGCAGATGCTCCGCAAGATCTGAAGCGATCGCAAGGCAATCGGGACCTTCAGTCTGCAGCTCCTCTGGAAAACACACGGCTCGGCCAACTTCTGTACCCTCATTACTTTGATGTTTCATATAGAAGCCTCCCTCCTGACACACGATGCATTTTTAAAATGAAAATCAAAACTCCCAGCTCTAGAAGTCACCCGACAGCTGCGATCAAAGGGAAAACAGATAATTTCCTTTTATAGAAACCCGCAGCAAGCCCACACTTGATCTGAAAACACGGCGTTTAATCAAAGAGAGCACGAGTCTAACACGGGCTTAGCTAAATTCCTAAATCCATCTGGCTCAAGAAATACAAAACAAGAAATCACAGACACCGCTGGTTCTGCCTAACTGCCCTCGGTCGGAAGGTGGGCACCCACCTGCGCGTGCTTGGCTCGGAGCTTGTTCAGTATGTTGGTGGCATCAAAGCCGGCGTTGTCGCAGAGCTGGCGGGGAATGATCTCGAGGGCTTTAGCGTAAGCCCCTATCAGCAGCTGCTGCTTGCCCGGAATGGTCCTGGAATAGTCCCGGAGGTATTTGGAAAGCTCCATCTCTATCGCACCGCCGCCGGCAACCACCGAGTCGTTCTGAAAGAAAAGAGGAAACTGGTTCTTATCCCAGGAAGAGGCAGAGCAGGAAATTCTCCTTTCCTGCAAATCAGGGTGATGCAGACGGACCAGGCCCGGAGGAATCTATAGCCCAGGTTGCTGCCATCCCTGGGAGCTTCGGAAAATAGGCCGAGAAATTCCAGCTGCAGCCGCCAGAAGCGCTTCCCAGCTATTCACAAGATAAAGAGGCGCTTTGGGGACGCTGTACCAGGGGAGGGACGGGACACCACAGCCGCCTCGTGCTGCATAAGCTTCCCCTTTTACTTTTGTAAAGCATTCCAAATTAAAATATATTTGCAGCAGCACTTTGCAGCCAAGTTCTGCTATTTTTTCCCCTCTCCTTGTTTGTTTCAGTGGGGAGATCAGGATGTTCTCTCCAAAAGCAAAACCGTTCCAAAAATCTTGACGTGCTTCTTCCCGTCCCCTCAGGGCGCTCAGCCTCCAAGCTGTTTTTAACCAGCAAACACCACGTTAACACCTTATTCCGCATAACCCAGAAACGCCCACAGTTAGGCAGCATCTAGCACGCAGGACCAGCGGCTCCACAAGCAGAGCTCGCGTCCACACGCGTCTCAGACTTCTCTCTCCGTGCTCCCAGCTTCCCTTCACAGCCACCCTCAGACTGGTCACACAGAGAGGGAACAAGCGGCCCTAACAGGCGCTGACGCGCAGGTGAAATCAACCCTGCTACTCAAATCTACTGAAGATCTACCCAAAACTCCCAAAATCTTGTGTTGCCTTCAGGATGGAGGTGTTTACAGAACACATCACAGCCCACCAAGCACAAGTTACAGCTGGACTGGAGCGAAGGCGAAAACCAGGCGTGCCTTGGTTCCTCGGCCAAGAAACAGCACTGGAGTGAATCAATCAGATGCTGCCCATCCGCAGGCTCCACTCTGCCGGCTGAGAGCTCCCAGTCTCCCTGCAGAGACCTCAGCCAAACGCTGGTGTGTGAAAAGGTTTCACGAAGGAGTTACAGCTGTGCTGGATTTGAGCAACAACTCCAACGCCAATCCAGCAGGGAATTATCGCCACTGGTCCTTACCTTGATGGCTCTCCTGACGATCATGATGGCATCGTGCAGGGACCGTTCCGTCTCTTCCATGAACTGCTCCGCGCCCCCTCGCAGGATTATCGTGCAAGTCTTCGCCTTCGGGCAGCCCGTGAAGAAGTTGTACCTGCCAACGGCACGACGCAAGAAGGGTTAAGGTGACGGAGAAGCAGTGTTGCTGCTTAGCAGGCTTTGCACAGTACAGAAACAGAAATTCTTCACAAGCCAGATGCATTTTTACAAGGCCAACCTGTAGATCCTAACTTTTCTAACTACTGTTAGAGTGCTTACACAGGACTACGGGTTCACAGCTGGTGCATTTACCTCTCTCCTCCAATCTGAGTCTCCTCAAAGACCTCGCATCGGCCCAGAACGTCATCTGACAGCGCATTGACACTCGTCTGAATGGAACCGCCGCAGGCCTGCAGGGAAAGGAGACAAAGCTCAGCGTTACCAACGCTGCCAAACAAGACAAATTCGCCCTGCAGGCTCCTACTCTTCAGAGACAGTCCAGCCTTTCAGCTGATGCAAAACCACGCTGCAGGCCAGATTCAGGAAAAAATAATCCACTTTCCCTCCCATCTCGTGCCTCTACACAGGCTACCAACAACAGAAATAATCCTCGACTGCAAAATGAGATTGTGCTGCTTCTGAGTGCTGACTCACAGGCTCTAGAGTCCAGCAGCCACACAAGGAAAGCTCAGAAAAAAAACCACTCATGATGGAACAGGCAAGAACTGGGGGAAATAAACCTCCACCGATGCAACGTACAGACCCTAACATATAACATCAGAGAAACAAAAAAAGCAGCGCAGATGCAATTAGTGTGCGATTGCTCATTCCATCAAGGAACAGCTTTCTAAGTGTATGGCAACTTTACACAATAACCACATCAGCAGGAAAAAAAAAAAAAATGTAATTTTAGTTTTAAATCTTTGTAAGGACGAGTGTGTCCAGTCACCGATTGCTGCTCTGTTTTGGAGATGACCAGCCTGGCACTGTTAAAACTAAATAAAAAAATCTTTATCCTGAAACAAAGCAGCTCACCATCATAGTTCTCTTGAGATCTTCCTCCGGGACACGGCCAGCACAAAACATGTCTCTGTCCGCAAAGTACTGAGTAGCCACATCACCGATAGGAAGTTTGGACAGGACGACTTTGGCTCCCGACTTGTGGATTTTGTCCAGTTTGTCGTACAAGATGTTCCACTCGGCATCCACAATGGCCTGGTAATCCTAGCGGGGAGGAGAGAGAAAGGGAGAAGAGCTCAGGTTACAAAGGACCGCAACCATCATCCCGCATCGCCTGCAAAGGGAGAGCTCTTCAAAAACAAAGGCAGCGGCGACGCTGCTCTGTGCTGACAACTGCTTTTCCAAGACTCCCAAGTGATTTTAGGTCACTCCATTTTGTGACAAAGAGCCACGCCTGCTAAAATGCTTCCAGCAGCAGAACTGAGTGGATAAAGGGGCTGGATGAACTGACAGAGAGGCAGTGACGGCTCAAGAGAGAGCGGAAGGAGGAAGAAGGGAAGATACTGATGTCTGAGAGGGGCGTACAGAACTGCGCGTGGATGTTGGGGCGCAGAGACTTCGTGTTCACCACGGCAGAGAGGGGAACTTTAAGGAAACAATTCCTAAGCTCACAGCGGGGCCAAGACCCCAAAAGCAAAGCACCCAGAGATCTTTAGATACCACAATTACGCAGGAAGCACTGTGGTACTTTTCCAAGAAGGTGTCAGAGAATAATGTTTCATAAAGGTATTTTAACGAGATGGAAAGAGAACTACTGTCCAAACGACTGCCTTGTTTGCTTAAGCACACAGAGGCTCTTTCAGCATTTAAAACACCGCTTCGTACGCCCTGAGCCTGCTGTAATTCCAAGTCTGCCGTATCCTACTCCCAAACAAGGCAGCATAACCCACCAGCTGTTCTCGGGGGGGAAGGACGTGCAGAAGTCAATCCCATTTCTCCCACCGGCTCTCATGCAGCCACCACGTCTTGCGGGCAGGAGGAAGCGGGACAGGCTCCCCTTTCGGCTCTTACCTCCACCGTGTTGACTCTGACTTCGGCGTTGTCCTTCTCGGCTTTGAGCTCCAGCTCCACGTTCAGCAAGGCGATCTTGGGAGACTGATACTTCTTGGGCTGCATTTCAAACCCAGCGTAAGAGAACGTCTTCTTAAAGGCAACTCCGGCCACCAGCTGAGAGTCCTTGAAGACAGGGATCTGTGTTAGGCTCAGCCTCTCAAGGTTTTCACAACAGGGTTAATAACTCCCACAGGAGACTCCTCGCTTTCAGAGTCCTCATTTACAAAGCGCTCACCAACAGCTGTCTCCTTTGACTAACCCACTTTTAAAGAAAATAAGCAGCAAATATTTTCTTCTCTCTGTTCACAAAATCAGCTTCTATCACTCCCTTTCTACCCCTCAAGACACCGCAGCGGAAGATGCTATACAAAACCTGAAGATCAAGGGACGGAGCAGTCTGTTCTCTGATGTCTCTCCCATTTCTGCCCTTTGAAGATGGATACTCCTCATCCACAGCCTCAAACTCAAGAGGTTTTTTTTGCCCTTGTTTGATTTTCCAAGCTCTATCAACACCTCCCGGATGGCCTTGCGGCAGGACCGCCCTGTCCAACACTGCCCCCTGAAGTGAACTTCTAGACTTCACGGCTGGGAGAGAAACCAGCACCTAAGTCTCCTACTCCACGTGCTGCAGACTTGGCTCTGCCCAGCCTCTGAAGCCCAGAGGATCCCTGTCCCTCCTAAGCCAGGACAAGCACAGAATTTCTGTGCTTTAGCTGACAGGGTGAAAGGACCCAAGCCAATCCTGAAAAGCAACGGGCTGAATTATTTGCTTGATTCTTTTATTGGAGACCCGCAGAAGGGCCAAACAATACGGAGCAGGGAGAGCCGCTTTTACCCAGAACGGCAGACACCACGCTCCCCAGGGGACCAATTTCTGCAAGCTTCAGAATACCAGCAGGCCTAAACACCACAAAAAACAGATGCTGAAACGTTCCTAATTCACTAAATTAGTTGTCTGGGCAAGATAATGGTGTAATTATAATGTCTCTTCTCAATGAAAACGCTCATGCAGAGTGTTTACAGAGAGTAACAGCCACAGAATAATAATTCACAGAGACTGTGGCAGGCTTTAGTTTTCAGCAGAAAGGTCCCAAGCGACGCGCCAAACCTTACAGAGGATAAAGGCAGGAGAGAGCACGGAGACACGGGCTGTCCCACAGCCCAGGAACAACTCCCTGCCACGTACCCACCTGCAGCGCACGACAGGTATTCCAGCACTGTGGTATAAACCACGCAGCCCAGCTGCCCTGCCCAACCACTAGATCAGCTCCTTCACTACGTTTGCTTTGCATTTTTCCAAATCTGGTACTCATGCATACAACCAGGACTGTTTGGTTCTGGAAGTAATAAAGATTTCCCCCCCAAAAAAAAGTTCACTATTTGCAGAGATATAAATGGAAAACCTGGCTCAAAAAATCCTGATTCTCTACGAACAGAGAAGAAATCCACCCCTACTCACTAAGCTTTTTTCCTTCACTTTTGTAATTCCCAAACGGGCATTAGCAAGCCAGGCTGCATTTCTGCTAGAGTTAACCCATCGCTGCCTCCTCAGGACAGGCTCCAACAGAACTTACTTCCAAAGCACCTCCTTGCACCTTCTTTATTCCGATCATTTTGAGTTGTAACAAGTCGTCTAACATCATGACAGCATCTACGACCATCTTGGAGAAAAATTCCTTGCTCTGGGAGATCAGCTTTGAGCTCAGGGCTGTGGCTGCACACTTCTCCAGTAGGCTTCTCTGCTCACTGCAAGAAAGAAAGGAAAAACAAGATCTTGTTCACATGCTGATTCTTTTCGTAAGCTCACAAAACACAGCGTACGGCATGATTAATCCACTCTGACAGAGGCAAAGATCAGCTCCCTTCTTTCAACAGGGCACACGGGCCAAAGCACAACTCTCCCCCTTTTACAGCCCGAGCATCAGACTGGTGCTGACCGAGTCAGCTGGCTTTTAGACACCAGAGGCCTGAGCAAAACAGGAGGGCTCAGCATCCCTTCCCTTCCTATTAGCTAGCTAACTTCATGTATTCAACAGCTAAAATGGGATCAGACTCTCAGAGAAGTGCTGAGCATTTAACACTGCCACTGGCTGCAGCAAAAGCTCATGTCTCCACCGCCACTGGAAAAAAGAAATCAGGCCACTTATTTTGGTGCCTGGCTTCCTCCACGTGCTCTGGAAGACACTGGCCTACGTACTCGTGGAGCAGGGAACTCCAAAAGCTCGAGAATAACCCCGGTGTGGGGCTGCAGCTGTTCCACCCGACCTCGAGAACTCAGCAGCAGTCAGAAACGCCCTCACACCAGCTAACTGAAGCCCAGCTACACAACCAGGTCATCTCTAAGGGCAACTTACTCTTTATCTTCCTTCTTCACTGTAACAGCAATCTCTTTGATCTTGTTTACAGCCTGTCAAAACACAAGCCAACAGCTGGATTAATGATTCATGCCCGTAAGCTGATCAGATCTCAATTTTTTCTCTTTGTATTTTACGTTACCTTTCATTCCCTACTTCAGCATCACCAAAGTTTCAAGCATTTAAGCTATTCCACCCCTTCCAGCACAGTAATTCCGAGAAACACACCGGCATAAGTTTAAGAGGATCGGGAAGAGGCTCAGAGCTGCTCGACTGCTTTCAGCAGAGATCTGGGGAACCAAAGTGCTACTGAGGGAGTTAACGTCCAGGGAAGGTTCAGCTTAAGAGCACTGATGTGTTTCACGACATGTAAGGTTTTCCAAGGAGCAGCAGAGACGAGAAGAATGGGAAAGGAATTTTCCCACTTACTTATTCTTCCTTGGAGGAAAAACAAAGGAAGCAATAGCACTCAAGTGGTATTAGCTGGTAATAACAGCTCACTGACACCAGAGAAGGCAGCTGACGTTTGCAGTAAGACATCAGCAGATCACTCCCGTCACTCCTCACGTCCATCCATCACTGAATTTTGCCTGGACGTGTGTTACTTTTCCTCTTTGGCACAGAACTCCTCTCCCCAGGCGCTCTGGTGGAGCCCAGTACACCCCCCAGCTCTGCAGCAGCAGCCCAGCCCTCCCTCGGCTGCCTTACCAGCTGTGTCGCTGTGCGGAAGGCACGGATGATGATTTGAGGATGGAGGCCTTCCTCCACGTAGGGCTTCACTTGTTTCAGGAACTCGGCAGCGAGCAGAGTTACGGACGTGGTACCATCACCAACCTGCACAGAGAGGAAACACTCTGTGGCTTCACAACCATACAAGGGCTCGCAAAGAAAATCAGATTTCACAGTTTTCTCCGCTCACAGATTCGCGGCTGGATTCTTTAGTGATTAAGAAGGGCTGGGCTGAGACTGACTACATCCCATTTGAGGGTGAAGTCTCATTTCCCAGTCACCTATGTTCATGAAATGTGAACTTTTTATCTCTGAACTTTCCAAACCCCCCATCAGACGGGGCTGAAACAGTGCAAAAGATACAAAAGTTATCACAAAAGACAAGGTCTCAATAAAGAAATTAGAATAAATGCCAGCCCTCCATGAGCTATTCCCACCTGTTAACACAAAGCCCACAAAGCTGCACGTCACGCTTCTGAGCGCAGCCGGGCTACCCTCCTACCTCTGCGTCTTGAGATTTGGCGATGTCCACTAACGTCTTCGCAGCCGGATGGACGACATCGAGGAGCTTGAGGATGGTGGCACCGTCGTTGGAAATAGTGGCTTTGCCTAGGGTGGATGCAGAAAGGCAAGTCAAGCTCGACTGCTGCAAATAAAGCCCTGAAAGGGCACCCCAACAGCCATGGGAGCTTTTCAGACCTCAGAGAGACGTTAATACAACAGTAACTTCAGACCAGCCAGTCCCACTGTGCTTCACCACAGCGGTGAAGGTCAAATTTGGCCCCAACTTGTTACGGGGCCACAGCGATCAAGTCCTGATCCAGCACCATTGCGAGTTCTGTGACGTCTAAACACCACAGGCTCTCATCCCACACTTCCAATTAAAAGTCGTTTTTCATCAGCCAAATGATCGTTTGTTTCGTTTCTGTCTCCTATGCGATTTGAGATGCCATGACCACGATATTTCAATACACTCCTACAGGCAGATGCACGACTATAAATCGGCTGAAAAGGCAAGCGCAGCGGTCGCCCCCACGGAGAGGGAAAGTCCAGAACCGCTGTTTCACAGAGGGTGTCTCAGCAGGTGCCTCCATCCCATATTAACAGCGCCTTTTTAGTCCATTTTTGGAGGTCAAGTGAATTTAGTCTGAGTGCACAACAATTCTCCACACCAATTAAGAGGGGCTTTAAATTAATTTCCCTCTTACTTCTCAACAGCCTCCCCAGACAGATAAAAACAGATATTCCAGTCTGAAACTCACGCAAAGAAAGAGATTAGAAATCATACTCACTATTAGGCAAATTTAAAACCAGTGATCCTTTTTAAACAGAAATTATTACAGTCCCCATTTGTACTTAAAGGCAATTCTAAGACCTTCCACTCCACCTTTCAGTAACAGCAATAAAAAACCCACAAACGATATCTTCGTTTGATGACTTCATACGAGTCTTTTCAGAGGGAGGCGAGTCTCATCCCTAAATCACATTCTAAAAAAAAAAAAAAAAAAAAAAAAAGAACCCAACCCAGTAACATCCACTGACCACATGCTCAGCCACAAGTGGTGAGGAACTCCACACAGATGGTGAGCGTCATTTAAAAAATAAACAGGTAGAGATGGTCAGGGATAGCTGCAGACCAAGTTCAAGACACCGTTTCTCCTTTCTGGTATGGCTCTTCTTGTATTTAGTCCCACTAATCCTCAGGCAGGACTGACAATTATCTGCTCTCCAACAGCGGAGGCCAGACTCGGGGCGTTAAACTGAACGCTGAGACAGAAGCTGAAGCTCTGTCACGAGAGTTAAGTTTAATCCGGGGTGAGGAAGTTGCATTCTGCACACATGCAAGCGCTGGTTTTAAATCGTATGAAAAGATGAGTAAATACGCACGCAGTCAGCGTGCCGCGCGCTTGGAGATTATTTCTGAGTGGCTTTTCCACACGGCTGCGAGAGGTCACCGCTCAGTGCTTACCCTGGTCGTCCACAATGAGCTTGTCCATGCCCCGAGGGCCCAGGGTAGTGCGCACGGCTTCGGCGATAACCTGGCAGGCATTGATGTTGCTGACGAGCTGGGGGATCCCCTGCGAGGTGTCCGTCCCCTCCTTCAGCAGGATAACCGGTGTCGGCTGAAGAGAGAACCCACAGCAGAGCCGTTACTCCAGTCCCAACAGCCGGCAAGCAACCCGGGGCTAATTCCCATCACGCGAAAAGGCCGAGAATAAAACCTGCGGCCTCCTTAAAATTCCTCTGCCTTTCACACAAACCGCTGCCCATCTCCCACAGCACAACCGGAATCCACCCAGCTGCCTCCAGCGCTCACTCTGGGACCACACTGTAACTGATCCCAAAAGCGGGCTGTCTCCGTACAGCGTAGTTCAGGGAAGCTCCGATTTCGACGCTAGACTGGAGGAGACAGCAGGGAACTGCAGGAGTGCTGCAACTGGATTTTTTTTTTTTTTATTTTATTACATTATAAGATGT
Source organism: Chlamydotis macqueenii (assembly GCF_036417535.1). Taxonomy (NCBI): domain Eukaryota; kingdom Metazoa; phylum Chordata; class Aves; order Otidiformes; family Otididae; genus Chlamydotis; species Chlamydotis macqueenii. The sequence continues at coordinate 82,814,884 of NC_141559.1, forward strand.
TCAGCAGAACAGGCACAACAGCCCCTTCTCCTTCACAAAAAGATGCTTTCGCAGGGAGGCAGACGAACGCAATTTGAGTGATTACGCCCGCCTGACAGTGAACTGTGCTGGAGACAGCAAGGCCAGAGCAGACCAGGGCTTCCCACGGCTCTGAGAGTGCCCCAGCCCTCTTCACAACGCAAGCGAGCCTTGCAGGCGAAGCTGCAAGTTCAAACACAGCCAAAGTTTGGGAGGCATCCCGTTTTAAACGGCCACCAGCGGGCAGGGAGCAAACTTATACTGTGACTGCTGCACTGAGGGGTGACAAGGCTGAGGGTCTGATCTGCGAGTAGGAGAGAGGCGTGAGGATCAGAACGAGGCCTCCCAAAATCCAGACAACATTTTGCAGGAGGAAACGGACTGAGTTCTTTCACACCCACCAGAGCAGAGATCTTAACGGAAAAGAAACCCTTGCACCTTCTAGAAAAATCAGGGTAGAGGCAGACACACCGCCCTTGTGCTGCAGCCTGCGTCCTCCTGAGCGACAGCAACGGAGCTCCGAGCTGGGGAGCGCCGGGACCGAAGGGGACCCGCGGCCAAGGAGCGGGGAGCTGGGCCCCGGGGCTGGGAGCTGCCGGGGCTCCGGGACGGCCAGGCACCGGGGTGCAGGACTACAACTCCCAGCTCGCACCGCTCCCACCCAGCCCCTCCGGGCCAGGCCCAGGAGCCCAGCGGGAACCGGGGCCCGACTCGCCCCCTCCCGCCCCGGGTACCGGTAAGGCCTCCGCGGCAGGGCGGCCTCCGCCATCCCCACTCCAACTCCCCCAGCACCGGCCCCGACTCGCATCGAGCCCGCCAAACACGGTCCCCGGAGGGCGGCGGAGGCCGAGCAGCCCGCCTCCGGGCAGAGAGACGCGGCAGCGGGCGAGGATGGCGGCGGATGGCGGCGGATGGCACTCACCATCATCGCGGCGGCGCTCCTCGCTGCGGCTCCCCCCGCCTCAGACAGGCCCCGCCCCACAATGCACCGCGCCCGCCGAGAAGCTTCCCCGGGGCGGGAAGGGAAGGGAAGCGCGCGTTGCTAAGCGACCACTTCCGGCCGCGCTCTATGGTACCGGCGCGACAGAGCGGCCCCGGTGAGGTGCCTCTCCCTCCCGAATAGCCATAGAGAGGCAGGCCCGGGAGGACGGCTCGCTATTTGACAGGGGAAGGAGCGGGCACAGGGCCTGGGCAGAGCAGGGCTGGCGAGTGGAGCTTGATTTGGCAGGGGACACCGAGCCTCCGCCGCCCCGGGAGCTACCAGGGCCCCGGCCGCGCAGGCCTTCGCCCCCGCCCTCGTCTTTCCACTCAGGATTGATGGCGGCGCTGACCAATAGGAAGGCGGGAAGCGGGTGGCGCCGCCAATGGGCGCGGGGCGTGGGCGGAGCTTCTGGCGGCGCCGGGCGCAGCCATGTTCCGCCGCTCGCTGTGCCTCTGCCTGTGTCTCTGCTGCTGCCCGGCCCGCGGTGAGTGCGGGCGGCCCGCCCGGCTGCCTTCCCCCCCGTGCACCCCGGCCCGGCTGCCTTCCCCCCCGTGCACCCCGGCCCGGCTGCATTTCCCCTCCATGCACCCCGATCCCGCTGCATTTCCCCTCCCGCACCCCATCCCCATTGCATTTCCCCTCCGTGCACCCCATCCCCATTGCATTTCCCCTCCCGCACCCCATCCCCATTGCATTTCCCCTCCCGCACCCCATCCCCATTGCATTTCCCCTCCCGCACCCCATCCCCATTGCATTTCCCCTCCCGCACCCCAACCCCATTGCATTTCCCCTCCATGCACCCCATCCCCATTGCATTTCCCCTCCCGCACCCCATCCCCATTGCATTTCCCCTCCCGCACCCCAACCCCATTGCATTTCCCCTCCCGCACCCCAATCCCGCTGCATTTCCCCTCCCGCACCCCGGCCCGGCTGCATTTCCCCTCCCGCACCCCATCCCCATTGCATTTCCCCTCCCGCACCCCATCCCCATTGCATTTCCCCTCCATGCACCCCATCCCCATTGCGTTCCCCATCCCAGCTCCATTTCTTTTCAGGACGCCTCAGTCCCAGTGCGTTTCCCCTCCATGCACCTCGATGCGGGTCGCTGTCGGCCCTGTCCCCTCCGTGGTGCGGCCGCATTTTGCCCTTTCCCCAGCGCACCGCAGTCCCGGTGCCTTTCTCCCGTCTCACGCCTCCTCACAGCACCCCAGGCTGAACCCTTGGGCCCTCTGCCCCGGCACCCAGCCGGGAACGGGCGTTGCCAAAGGATGCATTCCCTTGGTGCAGTTCAGGAGCAGTAGTTGGGTATTTTCCCTTTTTTTTTTTTTTTTCTCAGGAGTTTTCTTTTTTGTTTTCTCTGCCTCTCACCTCTCTCCCTGCACACCCAGGTTTACGCGTCCATGAATATTTGTATTTCCAAGTGCTGAGCCCTGGAGACATCCGCTACATCTTCACTGCCACTCCGGCCAAGGATTTTGGTGGCGTGTTTGTAAGTATGAAGAACTAAATTTGTCTTGGGTCACCCCTTCCTAATATTTCTCCATTGCAGGGCCCAGTCATTTGAAGCCTTTTCTGAAAATTGAGCTAAATGCTCTTCCGTGAGCTTTCCCTTAGGAAGGAGGCACACGCTGGGCGCTGCCCTCGGCCTCAGCAGGCTTTCGGAGGGGCAGTTTGGCCCCACGTGTGTTCAGGGAGCGCGTGCCCCCCTCTGTCATCCTCTGAGGGGTCAGACAGGCCACGTCCCAGGACGGCTGGTCGGGCTCCCACGAGAGAAACCAACCCGTCTGCAGCTGTAAGACGCTTCCCTGAATAAACCTGGAGTCAGGATGGGGGTGCAGGAGCAGATCTGCTAGGGACTTTGAGGACTGGAGGAAAATACGCTTTCTGGCTCTGCACGGGTTCCCCGGGAGCACTTGTGTGTATGAACGGTGCCGTGCCTCAGTTTCCCTTCCCCGCAGTACAGCGAGACGTAGGCACGGTGTCGAGCGAGGTCGGGATGGCTCTGCAGGGGCTGGAAAGGGGCAACCAGCGTCTCTGCACCTGGGAGCCCTAAATCTCCCCAAAAGCGCACCCCGCCCGGGGACGAGCAGGGCACGGGGCAGCGGGGACGGCCGCGGGGGAGCAGGGGAGGCAGCCCCCGTCCCCCCCGGCTCATCCCCGCCTGTCTCCTGCTCGGAGAACACAAGGTACGATCAGATCCACCTGGTCCCGGCGGATCCTCCCGAAGCCTGCGGAGAGCTGAACAATGGCGTCTTCGTCCAGGACCAGATCGCCTTGGTGGAGAGGGGGTATGTCCAGTGCCGCGGGAGCTTTTTTGGGGGGGGGGACTCTCAGGCAGGAGGGGACGTGCCCATGGCATGGAGGGCGACAGCGCCACGGCCATTTTATTGGATTTTTTTTTTTTTCTTAGGAGAAGGCAGCAGAGTGTGGGCAGCCTGAAACACAGACTCAAAGAGGAGCGGGGTTTGGGGGAGGCACGGAGCCAGGGATTTGTCCCTGGTTTGGGCATTTCCAGGCAAACTCTGGCACTTGGAGGTTTCATCCCTGCCAAGGATCTGCCGGTGGCCGCCAAAGGTTTGTCACTCTCTGCCCCAGGGCTTGCTCGGTCCTGTCGAAGATGCGTGTGATCCAGGAGCACGGCGGACGGGCGGTGATCATCGCAGATGACGCCTACGATAACGACGGCTTCTACGCGGAGACGATCCAGGACGGCGCCAGGCAGACAGCCGACATCCCCGCGCTCTTCGTGCTGGGCAGGGACGGGTAGGTGCCTCGGCCAAGAGACCTTCTCATCTTCCCACGTGTGGAACAAGCGACAACCTTGTCCCCTCAAAACAGGGAGGTCCCAGTGATCAGCGCGTCCCACCTGGGCTTGGTGAAGCAGATTTTTAGTGGATTCGGTCATAATTAATCCACAGAGTTTCTCTTTGAGCTAGTTTGTGGTTTACGCTGGCGTCCGGGCTCCGCTCTCCCAACTCACGTGCGCCTGTCGCCTCTTTATCCTTCCAGGTACATGATCAGACGCTCCCTGGAGCAGCACGGGCTGCCCTGGGCCGTCATCTCCATTCCCGTCAACGTCACCAACATCCCCACGTACGAAACGATGCAGCCCCCCTGGACCTTCTGGTAGCAGCGGGAGACCGCGCGTGGGTCAAGAACTTCTCGGTGGATCCCAGGAGCTGACCCCAGGGACCGGGTTTGAGGAAAGGGTCCCGCCGCGCTCCAGAGATCCCGCCGCGCTCCAGAGATCCCGCCGCGCTCCAGAGATCCCGCCGCCCAGCCTCGCCGGATTCAGCAACGAGATCTTTCTGCTGCCGCCGGCGTTGTGGCTGACAGACAAACACGGTGGGAACCCCGAGCCCGGCACCCGACACCTTTTGTAGCCGCTTTCCGGGAGGGAGGTGACGGCCCGGAGCGGGCCAGCGCTTCCCCAAGAAACGTTCTGACGACGCGTAAGGTGCCACCGGTAACTTGCGCTGCTGATGTAGAGGGGCGCAGGGTTACGTGGATGTGGTCTGACAGGGATGGGAGGGAGGGAGACACAGCCTTGGTCTGTACGAGCAGCGCTCGCCCAACATCTGTATATTTTTGTCTGAGACCGAATAAGTTTTGGAGAAATGCGAGTTTCTCTTTTTTTTTTTTTTCCAACAGCTGGGGGGTGAAAGAACAAATTTCATCCCCCAACGACGTTTTTCTTAGGAGACTTCCCAAGGTGTCCCCTGCATCCTGCACAGCAGGGTTCAATCACGCGTGACGGGACAGCATCGCCTCCGGCACCCGTCCCCAAACCTCCCTGTCCCCACCGGGACCAGCCCCTGGGTCGCAGCCCTCCCCACCCTCCCGTTACCAGTACAAACGACACGGCCCCCCGCTTCTCACCGGTCTCGGTTTATTACGAACACTGAAGGGGACGCGGCCCCGGGACGGCTGGGGACGAGCAGCGGGGCGCAGGGCTGGCGGTGCCGGCGGTGTCAGAGGGGCCCACCTACAGCGTCGCCCTCGGCCTCGCAATCCAGCTGCCGCAGGCTCCGAGGAAGCGGCGGCAGGAAAACAGCTCCCCAAAAATCCAGGAGGGGAGGAAAATACCCCGGGTGCATCCCCACCGGGCTGCCCGTTCGGCACTCGGAGCCGCCCTCTCCCTCCCGCCGCGCGGTCCAGAGACGGGGACGCCGCGTGGGATGGAGTATGTGTAAGGGCCCCGGCTCCTTAGCGTGTAGATAGCGCTAACATAGACATTAAATAGTACCCTCGTGCACAAACGGACGGACGCACACGCACGCGCCGTCCCCTCGTCCCCGCGGGGCAGGAAAAGGCCGCGCTCCTCCGCGCCCACGGCCAGCACGGACACGGGGGAGCGGCCACAAGGCGACCGCCGTGATGTCCCCTACCCCGGCCCGGGGGCTGGCAGGATCCCGCCCCGCTCCAGCGCCAGCCGGCCTCTCCGGGGACCGGGACGCGGCAGGAGGCCGCCGGCTCACGGCCTGTCCCCACAGGGAGGACGGGGACGGCCCGACGCGCGCGCAGACACACACACACACACACACGCACAACAAGGACAGGCGGGAGCAGGGCCTGCCTCCGGCTCCCCCGAACCTCCGGCACGCGGCCTCCCACCCGACCCCACAACACAACCCTGGTTTTAGTATTAAAGCTGCTGCCTCGCGCAGGACCTCCCGGTCCCGTCGCTTTTCCTCTCTCCCGGGGCCAGGATCAAACGTCAGTCATCTCATCCTCCAGCTCGGCATCGTCCGTCTCGCCTTCGCCCTCCTCCTCTTCGTCCGACGTCACGTCGGCGTCCTCGGCTTGCGCTAGGCACTTGGGACACGAGCAGGTAAACAAGTAGTTCTCCCTGGAAAACGGGAAGGAAGACGGAGAAGGAGCGGCGGCGTTGAGACAGGCACAACCCCAGCGCCGCTGCTGGGCACAGAGCGGCCGGGAAGGGGCTGAACGCATGAAACCCAGAGGAGTTTGCGGGTTCAAGCACGCGGGGTGGAGCAGCCTGGGTGGAGAGGGGGATTTCTCCGCCCTGCAGGAGGGTGGGACACCGGGATGGTGACCATCAGGAGGAACCCCCGCCCCCCCGGACTCCTCCAAGCAGCCCCTACCTGAGTATCTTGTTGCGGCTGTGTCTGCTCCGCTCCCTCTGACAGCAGTCTAAGTAACTGATGCAGATTTCCTGCGAGCAAAGAGAAACGAGCCGGGCTGACAGCTGCTTCCCGCGAACCCAAAGCAGCAAAATTTGCACCGGTTTCCCTCAGAGTCGGGCAGAAACACGGGGTCTGGCAGCCCCCGCGTGGGATGAGCCATAAATTCCTCTGCTGAGACAACGCAAAAGGTGGGAGGTGTGGGGCTGGGGTCTGCGGGGACCCTCTGCCAAGGTGCAGTGCCACCCCAGGTTCAGCCGGGCCCCGCCGTCTCACCTCTCCTGCTTCGATGTCCTCCAGTGCCGTCAGATGCAGGAGGAAGTTGTTTTCCGGGAAGGATGTCTCGGCATTGGGGATGCAGCTGTGGTTACCTACGGGGAAAAGGGGACGCGGCTGCGGGGTCAGGGACCCCACGCAGCCCACGGGGCTCGTGCCCGCCCTTCTGTGTGGCCCGCGTACGCAGGAACCAGTGCTTCCAACTGGGAGAGCCATGGCCTGGGAGCACAAGAATAAGGCAGCACAGCGCTGCGGCCGCCCCATCTGCCTTGGGGACACCAGCATGACACTCTCCACTCGCACTGGGGACCAAGGGGTCCAGAGGAGCAGGGTGCAGGGCCAGGGCTCTCCCCGAGACCCAAAAAAACCACTCGGAGAGAGCGAGCTGTCCTGGATGAACCCCAGGGATGCACAGCACCCCCCCCAGCCTCCACGTGCAGAGGGAAGGATGGACAGGGCAGCACTTATCCCCCACTTCCCAGCTTCCAAGTTCACTCAAGCCAGGACTGATCACTTCATAGCCAGGTGAGATGCCAGGAGACCCTGAGAGAGCAGCCAGGCCCCGGGGCAGCACCCATCCCAGCCCAACCCTCCCAATCCCATCCTGCCCACGGATGGGAAGCTCAAACCTCTTTCTCCAGAAGCTTTCAGGAAGAGGTGAGCCAGTCCAGCCCCAGACGTCCCCCTCCTCACTAACAGTTTTCCTCCCAGTCCTCGCGTTACTTACAGCAGCTCTGGAGCACGTAGAGACCCGATCCCTCGCAGTTGAGGAACTCTCCCGACTCTGCAGCACAGAGAAAAGGAGAGAGGAGAGAAGGTCAGAGCCTTGCGAGGGCCATTCTGGCTCTTCCACACGCGCAGCTCAGCGCAAGCACGAAGGGACGTCCATCGGGGCTGAACGCACCCAGCCAGCGCTGCTTTGGGGGCCGGGTGTTGCAGAGTGGTTCCAAAAAACCCTGCCCTCCCCACTGGGATGGGACGGAGGACGCGAAGATTTGCGCCCCCAGCGTGCGCTCCCCGGCTGTCCCTGTACGCACACAGCCAAATAAGTGATAAAAACCTCTTTGAAAATTCAGCGTAAACGGGATTTTCCTGCACAGGATCCCTCCAGATCAGCCCTGCAGCCACCCCGACCTGGTCCCTGAACGCTGGCGAGAGTCTCCAGCCCACGGCCACGTCAGAGCCTCACCCTTCTCGATGTCCTTGTAGAGCTGGTCGATGAAGGCGTCCAGCTCCTCTCGCTGCAGCATGGGGAGGTCCAGCGCATCGCAGGCGTGCACCCACTGGCTCAGAGAGCTGTCGGGAAGCAGAGGGACATCGTTACAGCCCCGGTGAGACCTCGCGGGGGGATCTAAGGGTTAAACTCTGTGGCTCTGAGCGGCCGAGGTCTGGCAGAGGGACGCAAAAGGGTTGAACGCAGCCAAGATGAAGGACTGCTTTCAAGCTTGCCAGTCCTCCCCCCTCTCTCATGTTTGAGCCCAGGCCAGCGCGGATTTACAGGCCGTACGCTCCCTCCATACTACGTCTCCTGCTGTCCTGCAGGGAGCACCCAAAAAGCCCTGTTACCTTGTTCCTATGCCTTGGCCATTGGTCCCAACGAGGGCAAAGAGGGATCGAAAGCCTTCTGGAGTGAACCACTGCAGAAGGGAGATGAGAAAACAGCTGAGCCCAGGCCAGCCTGCAGCAGCACCCCACTTTGCAAGCACCTCAGATCCCCCAGGGAGCTTTGGGGGAAGCAAGGAACGGGCAGAGTCCCCAGAAGAGCCCTGGCCTTTGAGACAGACAGGATCCAGGGGGGGCTGGCACCAAGCGGAGGGTCCTGCCACGCTCCTCGGCTCATCAGGAGGTGGCTCAACTCACCCTGCTGAGATGTTCGTCGTAAAGGGCTTCGGTGAAGAGCAACCGCAGCAGCTCCAGCTGGCCCTGGCAGGACACGGTAACACCGTCAGGGTGGGGAGATGCTGCTGGGAGTCAGACTCGGGCTGACAGCCAAGCCCAGCACGGGCTAGAAGGTTCAGGAGTCAGGCTCCCCATCCTTCCCTGCAAGGCTGGAGGCTGCTGCCCTCCGAGCAGCAAAAGCCACTCATTTTAGCAGCAAAAGCCACCTATCCAGCAGCTAAACATCACCCTGCCCATCCCACAGCAGCAGGATCTCCACCAAAGGAACAAGCAGCACGTCCCAGAGAAGCACCACAAGCCCGAAGCCCTCTAAACAACCCGTTTCCTCTCTGTCAGGTCAGCCAGCCCCTGATGGGGGGCTTTGTGCCCCCACTTTGAGCCCGGGATTTCCAGCACCTCCCATCCCAGCTGTAACGGGGCCTCTGCACCGGTGGGCTCGCAGATACAGGCAGGGAGAGGGCAGGCTCAGGGATTCAACACACCCGAGTGCTGCCAGGCTCTTACCTTAAATTTGTCCCCCAGCAGCTTGTGCACAATCTCCTCTTCTTCATTTGCCGTCTTATTGCAGAACTGGGAGAAGGCCTTGATCCACCACTCCTTGTCTTTAGCCTGACAAAGGAATCAAGCAAAGGCATTGCACCAACACCGCTTTCCTCCCCAGCCAGGAGAGAGGGAGCAGAGTACAAGCGCCCCTGAGCCCAGCGGTACGCAGCCTGCCATCAGGAACCACCACAGGCAGTTGCATGGTGGCAGTTTATTGTCAGAATACATTTTGAGAAAGCCAAGCCAAAGAAACAGAGCCAAAGGAAAGGTTCCGTTCTAACTATTTTGGTACAGAAAAATAGACTTGCTTGACTCAGGACATAGGAACCTCCCTTGCTGCCTGCAGTCTCCATGACCAGGGACCACCTACTCAGGCAGGACCTCGCCAGTTACTGGAGAAGAGATCAGTCCTTGGGAATAACAGCCCCAACAGGATGAGGAAACCACGCACTGGCAGCTGTGGTTCCAAACTGCAGACGTACCTGTTTGACCGTGGCGACCATCCGGGCCATCAGCATGATGCTGGAAGTCTCCGGTGGATAATGCATGTTTCTGGGGGGGAAGAATGAATGAAAGAGATGAGTAGATCAGTGCTGGTAAGGAAATAAAAAGCTGGAGGGAGGCAGAGGCAGCTGTCGTCCGTGTGGTCAGGCCTTCGCTCATCCATCACACCGAAGCAGCCAGCGCAGCAGCGCTGCATGGGGAGCCGGTGCTGCTCAGGGCGAGGAGAAGCCTGCACCCACCTGCCTACTCCGAGCATACAAATAATCCCCTACCATCCTGTTAAACTAGAGCCTAGGTCCCACACAAAGCCCAGGACTACAGCGAGAGCTGGGGTTTGTGACGAGCTTTGGGTCAGAGATGTCACTTTTCCCTTCCGCGCCCATTTCATCATTTGCAAGCAGGGACAGCAATTTATGGGTGCTACAAGGAGGAGATCTGCAGGAGCACCACATAATTCCAGGAGTAAGGGATGCACAGCTCAGTGCTTTGCAGCTCTTTACTGGGAGAAAAAATAAGAACTGCTCAGCCGTGCGTTCAAACGCTCGTGCCACCAACACAAATTCACCTGCTGCCCAACCAGCAGGTAGAGCTGGGCAGCATCCCACAGCCACCACCACCCTCCAGCCACCCCACGCAGGGACGCAAAGCAAGGACGGTCCTCAGCCCTGGTTGCAGGCAGCATCACCCAGCCCAGGAAAGCCACCCACAGAGCACCAGGCAGGTCGGTCCCCTACCTCCATGCCTCTTGCAGCTTGTTGAGGGGGTGCGTGGGGTCGTCACGGGACGGGCCAAGGCAGAGGACCTGGTGGTACTGCTCCAAAGCGGCCTGCCTGCATTCAGCGCTGCAGTACGTCACCTAGAGCGAGGGGCACAGCGCGCAGCATTGGCTACAGCAGCAGGAAAAGGGGAACCTAGGCCCAGATGTGCCCCCTCCCTGACCATCGGAACCCCAGCCATCGCGATGCAGAAGGGAAACGCAGACACCCATCTCGGGGCAGCGCAAGTGCCTGGCTAGATGCTGTAAAGGAGTTGGTGACCCCAAGAAGACCACAGCCACTGCCGGCAGGCCCATACCTGGCACCGGGGACACTGCTGGTGCAGGTCCTTCCGGATGCTGCACTGCTCCGGGTGAGGCAGCACCAGCGAGCTCTTCCCCAGCAGCCGCTGGGCGTTTTCCTCTGCCGTCTCCAAAGCCCGCAGGCAGTGATCACAGGCTGCGGGGAGACAAGATGGATGGACACCACAGTGAGAAAAGAGGCAAGATGGCATGACTGGTACCAACACCATCTCCAAGCTGGAGCCACCAGTTTCTTCCCACTCCCTCCACAGGAAAGATCATTTCTGCTGCAATTTAAACCCTCCACAGCCCCTCATCTGCTGCCCTGTAACACTGGGAAGCGTTTAAAGCCATACAATGGCAAGCGTTCCCATGTTGTTGACCTGTGACAGAGCTCAGCAGACAGCAAGGTCTAGGCAGGACAAAAAAGTTTAAAATCTTGCTCTGACAACCCTCATTTTTCATTCTGACGCCTCCAGAGAGCACTGACACCTTTGTGGGCTGTACCCTGCCATCATGAGATTGGGATAGGACCCATGCCACTAAAATATTGGGGTTCCCACACAGACAGTGCCCGATGGTGGCATGTGGCGCCTTCCTCCCGGGTTGCTGGAAGTCACCATCCCTCAAACGACCCCAGCGTTTTCAACTTGTAAGAGTCTGTCTAGCGCAGAGGCAGAAATGGCAGCAGGATCACCTTCCTGGAGGTGCTAAAACAAACCCAAACCCTTTCCTTGAAAGCCGGGCCGCTCTTTTGGGACCCCCTGGTCACCTCGCTGGGGCAGGTGATGGGGACGTGCCACCACGGCCGCCCGCTCACCTCGGTAGTTGTACAGGGCGTTCCACAGGAACTGGGATGCCACCACCGGCCTCTCCACGAAGACGGTTTCCCCTTTGCGGATGTTTTTGGTGGCGAACAAGCCTTTTCCCTGCCAAGAGAGAGCCGTGGGTTAGGGGACACACAGGAAACCAAAACCCACCCGTGGGCTCGGGGTACCCCTCCCACCTCGTCCAGCCCGAGGGGAGGCTGCTGGGCTTTTACTCCCTTTTATCCCCCAGAAAAAAAAAAAAACCTCGCTCTGCCGCAGCGTGAGGGAAGGGAGGGAACCGGCCGGCATGGCCGGGCTCACCTTGGCGCTGCTGATGAACCGCGCCTCCGCCGCGGCCGCGGCCCCGGCGCCGCACACGTCCCCCGCCGCGGCGGCCATCTTCGGGCGGCGACTTCCCCGCTCTGACCCGCCGAGGGCGGGCAGTGCTTCTTCCTCTTCCTCTTCCTCCTCCTCCTCCTCCCCCCCTCTCACCCACCGCCCCGCATGAAGATGGCTGCCGGGGTCCGCACCCGCCATCAGCCCCCCGCCCCAGCCCTCAGCCCCGGGGGCGGGAGGGGGCTGGCCGCCATCTTAGCCCTCCCCGCAGCCCATCGCCACCCTCCAAAAAACACCGACAAAAAGCCCTCGAAACGGGGCTGGGGCGCTTCCACAGTCACGAAAAAAAAAAAAAATTAGACATGAGTTTACTGTCTCTTCCCTATTAATTATTATTTTTCAACAGTACCACCGTGGGTAGCGAATATCCCCGTCAGGCGGGAACACAAGGTATCCCGCACGGGGCGAGGCGGCATTGCCAGCTGCCCCTGTGCACCCAAAACTGGGCTGACTTTCCCCAAAAATACCTTCAAAAGACGCTAATGCGGCCCCTGCGCTCTCGCTGCCTCCTGCTAGGCTATCTGCAAACGCCTAAAACCCATGTAAAATGCGGGTTTAGTTGTATTTTACTCATTCACATGGGCTCTGCTAGCGCCCGTTCAGACCCAGTCCCTGCTCTTCATCAACCAGGCGGCCTCAGCGGGTTTGGGAATACGGGACAATTTCATCTTTGGGGCGGTTTGGGGTGTTTTGGAGTCACTAGATGTCACTGTCGGCTCGCGGTGGGGACAGGACACCGGGTGGTAACGCCGCACTGGATCCCGCTACCTCCATCCATGCCCAGGCCAGCAGCCCATGGAGGAGCACGGCCGCAGAGCCCATCCCAGAGGTCTACAAGGACCCAGACACGGGTGGAGCAATGCCTTATGACTCCTATTTCAATTACATCTTCGTACTAATAGTAAGAAGAGTAGCCATTATTGTAATAATAGCATTATGTGTCCTGTTTTTCTCAGGTTTCGGTGCTAAGTGGCAAGGTGTTTCATCCGCAGAGTTGTGGCCCAGACAGCAACACTTCAAAGCGTCCTTTGTGTCTCTGAACGAGCCCTGGTGCCCACAACATTAATTTGAAGTATTTGTATTAATTTGAAGTATTTATATACCTCTCCTGTGAGGACAGGCTGAGAGAGTTGGGGTTGTTCAGCCTGGAGAAGAGAAGGAGACTTTATTGCAGCCTTTCAATACCTAAAAGGGGCTGATAAGAAAGAGAGGAGCAAACTTTTTAGCAGGGCCTGTAGTGATAGGACAAGGGGCAATGGTTTTAAACTGGAAGAGGGTAGATTTAGATTAAACATAGGGAAGAAATTTTTTTGTGCTGAGGGTGGTGGAGCACTGGCCCGGGTTGCCCAGAGAGGTGGTGGATGCCCCATCCCTGGAAACATTCCAGGCCAGGTTGGCCGGGGCTCTGAGCAACCTGATCTGGTTGGAGATGTCCCTGCTCCTTGTAGGGGGGTTGGACTGGATGGCCTTGAAAGGTCCCTTCCAACCCAAACCAGTCTGTGATTCTACAATTCTGTGTTTGCAGAGCACAAGACCTTCTCCTGGACTTTAAGTTTGCTGAAACATGAGCCTGGCAGAGCAGGGGCTGCACAGAAGGCTTGGCTGCATCCAGATACAGAGGGAATTCCTTCTTCTCCGGGAGTAGCAGCCCAAACCTGAGCACCTCATGCTAACCAGACGTTATGTTTCTTACTATAAATGTAGTTCTATCTCTCCAGGAACTGGTCCAGAGATAACAACTCATGATATCTACTTTCACCCATGATATCAGGTCATCAATCAATTTCCAAACCCCTTTTTTTTTTCTCCATTTGTAATGTCCAAAACAGTTTATTAAGAAAAAAAAAAAACCCTCAAGCTTTTGGCAAGGATGAAAATACATTGGGGGGAGTGTTAATAATTTCAATTGAAAATGAAAATGACAGTAGTTGGGAATGAAAAGGTGTGAGAAGAAATCACCCTTTCGAGAAGAAATCACCCTTTCATGACTTCTGCTGTTAGAAAGCAGCTTTTACTTTTTGACAACAGGAGTCTTGTTAGAAGGAAAGGTGTGTTTCTTTTGTTTTCTCTTTTTTTTTACACCATTTCCTTGGAGACACAGAGAAAACTGAACACAGCAAAAAAGATGGGTAACCCATCTCTGGCAGCTGTGGGGCAAGAAGCCACTGAGGTGTTGCTGCCTGCTCAAAAAACAAGATGCCCAACCCTGCCCCATCTCTCTTTTTGAAATACACTAGATTTTTATTAAGAAGCAAAGCAAATAAATAAGTGACACTTTTTAAGGAAAAAAAAAAGTTATTTCTATAAATAACAATATAAGAGTAAAGTGATACACAGTGTTCTGGGTCAGAAAGAGATGCAATAAATTACCCTGAGCTGACAGGAGGTGGTGACTGGTACCCTGGGCGGACCGAGGTGACAGCCTGAGCGCTGGCAGCCTGGCCTAAGAGCACTTAGCTGCTAACACAGAGACAGGAGGGTCGAGCACTCAGTCCTGACTCCCCAAAGCCCTCCCACTCACCAGAAATACAACTGCTAACTGCATCGGGTGCTTACAGGCGCGCTCGCCGTGCACTCCAGGTGCCGTTTCCCACGGCACCTGGGTGTATAATGAGGAGAGAACAGAGCAACTGCCGTCTGAGCCAGAATCGGCACATCTGGACGAGGGGCAGGGGGTCGTCTGAAGCACCAGAGGTGTGGGAAAGCTGCCTTTTTATAACAGCCCCCATCCCCACACCTCTGAGTGCCTCATTCCCTGCCACAGCAGCACACATACGTGCACCTTGGCAAAATAAGGCAATGTCAGAAGGCGGAGAGACCCACCGGGTTCTGCCCTCTGGATTTGGGAAGCCAAAACAAAGGCACAAATACACCAAGGCATGGACAAGAGGAGGCACTTCTGCTCCAGGGGTAGGATCGGACCCTGTTCGTGTTATTGCAAGAGTAATGATAGTCTGCGGGTGGGAGCAAAGGGCTTTCCAATTTTCACTTTTTTTTTTTGTTGTTGTTGGAAACTGTTTGTGTGTCCTGGTGCTTCAAGAGCAAACAGGAGATCACACGCCTTGCCACAGCTATGGCACCGTCAAGGACAACCGGCCTGGTGACGAAGCCCCGGGAACTACGGCACATAGCTACCATACAGCAGCCAAACTATTTTTGGGGGGTTCCTCCCAGCCAGCTGCAGTTTAGTCCTGTAGCTCCAGCTCTCAGATGGAGAGCGTAATGTCTCGCCCGGACCAAACGAGCACAGACATGCCTGCATCCCCAGTATCTCCATCAAGCAAACACGGCTGAAAAAACCAACAGTGGCAGCTGAATCTCATCAGCTGTTCAAAGCTCAACGTCCACGGTGTCCTCCTCGTGGTCCTTGATGTCCGTCGAGTCCGCAGTAGCAGGCTGTATCACTCCGAACTGTGACAGCTTTGCCGCCTTCTGCTCCATGCTCTGCTTCCTCCATTTGATTCTCCGGTTCTGGAACCAGACCTTCACCTAGCAGGAAAAATGGCACAACAGCTTTCACCTGGCTGGAAAATGGCACACCAAGGTCTCCAGGAGCCCCTTGCCAGTGGAGGAGCCCCTGCTCCCTCTGCTGTTCATGCCCTCCCTGTCCCCCGAGAACCACCCTTGCTTTGCTCTCCCTTTTCCCCAGCTGAATCTGGAACCCACCACGGAAGATCCCGTGGCTCCTCCCTTCCACAGTAAATAAGCAGCTTGCAGTAGGAGAGGCAGAAACATGCTGGGAAGAGCAGAAAGAAATTTAGATCCAGCGTCATAAAAGGACACTTAAAGCATAAACTGTCTCCACAGGATCATAACAATGTAGATACATTAGTCCAAGCCAGCTTGAACTCTAAAGCAAAGCAGGTTCGTGCTCCTAAATGCTTTTTGTTCCACTTCATGGATTAAGAAAAGGATGTTCTTATTCATAAACCATCCGACCTATCTCGCATCCCTCTGGGCACGCGGCTTCGCTGTCGTCTTGCGGCAGGGAGTCTCATGGGTCGCTTCGCAGCGGCGTCCTCCTCCCACCGCCCTTCACGGCAGGGGAATCTCCACAGACCAGGCGCAGACCCAGGATCTATGCCGCCATCCCCAGCTCCCCCATTTCTTACCTGAGTCTCTGTGAGGTGCAGCGTTGCAGCCAGGTCCACTCGCTCCGTGCCCACCATGTACTGCTGCTTGAGGAACTCTTGCTCCAGCCGCTCCAGCTGCTCTGGTTTGAAGACGGTGCGGACCCTCTTCATCTTGCAGGGTCCCCCGGACCTCCAGGGCACAGCGGGGCCCAGCGAGTTGGTCCCTACACAGTGAGACAACTCCAGACCTGGAAGAAAGAAGCAGCAACTGCGTGCTTGAGGCCATTCCTACAGTTTGATGTGCCAAGCCCAGCTTGCTTCAGCTAGATCTGAAATCCGTGCACTAAAGGGGGCTGGGAGAAAGTAGCACTGAAAAGAAAAGCGAGGATGTCCATACCCTGTCCCTACCTAGATCATCTCATCTAGGCTCCCTTTCCCACAAAAGGTTGGACCAGATGATCTTTTGACATCCCTTCTGACTTATTCTGTTATGCTGCCCATAGGTACAACCTATGGACGTGCAGCCAGACCAAAGAAGTCAGCACTCAGTGAGGTGAGCAGGGTTTGACCTCATCTGTGCAGGATCTTAGAATAATAAAGTCCATCAAGAGCTGCTGAATGCAAAAATCCCACTTCTGTCTCAGGAAGTCCCTCATCACAAATGTCTAAAGGTTGGAGGGAGTTTACCCCATGCCGATCCCTTCTTTTACCTTTCCCTTGTAGTCAGCCAGTGTCCAGGAGAAGACACTGAAGCTGGCAGACTGGCTGGATGAAGAGTCACCAGCCCTCCTGCAGGTTCTCATGAACATTATGGAACTTAGTCCTTACTTCTCAGTAGGTTCCACTGATCCATAAAGTTCCTGGTGTGCAGAGGCATTAGCAGGACTAGCAAGTGGATCTGGCCTCAGCCTCCTATCTAGTTGTGGCCTGATGAGAACCATAATTACCTAATTAACATAAACCACAACACCAGCACTGTCATAGGACCAGTCAGCACCAGACGAAGAGCGGTGCTGTCTCTGGTCTCTAAAGTCCCCATCCTGCCAGCGCAGACTTGGATTCACACACATCTGGACGTACAAAAGGAGCGTGTGACTGCTACCCCTGACCATCCCTCTGGATTGGCTCATCCCAACCACCTCTGTCCTCCTGAAGGACCTTCACACCAGCCAGATCTCACTGCCAGGGGACTGCAAAAAAAAAAACCAAAAACTTCTGCATCCGTGATGCTGGTTCTGGAGTTAGGACGTGCAAAGTACCGCAGACTGTTCTGACATCTCGGCCCCCGGGGCAACGTAACCTGTTTGAGATCAGCCCCGCTTTGGGCAGCGGTTGGATTCAGCAGCTGGCGGAGGTCGGAGGTCCCCCTCAGCCGGACTCACAGCGACAGCAGGATGTTGGACTGGTGCGATGGCTCACGGCACACCGACTTCCTTTAACTTTTACAGAAATACTGTACATAATGACACCGATTCACACCCGCTACCTACGTCTCCTTTAATGACTGACGTCGTCATGTTCCGCAAGCACAAATGGGCACCTTGACCTATTTCCTTACATTAATTGGGTGCAAGTTCTACGCGTGTTTAAGGATTTGTAGGATGGAGACCTGACAGCTTAACAGCCGTAATTGCACTTAAAACTATTTTCATCATTAAAATAATTTCACCTGTCACTTTTTTTTTTTTTATTTTAATACTGGGATAATAGCAAGTGCAATTTCAAACATCAAATACTTTGTGAAGATAGCTTTACAAATTGGTTAACTATATTTTCATACCTCTGTCTTTGATACAATACACATGACTACGCAGATGCCGTCACGTAAGAGAGGAACAGATTGAATAGTTATGCCAAGTAGTTAAAAAGAAGATCGGGAGTCGCCAGCACTTCTGGTGTGTGACCACTGCAGCTATCACGGTCGAATCAAGAGTTCCTGATACAAGCGAAATGTGTGCTTGGCTGCAGGTTTTGCCTGGGCAACGACGAGACCAGGCTCTGAATACTAAAAAGATACTTCAATTTCAAGAAAAGCAAGCTGAGCAGAGGCAGCTCGTTAAAACCGAGGAGTAATTTTGCTTATGAAAAGTTAGAATGGTCCTCAGGGAAAAACCAGAGAGCCGGATGGATCAGCCAGGATCATCCAGCATCACTGTGCAAATTTTACCTACGGATCAACGACAAAAAAAAAACTTTTTCCCTGAGGTGCTTTTGCACTCAAAACACGAACAGTTTTTGGGGGTGGGAGAAGAGGGGACCCCACGCCACAGCAGAGGGGTGCTGGCACGGAGGAGGAGTTACTGGCAGGGCGGAGGTTTGGGGAAATTACAGGTTTTCAGAGGCACGATGGAAACACGGGGATTGCCGTGCCTTTCTTAGTACCTGGAAAGAGAAAGGGGCCCCAGGGGGTGCAAAGCAGCCCTTAAAATGAAGGTGGGGACACATGGGGACTGTCCCCCACCTGAAACCTTCTACTGCGGTCAAGCCTGAGGGGTGTAAATGGTGTCACTGGGGTCTCACTTCACCCAGTCGCCGCTGCTTGTTGGGGGTACATGGTTAATATTCGTTATTCAGCACCACAGAATGGGAGGGATAAATATTAGGAAACTCTTCCCTCTCCCTCCTTCATTTCCCTCAGCTCCAACCCAACTCTTCACCTTGGGGTTGGCTGCGGGAAATGGAGCTACAACCGTAGGGGAAAAAAAAAAAAAAAAGGCAATTTTTGGTGATCCAAACCCCCTTATTTTCCAGTGCGGGTGACCCCAGCCCAGCACCCGGCGGGATGCTGCCGGCACCCCCCGCCCGCACGCCGGCCCCTGCCCGCCCGCCGGCCCCGCTCCCCCACGCACCCACTCGTGACGGAGTGGGAACACTCCCCCCCCCCACCAAATCACCCCCACCCCGCTCACCTGCACCGCCCCGCCCGGCGCAGCCCCAGCCCCAGCCCCAGCCGCCCGGCAGCGGCCCCAGCCCCGGGCCCGCTCCCGCCGCGGGCCAAGCCCGGAGCTGGGGGAGCGGCGGCGGCGGGGGGAAGAGCGGGGGGGAGGCGGCGGGGGGGCCGCGGCGCGGCGGCTCCCGGGCGAGGAGCGCTTCGATGTGGAAAGGGGTCTTGGGGGGGTCGGGCCCGGGACGCGGAGGGCTGCGGAGCATGGCCGGGCCGGTGTGGCGACCGCAGCCCCCCGTCGGCTTATATGGAGGGAGCGCGGGTGGGCTGGGATGAGCCGGGCTGCTATGCAAAGCGGCGGCGGGGGGGCTGCCCGCAGCCCCCTTGGCCTGCACCAGCATCCCCACCGACACCCCTTCATCCCCACTGACACCCCCACGGACATCCCTTCATCCCCACGCACACCCCTTCTTCCCCACCGACATCCTTTCATCCCCACCAACATCCCCATGGACACCCCTTTATCCCCACCAACACCCCTTCTTCCCCACAGAAACCCCCAGGGACATCCCTTCTTCCTCATGAGCACTCCCACGGACACCCCTTCTTCCCCACCGACACCCCTCCTTCCCCATCAGCACCCCCGCGGACCCCCTTTCATCCCCACCGACAGCCCTATGGACACCCCTTTTCCCCACTGATACCCCCACGGGCATCCCTTCATCCCCATGAACACTTCTCCTTCCCTACCGTCACCCCACAGACACCCCTTCTTTCTCACCAACACCCACACAGACACTCCTTCTTCCCCACTGACACCCCTTCATCCCCGTAGACACCCCTCCTTCCCCACAGACCCCCCCATGGACTCCCCTCCTTCCCTGCCAGCTCACCCACTCACCCGCATCTTCCCCCCGCAAGGCACCCGCTCTACTTCCCCACGGACCCTCACGCCGACACCTGCTCCTTCCCCATAGACACGCTGACACTCGCTCCTTCCACACAGACACCTCCTCCCTTCCTCGTGGCCAACTTCCCCCACAACCTCGCTGGCACCTTCACCTCCCCACACGGACCCGCATCTTCTCCCCCACTGACACCCAAACCGCCCCGACACCCACACCGCTGTGGTGGATGCCCCATCCCTGGAAACATTCCAGGCCAGGTTGGCCGGGGCTCTGAGCAACCTGATCTGGTTGGAGATGTCCCTGCTCCTTGCAGGGGGGTTGGACTGGGTGGGCTTTAACCTTCCACTCCAAATTATTCTGTGATTCTGCAGTTCTGCCTTCACCCAGGCCTTGCACCCCTGGCCACGCTCCTCAGGCCAGCCCACCCCTACCCATGGGCATGGACGTACCCCGGGACCGGCTGCGCGAGCCCGTCCTGCCGAGGGGAACGTGCCTGTGTGTACCTGCCCATGTCAGTCAGATGTACGTATTTCTGGGACATGGGAAAAAAAAACCCCACATCAGGAGCTGGCACGGGGCTAAAAGGCGACTGTGCTGTGGGAATTCAGGTGTTTGTCTGGTTTGGGTGACGTGCCGGTGCGATACCCCCAGAGCCACGCGCAGACGCGCGGTGCGATGGAGAGCTGCGGACGGCATGGATGCCTCACGCAGATGGGGATTCACAGCCCTGCTCGTGAATGTTCCCAGCACCCAATTTGCACCAAAAATTCACTCCGGCGTACACAAATGTGGAGTCATCCCCAGAGCGGAGTCTCCAGGTTAATAAACACGGAGCAAAAAATCCCCCACGGCTTAATAACCCAGCACTAAACATCTCTGCGCGCGGGCGAGCTGTCCGCATCCCATAAATCCCGCCTTAAATCAGGGATCCGTGCCATTTCAAGTTTCTTTTCGCTGCCCAAGCCGTAGAAATAGACCTCGTTCTAAACGAGCATCTCAATATTTCTGAGCATTTCAAAGCGAATGGAAATGATGGGAACGCACGGGAAGCACCCTGGTGATGGCTACGGGAACCTCGGGGAGGAGGATGCTGGCGGGAGACAAAAGCATCCCTCAAGTTTGCCTTTAAAACACTTTTTTTTTTTTTTTTCCCCCTCCCGTTTAGCATCCTGTCTTCCACAGCAGCTTCAAAATAAGTGAATAAATACAGCTGCCGCTTTATTGCTCCTTATCCAAACAGCCAGCCCCGATCCGGCCGCCGGGTAACTGTGTGCTTAATTGAAATCACACGTTCAAAGCTGGGCAAGTGCCGAAGCCTCCCCCCCGCAAAAAAAAGAAAAAGCTGCCACTGAAAAAAAAAAATATCTGTGGAGATTCACAGCTTTGGGCTTTGCTCACACAGAGGTTTGGATTAAAATATGGGCGTTATACACGGGTTTGATTTGTTTTATTAAAAGCTTGTTAGTTCTCTTAATTATTTTTCGCCTTTATAACGACTGCCGCTGTAATATGGGTGTCGTTCCCCGTGGCAGGAGATGCGGGAGACGCTCGAGATGTTCACGGAGCAGTTTTACGTTGGATATTTTACGCTGCGGATGGACGAGCCATCGGCAGAGCGGGGGGTGGCGGTGAGATGCTGCTCGTGGAGAGGATGGACGGACGGATGGACAGCGAGCCGGCCGGGCCGAAACCACTGATCGACTTTTCCCTTCGGCTTCTCCCGCTCGGCCGAATCCGCTGCCTAATGACGCGTCCTGTTTCCCATTAGTGGTGTGTGCTCAGCTAATGCATTTCGGTCGGAAAGCTGGAAATTTTCACTCGCTGGTAACGACTTGGGAAATATAGCACCCAGCAGCCAGGCGGAACGTGGGGCTGACCCTCCGCCGCCGTCCCCACCCCATCTGCTCCCGGCAAAGCGGGGTTTTGCGGGAGCTGGGCAGGGAAGATGAAAGGATGGACCCTGATCCTCTTTTTTTTTTTTTTAGTGGTGAGGTTTCAGTGTGGTTTTTTAAAAAAAAAATTATTCCAGTTTTGTTTTTCAAGAGCGTAGAAAACAAAAGGGGTGGGGGGAGTTTCTTGGGGGGGGGGGGTTAAAAAAAAAAAATCCCAACAACAAAACAACAACCAAAAAAAAAAAGCCCCCAGCCCTTTGTAAACATCCCCCCTGAGCAAAGGGAAGGGGGTGAAAAGCATTTCCTGATAACTCCATTAAAGAATGAGCCTGCATTAACATTCCAAGTACCTCGACAAGAGATGAAAGTGGGGAACTTGAGCTCAGCCTCTCCTTGCTCCAGATGTTATTATGGGCTCCCTGAAAGGTTTTTTTATTTCTTTTTTTCGCAGAGAGACAAAGATGTTGCCTACTTCAAACGGGGCTAATTGATGCTAATGACTATCAGATAGAGTGGGGGCCCTTATTCCCCCCTGCAAAGGGGAGAGAGAGAGTGCATTTTACAATCCCCCCATAGAAAACGCCCCGCTCTTCAAACCAGGTCGCTGCTTCGGGGATTTTTGTTTCTCTCTGGTCGCTGCTTTCTCTCCTCCTCCGCTTCATCTTCGCTGTCCCCCTTCTTCTGGGCACCCCGCAGCTCTCACTTGTTCGCCCATGAGAAATTTCACACCTCGCCTCCGTCGGTGGGGAGAGCCTGGCTCCATTTCCATCCCTCTCTCCCAGCCGCCAAACCATCCCAGCGGGGCGAAGGAAGGGGCGGAAATTTCGCCGAAACCCCGCAGCAAGCACACGCGAAAACGTGAGGGGGGATTTTGCGCATCTGTAATCCGGGGCGTGAGTCCTTCTGCCAGTGGGAAAACATCTTCTCGACCCGAGAACGTCCCTTCAGTCGCATTCGATTAGGGAGAAGATGGATCCCAGGGCTCCTGGCGCTGATTAGGCAGGCGTGTGCTTGCGCTCATTAGGATAACTAGCCCAGCACCGCCAACCGAAGGAGGCTGAAGTCATGAGCTCCTGCCTTTTCCTCTAAAAAAAACCCCAAATTGGCTTAAAAATGGGATGCTGAACATCAACTTTAGCGTTGTGTCAGTTTTTGCAGCAATTTCTCCTGTGAGAATTCATAATAACAGTAAATAATAATCTGATAATAAAAAGGCAACGGGGAATGCCCTCAAATCACATGGCTCCTGGAGATGGTGACTTGCCCCTTCCCAAGCTGGATCCCACCCAATCCCATGGGGAGAGGGAAACGGGGCTTCATCTTCGCTATGAAAAGAGGAGCATGGAGTTTCTCCCTGGATGTGTGGGTTTTTTCCTTCGTCATGAAGTCTAGAAAAGATAAATTACTCAGGGATGCTGCCCTGCCTTGGCTTTGTCACCTTCAAAGAGGTGCTGGGGAGCTGCAGAGAGCTCCAGAGCAGGGTGCTGGTGTGGATTGCTCCGGGCAAACCCCGTCTCTCCTGTCTGCAGCCGGATCCGGCCGCAGTTCGCTTTGCCTTCTGGATCCTCGGCACCTTGCAAGGTCCCATGAACAGAGGTGAGGACAGGAGCGGTGGCACGACACTGAGTTTTGAGGGCGATGGGAGGCCCAGTTCAGGTGCCGAGAGCACGGCCAGCACCATACATCCCCCTGCGAGAGTCCGGCACAGGGACATCCACCAGCTCTGGGGAAATCATAGAATCACAGGATCATAGAATGGTTTGGGTGGGAAGGGATGTCTAAAGCCCACCCAGTCCAACCCCCCTGCAAGAAGCAGGGACATCTCCAACCACATCAGGTTGCTCAGAGCCTCGTCCAACCTGGCCTGGAATGTTTCCAGGGATGGGGCATCCACCACCTCTCTGGGCAACCTGGGCCAGTCTTCTCAGATCATGGTTCCTTTCAGCTGAGCACTCCCCAGTTTACTCCCCTGCCCAAGCACTGGCTGGGCCACAAAAGCCCTGTGCAGGTAGCAGCATGGGATGGACAGGAGGATTTGGAGTTTCCTCCAAAGATACGCCAAACACCAGTCTGTGGAGGAGACAGCCCCGCTCCATCCATCCTGCTCCGGCTCTGGCTTGGCAAACCTCTCGGGGAGCCCATCCAACATCTTCGTGCGATGGAAAACGCAGGGCGCTTGCTTTCCAGGGCAGAGGGGAGCTGGGGCAGGGGGGCGAAGGCAGAGGACAGGATCCCGCTCTCCCCCCAGCCCCAGACAGCCAATACACACCCCAGCCGCCCTTCAGACACTGGCCCCGGGCTCCATTGTCAGGTTAATTTGGGATAATGGCCTGCAAAGCACCTCAGCCCCATCCAGCTCTCATTAGCACTTGATAATATCAAGCATCCTGAGGAATTGTGGTTTTTTTCCCCTCCTCCCAAGGGCACGGAGCCCTGCAACCCAGCCAGGGGATGGGGACAGGACCGGCTCCTCTTGTTAGTCCATTGCCAAGCTTGTGGGGCAAAGCACCTCTCCCCCCATAACCTGAGGGCTTTCCTGGGATTTATCACCCAGGCTGATATTTCCAGGCAAGATCGGAATTAAACCCAGGCTGCAATGTGGCTCTGCAGGGCTGGATCCTGCCCTGGCCTTTCGGTGGGGAGATGTTGTCCCTGATCCGAGCAGGGTGTCACATCCCTCGGTGTCACATCCAGCCTTGTATCTCAGCCAAATATGAAATGAGGGAGTGGGATCTGCTGCATCCCACCACCTTCACCCTCCCTGGGTGCTGGGAGCCCATCTACCTGCTTGGGTTGAGTCCATGGGTTGAGTCCATGGGTTGAGTCCATGAGTTGGGTCCATGGGTGGAGTCCATGAGTTGGGTCCATGATGGGGCTACACCCAGCTGACAGCAAAGTCTTTTTGGAGGTAACCCGCCCAAAAATAAGCTCATATCCTCCCGCAAGGCCTTGGAGGATGCTCCGTGGTCCTCCCGTCAAGCACAGACTTGAGCACCGTGTTCACAGGGGTTGCGATTCCAGGTATTAAGAGCATCCCCCAACCACGCATTTAAAATTAATTGGGAATTATCAACAAACTAAGCATTGAGGCAGCCCAGGAACAGGCCTGAGTGCGCCATCAGCCCGCTGCTCCCTTCAATTATCTTTTTTTTCCCCACATTGTTCTCTCCTAATGAGGAGGCTAATGACCAAAGGATGGTTCATAAGTGGTTCCCAGACTCTCCTTGCCCAGGGCAAACACCGTCCACAATAGGATCACAAATTGTAGGGAGAAGCCCCGGCTGATCACATCAGAAACGGTGCAGGGATTTATCTCTCTGCCTTTAACAATAACCAGTATGTTCTTAATCGCCACTCCAAAGGGACAGCTAGCAGGGGATCTGCCCGGCCTCATCATTAAAAGCTGGCAGCATCTTTGCTAGCGCTGCCCCTTTGTTCATCTCGCATTATTCCAATGCTCCGGCCCCGTTAATTCCTCTCCATCTTATTAAATCAATAGAGATGGAGCTGGGGGGTGGGGGGAAGGATGGGGAAAAGCAAGGGTTGGATCCGGCTGGGCTCTTGGCAGGGGTGCCGAGCGGGAGCGGGAGCAGACCTGTCCCCGCGCCTGCCCAAGGCTGGGTTAAGCCAGCTCCTGCAGCTGGGGAAACTGAGGCACGGGAGCATGGCAGCCGAAGTCCCAGGAGGAGGTTTTAGCACAGCTGGGGAGGGCTTTTATCTGCCTGCCTGCCGAGATCCCCTTATTCATCCCATACCGTCAGGGCTGACCTGATTTAATGATTTAATCAACTTTTTCAAAATAAAATCATACTGCTGCAGAGGGTGTCTGGTGCCACGCCCCCCCCCATACACCCCCAGTGAAAGCCTTGCAATTGTCGTCATTTTTTTTCTCTTTTTTCCTAACAGCTCATCTCACCGAAATGGAGCGAACTGGTTTCTGGGAGGCCCTGCCGCGTGCGTGGCTGGGAGCAGAGCCGCGGAGGGGATTTCCTCCCAGTATTTCCATTTTTGAGACTGAGGTGGGAGGCGAGGAAGGAGCAGGGAGCAGGAGAGCCGGTGGGGTGGGCACCACCGGCACCAGCGATGCTCACCCCGTAGGAGCAGGCTGCTTTCCTCGCTGAATTTCCAGGCAGGTCACCCCGTTTCACCCTTATTTTTGGGCACCCAGGACCTACTTCTACCTGAGAGTTTAATGGGATGTCGTTTAAATTGGGATGTCATGACATTTCCTCCCATTGCTGGGGATGTCTTATTTTTAATTTCCACTGAAACCGGGCAGCGTGGAGCCATCGGAGCTGCCCGGCAGCCTTGGGAAGCTTTATTTGATGTTTCAATCGGGAATTAAAGGGGAGGGAGAAGCAAGAGGAAATGCTCCCTGACCATTTAACAAGATTACACGATGAGACGGAGCCTGGAAACACACCCGGCCGACCCCGGCGCCCCGCGTCCCGGCTCGCGTCGGGCTTTGCCTTGAACCTCCGTCGCTGGCGGGTTGCCCTCCCCAGCACCCCAGCCTGTCCTCGGCACGCGGTAATCCCATTTTAGCAAAACCCCCCGAAAAGAGAGCGCGAGGGGGCAACCAGCCGAGGAGAAGGGGGCTGCGAGCTCGGGGAAGGTGCCTAGGTCACAGGGATTGGGAGGCTGGAGGGATCCTGCTGCTCCAGCGTCCCAGTGCCCCATCCTGCAAACTTCTCCCGGCCTGAGTAAACGCGACTCGTGCAAACAAACCGCGTCCGTCGCCATGTGCTCAGCGGGAATAATCCTGGCAGGAAGGAGAGCGGGGAGGGGGATATGGAGAAGCTGTCCGCTCCCAGTTATCCCGTCTATCTCTCCATCCATCTCCCATCCCATCCCATTTACCCATTTGCACCTATTCGCCACCGCCCCGCGTCCATCCCCAATCACCCACCCACCCATCCGTCTTCTCCACACGCGACAGTTCACCCCAGTACGTCCACCCGCCGTCTCACAACCTACCTGTCCTCCTACCAGCCGCCCGCTTATCTCCAGAGCCGAGATTTGCTGGGGAGGGCTCAGCATGGCACCTTTAGCAGATAACCTTGATCCTCTTAATAAGGCTGCTTCATTCTCGCTTCCTCATCATTATCTGCCACTGGAAGCCAACACGGTTTTTACAGACAGGTGAAAAAACCAGCATCTTTAAGACAATGACGTGATACGCAGGGTTGGGAAGGGACTGGCGGGGATTTTGGGATGCGTGTGGGGTTCGGGTGAGGACACATAGCTCTTGTTCTGCACAGGCTTTCCTGGGGGACGCGAGGAGCCAAGGTGGGCTGATCCAACCCAAGACCTCGCCAAGCTCTCAGAGCAGCTCTCTCCCTTATTTTCCATGATGCCGGATCGCTGCGCCTGGGTTTGATCCCAATCCATGGGCCCAGGAGTTGGGCTGAGCTGCAAGACCTCCTCCCAGGAGCAAGGAGGCAGGAGATGGGAGAAGGATGGGAGAAGGAAATTGCGTTTCTACCCCGTTTTTGGGATGCCAGGGCGGGTGGAGGCTTGGCAGGGCATAAAATGACCCATCTGAATCCAACTTTTCTACAAACCATCAACTCCGTCCCATGATGAGGGTCAGACCTGGGCATTTGGCTCTTCTCATTCCCACAGGAGCAGTAATCCGTGCTCTGTCCTGCGGTACAGTCTCTTCCCCACCCGAAGGAACCAGCTAACAGGTTAATCACCGCGAGAGAGGAAGACAGAGATGGTCTCCTGGTCAAAGCCCAAGGTGCTGGACGGATGGACGTGGCTTTAATTCATCTCATATGAAAGTCACTTTTGGAAAAACTCAATCAAGCCCAGCAGTTTTAATTAAAGTAATTTTCCTGGTCAGGCACTGCCCGCAGAGGGGTCCCTGCAGGAGCATCCCCTGGAGCGGAGCCAGGTCCCTGGAGGAGCCCAGCACTGTGGAAAAGACCCGATCCTGCCTGATCCTGAGCGCTGCCAGCTCCCAGGGGATTAAAGGTGTCCTGAGAACAACTTAACTCTCGCAATCAGCTCGGCCCCCGGCCGGGCGATATTAAAACATCCCCCGTAAGCCCCGTTGTCTCGGGGATGATTGCGATAAACCCACCGGCATGCGAGATTAGCGGGTTAAACCCGCCGGCGCGGCCCGGGCTCGCAGCAGACATGTGAAGACATTAGCACAGTTTGGGCTCTTTGAGACCTGCCGGCTAATCCTGGCTCTGAGAACGGCCGGGACAAAGGGCAGCTTCCGTCACATCGTCCCCTTCTCCCGGCACCATCTCCTTCTTCTTGCACTCCTTCTCTTTGCACCATCCCCTTCTTAATTGTCCTCCCCTCTTCTTCCATCCCCTTGCGTTGTCCCCTCTCCTTGCACCGGGTTTCACCCCTGCCCAAATAAACCTTCCACCTGGATCCCTCCTTCCCCCAGCCCCAAGCCCAGGACAGACATGGAGAAAACGCGGTTGGGAGGAGCTGGTGCTGCTGATGAGCACCCAAACGTCCTCATTTCTGCTTTTATCTAGGAGGTCCAGGGCCAGTGGTACTCACTTGCTTTCCATCTCTGCAAGGAGCTCCCCAGGTCCCCACGGAGCCCACCCTTGGCTCATCCCCAGCCAGTGCCCAGCCCAAACCAGTTGAATTTCAAACCTCTACATGTCCCTAGGCAGAGCCAAGCAATTAAAATTAAAATTAAACCCTGGCTAATCCTTGCCCAGCTGAGATGGCGCTTCGGGTGGCAAAGCCACCACCAGCTCTGCTCTCCAGGCACGTTTTCCCTGCTTTTCCCAACTTTCCTGGCTCCAAAAGCCCTGGGGAGCAGGATGCCATCACTGGGTGTCGGGATGCGCGAGAGGTAAGCAGAGCAAGGTGTTACGGTGAAGACGCTGCTGATAGGAAGATGGATGGACCATGAGATGGAGGTCCTCTATGAGGACCTGGGCTCTGTGAAGGTCCTGAGCTGTTTTAGAGCACGAGGAGGTATCAGCGCCTTTGGGATGAGCCGGGCTATGGGGTCCCCGCACCCCCAGACCTCCAAGGCTTGCTGCCATGAACAAGCCCCCACTCAACACTTGCTGCCATGGCAGGAATTTGCTGTTGTTCCTCCTCGTGCAAGGATGAGCCCAAGAGTTGCATAAATAATTTATTTTTGCACTGCAAAAAAAATACTTGCTGCCCTGTATATATTAGATGCGCTCGTTGCCGGCTATGATACACTCGTATAATACAGACGGAAAAGCGGCCCGAAGGGGCGATTCAGCAGCTCTTTGCCACAGTCTGTGCGGGTGCTGTCCCCGTCCCGGAGCCGGGAGAGGAGGCCGCGTCCTCCTGGCCGTCCTCTGACTCCGCCGGGAAGTCCTTGTCCTCCTCGCTGTGGTGGCTCTGCGAGTCGGGGCTCCTCTGCGGGGTGGCCAAACCCATTTTGGCCAGTTTGGCTTGTTGCTGTTCCAGGCTTTGTTTCCGCCACTTGATCCTCCGGTTTTGGAACCAGACTTTCACCTTAGGAAGAGGGAAAGCTTAGTTCTCAAACCTGGCTTCTCCGTGGACCACGGGCTCATGGTCTGCTAAACCTCCATGGCTTGGGCAGTGCCCAGCCACTCCACAAACCCGTAGGTGCCCACAGCCTCAGATAGTCCCTGAGATGTCCCCTGCCACGCTTTGTCCCCAGTGAGATGAAAAACTGTCCCCTGCAACCCAGGAGCTGAGCTGGGACCTGCCAGTGGTGGAGAATCATGGACTGGTTTGGGTGGGAAGGCACCTTCAAAGCCCACCCAGTCCAACCCCCCTGCCAGGAGCAGGGACATCTCCAACCGGATCAGGTTGCTCAGAGCCCCAGCCAACCTGGCCTGGAATGTTTCCAGGCATGGGGCGTCCACCACCTCTCTGGGCAATCTGGACCAGTTTTCCACCACCCTCAGCATAAAGAATTTGCCTTATCACAACAGGGCCTGCTAAAAAGATTCAGCGTTAAGCTGAACACAAGTTCAACCCCTCTCTGTGGCCTGGGACAGCCACTTTGTGACTCAGTTTCCCCATCTGTGATCTTCCACCTTTTTAACGCAAAGAATCCACAATTACTGCCCCAGGCTGAAGGACGTGGCCCAGGTCCCACCAGTTGGGCACCCAGGTTTGGGAGCCTCCCCGGACCTGCTGGTGATGGACCTCCAGGAGATGGAATGTGGTGGGGCTCACCTGCTCTTCAGTGAGGTGCAGGGAGGAGGCGAGCAGACATCTCTCCGTGCCCACCATGTACTGCTGCCGTGCAAACTCCTTCTCCAGCCGCGCCAGCTGGTCGCTGGTGAAGATGGTCCGGACTCGCTTGGCTTTGCCGGTCTTGGCTTTGAGGATGGGGAAGGAGCACTTGGAGATCAGGAAGCCTGGAGGTGAGGGAGAGGAGTGGGTCAGGGTGGAGAGGAGCCTGTGAAGGGGTCCCCTTTAGAGTGGGGTCCCTCCTTGGAAAGTTCTCTCCTGGAGAGGCAGAAGGGATATTCCCATTTGGAGGTGTCCCCTTTAAAGAGGTGGAAGAAGCTCCCCTATTTGAAGATGTCCCCTTGAGAGAGGCCAGAGGGTCCCATCTGGCAGGGCAGAAGAAGGTCCTTGTTGGAGAGATGCCCTTGGGAGGAGGCAGAGGGGGTCCCCCACATGGAGACATCCAAATGAGAGAGGGACAGGGGTCACCCACCTGGAAGAAGTCCCCATGGGAGAGAGATCTCTCATTTGGAGAGGTGGCCTCCCCTTGGAGAGATGGAAGGAGGTCCTCCATTTGGGGACATCCTGAGAGAGGTGGGCATGGGTCCCCCTGGAAGAGATCCCCTTTGGAGGGGAACGCCAGGAGAGGTGGCTATGGGACTCCACCTTGGAGAAGTAAAAGGAGACCTCCGTTTGGAGAAGTCCTCGTGGGAGAGGTGGATTCAGGTCCTTGTTGGAGACATCCCCTTTGGAGGGGATCTCCTTGAGGAGGTGGAAGGAGGCGACCGTTTGGAGATGTCCCCGTGGGAGAGGTGGACAGGGCCCTCCCTGGAAGAGTCCCCGTGAGAGGTCCCCTGGGAGATGTAGCCAAGGGTTGAAAAGATGAAATGAGGTCCCCATTTGGAGACATCCTTATGGGAGAGGTGGACAGGGGTCCCCCTAGAAAAGGTTCCCCATTTGAAGAGGTGGCCAAAGGTCCTCCCTTGGAGAGACGGAAGGAGGTCCCCATTAGGAGACATCCCCATGGGAGAGGTGGTCAGGGGTCCTCCTGGAAGAGATCCCCTTTGGAAGGGTCCTCCCTTGGAGAGGTGGAAGGAGGTCCCCATTTGGGGGTGTGCCCATGGGAGAGGTGGATGGGGGTCCCCCTAGAAGAGGTCCCCCGAGCATTGTCCCCCCATGGGGAGCTGGAAGCAGACCCCCATCTGGGGGTGTCCCCATCTGGGGGTGTCCCCACGAGTAGATCCGGAGGGGGAGTCCCAGTGCGGGATGTCGGGGGCGGGGTGTGGGGGGGTCGGTACCTCTTGCCCCCAGCCGAGCAGCCCAGGCGGGGGGGACCCCGCAGCAGCCGGTGCAGAGCGGCGGGGGGGCGGCGGGCGGAGACAGCAGGACCCGGGGGGCGGCGGGGCCGGGAGCCGGGGCGGGGGGGGCCCAGAACGACGGCGGCGGCCGGTTGGGGGGCGGCGGAGGCGGCGGCGGCGGGGTGGAGGGGGGCGAGGGTCCCAGCAGCGCGGCGATGGTGAAGGCGCGGCCGGGGCGGGCGGGGGGCGGCGGGGCCGGCATGGCGGGCTCTGCCCGGGGCCCTGCCGCCCGCCTTTATACGGCCGCCCCCTACCCCACCCAACCCCCCCCCCGCCCGCCCCGGGGCTGCCGGCCGTCCCGAGGAGATGGCGGGGGGTGGAGGGTGGGGGGACGGGGCGGGATGGGGCGGGCGGGGAGCGGTGGCATCGCCCTGCGCCCTCCCCGGGTCCCCTGTCCCCTCCGGGTCCCCCTGCCCTCGATGGGGATGTGTGCCCCCCCCATGTCCCCCTGCCCTCGATGGGGATGTGTGTCCCCCCATGTCCCCCTGCCCCCGATGGGGATGTGTGTCCCCCCCCCATGTCCCCCTGCCCTCGATGGGGATGTGTGTCCCCCCATGTCCCCCTGCCCCCGATGGGGATGTGTGTGTCCCCCCCCCCCATGTCCCCCTGCCCCCGATGGGGATGTGTGTCCCCCCCATGTCCCCCTGCCCCCGATGGGGATGTGTGTCCCCCCCCATGTCCCCCTGCCCTCGATGGGGATGTGTGTCCCCCCCGTGTCCCCCTGCCCTTGGTGGGGATGTCCCCTCTGTATCACCCCTGCCCTCGATAGGGTTGCCCCCCCATGTCCCCCTGTCCTCGATGGGGCTGTCCCCCTCCATGTCCCCATGCTCTTAACTGGGATGCTCCCCTCTGTGTCCCCCGGCCCTCGACTGTGGTGTGTCCCCCCATGTCCCCATCCCCTCGACTGAGGTGTCCCCCTCTGTGGTCCCCCTGCCCTCCACGGGATTTCGCCCCCCCCCCCCGTGTCCCCATCTGTCGTGTCCCCGCCCCCATGTCCCCATCCCCTGGACTGAGATGTCCCCCTCCGTGTCCCCTTGCCCTCGATGGGATTGTCCCCACCATATCCCCCTGCCCTTGACTAGAGTGTCCCCCCCCTCCATGTCCTCCTGCCCTCGATGGAGTTGTCCCCCTCTCCATGTCCCCATCCTCTCGACTGGGATGTCCCCCTCCGTGTCCCCCTGCCCTCAACTGTGCTGTTCCCCCCCATGTCCCCCTGCCCTCGATGGGGATGTCCCTCATCCCGTGTCCTCTACCCTCAACCAGGGTGTGTGTGTCCCCCCGCTTCCTTCTGCCCCTGGAGTGGGGACCCTCGTGTCCCCCCCCTTCCCAGGACGGCTTTGACTCTGAAATAGGCAGGAGGATCCAGGTGCCCAGGGGACACTCAGAGCAGCCAGTGTCACCCCAAAGGCCACCAAAGCCCCCCATGTCACCCCCTTAGCACTCGGGGTCCATCACGCTGGCACGCACCCCGCTGCGCTGCTGCTTTTTGCGGAGGGGGGGCCACAGCTGAACCCCGGGCCAAAGGGACAGGACCAGGGATGCTCTGAGAAGCAGTGGCAGGGTTGGGGGGGGGCTGTGTCCCCCCCCAGAGCTCGGCCCTCTCGGCTGATGGGATTCAGATGGTCATTAGGGTCTGAGGTCCTTCAAATCGCGCGGCTTTTCCCTAATGAGCTGGGAAAAATCACACCTCGGGCCGGCGCGGCGGGGGGGCGAGCCCCGGGCGAAGGACTGCACCGGGGGCTCGGGGGGTTTACTGGGGAGGAAATGGGGCGCGGGGGAGTCGGGGGGCCGGGGCCTGCATCTGCACCACCGCAGCCCCCTTCGCTCGGCGCGTGCGACCCACCCGAACTGGGAAAAAAAAAATCCCCAAGGATCGCTCCGGTGCTGGGAAAAATCGTTGTGGGGCTCTGTGCCGGTGGGGAGCATCTTCTGCTCTGCAGCCGCGCGACGGGGATGGGGACGGGGACCCCCCCGAGCTCCAGGGTACCGGCTCACATCCCAGTCCGGTATCAGCAGGTGAAGTCTCCCTGGGGTGTTTTTACGGAAAAAAAAACCCCATAAAAAGCCCACGGTGGGCACCGCGCCGTGCTCCCCGCCTCGTTGCCCCGCAGCTGCCGCGGTGGGGGCAAATAAAGACCCTGGGGGGGGGACACAGAGATGAAAGGGCGGCAGATTTGGCGTTATTAGTTCTTAATTACGGCGTCGAAAAAGCCGGGATAAAAAGGAGGCCCTCGCCGGGGCCGCGGTGTGTTTGCGTAGGAGCCGCGTTCCCTGGTTTTATTCCCTTTTTCCTCTCTCTCTGTTTGATGGAGCTCAGCAAACACCCCCCCACCCCAGCACCCCTAGGCAGCGGGGTGGTCCTGGGACAGGGAGGGGGGTACCCAGCACCCCTGTGTTGGATGGGATGCTAATGGCATCCATGAAGTCGGGATCCGGGTGATACGGGGCCAAACTGGGGATACTGGGAGAGCCAAGTGGGAAAATCCTCTCCTGGAGAGATGGGGGTGGGGGGGTTAATTTGGGGGAGGGTGATGCTGTGCAAGCAAGAAGCACAGGAGGGCTGGGATTTGGGAGGTCGCTGCCCACAAACCGAGCGTCTCCTTTCACCCGGTCCGGATCCGGAACTGGGACGTGAACCCAGGGACGGCTCCTGCCTGAGCTTGAGGCCCAAATTGCCCCGAGGCTCCGGGTTCCTGAGCTAATTAATAACAATGCTGCTCATTAGCCCGCTGTCTGGGCAGGGTGTGGATTGTCTGTCTGCGGAGCCGGGGGGGGGCCTCACTCCCCCCTTGTCCCAGGATAGCCTCGGGGGTCACCCCAGAACCTCCCCCCCCGGATCACCCCTCCTTGTTCCGGGGCAGCCTCGGGGGTCACTCCAGAGCCCCCTCAGAGTCACCCCCCCTTGTCCCGGGACCCTAGAGCCCCGCCAGGGTCACCCCCTCCCCCTTGTCCCGGGACAGCCTCGGGGGTGACCACAGACCCCCCCAGGGTCACCCCCCCTTTTCCCGGGACAGCCTCAGGGGTCACCCCAGACCCCCCCAGGGTCACCCCCCCTTTTCCCGGGACCCTAGAGCCCCCCCAGGGTCACCCCCTCCCCCTTGTCCCGGGACAGCCTCGGGGGTGACCCCAGAGCCCCCCCCAGGATCACCCCCCCTTGTCCTGGGACAGCTTCAGGGGTCACCCCAGAGCCCAACCCCAGGATGACCCCGTCTTGTCCCGGGATCCTAAAGCCCCCCCAGGGTCACCCCCTCGCCCTTGTTCTGGCACAGCCTCAGGGGTCACCCCAGAGCCCCCCCCAGGGTCACCTCCCCATGTCCCGGGACCCTAGAGCCCCCCCAGGGTCACCCCCTCCCCCTTGTCCTGGGACAGCTTCAGGGGTGACCCCAGACCCCCCCAGGATCACCCCCCCTTGTTCCGGGACAGCCTCAGGGGTCACCCCAGAGCCCCCCCCAGGATCACCCCCCCTTGTCCCAGGATCCTAGAGCCCCCCCAGGGTCACCCCCTCGCCCTTGTTCTGGCACAGCCTCAGGGGTCACCCCAGAGCCCCCCCCAGGGTCACCCCCTACGTCCCGGGACCCTAGAGCCCCCCCAGAGTCACCCCCCCTTGTCCTGGGACAGCTTAGGGGTGACCCAGAGCCCCCTTGGCCCGCGTCCCTCCCTCCGTCCCACCTCTTGGAACATTTCTCCCACAAAATCTCTGCGTCGTGCTGGGATGGGGGCTATGGACACCCCGAATTTGAGGGAAAATTAATATTTTCTCCCAATTCAGCAGAAATTATCGGAAAAAAACCCCACGGGCTGGACCCCCGCTGCCATCAAGCGGCTGAGGAGGGTCCCGCCCTGCCCCTCGGGCCGTTTTCCCTGAATCCCAGATCTCCCCCCCAGTTAAATCCGCTCTGGGGCGTTACGAAGGTCTCGCCGCCCGGATTCGGGGCGCGGGGCGCCGCGCTCCCGTGAGCGCCGTAAGATACGCGGCTTCGCTCGGCGGCCTCGGGAGCAAACCTCTTGCTCAGGAGGGGCTCGGTACACGCAGGGGTTGCCGCCGCCACCCGCGTTTTTGGGGTGCAAAGGCAGGAAAAAAAAAAAAGAGATAAAAAGAAAATTTTATTTATTTTTTTTTTTAAATCGCTGCGAGTGATTGGCTCCTCGCCCAGGAGCGATTGGAGGCTGAGCTTCCACAGAGGCGTTTGGAAATAATGACGCTCGTGGCTGTGGGGTAAAATACGCCGGGCCCCGAACTGGGGGAGTCCTGCAGCGGAGCGGGGTGGCTCGGGGTGGGGATGGGTCGCCTCGGCACTGGGACGGGTCCCCTCGGCATTGGGACAGGTCCCCTCAACACTGGGACGCATCCCCTTGGCACTGGGATGGGTCCCCTCAACACTGGCACGCGTCCCCTCGGCACTGAGATGGATCCCCTCAGTACTGGGACGGGTCCCCTCAACACTGGGACAGGTCCCCTCAGTACTGGGACTGGTCCCCTCAGCACTGGGACTGGTCCCCTCAGTACTGGGATGGGTCCCCTCAGCACTGGGACAGGTCCCCTCCGCACTGGGACAGGTCCCCTCGGCACTGGGATGGGTCCCCTTGGCACTGGGATGGGTCCCCTCGGCCCTGGGATGGGTCCCCTCAACACTGGGACAGGTCCCCTCGGCACTGGGATGGGTCCCCTCAACACTGGGACAGGTCCCCTTGGCACTGGGATGGGTCCCCTTGGCACTGGGATGGGTCCCCTCGGCACTGGGATGGGTCCCCCCAGCAGATAACTGTTTTTTAGAAATATCTCCAAGAATTAAAGCGGGAGGGTTGTGTCTTTTTTAAAGGTTTTGCATGCACCCGAAGAAATCAGCGTTTTTTTTTTTTTTTTTTTCCGTAATCTTCCTTATTTCTGTTTCATGGCAGAAACGCAGCCGCTGCCAGCGAAACATTCGCTGCCTGGGGCATCGGGGACCCCGTCCCGAAGGCACCCAAAGCGCTGAGCGTCCCACACGGACCTGAGAGCATCCCAGTTAGCAAGCACCTCTGTTAGTGAGTATACCAGTTAACAGGTATCCCAGCTGGTGGGCATCCCAGTTACTGGACTTTCCAGTTAGCAAGTATCCCAATTAGTAGGATCTCAGCTGGTGAGCATCCCATTTAATGGGCATCCCAGTTGGTGAGCATCCCAGTTAGCAGGCATCCCAGTTAGTGAGCATCCCCAGTGGCAGGCACTCCAGTTACTGAGCATCCCAGTTACTGGGCTTTCCACTTCGCGGGTATCCCAGTGAGTGAGCATCCCAGTTGGTGAGCATCACAGGTAGTGAGTATTCCAGTTAGCGGGGGTCACAGTTAGCAAGCTCCCAGTTAATGATCCCACTTGCGAGGTACCCCAGCGGGCAGGGTCCCAGTCAGGGTCCTGGCGGGGTGCCAGGCAGGTCCCAGAGGGGTTCCAGTTGGTTCCCAATCAGGGTCCCAGAGAGGTCCCAATCTGGTCCCAGTCAGGGTCTCAGTCAGGGTCGCAGCGGGGTCCCAGTCAGGGTCCCAGTAAGGTGCCAGTCAGATCCCAGCCAGGTCCCAGAGAGGTCCCAGTGGGGTCCCATTCGGGTCCCAGGGAGGTCCCAATGAGGGTCCAGTGGTGTCCCAGTCAGACCCCAGTTGGGGTCCCTAGTCAGGGTCCCAGCAGGGTCCCTAGTTGGGTCCCAGTGGGGTCCCAGTCAGGATCCTGGTGGGGTCCCAGTTATGTCCTAATCAGGCCCCAGTGATGCCCCAGTCGGGTCCCAGTCAGGGTCCCAGTCAGAGTCCCAGCGGGGTCCCAGCGGGGTCCCAGTCGGGTCCCAGTGAGGTCCCACTGAGGTCCCAGTGAGGTCCCAGTGATGCCCCAGTCGGGTCCCTGTGATGTCCCAGTGAGGTCCCAGTGAGGTCCCAGTCAAGTCCTAGTCAGGTCCCAGTGATGTCCCAGTCGGGTCCCAGTGAGGTCCCAGTCGGGTCCCAGTGAGGTCCCAGTCGGGTCCCAGTGAGGTCCCAGTCGGGTCCCGGCGGGGCCGTTCGCCCGCTGACCGCCAGAGGCCACTGCCCGACCGCGCTGCGCCCCGGCCGCACCGGTACCGGCTGGGAGCGCGGGGGGGGGCACAGGACATCGGGGTGGTGGGCACTGGACTGGGGGACAACAGACTGGGACATACTGGCATGGGACAGCGGAATGGGGCAGCAGGATGGGGGACACCGGGCTGGATGGGGGACACTGGGATGAGATGTACTGGGGTGGGACACATCCCGGAGTGGGGCACACTGGGATAGCACAGTGGGCTGGGACACACTGGACTGGGACACGCTGGGATGGGACACACTGGACTGGGACGCACTGGGATGGGACATCAGTCTGAGACACACCAGGGTGGGACACACTAAGATGCGACACACTGGACTGGGACAGACTGGACTGGGACACACTGGGATGTGTGTCATATCCCAGATGGAACATATTGGGATGGGACACACCGGGCTGGGACACACCAGGGTGGGACAAACCAGGCTGGGATACACCAGGGTGGGACACACTGGGTGGGGACACCCCGAGACTGGGACATACTGGGACTGGGACACCGTTGGCCATGCGAGCTGTGGCTGAGCTCTCGGGTGATGATGAGGACGGTCCCCAGGAGGAAGCCGAGCACAGTCCCACAGCAGGCCGAGGGCTGGCCGAGGACGGCGTCACCGCCCCGCCGCCGAGCCCATGAACTCATCGGGGATCCCAGTTCCCGGGGATAACCGGCTCCGTCCGCAGCGTCCCAGCTTGCTGGCTGACCCCGAACCCATCCCCAGGGCCACCAGCATCTCTGCGGGTCGCCGTTGTCCCCCCTCATCGCTTCTACCCTACCATCTGCCCTCCCCCAAAATCCGCCAGCGACTCCACACCCGCACCCCGCCCATCTGCCCGGCCGGGGAATGTCACAAGCGGTGTCATTGCCAAATCCGGAGGCACCCACAGAATTGATGGCGACGGATTTGCGCCTTTATTTGTCAACAAGCCTCGCTGCGCCCCCCCGCAAACCCCCAAAGCCCCTTAATCCCCCGTACAATTGCAGCTCGCTGTGCAAACAGCTCTTTATTTTTATTTTTTGGGGGGGGGGGGGTGGTCAGGGTGGGGTTTGCATGAGGAAGGTGTCACTCGGGGGTAAGCCGGCGAGCGAATCGCCGCATCGCTAACGCCGGATTGAAACGCCGGCGGAGAAATCGCCCTTCAGGAACCCTAATCCTCCGCCGCGGCTGGGAATTTTTAACCCCCGGCCGTTATTCCCCCCGTATTATCCATCGATTGACTTCTCCGGAGGGTAATAACCTCCAGAGATCGACGCTCCGCATCCCGCCCGGAGATCAGATGCAGCCGACGGTTGATTTTCCACGCGGATAAAGCCCAGAGCTTTGATCCCCCCGCACCCCAACCCCGGCGAAGAGGTGATGGGGGGCGAGGAGAGGGGGAAAGGGGAGCGGCAGCCTCCGTCCAAACAATCAGAATAAAAGCAAATTATTTTCCTATTTTCCTTCCCGAGATGAACGATAAACCGTCCATCCCCGAAAAGAAACCGATAACGCCTCTAATTTTACTGGAAGGCCTCAAAATGCCATTTCTACGCAAAACAGGGCGCCGCTCTCCTCCATTTTGATAAATGTTACGGGGTTTTTTTTTTCTTCTTTTTTGCCTTTTTTTTTTTTTTTTTTAATATGATTTCCCTTTCAGTTCGCAAGGGGAAATGCCCCCGGAGCTACAAACAGCCCACAATAAAGCGAAATAATATTTTAGTCAAAATAGGCAGACGGCGCTCGCAGCCAACTTTCAAATTAGCATTTTGAGGGCAAATATGCAGCCAATTTGAGATAATGAGGCCTGATTATTCCATCCAATGAATGTTAAATAGGCGGCGAGGGCGCCCGCGCCTTATCTCCCCCGCTTTCGATTTATTTTAGTTTAGTTTAGTTTTAATCGTTTCCCATTTGAACTCTTTATTTGCTTTGCCTCCAGCCCCCCGCCCCGCTCGCTCCGTTCCTGGCCGTCCCTGCGCTGCCAGCTGGGATTCTGCGAGGGGAAATCGCCGGCACGGATCCGCCGTCCCCTTTGTGAACCCGTTTTTGGGGAATTTTCGGCAGTTTGTTCCCTGCATTTGGAGCGTGGGGAGGTTTGGGTGCTGCTGGCGCACCCGGTCCGTGCATCCGTGTCCCGAATCCGCGGACGTTTTGATGGTGACGTGAATTTTTGCCGGGATGCGCAGCGCCGGCGCGGAGATTTGGGGCGGTGCATCCCAAATTCTGGCTCATCCTTCAGCCCTTCCTGTCCATCCCCGTTTGGCGATGGCGCGGTTGCACCCGTCTTGGGTCTCGGCACCCGTCCGAAAGCGAATGCCGGGGCCGCCGCGCCGGAAAGCGGCATTTTGCACCAAAAGTGGGAAAAAAAAAGTAAAATTGGGCACTTGGGTGAAGCAAGACCCTCGCCGAGGAGGAGGTTGCGATGATATTTAGGAGAGGGCTGGCACGGAGCAGGAGGAAGCAAAAATTAACGTTAAAAATAATTAAAGTTAAAGCAGAAATTGAAGGTGAAGGAGAAATTAAAGCTAAAGGAAAAAATAAAGTTGAAGGAAAAGAAGAAAAAAGAAAGCTAAAGCAAAAAATCAAGTTGAAGGAAATATGAAAGCTAAAGAAAAAAATTCAAATTGAAGCAAAAATTAAAGCAAAAATCGAAGCAAAAATTCAAATCAAAGTAAAAACCAAGGTCAAAGCAAAAATTCAAATTGAAGCAAAAATTAAAGCAAAAATTCAAGTTAAAGCAAAAATGAAGGTTAAAATGAAAATTCAAGTTGAAGCAAAAATTCAAATTGAAGCAAAAAATTAAATTTAAAGTAAAAAATCAAATTAAAGCAAAACTTAAAGCAAAATTTAACCCAGGCCGGGCTCGCCGAGGACGGCGCGAAGGCCGCGACATGGGCCCTGTGCTGCCACTCACCGGTTTTCCCTGCGATTCAAGGGAATAATTTTTAAAAAATCATCATCGTAATCATAATTTTTAAAAAAATCATTGATTTCAGGGGTAATTAAAAGACTTCTTGATGCTTAAAATGCAAAGGCGGCGGTAAAAATGAACGAGGCGGGTGAATGAGAGCCGGGAAGCGGAGCAGGCGGAGGGAGACGGAAAAAAAACCGGCGCGGTTCCGCGGGCCTGGATGGAAAGCGGCGGAGAGGAGAGATAATCAGAACGCAAAAAAAAAAAAAAAAAAATTAAAAAAAGAGGAAAAACAATCAAAAGAAGGCAAAATAAAAAGCAGATGCTGAGGGGGGATAAGAGGCGGCCGGCGGAGCGGGGCCGGGGCCCAGGCTGGGGGGATAATTGGATTTCGGCTCGTCGCGGGGGCGATAAGAAATTCCCCGCGTGGTTTTTTCCCCGTTTGCAGCGGATTTTAATGGGAGATCGGAATACGCGGCCCGCCCGAAAAAAATAGCGGGGCTGGGGGGATTTTATACCCCGTTTCCCGCAGCTTGTGGACGCGGCGGGAGGGGTTTGGGGGCCGAAGGCGGCCGCTCCTGCGCTCAGCGGCGTCGGTTTGGGGGCAGCGGGAGAGGTGGGGGGGACGCAGCCACCCCAGAGGGGACACAGGGACCCCCAGGGGACATAGGGACCCCAAAAGGGACTTGGAGATCCCAAAAGGGGACATGGTGGTGCCAAAGGGGACACCGCACCCCCAAAGGGGACACAACACCCCCAAAGGGGATGTGGCGACCCCAGAGGGGACATAGTGACCCCAAAGGGGACATGGAGACCCCGAAGGGGACGCAGCGACCCCGAAGAGGACATGGAAACCAAAAAAAAGGGACATAGTGATGCCAAAGGGGACATCGCATCCCCAAAGGGGACATAGGGACACAAAGGGGACATGGAGACCGCAGAGGGGACACAGCGACCCTAAAGGGGAC
Source organism: Chlamydotis macqueenii (assembly GCF_036417535.1). Classification (NCBI taxonomy): domain Eukaryota; kingdom Metazoa; phylum Chordata; class Aves; order Otidiformes; family Otididae; genus Chlamydotis; species Chlamydotis macqueenii. The sequence goes on from NC_141559.1 coordinate 82,855,729, forward strand.
ATAGAGACTCTAAAGGGGACATTGGACCCCCAAAAGGGGCAGAGTGACCCCAAAGGGGACATTGCACCCCAAAAGAGGATGTGGCAACCCCAGAAAGGACACAGAGACCCCAGAGGGGACTTAAAGACCCAAAGGGGACACTGTGACCCCCCCGAAGGGGACATTGCACCCCCAAAGGGGACATTGCACCCCCAAAAGGGACATTGCAACCCCAAAGGGGACAATACAGGGGACATAGTAACCCCAGAGGGGACACTGTGACCCCCAAAGGGGACGTTGCACCCTCAAAGGGGACACAGTGACCCTAAAGGGGACAAAGTGACCCCAAAAGGGACATTGGACCCCCAAAGGGGACATAGAGACCCCAAAGGGGACATAGAAAGCCCAAAAGTGACACAGTGACCCCAAAGGGGATCTTGCACCCCCAAAAGGGACATAGTGACCCCAAAGGGGACATTGCACGCCAAAGGGGACACAGCAATGCCAGAGGGGACACTGTGACCCCCAAAGGGAACGTAGTGACCCTAAAGGGGACATTGTACCCCCAAAAGGGACACAGTGACCCCAAAGGGGCCGTCGCCCCCGTACAACGCCCCGCAACCCCGTCAGGACACCCTGCGTCCCCGCGGCCGAGCGGAACGGACGGCCCCGGGCCCCCGGGGGAAGGCACAAGGGAGGCCAAAAAAAAAAAACAAACCAACCACCCCAAAAAAAAAAAAAAAATCCCAAATTGCCGCCGGTTTGATGGCGGAGATGGGAGCGATAGAGCAGAGCGGCCCAGCCGCGGCCCATTAACCGAGGCGGGCCCGACGCCCCTTATCGCGCCGCCATCGGAGCCCCGGGGTCCCAGGTCGCCCCGCCACGGCCCGGCCGTGAGCTCCCAAAATGCCGCACCCCGGCAGGGTCGGGTTTTTTTTTGGCGCGACCTTGCTGGAGGGGCCGGGGAACGCGGGGTTCGGTGGCGCGGCGGGGTTGTTCGGGTCAGCGGAGCGGGGTTTGGGGCGCGTAATTGGGGTCGCGGCCTAGCCGGGCCGCGGCTGTCCCCGGCTGCGGGGCGCGGAAATCGGGAAGGGGAAAGGTGGCTCCGTGTCACCGTCGTCCCCCGGGAAAAATCCCGAGGGGAACACGCCGGGAATGGGACACGCACACGCGTGTTGGAGGGGGAAGGCTGCAGAGGCCCCGGTAAGGCGCCGTCCGGGGCACAGGCGCCGTGGGGCACGGCTGCGGGTGCACACGTGTGCTCGCGTGTGCGTGGACACACGCTCGCATTTGCACGTGTGTGCAAGGTGCATGTACGTGCACGGAAGCATGTTCGTGCATACACGCGCATGTAAAGCGCACACACGCGCATGGACACACGTGCTCACGCTTGCATGTATGCGCAAAGTGCACGCACACGTGTGGACACACATGCTTACGTTTGCCTGTGCGTGCAAAGTGCACACACGCACGTGTGAAGTATATGTACATGCATGTCCTTTGCATGTTCATGCTTTCACATGCATGCAGTGTACATGGACACACATGCTCACACTTGCGCGTGCGTGCAAAGTACGTGCACACACATGGACACACACATGCTCGCGCTTGCACATTGAGTGCAAAGCGCATACACATGCATGAACACACATGCTCGCGCTTGCACGTGTGTGCAAAGTACACGCACACTCATGGACGCACACGCTCAGGCTTGCAGGTATACGCAAAGTGCATGCACACACACGGACACACGTGCTCACGTTTACCTGTGCGTGCAAAGTGCACACACACGCATGGACACACACGCTTGTGCATGCGTGCAAAGTACTTGCACACACATGGACACGCATGCTCACGCTCGCACATGCGTGCAAAGCGCATGCGCGTGCAGGGACACTTATGCTCACGCGTACAGGTGCACGCGAAGTGCACTCACACGCGCGGACACGCATGTTCACGCTCGCACGCGCACACCTGCGCGCGCGCACGAGCTCGCACGGCGCGTCGGGGCACACAGACGTGACCCCCCCCCCTCCCCTCCGCCTTCCCCCCCCCCCCGGGACATGTCGCGACACCCGCGACACTCTGCGTGGGCCCCGGCCCGCTGCGGGACCGGACGCGGTGCGGGAACCGCCGCTGCGCAGCCCCCGCCCCTCCCCACGCCCTTCGCGAGGGGCGGGGCCTCGCAAAGGGGGCGGTGCTACGCTAGGGGCGGGGTTGGCGGGGCGGGGGGCGGAGTCGGAGGCGGGCGGGGGCGGGGTCGGAGCCGCCCGTGGGCGGGGCTTGGTGTGGGGCGGGGGCGAGGCGGCCCCTGGCGCTCGCGCTGCGGCCCGGCTGCGGCAGCGGCGGCGGCGGCGCGGGGTCCGGCCCAGCCCGGCCCTGCCCGGTCCGGTCCGGTCCGGTCCGGTCCGGTCCGGTCCGGTCCTATCCGGTCCGGCGTCCTCTGAGCGCCCCCGTCATGGCGCTGCTGCGGGCTGCCGCGCTTCCCGCCGAGGGGTCTCCGGCCTGGCTGCCCACCCACGTCCAGGTAACGGTGGTGCGGGCCCGCGGGCTGCGGTGCAAGGGCGGCGGCAAACCGGGCACCAGCGACGCCTACACCATCATCCAGCTGGGCCGCGAGAAGTACAGCACCTCGGTGGCCGAGAAGAGCACCGGCAACCCCGAATGGCGGGAGGAGTGCGCCTTCGAGCTGCCCCCCGAGCTGGGCACCCCGGCGGGCCTGGCCCGCGGCGGCCTGGTGCTCACCGTCATGCACCGGGCCTTGGTGGGCATGGACCGGTTCCTGGGCCAGGCCGTGGTGCCCCTGGAGCCCGCCCTGCAGCAGGGCCGCGCGCCCCACGAGCGGTGAGTGGGTCCTGCCCAGAGGGACGGGGCGGGGGAGGCCTGTGGGGTGGGTGTCATGGGGTCCGTGTGCCCCGGGATGGGCGTCGGGGATCCAAATGAGCCCCAGGGTGGGTGTCGTGGTGTCCGTGTGAGCACCAGGATGGGCGTCGTGGATCCATGCGAGCCCCGGGATGGACATCACGGGGTCCCTGCGTGCCCCGGGATGGGCGTCGTGGATCCATGCGAGCCCCGGGATGGACATCACGGGGTCCCTGCGTGCCCCGGGATGGGTGTCGTGGATCCATGCGAGCCCCGGGATGGACATCACGGGGTCCCTGCGTGCCCCGGGATGGGCGTCGTGGATCCATGCGAGCCCCGGGATGGACATCACGGGGTCCCTGCGTGCCCCAGGATGGGCGTCGTGGATCCATGCGAGCCCCGGGATGGACATCACGGGGTCCCTGCGTGCCCCGGGATGGGTGTCGTGGATCCATGCGAGCCCCGGGATGGACATCACGGGGTCCCTGCGTGCCCCGGGATGGGTGTCGTGGATCCATGCGAGCCCCGGGATGGACATCACGGGGTCCCTGCGTGCCCCGGGATGGGCGTCGTGGATCTGTGTGGGGCCGGGATGGGCGTCGTGGATCCATCTGAGCCCCAGGATGGGTGTTACGGGGTCCCTCTGAGGCCCAGGATGGGCATCATGGGTCCCCGCCTGCCCCAGGATGGTTGTCTCAGGGTCTCTCCATGCCTCAGCATGAACATCGTGGGTCCATGTGAGCCCCGGGATGGACATCACGGGGTCCCTGCGTGCCCCGGGATGGGCGTCGTGGATCTGTGTGGGGCCGGGATGGGCATCGTGGATCCATCTGAGCCCCAGGATGGGCATCACAGGGTCCCTGCCTGCCCCAGGACGGACATTGTGGGTCCATGTGAGCCCCAGGAAGGACATCGCCGTGGGTCGAGTGTCACGGGGGTCCGCGTGTGCCCCAGGAAGGGCATTGCAGGAGGCAGGGTGTGGTGAGGTCCATCTGCGCCCCAGAAAAGGGCTTTGCAGCACGTAGGGTGTCACAGGGTCCCCGCACGCCCCAAAGAGGCTGTCGCTGGGGATGGGGAATCACGGGGACCATGCGTGCCCTGGGAGGTCACCCGCCATCACAGGGGCCGTGCAGCCACCAGGATGGGTGTCACGGGGAATCGTGGGCACCCTGGGAAGGGTGTCACAAGGGATGGGGTGGCGTGGGGTCCGTGTATGACCCAGGAAGGGCACCGCAGGACCAGTGGATGCTCTGGGAAGGGCATCACAGCGGGTGGGACGTCATCGTACACTCCAGGAAAGGGTGCTGTGGAGGGTGGGGTGTCTCAGGGTCCCGCTGTTCCCCCCGAAAGCGAGTTCTGTGGGACAGGGCATCACAGGATCCTCCCTCCCCGTGGGACAGGATGCCGCGACGTCCCTCTGCGTCCCGCGAGGGTCTTCCTCGGCGTCTGTTGTTCCTGGGAAGCCGTGGCACAGATGCGCGCGGTGGTTCGCCCTTCCCACGGCTACGGCGGCTTTGCAGCCCCCACCGGCTCGGTGGGCCGTCGGCGTGACCTAGTTTATCACCTGTGCTGCTGCAGGAGCGTCCCCCGGTTCGGGGAACCGAACCCCCAGCCCTGTGTTGCCTCCAGCGTAAATCCCTGCTCGGGGGGGATTTGCTGTTCTTCCTCCTTCCCCCAGCAGAGTTTAAAACAATAATAATGTTTTCTAGCCTTTGCCGAGCAGGAATGTGGATGAAATTCCTTAGGGAAGAAATTTTTTGAGCTGTGCTCCTTCGGGATCGTCCCCGTTGCTCGCTGGCTCCCCGGACCCCAGGAATTCGGCTGGCGCGCTGCCCGAAGCTGCAGACTTGGAGAGGAGCCTCCCTCGCCCTCCTACGAGGGCACGGCCGCTGGCGCCTGGCAGACAGCGCGGCCTCGCTCCTGGAGAGCGAGATCGGCCTGAAAAGGGGTCGGAAAAACTTTTCCCGTGGAGAAACGCGGCTCGTTTGCATCTGCAGCCCGTGGGGACTGCCGCTTGCCCTAAAATGGGAGCGTGGGCACGGAGGAGAAGTGACTAACCCCGGAGTTAGCGGCTGAGCGTTTCCCCCCCGGTGTTTATTTTGCTTTTATTAGCGCTGCCTGGAGAACGGGCGGTGTCGGAGGAGTTGGACCTGAATTCGCTGGGCCTAATTCAAACCAGCGTGGTGCGCAGGCTTCAGAGCGAGCCGATCCGCCGCCTTTCGGGCGCGCCGGGAGAGGCGCGTTGTTTTGGCGCGGGAGGACGGGAAATAACTTTCCGTCCTCTTTGCGGTTTGGGTAGCGAGCCCCGCGCCGGGAGCTGGGCTAGGAGCCGCGTCTCGAGGAACGCCGCGCTCCCGGTGGCAGAAGTTGACCAAGTGGGGGGCCCTGCGACAGTCCCGTGAAGGTTTTGGGAGCCTGAGCCCGTGGTCCGGTCTCAAAGGTCTCGGCGTCAGGGGCTGTTAATCCCACGGGCGCAACGTCCAGCGTGTGCCGCCCGTCACGGCCGCTGGTCGCCCCAGCGGCACCGTTCCTGCAGCCCGAGGAGGGGAGCTGGGCTGCGAGGCAGGAGGTCCCCAGGATTTTTGCTGTCCGTCTCCCTCCCTTCCTGTAGCTTCGCTTGCGTAAGGAAAACCAACTTCCCCTCGTGCCGTTGAGCATCACGAGAGCTTTTACGGCTCTTTATCTTCACCCGTGGCCCCCGGTGATGGAAGCGAGCGCGGAAAACGTGACGGAGAGCTTGTGCCCTGCGTCCCTGTTTAGGGGGAAATTTTAGCCCTAGATTAAAAAATAGCGAAACAAACACAGGCTCCCCCGTTCCAGGACTGCACCGCGGAGCACGCCCCGGCCTGCGCAGCGGAGATAACCGCCCCTGGGCGAGGGATGCGTAAGCTGAGTCTCTGCCACACGCCAATTTTTAGGACCCCGTCTTCAGTCCTCGCTTCTGGGCATAAAACTGCTGCCAGCTGGAATGGGACCTCCCTTAAAAAAAGGCCTCGATTGTCAGCGTGTTGACCTTGCTCTCGTTTTCCTGATTTTTGTTGTGCGGAAACTTTGCCGGTGGTGGATTTTATGCTTGTTTTCAGCTCGGTGGAAAATGTTCCGTCGAGCTTGGACTCTTTTCCAGGAACGAGCCATCAGCCGGCATCCGGGGGTGTTTGTGAGCTGCCTCGTTCAGCCGAATGTCTCCGTCCTTGGTCGTTTTAGTGTTTTGCCTGGGAGAAAAATCAACTCTTGGAGTTGCACAAGAGCAGCCTGAGAGCTCTCGTGGCCTTTTTGGGCATCCCAAGGCTTGTCCCACGCTCAGCCAGCTCCAGAGCTTGGGACTGGCTCCGCAACAGCGCTGGGCATCATTTCTCCCTTTCCACTTGAGCCCTGTGGTGTTTTTGTTTTTCACGCGTGACCTGGGCCCTGCAGCTCTCCGCCCTGCCTCGTTTTTTGGGAGCCCGGAGCCCAGCGCCGCCAGCGGGATGAAGCTGTGTGATAAAGCGCTTTCATACTGGTGTGGTGACCGTCACCGTGTCCAGCTGTAACCGGTGGGTCCTCCAGCGCTGCTGGCTCGGCGCAGGCACGCAGGGAGACGTGGTCGCTCGGCGGGGTGCTCGGGTGTTCCGAAACGAGGGCTCAGCCCAGCAGGAGAGGGTTTTTCCCCGTACTCGCGAGGCAGCTATCGCATCTCCTTCCTGACATCCCGGAAATGCCGTCGCAGTCCCCTGCGGGGGCTCGTCCTGCCTTCCCTGCGGCATGGCAGCGAGCTGGGGAGCGTTACCTCCGCGTCCGCCCCCGTCACCAGAGCATGTGGGGAGAGCGGGAACGGCTCCGGCTGCAGCGAGGTGAGAGCTTTGGTCCGACACCCATCAGGCTGCGTTTTCCCCTTGGCGGTGGCGTCCCTTGGGTGGGCGGCGCGGTGGAGGAGCAGAGGAGCTGTGATTCCTGGCTCCGGTGTCTCCCTGCAGTGACTTGCAGTTGCGTGCTGGCTGCCGCCTCGGACGGGGAGCAACGGCAGCGAGCACGTCGGCGTCTCTGCGAAAGGGAGCTGGTCTTGCGGAGCCGTTGCCCCTGCGAAATAAGCCCAGCTCCGCGTTCCCTGGAGCCCTCCTTGCCGCAGTTCCCGTTACTCGGTCCTGTCCCTCCTCAGCTGCAGAGGGGCCAGGGCTGGTCGCGTGGAGGGCTCTGGGCTCGCGCGCGGCCCTTTGCCGGGGCGGTCACGGCACGTCCGCCCTGGCAGCCGGAACAAGACGCTCTCCATCGGCAAAGAAGCCACTTGGAGTAAAACTTTCCTCTGCGTGCTGAACTCTTCCAGCCGGGCTCTTCTCCCGTCCCATCCTGGTCGGACCCCTCACATCCCCTCCTCGCTGTGGCAAGGTAACGCGCTTTCTGTGGTGCCGCCCTCGTGTTTCCCCGCTCTCGTCTCTCTCCTCCGCCTGGCGCTTGCGGCCGTCGCCCCCCTTTGTTCAATTAAAACCAGTGGAGATCGTTAGCGGCGGTTTGGTGCTCATCGCCGTTCCCGCTGCTCGGCCTTGGCTTCTGGTGGCGTCTCTTAGGGGGGAGATGTTCACATCTGGGGTCGGAGCTCGCTTTCTGCTCCCTGTCAGGCACGAGGTGAGGCCAAATTACTGCACCTCTGCCCTTAGGCCTAGGAGAGGAAGAGACCTTGCAGCAGGGTGGAGAGGAAATGGCTGTCCCGTGATAGTTTGGGGATGAAGGGTTTTAATAGAAGGGCAAACAGAGCTGTCTTCCTCAAGGCTGCGATCGGAGGCGCCCAGAAAGGCCGGTGAAGGTCTCCAGGGTGGCCGAGAGCAGCAGTGAGCAACTCTGGCTGCGATGAAATCCTTGTTTTCGGGCTGGAAAGGCTGCTGTAAGGGGTTGTTGTGTCTCAGCCGAGCCAGGAAACGCCTTGCTGTGTCGAAACGCCGCCGAGCAAGGGGAGGAGAGGGTTAGTCCTGCCAAAAATCAGGTCGAGGTGCTCTCTGCGCTGCTGGAGGCTGGGCAAGTCATCTTTAAACCCAAAAAGCTGCAGATTCAGGCTTCCTTCTCAGTTTCATGCTGGTCTGCAGAGCCCTAACTGCCTCCAGCTGGCTTTTTCTCTTCGCAGCTGCAGAAAACCCCACGGTCAGCTCAGAAAACACCCTGAACCTGTTGGTACAAAGCTCCAGAGGCGGGTGGAGCTGGTGCTATTGCGTGTGGCGAGTTCAGCTAGCGCTCGCGCCACGCTTCAGGAGCCTTGGTTCATCTATCCCAGGTGGGATCTCTTCCCTACAGAGTCTGGCGAAATATTTCCTGCAGGGTCCCTCGGAGCGACGTGTCACCGCTCAGGGGTCTGCTGGAGACCCTCCGCTTCTTTGTCACTGTCACCGGAGGGAGAGCATCCGTCGGGACGGAGCGTGTCTGTGCCGTGGCTGCTGCCAGGGCAGAGTCCAGACCGGGGTATTCCGCCCGTCCGCTGTAGCCGGCTTGCGAATGCGCTTACGTGGGCGCCGGCGCGGAGGGAAAATGGGCTCCCTGCCCCCAGCGGGCTCCAGGTGCTCTGGTGTTGTCTCGCCTGGTGAAATCCTCTTGCTCTGGACGCGGCTGTGTTGCAGGCTTGTCAGAGCCTGCGCTCGGCTTGCTTTCTCAGAAGCTTGGCCGGGGCCGCGGGGTTTGGGTTTCCAGCGGGATGGCGTCCCCAGCCCAGGCTGGGGGTTTGGGAGCCCCCTTCCCGGAGCAGCAGCCCTTGGCCTCCCCGGATCTGCGTTTCCAGCGCGTGCGTCTCTTCACCAGCAAGTCCGCCAAGGATGAAGGTGTGTGTAATTAGACCAGCGTGCTGCTGGGCTTCAAATTTATTCCTTTTCCCCTTTTTTCCCCCCTTTTTCACATGCATGACGTGCCCGAGAGCGGGTCGCAGCGTCTGTTGATGCGACGAATGAAGAATCGGTGCGTGACCTGGTGCCGCAGCGGGGGTAGCCGGTGTTTTCAGCGGCGTGGAGCGCTCGGGGTTGGTTTCCCCTCCAGACAGGCACTGCCTTCCCCAGCCTCGCGTTGCCTCTAGGTACTACGTTCTCCGTGCGAGCCTTGACGTGGTGATCTTCCCAGCTGGAAGTGGAAAAGGGTTTACAGCAAAAATGTGTTCCCCCTGCCCGTCCCGCGCGCGCCGAGTTGTGCCTGAAGCAGCTCCCCAGAGGCGGGTGCAGCGGGGGAGCCTGCAGAACAGCTCCTCCGTGTCTGTGGCGCTCGGCGATCCTGCAAAGTCAGCTCGGGGCGCGGTTTTTAACGCTTCTTTGTGCCCTTGGTTTCTCGTGCAGTGGGTCGCCAGCGCCGCCTCCCCTCCCGTCCTCGCGCAGCGGGCTCGTGCCCCGGTCTTGCCGTGCTGGGGCAGCGCTGGCCGGGCAGTTCGGGTCATTTCGTGACCACAGACGTGGTTTGTTGGCTGGCTCATGGCTCGGAGGACGCAAACCTTGGACGCTCTGGAGTGTGAGCAGATAAATATAGCTGAAGAGATCGCTTTCTGTCTTCTGCTATTACAATCTCCTCTCCATTCATTAATGTTTCATGCTCTGTTTTACAGCTCCTTAAATCTTCCCTCTCTCCTCCTTCCTACCTCCCGATCCTGTGCGAGAGAGGGGAAGGCCTCTGATCATCTTAGCTTCGTTTGCGACGAAGTTACCTGCCCTTGCTGCCATGCCTGCACCGTCCTGGTGGTTCACAGCTCTCCTCCGTCCCCGGTGTCTACCCTGCTCCCGAAACCGTCCCTCTCCGTGCCGTCACGCACCCCTGTTTGCCTCTGCCAGCCAGCACAGAGGCCGTAGGGGCAGATCTGGGGGCAGTGGGGTGGCTGGGCAGCCATCCTCTGTCTCCTCTGCGTACAGGGTGAAGGAAACAGCCTGTTTGGGGGCTCTGCTGGGCTGGGCCATCCCAGTATCCCCCATAGCCAAGGGCAGGGCTGGGATGCGGGAGTGAGGATGCTTGGGACCTTGCTGGGATGGAGCTTGTGCCTGGAGCACCAGCTCCGTAGCACGGCCTGGGTGTTGCAGCAGGCTTGCCAGCGAGCTGTGGACACAAGCAGGGCTAGTTTTATTTTTTTTGGTCCTGGTTTTCATGGTGCCTTGCAGGTTTGCAGGCTCTTCCTTGCCATGGAGCCGCACTGGAGTGCCAGCAGCTCGCTTCTGGCCTGCGAGCCGTGGGACGAGGCTGTGGATACGGCAGAGCAGCAGCTTCTCTGTCCCAGCGCGGGTGTGAGTGGGTGGCGCGGTTTTCTCGTGCGGGTTCCTGGTTGTCCTGTGCTCCCGCATCGGCTGCGGTGATACATCCCTTGGAGCGCCAGCACCGAGTCCGTAGCTCCATCCTCCCTCTAGCAGTGAGCTGAATTCTCTCACCAGCTGTGGGGGTTGGTTTATTCGGGTTTTTTTTTCGAGCCCTTCTCAGAGGAACGTTTGGAGAGATGAACTTCTTCCCACCTCGGCTGCTCGAGCCCTTTCTTCCCCATCTGCGGGGGAACCAGCCTGTGTTTATTTTCCATCTGTGCTTTTAGCAGCTTACGGGGATCACCTTGCAAACCAGGCCATCCAAAACCAACACGGAACGAACCTACGCTGCAGAAAAGCTTCCCAGCGCCGGCGGGGGAAGCTGTGTCAAAAAACCGTGAAGCCAGACAAAAAAAAAAGCACAGAACTCCCCAGGGCTGGGTTGTTTTCCACCCTATGCTTCCCTTCTCGGGCAGGCGAGCTTCCTCCTGGCCCGGTGCGACGTGCGCGTTTCCGCAGGGCTGCTTCAGCTCTCGTCTCACCAAAATGCCTCTTCGCTGCCCGCGCCGTGCCCGTCAAGGTCGGGGTCGTGCCAGGAGGAGCGCTGGCCCCTTCCGCCAACATTCGTATTTTCCCTGGGTTGCCTTTTGGGCACTGCGTCCTGCTCTCTCTGTCGCTGCAGGGGCCCAAATAGTCTTTAATTAAAGACTTGGGACTCTTCATCAGCGGGGAAGACCTGGTTGCAGGGATGAATCAGCAGTAAATGACAGGCTGGTGCTCTGGGGAAGAGGTGTTGGGCTGTCTCTTGTTGCGTCCCGCAGCTCAGGCAGCCGAGTTGTGCGGGGCAGGAGCGTTTCTGCGTGGTGCGAGGTCAGCCTTGGCCACCTCGGCAACGCCGAGCAATTTTGGAGGCGTTTGGGAAGTGGCTGACCGCCGAAGCGCTCCAGAAACGCTCTGGCTGTGCGTCCTTCCCTGTGTCCGTCCGTGAATCCCGCAAGTTACTGCGGGACTTAACCGCCCGAGGAACCTCTCTGCAACCTGCTGCTGGTAAAGCACTGGGGCCAGGCTGGGAGTGAGACTGGAAAACCACTGCTGAAGGTACTCGGGGCGTGTTGGACAGGTCTTTTGGGGCAAGGTAGGTCTGGCTGAGCTGGATTTTTGGGAGTGGGGGCTCCATAAATGGTCACTTGCAGCCCGACGGAGGATGAAGAGCAGGGAGGGAGGACGGCGTGAACCAGGCGCTGACCCCGAGCAGATCCATCCTGTAGCGTCGTCCGTGGGGTTGCTTTCCCTCCGTAACAAACGGCTCCTGCGCTCTTGCCAGGGTGGTTTTTTCCCTTTGCTCAGCACGAGTTGGCTTTCCGGTACGGGATGCTGCTGGAGGATGAGGGGAAAGCACGTGGTTTTGGGGGGCCTGCAGCTCCAGCAGTGCTTTGTGCTCCGCTCTCCGTGCCTCCCTCGCTGCTCCGATTGATCCCGGCAACAGCGAATGTAAAAATAGACGCCGAGCGCTTTCTGCTTTTCCTCCCAAACCTGCCTTTTGGCAGCCGTGCGGCGTGCCTCCCCGTTCTCCTTGACTCTCGGAGGAGGAGAGAGAAGCACGGGAAGGAGTTTTACTGAAACTGGAGGCAGTTCAGGTGTGCTGATGAGACACGGTGACCTAAATGAGCGTGCACAGCCCTCCGCCGTACGCCAGTGCTCGCAAGCGGCGTTAACGGCGGCGGGACGTGAGCTTGCAACCCTCTGGCTTCCCAGGAGCTGCCCGAGAGCTCGCGGGGCCCTCCAGCTGCTTCCCCTTTCTGGGGCGTCTGTGGGGAGTTTCTGTTTGAGGTTTCCTCTCCTGTCCCTGTGTGCTGGGGCTGCTTGCTGCTTCCTTCCCCCTGCAGAGATCCCCGGGGGCTGCGTGCCCGCCCGTCCCTTCCCTGCCGCGGCATCCACGGAGGGCAGAGCCTGGGGTGGTGCTGGGTGAAGCTTTTTGCCTTTGAGGGGTCGCAAACCCAGGCGCCCTCCGCTCTTTGTGCAGGGGGAGAATCGTTTCCAGTCACAGGGGGCAAGGGAAGGAGCACAGACCCGGGCAGCGAGCACTTCTCCTCGGCTAGGAGCAATCCTTCTCCCCGTCCCCACCAGCTCCGGCAGTGGGACAGGAGTCCCTCTTGAATTTAACATTTTTTAACCAGCAAAATCCACGTCAGGCTGTGGCCCCTCCAGACCTGGCTAAGAACAGCACCCTGGGAGCAGGTGGCCAGAGGTTTATCCTGGATGTCCTGTGCAGCGAGGAGCTGGACCCAAACTGCTGGCACCGTTCTCAAGAGAGGCGTCCAAGAAGCGAGTCCTCGCAATCTGGGGGGATTTGGGACTGGGGAGGCTTTGGGATGGAGTTAACAGTGAGAAGGTGCTGCGGGAGTTTGGGTTTAGCTGGGCTGGGATTTGAAGCCCGCCCCAGTGCTGCTCTCCTGCCGCATCCCAAGCGAGGCGGTGTTTGCACCTCCTGTTTCCACTGGAACTGATTCATAAAAAAACCCAACATGGAACAACTTAATCCTCCCAAACGCTCATTTTGTGCCATAAACTTAGAGCTCAGCCTAAAAATAGCTCAGTTCCCTGTTTGAGGTGTAGTCCCGACTGCTGATGAGGTCTGGGGAACCAAAAATAGCTCTTTAATCCAGCACCAGCAGAGGCTTTGCTTTGAACAGACGCTTTTTGAAGGAGATCGGGTTTTACGGCTTTTCCTTTCAAAGGCGTCGCTACCAGGCACCCAAATAACTGGGACGGCAGTGAGGGACGGGAGATGCTGGGCGCGTATCCGTGTGAGCTGCGCCGGCGCGGGGTTCTTGGGGCTGCTGCGTCTCGTCATCCTCAGGCTTATGCCTTTCCTTATGTTAATCTACCCAGATTTTCTCTCTGTTTTTTTTTTTTTTTCCGTGGGGTGACGTAAGATATAAAAACTACTTGTGAGGTGTTGTTTTTTTTTTTTTCCCTCTTTTCCTGCTAAATGATTCAGCCCCCAAACCTCTCCTCTCCCAGCTGGCAGCCTGCTGCAGCCCTTCCCGCTTGAACTCCTTCCAGGTCTTGCATCCAAGTGAGCGACGCGACTTCGGATGCGCTGCGGCCGCAGCCTGTTCCAAGCAGCCTTTTCCTCACCGCTCCTACGGGAAGCGTCCGCCCGACTCGCCCGCTCCTGGCAGCGGATCAGCCTGTTCGGGTATCTCGCCGTAAGGGGTTAATGCCGCTTTTTTTTTTTTTTTTTCCCTGGATGCCTGGATAATTTCAAGCTTGAAGCCTGGGCACTGACAATTTTTCAAAGGGGGTGAGATAAGCAAGTGGCAGGAACAGGAATGGCTTCACTGGGGATTTAATCCCGCGTCCGTGCCCGGCGGAATCCCAGGCGCTGTCCCTGCTGCGTTGTGGTGGCGGCAGAATTGGCTGGTGAAGGACCTGGGAACCCCCAGCTGTGCGCTCCTGTTATTTCTCCAGGCATCCCAATCAGGGGCTTTGTGGCCCCTTCCCAAGGTGCGGTGTGTGTTCCCCAAACTTTCCGGCTCCTCCCTTCATCCGAGGTGCGGCAACTTCCCCAGCAGTGATTCAGGAACTTCGGGAGGGTGGAATTCAACTTTTCTCCTCACCCTGGTGATTTCAGCGCGGTCACACCCAGCTCCATCCCTTCACATTTTCCTTCCCTTTTTTTTTTTCTTTTTTTTTTCTTTTCAGTGACCTCACTTTTCAAGTACATGTAAAACACTGCCGGGATTTTTTATTTTCTGGGAAATCATTGGGGAAATGTTAACCCAGGTCTAGAAATTTCTTCCACCTCCCGTTGCTGTGCGTTTCACCTGTGAAGCTTGTCACAGAGAAACAGGGTCTGTCCTGAACCTACGGATCTCCTTGGGGAATTTTAATACTTTGACTCGGGAGGGATCGGAGCTGCCGGGGCAGCGGCTGTGCTGGGGACCCGCTCGTGCTGCTGAAGCGGCGCCTGGAACCGCGGCAGAAAGACGGGGCGTCGCGCGGGAGCAGAAAGGGGCGAAGGATGCTGGGTTGGCGTTGTTTTTTGGGATGAAATTGAATGTTTTGGAGGCTTTTCCCATGCTCCTCCCATTTCTGCCTGCAAAGCCGTGGAGAAAAGTCTGCGTTACGGGTTTTGTCTGGGGTAGGGCAGCAGGGAGCATCCCCCAGTAACCTGCCGCGGAGTCGGTTGAAGCTCTTGTGCTGGTGGACGTGGCCAAGATCTCCTTCGGGAGCTCTCACCAGCCCTCGTGGTGTGGTGCTGGGCTTTGGTGACCAGAACGAGGGGTGTTAGAATAAAATCCTTTTCCCTCCTCAGCTCAGGCTTCCGGCTGCCTCAAATTTTACAGGAGTTTCAGCAGAATTGAGGGACTTGGAGGAGGAGAAGGTGATGGATATATAGGTGTGCGGCATCCTCCACCATCACGTCAGGTCATGGCAGATCCCAAAGCTGTACCGCAGGCTGGAGAATGCCATCGGCCGGCTGTGGGAATGCAGATATTTCCCAAAAAATCCAGCAAACCGGGGTAGGATTGGGTAAAGTGGGTGCTGCACGGCAGCTCCTCTTGCCTGGTAAAGGTTCCTGGGGTGCAGCATCCTCTAAAAGCTTGACGCAAGGACGCTTCTAGGCAAACTTCAGCATCTTCATTTAGGGTGAGGCGTGGAAGGTCTGGCCTAAAGTTATTTTAATGAATGTTGTTGAGTGCCTTTGCCATTACGGTCCTGTCCCTGACTTGAAAGGATTTGTTCTGAGTCACTGCCTTTTGAATATTTAAAACGCAAGCACAAAGCACCGTCGTTTTTCAAACAGGGGCTCGCAGCAACGTGTCAACTGACCGTACAAAAATTCGGCCACCAGTAACTCTCCTCGTGAAACGCGTAGCCCTCTGGTGCCAGGGTGAGTGAGGTGGAAGTGCTTTAGGATGGGGATGGAGCTCCTGCAGAACCACTGAGGTTCCAGGAGAGGTCTGGTCCTGTGTACCTCTGGATCAGATCTTTGATGACTTCTGGGGCGCTCATCCTAGCTCCTGCTCAGCAGCATCCTCCCTGAGGTCGTTCCAGCTCGCGGCTCTTGGAAATGACGGAGTGGCCTTTACTTTTCTTCCCTCTCTGGCTCCAGGTGGCACAAGCTACACTCCAAGGCTGGGAAGAAGGAGAAAGAGCGTGGTGAGATCCTGGTGAGCATCCAGTTCACGCGCAACAGCCTCACGGCCAGCATGTTCGACCTATCCTTGAAGGACAAGCCGCGGTCGCCCTTCGGGAAGCTGAAGGACAAGGTGAAGGGCAAGAAGAAATACGACTTGGAGTCGGCCTCTGCCATTATCCCCAGCAGCATGGGCGCCCTCGACATGGAGGATGACTACGACATTGGAGGCAAGAAATCCAAAGTCAAGAGCTTCTTCTTGAAGAACAAGCTGCGCAAGTCGTCCCTGACGCAGTCCAACACCTCCCTGGGATCCGACAGCACCATCTCTTCTGCCAGCCTGGGCTTGGCCGCCAACGTCCCTGAGGTAACCAAATCCCCGAGCAGACACAGCAGTCTGTCCACCGAGCGCTCTGGTAAGAAGATAACTGTTTTAATCCCTCCCCCTTTTTTTTTTCCCCCCACTTCTTTTCTTTGTAAAGGACTTTTGCAAATCTCTTAACTAATGGCTTACCTAAGAAGCAGAGTCCTGCACAAACCCTCCGAGACCTTCTGCGTGCTGGCAGTAACGTGCTTGCCAGAACGAGGGGAGACGGCTGAGATTTTGCTATTCGTGCTGAGCTTCTGCACGCCGATGCTGCGTGTGCTCCCTGCAGCGCGCCAGGGGGCTACGAGGGTTCTTTAGGACCATTTCTTCTCTGCCCCCTAAAAACCAGTCGCTGACACTGACCGGTAGCCCTGAACCCCTGGGAGAGGGCTGGGCGAAGCAGAGCGCGTTGCTGCTGCGCTGCGCTGGCTAACGAGACGCCTCCGGCTTGGAGGCGAAGCTGAAACAGTGGCCGGTTGCCGGTGATTAAAGCAATCCGAGCTCCTGGCACTGGGAGAGCGGCGATTTGCAAACAAAAAAAACCCTTGTAGTGAATTAATTCTTGCCGTCCCTTGGAAACAAAATATATAATTGAATGGTTTAATTGGCTGGAGACTGCAAATTCCCGTATTGGGTAGGAGTCCTGGGGTACGTGCCGGTCAAGCCGCCCGCGTGATGCCTCTCGGATTCTGCTGGGTGTGACGTTCGTGTGCGCGGGCGGAGAGCGAGCGGAGGCACCAGTCTGGCCCCATCATCTTTGGGTTGTGGTGAAGGAGACATCTCCGGCCAGGAGGGGAGAGCCGCTGCGTGTCACGTGAAGTCCGGGCGGTCGTCACCGGGCGCTCCGCGTAACCCCGAAAACCCGCTGAGCGCTAGCAACAGCCGCAGGGTCAGGCGGCGGGAGGGAGGGGCGGGCGCTGGACCCTGCTGGCTTGTATCGCGCGAAGCAGCAGCCTGGCCTGTCGCAGCGGAGCTCGGAGGCGCGCCGTCTGTTATTCACTGCAAACTCTTAAATCACAGGGACGCGTAAGCCCTTTAAGTAGCTTCTGGGTAGTTTCTCGCGTTTGTTATCGATCTTAGATCCTCTCGGACAAGGGGTTTGTCGTCTCACTGAGGCTTTTCTTCCGGATCCTGCGGTGGGAGGTGATGTGCTCGGGGAGAGTATCGTACAGCCTGTAGAGCCACGCGCTTGTGACCCGTGCTTTGCATTTCTAGTAACTTAATTATGATCCAGTAGAGCCCGGGAGGGAGAAAGCCGGTATGATTTCACAGACTTCCGTATTGTTTGCAAGTAGAAGATAACGATGCTTGTCCTACCTGAGCCTGCTACAAAAATGGTCTCTGTTTTGTGTTTTATTTCCCCCCAGTGAAAGACTACTTGCCATCTCCAAAGCTGACCCACAAGAGAGCATTCAGTGACGACGTCTCCCAAGTCAGCCCCGTCCTGGAGCCCAAAGCAATCCAAAGCCTGAAGCCAAAGAACGATCCCGTGTCCCGATCTTCCCTCTGCATCAATGGGAGCCACGTTTACAGCGACGAGCCCGCACCAAAGAGCCCCGTGTCTGTCCCGCAGAGCTCTGCGCCGCTGTCCGTGCCCGGCGTCCCCAGACGGCAGGAGGAGAGCTTCGGCTTCACCCCCCTCCATCCCGACTCCCACGAGGTGCCTTGGGGGGTCAGCAACTTTGAGAGGGTGCAGCAGAGAGACGAGCCCAGGTTCATCCCGTCTCCTCCCACCTTGGCCTTGCAAGAAGAGCTCAAGGTCTCCACGAAATCCGTCACTCTCAGTAACCATCTGGGCAGAGCCAAGATGGAAGAGAACAGTCGCTTAGAGAACAAGCCGACTGAAGCCACAACACCCATGGTCTTCTCCAGGGAGACGACGAAGGACAAACAGCCCGAGGAAACGAGGAAGGAAGACAAGAAAACGAAGGGTGGCCTCTTCCACCACGGGGGCAACAAGAGCGACGCGGGGAGCAAAGGCCAGGGGGAGAAAGTGGGACCCTCGCACGGCTCATCCGTCCACGCGACGGCAGGGGAGAACGAAAGGAGCAAGAGCGGCGGCTGGTTCGGTTCGAAGGAGCCCAAGGAGTCCCCTCAGAGACCCAGGTCAGTGAAGCGGCTGTGTTGACGCCTAGGCCGTTAACCACCTGCCCCAGCCTCCTGTCCTCGGCGCTGCGCTGTTGAACGCTCCCCAGCATCAGCGCAGGACCGGCCCCCATTGCCCAGACAAGATGGTAGCGGGGGAAATGCTTCCTTGGTCTTAAATATCTCACAGGGAGGGCGATTTTTCCTGGACCCTCCCCTGGCTTCTGCCGCAAACCAACTCGGTTTGCCCTCCCGGGCTGTGTTTCGCGGTTGGGGAAGGGAGGGGTCCCCTTCCCGGAGAGGGAGACGTTTCCCTCCGCGTGGTCTGGCCTGGGGGTCTCACTGAGGTACTTCGGTAACTCAAGGTATTATTAATATTTCTGACATAACTAATCGCAGCCCTGCTCTTTCCTCTTCCCATCCCCCCCGCAGCCTTCCCTCCTCCCAATTATGAATCTCTTAATTGTTCTCGCTTTCGCGCGATGATTCATCCCTCCAAATCCTCAGCCGCTGCGTTTGTGGCACGCAAAACGTGGCGTTCGTGCTGTTTCTCTGCGGGCTTTGTCGCGACGGGGCGTCACCCGCGTCCATCCTGCCTCTGGCAGGTGAGCTGGGGGGCCGGAGGTCGACCGAGAGCCCGGTGCGGTGTTATTGCTCAGCAAGAGGGAGAAAACGGGGTTAGAAGCAGCCAGAGAAAATAACCGGCAGTTGAGAGCTGGTTGAATCTAGAGGGTTGATTTTCTCGTCTGGGCTGACTTTAACCTAATTTATTAAGCAGAAGGATTTTAATTCAGTCTAAGCCGCCTCTAATGAGGAGGGTGCGCGTGGTTTATTCAGCCTGACCAGATTCCCACACGGGTTAAACTGCTTTTAAAGCGCTGCTCGGACGTAAGCGAGGGGGTGAGCGCAGCGCTCAGCGCGGCTTCGCAACAGGGGCAGCTCCAAAAGCCCTCCCGAGAAGACGTTGTGGTCTTTAAGGCCAACGGGAGGCAGGAATGTGCTGCCAGCCCCCTTCCCAAGGACCGAAGGCCACGTGTCCTTGTCCTGCGGCCCCTCGAGAGGAGTGCGTGCCGTCGGCGCGAGGATGGGAGCGGCCAGGGCTGGTAAGGCTCGGTCCCGCCCGCTGCCGGCGCTGCCAGCTGCGCGGGCAGAGCTGGGCACAGCGAGGCAGGAGGGGAGCCGCTCCCCTGAGTCACGAATACCCCGTCTCACAAAGCCCAGAGCAATTTCCCCCAAAATTTGCCGGGGAGCAAAGCCCGGCTCGCACGGGGGAGGCGACGGGGAAGGGAATGGCCAGGCAGGATGCGGGCGCTCTGTCTTCGAACCGCTCCGGCAGCGGGGGAGGCGAACGCGAGGTCCTGGGGCTGCTGGGGCTGCGTTCCTGCGTACGGGTCTTTCCTTTCTGCCTGCAAATTGGCTCCCGAGCGCCTGTAGCATCCGACCCGGTGGATAATCGCTGGGCGCGCAGCGGTGCCCTTAAACACTGTCGGTTTCTAACAACCCTCTGCCTTTTTGGTTTTTTTTTTTTTTTTTTTTAAAAATGACAGCTGCTGGACCCATTCCCAGCGTTATTCCTTTCCCAGAGAGTTTTCACTCTGTGGTTTTTTTGGTCTACTTCGGTGCTCACAGTTTAATTTCAAGCTAAGCTTTGCTTCGAGTCGCTTGGCCGTGGCACGCCGAGGACCCCGTCCGCAGACGGCTGTCTTGTAAGGAGAAGCTTGGATGAGCCGTGGCGACAGCAGCTCCTCCGGCTGGGGTTTCCTCCCCCCAAAAATAGGAATCGCTTCGAAGCGGCACGGGCTGGAGGGAACAAATTCCCAGAGACCCCTTTTGGGGTGTTTATAAGCATCTGAGCGGGCTTGAATTGCAGTTTGCAGTTTGAAAATGGGAAGTAACGAGCTTAGACTGTCGCAAGGGAGGTTGAAGGCAGACATTAGGAGAAGTCGCTCGTGGAGGATGGCGAAGCGCTAGAGCTGCGAGGGGGAAGGCCAGCGGCTGGGGCTGCGGGGACCGGGGTAGATGAGCACCTCTGGGGCCCAGCCAGATGGTGAGCGAGTCTCATTTGATGCAAAAGTGGCCTTTCCCTCATCACCGGGATGATGGACTGTTTCTACTCTGGCTTTTCTGCTTCGTCATTTTTTTCTGACAATTAATTACAACGCCATTGCTTATTGTGATTAGACAGAGCTCTTAACTTTTCTGACTTTTTTCTCCTTCCTTACACTGAATGACCTTGCAGAGTGTGCCATGGATTCATGTCAAAGCTGTTGAAGAGCTTAATAGGTCTTGATGGTGTCAGGTGGAACGTCCAGGCTGGTGCCATCTGTTTTGTGATAACCAAAGGCGTGCGGTGTCTCAAGCGTGCGACTGGAAAGTCGGCAGTGCTGTGGGAGTTTTATGGATGTCCACCTGCATCTGGAGGAGCTGTTCGGTTATCTGTAACTTCTGGAGCTGAAGACACCTTAACCTTTGCTTTGTAGAGAGAACCAGCCTCTGAATCGAGCAGGTTGAAGTCTTTCACTTCCCTGCAGACAGGGCTTCTTCCGTCCCGCTCTCCTGATTCCGGACGCTTCAGCTTTGCGGCTCCTGTCAGCTGAACAAGCGGCATCTCCTCACCTTTTCGCCCGCCGTGGATGGGTCAAGTTTCACCCGGAGCTGAACGTGGGGAGAGAGCACCAAAACCTTTGCAAGACCAAAAAAAACTCGAGCTGTGATTAGTTAAAAGGT
Organism: Chlamydotis macqueenii; assembly: GCF_036417535.1. Classification (NCBI taxonomy): domain Eukaryota; kingdom Metazoa; phylum Chordata; class Aves; order Otidiformes; family Otididae; genus Chlamydotis; species Chlamydotis macqueenii. The sequence goes on from NC_141559.1 coordinate 82,876,112, forward strand.
TTAAGGTTTAAATTAGCCTGCAGCTAGGACAAGTTCGGCACAGCTTGTCTTTAACCACTTGCTCTCGCAAAACCACACCCTTGCTGAAAGAAGGAAGCCGCTGGCTTTCGGCTGGTTTTAACTTTTATAAAAAGCTTTGCAGCTTGGTTACGGGCGGTTTTTGCCTTCAGCCTTTATTTACAGGTTTATTTGCTGACTCTTGACGGGGAAGCAGGTCCCAAAGGCTGGGCTTTTCCCGGCTTTGCTGATCCCTGGTGCCTACTGGCTTGAATGGAAGCTGTAGGACGACAGTGTTTGCTCTGAATAAAAGACTGTTTGGGATTTGTTGTTACTAAGGTTGTGTGGTCAAGGGTTGTATGTAAGGAAGAAGCTCAGCGGGTTTATTTGAGGCAAGGCCTGGGGCTAAAACAATTGGTTTAACTGTTTTCAGGGTTTCCCACAATGTTATCAGAGCTCCACAGGTCCCGCTTCCTGCAGCGTGAATCGGGATGATAAAATGAGGCTGCATCTCACGCTTGGCGGTAGGAAAAAAAGAGAAATTGCGCTCCCCCTTGTAAAAATAATTGCGTTAGTGCCATTGGGGGTTAAAGTCACTCCTCTCTCCGTAGCTCATACCCTTATGTCCAGCAGTGAGGCCAAATATTGACAGGAATTCCTTCTTCTTCATCCCGTACTCCTAAAAAGTCCATTTCCTGAATGCTGGAAACGGGAAGAAGGTTCTGAACGACTGGAGCACGGACCTCGGACGGGCTGGCAGTGGGGAGCGGTGCAGGTGGACCGGGTGAGCTTGTCCATGGGACTGACCACCGATGTGTGCGACAGCCCCCTCCAAAGCGCCGTTGATGGGGACTTTCAGAGCAGAATGTGACGAAGAGGAGCACCGTGTCGTGAGAACCAGGCCGTCATGGATAACGGTGATGCCACGGATGAGTCCGTCGCGGGAGCTGTCAGGGTCGCAGCTCTGGCGCGGGTCTCGTAGCCACGCGAGCTGCAAAGCTGCACGTTGGGATTGCATCAGCCACGGGGTAAAAATGATCCCTGGCACAAGGGGCACAGGGAGCCTGCGAGGGGGAAAAATGGCTCTTCAGATCTCTCTGCCTTCCTTTTGCCTGCTGAGCCCGCGTCTCCCAGGGACGGACGTGAAGCGGGAGGGTGAATCGCATCCTAAGCTGGCACCAGCTTGGCCCTGTTTGCTGTCCCAGTAAAGCACCACTCCGCTGTCACCCCTAAAAGCGGGTACTGGGGTTAGGAGTTTGCTCCTACTGCCCAGATCCTATTTCTTGCTCTTGGTTTTTATTATTATTATTATTCCTTTGGTTTTGGTGGCGAGTCTCCGTAAAGCAGGACTTGTCTGTTTTAATCAGGATGATGGGCAGGTGAGGAGCAAGGGGAAGCAAAGCAGTTACTGCACAGCCAGCTAAACCCGCTGCTCCCACCTCCAAAATTCCTATTTAAAAGCAGTGTTTGCATATATTCTCCAATTCCTTCCCACTTGGCTTCCCACCCTGTAAAAAAACATCCCGGGCTGCCGTACCCATCTCTTCCCAAGCCCCTTTCTGCACGAATCCTGCCGTGCCAGCCTTCCTTGCGCTGGTGGGAGGAAATTCCTTATCCCTGCCAGGCTTTGAAGCTGCTGCCGGGGCCTCCGGCGCACCGGTCCTGCTGGTTTTCCACCCTCGTCGGCTTGCTCGCAGCGAAGCCCGGCTGCGTGCTTGTCTACGGGGGAAATGCAAAAAGCAGCTTGTGAGTGGTAGGGTCGGGGCACTCCCCTGGATCCAGGGGGATTTTCCACTTGGGCTTCAGCGCAGCTCTGCACCTTGGCACGTTCTGGCTGGATTCGAGCCCTGCCCTCCCCAAACCCCTACTTTTTCAGCCCCTGTGCCGTTTTCTTTATCTTCACGGTGCAGAGTCACCCACCCTCTTGCAGATGGGCTGCGGTGGCTGGGGGCCGGTGCGCTGCGACTGCGGAGCTGGGGCAGCTGCCTTCAGCCTGAAATTCAAGCTGTGATCTGTAGGGAGGAAAAAAAAAAAAAAATCTCCCTGCATTGAACAAGCTGTTTCAAATAGACTTTCCGTCAGGGGGTTGCTCAGCAATATTTTATTTTATTTTATTTTATTTTCTGCTGAGAGGCTAAAACGCATCTGTGAAGCGCTGCCAAGCAAATAAACGAGGGCAGAAAGGTACCCGCTATTTATTTTGGCTGGCGGAGTTGTGTGCTGGGGTATGGGAGGAGGAGGAGGAGGAGGAGGAGGGTGAGTCAGCATTTCGATGCAGCAAAGATCTTCCACCAGGCTGCCGCAAGCGGAGGTTTCCCTCTAGAGGAACACGCCGTCCTCGGCTCCTTGTTGCGCTGAGCGCTTCCAGCATCCTTCGTCAGAGAGGGGAAAGGGAGCTTTTTGTGGGGAGAGCGGGTCTGCTGCCAGCGCCGGGCTGCGAACCAAACCAGGGGACGCTTATCCTGAGGAGAAGGGTTGAACGATGACGGTGCAGTTGGTGCTTTCAGAACCCGGGGGAAAGACGCCAGGAGTCTGCGGCTGAGAGCGGTCTGTGCAGCCCCGGAGCGAGCCCCAGTGCGTCCCAGCAGGGATGGGGATGGGGAGTGGAAAGGAGACTTCAGTAGAGGGTTTTGGAGGAAGAAAACCGGAATCTGGCAAAAAAAAAAAAGATGGATTTAAATTCTGGTTTTATGCCTTCAGCTTGGCTTGGGCTGCACATGTTGGGAGAGGTGGATACGTGAGTGCTGCCTGGCAGGGAAGAGGTTTGGGTCCTCCTGTGCCAGAGCCAGAAGCTGCATTGCTTCTGGTTTCCTTCCCTCCAAGAAAATATTTGTTTTCGCACACTTTGTTTCCCAGGCAAAGTGCAACCTTCATTTTGCTGCGTCCTCACACCGATGCGTAGGTCACGACGGGCATGGGGCGATCAGGGGCTTGCTGAAGGCACCATCCCCATTCCTGGTGGCCCAGACCACGCGGGCAGCCGCTTGGGGCTGGGACCAGGTGGCTGGCGTCGCCGAGAGCCGATCTTTCTCAGCAAGGCCGCCACCCTGTGAGCCCCATCAGGACTTGGGGAAGGAAGACGGGGTCATCTCGGATGGGTTTGAAGACCTTGAAGCTGTTCCTCCTCCTGCGCTGGTGGTGATGGGTGCAATTTGGGGCATTGCCCGTCATGAGCCCCCTGAGCGAGGAGGAGGAGGAAGGAACTTCAGCCACTCAGCCTTCTTGCAGCTGTGAAGGTCGTTAGCAGCGAGCACTCATTAGGAGCCTGAAGCTGATGAATGCTCTGTAGCTATTTAGTGCTGGAGCCCAGCAGAGCTGGAGGATCAGGCCTGGGTTGCTCTTACTCAACACCAAACGCCGGCGAGAAGGAGCAACCGCAGGAGCGAGCAGAGGTTGGGCAGCGGCGTGTGCTGTCTGCAGCCACCCTGAGATCGTGGTGTTTCGGGTTGCACCTCGCCACCAGCCCTCTCCAGCTGGAAAGGAAAATTTGCCGTGTTTTGCCCCATTTGTGGATCTTGTGAAGTCACTCAACCGGACCTTGGATCGTGGGCAGCTGTGCTGCTCTTCTGGAGAGTTTAAATTGGAGGATGATTAGGGAGAAAAGGTCAATTTGCAGCAAGTGGCAGCAAACGGGAGCATTTGTCTGCACCTTCTGCATTCGGAAAACCAGAAGAATTGAGGGACTCCGTCAATACGAGCCGTAGCCCTGAGACCTTCGGGGTGGCGAGCACCAAACAGCGGTGACAACGTTCCTGAAGAGACTGGCTCCCAAGCGGAGAGAGGCTGCTGGTCTCTGGGGTGGCTTGTGCCTAAAGGTCCATCACCTTCTCCATCAGCTTCTCCCATCGCTTCTCCTGGAGGTTTTCTGTGCTCGCACCCAGGAAGAGCTGGGCTGCTCGGTTATCTTCTCTGGAGGTGCGTGCCCGGCTGCCCGCAGTGAGTTTTCCACCCTGCCACGCGCCGGTGGTCCCAGCGGAGCTCCACAGAGGAGCACGGCCGGGCGGCGCGGGGACAAGGATGGGCACCTGCGCCACGGCCACCACTGCTGCTCAGTGACAGCAGGAGAGGGCACCCACGAGCTGTCTCTGCCTGCTGCACCAACTGAGCTGCAGGTTTGAGTGGAAATGAAGGTTTTGGAGCTTTTTTTGTGCCTGAATTATTAATTTTGCTAAGTAGTATCTGGCGTAGTGTCTGATGGGTGCTGGGCGCTTGCTGTGTGTGTTACCTACCAAAAAACCAGGACAGGTGGACTTTGGTGGCACTTTCCAAGGTAGCTGCTCAGAAGATGACGTGTGAGGAGGGCTTTGAAGCTGCCAGGAGTGGGGAGAAGTGGGTGCTGCCCCGCTGCTGCAGTGTGCACGGGCTCCAGCCTGTCCGTGCATCGCTTGTGGTCCAAGGCCGTAACCCCGCCGGTTTTGAAAGCAACCGACGCTGGCTGCATCTTCACACGTCGCTAACTCTTGCCTCAAGATGGCATTTTTGCACTTTGAGATGTGTCTGAGGCGTTTTGTGCTTCCGTAACAACGGATGAAAATAGTTGTTCGAGCAACTTGGCCGTTTTGACAGCGCGTTGGCCGAGATCTTCCAGTGCCGTCCGTGACCCCCACCAGCAGCTGTGTGAGGCGAGGAAATACCGCGGTGCAGCCCCAGGGCCGCACGTACCCCGTGCGTATTGGCCAAGCAATTCCTTTATTAATTCCTCGTTAAACTTTGACGTGCCTAGTGCTGGCTGATCGATGTCTGTATTTCTCCCAAACCAAGCCTCGGAAGCTTGGCTGTGGTGGCCAGCGCAGGAGGAGGTAATCCTGCCGGCTCCGCTACGGGGCAGTGCAGCCGCGCGTGCCGGTGCCGGGTGCTCCCATCCTGGGGACGGGGTTGCTCCTGGAAGGGTTGAGTCAAGGGGGTGGGGGCTCAGGAGGAGGGAGCGAGGCAGTCGGAGCACTGGGTGGGGCCCGAGGTGTCCACACCACACCCTTCGCGATGTGAAGACCTCCAAGACGGCCAGTCCTGGCCTGGCGAGGCTTTCTTGGGGGTGGTGACGCTCGTTCCTGGAGGAGTTCCCAAAGGAAGATCAATGAAATCCCAATGATAGGTCAGCGTAGCTCCTCAGCATAGTTCCTGCCTGATTCAGGGCGAGGAGGAGACAGACGGTCTTGAATTCGAGCTGTGCCGGATCCCGTCATCCTCGGGGTCCCCTGCGGGGGTTCGGGCATCTCGGGACCTCTGGCCAGCAGTGACGTGATGAAGGGCGTGCGGGGAGGCCGGGCAGAGCCAAGAGCGGAGTCAGGGCCACGTCCTGGTCACGTGCTCCCTCCTGCTCCGCTCTTGTTCCTTGGCCGCCCGCAGCCACGCAACGCTCCTGTGCGAGAGGGAGCGCCGCGCCCGCTGCCGTCCCGACGCGTTGCTAAACAAGGAACACGGCACCGGGGTAAACTGGGAAGGACTTGGGCTGCAGCAGGTGGGAAAAACCTGAGTGTCAGGGCTTGCTAAGGCAGAAAGGGGACATTTGGAGGGCTTGTAGAAGAAGGGCTGCCCTTTCCTTTTCGCCGTGCATGCCCTTTCCACGCCTTGACTCCATAATCATTGCTCTGCCTAACGAGAGAGACAAGGACGTGTTTGGTCGTTGCGTTGCTTTGAACCGAAGCGTTTGTGGTGTGTGTGGTGTATGCTTACAGCACTGTCACGGCATTAACCAGGAGGACTGTTTTGTCTTCCCTCCACAGCCTGGAAGTGTCTCCTCAGGTAGAAACCAGCTCAGATGCTCCTTCTCATTTTCCTCCCTGCTCCCCTGCCCCGTTTCCTGCTGCCGCTGTAGCCCATCTCGCTAGCATGCCAAGCGCTAACCTCTCTCCCGCTACTGGAGACAGTCAGTCCGGATGCTTGTCCCCTACCAACCCATTCCTCAACTCCCTGCAGAGCAATCCCTTCTTTGAGGACCTCCTCGCTGACCAGGTACTAAATTCTCCTTCACCTACTCACTTTTTCTCTAGTTTCCCGTCTGGGCCACATGCTTCAACAGAGGTCGCTGGGAGCTTTTATTCCTCTGAGGATTGCAGTCCCTCTGCCTCCCGTAGACATAAAGAACCGGAGAGGGAGTCTCCAGCCAAAAGCGTTTGTGTCCCCGTTCCAGAAACTACTCCCCCGTCACAAGGAGACCTTCCTCCTCCAGACGAGAAACCTGCCGTCCCTCCTCCCCTCTCAGAGTGGGACGATACCTTCGATGCCTTTGCGACCAGCAGGCTCAAACCAGAGCTGAAGGAGAACTTCTTTGCTTCAGTGGTGGCGGAGGGCGTGGCTTTCATCGACGATTCCGATGCAGCCAGCCCAACGGAGAGATCGGCCGAGCTGGCTCACGAGAAGGGGACGAAGGCGTTTGAAAAGGCCGATTCACAAATCAGCGGCGAAATGCCCGCAGCTCTGCGGTCTTGGACAAATTTCTCCAGTTTAGACGTGGGGGCAAACTTGGTGAGCACAACCCAGGAAGCGACCGTGATAGAAGATGTCCTGAGCCCTGTGTCTGCGGGGTCGATGGGGAGGAGGAGGAAAAGCAGCACGCCTACGGTTTGGACGGCTGCGTTTGCGTCAGGAAATCCAGGGGAAAAAGAGGCTTCAGCGTCACTAACGGCTGAAAACAGCGCCAGGGAGGAAGGGGACAGTAACGAGGAGGAACCCTCTGGTGCGCGGATAAACGGGTGGATGACCATAGCCACCGAAACTGCTCCCGACCTGGCAGAGAGCACCCAAAGTGCGGCTGAGCAGGAGCGCGTGGGTCAGGAGAGCGCCTTCGGCCCGCGGCCGGCCTTTCTCGGCGAAGGCGCCTTTGAGGCGAAAAGCGGATCTCGTGCTGCCGCTTGCGTGTTGCCCAGGAGCGCCTTCGCCCCCGAGCTCGCCTCCGAAACCCCGCCAGGCAGCAACGTGGCGGCCGTGCCCCCGCGGGTGCTCGCCGACGTGGCAGCGCGCCGGTTCCCCGTGGCCCCCGAGCCAGGGACGGACCCCCAGGGCGCTGGTAGCGAGGAGGAAGCGTTTGACATCCGGACTTCAGTCTACCGGCTCCAGGCTAGCATGCGGCTGGAGGCCAGCGAAAGCCGCGTAAAACTCAGCTCCGACGTTTGCGAGAAGCACGTCGTCCTCTCTCCGTGGACGGCCGCGCGAGAGAGCGCCGAGACGGCAGCCAGCTCGGCCGCTCCACCCCCCAAACCTCCGAGGCGGTTTGCGGCCGCGGGCAGCGGAGGGGGCGGTGAGGAGGAGGAGGATGCTTGTGACCCGCAGCCGGGGCGGCGAGGCGGCGAGGAGCGAGGGGAAGACGCGGAGGGCTCGAAGGCAGACACGGAGCTGCCGAGGAGCCATCTGAGCGGCGAGCCCTCTGTCCCGGCGTCTCCCAGCCCGCCCGCAGCGAGAGCAGACGTAGCTGAGCCCGGAAATGAGTTCCCAGTCTCCGAGGATGCCGAGTTTGCCGCTGCGGACTTGGCGGCTAATTTGGAGGCGAGAGGTAGCGAGCTGGCAAAAGGAGACACCTCTCTGGGGGAAGACCGGTCAGAGATGAATGAGGCGGATGCGGCTGAGCGGTTTGAGACTTGCTCATCGAAGTTCTCTCCAGACGGGTTAGGCCGGTCGGGTGCTAAGGAGAGCTGGAGCCAGGCAGGTTTATCCTCTCTGACGGGGGCTGCAGAGTGGGAGATGGCCTCCAAACAGGAGCTGTTCTCTGAGGAGCTCGGTGTGTCAGGACTAAACCAATCTTCCAAGCTAGACCCGGGCCAGTTGGAAATCTTCTGGACAGCTCTGGAAGAGCAGGAGGCAGCTCGACCCCAAAGGTTAGCGCGTGCGGAGAGTTCCTCCCAGCCAGAGCCGGCGTGGGGTGGCAGCGAAGGGCGTCACGGGCCGGTGGCCGGCCCCGCGGGGCGAGCGGGAGGCCAGCCTGAGCCTTGTATCCCCATGGCAGTGGCCGGCCCTCCCCGGGAGGCAGAGCAGGGCAGCCCCCCCGCCAGCGAGCCCGAGGGGCCGCGGTGCCGACGCTCGGCAGACAGCAGGATAGACTTCAAGAAGGCCGATTTCTGGAAGCCAGATAGGGCGGAGGAGAGGCACGAGCAGGACGCTTCGGCCCCGAGAAATCCCTTTGCTCCGGCGCTCAGCCCAAACGCCCCAAGCAATCCCTTTGTGGAGAAGCCACCAGACCCCCTCCCTGTTCAAGCTGTGCTGCCCGAACGGCTTGGGCAGGGGGGCTTCAGCTTCACCCACCTCCACCAGGAAGCCCTTGGGCAAGGCTTCGGGCCCACTAACCTCCCCGGAGACCCGCTAGGCAAGCCTCCTTTCCTGCATGACAGCCAGCCCTTGGCCTTCTCCACCCCTTTCCTTGTGGCTGCGACTAACCCTAAACAGTTTGATTTCCCTTCCCCCGTTGCGTGCCCCGCGAGCAGCAGCGGGGTCCCCGCCGCCACCAGCCGCTGCGCAGCCGCCCAGCCCTGCCCTTTGCCGCAGTCCGGTGACACGCAAGCTTCAGCGCTCGTGGTTTTGCCCAGGGAGACACAGCCAGCTGAGAAGCCCTTTTTCCAGCAGACGACCAGGTGAGCACTCCGGGGAAGGCCAAGGGTGTGTTATTCGGTAGAGGTGAACCCTGTCTCCCTTCTGCTCTTAGCGGGGGGCCGATAAGCGCACCCTGGCTCAGCGTCAGCAGCTCACAGCTGCGCTGACTCCAAGGAGGCCACTCCACGTGTTGCTGCGGGTCCTCTTCCTTCCCCTGGTCCCAGAGAGCCCGGCCTGAGCAGCTCGGAGCCTTGGCTCTCTCCGATCACGGTAACGAATGGCCACTGGTGTCCTGCGTTTGCCCTGAACTGGGACAAATGGCTTGATGCATCCAAGCCCTGCCATGGCTGAAAACTGAGCCGCAGCAGAACTGCATCCACGTTTCACTCTGCTAATTTTGGCTCCATCATCTTCCCTGTGCTTGCAAAACGGGTGTCTGCCAGGAGAGCTTCCAGCGTTAACGCTCTCTTGAGTTCCTCCATGGCATGTGCGCAGCTACTGCCCCTTCCCTTTTCATTAATTCAGCTTTGGTTTCTTTCCTTTTTAAACAACCATCAGGTACTAAACACCTTCTTCTCTCCATAGCCAGAAAAAAAAAAAAAAAAGTCCTTTCACCAGGGCGGTGGCAAAATGCCGTTCTCCCCTCCTTCCCGCTGAAAGGCCCTTTGGTTTTGAAGCGAGTGGGAATGAGCCTTATGGATAAATCGGAGCGGGAAGGGGGGACTGTGGTGGTGCATCAGAGGAAAGATGGGGCTGTTCCTCCGCCCGGGTCAGTCTTGGGCTTGGAGAAATGCCACGAAGCAGAGATAGATGCTGAGTTTAGGGCATGGAGTCTTGCTCTGTGTCCTTCAGTTCCTCTGGTTTTCCTGGTCCGCCTTCCCCTGGTCCGCTTGGGCAGGAGAAGATTGTCATGGGCTCTGTCTTCCCAGAGGATCAGGAATCAAGCTCTTAGGGTTTACCTGGGGACCTAGGTCTTCTAGCAGTGATTTGTTTGATCAGCCTCACTTCTGCGACAGAAGGAGCTTCATGGGGGCACTGAAATGATCAAATCCTGTCTGGCTTGAGAATTATGTTGGTCCCGGCCCTGGGGGGAGAGCGGGCAGGAGGATGAGGACAGCAGAACTTCTGCATGCGGATCCCTCCTTGGCTTGAGCCTGGGCTTGACGTGCAGAATGACCTGGGGAGCAAAGAGATGGGTCTGGTAGCTGGTTTGGTGGGGTTTTTATCCCTTTATTGAGGCCAGATCCTCAAATCGTTCTTAACTGAATTGTTCATTCTCCAGCAGATAACCGTGTTCAAAATTTGCAGATAGAGGGTATACATAAACCTCCTGAATTTTGTTGATGTTTGTTACGGTTCATGGAAAGAGAAGTGTCCTGCAATCCCAAAGGGTAAAATTAGGTCCCAGGCCCCTTGGTGTCGATAGTTCACGCTCGCAGTCATCTTCGGGCTTGGCTGTGCGTCCATCCAAGGGCTGACTGGCTCGTGGGAGGAAAGCAGGCTTGGACCTAAGAGCCGGTCATCACGTCAGTGCTGGCTGCTGTCAAGATACGCTCCTGAGAAGTCCTTGCCCATCTCTGCTCTGCTTTCTCTACCTGTAAAACGCGGACGTTTCGGATACTCGCTGCTGCGATTGAAGAAGTTTTGAAGAGTTACTGAGGCCTTGGTGGAAGGCTCTGAGGTTCTGCGCTGCTTTCTATGACTGGGGAGAGGTGACCGATTGTCACGGGGGGAGAGAGGTGAGGTGTAAAGGGCCAAGATGGAAGGAAAAAGGAAAGACTTCAAACTTACAACAGGCGTTGAGGCTTAGCTGGGACAAAAGTGTCTTCCTCTTCCTTTAGATGAAGCAGGAGCTGGTACCTGGTGTGGATTATTGAGAATCTGGGGGTTATGGGGGTTGTGTGCCCTCCTCGGGAGGGATAAAAACTGGGTGTGGGGTCCCATGTCCTCTTCGCAGGTGGCCAGAGGGCTCTCTGCTGGCCGTCTTGTTCAAGGTGGCAAGTCAAGTGGTAGCCCTGTGTGACACCAGCACCTCCCGCCTGGTCTGGCTGGGCCACCGCCTGCTCACGGTCAGCCGGGAGGTTGTCCCCTCCTGGAACAGCTTCTTGAAGATGCAGCCAGGGGATTCAGAATCCAGAAGAGCACGTGTTGGGATTGCGTTTGCCTATCGTTCCCCACTCTCCTGCAGCGAGGGAGGGCTCTTGCCACCAAACCGTTGTCGCTGGGGTAAGGTGGGTGCTTGGAGTGTGTGGATGCTCCCGCTTCTGCTCTTTGGGGATGAGCAGGACGGTGCCTTCACTGCTGGGAAGGGTCTCTGGTCACATCTCCTGAAGGACAGCCCCTGACAGCGCGCTGGGGGCTCCGCTGCCTCGGAGGAGCCCAGTTGTGCAGCTCCCTACCCATCGATCTGGAGCTCGGATGCGCGACTGTTGCAGCACGTCGTGGCGCTCGTAGGTGACGGGGTGAGGACGTCACAGGTGCCGAGGTGGTGTTGGCTCACGCTGCTCTGTGCGTCCTGATGTCAGGGGTGCAGCAGAATCATCCTCTTCCGAAAACGAGGTTTTGGGTTAAATCCCGTGCCGGATTTAATCCGCGTGGAGCTCTTGGCGCTTGGGAAGTGGCCAGGAGAAGAGCTGCTGATCCTGAGTTCAGTTGTTCCCTTTCCTTCTGGAGACCCTTTCTCCAGGAGGTCTGGCCCCCGGGTGCTGGTGCGGGCACAGCGGCTCACCCACGAGAGACCGCTTTCCTTGGCTTTTGTCCTTTGTTGTCTGCGAGAAGCATTTTAATGGGATGGTAAAAGCTTAATTCCCGAGTTTGCGCAGGGAAATGCCCCCGGTTTTTCGCTGTGCTCAGCAGCGACCTCGGGAGTGTCGGCGGAAGCGGTGCTGTGGCGCAGCAAGGCTCGCTCGGAGAGAGGGGCCAGGGCCGTGCCGCTCGTCACTCAGAGACGTTCCATCTCGAAGGCGTTCGGCTCCATCGCAGACATGTGTCCGCTCGGAGACGCAGTGGTGGACTGGGCAGGCTGTCGTTATCGGCATCGAATTCCTGCTCTCGAGTTCACGTCCATCAACCGGAGGATGGGGACAGGTCCAGCTTCTCGGCAGATCCGTCAGGACTTCAGATGCGGCGGTGAGGCGTGAAGCACCCTCTGCTCCCCTGGAAGTACCCACTGCCGACCGTCCCGGGGCGGGACGCAGGTGGAGCGTCTCAGAAGGAGAGGCCGAAGGGGAGAGCCCCCGCTTTCCTCAGCGGGAGCCCTGCACACGCTGCCCTCTCAGTGGGAAGGAATGGGATAACGATTTATTATTATTTTTTTTTCTTTAAATATCTTTTCCGGCTCTGTGGAAATGAATCCGTTCCCATTGGCAGCGGGGCTGAACGCTGCCTGACACCAGACCTGCACTGGGAAATGTCCCCCTGCTTTCAAAATGCATCCAAGCTTTCCCACTGGTGTCCCAAGGCTGGTGCTAGTTTCCATTCTGTAAGTTGGGTCCAAAAGAGGTCCCCTTCAGAGGGTTTAATTGGTCTGAGGGTTTGTGACGGCCAGCCGGCGCCCTGCACACCTTGCTTCGGGGTGTCAGCGTCCTGCTTCCGCAGCTGAACTCCGGGCTTCGTCTCTGCGCTGGCTGTGGGGATGCTGTGGGGAAGCACGAGGCGAGGGTGGCGTTTGGGGCGGCTTGTCTCCAGATCTGGCTGTGGTGAGTGGCTCCCCTGCCGTCCTCCTTCCCAGACGCTGTGTTTTGAGGAACGGTGGAAGTCCTGCTGCCCGTTGGCAGCTCTGCTGGTAAAGGGTTTACTCCAGGCTGGGGAGTGCTGGAGGCTGACGTGCAGAACAGCGACTTCTCCAACCCATTATGCTGTGGTGGACTCGGATTCGTGGGATCCCTCTCCATCCTTTCAAGGTGTCCAGGAACCCTGGGGAACGTCCACGTGCCTGGACAGCTCTGACAAGGGGCGTTGATCCTTTGGCTTGTTGGAGCTGGTCGGTGGCTACCGTTGCTGTCCTCTCCTAGCAAAGGGTTGACAGGAGGCATCCTCGTGGGTGAAGAGGACTTCTAGACTGCTCGGTACGTCCTGATCCCATCACCATTGACAAGGCACGAGGACACCAGCCTTGAGGACTTGGCCATCAACCTTACGTGACGCTACGGTTGTTTCTGTCGCGGAGCAGGGTTGAAAGCCGCCTGCTCTGCCTTCAGAATGGAAATAACGCACGGTCGAGCGGTTACAGCACAAGCTGGACTGGAGAGGCGTCTGCCGCAGCCCAGCGCAGTGACTGTGGGTGTTGTTCCTCCCACCACAACCCGTCCTACTACCGCCCTGAGGTCCCCGTGTGTAAAGAGAGACCATGCTCAGCAGTCTCGCTTGAGAGCTCCTGCGAGCCCGGTGTCCCCGTTCCCCCGCGGTGTTCGGACTCAGAGCGGTTGGGATGATCACCCTTGGCGGGGCGGCTGCTGCCTCTGATGAGTGCAAAGGCTTCGCAGCGCTCCTGGCTGCGTTTTGGGATCTTTTCATCCCGAATACGGCGCACGGGGCTGCCCGTTCCTCGCAGGAAGGTAGCATCAGGTCACTTCTCTTTCCATCAACGTACTGTCTTTAAGCCCAGAAACAATATTTTGGGTGAAGAGTGAGGCAAAAATACATGAAAAATGTAATTTCTCCAGAACTGACAAAGAAGGGGCGTTCAGACACCATCTCCTCAGCCCTCCCTTCTGCATAGTGGAGGGGTGGGGGGAAATTTTGTGGTGTCTTCCAGGCAGGTGGAGTCCAGCTCTGGGGCTGAGGCAGCGCAGGAACTGATGGGGTGCAGGAGCATCCCCAAACCGTCAGTAGTGATCCCAGACACAGACCTGGGGGCTCCTGGGCAGCAAAATGCCCCTCTGGGCAGTGGATGGAGCAGCCCCCAGTTACACCAGACCCGGGTTAAATTTCCCCGAGCTGTGCCGACGCCTGGCAGCCGGGAGTTTCAACCCACAGCACTCATTGTAGACCGAGCAGCACAGGTGTAGGCACGGGGACCTGCTCTGTATCTCGGCCGAACACGTGTCCTGGGCCTCCTTGTCTCCGGGTGGAAGCAGTGCTGGAGAGTGCTGTGGGCTGTCCGCTCTGCGGGACGCTGGCTCTCCTCTCGTTCCTGGCAGCAGATGAGCTTTGAGCAACGCAGGCACGGGATTTAGCTGTGTGGAGCTGACTAGATTGGTTAAGTGGGTCCCATCCCGTCAAACCCACGGGGAGAGCCAGCAGCGTTGCTCTCCAGCTCGGCAGGGTGTTAACTGTCCATCCCCCCTGTTCTCCTTAGTCCCCACCCAGTGAAACCCATCAGCGCCGTGGTGCAAGAGGTCTCCAGCGAGAAGAAGCAGCAGCATAGGTCCAGCCTGACCACCGCTCTCAGCAACGGCCTGGAGAAGCTGAAGACGGTCACCACGAGCAGCGTCCAGCCCGTGGCCCCGTCCTCTCACCCAGAGAAAACAGACTCGAAGAAGTTAAAGGTAGGAACCCACTGCTGAGGTGAGAGCTGCGTTCCCACCTGCGTGGGATGGTCTCTAGTCGGTGACAGGGGTGCAGAAAACTCGTGTTGGAGGAGGTGGAACGGGTTTCCTGCTACAGTGGGAGCAGAACCACGTATATTAACCCCGACATCCTTGATCTGGTTGCCGAGCCTCCCGCTGGCCACCCCTCCTCCATGACCTGGCCTCTGGACCTTCTCACCCCTTTGTTCTTCTCCCATTGCTTGCTTTGTTTTGGGGTTTTTATTGCACGGTGTGTGAGCGAATGCCTGGTTATCCGCAAGACGTCCAGGGTGGAGGATGTGATAGCTGCCTGACTGAAGGCCTGGAGGGTTTTTTTCTCCTGGAAGGGGGCAGAGGGAAGGTGCTTCCTGGAGCCTTGCTCAAGCACCGCTTGCCTGGCTGTATTTTAAACGCTGGCATGCTGAGGCAAGCAAAATCCCCGTGTGATATGGAAAGAGGACAGACATAGAAAATACCGATTGCTTTGGGTCTTACTGCACCTCGCAAACGCCAAAGGGAGCAGCGATTTTCATTCGACTCACTTATGTTCCTCTTGGTTTCTACCACAGGATCCCACCGTACTGGACCAGTCAGCCAAGTATTATCACTTGACCCACGACGAACTCATCCAGCTCCTGCTGCAGAGAGAGAAGGAGCTGAGCAAGAAGGAGGAGCACATCCAGGAACTGGAGAACTACATTGACCAGCTGCTGGTGCGCATCATGGAACAGTCTCCCACGCTCCTCCAGATCCCTCTGGGGGAAAGCAAGACCAAGTAACCTCTCCCCAGAGACCAGCGTCACTTGCCTAGAGCACATCTCCAATAAACACGCTGCAAACACCCCTGCACTCCCCCCTCCTCTTGCAAGAGGGCTCCAGTGGCTTCTGCTCGCAGAGTTTAGCAGGAAGGGTTATCTGCTCCTTCCCAGCCCACGCTTATCCCAGCTCCAGGGAACTATAGGGTGGTGGGCTGTCACCCACCCTGTGGGGAGGAGCAGAGCCCTCCCAACGTGAGGCAGATGCCTCCTTAGGTTCCTGTTGTGACCAAGCGGCCTCTTCTCAGGCACTCATCCTGCCAGTGCTTCCAGTGGTCCCTGGACACTCGAGAGCTGGAAACCAACCACCTCCTCCATGCCTTCGTCCTGCTGCTGCTGCTCTTCCACATCTCTCTCCTCTGAGGTGGTGTACCCTAGCTGATGGATGGTGTTGAACTGGTTGATGACATCAAGGATGCTTAAACTCAGCAAGCGTCTGCCCGCATGTTATGGTCCGCTGAGCCGACGTCACTGCCTGACCGCGAGCGGCGTCGATCCCCTCGCTGCGTGCGTGCAGAGTGGCGATGCTGCCTCGGTTACCCAGCTCAAAGCTGATCTTGTGTTATGGGAAAAGGGCCAGGGATGGTTTGTGTACCACCAGTACTGCGGGAGGTCTTCTCAAACATCACCCAACCGTCCTGAATGTACAAACCACAGCTGAATTTTCTACTCAGTATTACACTCCCCCGTTCCTGCGCCCACAGGAATCGCTTTCCACTGGCAGTCCCTCGCCACTGACTTTGTGTCGCCTTTCTCAGTACAACAGGAAAACGCCACGGGCACCGAAGCTCGCGTGCGGAGAAGGGTGTCTGACCGCCCGGCCACCTCTATGCATGACATCCTGCTGGGTCAGGCACCCGCCGGACGCTCGCCGTCAAAGCTAGCAATTCAGTAATCCTCGTAGACCCCGCTAAGCCACTATTAGTACCAACCGCCGCTCAAATTGTATCGCGTCCGCGCGCCAGCGTCGGGTCTGTGGCGGCGTGGGCCCACCCGTAGGTGTTGTAGGCCGGCTCTCTCGGGAGCTGAAAGCTTCTTGCTGCTGAGTCACCGTCTAAAGGCCTCTGATGTACCCAGCTGAACGAGCGGAGGCCATGTCAGCCTGAGGCTGGCGAGCGATGCTCCTGGCCGCGCCGGCGTAGGGCGCAGCTTTTGATTTGGAGGTGCTGTGGAAGGATGTAGAAAGGATGCCGCTCCCTCTCTCATTCCGCTAGGATTTTGGGTAGAGACGGCGCCCACGCGGCGGAGGGTCGGTTGGCGTGGGGCTTGAGCTGTCCTGACATGTAAGGCATCTTCTCTCTCCTGTAAATCTGAAGTTACTGGATTCTTTTAAAACTCTCCTATTCTTTCCTCCTCACTCGCTTCAATGTATGCCATGACTTTGAGAAATCGTGCCTTTTGCAACAGAACAATAGCAGTTTCCTACCCAAAAAGGCTCTGAAACCCAGCGCCCAGCTCAGCGCAAGCCATCCTGGGCAACCTGCTCGTCTGTTTGCCTCAGCTGAGCGAGGCGAGTTTATTTTTAAACGCGGACAGCAGAGCCTTCCCACCCCTGCACGCAGGTCGCTTTTGGTCTTCGGCGGGAGGGCTGCACAGGCAGCTTGTGGGAGGCAGAGAGTGCGAGATGATACCGGGGGAAGAGCAGCCAGATGTTCCAAGACAAAACACAGCTGGATGAAGCCCGTGTTGAGTCAGGCGCGGAGTCTGAGGTTGGAGAATCTGTCGGAGGAGGAGCTGAAAAGGAGATTTGGTGTTGCTGTCATTGACGTTTGGCCATCGTTAGCCTGCAGACCGGCGCAGGAGAAGGAGGATTTGTTACCTGGGAAGATACTGGCCGCGAGCCTTCAGTTCCTTTGCCCCTGGTAGGAAGTCATCTGGGGTTTCGCACTTCTCTGCCTGCGTCTTCATGTTCCTCCTCCCTCTGTGTCTCAGGTGTGGGGACTTTCTGGTGTAGGCTCTAAGGGAGCCTACACCAGAAACCTCTCTCTCCCAATTTAGAAAGCACCAGAAACCTCTCTCTGCCTAGAAAATCAAAAGATCCTCTGGCCTGAGGACTGGATTCTCTTCCTGGGTGGACATCTCTTGCGTAGAAGCTCTCCCTTTGACCCCAGGCGGGCAGGGAGGAGTTGCGGACAGTCGGAAAGCAGTCCGGTGTCAGAAGAGCAGCGTGGCGCGGGCAGGAGGGCCGGGAGAAGGGGCAGCCCCGCCGACGGGCAGGCGAAGGCTTTACCTCGGGCGGGTGTTGTAAGAGGGAGGCGCAGAGCCGAAATCTCACGCCGGCTCTCCGCTCCCTGGGACTTCTCCCCCGGCAGCGATCGGCCTCGTAGGTGCTCCCAACGCGCAAGTGCCAGTGTTGACGAGGATCTTGCTGCAGCTCCTCCCTGCCTTCCCCCGTTCCTCTTCCATCACGTTTCACCGCCTCCCTCATCCCCCTTCTGCCTTAGTCAGCTCTGCCTTTTTCTTTTCTCTCCAAAACCTGAATGTTTTGCACTTGAATATATAATCTCAGAGCTTACAGCAGGCCCATCGGGTGTACGGCCTTTTCAGCAATACGTGCTTCCTCCCTCCGCTGCGGCGGAGTCCCCAGACCGCCTTCCGCCGCCGGAGCCCGCGCCATCCCGGAGGAGGCCGGAGCAAAAACGTTCTCGCCGTGGCTTTGCCGTAGCAGAGCGTCGCCAAAGGCCGAGGCGGGGGTGCGGCACCGGTACCTCGGCGTCGCACACGAGACGGGGCGCTACGGGAAAAACCAAGCGGTGACAGCGATCCTCACGTTTCGTGTCTGTTCTCGAGTGTTTTGAAGTCCAGAGGTATCCAAAAATGATGACGTATGTTTAGGAAAAGGCAGCTTAAAGATGTTTCCGTCTTCGTTCTCCGTTTCCCCGCCCCGCTGTCCCGCGAACGTGGGGTTTTTTCCCCGCCACACAGGTTGTATTCTCTCACAAGAGCGAGCGAGCTTGGCTACGCCACCCAGCAGCGCTGGGGTCCGTGTAATTTTTGCGTTAAAACCTCGAAGTTACCAGAGGGAAATGGCTTTGAGGACCGAGATGTTGTCTCCTCTGGGGGTGGGGGGGGGGGAGAGAAAAAGAAGCGGGGGAAATGCTCTCAAGTTGCTCATGTCCCAGATCTCCATATTTAGCTATTTTTTTTTTGCAAAAACAGGCGAGCAGCGCTTCTGGTCGGTGCGGGGTAACGCCCTGAGGTCTGTCGCTCCTTGCTGAACCGAGCAGACAGCCGAGCTCTAACGGGCCAGCAGCAGCTTCTCACTGGTTCCGTTTAAACCCAGCCCTGACAGCTGCTCTGTATTTCTCCGCCTGCCCTCTTTCCACGCTGAAGCTGTTTCGCAAGGTCTTCCACAGGGTGCTGTTGCTCCCGGCTGTGCTCTGCTTTTCTTCTCAGCCCACGACTGGGCTTCTTGCTTCTAAAGAACTCTGGCCAAGTGATTGATTTTTCGCCTCGACTGGCCCTTCCAGCTCAAGAGTCGCGGGCCGGAAGAACCGCCAAGGCGTGTCCTTCAACTGGAACGAACCTGAAGGGACGGGGATACCGAAGCGTCACGTAGACTCAGCCTTACGATTTGTCTGTGAAGAAACGGCCGCGTGGTCTGTGGGGTAAAGGTGGGGTGGAAAACCATCCCAAAACGGGAGAGAGACGTGTCGGGGTTTCCGGAGTTGTCGATTTCCCTGCACTTCGTGTTGCAGGAGGTGGGTTCTGTGTGTTTCGTGTTTTAATAGTTGCAACTAATGTTTATAAAGAGCTTGTTATTTACGTTTTAAGCACTTTAAAAAAAAAAATAAAAGTTGTTCAAGCTGTTCCTAGATACTTCTGAGTTATTGACAACAGCGTCTGTGCTGATAGCGCTTGGACAGTGAGTGACATTTATCTGTTTATTTTCCGAAGCGGGATGACGGTGTCCAACTCCGGCATCTTTTCCAGCGTCGTTAACGGTCCCCGAGCCACGCGGTGGCTGCAGGGCGTGGTGGTGCTGCAGGGTTACCTTGAGTTCCTCTCCAAATATTGCCCCTGCCTCAGTTGCTTGGTGCGCCCGAGGGGGCGTAAGCTCCTCTGGGCTTCCTTGCGCATCCGTCCCAGCCGTGTGGCGCGCAGGAGCTCGGCTCCGGCGGCCGCGCTGCCCTGCGGGATCGGATCTGCCTGCAGCTCCCTCACCGCTCCCCGTTGACTTTGCCCCTGCGTAGCGGGAGGGTAAAGGTTGTTAGCGCATTCCTGAGGATTTGTGGCAAATCCGCAGCGGAGTAAGGGACAGACCCCGCTGCAGGGTGCTGGGGGAGGAGGAAAGGAGAGCTCAGAGCGCGTGTTGCGTGGGAGACACCGGAGAGTTCAGTCTGGGGGTGCCTGGGGAGGAAACCCGGCTCCATCGGTGCCGCTGCTCGCAGGAACGCGCAGCTTCCACCCGCTCTTGGTGGGCGCTTACGTTCCTCCCCCTTGCTTGGCACAGGGCTGATCCCCAGCCGAGACCTTTGCCGCTTTCTTCATTCACGCCTTTTCCTTCCAAAAAAAAAAAATTAACTCCCCTTAAGCTTCAGTAAATGACTTTGCTGCTCCGACAGAAGAGTTTCGTTAGCTCTAATCCCGGTTTGTTTTTCATCCGGCTGGATCGCAGGCCGTTCCCGAGCTCAGCACCTGTCTGGGGGATCATGTCCGTCCTGAGAGCCTGGATGGGCTGGGAGGGGAAACGTTCGGCACACTGCTTCGCGGGACCAGGGCGCCGAACTGTGAGCCTCTGAAAGATTGTCCTAAAAAACGCCGGCCTGAAGCGAGTGGGCTAGCGGGGCCTTCGCCTGGCTGCTGGGGCGCAGGGGTAGAGCAGAGCAGACACCGGGGGAACTGGAATCCAGCAAGTCAGAAAAAAAAAAAAAAAAGTTTTTGAGTCCTACTAAAACTGTCGTCCGTGATGACATCGAGTGTCTCTTCCTGCTCGGAAGCTTGAGCGCAGGCTCGAGCCTGGTGCAAACGATTCCCGTCCCTGCAGGAAGAATGGGCTGGCTTTGTCGGAGTTTTGCTGCCCGCCGCAAGTTTTGTTAAAATCTGGCTTTACAGATGGAAGCCGACAAGAAATGTTCCTGTGAGTTTCTCCCAGCAGGCAGCCCAGCCCTGCACCCAGCTGTCGCGCGAGGGGTGGCCGGCCCAGACCCCCAAATCTCCCTCCGCTTCTGGAGGAGCTCGCTCCGTGGCCGGGAGGCTTCTTCCTCCCCCCAGAAAAATGGAAAGAAACGTCGGCGTTGACTTCACAGTCGTTGATCTGGGGAAGCAAACCCCCCCGCTTCCTTCTTCCCCAAACCAGGGAAACGCGAGTTGTCAGTCAAAAGGGATCTGGTGAGATTGATATCAGCCAAAGAATTGATATTCTTTCTGGTATTTAACCAAAAAAGTGATAGTCTTATGTCACTCCAAATGTGGGTTTTAGATAAACAGATTCTCTCCCCTCTGTTGTTACACAACATTTCGCGTGTCAACATTAGGGATTGTATCCATTCTCTGGCTCTAGCGGGAACGGGAGGGAGGGGGATTCCCCTTGTGCAGAGATGGAGAGATTTGGGTTATCATCCCTCTTTATCAGAAAGATTTCGCTGCGTAGCAAAGTCCGGGATGAAACCTTTAGGAAAAAAAAAAAAAAACAATTGCCTTGCGAAGCATTAATCACAGCAAAATTATTTTATTTCTCCCTTTTAAGACAGCCTTAGGGCTCCAAGCAGTGTTAGACCCTGCCTAGAGGAAAGCAAACCGGAATGACAGGCTGTTTTTCGGGATCAGGATCGACGGCGTGCCACAAGCGCAGGGATGAGAAGGGCGGCGGTGAAACGGAGCCGCCAGAGCCGCGGTTGTGCTGAGGGGGGGGTCAAAAGGAAGTTTAAGGGGTGAAACCCCCGCCCTGGTCGCGCAGCCTGTAAAGCCAGGGGAGCAGGTTGGTGCAGCGCAGGAATAACTTGATTTTAGCAGAAAAGGCACAAGAAATGAGAAAATGCCCCTTTTTTTTTTGCTCAGGGGACGGCACGAGCTCCCTGCCCGGGGTCTGCTCGCACAGCCTCTCACCCGCCGAACGGCCGGCTGCGACGGGGTAAGCGCTTCGGGCGCGACCAGAGGGATCGTACCTGCGGCAGGCTCTGCGCCGGGCCCCTTTTCTGTCCCTTTTCTACCCGAAGCTGCACATTTGAGATTCAGGGAAGGGGATCAGCGGTGAATTAGCCTAAAAAAATCGGTTGTGCAGATGGGAAATAGAGAAGAAAAAAAACCATCAGCAGCACATCCATAAAGCAGAGCAGCAGCATCCCCACAGGAAAACATTGTGGTGTTTGTCTTTTTCCCTGTACAGCAAAAAAGAAGGGAATTTTTTTTTTTTTTCAGGTGTATTGTTTAATTCCTGCTTAGATAGAAAATCTGTTTCTGACCTTCACGGTAACCTGTCCCCCTCACTTCTGCTGCGCCAAGCCCTCCTCCTACACCGCGACTGCCTTCCCCGCCTCGTCCCCATCTCCGGTCTGTTTGCTGGCCCTTTGCTCCTCCCCGGGGAATTGATCCTAATCCTCCACACGATTTCACCGGCGTCTGAAGGGCCAGCCGCATCTTATCCCACTAATCTAGAGAAGAGGATTCCGGAGGCGGCTTCGTGCGCGCCCCTTCTGCCCCCCAGCCCGGACGACCTTGCCTTTGTCTCTTGGAACACCGAGGAAGCGGATAAATAAGTCTGCGTCAAAGTAAACTTATTATTTCCGCGTTTCCTATTCTTTATTTTTAATCGCGTGTTTTTAAAGGTCGATAGCGATTGTTAGGCTCCCACTGAAGTAGGAATATGTATTTCCACAAGGAAGCGATGATATTTGAGGGCTTTTTTTCAGGTTTTAGGCTTCCACCTTTCTGTGTGTTATTATCTGCTGAAACAATTTCAGAATTAAGGCAAACATCTGCTTTCCACATCACGTTCCCGTGCATCCCCTACCACCGCCCGCATTCCGGCCGCCGTGTCGGCGTCGCCGAGGAAACGGCGTTTGTGACACACGACGACCATTTTGCAGCGAGCCCCTCGTGAAGCGGTCAGAAGCCTGCGCCACGAGGCGTGCGTGCTTTCCGGGCAGGGGGAACGGAGCTCCGTCATCGGGGCGTGGCTGCTTGCCTCAGACACCTTGGCGAGTTGCTAAATTCAACCAATATTTCACAAAAAGGAGAACAGACAGGGGGAATTGGCGACCCGGAGGCGGGGGAAGGCTCGAAGATGCCACAGAGCCTCGACGCCATGGCGGCCTACCCTGGGCGGGAGTGTTGGGCACCCCCTGCGCCACCCAAACCCTCTGGCCGCTGCCTTCGGTCGCGGCCGTGGGGGAGGCAGCCCAGGGCCCAGCCCCGCTGCACGCAGGGGTGGCAGCCCCCCGCACCCCGACCCCGGGAGGTTCATCCCCGCTCTCCCCGCCGCCTTCCTCCCTCAGCTTCCCGCCAAACCCCGCTTCCCGTCGTGCCCCGCGCCGCGCCCCGCCGCGGACTCCATTTCCCATGCTGCCCCCGCGCCGCCGCCCCATCCCCATTGGCTGGCGGGCGCTCTATCCCAGCGTCCCCCTCTCGTCTGGACGCCGGGGAAGGGTGGACTACATTACCCGGCGTGCCCCGCGGGAGCTGCGGTGGGACGCGGCCAATCAGCGCGGCGGCGCCGCAAGGGGCGGGCCCATCGGCGGGGTCGGGGCGGGGGGGAGGGAGGCTGTTTAAAGTGGCGCTTGCGGCGCGCGAAGGGGATGGCGGAACCGGCGGACTATCCCCCGTTCCAGCTGGGGAAGCCCCGCTTCGAGCAGGTACCGCTGGCGAGGGGAAGGGGAGGGGAGGACAGGGAGCAGTGGCAGGAGGTGCCCCCCCCCCGCGCGGCGTCTTCCCCCCCCCCCCACCTAGTGAGGAGAGACCCCCACCTCGCTCCTCTCCGCCCGCCCTCCCCCAGGGCGGCGCGCTGATTGGTGCGCAGCCCCCCTGCCATTCGTCCCCTCGGTTGTCACTCAGAGCCACCGCCCCCTCGCCCCCCCTGCGGCGGGCGGTGATTGGCGCGTCCCGCCGTGCCCCTGTGGCTCGGGCCGAAGGCGGGGGGGCGGGGGGGGAGCGCGAAGCTCCAAAGGTCCCGGGTTCGAGCCCCGCGGCCGCCGCCGAGGGCAGCGGGGGTTGGGCGGGGGTCCCAGGTCCTTTGCTTCCCCCTCCCCGCCTTGGGAAGGGCTGGGCCCGGGAGCCCAAGGCTGTGGGGAGCTGAGGAGCTGCCCTGGGGTGGAGCGGGGCCTGCAGGACGAGGCCCGGTGCGGTGGGGAGGGCAGCCTGGGTGTGGGAGCCCGCAGGTGGGCGATTCGGGGTCGGGGCGGTGGCCGGGCAGGGGCTGGCGCTCGCCAAATGGCGTCGTGTGGGGTGGCCGAGGTTGGCCAAGTGGGGGAAACGTGGCTCGGGACGACGCCTGAGGTGAGGACGCAGGGCCTGCCCGTGCGCCGTGCGCGATGGCTGCGGACGAGGAAGGCCTCGCGGCTGCCCTCGGCCCAGGGCTCGTCCCCGCTGCCGCCTTCCCTGGCCTCCCTTTGCGGGGTCCCCGCTACGGCCCGGCTGACGCAGACCGCTCTTCGTTCTCGTGGAGCCGCGTCAGGCCTCTGACACAGCGGACAAAGTTCACAAAACCTCCTTGGGTTGCTCCTGAGCTGGGTAAGACCCCCCTGGAGAGGAAGGAGCCACGGCGATTCCCAAATCAAGAAGGAGTGGCGGGAGTCTGCTCGCTAGTAGGTGCCCCCCTCCACCTCCCGTACTACTGGGGCAATCTCCAAGGAGACTCTCTTCCCACCACCCGCACAAAATCCATGCGGGACCGCTGTTTGCCAACCATCTGACTCGCTAATTGCGGCTAATTGCAGAGCTTGGCTTGACCGAAGCCACGCGTTTGGGTTGCCGATTTCCCGCGGAGGGGCCAGCTCTCCGGCGGTGGATCTACGTGCCTCTTCCCCCGCCGCCTTATCCCCGTTCGGGAGGTGACGGGGAGACCTCCGCGGAGCGACAGATCCCCCGCAGCGAGGAAGGGGTGACTTCCCCGCGCCGGGAGCCTGCTCGGCTGCGTGAGCCGAGGGCTGCTCAGGCTGGGGAGACGGAGCTTTTTAATAAGGAGAGGAGGAGGAGGAGGAGACGCTACTCCCTTCTAGACACCACAGATGATTCGAGGCACACTTGGCAGCGAGTCAGGCACAGAATCGGTGCGTTCTGTTCATTAAGGAGCGACTGTCACTTGTAGCAACATTTAGAAAACGTTTCGAGGGGTATGGCAGGATGTTAATGATTGCGTGCGCGTTTGAGCGGAGACATCCTCTCTCCCCGGGAGATGAGCCGGGTGCGTTTACGCCGCAGCCCGGATCCGGGGTGAGGGTCGCCCGTCGGCGAAAGCAGCCTCGGGCTCTGTGGTTCAGGGGCGCTTTGCCGAAGGGCCGCCCCGAGCGTTGGAAGTCATTCCCCTTCTCTTCCGTAGCGGTTTTATTCCTTGTAAAATTCTCTGCAAAGCAGCGTGGAGGTCTGGATGGATGGGTGGTGGTGCCGGCGTCCTGCCGGCTCTCGCCTGCCCGCACACGAACCGCGGCCGGACAGCCCGGTCTGCGATCCGGCGGCGTTGTGGGGTGGCAGAGCAAGTAGGGACTCGCATTATTTATTTCCCCCGTCTCGACCTTGGTGTTTGCTCCCAGACTTCAGTCTCCGGGGCTGCTGGGGAAGAACGCCTACGTGAGCCCGAGGGATCGGCGCGCCTTAAACACTGCCATCCTTTTCCGTCGGCTGTTTCGCCGCGGCTCTCCGCCTTTCCCGTGCGTTCCCTGGCCTGTCGCAGGGTTGTATCTGTTTGTAAGATCTCAGCTTTAGCGGTGGGGCTGACAAAGGACCCCTTGGTTGTTTTGGGAAGGATTAGTGACGCTTGGGGTGGCTGTTTGAGTTCTAGGTGGAGCGCTGTGTGGTGACAGTATTTACTTTTCCTGGGAAACGCTGGCTGGGAGCGGGTCTGGGGCTGTTTAAGAGGAGATTTGACTAAAACTGGGGCTGGGAGGGATGCAGGGAGCTGTGCTGAGCACCTTTGTCCCTCTGGCGGGAAACAAGGAGAAGTTGTGCGTGAGGAACAAAACCCTTGGAGAGCAAACTGGGCTGCCTGGGGATTTGGTTCGGAGGAGACACGGCGGTTTCCTTCCCCGTGGCCCAGAGCTCCCGGAAAGCGGCTGGGCAGAATTTAGGACAGCAGGCGGGAGACGTCCGTCCCCAGCAACACCGCAGGAGGTTACGAAATTCCCCTTTTCCCACCCCTTGTTTTGCAGTTCACTTGTTTTTCTTGATCTCCGGGCGAGTTTGTGGAGTCACCTTTTATTTTTGTTGTTGTTTCTGTGCTGGAGAGAGCCTCTGCCTCCCCATGGACGCAGGCTATTTTTAGGTAGAAGAAGAAATGAGGACGTTAGGCTTGAGAATGTGTGATAAGGACTTAATTTTCTGACGAGGAGTTCGAATTTGCTAGGCATCCTATTTTTTTTTCCTAAAAGGATTTGCTGAGCATTCCCTCTTAGAGCCAAATTTGTCTTCCCAATGCTCTGAAGTCGTTGCCTGTATCCCCGGCGTTTACCCTGGGCGAAATAAACGCTTTATTATTATTATTTTTTTTTTCTAGCAGAAGAGCTGAGGAAACCTTGCCAGCAAGGCTCGAAATAAGGGGTGGGTGCGGCTGTTTGCTCCCAGGGGTGCTAACTGCTGGAGGGAGATAGTGCCAGTGGAATTCTGGTGGTTTTGCTGGGTCAGGCCTCTGAAAATTAGTACCTGCGAGGGCAGGAGGATGCAAGAACGGGGGAAACCGGACAAGGACTGAGCTGCCTTCCTGCACAGCTGAAGTCACGTCAAGAAGCAGAACTGATGCTCTTTGCGAAGTAGGAAATGAAAAAAAAAAAAAGAAGTTGCAGATCTTGGATCCTTCAGGGGAGGGAAAGGGGAATGAACCCAAACTGGACCCGTAACCGTCTTTTATCCCTCGAGCAGCTCAGCGTGTTGGCAGTACACGATGTGCTTGGGGTGTTTTCCTCTCTTGGCCAGGCGTGCCATTTCTGTGGCTGCGACGCTAACGGCGTCGTTAGAGATGCGCTGCTGTCAGAGCGTGACCTTGCGTCGGAACTCGCCACATGCTAATCTCCGAAATGGCTTATAAGGACATTAGTGCCCAAAATCGTTATTTCCTGCTCTTCCTCTGCTTTGATCTGGGAAGTTTAAAGCACAACCAGGGTTTATTGTTCCCCTCAGCCGACCCGCCTGCCTCCCACGTCCGAGACAACCCTTGCGAAAACACGCAGATGAAGATGCCGTTGATCAGAGACGCTTCTCAGGAGCTCCACGGCTTGCTGCTCGCGCACCGCGATCGCCGGCAGCCCTGGCACGGGCGGCGGAGGAACCCGAGCCGTTTCCTAACAGCGCAAGGTTAACGCAGAGGTTTCCACTCACGTCCGCTTTAAAAAGTGGACGAAACTCCTCTCTCCCACAGGGTCGTCGTTATAGAGAAGGGATTTTCTCGAAAGGCGGTGGGAGGATGTGGAGGGTTGGTTCACAGCTGCTTTAGCTCTCATCTGTGTGCAGGTCCAGCTGCTTGAGGTGAGGTTGGCCAACGCGAAATGGCGTTTGCTGTCCTGGAAAGGGGATTTCTCGGGAACCCTGTTCATCGGTGCAGTCTGTTGGGTCCTGCAAACGTGTGCTTGGAGAGAAATTGCAGTGGGGGAGAGGAAACGGACACCTCTGGGTTTGGTGTTTGTCTGGTAACCTCACAGAACCTGCCAAAAAAGCCACCCGTTGGCTTTTCTTTGCATCTCTCTCGGCCAGGATTGGGTTTTAAACAGGGACTTTGTTTGTTTGCGTCTTGTACTACAAGTTGTGACCCCTGCTACCCCTACGAAACGTCCGGGGGAGGTTTCCGTGTCGTGTCCCGCTTGTGTTCGTGAGCAGCTCTGTTCCTGCCGGTGAGCGAAGTCGCTGAGATGCAGGGCCCGCTCCTTTACGCACCCTTGGCCCGATCATGTTGTGAAGGCGAACGGAAAATATCGAAGGGCTGAGAGCCCGTAGCTTCAGCCTCAACTTGTAATTGGGGTGGAAGCAAGCGCGCGTGCGATTCCGCAGCGCCGGTGTCCGGCCGTGCCTTGCCAGAGTCCCGTTGCTCAGCGGCTCAGGTTTTCTTAATTTTGTTTAGTTTAGCTGAAATCTCTTCTTAATTAATTTAAAGCTGACATAAGCATAATTTTTAGCTCAACCCCCCCCCCAAGTCTGCGTGCCTTTTGCTGTGGCTTAATTAAAACTCTTTTTAAAAATCACCTTGTAATTAAACTGGTGAAGTTGTCCCTGTCTCCTGTTCTTCCCAGGGCTGCCCAGCATACGCTCTCGAGGAACATCCGCCCTCTCCAAGGAGTGGTTTCCTTCCCGTCCTTACCTCGGAGCCAGCCGCGGAAACGAGCCGGAGCTGTACCGCGCTCGCTCTGAACCGCTGCGCCGTGGCGGGGAATTAAAATTCCCAGCCGCTCTGCGCAGCTTCGTCTCGCTCGCAGGCTGGCGAGAAGCGCTTCCAAAATAGCCGCGATTAATCGCAGGAAATTTGTGTGTTTTATTTTTTTTTTTTTTTTCCCGGATAACTGATGTTGCAGGAATAAAATGGCGAAAAAGACCGCGGGTGGGTGTTTGGGAGCTGAAGGTCAAACTTCTGGGCGTCTTACAAGCTCCATCCCTTGCTTGAGTGTGACGGCCAGAGCTGGAAGAGAGGAACCACCCTGAGTTCTCGCTTGAATCTGAGTTTGGTGGATTTAACCAAACAAAATCATCCTGTCCTGGCGCACTGAGCAGGGCTTGGCTGTTCCTCTGCCCCGCGGCTTGACCCTCTCATCCCCTTCGCTCGTCCCAACGACTCTTGGTTTGCTGGATGGATGCAGAGCCGGTGTGTCCGGCTCAGGCCTTGGCGGGAGGTGGAAATAGCTTGCTTTCCCCTCGTTAGATGGTAGTAGGTGTGGAATGGTGGAGGAGAAAGGGTCAGAAGGACAGTGAGTAACGCTGTTTTAGCCCTGAAATGGCACCTAAAAGGCCAAAAAAGCGCAAATTCCCTCTTCTTGGAATTAGCAATAATGAATTAACGAACGAGCGGGTGTTTGCCAGAGCCTGGGACGAGGCCGTAGCTGGCAGGAGAAGGGCTGAGCTGTGCCTTGGCCATCCGAGTTAGGAATAACTGAGAGAATTCCGTTAGGTACAAGAGCAGCAGCTGCTTTGTGTCTCCTAAAGCCTTCCAACTAAGCTTTGTTAGAGAAAGAGAAGAAGAAAAATACCTTTGTAACATGTTTCTGAGTTTGTTTCTTCCAAAGGTTTTTAATTGCCTCAAGGGGGCTGCAGGAAAGGTGGGGAGAGACTGTTCAGCAGGGCCTGGTGTGACAGGACGAGGGGTGATGGTTTCAAAACAGAGGGAGGTAGATTCAGATCGGATATTAGGAAAAAATTTTTACGCTGAGGGTGGTGGGACACTGAAAAACTTGCCCAGAGAGGCGGTGGATGCCCCATCCCTGGAAACATTCCAGGCCAGGTTGGCCGGGGCTCTGAGCAACCTGATCTGGTTGGAGATGTCCCTGCTCCTGGCAGGGGGGTTGGGCTGGGTGGGCTTTCCAACCCAAACCGTTCCGTGATTCTATGATTCTAAGTGAACTTCTTCATGGGGGCTTCTCCATCCCTCCGTGGCTGGATGGCAGTAAAAACAAGAGATATTTTTTGCTCAGGGGCTGCGTAGTCGTAGATAAGCTGCCGCTTTGGAGGGCTGAGTGGTGGGATCCACAGCGATGATGCCTCAAGAAGGCAACTCTGCTCTTGGTTTGCGTTTGGTTCTGTTTTATGTGGTTCTCAGACCACAGAAAGACCTTTTGTTGTGGAAGAATGAGGTTCTCAGTCATCAGAGTTTAAAAAAAAAAAAAGAAAAACCAAAAAAGCTTGTTCAAACTCATACTTCTCTACTTTTTGAGGCTGGTTTTTTGGGCTTTTTTTTGGTTTTTTTTTTTTTTTTTCCTCATGAAACAAGGCATGGTGCTGGGATTTGACTTTGAGGTGTTTTGGGTGCAGAGCTGGGCCCTTCCGCGCATCCCACTCATCTCGCGTTGATGTTGCTCTCCTCAGTCCAAGGCTGAGCTTTATTTGCTTCTTTTCCCCCGTTTTTTCTTTCATTGCAAGCCAGCCCAGCTTGCGCGTGCCTGAGAGGGAGGTGCGGGAAGGGGAAAGTGCTTTTGTACCAATTGGAATGGTTTGGGGTTTGGTTTTTTCTCCAGTTGCTTGATTACCAAAGCTGCTCTCCAAAATCTCGTCCGTGGGAGTTAATGAGGTTTAACACGGTTGCCTCGTTTGAAGGAACTTGAACGGAATGAGACGTTTGTCGACGGCTCGTCTTCCGCTGCGCTGTCCCGCGGCGGCGATGAGGCGCGTTGAGCTGAGCCGTGAGCGTGCCGAGCCGGTCGGAACGCGTTGAAGGATAACTCGCCGCCGTGGGATCGCGGCTCGCCCTGTTTCTTGGGAGTCTGGGAGAAGATCGAGCCGCAGGGTGACCGTAGCCCTTCTGCTGGAAGGGTTAGGCGGTGGTTGAGCGCCAGAATCCCCTTCGTGGGAGACGCCTAAGAGGGTTTTTCACTTCCACGCGGCTCACGAGAGCAACGAGGAAAATCACGTTGATGTAATTGCATTTTAGAGAGCTCACGGTAATGCAGAAAGAAAGCGGAAACCACAGCCGATGAGCTGGGGCTTGCTGGCAGCCTTAGGGGAGGGAGGGTGGACTGGAGCTGGAATCTCCTCGCCCGGTCTCGTCACGCATCCCCGATGGTCAGAAACGTTCTTGGGAACTGGCACCTGCCGTGTGTTTCGGCTAGGGAAGACGTGCATCGGCCTTCCTCTGCTCCTCCTTTGAAGGAGCAGTAGCAAGAGGGTCATTTTTTTTTCTTTCTTTATTTTTTTTTTTTTCCCCCAAGAAGGCGGCTAGGAGGATCAAGCAATTATTCTCCTTGAAGAAAGCCTTCTGAAAGCCCCAAGGCTTTTTCGTACAGATCTTTTTCAGTGCCACGAGGCTGGAGAAGCACTTCTTCCCTCACTGAGCTGCGGCATCTCTGGATGGTTTGTGTGTCCGCGTCCTTAAAATTCTGAGAGCTGGCCGTAAGCATTTGAAGAAAGGGTCAGCAGCTGTGCGTGGTAGAGATAACTCTTTTGTTGTTATTATTTTTTTTCCTCTGGACAGGAGCTTGAGTCGGGGCTCTTGTCCTGACCCCGCTCCTCCCTTGCCCTTGTCTGACCGCAGAACGCGTGGGTTCAGGCCGCGCCACCTGAAAACAAATCCCTCGTCCAAGGATCGGACTTTTGGCACTCTCAGCAACCCGATCGGCCGTGGCGGCGTCGGGCGAGCGTCAGGAGACTTCCTCGTGCCCTGTCCTGCGTCACGCGCGAGCCAGCGCGCTCCCTGCACCGCTGGCAGGCGTTGGGCGCTAGCGATGGGGGGGGCGGTGGATCCGCAGGGGTCTTAATGCTGAAAAATAAAAGTGAGGCAGCAAAACATCAGGCTCTCGAAAGCTAGAACATACCAGAATTAGTGTTAATTAAATCAATGCTAATTAAAAACCACTGGGCTTTTTTTCCCTGAAGTTATGTGAAGGTATTTTGTTTAGTTGTGAGTTTTAATTTTTTTTAAATTTTTTTTTTTTTTTTAGTGCAGAATATGGGAGAATAACGGCAGCGAGTTTTGTAAGCGGCTGAGAACTGGATGCCGCTGGAATTGCCGCTGGAGAGGGATTGCTGCCGGAATGAGCAGGCAGGGTTACTGGTGTTTCTCTGTGCTGGACGGATCCAGCCGAGGAGAACCAGCATGTTCCGTAAAATGATGCCGCGCTGTGATTAAACGCTGCTCTCCCTGCTTTATCCCTCTTCCAGCCCTTTGTTGATAGCACGCTTCCGCATCAAGAACGCAAAAAGGGATTTGCCTGCACCCGGGGCGACAAGGGCCCGGAATTCCGGAGCATCTGGAGGCCCGTGACCCGCAACCTCTCTGCGTTGGCGGTGGGCTGCGAATTCCTGGGGCAAATCCTGCTGAGGAGGAGCCGGGGAGGGAGCAGGGGTCGGACCGGGCTGCCCCGCGCCCGTTTGGCCTCGCTGTGTCCGGAGGAGAGATTTTTTGGGATGCACTAAGGCCCCTCTGGCACTCAGCCTACGTCTGCATCCTGCTGAGAGTCCGGACCGGTATTTGAGTGATGATGTACATGTACCCTGAGTGCTCTTTTTGTATCAATATTTCGTGGCCCGGCGCTTTGGGCTCCCCTAAATTCAATTTTTATTTTAATTTTTTTTTTTCCTAAACCCCGAGTCAAACCTGCTCTCCCTTCCTTTGCAGCTGCCCATGATCTTCCCAGCCTGTTTCGCAGACCCCTTCCCCTTTCTTTCGCACTCTGTTCCCCGTTCTCTGGATCCCCTCCTGGTCCTTCAGAGGTTTTTCCTGCTCCGGATTAAAGCATCTTCGCCAGCTTTCGCACGGCGTTGTCCCTGAGCATGCAGATCTAGATGGGATTTTTCCAAACGTGCAACCAAGCCCAAGCCATAAAGTTATGATTTCTTGTTTGTGTTTTAAGGTTCGCTGTCCGTCTTCTGCGCTGTGTTTGTGTAGGGACTGGCATGGTGAAACCCAGCCCCGGTTTAGTGCCTGGACAATAAATCTAAGACATAAAACTGGGTTTGTGCTCGGTCTCATCTTTCACTTTTCTCTTCCCGTCAAGGAGAAAGCTACTTGTTTCCTCGTTGAGACTTTTTACAGCATTTGAAAATATAATTTCGCATCCTTTTTTTTTTTTTTTTTCCAGCGGTGTGTGGGTGCGGGATTTTCTTCGCACTCTTCTCTCCCCAAAATCAGGGGCCCTGCGGTGCCGCTGGTCCCGCGAGATGGGCGCTAGCGGGCACGAGGAGCACAGGGACGGCGTTAACGACGTGATGGGGTGGGAATCCCTTCAGCGGCGTGGGAGGTCTGGGACCACGCTGTTGGATTTCTGTGGCCTCGGGCGTCTCCCAGGAGTCCCGCAGGGCAGCAGGCAATATTTCATTTTTGGGAGAAAAGTAAAGGGCATTTTAGCAGCTTGGTAGTATCCCGTTCTGAAAGCAACGCTGTTGTTAGCAGGGTCCAAGTCCTTATTTTTCCCTTTCAGGCTTTCCATCACAAATCAGCATCAAATAGCTTCTGTATTATTTCTTTTTAGTTGCTACTTAGTTTTACAGAGGAAATGAAACCTTTCTCTGCAGCAGGTGAAAGGCAATTTCTAACTGAAAACTTCTTTTATTTTTTTTTTTCCCTGTCTTCCAGACTTCATTTTACGGCCGCTTCAGGCACTTCTTGGACATCATTGATCCGCGCACTCTCTTTGTTACTGAGGTAATGTATCCGCACCTTGTTTTCTGAAAGTCCTGTTTATTAGACAGGTTTGGATTAAAAACAATTTCTTCTGTGAACAGCAGAAGTAATGAAGCCAGGTTTCCAGGGGATTTGTCTCTCACAGTTGATTGATTGCCCAACTGAGCGCTCTCAACCCCGTGGCAGAAACTTGCTCTTTATTAGACATCAGTGAATCCACACCTGTCAGTCTCCCACCTCCCTCTGGTAACTGGTGAGCCCCAGAACTGGTTCCAGTCAAACTTACCGGTGGTGTAGTCTTCTCAGAAGGAACATCCCTACAAGTTTTCATGGAAAAAAAAGCAGGTGAGTAGAGGAGAGAGCGAATATCAGTGCTTCGTGGAAGACGTGAGCTGTAGCTGGGTGGGCTTGGACTGCAGGTTTTTGGTGGCCGCACTCAAGAAGACCTCTTCTGAGCAAGGTGGTATTTTTTTTTCCTCAGTTATTACCCTGTTTATTACAAGCTTTTGGGTTTCTGGCCCATTTATGTGTCGTTAGTGTTGTCCAGCATTGCTGCGTTTCCCTGCTTTCCAAATATCGAGTTAATAGTTGTGGGGAATCCTTTAGAAGAAATATTTCTACCAGTGATCTTAAATTCTGCTTGTTGGCCAGAAAACTGAGGATTTTGCTGTCAGTGAAGGGCCGCTACCTTTTCCTTTTTCTTTTACCTTTTCTCTTTTTATTTATTTATTTTTTTTAAGTTGTGGTAGCATGAGATGAAAATGTGCATGCCAACAATGCTGAAAAAATTGCTCACTGTAGCTAGCGGTGAACTGAGTCCAGTTCCTCACACGCTGTGATGATGGGGGGGAAAAAGAGCTGACTCTAAATAATATTTTCCTTCTAAATCAACTAGCTTTTTTCAAAAACGCGAGGCTAAGATGGATCGTGTTGTTCATTTTGAGTGCCTTGGATGTGCGCCCAAGAGAAGCGGCGACAATAAGGCAGCTGTTCTTACACCGTCGCGTTGAAGGTTGTACTTGCCCCTTGTCAAAGCTCAGGTTCAGATCAAGTCTGAGATCAGTTCTCAAAAGCCACCAACCTCGGTAAGGAGCTCAGCCTGGAGAGGTAACCTGTTGGCAAAAGAACATCGCAGTTCCAAAGACGCTGTTGGCCATCGTTGCGTTGGGATAGAAGGGACTGGAAAATCAGAATATTACTTGAGGATGCGGCGCGCTTTGCAGGTGCTGGAGCTGCTGTTTAAAGAGAATGTAAGCGTGTATGCCGGAATAAAACCAACACTGAGCGTTCAAGGCTTGGTATTGCTCTTACCTTAGCAGAGATTTGGCGTTAAGCGCAACGCAGTGTGTGTTGAAGGAGCGTGGCAGCGTGGGGAATCCTCCAGCGCGCGTTTGTGGTGGTGCAGAGGCTGGTGGATGCAGTTTGTGAGCTCTCTTGATAATTTTTTTTTGTAATTTTGATTCAGCAATTCATAAATGAGTGCAAGGGGTCTTCGCTTCCTGATGATAATTCTTCACTTGGATGAGAGCTTCTGGTAGGACAGAAGAAATGGGTGACTCTGCTCATCTTTTTGGTGGATTTTGTTACACCTCGGCTTGTTTTGTTTTCCTCTTCTTGGAGGAAAATTCTGTTGGGCGGACATCGTCCATCCAGTTCTGTTTTATTAAAATTTCTCTTCCTCTGGGAGCATTCCCATGCTCTAATGCTAATCCTCACCTTTCTCAAGGCTCCATTTAAGCCAGCAGCACGTGTATTTTATTTTTAGGCTGAGTAACCCACCGTGCACAATGCAAGACCAAACTCTTGGGTTTTACGACGGCGTTAACGCAGAAAAAGGACAGAATTCTCAAACCACTTGTTGTGTGTCTCCGAAGCGGGGGGATGTGAGTGAACGTGGTTGAGTCAGTGGTTCTACTCTGCGCAGTTACACGTTTGGGGTGGGGTAAGCGCTTTCACCCTGTGGTTATGGTAGGATACCAAAACAACTCAGTCTGGTTTCGCCGTGTACACAAAACCTGTCATTCTGCCTACCCAGTTTGCCACCTCCCAGCAACAAGCAGTTCTGGTTCCAGAACAGGTCTTTTAGGTTCTTGGAAGGCTCACTTTTCCACTCTTTTTGTGAATTTCTTACCTTTTTAAGGGCGGAATCTCTTCTGCCGTTGGGGGCTCGTCATGCCCCGTGGAATGCAGAGGGTGTCTAGGCTCCTGGCTAAGCTGTCTGTGAGTTGGGTGTCTGCTCTGGACTTTGAGGTGATCCCTCAACCACATGCTTTTCTACCTTCCTGTTGTCCTCTTTTGAAATTGTTAGATGTTTTTTGAAGAGCTTGGTAAGGCTGTGGGTACAGAGCAGTCAGCTGATGTAGCTTGATTTTTCCAGACACCTTTTGATGAGGTTCTTCTAAGAAGGTGAGACCTAGGTTGGGGGGGAAAGAGCAAAATCTTGAGTGGCCAATTTTTATTCTGGAGACAGCTGTCGAGATCTGAGTTCTTCAAGCGATTCTGGACCCCAAACCAAACCTCAACAAGCGGGGCAGGTTTGGTGTCCTTCTGTGGGGTTTTCTAAGGATGGGTCTGAACTTCATGGTCTTCAGGAATGGCTTGGTGGCTCTCCAAGGAAGGAGATGCCCTCCATCCATTTCTTTGTAAGTTTGAATTCTATGATAGTGATGCTTCAGTAGACCTCCTGACGTGCATTTTGTGACGTCTACGTGAGCTCTCTTTCCCTAGAGAAGCCTCTTGGCAAAACAGTTGTGAAGATCTGGGGTCACAGAAGAAGCACAAAAGCTGCTTTGTTGCCTGACCTACTTGCTGTGCTCCGTGTATCTCATCTTCTGCTTTAAAATGCTTTGTACGTACGTGTAACTAAAGGCTGTTTGGTTTTGTTTGATAATTTAGGTGGCAAATTAAGATCTAGAAAGGGTTTGATGAGAAAGCAGCCGTTTACGGAGAGCTCCTTCCCGCTGACAGATGGCTGCATCGTTCAGGCCCGGGGTTCTCGGGGAACAAATAAATTGCTGTTTGTCTTGGAGGAGCTCTCTAGCAAATGCAAAAAAAAAAAAAAAAGTAGATAAATGAGTCTCTAATGGTGAGCTTCTAATGAGAATGAAGGTTAATCCCATGGAAAATGCTGGGAAATGTTATAATATTTATTTTTCTACGTCCTTTTTTTAAATTCCCATCCTTGCATCCTACTGGTGGCTGTGTTGAGGAAGGATGCAGCGATCCCTCTGAGCGGGGGAAACCAAGCAGAGCGACTTCAAATATAATTAATCTCGGTGACAGCCCTCTCCTACTCGCTTATTTATTTCAATAAAGCCAGTTCTTAGCGCAATTTAAAACCTCCTTGTCTTTCGGAGGTCCTTAAGCGTTAGCCCTCAAGGGCCGCGTGCGGAGTACTGGATGATGTTGTAGCCCCTCTTTGAGTCTGTGAACTCTCAAAAAGAAGACGTGCGCTTGTGCCAGGCACGTGGCAGTGGCGGCGGGAAGCCGGTTGCTCCAGTTTCATCGTTAGTGGGTTCTGGCGGAATAATTATCTGTATCAAGCTTACCTACCAACTGAACTTGCTTTCTGAGTGCGTAAGATGTTGAAATAAGGCACCGACCTGGCGTCGATATTGCGTGTAACCTCTAAAGAGAGGATTTTCTTCTGTGCTAATTCGTATAATTACTGGCTTTCTAATGAAGTTTTTTTTTTTTTGACAGCTGCAAATTTGCAAACTTTTCCAATAAGCAGGAAATGTGTCATTTCAGAGGCGAAGCCCAAGGAGCCCTGTCGCTGAGACCATGAGGAACCCCTCCGTGGGTGTAACGCCTGCTTTCGAAATGTGTGAGGTTAAAATGATTGGAATAATACTTTTAATTGCTGGGTAATTAAGGTCCATCGGGAGAAGCAGTAGGGACCAGCAGATATTTTTATAAGGCTAACTTATTCCATCTGACATTAGCCCGGACAGACTGTTAACGCTCTGTGGGAAGCTCTTCGTGAAGAAAGCTGTGGATCTGAAAATAATTCAAAGCAAAAGCGAAATAAGAATTGAGCTGAGCTCGGAGGAGCTGTGTGTTATCTGCTCTTGCTTTATCTCATTGTTCGAAGCATCAATCCACAGAGCGCCGAGCATCTTGCACTCCCATATTTGGGTTTAAAATGGAAGCGGGATTAGATGTATGTTATTTATACGAACGATACCTTCTTACTCAGCAGATTGACTGTCTGTGTTTATTCAGTGTCACATCTGCTGGCTCCACTTGAACAAAAAGTTTCTGGCTCCTGTTGTCTGGCGCTGTGGATCCAATACAATAGGGCCAGCTGGAGTCAAGTCTGCCGTATGTATCATCCGTAGAGCAGCGAGACGAAACGGGAAGCCGTTGAGTCGCTGATGGCAGAGCACAGCTGGATTTCCGTACCCGCCATCAGATTCATGGTGCTGGTGGCCAGAAGACTCTTGCTTTGGATCACGTGCCCGTAAGTCATCGTTGGTCCGAACCCGAAACCAGTGAAACTCATGGACGCCAAGCGGATCATCGCTGGGCTAATTCAGCTTCGAAATCCCGGTACGAGCCCCGTACGAGCAGAGTGAGATGCAAACTGTCCCGGCGTGCCCCGTCCCATCAATGAATTTTCTCTTAAAAGCCTCGAACGCAAAACTTGCCTCTTTTTTTTTTTTTTTGTTTTTTTTTTTTTTCTTCTGTTGATTCTGTAACAGTAATGTTGTAGTGCTGCTGGCATAATGACTGTTATTACGGTCTGTATGTGCACATATGGATTTCTGGAGGCAGCTCGAAGCCATGTGCAGGCATCGGTTGGGATCCAAGAGAAGACAAGGCACAGATCTTAGAGACAGAAACAGTGTGCCCTTGAGCGAGGAGGACAAGGTGAAAAGTTGGTACAAGAGCTCACCTGCTGGAAGGAGGTGTCTGATGCATCTACACGTGTGCAGACATCTATGGGACCCAACGCAGTTGTCCTCTGTCCCACCAGGGTGCTGGAGTGATGGTCCCGAGGGACTCGGAGTGCCAACAAAGGGTTCCTGGAGGCGGCCATCAGCTCGGTGTGATGTGGGCTACTGTCCTGCTGACATCTCTGCTTTTGTTCTCCTTTCTTTGGCATGCCAATCGAAGCCTCGAATAACGTGATCCTTCAGCAACTCTTTCTACCAAGACTGAAACATTCTGCTGGTGTCATCCTGCAGGTCTACTCCAGGCAACGACCTTCTGAGCCAATGCTTGTTGGCCAGAGTCGGGGCAGAACAGGATAAGTCAGCTCTTTGGACTAAAACCTATGGGCTAAATCTAACCAAACCAGTCAGGTACTGGTTTTTGGCCGTGCGGCCAGCTGATGTGGCTTGAGCCATGCAACCTCTCCAAAAGGTGCCTGCTGGCAGCTGTCCTGGCCTGTGCTAACTCCCGAACTGTGACTGGGAATCACTTAGCAGAGGGCTGGATGTCTGAATCAAAACTGTGCCAGAGATCATGCTGATGCAGGCTCGTGCCTGGACTCGACTTGTTTAACAGCGCGGCCATAACCGTAAAACTCAAGCTCCTGGATCAGTGGTAGCTCATTCCGTTTCTCACATGGGATTAATGAACTGAGCTGTGGATCAAAAGCTGGGTGTTTCCCAGCTGCGTTGCGCGACGATCAAGCCTTTTTCCAAATAATTCTTGTTCTTGGGTGGTGTTTCCCAGGTGGACGTGGCTTAGGCTGCTGCGGTGGAGAACCAAGTGTGGAGTTTGTGCTTCGGAGTCTCTGAGCGCGGTAGATCCCTGGCGCTGCTTCCGGGCTTAGGTTTGTAAGAACACCCTCTGGGTGCAGATGGTCTGTCTAGCACCCTATTGTGAGAGCCGAGACCCCATCATCCACCACGAGAAGCGTGCTGGTTTTCACGAGAAAAGGGATCTGAAAGAAATGTTACGTTCTGCTAAAAACTGTGGTTGCATTTTTTAATTTTTTTTTAAGTGATGCTGTAAAAACTCAAGTGACACCCCTTCCTACACATAGCAGTAGAGCAATCGAGCAACAATAAATATTGAAACAGGGGCATGACCTTGTAGACAGACCTCTTTCTTCCCTGTTAAAATGGAAATGAAGTGCAATCCTAGACGTGATCCACTATCATAATGATGCCGTGTCGTGCTGAGAGCCAGGGAGGGGAGCTGGTTGGCATTTGGAGCTGTTGCACGCTGTCAAGTTATTTCTTTTTTTTTTTTTTTTTGGAGACGGTGGTTAAAAGCGCATGCTTGACTTTTCTAGAAGGGATAAAAGGCAACTGTGTACGTTCACTAACAAAATTTTCAAGCTGTGGGTCTACCTGACCACCTCCAAGCCACGCGAAAGGCATCTTCTTAACGTGGTCCTTGCGTTTAACGCTTTTGTTCGCTCTCTCTACCGCTCTTTTTGTCGACCTCGGGAGCCAGCAGCGGCGTTGGTCTAGGACTCTTTTTCTTTGAGAAAGTTCCCCTCTCTCCCCATGGAGCTGAAAGAGGAAATTCATGAAGACTGCATTTTTAAAAGCAAAATCGAGCTCTTTTTTGTTTTCTGTTTGTTACCATACTAAACAAGATGGGATCTGGCCAGGGTTGTTATAGTAACTACTAAGATTTCCTCAAGAGAAGGAGAAAAAAATAGAACACAGACCCATTCATCTCTTCCTTCCAGTTTTTCATTCAGAGTTACACGCTGTTCTGTGGAGATAATTTGCAAGACACACAGTGTAGGTAATTTCAGCGACAAACACACGTACCAGTAATGAGCACAAATGGCTCTCC
This sequence comes from Chlamydotis macqueenii, assembly GCF_036417535.1. Lineage (NCBI taxonomy): Eukaryota > Metazoa > Chordata > Aves > Otidiformes > Otididae > Chlamydotis > Chlamydotis macqueenii. The sequence continues at coordinate 82,915,114 of NC_141559.1, forward strand.
AGAACGTCGTGCTGGCACTCCGGGGTTATTTTCCAGCTTTGGAGGCAAGAACGGTTGTCTTCCCTGGGTCTGCAGGCATGAGTCATTCAGCTGTCTGGCTTTTCACCTCTGAATTATCGGGCTGTCTAGGATATTATACAATTATATTTTATTGATACTCATGCCAGGGAATAACTTGTTCCTAATACGATGTTTTTAAACAGCCATGAGAGCAATAGGGCGAGGAGCTATCAAGACCAACATCAAGAAGCTCCAGTCCTGTTGTGGTCTTGTATGATTACTTTTCTTCACAGCTCGGAAATGCCTGAAACAGCCTAAAAATCCTCTTTGTTTCTCATGCCTGCAGTGCTTTGTAGTTTTCTGGTGATCAACCAGCACTCTTAACTGGTCTTACTTCCAGTTGGCGAGCCTTGAGGGTCTTGCGGAAATTTGAGCCTGCCCAGAAGAGCAGGGCCGCTGTGCCGTTGGGTTTCATCCCGTGTGCCTGTTTCTCAAGGTCGGATTTTCTTCTCGGTGAGGTCCTCAGCCCTTCTGCTGCGTCACCAGAAAATATCACCCTAGTTCCTAACTCTTCCTTTTTGTCTCATGTCAAGAGGACTTGGCGGAAATAATAAGGCCTCATTTCTCAGTCTGGGATATTGGAAAAACGTGGAAAAGATTGACCAGTGACTGGCCTTATCCATGGAAGTGTTCCAGATGCGCTTGTGCTCCTAAAGAAAGCAAGCTCCTTCCAGGAAAGGACTCATGTGTTCAGTCTGTCACTTGGATATTATTTTTTATTAAGATAAGTTTAAATTTTAAGACCGATTTAGCGTATGCACACGTAAGGGAAGGGGGCTAAGAGTTGAGACAGAAATTTTTGTTGCCTCTTCTGTCCTCCTGGATGAGGGCAGTTTGGTTTAAGCAAGCAGCTGGAGGAGAAACCCACCTCTGAGCCCACATTTTGCCAAGAATATATAATTTTTTTTGACGACTCTGTTCCTATTTGATGCTAAGCCTAATCTGAGGTCTTTGTACAGAGCCTCCGCTTCCGCTAATCGATGCGAGAATATAGAAAATATATCAAATACTGGGGCTGGAAGTAATGTGGCGCTGATGATGTGAGCCCAGCCTGTGTAAAACCGGTTGTGGATCTGATCGCAGCCCGTGAAGGAATTGCCCCGATTCCGTATGTCTGGTGTGTTGAATGTTTGAAGGACAATAGTCAGTCGTTAATTGCCGCTTTCAGGTCGGCGTAACTGCTGGCGCTTCCAAGGAAACAACGAAGTACTCTTTGATGTTGGCATGAAAGGGAGGAAAGTGGTTTCCCCGCCACCGATCCCATGGACGCGGGCTGGTAATGAGCTCGGGGACGCTGGCTTTAGTTACAGGGAGGTTGTGAGAGCGGAGCTTGCGGTGACGACCGGGAGCCTTGACGTGATTGCGCTCAAACCACGGGGCGCTGGATGAGCCGCCGTCGCGCGCCGTGTTAATTTAGATTAAATATTCTGTATTTATGAACCGTTCTCCAGCGCTACTATTAGAGGAGCTGCCGGAACAACAGAGCTAGCGCAGAAATGCCAAACCCAAGTCGCTGTTACTCATCCCGATGATGGATAACCTGCGGGACGCTTTTGAAAGTGTTTAGCTGAGCGATTTGTTTGGCTTCAAATATTTGGGAGCCGTTACGCGGTGATCCGGTGCTTTCGGTGAGCTTGGATACACCGAAGCAGCTCTTTGTATCCTGGCTTGTTCCTCTTTAGCTTGGGCTAATCAAGGAATCGTTCTACCTGTCTGCTTCTGCTGTGTGCTTCTTTATTTCAAGAAATATAAATAAAAAATATAGAGTGTATGTCTATACAGAATATAGAGTGTATGTATGCACGTATACATATACACGATGTATGTATTTACTGAAATTATTATATGTATAGTTATTTAAAGTATTATATGTATAGATAAACTTCGCTTCACCTGCAGAAGATTTCTTTGTGTTTCCGTATGGACCAGTAACCGTTCTGGGAGTAACTGGATGACTCTGACAGGTTGGGAGTGTGGCTTCATGCTCTTGTGATCCCTTGAACACACAAAATGTATTTATTCTTCTGTTTTATCACAATTTTTCTGCACATGCAAGTATTAGAGTCGCCAGCGATAGTCAGATTCTAACTTTAACTGATTTTGGTCGTTTTAGAGAGAACGTAACCTGCTGTGGAAGCCCCGTCTGAATGGGTCAGGGGTTCAGTGTAGTGGTGCTTTGAGATCCATCTGAAGTGTGTGAAAATGTCATGATATTTCAGACAAATTAACTCAGCGTGGACTTCAACCCTGGCCCAGGCTGCCCAGAGAGGCGGTGGATGCCCCATCCCTGGAAACATTCCAGGCCAGGTTGGCCGGGGCTCTGAGCAACCTGATCTGGTTGGAGATGTCCCTGCTCCTGGCAGGGGGGTTGGACTGGGTGGGCTTTGACGGTCCCTTCCAACCCAAACCAGTCTGCGATTCTATGATTCTATTTTCTGCTTTTAAGTAGAAAAACTGCCTTTCTACCTTTCTGCCATTCATCTCCAAGATTTACCAGATCTCTGGTACTGTACTGAAGACCCCCAAGTTTTTGTGATGTCTTCTATGGACGCATTGCGAGGGGAAGTTTTTTTTCCGTTTTCTCTTTTGTTTCTTCCTCTGTTCCACTTCTGGAGTTGGATACAAGACAGCAGAGCTCTGCTAGCCAGCAAAACCAGTGTCCGTGCATCCTTTTATATCATATGGGTAAAAGGACCCATCGTAAGGTTTGCACGAAAGGAGATGTAATTCTCTAACTTAATTGCCTTCAATAAAACGATTCCGTGCAGGACGAGCGTTCCAACCCGTGCTCTGTTTTATCCGCAGAGCCGTCTGAAGGAAGCCGTGCAGTTGTTGGAGGATTACAAGCATGGGACTTTGCCCCCAGGAGTCACCAACAAAGAGGTAAGAGGAAAAAGCCTTTCGTTGAAGTTCTGCTTCTTCCTGCAGTCTAAAGCAGGGAGGAGGGAGGCATTTCAGGCTGTGTCTGCAGTCAAATGCACCACTGCGGGGCTTTTTTGGATATTTCTGGCGGTAAAACCCCGAACCGGCGCTGTTCATTGATGGCTGACTTCTTCAGTGTTGCTTCTGGTCCCTTGCAGCTCAGCTGCCAGTGCGTTGTAGTGAATTTTGGGTGGTTCTGAAACTCCCGCGTTATAAACGCCGCTGAGCGGAAGCGATAGCAAGGGGTTCGCAGTACAAACCCGCGAGTTTTGTGTTTAGAAGAAGTAGAAAGTTTGCGAACTGTGATTTGCAGAGTTATCGGTTGGCTTTGGCCAACGCTATTGCTTCCCTTTCCATGGCAAAGTGTGCTTGTGCAGTTAAAAAAAAAAGTTATTTTATGTTTTTAGCTGAAGGAAACCTTGCTGTCAGTCCTCTAGGTTCTTGTACCAGCAGCTGTGATGGGTCAGCCCCCCCTCCTACCATGTTCCTGTTGACATTGAAATTTCTTCACTGAAATAAATGTCTGGGCTACGTATAACCTCCTGGATGTCCTCGTGGTGTAGATGATGCCGTCAGCGGTGGTACTTTTTGCTGGGTGATGTTTGTGCTGCTGGGATGGAAGCTGCTGGAGGTTGTGGAAACCCTACTGATGTGAAGATCTTAGCAGGGCTTAGGCAGCTGCTGAGAGGAGGGTCACTTTGGGTAGAACTTCTGCTTTGGGAAAGAGGGTTGGGCTGGGGGATCTCTCCAAGAACCTGCTTTCTGGAGTTTTGTCTGATATTCATCTGTAGGAAATCATAACAGTTGTGGAACAGAGATGAGTACTGCAGAGGGGCTGGGCTGCTTTTTGAGCCTTTTACCTCCAAATCAGTAGCATGGAACAAAAATCACCAATTTTTTTTCCTGTGAGTATTATCTCAAACTCTTTTCCTTGTCTGTCCACGTGCAGACACCTGACCATGCCACCGACACAGGGGCTTTTTTGCGGTGCGTGTTTGTGCATCTAGCACAGAAGACTTCAGTCCTGTGTCATTTAATGTAACGTAAAGAGCAGCATGAAGGGGCTGCATCAAGAGCAGCGTGGGCAGCAGGGCGAGGGAGGGGATTCTGCCCCTCTGCTCTTCTCTGGTGAGACCCCCCTGCAGCACTGCGTCCAGCTCTGGAGCCCCCAACGTCAGAAGGACGTGGAGCTGTTGGAGAGGGTCCAGAGGAGGCCACGCAGATGCTGAGAGGGCTGGAGCAGCTCTGCTGTGAGGCCAGGCTGAGAGTTGGGGCTGTTCAGCCTGGAGAAGAGGAGGCTCTGGGGAGACCTGAGAGCGGCTCCCAGTGCCCAAAGGGGGCTGCAGGAAAGGTGGGGAGAGGCTCTTCAGCAGGGCCTGGTGTGACAGGACGAGGGGTGATGGTTTCAAAATAGAGGGAGGTGGATTCAGATCAGATACTAGGAAGAAATTTTTTACACTGAGGGTGGTGGGACACTGAACAACTTGCCCAGAGAGGTGGTGGATGCCCCATCCCTGGAAACATCCCAGGCCAGGTTGGCCGGGGCTGTGAGCAACCTGATCTGGTTGGAGATGTCCCTGCTCCTTGTAGGGGGGTTGGACTGGGTGGGCTTTGAAGGTCCCTTCCAACCCAAACCATTCTATGATTGCCAGACCGGCTTCAGGAGATACGCAAAGCAGCCGTGCCAAAAGACCAGTGCACCTCCCAAGGAAACAAGGATGGAACTGGTGGAGAGCTCTTCTCCCGCGCCCTGTGGGTCAGATAACCTTTTATTTTTTTTTTCCTGCCCATGTGTGATAATTTCTTCTCCTGAAAGACAAGTATAGCAGATAAACGAAGAAAATTATAATTTGCGTTCGCTTTAGAAGGTGGCTGTGTGTGTGGTAGGTGCTGTGTTGGGAAAAAGGCACGGCCTCGACAACAAATAAACGGGAAGCGTCCCCTCCCTGCGCGATGTGCGGTACGAGGCACTGCTCTCCTGGTCTTTTGGTGTCACTGCGTTCCTTCAGCCGTAATCTGATGGCTAGAAAAAAGAAACCGGGGTTGAGGAGAGGAGAAGAGCAGCGAATGATGCAGCAGCAGATGAGTCAGTTCCCATCTGCCTTCAGGCAGATGAGATATAAGTCATCCGCCGTGGCAAACCACGCAGACTTCTGACCTACATTTTGGGTTTGTGTAGTGACAAACCTGGGAAATACCCAGGGTTCACTCGGAGTTGCCTTGAGAGAGAGCAAACAAAAGCAGCGCGTTTCTCGTTTCCCTCGGTCACGGCAACATGCGCGGGAGGTGGACCTTGTTCTGCACGTTGTGGGGTTGTGAGTGTAAAATAAAGGTGTAGGGTGGAGGAGGAGAGAGAAAATTACGCCGAAAAATGCCTTTCCTAGAGAAACATTAGCACATCAGTGTAAAAAATTATTTTTTTTTTTTTTTGTAGGATAATCTTGACATGGTGCACTGTGATCCGGTGTCAGTTGTGTTGGGGGGATTTCTCTAGTTTTGCTGGCTGGAGGATGAAGTAGTTCTCCCACGAGGAGCCCGAGGTGGAATTGCAGCATGTGGTGGTTGTTGTGTTTAATTGCGCTTTGCTGCGTTAATTAAGGGAAGCCACAGGGAGAGGGCAACGAGTTACAGGTAGATCTTGTCAAGGCTGCGAGACGGGAACGTTCTCCCAGGGTACCGCAACCGCTCTAAAAAGGGTGAAGATGGAAGGGACCAGAAAGCAGATGATGATCAGCGTGCTCAGGCTGTGCTGGGGTGCGAGCAACCACGATTATGAAGCAGCTGAAGCTGCCTTCTTAACCTGGAGAAGGGCTGCATGGAGCCAGCAGGTATCAGTCCATCTTTACTCCGGAGCTGGCTGGTTGTAACGAAACAGGAGATAAACTGGGCAATAAAAGAGTCAAACGCGGTGTGGCACTCCCGTGATCCATCTGGGTGAAGGTGAATGGGAACTTCTGACTGGGTTAAGCAGGAGCTTCCCAGCGTGGCGTGATGGGCTGGGCCATGATGGTGGTGTTCCTTGAGGGACGCCTGAAAACCCTGAGTCCTTTTGGTCGGAATGCTCCTCTTCTCCTGAGCGTGCTCTTGGGTGGACCTGAATAAACTACTTGCCTGTGTATGGTTGCAGCGAAAGCAGGAGAAAATCTTCAGAAATGTGGTTGTCAATTGTCTCTTGTGAGAGCATCGTTGTCACCAAATGGGTGAAAATCTTTATCCTCTTAAGCAAAGCCACCAATTTAGAAACAAACTTCTCCTGTAGGAGGGCGTTACTTTGCAGTTTTAAGCTGAGGAATTAAAAACTGTGATTAATCATTGCACACGTGGATGTTCTGACGTGCTTTTCTCTGCATCAAAGGTGATCTTTGGAGTCTTTTATTGACGTTGGTTGTTTCTGTCCCCTGAGGCATCTTTAGGGCAATGAAGCTGGTGAGGGGTCTGGAGCACCAGTCTGATGAGGAGCGGCTGAGGGAACTGGGGTTGTTCAGTCTGGAGAAGAGGAGGCTGAGGGGAGACCTCATCGCTCTCTACAACTGCCTGAGAGGAGGGTGTAAGGGAGGTGGGTGTTGGTCTCTTCTCCCAAATAACTTATGACAGGAAGAGAAGAAATGGCCTCCAATTGTGGCAGGGGAGGTTTAGGTTGGGTATCAGGAAACATTTCTTTACGGAAAGAGTGGTCGGGCACTGGAACAGGCTGCCCAGGGCAGTGGTGGAGTCACCATCCCTGGAGATGTTCATAGAATGTGTAGACGTGGCACTTCAGGCCATGGTTTAGTGGCCATGGTGGTGTTGGGTTGATGGTTGGACTTGATCTTGGAGGTCTCTTCCAACCCTAAGATTCTATGATCTTCTTGTCATGCAGCTGACATGGTATCATTCTGCCTTCGTGTTTACTGCTGTGCTGCAGTCACAAAATAACCCTGAACTTCTGGCTTTGCCAACGATGACGCTTTCAAAGAACTAAAAGGCCCAAGTGATCCGTGTGAAAACGGGGTTTCGTTGCGTGCTAAGGTTGTGGTGACGTCAGATGTTGGGTACTCCTCATGCTGATTAGCCAAAAGCTCTCCTTTCCTTCTTTGAGACGACGAAGATCTAAGAGTAAATCTGATGGGAACAGGGCGGTGGAGGACGCAGGGCTGCAAGCAGCGCTCGGGGCATGCCAGCAAACTTGCACTTTGCGCATCCGTTGTTTTCTGACTCTGAGGGCAGAGGGGACGGTGGAGGGGAGCGTGCAGGGAGATCTGGGTAGCTGGCAAGCTTGTCAGTGCAGAATTAAATACGAGTGTGCCAGATATAGAAGTGTCTCATTAATTACTGGTGCATTTGCAGAACATACGACGTGGCGGTTGATTGCTTTGGGGGAGGGGAAGCACCTCACTTGCGTAGATACCACCCCAAATTTTCTACCGGTGAACCAAAGATGCCTGCAGAATACGTTTTTGCTTTCCTCAAGCTGAGTTTTACCATTTTTGTGGCTGGAGGATGGACTCTGGCTACGAGGCATTAACAACTTGCAGTTGTTCTGCTGCAAATTCAGGAAAGGGGAGTGCTGCGGCTCTGGAGAGGTGCCCACTTTGTGGCTCGCGTACACGGGCTGATGTTGGAATGAAAGACTGAGCCGTCTGATGTTTTACCTAGCTGATAACTGGGTGTCGCACGCACCTCTGATGCACTGAGGAAGTTGCCACATGCTGGCAGAAGACCAGCAGATGAGAGGTAATTCGATTTTTGACTGGTTTTTTTTTTTTTTTTCCTTTAATTTGCATCCTTCTTTGACCGCAGACAGAGCTTATCCCCTCGTGTTCACCATGGGCAAGAGATGTATACTGGAGTAGTGACTTGGCTCATCTGATGTGGTGACACAGTTGTATCTGAGAGAGGCTAATTCGCTGTTATTCCTCATCAGGATGGCTGGGTAGAACTTCATGTGGTGCTCAAGAGGGAGGCACTCAACTTTCATCTTCTTTGTTTAAGAGCCGATTTGGGTTTGGTTGCTAGAGCCCCTTAGCGATGCACTTGCTACGCTTACAACAGACTCTTCAGGCGTGAATTGGGTATGGCACGTGCGTAGAAGAGATGCCTGGATGATCTTCTAGGTTTCATAATCAGAATCAAAATCATTCTCACCTTAGAAGCCTTTAAAAATAGGAGCTTGGGCAGAGTTTTAATGCATTAGCTTTCTAAGAACCCAACCCCTCCTCCCCCCAAATATCATCTTAAGAGATCAAGAAGACAAGTTGTTTTGACAGAGTTGTTTCACTAATCTCCTGACTGATCCACTTTCATGGTACGGCACGTTTGACAGTGTTCAAATTCCATTTTTTTAAATTTTTTTTTTTTTCCTCATTCAGAAATTCGTGGTTCTCCTGAAGGATGGCAGGCAGTAGCTGAAAGCATAACAACAGCTCAGCACAATCTATATCGCTTGCTGAAATGGTTTCATCACATGAAAAATGGAAAATATAAAAGCCTAAAGCTATGTGATGTCAACTATCTCCTCCACACTTATCTTCTTGACAGGGCTCTTGTAGAGCGAGTCTTTCTCTTCGGCATTTTCAGAGCAGGTTTTTCAAAATGAGCCAAAATGGAAAAATTATGGACTACCTAAATAAAAAAAAAAAACTCTAAAGAGCCATAATTGTACTTTGCTCCAGTTCCCCATGACCATCTCTAAGCCAATTTCCAGAAAAAATGCTGCTTCGCTCCAGTTACTCTCTCTGAGATGATTCATGGACACCAGTGCTGCCAACACCTGCATCTCTTCCACGTTCAGGTCTCTCGCACTCATCCCGTAGCTCTTGTACTTGCTCGTGAACCGGAGTGGTTTCACCGTTTGGGAAAATGACCGTTAACTCAAGGTGGTAAAAACTAATTTCTTGGGCGTCATTAGCAAAAATGAAGAATTGATCTCTTAACTGTCAATAGTTGCTAGACTGCTGAGAGCTTTTTATTGAGGGAAACTTCGGGTTTCTTCCTGCGTTAGGAAAATGTTTTAAAAACATGATTTTGGGTATAGGTGTATCAATTATGTGCTCAGCAAAACAAAGGACAAATAGCTGCTTGATAAGTATTTATTCAGTGCTATGTATCTGAGCTAGAAAACATGCTCCAAACTCAACATATCTGAGCTAGAAAGCATGCTCCAAACTCAACTTCTTCAGTTTTGCTTATTCACCCAACTTTTTCTTTGAACTTTTAAGAGCTAGGCTTGGTTTTTAGTAGCTATGAAGTCAGGTATTTCAAATTCCACTTATTGAAATCCCACCAGCCAACCGAAAACATTCTGTGTGGTGGAAATACCCCACAGGGTAATTAAGCCCCCTCTCTGACAGATTCTTACGATTTCAGAATTTTTCTCTAAATAAAAAGATATTCTTGGTAGTGCAACCATTTGGGGTGTATTTCTGGTGTCCTGGTCGTTGGGGTTAGATACCCTAACAGGACTGCAAGAATTGTGTGGAACGTGCTTGGAGAACAAACTCCCTGAAGGCTTTGGGGAGGTTTGGTGTCCTGGTCGGGGATTTTGGGAGGTTGCGTGTCTCAGCATTGGGTGGTTGAAGCTAGAAAACAGTAGGATCCTTAGAAGCAGGGGGAAAAAAGGAAATGTGTAAGATTCTGTGTGCAGTTTGGGGCCCCTTAGTAAAAGAAGGACGTTGAGGTGCTGGAGCGTGTCCAGAGAAGGGCAACGAAGCTGGTGAGGGGTCTGGAGCACCAGTCTGATGAGGAGCGGCTGAGGGAACTGGGGTTGTTCAGTCTGGAGAAGAGGAGGCTGAGGGGAGACCTCATTGCTCTCTACAACTGCCTGAGAGGAGGGTGCAGGGAGGTGAGTGTTGGTCTCTTCTCCTGAGTAACAAGTGATAGGATGAGAAGAAATGGCCTCCGATTGTGTCAGGGGAGGTTTAGGTTGAATATCAGGAAACGCTTCTGTACTGACAGAGTGGTCGGGCACTGGAACAGGCTGCCCAGGGCAGTGGTGGAGTCACCATCCCTGGAGGGGTTCAAAGAACGTGTAGACGTGGCACTTCAGGACATGGTTTGGTGGCCAAGGTGGTGTTGGGTTGATGGTTGGACTTGATGATCTTGGAGGTCTTTTCCAACCTTAAAGACTCTGTGATTCATGTTGATGGAGAAACTGGTTCGGTTGTCATTCATGTCCTGTCTTCTCCAGCTCTGTAGGTACTATTGTGTTATTGCCCTTCTGTGAAGGTTTCTTCATCTCGTTTGTATGCTCTTTCCGTGCCTCACTTTACCGATCTCTCGTTACACCTCAGCAACCTTTCCAGTTCGCATCCCTTGCAGACCGTGCGGCGGCAAGAGAGAGACGCGTTGAAAGGCCTGCTGCCGCAAGCCCTTTGGAAGGACGCTTTCCGCCAGCGGCTCCCGGGGCTGGCAGGATCCGACCCTTTGCGCGCAGCTCGGGTGGCTGGTGCGATCTGTGAGTGGGTAGGTGAAAATGACACACGCGAGTGCGCTGGGAGCCAATTTGCAGCAGAAGGTATAGACTGTAACGTATCCAATTCGAAACAGGGCAGGCAATTCCCCAAACTGCCTCCTGGAGGGAATCTCCGCTGGAGTAAGAGGGTTTCATCTGAGGGAATACTTTCTCCTATAAAAACAGGGCTGGGAAAATATCAGCCTGATAAACGCGGATGGAAGGCCAACGCGCTTAAAAGCCAACGTTTTCCGGAGCTCGGTGCCGAGGTTTCGCCTCGGACCCGGAGGCTGGACCAGCTGCGGGGTGTAACGACGTGGCTTTTGTCCGTCACCTTCAGGCTTCTCGCGCTCGTTTGTAGGATCGCGTCTGTGTCCTGCGCGCGCGCGAGTCCCGTTCCCAACCTGTCCGACAGACCAGCACAGCTTGGAGGAACAGATTGACGCTGGCATGTCAGCGGTGGTGAAAGTTAGAGAGGAGCAGCGCTCGGCGGCTATCAGATAGAGAGAGAGAGATTGAAATTGCTCCCGTCTCACCACACAGCTGCTTTTTTTGCTGGGTGAATTTTTTTTTTTTTAATGTGCTCGGTGCCGCAGAAATACGTGCCCTCTTAAACAGTGATGAACGTCACGTGTGGACAAAGACGTCCAGGCGCTGAAGATCCGCCTTGGAAGGACTCCAGTAAGGTATCAGCACTGGGAATATTTTATTATGAGCTTCAGGCTGCTCTTATCTTTCAACTCTTCCCCCAGAATACCTTATACTTTTATTATTATTATTATTATTTTTTTTTTTACAAGGCTAATGAGCAAGTTAGGATCAGAGCCCTGATTTGCCCCGTTTGTAGACTCCTACCACTCTGTCCTAAAAACTTGGTATCTAAACAAGAAGTAGAACGCGGTCAAAGAAATAAGGTGATGAAGGCTCATCGTCCTCTTCTACCTCCCCTCCGTCCCCATCTGAGGCTGGCGCCCCGGCTTCTCCCCGTGGTCCTGCCAGCAGAGAGAGGCAAAGAGCCGCAGAATAGCAGGAGTGTCTCAGGGTTCTTCGCGTGCATTGAAGGAGGGCTCCCAAGAGCGAGCGATGCTTTCAAGGTTTTTATTTTTTTTAACCCAATAAAAACGAAACGCAACCCTTGGAGGCACACAGCCGTTGGTCTTACGGAGGAAACGCGCCCCCGCCGTAAAGACGATACCTATTCAGTTTGTCATTCCCTGAACTTTTTGTGTGATCTACTACAAATTTACTCCGTGCCCAGAATATCGCAAGGGAAGGCGCGATGCCATGACAGCGTGAGCTGATCTAAGTCGGCGCTGCCTCCTCTCCTCCCGGCCATGTGTTCCCACCTCCTTGCTGGCTTGCGCTGGCACAGCTGGTTCAGAGAGCTGATCTTAATAAAAACTAGAGCTCCCTCCTCCTACTCCCAAAACGCTTCGTTTTCTGACTCGAGCAGCTCCCTGTGTTTTCTGTCTGCTCTGCACCGCCTGTACGAGGAAGTGGTGGAGCCACCATCCCTGGAGGTGTTCAAAGAACGTGTAGATGTGGCACTTCAGGACATGGTTTAGTAGGCATGGTGGTGTTGGGTTGACGGTTGGACTGGATGATCTTGGAGGCCTCTTCCAACCTTAGTGATTCTGTACAACGTGGCGCGCACGCCTAAGGTGGGGAGGGGTGCTGGGGCTGTCGTACCATAAACACGTACCAGCTTGGGCTGCTGAAGATGAGTCTGTGGCGGAGGTAGGAGATGAATCCAGATTTGTTAAGACCAAAACTAAACATTTCGAGCTGTGGATCGTTGGCTGACTAAAATCCTCGTGTCTTGGAGCTACAAAGTGTTTAGGGTTTTTTGATCCATCCAGATCTTCCTCTTTGTCTACCATAGGATCATAGGCTGGAGGGTACCTCAGGAGGTCATCTAGTCCAACACAGGTCCCTGGAGTTACTGTTGGAAATCTGTCTGTTCATTGGACTGTGTGTTTACTCATACAGAGATGTTAAAATGCGTGAATATTTATTTGTTAGAAATCAAGAGCAGCGAGACAGCTCTATCGCCCAGTTTTGTACCCTCAGAAACTCCACCCTGAAAGCTTCACCCCTTCAGCATAAGGGGTGATTGGGGCGGGGTGGGGAATAAATTAACAATAAACCCAAAGTGAATGATCTGTAGTGAGAGGAAAAATGCAGTTTTTTTGAAGTTGTCCCTCGGAGACAGACACTTGCTATTCTCCAGCCAGCCCCTTCCTGCGAGCGTTGGCGGCGCATGAACTGCGGTGTGCCACTTGTGACTTCTCACTCCTCAGCCTTTCCGAACGCGGGTTTTGGCGACTCGCTGTTTTGAAACTGTTTCATTTCTTCCCCATTAGTATCAGTGAAGTGAAAAGAGGCTCACCGCCTTAATGGGCAGCTATTTATTCCTGTGTTCCTCCTTCAATCATCTTAGCAGCGGGAAGAGCCGCTCATGCTGTCCCAGACACAGCAGAGAACGATGAATCTATCAGAGGCTAAACAGCCTCCCTTTTGGAGAATAATAGCTTTTCTTAGCAGTGTTGATGAAGAGCGAAGAGGTCCATTTGCAGTAAACTGTACTTTTTTTTTTTTTTTTTCCCCCCCACTCTGGTTTCTTGCAGGATGCGATAAAACGTAGATATCTTGGTTGTCCTGCTGCTTCCTTTTCTTTGCGGGAAGGGAAGCTCTTTGCTGGTCCAAGGGCTGAACTTGGACCTCTGTCTTCTGCAATCTAAGTGTTCTCTGTGGATGGTCTAAGGTGGGTCAACCATCTTAGGCATTATTTCCAGACCGGCAAAGGACAAAAGGCACCTCGGGAGCTTGGGCAGAGGTGTTGGAGGTTACTGCACCTCAGAGAAACCGTGCTAAGTTTGACTGTTGACACCCTTACTCGGTGACAAATTGGCTTTGCTTCATCTCATCATTTGAGGATTAAGAGAGTTTATCTAAAGTCATGCCTCGATTACAAACCTAATGAGATTTGCAAGCTCCGTACGGCTAAAATAATCTGAAACAAATCTGATTTTGTTGACCAAGTTGGAGTAGCAAGCCTGGTTACCGAAGCTGTGCTTTGAACCGTGTAATGGCGTCTAAGTCCTTGTCCAACCCCGGTGCAAGTCATCGTTTGCAGCGAGTGCTTCTTCCTCTGCTTTAGTCTTTCCGGTAGAATGCCGTGAGGATTAATTAGTTAATGTTTATTGAGTGCTGCGAAGTGTTATTTAAGTGCTATCTTATTTTTATCAGTCGGGACTTGATTCTCGTTCCACCTACACTTGGTTTTGTAGCTGTGTAAATCCGTGTATTTCGCCGGAATTGCTCACGGTTTCCGATTCGCTTCCCAACACCGAGGCGCTTGCCTTGCAGTGCTGCGGCGCGGGCAGGTGTCAGCCGGTGCTCTTCAACACGTGAGCTTGTTTGAAGACTTTATGGTTCTACAGGCGGGCAGCAGCTCGCGGCATGGCTGGATGATGCGTAGGACAAGGAAGGAGATTTCTGTTGGCATCCAAGAAGAGGAGCAGAAGCTTCTGGTGCCTCTTTTGCTGACTTTTAGCACCAGGTCCAGGGTAGAAAATTTATAGATACCCTGTGTGATTTATCCCATGCGTTGGGTCATTTGATCTTTATCTCCTTAGAGCTAAAACCTTTTTAACATAACGATTATTAGGAGAAAGGTTGTAAAAGGTCCGTTGGTGAGGTTTCCTCCTGAGGAGCAAGTGTAGACAGTGGCTTTTGTTGTCCTGTTTTCCATGTTTATTAGTAAAGCCAGGCATCAGATTCCATAAATATTAGCAGGTAGGGTTGGGAACATCAGCCAGGTTTACAGACATTCAGGTGACATTAAATGTGGGACCAAAAGGTTTGGGATTCCACCACTGTAAATCTTGGCTGGAGCTTGGGGTGTGCATTTGTCTCTGTGTTCAATATCACTTTTCAAGAAGTGGGATTTTGGGACTGAAGCTGGAGGGGAGTGGGAGAAAGCCACGCACAGCATGAGTGATGGCCCTCCTGGGAGGGAAAGCACGGGTGGGGAGTGGAGCAGAACGCGTTGTAGTTCTGTAGGGCTGCACCAGACTGCCTCGCGCTTGGCACTGGTCTTCAGTTTTGGTGAAATACTAAAAATAGATGGATACTTGTTTCTCTTCATGTTACCTGCTGAGACGTTCTGGGGATGCTGCCTGGAATGGACTGACCACCATTTAATAACGAGAAAGGCAGTGGGGGAAAATCATAGAATCACAGAATCTTTGAGGTTGGAAGAGACCTCCAAGATCATCAAGTCCAACCGTCAACCCAACACCACCATGTCCCCTAAACCATGTCCTGAAGTGCCAGTTCTACATGTTCTACAGTGAAATAAAAGTGTTCTAAGATAAAATCATCAACTTTCATCGAACTACCCTTGGAATCCAAAAGATGCCATAGCTTTGCAAGCCATGCCGAAGTCGGTACGAGCTGCAGGTGCTTGACGTTTCAGAGTGTTTTTACTTCTGGAGCCAAACCCAAGTTGAGCCAGAACCAGTCACATAGGTCCAACTTAAAGTCAATGGAGAGGAGCAGGCGCTGCTGGAGCGCAGGTTGTGCGGCACGTACTGGTCATCTGGTCAGGATGAGTCGGACCGCTGAAATAAAGGAAATCCAGAGAATTTGCTGCAGTGGGTATTTGTTTTGTGGTAGATGTCTGTTAGAGGGAACGAGTCCCACCTCCCGTGTCGTACTCTAGCCGTTCGACTACCAGTTAAGGGATCTAGAATGGGGTTAAAATTTATTCATCGCTATCACTTGACACTAATGCAACGCCGGATCCCTGTTGCTGCTCTGAAGTGTTCCTCGGTGAGCTTTCCAAGCTCGGTGAGTTATGCCTTTTGAGCAAGGTTTTCTTTTTTTTCTTCTTTTCCTCTGGTTTTGTATCATTTAAACCATCGGGGTTGTTGGAAAGCACATCTGGGTTTGGAGGCCTCTGAATGGCCACACACGTGGAAGCAGATTGCTCTTCTTCAGAACGAGCTTTGCTGCATCACGCGTTCCGCTGCCGACACCCAATATTTGGAATTCGGTGTGGGGTAGGTAGTCTGAGCTTCGCTTTAATAAACCTTGCGACTCCCGGGGTGTGAAGCTCCTGGCAGTTTCTGCTGGGGTGCAAACTCCAGGCTGTTACCTCATTAAAATCCAGATTTCGTGGGTGTAGGCGAGGTCTCGTGAAAGGGCGAGAACCTCCCTGATGGAGCGAGCAGGGGATGAGCAGATCTTGAGATGGAGCTCTGTCTCCGCTTGGCTGGGCAATGAAATAAATTAACTGGAAATACTCACCCTTTGGAGGATTTCCTCTTCCCTCTTTACTAGGGGAATTTTGCGAACCGTTGAAGTGATGTTGGTGCAAAGTCTAAGGCAGATAGGCCAGTTAGTCATTGCGGAGCTCCAACTGCTGTGTTTTCTCGCGTACGTAGGGCTCATCAGACACATGACTCCTCGTTAGCGCTTTGAAAATACCTGTGCCTTGTCATTATGGGTGTTTAACGTGCAATTTTCTCTACAGAGAAAAACTGACGTGGCATATCCAGAGCATGTAGATTGAAGATTGTTTCAATGTCTTCTACAGTATTATGCAAGGAACTGGGATCCTGTTGGCACGTAGAGTTGGGGGAGGGAAGCTTTAGAGCATCTATGATAGATTCCCAACATCAAATCTGCCTCCATTGACCGTAGGGAGGTGGGTGCTGGCAACGCGAAGGAGTAGGTGGTGTGAATCTGTCGGTGCTCTCCAGACCTGAGGCGCTGGAGGCCAACTTCAGCGACATAGTAGGTGGTCCGGTTACGGCCAACCGAACTGGCGTAGAAGCTGGCCGCTGGTTTTAGCAGCGTTGGAGCCTGCTGTAAACGAGGGTGGAGAGTTTGTAAACGTGGTTTTCTAACCTAGCTGAAACTTTGTGCAGAGAGGAAAAAGAAAAATCTTGTCTTTGAGTCCCGGACCATGAAGTCTTACCGTATTTAAGAGGAGGGAAGTTAATATCTTAAAAATAACTGGTACCCTTCGTACTGTTTTATAGTGGCAGGTGTTAGCTAATAGATTTCGGCTGGATATATTCTTTAAAGAAATACTTTTTTTTGAAAGCTATCTCTAAGCTGCAATTCTGCTGCTAAATAAGGAATGCTAATGAATGTCCTGGCAACCAAAGATCATATCTGTCCTCCAAGAGTTATTCTGGTCTCTAGCTCCTCACCGCAGCCTTGGTTCTCTTTAGGGTGTGGCAGTGTTTGGTACCCTTCCTTAAATGTCATAAACGTGTAATGTTTTTGGATAACTGAGTTGAGTTCCTTAGTTCAGAGTTTTAAGACTATCTGCTGTAGGTGGTAAGCAAAGTGGTGAGGTCCTCTTGCTCGAAAAATTGTAGAAAAAAACCCAGAATCCTGGGAAGGATGGGTGGAAATATCATCTGTGAGTCCAGTGTCCTGAGATGCTGGTGGTGGGAGTACTTGTGAATGGTCCTGGAGCTGTTTCTTCCACGACCGTGAAGGACATCTCCACAAAGCAGAGCCTGACCTATCCTGGTGGAAGGCTGAAATGGCCACCGGCTGGAGGAACTTGTCTGTCGCCACCTGCTTAAGTTGCTGGGCAGATAGCGGGAAATGTGGGCGGTGCTCCAACGCTCCTGCCCCCTTGTCGTCTGAGCTTCTTTGGTGTAAACCCATGTAGGAGCGGGTTGGGTTCTTGCACCCAAATTTCAACGGTGGCGAAACCGCTACGCAGCTTTGAGCCGGTAATATACGGCAAAAGTGATGTAAAGGAAGATCGTCTATTATAGGAGACCCGCCCAGTACAGGCTGCCTATATTTAGAGATCAGGGACCTAAATCGAACAGAAATTGAGCACGAATCTGGAGTCATTCCACGTCCTCCAGCGAGGACGCTTTGGATTCATGCTAGCGTAAATGAGATCAAAATCTGGCTGCTTCTCGAAGATGGCCGGAGAGACCGTGAATGAAATCCCCGGCAAAAATAGAGCCTTGCTCTCAGAAACGAGCCCCCCAGCTGGCAAGGCTCGTCACAGAACTGGAGCTATTGAAAAACGCCGCAGACAGAAAATGAATTAGAGGAGAAAAAAGTGAAAATGAGCTGGCAGAATCTTTAGGTGACTCATCAGGTGCATCTTGTAAAGTCTCTTTCTGAGAAGTAATGAAATCGCATGTTCTAACAATATTTGCACTGCAGCAGGAAAATGCATAAATATTGGGATCAATTAATGAAATTAGATAATTTGACCAAAAAAGCCATAGAGCTGGCTCAGAAACCATCCCTCTTCCTTTTTGCTAGTCTTCGTGCTTGCAGTTGGAGAGGAAAATCCCGTGATTTCGTTTCACATCCAAGATAGGTGAGACCTGGGCAGACGCAGGGTTACTGGGACGCTCTGTGTAGTCACCTGCAGCTCGAGGACTTCCACCTTCACCCCTTGGAAGTCCTCGAGCTGGTGGGCAGGCAGGTGCAGAAAGGCCCTGGCAGATCTCTGGGTGTGCATCCTTCCACCCTCTGGATTTTAGAACCGTTGAGGGCATCTGGTCTCTGCCAACCACAAACATTGTCTCTTCGTGTCCCTCAAACCCTGTTCCCATTCCCTGTGTAAAATGGGAAACAAAGATTTTCCTTAAAAAAAGCAATGTTTAGGTATTTCAGTGACTTATTGCATGCAGTGGAGGTCATCACGGAGCTTCAACCGCATCCTGGGCTGCACCCCCAGGAGCGCGGGCAGCAGGTCGAGGGAGGGGATTCTGCCCCTCTGCTCCGCTCTAGTGAGACCCCACCTGCAGCGCTGTGTCCAGCTCTGGAGCCCCCAACATCAGAAGGACGTGGACCTGTTGGAGAGGGTCCAGAGGAGGCCACGCAGATGCTGAGAGGGCTGGAGCAGCTCTGCTGTGAGGCCAGGCTGAGAGAGCTGGGGCTGTTCAGCCTGGAGAAGAGGAGGCTCCGGGGAGAGCTGAGAGCGGCTCCCAGTGCCCAAAGGGGGCTGCAGGGAAGGTGGGGAGAGACTCTTCAGCAGGGCCTGCTGGGACAGGACGAGGGGTGATGGTTTTAAAATAGAGGGAGGCAGATTCAGATCAGATACTAGGAAGAATTTTTTTACACTGAGGGTGGTGGCACACTGGCCCAGGTTGCCCAGAGAGGTGGTGGATGCCGCATCCCTGGAAACATTCCAGGCCAGGTTGGCCGGGGCTCTGAGCAACCTGATCTGGTTGGAGATGTCCCTGCTCCTGGCAGGGGGGTTGGACTGGGTGGGCTTTGAAGGTCCCTTCCAACCCTAACCATTCTGTGATTCTATGATTCCATTCTGGAGTGAGAGCTGAATTTGGAGTGAAATACTGGGGTTACTGGTATCAGTGGGTCAATTTATGCTGTTTATAATGAGTTATTACCTTATTCCAACAGTGTTTTCATGGATTTGTATTTGGGGAAGGCACTAAACCTCGGGTGAAGACGAATGGCAGAACGGGGCTCAATTAGTACCGTCATAATGCTAAAATCTTAAGCGTCTATGCCCGCATCGCAGAATACGCGCACGGCGCTTGGGTGGGTGTTCTGGTGGGTAAGCGGGCAAACGCGAGCTCTCGGAGCAAAAAGAGCTATCGCCGTCGTTGGATTTCTCCACAGCGAGAGCAGAACTCGTCAGGTTGGCCTACCCTTGGGCTGGCAGCGGTACAACTGTTGTTGGAATAATTTGCCTGGTTTCTGGCGGCCTCGATTCAAGAGGATGTTGACAAATTGGAAAGATGAAAAAGAGCCACGAGGGTGGTTAAAAGATTGGCAAACGCGCTTTGCCAAGGAAACAGCCAGTCTCCTGGCTCAGATGAGTTTTATTTTATTTTATTTTATATTTTTCTTGAAGGGGAAGTTAAAGGGTGGCTTTAGCAACTCCAAGTACCTGCGCGAAGGACAAAAATAGGCAAGGCCGGAGGCTGTCAGACGGAGGCGTAACACCGGCCGGCGCCCGGAGGTTGGAACCAGGCTTGGGCTGAGCAGAGCAGTTTTCAGTAGTGAAAGCAACGATCCGTTGGGATATCTCACAGGAGTCCTGGTTTTTCATCACGTACATCAAAAGGGGAGATTTTTCTGAGATTGTAATTTGCGTTGCGGCGCAATTCGTGGAGGAAAGCCCTCCGGCTTCGTTAAGCACTGGGCAAACTGGGTTTATGGAGAGCACCTCCTGAAGCCAGGCACCTACTCCTCCGCTCCACCCGCCCCCCACGCAGGGCGTTTCTCCCCCGGTGCTTGTAGATCCCCGCCGCCCGAGCCCGATGGGAGGTGTTCTGATGCTGCTGAATTGCGGTCGGTAAATAACTCTAGGCACTCCTGAGAGTTTTAAATGAGATTTTTTTTTTTTTTTTTTTTTTTTCCCCCCCTCCTCTTCATGAGCATTTTTCAGTGCAAGTGTTTCCCTTCCTGTGAGAAATGAAGAGCAATGTCCGGCTTATTCTGAATCCAGGTTTTATTTGAAGAGTTATTTATTTTATTTCCCTGCAGGGCTTGCTCCACCTTTGTTCCGCAGCAAGCCCCGCTTTCCGCGGGAAGCTCGTCCAAGGCGACGCTGCGCTAAATTTGCCTTGAGATCTCCCCGCGGCAGAGCTGCCGAGATGATTCTGGATTTGTAAAGCTTGTAGCAGAGCATGAAGTCTGGCTGTCGCTATTCTTTCGTACCGTTCTATCTGGTCTGGCTGCTCCCACCGGCCAGGCAGATTTGAAGGAGCTCGGTGCATGTAAAGGATCTTTAAATACACCCTGGGAGGGTGCGGAAAACGCGTCTCTTTTAAAGCAATCCCGCGCGTCGTTTACTACGGCAGCTAAAAGAGGAATATTTGGGGCTTGGTGTAAAACTTGTCTTGTAAAAAAAACTTGCTTGTTTTTTAAAACGCAATATTCTCTTTTGTTTTTCTAGCTGTGGGGAGCTCAGAAAATCAAGCAGGTAATAAATTTTTTAAATATTTCATTATTGCTGTCAACTATTGCTGCTTTTTTTTTTTTTCCTTTCTGCCGAGGGATGCTGTCCTCCTCTCCATCATTGACTTTGCCAGGTGCTGTTTTGTCTTGCCGCAGAAATGTAAATGCAGAGAACACAGTTGCCACCAAAGAGTCTGATTTTTTTTTTTTTTTTTTTTCTGTATTTATATATTTTGATGTCTTCATTTTCTCCTTCCTGTCTAGTCAAGAGATTTCTTGTCTCCAGGCTTTTGGAAATACTTTGACAGTTCTTTGGTAAGGCTTGTGACTGTGTCGTACCTTCCTTCTCTGCAGTCCCGCATCGCTCGGGGGTTGGTTTTTCATCCCCAAACCATTTACTACTGGTGCAACCTCCCGGGCTCGTTGTAAAATTTGGTAAAAACGAGCCGAGTGAGCGTTGTTGTCGGTAAAACGGATTTAGGATTTCCGTGGAGGCTGGGCTGCCCGCAGCCACCGGCGTTGGCTGGGAAGCTGCGGATGTACGTAAAGATTGAACGATCCGGCAAATCCGAATCCCGTGGCACGCGAGGGGATTTTATTTGGGTCACCCTTACGGTGACCCACCCCTGCCTGTTTTTATCCCAGCTCAACAGCAGCGTTTCAGGCTTCCCACGACATGCTGCAAACGGGGAAGACGTTCCTCGGTGTGACTCCGTCCGCCGTGGCTAGGCCGCGCGAGTCCTTACGAGGACTCATTCGCTTCCCGAGCCGCACAAAATGATTTACACCCTCGTTCCCCGATGCTGTCCGGTCGAAGGTGCCGTTTGTAGAGCTGCGCCTTGCCAACTGTTGCCGCGCCTTCACTGTGTCTGTCTGTTTTCCAGGCCATCATCCATCCCGACACAAACGAGACCATCTTCATGCCTTTCCGAATGTCAGGTATGGTATGTCCTGATCAGACAATCGTTAATTTGACCTAGAATTGGTACAAAATGTTTGTTTTCTTTTCTTTTTTTTTTTCCCCCCTCTTTTTTTTTTCCTGAATTGCATCTTGTCAACAATTAGGCCAAGATCAGAAACTAATTAAAATGACTAAATCCCTTTGCAGTCAAGGAGAATCAGGAACCTTCAGGCCCGTGTGAAGATCTAGTGCTTAATATTTTCCTTTCCTTCAGGTATTTTGACGTGCACTCAAGCCAATGGCTTTTCTGGCATTTTTGAGGTATCCACCACTATAACGGGCATTTTAATTTTGTCGTAAACAACGAAGCTTGATGCCCAATGAGCGGCTTAGGAGAGAACGGGATGAGCCCTATTGTTCCGCATGCGCTGGTACCTAATAGCGTTGGGAGCCCAGGACGGATCGGCTTGTCTGTGGATTAATTGGGCTGCTTAATCATTAAATTGTTACCTCCTCCTTCCCGTTTTGGGGTGTCCCTTTGCCATGGGTTGAAAAGTGGCTCTTTTGGGGATGCAAGTGCAGCCTTGGTCCTTTCCCAAAGGACCTATTTAGATAGTTAGGACCTTTTTTCCATATTTTTGGGAGGAACATCTTCACCTGAATTCTGGGCACAGTGGAGAAGTCACAGGGTTGGTGGGTTTTGTTCTCCAGTTCTTTGAGGAAGGATGATGCTGAGGGTGAAGCGGAGGGGAGAAAAGCCAGGACCCAGGCTTTACTGCCTTCTTCTGTAATTTTTTTAAAGAATTTTTTCTCCCTCTCAGGTCTTTGCCCTTTCCAACTGTAAATTGGATCCATGAGGCTTAATTCAGTAATGTTGGTGAAATGCTCCAAGACCTTCCAGTGGAAGTCGTAGAGATGAATTATAATTAGCACAAAAAATTGGCAGGCTTAGCAGGAGAAGAAAGTGAAGCGTTTGATTTTTGTGGCACTCAACGAGATTTGGGGTAAAGGCTTGTCTCTATTAGAGAGCTTTAACTGCCACCTGTGATTCAAGTGGTCCCTCTCTCCTCCACGATGCAAATAAACTTTCTTCAGGGTGCTTACACCCTGGTCCTTTTTTTTCTACTGACCTAGAAATAAATGAGCTCTCCTGGTCTAAAACCACTAGCAGAGAGCTTGATAAAGCAGACGGTGAAAGAGGGAGGGCCCACCTACGGCGGCGTGGTCCTGCATGGGCCCTGCAGCTTGGTAGATGCCTTCATGGGCATCTTTGGCCTGCTGACCTGGTGGGACCAGGCTCAGCGAGAGAGGAAGGGGCGCGGAAAGCTGGAGTGTTTTCTCCTGGGTTAGCGAGGGTGGGTGGTGGGAGGGCCTGATGAGCCACAGAGCTGGCACGAGGGAGGGAACAGATTGCGTGACTGAGCCTGGGAAGGGGGGCAGGATCTCCCCCCTTTCCGTGGCAGCAAGCCACTGGGTCAGCTCCGTTAGCAGCACTGCGGCATAAAATCATAGAATCATGGAATGGTTTGGGTGGGAAGGGACCTTCAAAGCCCACCCAGCCCAACCCCCCTGCAAGAAGCAGGGACATCTCCAACCACATCAGGTTGCTCAGAGCCCCGGCCAACCTGGCCTGGAATGTTTCCAGGGATGGGACGTCCACCACCTCTCAGCATCATCCAGCTCCTCCTGGTCTGGACCGCTGGCTGCCTAGCCCTGCTCGGCAACACGGTGCCCTCTGAAGTGCTGACGCCGTGCACTGGCACAGACTGGGTTTATTGGAGTAAGTTTTAGGGTTTAGATGTTTAAAGTTTCAGGGAAACTCTTCGACCACAACCCAAGAAAACCAAAAAGAAGGAGATTGGGCAAAAATCAGGAGGCTGCTGTGGTTGATGCTTGGTCCATAGATGTCTCCGTGGTGGTAGGGAACGGGTGGAAGTGAGTGTAGCCCATCATGCCAGGTGTGACTTCTACACTAAACTGGTCGATGTCTTGGATGTGATTTTTTTTTTTTTTTTTTTTTTTTTTTGCCATCCCAAAACTGCTTATTAAAATATCTTTTTTCCTTTCTTTTTTTTTAATAGGTTACATTCCCTTTGGAACACCCATCGTAAGTATCTTAACATCTCTCCCTGCGTTGTTTGCGACTACCAAGAAACGCATTTTTTTACGCTTGCAGACAATTCTCCAAATGCCGCCTTACCCCCTCGCGACGCCTTCGCACAGGGTTCCCACCTTTCCCGTCGCGCGTTATCGTGTCAAACCTGCCCGATCGATCTTGTGCTGGAGGTCATTTCCCTATTTAACGCCACTCGCTTCGGCGTCCTCTTTCCCTTCCGCAACGGGAAGACCGAGAAGAGCTCATTACCTGCAAAACGCGACTTCTGAACTCTCTAATTTCTTTTGGATGCTTTTTATTTTTTTTGTTTGCATGTTTTACAAGTCACTTCTGGAACGTGCTGAGCTGCAGCACGGCGAGGCCGGTGTCGGGCGCCCTCGATTAATGAAACCGGCAAGCGCTTTCCGCGGGGTTATTGCTCAGGGCCTTTTTGGTTTGTGCTTGTTGTTGTGAAATTTGTAAGCGTTTGGGTGCTGTCGGTAGTGAAAGGCAGACAGGAGATAATTCCTCTTGTCTTCCTAAAGCTGAAACCTGAGCTTTTCTTCAGGAGCAGGAACCATTAATTGACCTCATTTTATGAACGGGGAAACTGAGGCACACAGTTTTGCCCCAAATCACCCCACCTTAGTCCTCATCGCCACCAGCTCATGGCTCAGCTTATTAGATTACACATATTAAAATTATTGAAGGAGCAAAATCTGCTAAATTTAATCTTCCCAAACCCAGGGGACTGTGGCGTAGTGCTTGCTTAAAGGTAACGATCCCTTCCCAAACGACGGTAGCGGGGTTGCTGGCGCCTAAAAGCAGAAATTATCACGCTGTTACTATTTGTTGTGGTGCGTAAGGGGTTGGTGGTAGCTTTGTATGGGGCATTTTAAAAGAAAAGGTTAAACAAAAATGAGTTAACGATCAAATTGACAATGAAATCGGCCCAAATCCAGAGCTGTCAGAGGAGCCGCGAGCTGTCAGATGAGCCCAATTTCGCTAGCTGTAAAGGATAAACTGGAACCTCTTGTCATTTAAAAAAAAAAAAAAAGAAAAAAAAAAAACCCAAACGTTTCAAATGTTAAAATTAAAATGTAACATTTATGCCAATCGATCTGTGAAATTTAGTGACAAAATTGGCAGCCTGCTCTAGCATAAAAACAGTTTGAGCCTTGCATTTTGCGTCGGGGGGATGGGATTTCCTCAAGAGAGACTGGATGTGCCCGCGGTGGGCAGGCCCGCGAAGCCGCGCCGGCGTGCCGCTGCGCCCGCGCTGCTCGTCCCGCTGTCCGGGGGTCAAACGCCCTGCGTCCGTGCCGGCAGAGACGTGACCAGATTCTGCATTAACGGGTTTACCGCCTCAGTCGATACGCGATGCTGCCTGTACGCGCGTTGGTTTGTTGGTTTTTTTTCTCTTTTTTTCCCCTATAGCTAATGCAAAATAATTCAGTGAGGTTTAGCTCATTGTGAGGGAGATTAAGGTCTTGCTGAAGATAATCGTTTCAGTTCTGGCCGGAGCAGCTACTCCCCTGACGCAACCAAATCCCGTGGCTGTTTGTTCTTCCTTCGCCTTGCGATCATTTATTTTTCTTTTTAGCCTCCGGCCTTTCCCTGCTCAGGTTTACGGTTGGACCCCAGAATCGGTTGCAGTGGCAGAGGAGGGGACGGAATGGAGGACACGTAAGCGTAGGGAGAGTTTTGTGTTTCATCCCAGGGATGAAAGGCTCCGAGGAGGAAGATTTATCTGGATTTAAGGAAATTCAGCCCAAGACATGGGCAGTGAGGGTGGAGCAGAAGCCGTGCTGCTGTTCCCAGCTGCCACAGCACCTTATTTTAGAATCATAGAATGACAGAATCATGGAACAGTTTGGGTGGGAAGAGACCTTCAAAGCCCACCCAGTCCAACCCCCCTGCAAGGAGCAGGGACATCTCCAACCAGATCAGGTTGCTCACAGCCCCGGCCAACCTGGCCTGGAATGTTTCCAGGGATGGGAACATTTTCCCCCGCCGTTTAAAAACAGAGGGGTCTTGTTGAGATTTTGAAGGGCGCGGAGAAGACCCGGGTGTTGGTACGGGGTTGCGGACGGCTCTCGCTGACGCACAAGGCCTGACTCGGGATTCGCGCTCATAACGCCAACGTGCCGCGAGGCGGCTCAGACCTGACGGGTGGCCGAGCGGCAGCGTTAGCCCTGGCTTTGGGGCCTCCAAGGGCCGTTCACACCTGATGGGCAATTAAATTTTGTAGCTGGTACTTTTCTAGTGTTTAGAAGCCTTTTTTATTTTGTTTTCCTTCTTAGTTATTTTTTCCCCTGACAGTAATTAAAAGTGAAGCTGTACATTTCTTGACAGACTCTTGCACATATGGAGAGTTTGCATTTAAACGTGCCTCTTTCAGTCATACAGATTTTGGGTGCTCTTTTTTATTTATTTATTTTTCCTCTTTCTCCTTCTCGGCGCTCGGCTTCAGCTGACAATGTAAGTCGCTGCTTGCAGCCTTCCCTCTCCTCCGGAGCCTCATTAGCCCGCTGGCGTCAGGGGCGTAAGCCAGTCCTGGGGCGAGGAGGTTCATCGCCTGTTGGATTCGTTTGGCGAAGAGCGGCAACGGCGTAATTAATGACAAGATCCGCGTGTTGAATGGAAGCGGTAAATTAGTGTAGCTCGCACGCGTTGGCGCTCGGCCAGCCTCCGAAGTCGCTGTAACTTCACGAAGGGCTGTAGGAGGAAAAGCTGGAGGAGGAGGAGGAGAAAGGAAAGAAGATGTAGATGAAATCAGGCCTCCCAACCCTATTCCCCTTTTGTTTGTTGTTATTTCTCTCTTATGTCCTTAAGCAGAGAAGTTGCCTCCTCTTCAACTCACGCTGCTGCAGATGTGTTGAGATGGCTTTATCCTTCCTTGCGGCGTGGTCTCCATGCTCTAACAGGGAAGTTTTCCTTCTTCTCAGCTCCTGTAGGGATAAACTTAAAGAAAATGGTGCAGAAGGCGGTCTGAGTGTGGGAATGAACTCGCAGCCTTCTTGCCCAGGTGCCAGAGACGTTGCAGTTCACATGAGCGGCCTGGAAAGAAACGTATTTGGAATTAAAAGGAGTTGTTCGGTCTTTGTACTCTTTAGAAAGATGCGAGTGTGATTTTTGCAACAAGATGACCATCTTCTTCAGAAACATTTAAGGCACAGGAGGGAGAAAATATCAATGATGTTAGGAAGTATCTCATCTTACCTGTTTCTTACCCAAGAACTCATCTTCCTGTCCCTGTTTGTTGGGTTTGTCATTGGGAGGCCCGCTGCTGTGCATCCCTTTTTTCTTCTTCAACTTCTTGGGCTTTAAGAGGAAAAATTGCTGTACAACGAGGTAGGAAGGAGTCTGTCAGTTCTGTATTGTGTGTGAGAGATGAGGTCGTTAAAGAATTGCAGTGCCTCTGTGTTGAGACACCCCAAGGATGCTCTCAGGACTGTATAGGCAAGGTACCCATGTGTGGCGTTGGGTGTTGCGATGGGCGACCTTGCAAAGCCTACGGCATCTTGCATTCGTGCAGCAGCTGGCCAGATGTTCTAGGACAGACTTCCATACAGCTCTGGGAGACGGCGATTGTCAGCCTGAGCTCGTAACCCAAGCAGGAGTTTTCGCAGCTCGGAGTATGACACATCAACAATTCTCTTAAAACAAAATTCCAGCTCCCAAACAGGAGCACATGTGCTTCCAGGTGGCACTCCTGTCTTCAGATGTTCAAATCAGTTTTCTTTCTTGTGCTTGAAACAGCAAACGTGCCAAAGGAAAACAAGAAAACCCCCTTCCCTGCCAATAGGAACAACTTTGAACTCTTCCATTCTTGCAATGTTTGTGTTATCCTCCAGAAATACCTGGACTAAAGAACTGATGATATTTTGATGAACTAATCTTTGGACGGTATCTGGTGCCAGACTCTTTCCAAGGTGTGTTGCAAGCAATAATTAAAGATGCAAAGCTTTCACAGTCAGCTACGTTGCCCAGTTTCACCACTGGAAAATTGAGAGACGAAGGGAAGTGGGAGGGAAGTTCAATAATTATAATGAAATAAAACCATAAAGGAAGTTAATTTGTTCAAGTCTTTAGAAATAAGCTAGACTGTTTGCATGCCTAGAAGAGCACCGAGAGCAAACAAACCAACAATGCATTCACTAATGAGAAAAACCTCTTCTCTTGCAGGTTGTTGGTCTTCTCTTGCCCAACCAGACGCTGGCATCCACTGTGTTTTGGCAGGTAACGCTTGTATGGATGGGTGGAGGACGTGGTGGAGAGGAAAGCAGCAGTTGACGTGTCTAGAGGGCAGATTGATGCACGTGGCTTCTCTGCAGTGGCAGTGCTTTAGTTAATGGGGAGGTGGTGTGGGTGGATGTCATCAAGGAAAGGTTTGGTAGATCTGGAAGGAGCTACAATCAAACTGTCGGGTCCACTTTCCAGGGCCTGGCTGTTTATGCCGTCGCAAAGGGGCTGCAAAGTAGCCCGGGATCTCAAATTCAGCTCTTTGGCCCCATGTGATACTGGTGTGAATGTGCTCCGTGTGTACTTCTGTGAAAATGTGGACCCTTGAGCTCGCACATCTGCCGTTTTGAAGACACCCTGTCAAGTCGTTGGGATCTTCCTGGGTGAATTCCCGTTGGAAGCGCAACATGGGCGAGGGCTGGGGCAGGCCCCATGCCCAGGAATTTTGGGAATAGCTGGGCATTGCAAGGGCGGGGACCTCTGCGCTCAATGTGCTGCAGAGGGTTATGGGGGAAGAAGTTTAGTGTTACTTCCCCATTAAAGTTCTGGGAATTAAGAGGAAGAGGAGGAAGCGTGCACCTGAATCCATAGTAAACACCCTACTGAAGAATAATTTCAGCGCTAACTGAAATGCAAACCCAAGTTACTTTCCAACTTACTTTTAGTTGCGAATGTCTTTTTATTGTCTATAGTGTAAGTGAGGATAGAGAATTATGGGGTTAAGAAACGTCAAAGCAGAGTGGGATCTGCCTGGCGTGTTAGAAAGACTGCAGAACTGCGAATATGTCGGGACGTGCCGGTAACTTGTGGTTTGTGTATTTAGCTCTAAGTTGTGCCGTGTGGCTTTACCTGCTGGGAGCAGGACAGTGGCTGGAGACATCTAGACTCATTCATGTTTTTGAAGGCAACTTGCCCCACCAGTTTTTAGACGTCTACGATGGAAAGAGTTGGGTTTTGGACAAGTCACTCTTGTGCAAGTGAGGAGCTGGCTTGGGCTGGGTGCCTTGTAAATGGCTTACCTGAGGAGCTCCTGTTCCCACCATCACCGTGCAGCTGGGAGAAACTTTGGGCTTTGAAAGGATGGGATAATCCTTTTAAAACTAGCAAGACTATTTCCAACGCAGAAACCAAACGAGGCTACTCAAGGAGGAAGTCGTAGCAGGCAGGTCCGGCAGTCGTAGCCTGTCCAAGCCACTGCCGCTTGACGAGTGGTTCTCAAAAAGTCCTTCCTCCACCATGATGGGCACACGGGTCATCCCCTTCTTGCATTGGCAACCTGACTTTGTAAATTTTTTTTTAATTATTATTTAAAGAAAATAAAAAAGCAAGGTTTGCTGAGTCCAAAGTTCCAGGCTAGAGGGCTGGTCAGCAGGAAAAGTGTGCTCTTGGGCCGTGAACTCCTCAATGACTGGGCTGATCCCCATGTTTTAGTGCCTCGTTTCGCTCCCTCCCCTCACCCTCGCTTCGTTCCTCATCCTCCATCTTAGTTCTGGCCACAGCTGGAGAGGAGTCCGGTTCTGACACGCTCTGAACTGGGAACATGGTGTTTTGGGGATGAAAACGATAATTTTCTTTAAATTGCCAGCAGTTGCTGTGGGTAAAGCCCTTTCAGGAGCTTGATGCTACTCATCCTCAGCTTCTGCCCTGCTACTTTGGTGAGAACCTGCTCCAAAAAGTTGTGGACAGAATTACCAGTTTAGTGGCGTCCGTATCCATGAGACGGTACATCTGCTCATCTCCTGTTCCCCAGCGGAAGCCTCCTATGACCCCGCAGCACTCCCACGTTTATAGATTTTTTTTTTTTTTTTGTTATTTCTGTGAAGTTTATGCCTCTCTCTTCTTTCCTCTGTAGTGGTTGAATCAGAGCCACAACGCCTGCGTCAACTATGCAAACCGCAATGCGACAAAGGTGAGGAGACCCAACGTATGCGGCGCGTTAGGTCCGTTTTGTCACGGAAACCCAAGTCTTGTCTCTTCGCTGTTAATAAAGACTCTGGAGTCGGCACTGTGATAAATTTATGGATTGGCCATTCTCCTGTGTAGACTTCCATTTTAAACCTCAGCTGTGAATGGCATGAGGATCTCAAAATCACTCGAGGCACGTAAGATAATGCTCAGTGCCTTTGAGATGAACCAGTATATAGTTCAAACTGGTCTGAAATGGTTTAATTTGGTCTGTGATTGAGCACAAAGCAAAATGGTACCTGGGTTTTTGGATAGCAGAAGCTGGCTCCATGAACACGGTGCCGTCTCTTGAGGACTTTGTATGCCCTACCAGCTGTGGTGCCGGGACGTGGTGGGGCTATTCCTACTCTCTTCCTTCGCTTTAGCCTTCGTTCATCCCGTGTCGGGATACGGGAAGCTGGGTTGGAAACCATCCAGCTCTTTGAGATAACATTTCAAAGACAAAGATTTAATGTGGAGGGTTTGGGGTTCATCACCAGCGTGTAAGCGCGCTAATTTTGTACCATTTGCTGAATTTCATCCACATACTTCCTTTAAGCTGCTATTATTATAATTTTCTGATGCCAATTAATTTTCCATTCCCTTTAACCCTGCTCGGGAGGCTACAGTTTTCCTTGCTTTTGCCGCTGCTAGATGACAGACCGCGTGTCGCAGAACAATATGACAAAACTAAACCTGTCTCTGGTTTAAAACAAATACAACGAAAACAAAACAAAACCAAACCAAAACAAAACAAAAAGCTTGGTTGCTTTTTAATCACCAGCAGTTTGTTTATTGAAAATATGTTTTGTTTTTCTCTCCAAAGCCTTCTCCGACATCCAAGTTCATCCAGGGCTACTTGGGAGCTGTCATAAGTGCTGTCTCAATAGCAGTGGGTAACGCTTTATATCTCTATATTTCGCTTCGGAGTAACTGCTCCCTTCCCGCGGCGCTTTGGAGATGTTTGGTTGAATTGCCGAGCGTGTTTGTCTTTTAATTGACAGAATTCAGTCTGCAGAACCAGAAAATATTTTAACCGTGAGGTGTCTCTGTCCGTGCGCGCTCCAAGTTTTCAGTAGAAGGGGACTTCTACCCCGATGGCTTCCAGCACATCCTGCACCGCGGCTTTGCTGCTGGGTGAACTGGGATTGTCACACTGGAACAGGTTGCCCAGAGAGGTGGTGGATGCCCCATCCCTGGAAACATTCCAGGCCAGGTTGGACGAGGCTCTGAGCAACCTGATCTGGTTGGAGATGTCCCTGCTCCTGGCAGGGGGGTTGGACTGGGTGGGCTTTGAAGGTCCCTTCCCACCCAAACCAGTCTGTGATTCTATGGGCACGTGCATTAACTGGTGGTGAATTAGCCTGGTCCAAGTTAAAAGAGTGACTTTGAGGCTGCAGAGTGATAGCGTGACAGCTGACGTGCTGAACAGGGCCAGGCTTTTGGGGATGTTCTTCAAGGTGGGTCAGCACCTTGAGTTGAAAGAAGCACAGTGCTGGAACTGACAGCTTTCACCCGTGGGCGGCATTCCAGCTGGAAAGGGTGTTCAGGTCGTATCTGCGGTCAGCTGTAAGAGAAGAGCTTTTGATGTTGCTGAAGTTCTGGTCTTGTGGTGCAGTCATCGGGCTTTTAACACTCCGATTCCCCGGAAGCACGAGCTGACATCTTTGGCAGTTCCCAAGGAGGCAGGTCCATTTTTCAGGAGACCTCGTGGAGGTGTTTTCATAGAATCATAGAACGGTTTGGGTGGGTTCTGCCACCCTCAGTGTAAGAAAGTTCTTCCTTCCAATCTGAATCCATCTCCCTCTATTTTAAAACCATTCCCCGTTGTCCTGTCACACCAGGCCCTGCTGAAGAGTTTCTCCCCAGCTTTCCTGTAGGCCCCCTTTAGGCACTGGGAGGCCTGAATTTCTTAGGCTGGGTTTTCCAAAAAGCCTCTGAAATGTATGGTTGTACCTTTTCAGCTGGAACATTAAAGAACCCACAGCAGTTTGTATTTTTTTCCTCTGGCCAAGACTTTTCTTTCCTGTTTCTCAAGCCACCGACACCCTTTCCCAGGCGTTCTTACTACAGACAGACTGTGCTGTGGGAGGAGGTCGGCACTCCGTGGCCTTGTTTAGATTTCTTTGCAAAGTAAAACGTTTGTCCGGAGCAGGCCGTGGGTCGTTAGGAGAACTCTGGAGAAGGGAGCTCCTGGCTGGGAAGCAGCGGTGAGTGGTTGGGCACGTTGTGGACAGCAGAAAGTCCACACAGAGCGTATCTGTCTTCTCCTGCAGCGACCAGGCAGCTTTGCAGCGGTGGTAGGAAGGGGCGTAGAGTTGAAGTGTCCTGCAGTTTTGAGTGGAAATTGTCCGTTTTATTGGATGTGCTTCTGCTTGAGTTTTCCGTACTCCTGGCTCGGCTTGCTCGCTGGTTGCCATACTCCTCCTCCGCGTCACCCGTACTCTCCCTTCGCTGCAGAATTAACCCAGGCTGTGTAGGTATGAGCTCCCGCGCTTCGTAACCCCATGAAGACGTGTCCACACCTGCTCCACGCTTTTGCAGCTGAAGTGCCACCCGAGTCCCCGTCCCACCAACCTCAACGCTTCGGTTAGCAGCAGTTCTCTGTCTGCTGTTTCCCAGCGTAGGATGAGAGAGCTTGACCGTGCTCCTCAGTCCTTAGTTCAGAATTTTTTTCCACCTTGTGAATTTTAAAGCGAAGCTCTCCAGCTTGATGTGCTGCTGCTCACAACCTGCCTTCCAACCCCCAGTGCACCTGCAGCAGCGGGACGATGACCAGTTTCCCGGTGTTGGCACTAATGGTCCTCTCCATTTTGGCAACAGGGGCAAACAGAGGGCAGGAGACACGGAGGAGTGATGTTGGCAGAGTTTTGTCACCCCAAGAAGCTGTCAGGCTTTGGTAAGGAAACCACTGGAGCGGCAAGCAGAGGTGTCCATGCAGGTCTTTAAAATCTCAAGCTTATGCAAGAGGAAGTCTTTCTTCAGTGGTGCAGATGCCAAAAGCGTGTTCCTGCTTTCTTGTGTAAGTGCCGTGATGGCCCCACCGGACTGGGCTTGCACTGGGATGCCCTCAGCATGTGCAAAGAGGACTGTGAGCTCTGTAATAGCAGTGGGTTTGTAGCTGTGGTGTTCTGAGGGTCAGAATGTTGTTACAGGGAGGCAGGAGCTTTCCTTAGATCCGTCGATGTAGCTGGGGGAGCGGAAAAGGGCGGCAGCCTTCTTGGATACGTTCTGCTTGGGGAGACCTCATTGCTCTCTATAACTGCCTGAAAGGAGGTTGATCTCTTCTTCCAAATGACTTGTGATAGGACGAGAGGAAATGGCCTCAAGTTCCGTCAGGGGAGGTTTAGGGTTGGATATTAGGAGACTTTACAGAAAGAGTGGTGAGGCACTGGAACAGGCTGCCGAGGGCAGTGGTGGAGTCACCATCGCTGGAGGTGTTCAAAGAATGTGTAGATGTGGCACTTCAGGACATGGTTTAGTGGACATGGTGGTGTTGGGTTGATGGTTGGGCTTGATGATCTTGGGTGCCTTCCAACCTTAAAGATTCTATGATTCTGTGATTCCTTCCTGATGTTGGAATGAGATCTGCTTCCAAAGTGAAGCATGCTCAGGGTGTGCGAACCCGGGATGAAGTCGCTGTGCACCGATGTCCCCGTGTGGATGAGCCACTGTGGACACCACCGATGTGTGTGTGTTACCACAGAATAGCTTGTGTCCTGATGATCCTTAGCACCGCTTACCGCGTGCTCCGTTCCCGATGAAGAGCAGCCCAGAGGAAATCCTGCAGAGCAGGGAGTGATTTTTGTGTTGTAAGTATCTGGATTAATAACCAGCATCTCCTCGAGTGTTTTGTTGGTTTGTTTTGTTTGTTTTTTTTTTTTTTTCCTTAAATGATGATGACAAATAACATAGAAACAGCCCTGAGGCTCGTTACGTTGGACTGTAAGGCCCCAGCCCTCATTAACTGATCTCTGCTGTCA
Organism: Chlamydotis macqueenii; assembly: GCF_036417535.1. NCBI lineage: Eukaryota > Metazoa > Chordata > Aves > Otidiformes > Otididae > Chlamydotis > Chlamydotis macqueenii. The sequence continues at coordinate 82,948,620 of NC_141559.1, forward strand.
GTTAGCAACAAATCACCTCCCAGTGTGAGCCCATTAGGACCAGATGACCTGAAAACAAGTGCCACAGCCTCCAGTGGGCTGCTGAGACCCGTTATTAATTAAAGCGAGCCCCTTCCATGTTTGCAGTTGGCAGGCGACGCGGGGAGGAGGCTCGCGGAACGACGGATCGGTTGACTCGTGATTGTGCTTCCCATCGGCTTCGCCCTCCGTTGTCTTTATCCAACGAGAGGGACAGACCAATTGCTTTCTCCCGCGCACGGAAGAGCTGATTTTGCCTTTATGCTTCTTGTAATTAAACTTGAAGTGAAGTCTTAGCAAACCTTTGCAAATAACCGGATTCTTTTCCCATTTTAGGGAGAGAGGAATTCCTGTCGGAGAGAGGCAACGCTTCTCTCTTAGATCTCTGGGATTCTGGATTTGCAGCCCTTCAGGCTGAGTTTTTTGAGGAATCAATATTCCTTTTTTTTTCAATATTTTTCAGTATTTCAATTTTTTTTTTCCCAGTATTCCCCTTTTTCCACACCTACTCCCAACTCAACGCAATTTGCAGCTTAGCTTCGGGCAAGGTCCAGAATTGGACCTCTTCTCCCGTGCCGTACTCGGGTGAATCAGTGACGTGAAGTAAGGCTAGAAGAGACGTCAGAAGGGATCATTTTAAGCTGAGTGTGAGAAAAGAGGTGAACAGGCTGATGTAACACATCTCTCCATCTCCAACTTCTTACGTGGCGCTTCTGCACCGTCTCTGCGAGCGGGGCTACCGGCTCCCCGCGAGCCTGCGGCGTCTCCGCGCTCGGCTTGCAGCGGACGATGTTTGGAGGAGTCTGATCACCGTTAAGTGACTTGGATTTCTGTTTCTCCCTTTGGGATTGTAGTTTATTTTTATCCCATTCTTCGCACACCAGCCTCCTTCCGGCCTTTTCTTCCGGCTGCTCTCGTTTTGCTGCTTTTCCAGACACTGAGTGGTAATTGCTTGTGATGGTTTTAATTTTTTTTTTTTAATTTTGTTAATTTTTAAAATTAATTTTTAAACAATTGAGTGGATTCCTGTGAGCAGGCCTTATTTTCTGCTGCCTGGCTGCTGTTCCTGATGGTGGTATACAAAGCGCAATTAATACCAGCTGGTTTCCCTAAGCGAGGCAAACAAAGGCAAAGAGGAGTAAAAAGACGTGAGAAACACTAAGCATATTTTAAATGTTTTTCTTTTTTTTCCTCTCCTCTCAAATATCCTAGCGCCAAGAGCTATACTGATGAGAGGGCTTGGAATTGTACAGAAACGCTTTCCAGCAAACGCACACGCACTCTTGCTCTCTGCTAATTTTGCCGCGCTTGTGAAAGGTTCAAAAAGCTACGTAATCAAAAAGCTACGTTTTATTGTTACTTATTTTTTTGCATATTTTATAAGTAGATTTCTTAGTTTAAGATCCAAACTCTTTACTACTGAGTTACTGGTCCCTTTCGCATCTAATTCAGCTCTTCAGGTCTACGGCCTTGGGCTGTAACTTCACTTTGAGGTCAAAAGTGATTCCTGTCATTAAAACCCTGCCAATTAAGCCAGATCAGGCTGAGGGCTGTGAGCAGATGTTCTCTGGTTTCTCGGTTGTCACTGGTACCGCGACCGGCAGACTGGAGACCTTCGGCGTTAGCCCAGAGGTTGCTTCACCTGGAGCCCATGGTGGTGGGTCATTGAGTTTCTCCGTACGCGCTCCTCGAAGCATCTCACAGCAGCGGTGTTGCTGCCGTTGGTCTCTGTAGTCTTCGGATCAGAGCTTTCTACACCAGGGTTTTAATTTCCACAATCACGGCTTCGGGTTCTGCCAAGACCGGCTCCAAGTCTTGCTCCTTGAGATGGTGAAGATCCCATGCGGACTCTCCAAGGGGTTTCCCTCTTGTGCCAGTGTCATTTGGCCGTCTCCCAGTAAGCAGCATATTGTCGCTCGGCTTGGTGCCCGGGTCATTAGCTCGTTGTCCATCTGTTGGCCACTCCGTGTACCCTGGAGGTGCCACGTACGTCGTCGGAGCTGCTGGCACTGCCCTCTCCTGTTGACAGGATGGGCTCTGATTAGACCGCAGCAGGCCTGGCAGGCACAGCGAGTGTGTTTTTTATATATATCGGTGTATATATAGCGATGTATGGATACATAGAGACCAAGGAGCATCTGTGGTGACTTCCTAGGCACGACGGCACTGAGCTTCCCCCTTCTGATGGGGTCTGATTCGCTCCCGATGAGAGGGGAAGCAAAACCACGCGTGTGAGATCAGGAACCTCTTAACTGGAGCGACGCCGGAGTTCGCCGCAACCAAAAAAGTCGCCAAGCTCCCTCCTTCCCCCTTCAAATACACCGGAATTTGTAACTTCTAACGGTGTTTCTATTAAGTGCGAGTTTGGGATTTATGGCCTTGTCAGTACGGAGGCAAAGAAATACGCCGTTCTCACTTAGCAACCTGAGTTAATTCTGACAAAAGTAGGTGTTTTGTCATCTTTTGTGGAAGAGAGAGAGATGCCGTGTCGTGTAACCATGGCTGCCAGCCAGGCTGGATGTTTTGTAGTCATCTCTACACTAAAAATGTACCTGCTCAGGACTTGAACTTACCTTCCTGGGTAGCCTTGGCTTAAAAAAAAATTAAAATCAGGTGATTAATGTAATTAATAACTTTGGTGCTGTCAGCTACTGGTGACTCACCTTGGAGTCAGTGCTGGTGCGGCGTACGGGAGCGTGTGTAAAGCATCTCTTCACAGGCAGATCCAGGTCTTTTCCGTTTCTAAGTGCCTCCTTGCTTCCTGACCCTAAATCCTGACTCCGAACAGGCCGGTGGGGGTAGTGAACCAGCGCCGGTATGGTTTGGTGATGCTCTGGCTTACTCTATGGTGCCAAAGTATATGGACTTAAACTTGAGTCTGTATAAACACAAACTAGGCTAAAACTGGAGGAAACAAGACAGTTTTGGTGACCTAATCTGGTTTTCTGAGGTATCCCGTGATACTTTGGAAAAATGCAAGGGAAAAAAAAACATTCCTAGTAGTCCAGAACTTTCTACTGGTGCTTCCACGAGCCCACAACAGGAGTTCGAAGAAGAAACCAGCAGAAGTTAAACGTAGCCGGATCACTTGGACGGGAGCGAAGGGCCGAGCTCTCGCTACGGAGTGGCTCACGTGCTGCGGTAGCCTTCGGCACGCTGTGTGGGAGCCCCTGCAGATCTTTGGGGTGGCCCTGGGAGGTTGGGCTTGGCTCTCAGCTCCACTGCATGGTTGGGAAACGGAGACAGAAGCTAGGTGACTTGTTGTCGGGACCGATGGAGGAAGCTCTTCAGAGCAGAATCTCAAACCTAGATGCTCCAGGACTCAGATTCCTGTTCTCGTGGTAGGAGATCCCGGCTCTCCGGGCAACTTTCTTCTGTATGGAACCCCCGGTGATGTCATTTCCAAGAAATGTAGTTACGGTAGGGTTTCTGCAGAGCTTCCGAATTCTTGAATCACAGTAGTTGGTGTTTGAGATTTTTGGTTGCATTCCCACAGGGTTCACAGATTATAATTTGTGCGGGAGTCTCAGCTGTGGTCAGAACTGGTTGAGCACAGAGGTTATGCAAAAATTAGATATTCCTAGGTTTTATACTTAGCTGTATCTGAAAAAAGCTGTGTAGGAGTTCAATCAGCAAAGCCCAGCGTGGGTCTGAGAGATCAGATTAAAGCAGAGGCTGCTGCTGGACAGGTGGACATCGCGAAAATGATGCTTTTAAACGAAGCTGGGATTTCCCCCCTAAAAAAGTCAGCACTTGGCAAAATCAAAACGTGCTTTGCCTTGGAAGCATCCCTTACAGCCCAAGGCATTCTCACGACCACGTAGGATCGCGGCAGAAAGACCTTAGTTTTGTTTTCCGGAGGAAGCTGAGAGGTGTGGACTGTTCAGGCCTGGGGTTATCGCTGGAAAATAATATTCTACCTACGTGAACGGCGTCGCTGATACCACGTACAAGGGGTACGTTCGCTTCCGTAAGCAGGTTGAAAAATCCTCTGAGGCCAGGGAGTGAGAATAATAAAAAGTTATATCTACAGCTCTGTCCTTTAAAATACAGCCAGGCGATGCTTGAGGGCGTCTGACCAAGGCTGGAAGGAGAATCTACAAACTTTAGTTAGACAAATTAGAGTTGGGCTGGCTCATTGCACTTATACAATTCATAAGAAATAAAAAACCCAAGATCTTGGTTTTTTGTTTCTTTTTTCCCCTCACATTCACGAAGGACAGGAGCTTGTTGGACCAAGTTTTCCGTCTCAACCCTGTCCGACGCAGCGCTCCGGGGCAGCAACCCCGCTCCTTCCCGTGCCGTCGGTGCCACCGGCCGTGGGTCGTTTCTCCTTCCCCAGCTCCCGTCGCGCGCTGAACTGGCGCACACACACACGGACGCAATTTTTCACTCTCCTCTCTAGGTGAAGGTGCCCCTGTGGATTTTTCTAATCCCAGCTCCTTCTTCCTGATAATTGTTTGTGAGCCGCGTGGCGCGGCTGCATTGACAGCCTGCGAACGTGGTGTGATGCCCGTAATCAGGTTGCGAGCCGGCGCGGGAGGCCACCCACTGCCCTCAGGACTATCCGGCGCTTCGGGCGGCCAGGAACCACTTAGAAACTGGAGGGAGTCGTGCGAAGTAGGGCGAGGGCTGGGAGGGGACGGAGCGTGGCCAAGCGCCTCCTCGGAGGTGAACCGTTGCGGGGAGCCAGGAGCAGGAGGAAAATCAGAGCAGATTGGAGGAGCTGGTGAGAAACTGTTTGCGGCTTAAAGTTTTCAAACGAAGCGGGGCCCGGCTCTAAAATCTGGATCCCTGCGCTCAAAAGCTCCTGTTCCTGCACCTCCTCTTCTCTAATGGTTCACAGATGCCAAGTCCAGATACCAGAAGACACCAGAGGAGAGTGGTGTGATCACTCAGATCGGAAACCCGGCCTGGCGATTCCTCCATCGAGCCCGTAAATGGGTGGAGCTGTAGCAGCCGTTTCCTGAAGGCGCAGCCTCGAGTCTTTGGTGTAGAGGAGGCAAAGACATGGTATGCTCTGGGGAGGCAGCCAGTGCCCCTCACCCTGCCTCTGGGCTCAGGGGTAGATGACAACCGCCGCGTCCTCGCCGACTGCTGCCTTTCTAACTCCTTGTTCTTCTCTGCAGCGTTTTCTCTCTGTCTTTGTTTCCAGCAAATTTGTTCTCACCCGTGTCCTTTCCTTCTGCCCCAGCCCGGCCCCGCAGCACCCAGGTGTGGTGTTGCCTCTGTACAGGATCCAGATGCACGGAAAACTTGGTGTTAGAGCAACAACCCCATGTCTTGGGAATGGGACCCCACCGTCCTCCTTACTCCGTCATCTGCCAGATCAAGTTTGGCTACTTATCAGCATTAATTCCCTCTTTTCCTACTCATACTTGTCCTGCAATCTTGCTTCTTTCTCAAGACTACACCGTTTTCTTCCATTGAAACATCCAACTGTGGGGCTACTGTGGTCATGATCCCCTCCGCCATCATCTTGGCTGTGACTCAAGCCACCTCCATTCCTTGCTCTTGCTCCTCTAACTTCCTTCTCTGCTTCAGTCCTCGTTGCTTTCCCTTATGCTCCTCCTTTCTGTTCTCCTTGGCTTCGTAAAGCTCCAGCTGGTAAACAGCCCGGTTTTCCATCTCTCTGCCTCCATCTTCACCTCTCAGCCCTCATAAATTTTTTTTTTTCCCCCTTCCTTTTCCTAATGCTCTTTCCTTTAGTTGGGCTGCATGGGACTCATCAGATGCAATTAGTGTTTTAATTCAGCAATCTGCTGATTTAGAGGCTGAAGGATAAGCTGTTTTGGAGCCAGTTCCTGCTTCCAAGTTGACTTTCTAGGTGACTCGGAGCAGCCAGCTCCAGCTGCAATGGTCAAGGTTGTCCCATATTACTGGAACCCAGGAATATGGAATCCCTTAAATCAGTGGAGATCTCACCAGCGCAGTTAATGAAGTCTAGAGAGCTGCTCAGTGACATTTAGGTGGCATCATCTACCCACCGATGTCCACCTTGGTCGCTTCCTTTATTTTGTAAAAATTCCCTCTCAAAATTAAGTGAAATAACTTCTTGAACTGCTGATGTATTTACTGCTCTAGGACTGGTTTAAGAGGCTCAGGGTGAGACCTTTATCAAATGGCTTGGTTGTTGCCAGCTTCAGGAATCCAAAAGCAATTTCTCAGGCTTCAAAAATATTAATAGTCGGAAAGGAAAAAAAGTATAAAGCAGGCATTTCTGATCAGAAAAAAAAATCTCTGATTTTTTCAAAAATTGCCATGCTTTTAAAATCCATGTATTGATGGAAAACAAAACCAGTAGCAAAATAAATAGCAGGAATTCTTGGAAGAGGGAACGAGGAAGGGCAGAGTGCTGCTGGCAGCATTGTAGAGACCTGACTAAGGTTGCTCTCCCGCTGACGGCGTTCAGCCGTGGTTTTGTGTTGCGGGTTAGCAGCAGTTGTGGTGTGGTGTGTTCCCTGTGCCCAGCTGTTGGGATGCTCTGTCAGCCAGATCGAGGAGGTGATCTGGGGAAAGAACCCTCAAAAAATAGGATTTGTCCCCTAATCTGGGTCACTGCGCTGAAACCAGGACTGCACATCCCTTCCCAGAGCTCCCAGCTGCAAGGAGGAGCACTTGTCTTGCCCAAGTTGAGACATCTCCAGTGTAGATGTCTTCATCTGAGCCGCGTCCTTGGACTTCTTTGGTAGTCAGCAGGGATGAATGGGCACCGTCGGGGATGTTTCCCATGAGCGCACATAAATGTCTGATTTGGAAGGAGAATAAACACCCTCAAAAAGGCTCGTTTCTCCCTCTGGGCTGCGAAATGAGCCCATCTGGAGGTACCACGTTTGGTGTGATGAATCCCACCTGACTCTGTTATGTGTTTGTACAGCGCCAGCGTTGTGGATCCCAGATCTGTGACTCAGGCTGTAGGCAGGGTGATGATAATAATAATACTCCCGCGGTTGTTTCCTTAGGGATGAATTTGCCTCGATAGTCAATATTCTTTGGCGAACCCCTAGGAATTAAACTCATTAAGCTCTCCTTGTGATGACCCTTTTGCTTACGGTGCTCTGGGGTTGAGGAGTACATGCTCAATGCCGGATGATTGATAGGACGAGGGATAGTGTTTTAAAATAGAAGGAAGCAGATTCAGACTGGATATAAGGAGAAATTTTTACACTGAGGGTGATGGGGCACTGGCCCAGGTTGCCCAGAGAGGTGGTGGATGCTCTGTCCCTGGGAACGTTCAAGGCCAGGTTGGCCGGGGCTCTGAGCAACCTGATCTGGTTGGAGATGTCCCTGCTCCTGGCAGGGGGTTGGACTGGGTGGGCTTTGAAGGTCCCTTCCAACCCAAGCCATTCCATGATTCTGTGATTTTGTGCTCTCCTTGACCTGTTTACCCTCATCCCGCTTGGTGACCTGCGGGAAAGAGTTCACAAATTGGCTAAAGCAATTTCAAAACTGTAAAAAACAAACCCTCATTAGCTTCCTAAATCTGGTCCTCGTGTTGGGAATTTGGGAGATTGGATTTAAATCTATAGCAACATTTAATTTCGTATTCACAGCGGGGTGGTTGCTGTAAGTGGAGGAGCGAGTTCAACGGCAGCACCAAATTGAATCTGAAAGTAAAATGCTTTTATTACCACTAGCCTCCCAGCGGTGTCTCTCCCAGAGTCATCTTTTCTGTTTCGAAAGCTGCTGCTCTTCCACTTCACAGTCAAATCCCTCCATCCAACCTACAAGCAGAGCCTGGGAACCCAGCAAAATTTGTCATCTCCACAGAGGAACCTTTTCCAGGTTACAAATACCCAGATCAAGGGGCACCACCAGCAAAGCCAGGCTTAAGTCTGTCTTAGCTTTACTCTTAAAGCCACCCGTTTTAGACTGCTTTACAGTTTCTGGAAGCATTCAGATTTTGCAAATATGCATCCCAGCGCTTGGAAAACGTGAAAAAAAAATATAATTCAGTCCTTTTTGAGAAGGAAGAAGATTAAGACAAAACCCTCGTTCTTGCCCAGACTAAGAACCAGCGTGGCTCTCTTAGGCTCAGCGCTAGGGTCGCGGTGGCTGAGGAGAGAAGGAAGGGGTCCTGCTTGGGGTCCCGGCCAAAGCCTTGTGGGGCTCTGGAAATGCTCCTCACGTTTTGAAAACCAGCACTCTGCTTACCCAGCAGTTGTGCTTCTCAACATCGTCCTCTCAGCCTCCAAAAAGACGAGATGCGCTGCGGATGCATGTATAATGTAGCAGCTTGCAAAATATGTTCTCCCATGCTTCTCTTTTCTTTATTTTTTTTCTTTTTCTTTTCTTTTTTTTTTTTTTTTAAAGCCCCCAAATCACTATTTGCTGGCAGGTTTTTGGCTTTGGCTGAATTTTTTTTTTTTTTAAATTTTGTGCATTTTTGGCTGAAAACTTTCTGGCCAGGCATTGCTGAAGACTTCCATTTTCGGCCGAAAAATCCCAGTTTGGGGCTGTTGGGTTTTGTTTGTGCGTTTTGGGGTATTTTGGATGAAAAAGCGAAAATATTGTGGGGGAGAGCGATTTGAAGACAGAAGTCATTCCCTGCAAAGAGGTTTGTTTAATTAATAACCCCAGTTCTGCTCGAGACAAATTTTGATGAAAATTCTCCGACTATCGCTACTACCCAACCACGCGGAGGCTGCCGAGGCAGCGACTCTCCTCCGTGCTGTTTATATTAACATACGCAATGACTTAGATCCCTGCAGAACTGCAGAGAGCTCTACATTACTCAAGTGTTGGAGGAAGAAGCAAAAAAAATGATCCATGGTGATAATATGGCCTGCTATCTCTTGTTTCTTTTAATAACTCCTTTCTAGTCCAAATGTTTGCATTGGAGCCAGTAAACTGGGTATAAATTCAGCTAGGAGTGTTTCCAGAAGGTCCAAATGGTGTTGCAGTGGTTTCTAGCCTATCTTTTGGCTGGAAAGGGTTTAAACCCAACGGTTGGGTTCAACGCAACGATTGGATTCAACCCTTCGTTTAAGCCCAACAGTTGGGTTCAACACAATGGTTGGGTTCAGCCCTTCATTTAAGCCCAACAGTTGAGTTCAACCTAATGGTTGGGTTCAGCCCTTCATTTAAGCCCAACAGTTGGGTTCAACCCAATAATTTGGTTCAGCCCTTCATTTAAACGCAACGTTTGGGTTCAGCCCTTCGTTGAATGAAGGGTTGAACTCAGCGCAGCTAAGCCCTGCAGTGGGGGATGGTTTATTTCTCAAGTGCTTTTGCATGAGGAAAGACCCCAACCTGTCCCCATGAAGAGCTCTGCTGCTGTCTACAAGCTGTCCTGCTCCTTGGAGCTAAATGTGCTTCTCTGTTTTGGTTTTTTTTCTCTTCAAAGGTGGGCCTTAATGTTCTGATTCAGAGAGCAAACAAGTTTACCCCCGCCACACGTCTCTTGATCCAGAGATTTGTGCCATTCCCTGCAGTTGGTAAGTAATAACGCCTGTTCTCTGTATTCAAAGTGTTGGTTGTAAACCTTCCGGTGGGTGAAGGCCACTGAGATGGACACCTTACTCTTGCCTTCCTGCTTTACACCGTCACTGCCATGCCCTCTCAACGGCGGGTCCCTGAGTTGGCGCAGACAGCGACGGGATGGTGCAAAGCAGCGTTTTCGGCAGGAAAACGATGCAAAGCTTTGTCAAGCTGAGCTTTCCGCTCTCCAGCAGTTTAAAAAATGATTGGCGTTGGCCGGATCTCAGTTGTCCAAACTCAAGAGCATTTAATTTGCAAGATCTGGTTTGAATCATGTCAGATCAAATCTTCAAATAAGCAGTAGGGTTTTTGTACCGTAGCGATGCGATGGAATGCTCCTACTCCAAAAATACAGATTTCTAAGAGCCACTGATTGAGAAAAGAGCGAAGTGTGAAGAATTAAGGCTGCTGCTGGCTTGGTGGAGCACAAAATGTCCCCTTCTGCAGTTCATTGGTGAGCTGCTCCGTGTTTGAGGGAAGGAACAGGGATTGTGATCTGCGGGTTGAACTCAGTTTTTTTTCTGAGCCCGTGGCTTGGATTTGGGGGATCTGCGGACATCGTTCTCGTTTTCCTGGAACTTTCCCGGAATATATTTTTAGAGGGTTTCAGCTTTCTTTTGATTTCTCTAACCAGGAGGGCATTCCAGGTGAGCGCACGACCCGGGAGGCGGCTCCGAGGCCGCGTTTGAGTCAGAGATGCACGCGGGAAGTCTCTGCTGCCGGGTGGATCTATTTTCGTGCCAAGGTGTAAGGAGCAAGAGGTGACGCTTCTGTCAGCCTCGACTGAGGACCCGTAATTAATCTGTTTAGCCTGTAATTAATTCTCCAGTTCTTATTTTATTTGCGTACTGTCATGCTTCGTTATGTGCCAGGACATCAGGAATCCTCCCACTAATTACTGTTTTGTGATTTTTGAAAGCAGCATGTTATTGGTTTGCAGACCTGGACAAACTGTTTAATTAAGACGCGTCTTCCCGTTGCTTTTGATCGTCAGCTCCCAACAAAAGGCTGGGGTTTCACCTTTTCTACGTGAAAAGCCAGACGCTGGTGTAAAGCTCCGCTACCGTTAAGCGGTTTTCCCCTCGCCCTTCCTTTCCTCCCTCTCCCACCGACCTCGGCTGAGCTGTGCTGCTTGATAGCAACTGGAAAGTCGGAGGTACGCGTGGAAGCTTTGTGGTCTCTCATCCCAAGGGATCATGAGAGATGGAGATTTGGGGAATTTCAGCTACTGCTCGGGTGAAGGACAGCCAGAGTCCTGGCAGGGATGTCAGTAAAGACTCTTGTAAAGCCTTGAGAAGCTGGGCTAGGCACTGGGGATACTGGTCTGTGGGTCTTACTGCCCTCAGAGCTGCTCCACCTGTTGTGCCTGTCTTCTTTGGATCATGGAATAGTTGTCTTTGCCCGATAAACTACACCGGATCTGTGGACATGCTGCCCATAGGGCATATTTAACAAAAGTGATTCAACTGATTGAAATCTCTGTTTCACTGCAAGAGCTGAAGATGAGAACAGGGCACGGGGCTGTACCTGCAGGGGCCTCGAGACCTCGCTCCTCATAATACCGGTGTGAACCTCCCTGTGGAGCAGTCTCCTGAAGGAAGTGGTGGAACAATGAGGGTGGTGAGGCACTGGGCCCAGGTTGCCCATAGAGGCGGTGGATGCCCCATCCCTGGAAACATCCCAGGCCAGGTTGGCCGGGGCTCTGAGCAACCTGATCCGGTTGGAGATGTCCCTGCTCCTGGCAGGGGGGTTGGGCTGGGTGGGCTTTGAAGGTCCCTTCCAACCCAAACCATTCCATGATTCTGTGATTATAACTCAGGCTGTGGCCAGTCATGAATGTACCTTGGTGCAGGCTCTGGTTGCTCTGATCTCCACGTCACAGCTGGTTCCACTGGAACAGGGTGCTGAGTGGTTGGACTGCACTCTCACCCTCCACCAAAGATAATTTGTCATGCCTGAAAACCACAGGCTGTCTGAAAAATCCTCCCTAACCCCAGGGAATGGATCCAGCAAACCATCCTGGGTGGAAGAGCTCATGGAAATGCCAAGGCTCTGCATACCCAGTGGCTGGCTTGGTGCAAAAAGGGTTTGTGCTTGATGTTGGCCACTCCAACACATCATCTGGGTGGTGAAGTTGTTCTCCATGAAGATTTTCAGTGCAGGAGAAGGGAAGTGTATCGGCACTGTGTCCTGGAGAGCCACGATTCCCAGATTTGAAGAAAAAGGGGCTTGACCCTTTTTTGGAGATGTAGGTGGTGAAGGACACCGATGGCCAGGGTTATTGCGAAGAACCCAGTTTACCCACTTCTTCCCAAGCACTGGGTGTAGATAGCTGTCACGAAGGTAAGGGGTGTCACTGGTGACGGTGGGCTTCACACAGGAGATGTATGTGGCTAAAAACCCCACAGAAAACCCCACAAAGGTTGAATCCCAAACCTGATCTGAAGGAAGTTAAAGCTGGTGGAACGATACCCGTTGGAGGGAAGGGTGGTGAGGAGGAGGGAGGATTTCTTCTCTGTTGCCTTTTTTTTTTGTGAGTGAGGTTTAAATTGTTCAGTGTGTTCAGGCAGGACTCAGAAATGGTATTTATGCACGTACAGAAGTGGAGTAGTGGGTTGCTTTTGTACCTGAACCCGGTTTCCCGTATGTCACTGAATATTTTCACTGAAGTACTTTCCAGGCTATATTATCACAATTTATTTCCAAATTCTGAAAACCAAATTCTCTGCACGTATATTTATTTCTTTCTCATTCCCCCCTGTATTTCAGACTCCTATAAAATCCAAGTTTACCCATAATTAGCAACGTTTTCTGCTTTCTCCGTGTTTTACCGAAACAGAACGGGAGCAGCTCGGGCAGGTGGTTGTCTCAGATAAACGGGCTGGAATCAGGTTTGGAATCTGGGACTTGGTCAATGAAACCAAGGATCCAGAGACTTGGAGAAGCATCTTGCTATGGTGGGATCTTCAGATCCAAACAGCCCATCAGGAACCTCGCAAGAGCCTTGTGCTGACGCATCATGGCTTGACCGGAGAGCATCCGTGCTGCTGTGGTTTTGTATGTTCAGTCTTGACCGATAGCGAGATGGATGGGGCACGTGAGTGTTAGAGAATTTAAAAGAAAAAAAAAAAAAAAAAGGAGCTAAACTTGCTTTAAATGAAAAACCTGTTTTCTTTTTTATCTTGGATGAAGGAGCTGAAGGGTTGGTAACACAGATATTTTGATAGATGGGAAGAGTGGTCCGGTAGTTCGAATATTAAAGAGAGAGACAGAGTGTGCGTGTGTGTATGTTCCTCTCCTTCTCAAGTGTAAGGAGCATTTGTCACCACAAATCATCCTTGGTTGCAGAGAGCTGCGTTCCTATAGGGCTCACCCACCCACCACCCTCAAAAAATTAGACATTTGTTATATGACATGAGTTGAGATTAATTAGCGAATATTAACCCATCAAGCAGTACAGAAACACATTTTTGGAAGCGGCGGTACTTGCAGCAACAGTGGGTTTGTGTTAGTTCTGGTTGGAAAGTTTGCAGGAAAATGTGGTGGGGAGGGGTTGCTGGAAAATGCCAGTTTATCACAGCCAAAACTTTTACAGGAATTAGCAGCTTTTCTTTGGAAAAAAATTAAGAATTGCCTGGGGACTGGAGAGGAGCTGCATCTGGGAAGGATGTTCCTCAACCCCAACTCTGACTCCTCGAGTTGAGGAGCAGAATGTGGGGTCACCTCAAGAAGACCACAAAAGCCGCAGGCTGGGCAAGGCGGGGGTTGTTCGGAAGGGGTCCCGGAGCTGCCTGTGCCTCCGCTGCGAGCTCAGGGCTCAGATCTGGGAAATGCGAATGCTGGGAACCAGAGTCCTCCAAAGTGCTGCTGGTTTGTGTCACGGTTCGGGAAAATCTTAAAGCAGACAAGCAGGTCTCTAACTCTAGAAACTGAGTCCACAGAGCAATTTTTCCCCTAAAACACGTGAAACGAGGGCAAACAGTCGTCAGGACCCCTACTAATGGGATACGTGTCCATGGAAACAACTCAGCCTTGTCTTATTTGATTTTAAAAAAAATAACTCTGTACTCTTTAAGAGCTCGGATCTAAACTGCCCTTCGCAGCTCAGTGGAATCTCTCGCGGCGGATTTCCATCATACCCCCTAAAATCCAGTAGTTAAGAAGAGTTTGTCTGCTGGCTTAGTGAGGGGAGTTAAAGCCAGCCCTGGGATGTACCATCAGAAGAGGCAGCTGTCAATCACCAGTGCCTGGTTGGCCAAGACCAACTGGTAGCCCAGTGCAAGGAATGTGTTTGACTTAGTAGGTCGAGATGTCGGGTGAAGAATCACTGTGGGAGTTGGGAGCATGTCCGAACACCAGGACCTGGAAATACTGGTATTTCTTTGTGTCGATACGTTTCTGACTGTGGCAGCAGATCCTTTTGCTAGTAAAAGAAAATTATCTTGATTATTATTCTCCTCTTAGGAATTACATCTTTGTCTTGGTATAAGAGTGGCTCCTTGACTTGCAGAAACTTCTTGGCAGATTGATGCAGGCAAAGCTGAAGGGCTGTCACGGCGAACAGAAGCCTGCCATTTGGTATTGACCAGGGCTGCGTTGCTGATCATCGTGCTTTTCTCATCCTCAGCTAGTGCCAATATCTGCAACGTCGTCCTGATGAGGCACACGGAGCTGGAAGAAGGAATCGACGTTTTGGACAATAACGGAAACATTGTCGGGTCTTCCAGAATTGCTGCAAAACACGTATGTACCTGCGATGGTCCCGGCCAACACTCGCGTGGGCTTGTACGCAACTGGCCTTCGGGCTCAACGGGTCCCTTAGCCGTAGGAATCGTTGACTTGAAAGAGTTAGAAATAGATGAGCTTTACCCATTGCGCAGGAAGAACGAAGCGGCAAAACACGTGCCGTTGCGTAGCCGCAAAGCTGAGTGTGGTGGTGGACACGGCCTCGTGTCGTGCAGGCACGTTCGGTGGCCAACCGTGATGGTTTGGAAGGGCGCAGATTGACATCAGGGAGATCCTGTGCTACCCTGATGCTTTCACAGCTGTAGGATTTCTTTGTGGAAACTTGTAAGCAGTTCCTGTTGAGTATGAAGCGAAGATAACTTACACCTTTTTCTAAATGAGGAAGACTTCATTTGCAAGCCGAGTGGCTTTTTAACCCTTGCCGTGCCAAAACCACGTGAACAATTGCCAACCAAAGCTTTGTGAGGGTAGCCAGATGTTTTCATCCTCGTGCTAACATCTGGTTCATTTTCCCCTGTAACCTTCTACTCTCTGCCATCTGCCTCCAATTCTTCCCTTTTCTTCCCTTCTTGCATGGTTTTGTCTTCCGAGCATCATCTGATTGTCTGAGGCGTGTTGTTTCCAAGTGGGCTTTCATCTGAAATGTAAAGCATGTACCGAAGCACACGCCCAGGCAGAGGAGTTAATAATATAACGCTTGGCATTTCTCTCGCTCCTTCTGTCCAAGGCTCTTAAGGCACTTCATAGACAGCAATTAATGTACAGATTTACAGTCCTCGGCGAGAAACGGGGGATCTCTAATATCTCTCCATATTGTTGTTTAACGGGGAGATTAAAACAATCTGTCGAAGGGCTCAGAGATACTTCTGTGAGCCAGTTTTCCTCACTTCCATTAACTGGCTTGAGGACCCAGCTTCCCCTCTCCCCGCTAATGGTCGAGGGGAAGACAGACAACATAGAAAATAAATATTAAAAGTGGAGGTGTCGTAAGTGTGATTTAGGTGGAGTTTAAACATGAAATTTGGGACTTCTGAGAACTTCTGCTCGGCTGCCATCTAATCCCGAAGCTTCTTCCCGAATAGCTTAGTGTACTGGGTTTTGTTGTGTAAAATTTGGCAGATCCTTCCTGTAACACACTTGCACCTCTGTGGGATGTTCTCCCACTTTGGAAGGCTGGGGTGCTCCCAAGCCAGCCATAGGCATAAGTTTCAACATTTCCCTCCAAAATCTAGAGTGTCCTCTACCTACATCTCCCAAAGCCCCATGCGTGGTCGCAGTGCTTGGGGCATCCCAGGCAGGTGCTGGCAAAGGTGGTTGGAAGAGGTACATGAAGACACGGTGGTGGTTATACACCTTGTTAGAGCAGCCATGATCTTCTCTAGGTCTCACCTCAGGGGATTTATACGTATATATGGATTTATACGTGCTGCCAAGCTGTTCTGCTTGCTGCTTCCCGGTGAATCCTGCCAGGGAGAAAGCACCAGGGGAGGGACAACCGTAGCTCTGCAGTTGGGTGTCCTCCTGGGAGAGGAGAGCCCTGCGTGTTACCGTGCTTTGCAATAAACCGCAAGCGATTAAGAAGCAGAAGCACGTCTTGGAGCAGGCAATAAGGTGCTGCGTTCCCCCAGCACGTAAGTGGAGTTGGAACTCAGTTAAGGGAGGAAGGGTTAAAGCTGCTGCTCAGCCCATACTGAGATATTTCACCCTGCAGCATCTTCCAGGCAGCTGTTTGGCCGCTCTTTCTTCCCCCAGTCCTTGCGTAGGAATGTGTAGGAGATGTTGGAGCGCTTTTGGTCACATAAAGTGAAATCAGAGAAGATATCAGGTGTCTCTGTTAATTCCACTGGATTTGTGACCAGGCGTGGGCTCCAGCCCATCGTTTGTCGCAACGGAGAAAAATAGGTTGTGCACAAAAAGCTGATAGCAAAGTTGGAAGCGTGCGTTGACCCGTTCATCCACATACGCGACAGAAGAAAGGCCAGCCAAACCATTTCTCTTCCCAGCATGTTGATTGCTCAGCGCAGGTACATCCTGAGATTTGTGTGAAATATCTTTGGTTTCTTTGTTCTTCCTTTGCAGGCACTGCTAGAAACGGCCCTGACTAGAGTGGTCCTGCCAATGCCTATACTGGTTCTACCTCCAGTTATTATGTCCATACTGGAAAAGTAAGTGTTGGGTGATACGACGTGGGGGGCTTTTCAGGGGGAAGGGAGGAAAGGTCCTCAGTAGGTGTTATTCATTTCTGTTTCTTGGCATTGGTCCACCAAAGACTTTTTTTTACTTATTAAAATGTCCACGTTCTGTAATTTTTGAGTGTTGTTTTAGGCTGTTAAGGTGTTATATTGACTGTAGGGACTTGCTGACCACGCGCCGTGTCCAGACCACCTTGGGCACCGTTGGACTTGCTTGTGCCCCATTTGAACGCGCTTGTTCTTTCTTTCCCAAACGTCCTGTGGCTGGGACTTATCCAGAAGAATATATGCTTCACATATTCTGCAGAAATTTGCTTTCCATCGCTGATTAAGCCAGAACCTCTCCTGGCAGATGTCTCCATGGAGTATCAGTGCTAGGAGAGCTGAGGTGGCAGGAAGGGGCGGAGTTATTTCATGTCCAATCATCTCCTAGCAGAGTTTTTAACGGCAAAACCCCCAAACTTCCCTGTCCATTGGCTGTTCTCTCACCTTGCTTTCCAACACCTCTGCTTTTTCTTCTGCTGTGAGCTTGTTTGGAGCTGTTGGGTGCCCGTGGCTCCTTAGGACACCCATCAGCGGCTCGTTCGGCATGAGTGATCCGCGGGGTGGGGATCGCCTTGCCAACCTCTGGAGACTGATGAGTGCGTTGAAAGATGGGGATGCTAAAGGCCTTGCTACTTTTGTCCCGACAGCCAAGCTGGAAGCGCTCTTTAAACAAATCTCTTGATAAGGGCCACCCTAAAGCACTCCGCTGACAAAGTAAATAGCAATTAGTACAATTAGGGATGACCCATAGCCTGTTTAGCCTTGTAGAAACACCCCTGGGCCGTTTTCTCTCCTTAACAGAAGGATCAGGGCTGCTTCTGTAAATTTGGAGTCTGATTTTTGACATCTAAATTTAAAACTGCAGATACGGTCTGGTACCCCGCTAGCACCTAGAGGCTCCCACCAGGATCGGTTCCCCCCGTGGCCCAGGTTTGGGGAGAAACAGGGCAACAAACTCTGGTTTGGGAACTGTAAAGTAAGTTCTTTCAGCCCTTCTTGGCCAAAATACACTGT
Organism: Chlamydotis macqueenii; assembly: GCF_036417535.1. Classification (NCBI taxonomy): domain Eukaryota; kingdom Metazoa; phylum Chordata; class Aves; order Otidiformes; family Otididae; genus Chlamydotis; species Chlamydotis macqueenii. The sequence continues at coordinate 82,966,115 of NC_141559.1, forward strand.
TTTCCTCTGGTTTGCAAAGGAACCGTGGTGGTGCGTGCAGCAGGGCAGAGTCTTGGTCACGCTTTCTGCAAGCCACTGTTTGGAGATGGCTGCTGGAGACACGCAAGGACAAGGGGTAGATTCCAGTCCCCCTAATTTTGTGGAAAGTATTTGATTTTCGCTTCGGGCTCCTCCTTGACAAAAGCCTCTTTCCTGCTCCAAGCCCCTGTGTCACCCACGCGGTCGCCCAGCCCATGATCTACCCACGGGAGAGGTGCTCAGGAGTGACCATGCCTTGCTCTGGAGTACCTCACTCTGGAGTACCTCACTCAGAGCTTGCTCAAAGTCGTGTGTAAGAGCAGGGATTGTCACTTATCTTTGTACCCCAGCATCTTGGCAGCTTCCCTGCTTCGCTTTCAGGCGCGTGATTCCAGCCTTTATAATCCCATCAAAGCTGCTTCGCTGTTGTCAGTCGAGAGGACTTCTGTTTTCATCTGTCCACGTGCCAGGCTCTTCAGAAATGCCACCGATTCGTGATGTTCTTGCTACAGAGCTCTTTCTTCTCGCCTTTCTGTCGCACCGAGGCTTTGCACCGAAGTGGCTGCGTGTGTTACCGCTGGCTTCACACGGGCGCTGGTTCCAGTCCAACCCTGCCTCGGTGATTAGCCCACCCGAGAAAGGTCTCTCCAGAGGACAAAGCATTTTATTGCTGTAATTCAGAGGATCTTCGCTGTCCTGGTTATCAACATGAACAGACAACATTTTTTTAGGTGCCAGAATTCAAAATTTGTAGAAAACTGGTCTTTAAATTGTTGTCTCCAGCAGCGAGCACTCAGGAGCATCATGGGTCTTGCTGAGCAACCACAGCTTAAATAAAACCAGTAGTAAAATTTGCTTCATATTTGAGGGCATCATAACTTCTTGTATTGATGTGAGTTTTACTGAATGCACCTGTGCTCTGTGCAAGACTTACCGAAACTAAATTTTACCGGTCAAGCAAATGTAGCCATACAGGAGGTTGTCTTCAAAAAGTCGTTATTTTAGCTAATAAGGACTTCATTTGGGTTGGCCAGAGAATACTTGCCTCCCCACCACCCCCAAATGAAACTCCAGATATAAAAATATGCGGGCGCTGCTTTTGCCTGTCGAAATTCTCCTTAGAGCTACTCTTTCCTTTTCCATCAAATATCTTTAGATTCCTGGAAGGCTGTGAGTGAGAAACAGCAGGGATCGGGAGCGGAGTGCGGTGTGGCCGCGCAGCTGGAGGTGTAGGACATGGAGGGCATCCCTTTCCGTAGCCGAGGGGTTCGCAGTCCAGGCGTGGACTCGCGGATCTTTTCACCTGGTTGCTGAAGGACACAGTCAGAGGTGAAACCCCGTTTTGGAAAAAAAATGCTCGGAGCATTTGGTGAAAAGTTTCACCTTTTAAATTCAGTAGAATTTTCGTTAGGCTGGGGCGTTTTAATAGGAGTCATATCAAGGCACGCATTATCAATTTATTTATAGCGATCCTTACAGCGTCTATAAATGAGAAAGGCAAGAGTGACGGCTTATTATTCGGAGGCTGGAATCAGAAGTTGCAATCTGGATCCTCTACCAAGTCATTTGCATTGGGGGTTGTGGCGAAGGAGGAGAGCGCTTCTCCTTGCGGTTAAGTCTGAGTGGAAGCAGGTGACAGTACCGCGGTTGGGTGGGAGTCGCACCACCCCAGGAGCAAGCGACGCGCTCCCAGCAGCGGTTTTCGGATTCGTAGAAAACCCGCTCCTTTGTTTTTGTCTCGGTATTGGAAAAGTTTATTTTAAGTGGCCAGTTCCTGGTCGTCGTCTTTCCACTTGGATCCAGGTCTTTCCTCTCTCTCAGCCATCTCTCCATCTGCATGTTTTAACTCCCCCAGCTGCCTCTCTCGTCTCTTGTGCCATTTTTTTCAGCTCTCTTGGCTTCTCTCGTCTCTTTGCCTGCTGTGTATTTTAACTCCCAGGGCCGCCTTCTCTGCTCTCCAAGTAATTCGACGTTACCTCCCACTGCTGAGCTCCGCGGCGCGCCATTCTTTCCCCATGTTTCATGCATTTCCTGCTGCTTGGACGCTCTGTTGAAGCAGCTAACATATAGAATCAATGTTTATTTTGAGACCACATATGCCACGCGGGGAACACGGTGTCAGTTATTTTGTGCAGATGTATTCTCGTTTAAGTTTTATAAATAATATCTGTGTTGGCAACTTTAATACGGAAAACTATTGGTTTCACGTCGGCTATGAGACGAAGACGACTCATCTGCGGGATGTAGGTGATTTTGGAGCAGACAATGGAACCTTCGTTAGCACCTCCATGTCACAGAGGTGTGGGGACATCTATATCCACTGCATGAAGCTGGACTTCTTGTCCCTCAGCTATTTCCCTTTATTCAGATGCTTCTCTGAATCCTTTTGTCTGGTAGTTATGATGAAATTTGGGAAATGGGGCAGGTTATTCCCAGACAACATCCAAGACTTCTCCAGTAGTCTTTGTCCAGCTTCCGACTCCTTGCAGAACTGAAGCCCACCACACAGTGATGGTGTAGACATCGTCCAGGTCTGCGTGTAAGCGTACCCTCAAGTGCCCCTATGGGCTGAGCTCCGTGGTGGGAGAGCCCAAATCCAGTGGTACTTGGTTCATGTGGTCTGGACAAGGAGACCACGGCTCAGTCCACCAGCAATGTCTGCTGTGGACACTGGGAGCTGATAGCCAGGAGTGGAGATTGAAGAACGGAGGAACATAAGCTCTTCTTATCTCCTTATCTGAAAGCTGCCTCTCTGCCTCACTGTGCAAACAACCTCCGAGGGTCTCAAGCACAGCAGAAGATCTGAGGATGCGGTCCAGGGTGTCGGGCTAGGAAAGAGGAGACCCCTAGAGCTGACTGCACAGTGTTTATGGAGGAGAGACAAAGCTGGAACTGTTGGCAATGGGCAAGAGCTGAGAGAGAAGCAAGGAGCAAATAGTTGCATCTGTGGAAGAGGAGTGTTTCTACTCAGGCGCTGGAACAGGCTGCCCAGGGCAGTGGTGGAGTCACCATCCCTGGAGGTGTTCAAAAAACGTGTAGATGTGGCACTGCAGGACATGGTTTAGTGGTCATGGTGGTGTTAGGTTGATGATTGGACTTGATGATCTTAGAGGTCTTTTCCAACCTTAAAGGTTCTATGATTCTCTGATTCTACTCTTTCCTCATCTCCATGCCATCCTGATCTTGTGACAGAGCTGGTGCAGCATGTCAGCATCCTCACGCAACAGTTGTCAGGGCCATTTTCCTGTAAAGCTCAGAAAATTAGGTTGCTCCCAAGCTGGATAAATGTTACGGAGCTGCTCTGGCTTAGCTAGGTTGGTCTAACCATAAAAAATGGTTTCTCTTGATGGATCATTAGAGCTCAGCCCATGGTTTTGTGGTGCTGGAAGGGTGTTTTCTTCAGCTTCAACTGTGTTTTTCTCTGAAGAAATGTGCGTGAAGTAGGAGGCCCTCCTGGACCTCGTGTTCATGGCCTTTTCCAGGAGATTGACAGTGTGTGCAGAACATTTCCTCCAGGTGCTCTTCCTCCTCTGAAGTGCAAAGTCTCCCCGTCCGGCTAAACCCTCGCTGAAGTTTGTTTAGACTAAACAGCTGCCAGCAGCGACACCTTACACTGCTGCGGCTGTTTCCAGAGTAAACATTGAAACTGCTCCTTTAATTATGTCAATCAAGCACCCAAATCCCCCAGCCTCCCTCGGTTTGCGTAGCTGTGTCCTCTGGAAGGGGCACTGGGGCTACAGCCCAGAGCAGGAGATGCTCCGTGGCGAGGACAGAGGTGGCCTGGCTGGACGGGACAGCAGACAGAGCTACTGGTCGCTGGAAGAGCTCAGTGTTCCTCAAATGACCCCAAATAATGGAAAAAAACCGCTGGGAAACACCCTCTGCAGATAGCAGAGAGAGCTGACGGGCTCTCTGAAGGAGAGATGTTGTTCGGTGCCGACGCTGGGAGGTTCTCCGCGGAACTGGGGTCTGGACGACCACCCCGAAGTCTGTTTGCACCTCAGAGGGATGTTCTGAACCCCGGGCTCCCCGGAGCCTCGGGATGCCCAGAGCTTCAGCCTCCAGCGCTTTTCGTACCCCGCCAGCATCCTCGGCGTCTTGCAACGCGCGTGTTAGCTTTGAACCTGTTTATACCAACCGCTACGGAAAGCCCACAGAATCTGTCAGCTGGGAGACTTTGGTTGACTCCTGTCATATTTAGTTTAGCATCTGACACCTCCTTCTAGACAAATCCCGCTCGGGTTCGCTGAACCTGATAACTCCTTTTTAGTACAGCGACTGACTTCCATATGGAATAAATTACAGTACCTCTCGAAAAACGCCAGAGGCAGCTGCCAAATTATGCGGAATTTAAACCACTAATGAACAATGTGATGAAAGTTGAATGAAGGTGTGTTTACAAGAGCTACAACACGCCGTCGCTGCGGAGCAGATGCACTGTCTGTGCAAGTGCGCGTGTGTCTGTGCGTGTACCCACGCGTGCGCGCGTTCGTGCGTCCTGAAGGGTTACCCAGAGGGTCTGGCTCGTTTAGGTGTAGCCTATAGTTAAGCGCTACCTAGGATCGGTAAGAGAGAAGCTCCTCAGCCTTTTTAATATCCGCTAGGCAAATTTTATGAAGGCAAATTGCAGAAAGAATAAGGCAAAGAAACAAATATTTAAAAAAAAAAAAAAAAGAAGAAAAAAGAGAGAGGAGGAGGGAATTAGTGCAAAAATGCGCGTTCTTTGCCATCCGAAGGACGATATATGAACGTGGATCGCTTGTACTAGCGAGGCAGCCCATTGCTGCCGAAAAATCAGCTTGTAAAATTAGGAACAATAAAACACACCTATTAATATCTTTCTGCAGGTTTCCAATGTGAGACCTTCTCTCGTTGGTTTGCACCTTCTCTCGGTGCAAACTCTTCAATCCTGTGTTGTCTAATCCGAGCGCCGAGGTTTAGTTGAGAGCCTGGCCAGTCCTGCCCCACGTGCGTGGTGACGGTCTGTAAAACGACTGTTCTGGTACGAAAATAGCTTCCAGTCCTTCTGCGGAGTTACGGGTAGGGTGGGATGGTGTTTGCCGTCGTGAACGTAGCAGTCTGCTTCCAAAGGCGCCCATGGCAAAGCTGGGCTGTTGGGGGGTCTTATGGTCCAGATCTCCAGGACTTGATGATCTTGGAGGTCTCTTCCAACCTTAAGATTCTATGATTCTCTGATCAACAACCCCCTTGGCAGAGCACACAGGACAGTGTTGTAACTGATTCACTCTTCAGCAAATGGATATTAATTTTATTTGTTTTTAATCGGGGCTAATACTCTGCAATTAAACCCTTTGGAAACATCTAATCGTTGACTTCCGAGGAGGGGCTAATGGGTGAAAAGAGGGTTTTTGATTGCGTTTGACAGCTGACAAAATGCAGCGTGCAACGCTTAACTTGATATTCTTCCGAGATCTGTGTCGAGAGCAAAGATCCTAGGGACAGTGGAAAAGTGGACCTCCTGACTAATTGTGAGTCATTTATTCTGAGCCACACAAATTTTAGACTCTGAATCCCAATTAAGACATTGCACTACATGTGTTAATTAGTCCCCTCTCCTTTTTAATTCAAGCCATAACTCTTCTTAATTAGGAGGTTAGCCATTGTAATTTGAACTGGCCTGAGTTTGAAGCACTCCTGGAAATCACACCTGGGGGCTGGACCGGGGATCATTTTAAATTGGTTGAGTTTGTACCTGGGTGATTATAAGGTCCCCAACAGGGCGGTAATTAAAGAGGGTGCAGCTTCCAAATTAAGATGTCAGGGGTGGTATAAGCAGTGATGTCTGAGGTTCTAAACTGTGCTCCAGGGAGGCTCGGGGGATGCCGGTCGTATGATTTTCTCAGCGAGGGCTCTCATGGATCACGACAGCTTAAGCAGGAGAATAAATCAGCTCCGGGACTTGCCCCTCTGCGTCTCAGGGAGTAGTTATCACAGCTTATTGATGGCAACTCTTGAACGTTGCGTTTGTTAAAGAGCGTGGGGCAAGGTAACCCGCTTTCCCACCTTGGATGAAATCTTTGTGGACTTCTGCAGGAGTCTTTTAGGTTAGATCGTGCTCTGTGCAAAGCGAAGGAGCTAAATATTGGAGAACAGAAGCTCGGCTTTCACAGCACAAATTGATAGGATCAACTCCGTCTCGATAGCTTATTAGTGAGGAGCTGAGATATTGGAGGAGTTAGGGCTCCTTGTAACTTGTTTTCCTTCCCCACTTCCCCCAAACCTTCTCAAGATGAAGACAGCTTTCAGCAAGCGTCGCTAGCAAAGGGCGAAGAGTCTGAATGTTCAGACGCACAGACAACGTACAGCGGGCTAACGAGTTCCCACACATCAGCTGCTCCGTTGTAATTCATCAGGTGCGTGTTCGTAGCCTGCAGTAAACGTGGAGTAGACGGGGGTTGAGGTAAGCTGTTATCTTCCATCGGCTGCAGGCGCGGGCTGCACAGGGAGATGCGCCTGCAAAATCACTTGTGCGTGTGCCGAGGCAGGCTAGCGGCGTGCCCTGGTGTGGGAAGGGTTGCTTGGCTTGGTTTTTTTTAGGGTTGGAAGAGACTTCCAAGATCATCAAGTCCAACCGTCAACCCAACACCACCATGCCTACTAAACCATGTCCTGAAGCGCCACGTCTCCACGTTCTTTGAACACCCCCAGGGATGGTGGCTCCACCACTGCCCTGGGCAGCCTGTTCCAGTGCCTGACCACTCTTTCCGGAAAGAAGTGTTTCCCGATATCCAACCTAAATCTCCCCTGACGGAACTTGAGGCCATTTCCTCTCGTCCTCTTATCCTCATCCTCTCATCCTCTCATCCTTATTTGGGAGAAGAGACCAACAGCTGCTTCCCTACACCCTCCTTTCAGTAAAAATGCTTTTTAAACCCCTGGTGATGGTAACCGCAGTGATGTTTAGTGGTTAGTGTAATCTGATTGTGTCTTCCCTGACCAAACGAGAGCTCCTCTGTTGTCACCCCTGTGGAAAGGCATTAATTAGGAGATCTCTGGCGACGTTTGATGGCAGGACGCTGTGAGGCGTTGGCGTCCTCAAGATCAGGATGGACAGTAGAGATGCACACTGGGACTAAGGCCATAGCTGATGACCCAGCAGCAAACCTGCTGTCTCTGTACGCTGCTGATACCCACTGGATACTCACACAAAACTCACTGTCAAGCTGCCGGTGTGCATTCCCAGTTGTTTCAGACTGGTAGAAAAGAGTTGAATGGCGGGTGTCATTTTAGTGCAGATAGCTCCAGAACGAACCCTTCAAGAACTATGTTTTGCCCTCTAACGCTGGTAAACTCTCCGAGATCCTCTATCCTGGAATATACTTAAAATGCCACTTTCTATTAGCAAAATGTTCTCCCCGTTGTTCCGTGTTAATTGCGTCAGAAGGGTCACTTAATGGGTCATTATCAGAACCTGACCTTGCAGGGATCCTAAGGCGTTTGCTCTTAACGAGTCTTGAACTCGTAAATATCCCCTGGGGACAGCAAGTGCTCAAACATCCTTATCACCCACTCCGCAGATGTTTGATTTTTAACAAATTAAGGTGTCGTCAAGTTTGCTACTTTATTACCCCGTTAACAAAGTCATGGGCCTTGTTCAACCCACAAAGTTCACAGTGTCTCTCAAGAACCTAATTGCCTTCCACTCACTCAACGCGGTCTCCAAAGCCTTAATGCAGGTGACACCTGCGTGCGGCCAGGTCACCCCGTGTGCTGCTAACTCCAGTGTGAGATGGTTTGAAACTGGGGGATGTGCGTGAAGTGATCCTGTTTTAATTCAGAAGTGAGCGCTTGGTTGGCGTGGGTTGTGGTAAACCCAGCGGATGCACAAGGACAACGTGCAGGACTCAGGATCTTTTGTGGGTGAACTTGTTGATGACCTGCTAAGAAGGAACCTGGACAAATTAGGGAGAGGGAGACCAGTGGGTCTGGGTGGACACCAGTGCCCATTCTGATGATGGCATGCATTCACCTGGTCAATGAAATGGTCTAACCAAGCCTTTCCTTTCCAGAACATCACTTCTGAGGTCCCGTCCCCGGATGATTCTCCCGGTCCAAAGCCTTGTGTGCCTCGCGGCCTTTGGCCTGGCCCTCCCCTTGGCCATCAGTCTCTTCCCGCAGATGTCCGAGGTCAGTACGTGTCTGGGCACTGTGGTGGGATATCTCAGAGGGGTTTACCAATGCCACTGCTTGTTTTGCCTTCCTGGATAATGGTCTCATTCCTAGGGGCCCTCATGTTAGCCCCTCCTGTTAGAGCGTGCTAGCCTAGATTATATCTCACAGCTTTGCCATGCTTCTAACCAGTGGTTGGATCATGTGGTGGGACGTACCTTCCAAGCATCAGAGGAAGAACTGGACAGAGGAACCTTTGTTCCACCCAGCAAGCACACCTTTTACAGGCAAGGGAGGGTCATGTGTGATACTCCTCCCTTCCATCATGTCCGTTGTTCTCCCACGGGGTGGTCTGCTCCAGGCCTCTACTGTGTGGAGGACATGTAAATTTTGTAGTAATCAAAACACCAGGGATCGGGGGGGACAACCGGGTTGGAATAAGGTGGGGTTTTTGATGTGTGAGGGTAATGTTCTACCTGCTTGATCGCCGGTCCGAGGAGCGTCTCAGCTAGCACGGAGGTGTATTTTTTTGTAAGTCATTAATTTTGACCATTCAGTGGAGCTCAGAGATTTGCAGATGGTAAATGTGTACGTTTACAGGGAGGGTCACTGTTACAAAGTGGTCAGACCGCTGTCAAACGCAGCAAAGGACACTTTGCTGGAGGTCTTTTTGTGTCAACTGGAACGGTTGATCAGAAGTAGTATCACAGTGAATTCCATTTTTTTTCAGTCTGGATGGTTTGATTCACAACCTCTAGCCAAGGAATCTTGTACACTTGTCTGCTAGACGGAAAAACGCGTTACAGATTTTCTGTTGTCCTTCTAGCTGTTTACAGACTGAGATAAAACTGTCCCTTAATCTTCTCTTCAAGAAACTGAATATATCTCAGTCTTGGAGTCTCTTGCTGAAATTCATGTTTTCTGAAGCTTTAATGATTCATATGGCTCTTCCTTAAACTTTTTCTAATTAGTCAACATCCTTTTTGGAGCACTTCCATAAGGACCAGACACAGTATTCCGGTAAGAAGTTGCACAAGCACCAGTTGCAGGAGCAATGTGATTTGCCTGCTTCGACTTGAATGCGTGTGTCCGCGGAGCGTGTTAGTCGTTTCGGCGTGAGCTCAACCTTAGCGCCCTGTCCGTCTGTTTTTTGCCGCAATCCCAAGTTCTGCTCAGAGGTTTTGGTTAGGAAAGCCTGAGGAGTACTTCCTGGTCTCGCAGCCATTCAAGGTACATGCCCAGAGTATGTCCAAAGTTCCTGTTGGGAGGAGACTTGGACACAGGACATCCCTTAGGCTCCGATTTCCAGGGAGAGGAGCTTCACCCACCAGAAGGTAGCCATGGCCCTTTCCTGGGAGGTCTCCTTTCAAGATAATCAGAGAAGCGAGACCACAGGAGGTACCACCAACCTCATTTACCCCAAAGGTGACGTTGCCACCCTTCCCCCAAAATGGTGCCGCATGCCATGGGTACGCTCTTTGTGTCCAGAGGCACTTTTACCTTTGACCGTGGTACATTGCACATCGGCTTCTTCTCCACATTTCTAGAGGACTCTGCATCAGTGACCTGGCCTCTTAATTATTTACCACTTCTCCAGACTTGGTGTCATCTCAAGCCCTAAGTGACAGTTGTGTGCTTTCTCACTGGTGACGCCTGTGTTTAATAGCGTTGGCCAAACCAAACCGTTCTGTCAACATCGACGGGAACCTCACCCCACAATTCCGTTTTGAAATTTAGCATTTTGCGCATTTCCAGTGTTTTCTGTGGGCATCGCGTAGCACGGGCTTCTCTGAAATAGTGAGTGCCTACTAAGGTCAGTGTTTGGTACCGGAATCTGAGGCATTCAGAGTTAAACACTTCGGGCTCTACAAAAATAATTATTCGTTGCCGTAGTTTCTTTATCTGAAAATGAAGCTCACAAGGTCTTTTTGCCTGTTGTCTTTTAGCTTTCTGGCTGACAGATCATTTAAAATGTATAGGATCTGATATTGCAGCATGAAAAATTGCGTTGGTGCTAACGGCTGAATGAATTCTAGCCTACGGGGAAAATTAAGGTCTGGCTTCCTTCAAGGGATGTTCAAATTGCAGGCATCAGGCCATACCAAAACCGTACAGCATCGCTTGAAAATGACCTTCTCGAAGCAGATGAGACGCTATCTGCAGTGTAAACATGAATCAGCGCTGATTAGTAGATCAAACAGAATGATGTGCTCTCTGCCCACGCTTCGTGTCGACGGAGAGAAACCATTGCAGCTGGTGGTCTAGCTCGTTACCTACTGGGATCTCGGCTCCGCTCAACTGGAATTAGCTCCACGCGCGCAGCTGGACCTCATGCCTGTTGACGCCAAGGTTCTCCGTAGCAGCCTGGTCTGATAGGTCTTCCAGCTATGTTTGCATTCATGGCAAACGTGTGTGTAAAGGGCGTTCCTCCTGTTCTGCAAAATCTCCTTGGTGGTGGCGGTGGGGATGCTCAAGGGAGCAGAGCGAGTGGTTTATCTGAAACAATCTCTCCAGAGCCGTTTCTTCGCAGTCTTGGTCAGAAATCTGAGTTTCCGTGGAATGAGCGTTTCTCAGAGACTTCTTGGTCGCTCATCACTGGTCCGTGAATTTCTCAGATAACTCAGTTAACGGACTTTGGGTGTTTGACCGTTGCCCTCTCCGTGTGTGTGTGTGCATGGGTGCGTTTGCGTTTTCTCGTCACCGCGGTTGGTGAAGCAGCTATGAACACAACGCGACTGAGACGACGCTGTTGTAATGAGCGCTACCCAGGGAGTAAATTATTAACAACAAGATGTAATAGGCCTGTTCTGTTCCAAAAGTATGATTATGATCTGAGCAGCAACCCTATCAGGAGTTGTAAATGAGCCAAATTCTTCCATTAATCACACGTTCACAGTCCTTTTTCTTTAGTCAGGGAGCAAACACAGAAGCTGATGTGTTGTTAAGGGCTTGTTTTAGCATGGGAGCTTGACTGGCCGCCTTTGATCCGCTCTTCTAAAGGGGCTCCAGCTTACAATTAGTTTTCTAGCAGAATTGAAGCCTCGCAGTAGATTTAATAAATGTGCTAGATAAATGCAGCCACCTCATCCCATCACTGCTTTGGAGTTAGACCTGTTGTAAAGTAGCGTACGGGAAATGAGGATTCAGCTCTGGTTGCACACAGGAACACCAGTATCAGCTAAATGGAAATTCTGGAGCGGAACAACCCTCACGTGCCGGGAAAGATTATGCACCCAGATCTTCTCCTGGGTTGGTATTTAGTCTAGCTAAGACCTCGTACCTTCCTTGATTTTTGGAATCTACTTTGATGTCTGCGACGATGCTCCAGAGTTACAGCCTGTTTCTAGACGTTACGCTTTTGAAGACCACCTTATAGAAATAAAACCCCAGTGTCAGCCGCGAAGACATGCGTCCTCGCGACTGAGCGCGCTCAAGACGCTGAGAAACACGCTTTTCATCCCAATACACTGTTAACTCCGGTACCTAAATGCATCGATATGCGTTAAGGAATTCGCTGCCGTTAAGTTTAGGAGAAACATCTAGTTAATGCATCTAGCCCACAACCTCCAACTGCCTCCCATGCCCCCCGGGGAATCTCTTTCCTATCCTACAGCATCCCCACTGACAACTCCTACTCAGCTATGCGCTGCCAATAGAAACAGCTGTGACAGTTCCAAGCCGAAAATGGGACTCGTGCAAATGAAATTCAGTGTAGCAGCAGAAGAAAGAACCATGGGGTTGCTCCACTGATTTTTTTTCCACCCTTGGGTCCTTGCTCATCCCGATCGTTTGTGTTTTTTCCGCGTCCGGGAGGATGCTGTTGAACTTCCAAGGTGAACCCATGGAAACGCGCCTCATCCCGTGCCCGGTGTGCTGGTAAAAGACGGACAAAGCCAGGTGAGAAATGGAGCTGAAGCAAGAGCTGATGGCGGAGAAACCCTTCCACCGCCTAGAAGACACGTGCCCTCGCCGTGGGTGAAGCGTAAAGGGTCTTGGCTGCTGGTTAGGGCAAAACAAGCCGTCTTCCGGAATTGGGCTGGTTTCAGCCGAAAGCCTTTTCTTAAAAATAATCTTCCTTTTCGGATCTCCAGGACAAGGGGAATAAACAGCCGAAAATGCGAGGCTGAGCTATTGTTTTCCAATCTGTTTTAGCCTTCATCTTGTTGGCAGGCTGCTTTAGAAAAGCAAAAGGTTAATGAGCCAATGTGCAGTGGGATTATTGCAGTAAAGATGACAGTGAACCAGTAATTACTAATTAGATGCAGTTTAACAGGAGGAACAAGTGAAATCTCCTCTTCACCAACTGTCAATAATTAGCAGATTTGGTGAGGTTGAAATGTGTCCACAGTTAAAAGGCTGATTTTTTAATGAAATGGCACTTGACAAAAGAGCTGTGTGGAGGTCACAGCCGTCGCCCTCGAGACGCTTCCCTAAACCGTACTTAGGAGGGAAATCAGATGCAAGACAGCAGGGGGTCCCCATGAAACCATTTCTCCCTTGGGATTGCATCGCACGGAGGGGGAGGAAGGGGAGCAGGAGGGATTCTCTGCAGTAATTTTGTCCAACTTGGATGAGAAGCAAAGGAAAGGATTTGCCAGCTGCCATGGGGGAAAAAAACCAAAACGTTTGAGAAGTGAGAGGTTCTGTGGTGTTTCTTTGCTTCTGAGTCTGAGGAACGGTTTCCTGAGGGTCTGGTAAGCTGAGCGTGCTGACCAAGGTCTGCCCTTGGGATGGAAGTTGGTCTTAGAAGGAGCTGCCCGTAGAAAAGCAGTGGCGCGAGGTCCTTAAGGACTGGTAGGATGCTGGAGGCTCAGTGGTATGCATCTCCCAAAGACTGCAGAACATTGCAGCTGGGCCCTGAGGGTTTGGTTTCGTACTGAGACACACGCCATGCTCCATCGTTGACTTCTGAAGCATTCAGAGGTTCTTCTGAGGTTCCTCTCCTGTGTATTGATCCAGGTTATCTTCTGGCAAAGCAACCGTTGACATAGGCAGGAGTATCTCTATCTTCCACATGAACTTAAAATGGAGAGGTGATCTGTGTGAGCTTCTTTAATGCCCATGAAACTTTTTACTTGAGCAGGAACCCCCAGGATTTATATGACACTCCATGGTTGAATGCAGATGTGGTTCAAGTCGGGCTGGAGAGAAAAGCTGTGGTGGTTGGAAATGTTGAGCCCTGTTCTGGCCTTCAGATGAAGGATGGTGCTTAACAAGGTTTGCATCTGGCGTTCTTCGGTAAGGACGGACTCGTTCTTGGCAGAGGTTGGAGAACAGATGAGTGACCCCTTCCAAAGCATCGTCCTGCGCCTGGAAGGGTAAAGTGATGGGAGAGGAGGTGACACTTGGGGAACAGCAGCGTGATACTGCCTTGACCACACACAAAGGCTGGACGTGGTTGCTCAAAACTCAAATGTAAGTTGCTGCCCCGTCTTTTCTAAGAAATAATAGCCTTCCAACCAGGAAGCTGTGGTGCAATAATTTTAGTCTGGGACCTCCCTAGTTTGATTTAATTTATGACTTACAAGGCTTATTTGAGCTGAGTTTTGATGTCAGAGAACCATGGCCTTAGTCTTGCATTACAGGAGAGTCATGTCTTCTGCACCACGACAGGACCATCAGCAGTGGGAGACAAAGATCTCTTCAGCCTTTGCTTGAAGTGTCCAAGGCTGTTGTGTACAAAGCGAAGGGTACGTCTGTCCCCCCGTACTTCTGATGGAGCCTAGCCTCGCTGTCCACCTGAGTGTGGACCTGAGCGTTTGTCACCAGCTCTTTTATGTGACAAATCCTCTCCTGCTCCAAATCAAATGACCAACCCTGGCCATGAATCTTCACAAAGTCACCAGAGCAGCTCCAAGTACCGTGGGACCAGTCCCCGGTACTCAGCTGTGATTTCAGCCCTGGTCTCAGTGGCTCGTGCGGAGATGGGACCGTAGTCACGCAGCACAACCGGACTCCTCACCCGTGCATCTCCAGAAGGTGACCATGCAGCGATCTGCCGGACGGGGAAGGTTGGCCTGAGGCTGCATGCTGAGGGACGAGCGTCGAACTTGAACCCGACTCTGGGCTAAACAGCCGATTTTTTGGCAAGGTTTTGATCTCCCTTGGTTTGAGACAGCAGCACCTGTGCTCCTCTGAGCTCTCCCTCCCTGCCCTGCTCTCGCCAGCCCTCTCTGAGAGCATCAAGCAGAAGAGAAGAGGATGTGTTCCCGGCTTCACCTCCCTCCTCAGCCCCTGGCTCAGGTTTTCCCTCACCTGCGCCAGCTGTCGGGGCCAGCTTTGCAGACCCAGCGTGCGTTTCCCGAGGAGCTAGACTTCACACAGCGCTTCCCCCTCGGCCCTACCCTTCGGCTTTCCCTTTACACCTCCACGGCTCTCCCCCCTCGCCCCCCGCGGCAGCCTGGCATCTGCAGAACACCTTTCCTGTCAAAGCAACCAGGAAAAGAAAAAAAATTATATCACAGCGGCTTATTTCCTGTGCTGCAGATTCCCTCGATTCCCTCAACAACTTTTAGTTCCCTTCTCATTGCATGGCACGGAAAAGTTGCTGCCCCGGCGCCCGCGGATACGGAGGAGTCTCTGCGTTACTGGAAGGATTGAGGTGGCCTGAGATGGTTTGGCTGGGGTCGTGGTTGTGCTTAGACCTGCAGAGAGACGCGCCGGGGGCTGGAAGGGTCTCTGCAGAGAATGGTGATGAGCTGTTGTCGTTAATTTTGGCAGTAATTGTCGGCGTTGTTCCTGTGCGCTGTAGGTGCCCATGGACTGTTCCCAACCCATCGCAGGCCTCCTACACAGGTTCTTCTGTCAGGAGTGACCTGGTCTGGTGGAAGATGTCCCTGCCCGTGGCAGGGGGGTTGGAAGGAGATGATCTTTAAAGTTTCTTCCAACCCAAACCGTTCTGTGATTCTGTTCTATGATTCTATGACTTGCTCTTGGCTGCAGAGCTCTGCCCCAGTTCCTGCTCCCACCTTGAGTTTCTCTCTCTCTGCCGTCACCTCCAGTGTGACACGGGCAGAAGGAAGCCCGGAGCTTTTGCTGTATTTGCTTTGGAGGTTGTGAGGTCACGCTAGCCCTCTGTACCATAAACTTCCAAGTCAAAGCGGCAGCAGGGCTTTCTGGGGAGCTGGAGTGTGCTCAAGGCAGGCTGCCATGCTCTAAACCCCCTTCTTGAGCACATCTCCCACGTGAAGGTGTTCCTAAACACATGGGGACACTTCAGGCTTAGCAGTCCTCTCCTCCGCTTCCGGTGGTGCTTTAGCCGGAGTTGCTGAGCCAGCAGCCCCAAGCTCCCTCCTGCTTCAGGGAGGGCTTCAGTACAGTGGTGGATGTTTCTGAAAATCAAACAGACCCAAAGTTCCAAATTCTACCTGACCACGATCTCCCTGTTTTCCTCCCTCAGGCCATGAAAACCCCAAATTCTCATTACTGTGTCGTAACTCCCCACCGCTACTCCACAGTGCTCCCACACTGCTGCTGGGTGATGCTCTTCTAGGTTATTTTTCTGTGGCCGTAGCAGGAGGATGGGGAAGACGTTGTGACACAGTAATTTCCTTCTGCCCTCGTCTGGCTGGATGCAGCAGCAGTTCCAGATGCAAACCCATGGGTGATGATGTCACAGACGCACCTTCTGCAGGGTCATCTCCCATTTCCCAGGCTCGTGGCGTACTTCGTTGCAGTGCCCCTTCGATTCGCGTCCTGGCATGACTGAAACACCACTTGCTGTGGGGTCACTTACTTGAGACATGACCAGGAGAGAAAGAACCGGCTTCACAAGGTGAAGAACATTTCTAGATCAGGACATTTTCCCCTTTCCACATTTTTTTTCCCCCGTGTCTTTCTCCAAATCAAAGCATGTCCCATGCCTACCGGCTCCCCAATGTGGGCTGCGGTTGGGACATCTCAGTCACCTCTTCTGGGAGCAAATCTCCTTCTTCCCAAGAGGAAGAGGAAGGATCTGATCTTCAGGGGCATCAGCTCCACCATCACTGTTTACGAGCCCGTAGGAAACGTTGGGGTGGCTAGATTTACAACCGCTCAGCCTGTTTGCACCTCGCGGTGTAATTATTAGGCTCAACGCCATCTCTGCTCCAGGGAAGGTCACGAGTGAGCTCTGATTGATTTGGAGCCCGGGTCTTTGTTCTCACGTTCCCTGTCCGAGAGGCTTTGATTTGTGACCACGCTGGTTTTTGAAGTCTGCTCGTGAGAGCGGTCCTTTGTTTCGCGACCGGCGTTCGCGGGAGTCAAAGGTGCCGAAAACTTCACAGGTTCTGGCCCTAAGATCGCAACCTGGACCAGCAAAGCTTGCGCTTTACTGGGAAGCGACGGCTTGAACCCAACTGTTATTTGTGGTCATCGGAGGTGGGTGTGGGAGAAAGGACCCCCTTTGTACTGCCCAGGGGCTTCGGCAGCGGTGTCGGACGGGATCTGGTTTCATGTTTATATCTCCGTCCCTGGGATACAGGTTCAAGTATGTAAACTATCTGTCCTGCAAGCACAGGCTCCTGCAGGTGTGTGGGTGCTGGTGGGCATAAAAAAACATTCCTGACACCATCTCTTTTGAGGAGTCTTCACCTCCTGATGGCTATAAGCCATTAGGAGTCAAAAGAAAGGGCTGACATCCGACAACTCCGGATAAACAGCTAAACATTAACCCTTAATGTGGCTCGAAAAACGTACTTAAAAGGCACTTTGTGGAAAGAAGCCATTTTTTTTTAGGCCTGTTAATTGCTGTCTTTCTTCAGGACACCTTTCAGCAGCACCTCCTGTAAACAGAGCGGCTCGTCCTGAAGCACTTCCCCCAGCGATTCCTCGCTGCTCGCCGGGGAGCCTGCGGAGATGGCCGTCCCCAGCTCCTCCTGCCCTGCGCGGTCCTCTTGCGGGTCCTTGGTTTTGCTGGTTTTCTTCTTGGCCTCCAAGCCAAGACCTTTTTCACTCTTTCTGCCAGCCCACCCTGAAAACTTGGTCACCTTTCTTGGTCACCTTTCTTGGTCACCTTCAGCCTCTTTATTTTATGCAACTGGCTTCATCCCCAGCTCCTCCTTGGCTGTTGCCTGCCCTGCCTCTCTCTTTCTGCGTGGTGTTGGATACGTCCTTGTCTGCATATTCAGAGACCGTTGTTTTAGCTCATCTGAAGCAACCGTAGCTCAGAATGCTCCAACTGAGATGTTATGAGCGGCCAGTTGTCCAGACTTGCCTGCTGCAAGCATGCTGCCTTACTGCAGAGAATGCCTTCTTAATCATTAATCATTAATCCTGAGCATGGTATATGTAATTATCTGTAATTGCTTTTTCAGTCGTTTGGATCTAGCAGCCTGTTTGTGGTGAGGCTGTTGGTCCTTCAAGAGAAGAAAATGCCATGGAGGTTGGGATCCTGAGGAACGTGCTTAGCTTCTTTAAAGCAATAAGGCCATCCCTAAATCCTGCAACACTCGTCCTGCCCTTCCTTCTTCATAGCTGGAGATGTGCAGGGTTTGACATTCTCACCAAGTGGCAACAAATGCTCTCTTCCTCGGCAGAGCTGCTGGAGGGATTCTTACCGGAATGGATCTAACAGCTCGTTTTCATCACAAGGGAAACTCACCACATTCAGGGTGTCCATGTTCAAGAGTAGCATTTTTTTTCTTTCAAAAGAGGAGAGATGACTCTAACTCTCTTTGCGAATGCTTTTCATTCCAGCAAGGAGCAGTGACCTTAAACTCTGCTATTTTGGGTGTTCTCAAGATCATATTTTAGGTGGGTTGGTGACTCTTCCATCCATCAGTTGGCTTGAATGTTCCCCAGCAGAGTCTACATCGTGTAATGTGAGGCTTCTTCCCCACGGCCAGGAGGAAGGTTCTTTTGCCCTACACGCTATAGACTGATTACCCTGCGCTAACAGTTTTGGGGGAAAGTCCTCTCCTGAAGAATGGTCCTTACCTCATGAGACCAGGCGACATTTTGTGTGGTTCTTCACTTTATGGAAGACACATCGTACCATGGTCTTAGCTGCTCTCCATCACAACTTCACTTGGATTCTTTGTTCAGTCTCATGCCTGAGCTTCTACGTTTCTCTGTAAGGGTGGTGAGTTTTGTTACTTGTGTCTTGCCCCTTGGTCTCTTGC
This sequence comes from Chlamydotis macqueenii, assembly GCF_036417535.1. Taxonomy (NCBI): domain Eukaryota; kingdom Metazoa; phylum Chordata; class Aves; order Otidiformes; family Otididae; genus Chlamydotis; species Chlamydotis macqueenii. The sequence continues at coordinate 82,984,363 of NC_141559.1, forward strand.
GAAGCATTGCAGAACAAGGTGCCGTGCTCACCGGGGACGCAGGCTGGCACCTCCTGAAAATGTCTCTTTTTTTGTGGAAGACAGACAGAAAGAACTTTTTTTTTTAGTCTTCCTATTTGAAGCATTATGATTTCAAAGCCTTTATTTGGTTTTGTTTGTTATTTTTTTTAAATACTTGAGGTTTCTGGTGCTGTAGGCAACCCTCTTCTTTCCCAGAAGACTCAAACCCACAATTTTGCAATGGCTTGGAGACGGTGTCACACGAGGGGTCAACCTCTCAATCCAGTTTATAAAGCTGGAAGACTTGAGAGGGTCTGAGCACCGTGTCAGCCCAGTGCCCACCAAACCCAGCTCCTAGAAGTGGCTTTCCTTCATCTCACCACATCTGTTCATCATTGATGTCATCCTGAGACACCAGAAGGCTTTCCATGGGGAACTGGAAGGTTAGAGCTGGTGTCTTACTTGGTGGACTGATTCAGGGCAGTGAACAAACACGGGGGCCGGAGCACGGGAGTGAAATATGGCCGTTGAACTGCTCTTGCTGCAGGACAGGCAGGGACACGCCGAGCAGTTGAAGCTACCTTGCAGCCTTAGGTGCCTGCTGTCACGTATTATTATTATCCCACCTGCTGACACTGCTCTCATCAGTCATTTCCAGAGCACCGGAAACAAATGTGCCGCTGGGCGAGGGGAGCTCATTCCCGTGGAATCACAGAATCACGGAATGGTTTTGGGTGGGAAGGGATGGTTAAAGCCCACCCAGTCCAACCCCCCTGCAAGGAGCAGGGACATCTCCAACCACATCAGGTTGCTCAGAGCCCCGGCCAACCTGGCCTGGAATGTTTCCAGGGATGGGGCATCCACCGCCTCTCTGGGCAACCTGGGCCAGTGCTCCACCACCCTCAGTGTAAAAAATTTCTTCCTGATGTCCAGTCTGACTCTACCTCCTTCTATTTTAAAACCATGACCCCTCATCCTGTCACACCAGTGATGTGGACAGTTGTGCCCTGCTCCAGCCTGGTTGGACAGTAGCCTAAAATGCCATGTTTTCCTTCTTCCCATCTGATTAAAATGTTAGGGTTTTTTGATATCTGCTTTATTTTTCTTTAGAGAAGAAGTGATACGCTGATTTGCAACTCCTGAAGCTGAAGTGAAGAACTCCCACCCTTGATCACAGAATCATAGAATCATTTAGGTTGGAAAAGACCTTGAAGATCATTGAGTCAACCATTAACCCAACGCTGCCAGGTCCACCAATGACGTGGTGGAAGTTGCTGTCCCGTAACTGACCCATAAATCCTGCAAACTCCTCTGCTCTGCTTCAGGGCAGAGCCAGTTGTTCCCATTTAAGGTGAGGGCAGTAACATCTTCACCCTTGCAGCTGTCCGAGAAGTGATCGCACATTTCCACCCAAACATCTGTTGAGCGTGAGGAATATTCCCGCTCCTCTTGATACCGAAACCTGGTGGCACCCAAGGTGCTGCTGACACTTTGCAGTTCGTGCCTTGTGAGAAGCGGTGATGTTTTCAGGGGACAGTGCAGAGGTGTCAGCAGGTGTGATAGAGCGTGAATAGCTTGTGGCGCTGACACGGTCGCGGAGATATTTTATACCTGACGGATGTCATAGCAGGCTGTGTGTGGTGCCACGTTCAGACCCTTTCCAGCCTGGTCTGAGAAGAACCGATGTTCTCTGCCCCGTCCTACAGACAGCTGAAGGTAGATGCTGGTGGTCACAGCAAAAAAAAAACCAGGAAAATCTTCTGAAGTGGATAACCCTGGAGAGCCAGAACAGCCAAATCATCCAACTTTCCTCCTGGAGGTAAAATTAATTCCAATGCCAGTTCTAGGTGGGTCCAACTGATCAGACAGCAGCGCTGAGGTACGTTTTTGGTGTAAATGGACCATAGGTCCCATCAGAGGCAACGCGTTTCTCTCGTGCACTTCAGCGTAAGCCTGGTTTGCTGTGCGCAGAGCAAGGATATATCCCTAAAAAGTTACCGTTTGGAAACCAGGCTCTGAATTCAGAGCCATTTATGTGACATTTCTTCCAAAATGACTTCATTGCGGGGATGTAACGGGTCACCCACCTGCTAGGCACCTGGCACTAGTTCCAGATTTGCAGTCAAACAGGAAACTTGGCAAACTACCCGGCCTACCTGATGGTTCCTTGCTTAAAAATGTACCGAACTGCAGTGAATCCAGGTAAATAGCGCTGGAAGGGTAAAACAAATCAAATGCACTCTTGAACTTGTCCATCCTTATCTACCACTGGCGTTGTTTTCCTTCCAGCCACGTGAGCAAGGCAGGAACCTCTCACTCCACGAGCGTGGCTGCTCTCCTGGCGTGGTCCATCAGGAGCTGAGTTGTATCCGCGGTCGTAGGCTCTGGTCACGTGGGTGGGACTGTACCGTGACTTCATTAGGAAAGCCAGCCAGGTGCTAACGGTGACGGTTTTCTTGGTGCAAGAGCATGTGACAAATTTTCGCCTTTTTCCTAAGTTTTCCAGAGCACCAGAGAGGTTTAATCTATTTACTTGTGCAACAGCTCCCACCACTCAGTGTCTTCTCCTTTTTTGGGAAGGTGGACGGAGTCAAACCCATGTGTGGGCTCACACCGAGCCGTGAGATCCCCGCACCCCGAGTGGGGCCGGGTTCAAACATGTGGTGTCCACAGTGATGGGTGGAGGGAGGCCCAGCTGCTGGGCTGCCAGCAGCAGTGGTGGCTTCCCAGGCTCTGGTCAACACCTTAGGCAGCATCAAGGATGGAAATGGAGCTCAATAGCTTGTTTCCATGTTTTTGACGAAAATATTTGGCTAGATGAGCTGAATTTCTGATGAAAACGGAACATTTCTTCAAAAAAGGGGGATCTAAGAGACTTGAGAGAAACAAAGAATGAAGAGAACTGTACCAGTCAGCTCTCAAGTCCGGGTGTTTTAATTACTTGAAGGAAAACCTAACAAAATTCAGTTTTATCTCAAAATCATGTTCCCCAGCTTTGTGATTTGGCCAGCAAACTGGGTACCAGTTGTTGATGAAGTTATTTGTTACCATGTACGTTAGTCATGAGGCCATCTCTCCACCAGTGTGTCCAGTTTGAGGCACATAGGGTTTTTTTTAAACTATGTAGAAAAACTGGGAAGTGGTCAGAGAAGAGCTTTAACACCTGTATTTCAAACAGTAATCTGCCTCGCAGAGAAGTCCTTGCAGCGGGGTTGGACTGGATGACCTTTGAAGGTCCCTTCCAACCCAAACCGTTCTATGATTCCATGAGTTTGATCTATAAATTTTAATGAAGGCGATTTAATAATATTTTAATACGTTCATGGGAATAAAATTTCTGGCAGGGTGGAGCTCCTTAGTGCAGCAAGTAGATAAATGCAGAGCTGGAAGTCTGAATTTAGAAAGATGCAAGCTGTGTGGATGGGTGATGCTCCTTGACGCGGGGTGCCGAGAGGTCTGGTAGTTCCACTATTGCTGGGACGCCTTAACCAGAGGCTGGGTATCTTTTGAAGGACATCTTAACGTGGTGTAACCAGAAGGTTTTTGGGTGGGATGGGGTATTTCCTAAATTCTCCTACCTGTCAGGTCACCTTCGGTTGGCCGTAGGTCCATAGCATTTCCAAGGGACACTCGTTAGCAAACACCGAATTCCTCATCTCATTCCTTAGCAGGTGGATCCGTGGAGAGCACTTGGATTTTTTTGATGTCTGGGAAAAGCTTTGGAAAGAGTTTATCTGAACAGAGGAGGGAAAAATTTTGCTGTCTTTAAATCATGCAGTGTGCGTTTTCCAATTTTGGAAAGCCTTATAAAATTAAGCACGGGTTCAGATTTGTGATTTTGGCCTCATCAGCATTCTTTCAGCTTCTGTCAATTAGAAGAAGAAAAGAAGATCTGAAATATCCAAAAGAAGAACATTTAGGCAGTCTTACCGTGGGAACAAGACCATCGAAAAGCCAACCAAGTTGTTTTTTGACCCCAAGTAAGCATGTTAAAATAAATTTAATGAGGTTCTGCTTCTCAGCAGAGTTGCTTTAGGTGACCACGGGTTGAAGGTGAAAGGCAGCCTTGGTAGGCCTGGACAGAGGTGCTTTCACACCGCGGTTGCATAAAGCGACAAGGAGAAAGTGACCATGGCGTGGCTGATGAGTAGTGGGTTGTTCATCCAAGGAGAAAACAGGATCTTTTTTTCACTGAGGACACCGAGGACAGAGCAGAGTCTCTTAGTGGTGCTGGATGTGTCCCACCTCTCTGTCTAGCTGTGAACAGAGCCCACCACCATGGAAGCACCAGCTGCTGGTCCTTCACGGTGCTTCATGGTGCCATTTATTAACCGTAGTCCTTGCCACACCTCACCGAGCTTCGCTAGGGCTCGGTTGGCTTAGCGTCGCCCTCGGCCATTGCCCTGATGTCTGATGGCCCAGGAGGAGATGGCAGAAGGCTGCTGGAAGGGCCAGGAGAACCCTCCTGTGCTCTGAACTGGGGCCACCACCTCGCTGGCGCTGCCAAGGCAGCAGCAGAAGAGGCGATGACCGGCCCCATCCTCCCTTCCCCCACCTCCCGGCGCAGCATCCGTCCATCCGCACGACCCTCCCCCTACCCAAACTGGCTGCTTTCTTCCTTCTTCTCCCACCACCCCCCCGCCCGTTTTTTTGGCTGAGTGATGAGCTGTATGCCAAATCCATCTGCTCCTGTCTCCCCTAGCTGCCTCCCATCTCATTCCAGGATCCCTGGCAGCGAGCCTAGACCGATCTCTCTCCCTCCGCTCTTCGGAGCACATTCCTTTCTACACCTTTTCCCGAGCTGGGATAGAAATGAGTATCAACCCCAAACAAAAAGCATCTGCTTTCTGCCTGCTTCTGCCTCACCGGCCGCGCATGTACGCTACACCCGTGTCAGCAGCGAATGCAAAACACACACAACCCCCTCCCCCCCACCCCGCCGCCCCGCATCCAATGCGGGCTGACGAAAGTTTGGGCGCCGGGAGCCTGCCTCACACCCTCTCCCTCTGCGGCTCGGCGGCACCAGCTGTGACCACCGCACCATTTGTTCCTCCAGCCCACGCCAGCACGCGGAGCCAGTTCTTTATCACCCCAATTAGCCTTGTCTGTGCTGATGAGAGGAGAGAGGCTTCCACCGCGAGGCAGAGCCGGGGGGAAGAGAGCCGGCGCGCGGCGGGCACGGCGAGAGGCGATTCCCTGGACGGCGGCTTTGTTCCCCGGGAGGGATCGGTGTCGCCGGGTCAGGAGCGCCGTTAAAAAGCCAGCGCTGTCACCCCGCCGGCGTTACCTGGGTGGTGCTGGTTTGTAAACAGTCGCTTGAATAAGGTCAGGGGACGCCATTTCTTGGGGTTTTCCCCTTTTTCCCCCATGCACGTGGCTACGCGCTAGAGGGAAGGGGAGCGTCCTCAGGCTGCGGCCTGGGTGTTGCGACGGGCTGTGGCTAGCGCTGGCCACGTGTCTGGATGGGTCTGGAGATGCACCTTGGCCATGTCCCCAGCAAGGACTGGGATCCCTGCATCTATAGCAAAGCTTCCAGTAGGCTCATAGGGCGGGTGAAGGAATTCCTCCCTCTCCCGCCGCCTCGTGGCGTCTCCCATGCTGGGGTGTCAGAATACTGAGCGGTCAATGCAGCCATCAGCCTGAAAGCCTGAGGTTTTTCCCCAAACCAGCCCTTTGTAGCACTCGCTGGGAGTGGTGCTTCTACACCGTGGTTCCCTCGGCACTATCATGAGCTTGCGTCCCTCCTGGTCTTCTCCTCTCCTGGGTTCGTTGTTGAAGGCTCTTTCTGGTAGGCACCTCAGCACTGTCATCCCAGAGCCAGGAACGGGATCCATCCTTTGCCCCAGCACAAGTAGATCCACCCCACTGGGAGGAAGAGGATGGACACAATTCGAACCCAGTTCCATGGTGGGCACTCAATTTGGAAGGACCAAGTCAGCACATATGGTATGGGGCAGATCCCATCAGCGTCGTACCAACAGGGTATGAAGTGTAATTTCACCGATTTTGGTGTAGACTGCTAGTCTAGCTGACCAGCATCCTGGACCTGCTTGGTCAACCGTTCACTGGACATGGCATTGTGAAACAGATCTGGAGACCACAGAGGTTCTCATCAAGTTTCTTGTGTCTCAGCTTCAAAGAAGACTTCCAGCAGGGTCCTTCTTGGTCATGGCCATGCTGGGAACCTCTCTAAGAAGGAACGTGTGCCATAAAGGGTACTCTGAGGAACTTTGCCAGTGCTGCTGTGGAGAACGTCCCTCCTGTACTTGCCTCCTTGGTGTGGGTGCACCCCTTGGAGCTCCTGTAGCTGAGGGTCTGGAGGAGTTCTTAGCATCTGCTTTATTAAAGTCAGCCAGAAGGGACTCTACAGAGATTGCTCCAATTCAACCAGTCACTCCCCAGGAAATTTATTTCACGTCTTCCCAGGCTTCAGAAAGGGCCTTCAGTGAGCTCAGTAATACACAGCTCCAAACCAATGCCTGTGACCCGACTGCATCTTCTTTCAAGATCTTCCAAGGAGTCCTTCACCACATGTCCATCTTGCAATAGGCGTTCAGTCCCTTGTCCTTCTGCTCAGACACCATAATCTGTCTCTGAACTGTCACACCTCAACCCTGTCCCTCCTAAAGCCACCCCATCTAACTGCCTTGCCATGAACGAAGAGCTCAGCCGTGCAGGGAAAGGCGGCCATTTCCCTCCTGGACCCATGGGAAGCAAGCCGAATGGCCCTGCACGCAATTATCTCATCTGTCTCCTTCCACCAAGACAAGCTTAAACTATTCTTGATGAGTTTCATCTCATTTGTGCTGAAAACTTCCCACTGCAGAGACACCACACCTTCCCCAGGCATTTGGTTGCAACGCTTTGCTCCTTCCCACTAGGATACTCTTCCTGCTGTTCAGCTTGGATCCTACTCGATGCTTTTTGAATTGTGTCCCAAGAGAGCGTGAAGAAAACATTGCTCCTTTCTTCTGTGCCGTAGCCTCTTGCACAGGCAAATACCACCGTGCCTTCCTTGAACTTCTCTCTTCTAGACTCAACCCTCAACGTTTCCCCATAGGTCTTGCTTTCAAACCACTGATCTGGAGTCCACCAAGGTAGACGGGGCTTTCCTTGGAGCTCCCACCTCTCTGGCCCCCATTGGAGAGGAAGGGACTCTGGTGGCTCTCCGTTAGCTTTCTGAGGAGACATCCCAGTAGTAGGTTGGGTTTTGCTCTGTCCAAGCTACCCCATGTCCCCAAGCCCGCCCAACGTCAGGATGGACCATAAGGGTTGGATCGTCCAATTTCAGGTCATTGCAAAGCACGTCCCACCTTGATATTTTCATACCAATGGGTGAAACCACCCAGTCCCAGTGCCTCGGAGCTTTTCTTTCCGTCTTGGGAAGAAAAATAAGAAAACAATAGGAAGAAAAGCTGCGTCAGAGCCAGGCAGATCGGCGCTAATCCTCCCTCAAAATGGGTCCCGTCGGCGCCGGTGCGCGTGAGAATCGCCTCTGCTGCACCTTTGCTGGGTGCTCTCCCCGGCACAATGCTTCACTTCGGGTTTGGGCGCAGGGAGAGATGGTGAAGTTGCTAATAATGGCACGAAAAGAAAATATGCTACATCTGTTATGGATAGCAGTACAAAATTAGCTGATCACACCTCTGACACCCAAGATGTCTTCACTTAAAATACTCGTTGGCTTACTTTACATAATTTGCTGATTATATTTAAAAGAAATACAATTTTGCAATTACTGTTCTTTCTGGTGTGCTATCTATGCATCATTTTCTTTTTATGTTTATATATTTCTCCTTCATTAGTGCAGTCTGAAGGGTGATTAGATCCCTTCAAACATTTTACAGAGGTTAAACGTTGATTAAGATTTAATTATTACTGTAAATAGCTTGGAATGACATATGGTGCAAAAACCTGACATATGTGCATTTGAATAAATGAAGTGCTATTTCCCATGATGCCTCAGTAGCTGTTTAACAGCTTTGCTGAAGGGTTATGTTGCACCTCATGTTAAGATTGCTTTGATGTTATATTTTGTTGGGTTTTTGCAGCTGAAAGCTAAGAACAGTTTTTCCAGTTTTTAAAAACATTGAATATTTTAAATACCTAAATTGTTTTGCACAAATTTTTGCTAATTTGTCTAACTAGGTTAAACATTTTCAAAAGCATTTCGATTTTAACGTGGGTTCCTAGCATTGTGTCAGCAGCAGCATCCACTCCATGTATTGGATTTCGAAAAGTCTGGTCTTGCGAGGCGCCCCGTCCCAGTTGGGAGTGTGGTCTTTGGTTGCCGCCGGAACTGGGAGCACCACGGATCCTCCCAGGGATGCGAAAGTTGGGAGCAATTTCAGAGCAAGGGAAAGCTTTCGAGCCACTGATCTGGAGTCCACCAAGGTAGACAGGGCTTTCCTTGGAGCTCCCACCTCTCTGGCCCCCATTGGAGAGGAAGGGACTCTGGTGGCTCTCCGTTAGCTTTCCAAGGAGACATCCCAGTAGTAGGCTGGGTTTTGCTCTGTCCAAGCTGCCCCACGTCCCCGAGCCCACCCAATGCCGGCATGGACGGTAAAGGTTGGATCGTCCAATTTCAGGTCATTTTAAAGCACCTCCTACCTTGATATTTTTGAAGCCAGGGAAAGGAAAAAATTGGGAAAGGGTTGGAGAATTTACAGAGATGGAGGAAGGGGTCGGCCAATTTTAACTGTGGTCCATCCTTGTTGGAGAAGAGAGCCCCTGTCCAGGAGCTGAACGGGAATGTGCTGTCCCCTTGTGTCACCGGGCAGACATGGCTTTGCTGGGTCCCTACAGGTGCAAACCACAGCTTCGGGGACTGGGTTCCCTGCAGCACCGTGCGAGGGGACCTTGGCTGCGGGAAAAGGGAAGGATGTGTCCTGGAAAACGATGGGTGGGACACGTTCGAGTCTCAGAGACACTCTGTAATTCACTGAGTATTGCAAGGCAGAGCGTGCATCGTTTCATGTAATGAAAGTCAATCCAAGACTTTTGGAGACTGAAGAAGAGCAAATCACATGAACGTGACACGGAAGGGCATGACTGACGTTGTGTTATACACATATCATGCTCCTCTGCATTAATTTATTGATCTATCGAGCCCCCGCTGCAGCGTAGAACGCGACACAGGTTCTGATCTTGCCTCCTCTTCGATTTCACAGATTGAGACGTCTCGGCTGGAGCCGGAAATCGCGATGGCCACCACCAGTAAGACTGTAGTCTACAATAAGGGATTGTAAGTGGAAGCGGACAATCTCAGCCCGGAAGATTTGGGGAGGGAAAAGGGAGAAACTTGAGATCCCGACTGGGAAAAAGAAAACAAGAAGATACAACAAATAACAGAGCTCAGCGATAGTAACGTATTCCTGCTCCCGGCAAACCGGGAGTAAATTAACACTTGCAGAGAACTGACACCTCACACCAGTCAAAAAAGATTAATATTAAAAGTTTTAAATTAGCAAGAGGAGCAGCAACAACAAAAAATCACATTCACTGTAGAGAAGTAGCTGAAGAAGACTCTCAGAACTGAGTAGCACTGCATGGAGGGATGTTTCACGGCACCTTTACATGGCCGTACCTAACTCCATCCAAGTAGGCTTCACCACGCAAACTTCGTTTTCGATGCGAATTAAACCTCCGCACTTACACTGCACAAAAATAATTCTGTAGAGATCAACGGGTGCATGGACGTGAAGCACTTGGGAGGGTGTTTGGTAAGTGTCCTGTAGTGATGTCATGCCAATCCTGCCCCGCGCGCAAAAGCAGCCTTCCATGGGTCGATGTGCAACGCTCCATTAACCCAGCCAAGGTCATAGCCTGTGCGCCCTCCATCCCTCCCTCCTTCTTCTGCAGACCGTCCTGGTGGCATCCTGCCGTTCATTGCACTTGCAAGACTTGGTGTCACGGGAGCCTACCACCAGGCATATCTGCAAGGGCTTTTGCCCGAGGTTCAAGGTCCTGGCAAGCCAACATGCCCACACGTTGAGTAGGAAGGGATCTCATAGCAAAAATATGATTGATCTCCTCTTCTCCTTTGCACAGACACGAAGGATGGGCTTTGTCCCACCTACTGTAGACCTTCAAAAAGTAAGGTAGACATTCTTTGCTAATTGGCTAAGTCACGCTCTGCTAAGCTAGTTGTCTTAAGGACAGCAGAAGTTGTTAAACTTCTGCTCAGCCCTGAAGTGGTCAGGCAGTTGGACTAGCTGATCATTGTAGGTCCCTTCCAACTGGAACTCCTCTTCTCTCCTCTCCCTCTCCCTCTCCCTCTCCCTCTTCTGTTTTTGCCAATGCTTTCAGCCAGCAAAACCAATGTTGCCCAAAACCTTGTGCCACTGCAGAGGAGAACCCAAAGTAGAAACCGGTGTGCAGGGCGGCTTCACGAGTCTGCAGCCTCAGAGGGGTGAACTGCCCTCTGGAGATGGTTGAGTGGCTCTCGGTCTCTTCATCTGCTCCACTTCGGGGTGCTTACGGTGAGGTGGGGCAGGTCTCTCCAGCACTGCACCGAATCCTGCCCTCAGTTGAGCTTGGGGCCATAGTTTGGCTTTCAGGTATCTCGTACTTGCAGATTTTGAACGTGGTCACCAGCAGAAGACCATGCCGACAGCGAGATCCGCCTCTGGAACCGTTGTAGGGATGGAGCTGTGGCGGTGAACGCACAGGCTGCCATCCTCCCAATGCCAGTTCATTGGGGGTTTTGGGGAGGGTGGGGGGAGCGGGGGAAACCAAATCGCCACTGACGCCGAATGTATGCGAAGGATTTATTGCAATGCTTGGGATCGGGAGGCCTGAGCCCTGCCGCGTGCTCCTCCACCCTTGGCTGCTCTCGCTCCCCGCTGGAGCCAGACCAGTAGGAACTGGAGTCACACAACGGTTGGGCCAGCTCAGGAGGACTGATTCCGTCCCCACGCTGGTGTAGATCAGAAATAACAGCATGAAACAAATCAATTTTGTGGATTTACCTGCCAGCGTGGAGGGGAGGAGAGGCCAGATCCAGCCTCTCCATGCCTGCTGCTGATGGGCCAGCTCCCAGTCCCTGACACTGGTGGAAACACGGAATGGGTCCAGTTACACTCGTGGAGCTATTCTGGATTTACACCAGGGTAAGGGACGGCTGGGTTTGACCCAGTGAAGTTCCTCTAATGCACTAGATGAGATGAATGTACGCTCCGGAGGAAGCAGGGCCGCCTCATCCGCTCCGGGTGGGATTGGGAAGGGCTGCAGGGAGGGGACATCCGTCCTACAGGCATTTTCATCGGCATCTGTCCTACGGGCAGCGCGGCACAGAATCGGGCCCCGCATTTTGCCCCCGGGGGCGAGTCACTCCCCGCAGCAACGGAAAAGGAGGGCAGGCCTCCAGCCCTGGGAAGGGGAGCGGGGACGCCGGCCATCCCCGAACAGCCACCAGCCGATGGGAACCGCAGCGGCGAGGCTTCGGAGAGCCGGGGGCCCTTTCCGTCGCTGCGGGGTGTGGGAGGACGCAAGGATGCTGGCTGTCCCCACCCGCTGTTGGACGCTGGGGCGTCTGTCCGGGCGGATCGTTTCCCCTTCCGCCGTGGGTTTTGGCGCTGCCTGAACCATTCTGCTGCAAAGCTTCTTCATCCCGGCCTTATTTTTTTGGTGGGAGGCAGGAAGATGTGATGGAGACTGCCCTTTGCCAGGAGGTTTTGGAGAGGTGGAGCAAGGAGGGAGACGGTGATTGGGTTTTGCGTCACCGGTCGCAGGGTTTGGCGGCCACGAGCCGCGGCTGCCTGCTGGGCCCGCCGACCGAAGGCGGAATTTGCGGCGCAGGAAAGGAGTCGGGGCCTTGCGTGCTGTGTTTCTTTAGGAGACGCCCAAGGGAAAGCAGGAATTGAGGAAGTTCTGCCGCGGGAAAGAGCCAATTCCCGATGTCCTCCGTGATGTACGGATGTTTCCCGTGCGCGCACATGGCCTGCGGAGTTTTGGCTGCGCAGGTCGTTAATTAGCAGGGGGTGCTCATCCCGTTGACCCCGCGATGCTCGAGGAGGCTGGCGTTGGTTTGGAGGAGAGCGGACTTCGGGCTCCCGTGACTCACGAGGGCCCGATCCTGCTGGAGGGGGTGAGGACCAGCTCGCGGGGTGTCAGCGGAGCCGCGCCGCGAGATGATGGCTGGGCTCAAGAGCAGCTGCGCAGCCGAAGGAGTGACAATCAAAGGCTCGAAATGAGTCTGGATTTATCGTCTCCCCGTACAAACCCCGTCAAACTTGTTTGGCTTTATGTCTCATCGAAATGAGTCTCAGAGTTTGCGCTGAGAGGGAAATGCATCCCACCGTCCTGAGTCAGGAGCTGGCCCGTGTTCATCTGGAAGAGCCGATCGCAGCCTCTGGAAGGCTGGTGACGGCCTTTGCTCTCCAATTCTCTTCCCGTGCGACTCAAAATGTTGTGCCCCTCACCCGAAGCTCCTGCTTTAGCTGGGAAGGCAGAGCCGCCGCCTCCGTGGGGTTTCGGTTCCCGTTCCTGCCTTCTGCTGAAAGCACCTGCAGGTCTTGCGGTGCGAGGTGGAGCCCAAGAGGTTGGGGACGCGAGGACTTGACCCCGCATCTCACAAACCCGTGCGTGTCCCCTTCCTCTGGGCACTCAGGTTGGTGTGGACCCCTCTCTGCCGCCCTTCCCCTCGCTGTCCCCGGCTTGGTGGTGAGCAGGACAAGGTGGGGGTGTGAGGAGCACGTTTTGGTGGCCCCATGGTCCCAAGCTCTTGGGGAAGACGCGACCATAGCGTCCCTGCGCCGGGATGCTGAAGCCAGCTGCTGCGGTTCAGCTTTTGAGCCACCACCGTCCCAACACGGGGACGTGGAGACGCATATTTTTTTTTTTTTTGTCGTTGAAAAGCAGCAGAAAGGCTCAGCAGACCCAAACCTGATGCTGATGGGTCTTAAAAGATCGTTGCGCTCGCAGGCAGCCCAAGGCTGGGCTCCCTCGTGCAGCGCCTCCAGCGCGGTCGCTGCCATCCGTGGTGGGACGGCCGGCGAGCGCCAAAATCCCACGCTCGGCTCTTCCTGCGGCGCTGGAAAGCGCGGAGGGGGGGAAGCTCCCGGCGCATGAGTGCTGTTTGTTAGGACAGCAAATCGTGCCAGGAAAGACTACGCGCACCGGCTAACGATAACATTGTGCACGTTCACTTAATAGCTAATTAATCTCTTCGACTTCCCTCACGTACAGACCAGGAGCCTTGGGTTTGCGCGAGCGACCCAGCCATTGGCGTTTCTCGTTCCCTGTAATTGGGGAAGGGGAAGGAACGGGGAGCGCAAACCCCAGCGCACACATCAAGTCGTTCACCTCGGCAGATCGTAGTAATGAGATGATCGTCTCCCGTAGTATTTAATTAGAAATGTCGCAGTTAATTGATTTCTTGGATATGTTAATTAAGAAATAATGAGGACCAGGTTGCGGCAAAAGGCGCCGGCGAGAAGTTTGGAGTCCCTCCTGGAAGACGTGTCTGCTGGCTGCGCCGCGAGCCGGCCGGGTGGGCAACCCAGGGTTGTGTCACCCGCGTCCTGAACCCACCCGTAGGCCTGGGCACAGCTTAGCTCCTTCCTTTTTTTTAAAATTTTGCTTGCTGCTCATTTCCCTGCTCCGCGTCCCGGAACGGGGGCAGGCACCCGGCTCCCATGGAACGCCCACAGGTCGCCCCGTGCCAGCGGCGTTGGGATGCGAGGTGACCCGGTGAGACGTTGGACGCTGCCACCCTGGGTAGATCTCAGGGTTCTACTGACGCCACGTAGCCGAGAGGCGTAGGCGCGTCCCCCCTCCGCCGCCTCGGTCGGCTCCTCGTGAAGGGCGGTGATGGAGATCCGGAGCCTGGGATGCCCTTCGGGCGCGCAGAGGTGGGGCAGTGGTGAGACCCCCGCCAGCCCTTGAGCGAAGCTTTTGAGGGTACAGAGGAGCTCAGGCGAGACGCTGGCCTGGCTCCGAGACCGGTCCCGGTGCCGGGTGTGCGTGGTGGGGGCTTGACGTGCTCCTAGGGGTGGCATCTCCCCGGGTGGCTTTGGGAAATGTCCGCTTTTGCCTTTCTTCCCCCAATTTTCCTGGCTTATTTTGCACCCGAAGCCGCCCCTTCTCACCCAGTCGCCCTCCCGATCCCACCGCACCTTACAACGGCGCTAACGGCAAATCCCTCGGGACGCGGCGGGAAGGGGTCTCCCACCAGCACCCACACGTCTTCCAGCGGTCCCTTCGCCGGGACCTCCGCCGCCCTCGGGCACCCCGCCCCGCCGCGCGCGCGCCCGTCGCTTTTTAACCTTCGCGATAGCGTTCTCGGCCGCGACACTTTGTGTAACGCTCGGATCCGTCCGGAATAAAAAAAAAACAATACAAAAAGAGTTTGAAAGACGTGGCGGTGTGGTGCAACCTCTCTGCGGCCGTCGGACGCCGAGGATGTCGGGATTTAAAGGTCCCCTCTGGAAAAAGAGAGGTTTATTTTGGGGTGGTTTTACGGGGGGAAGCTGCCAGGGATGGGAATTTTCCCTGCAGCGCGAGGGGACGTGGGGAGGGAGCTGCCCCAGAATCAGAAATTATTGTATTTGTGGGTGTGTATAGAAAATATAAAATATATAATCTATTATAGATAATAAAACATGGAATTATGTTATAAAATAAGCAAGTATATGTAATTACATATAATATACATCATAAAATACTTTCTGTATGCACATCATACACACACATACACGTAGATTGTGCATGCCAGTAATATAGAAAATAATATATAAAAATACACATTCTACACACATATGTGCATATATTGTGTGCATGTACATACGTGTGCACATGTATGTGTGTATGTATGGCGTATCTTATAGAATTTTTCTTTGTGTATATATTTTCTCTATTTTTTATATATATATAAATAATTTTCAGTGTCCTTTGCCCCAAACTCTGGCGAGCCGTGGGAAGGACGCCCCCCCACCCCCCCCCAAGGTGCCCCTGCCCAATCCCTCACAGCCGGGGCGGGCTCCCTCCGCCACCCCCCGCGCCCCATTCCCGGGGACGACGTTCCCGGCGCAGCGGGGGGAAGCGGATCCCTCCGGAGCCTCTCCCCGACATTCAGTCCGCGGCGCAGGTGCGAGGCTGCCGGCCCCGAAGCCGTCGCATACCTCTCATACCTGCGGCCACCCCGGCCGTGGCCCCCGTCCCAGGGACACCCAGTCCCCCCCCAGTCCCCGCGGCAGCGGGAGAGGGGTTCGGTGCCCCCGGCGCCGGCGAGGCAATCAGACAGATTTCCACCGTATTTTGCTTTTTATTACCACGCAGAAACACGCACTACAGCTGCTGGCTACCTACGACAGGGAACGCACGCACACAGGCACAAAAATAAAAGAATAAATTAAAATCAAACTGTGTAAAAAAAAAATAAAACGAGGGAGAAAAGGAGGGAGGTGGACCAAAAAAAAAAAAGCAAAAAAAAAAAAAAAAATGAAAAGGAAAATGAAAAAGGGGTTGGGTACATTGAGCTTCTAGGTAGGACGGTTTTATTTGATGCCATGGCTGACGGACGGCTTCCAGCGCGGAGGAGGATGCGCGGCCGCGTCCCGGGGCCACGGGCGCCCCGGCAGCCTCCTCTTCCTCCTCGGCTCGGCGGCGGGAGCTTCCCGAAAAGCACCTCCGAGGGACGCCCCGGGCGGCGGAGGGGGACGGGTGCGGGTCCCCGCTCAGGCGGGGCGCCCCGGAGGAAAGGCAGCGGGCGGCGGCGGCGGCGACGTCCCTAGAGTTCGTTTGGCGATGCCGCCTGTGTGCCCCCGTCCTCCCACGGGTTCCTCTCCATGGTGGCTGCACCAGGAGCCTGTCCCTGCCTTAGTCGTTGGAGGTGACGTCGATGTCTTCTCCGCTGGACTGCTTGGTGGCGAGGCGCCATCGGTTGATGTGGTGGGAACCCTTCTTCTTCTGATCAGCGTCGGGCCCTTCCTCCTCCAGCTTCTGCCGTTTGTATTTCGTCCGCCTGTTCTGGAACCACACTTTCACCTGGGGGGGACAAGGAGAAACAGCCGCTCGCAGGGGTCCTGGCACAAAAAAAAAGAAATCCCTGTCCCGCTCCCCGGGAGCGCGCCCGCGGCCACCTCGCCCTGCCTCGGTTTCCCCTCCGCCCGCGGCGAGGTGGGACGGCGGGGAGGAACGCGGCGGGTTGTCACCTCCCAGCTCCCAGCCTTGAGAAAGCCAGGATGGGTGGAGGACGCACAACCGCACCTCAGCCACGGGGGCAGCAGGCGGGGCGCCGCTCCTCACCCCTGGCACCTGTCACCCCGCTGTCTGGGCTGCGCCCCGACGGGCACAGCTTGGTGGGAGCAGCACCCCGGTTCCGTGGGTGCCGTGGGTGTGGGGACACCACGGGCACGGCGGCCGCAGCTCCAGCGACCGCGTGGGATGACACGCGGAGCCAGCCCCCCGGCGAGGACCTGCGCCCCATGGCCAGGGTGGCATCACGGGGCTTGGGCTGGGCTGTATCTCACCAGGTAGCTCATTACGGACAATTAATTACGGTTCGAGATAATTAATTTACCACATTGAGGTTTCAGGAAACCTTTCCTACCGCAATGGTGGCCAAACGCTGTCCCGTGAGCCCGGAGAGGCAGCGGGGTTTCCATCCTTGGGGAGAACGTGCTCCTCGTTTGCCCAAGGCCCCCAGCAACCCGCTCCGGCCCCCAGCACCCCAGTCTGGCCCCCAGCATCCTGCTCCGGACCCCGGCATCCCAGCCTGGCCCCCTGCATCTCGCTCCAGCCCCCAGCACCCCAGTCTGGCCCCCTGCATCCTGCTCCGGACCCCGGCATCCCAGCCTGGCCCCCCCGCATCCCGCTCCAGCCCCCAGCACCCCAGTCTGGCCCCCAGCATCCCGCTCCAGCCCCCAGCACCCCAGTCTGGCCCCCAGCGTCCTGCTCCCGACCCTGGCATCCCAGCCTGGCCCCCCCGCATCCCGCTCCAGCCCCCAGCACCCCAGTCTGGCCCCCAGCATCCCGCTCCAGCCCCCAGCACCCCAGTCTGGCCCCCAGCGTCCTGCTCCGGACCCCGGCATCCCAGTCTGGCCCCCAGCATCCCGCTCCGGCCCCCAGCACCCCAGTCTGGCCCCCTGCATCCCGCTCCGGCCCCTGGCATCCCAGTCTGGCCCCCAGCATCCTGCTCCGGCCCCCAGCACCCCAGTCTGGCCCCTGCATCCCGCTCCGGCCCCCAGCACCCCAGTCTGGCCCCTGCATCCCGCTCCGGCCCCGCGCACCCTCGATGCCAGCGCTGGGAGCATGGCCCCGGGGCAGGGGCCGGACGCAGCGGTGGTTTGGGATGCTGAGAGCACCCACGGGGTGGGGGGGGGGGTGGGTCACTGCGGGCACCCGTGCGGCTGGCGACGCGAGATGCCCTGCAGCCGGGGATGCAGGATGCCGAGACCAGGGATGCGGGATGCTGCGGCTGGGGATGCAGGGTGCGGGATGCTGTGGCCGGGGATGCGGGATGTGGGACGCTGCGGGTAGCGGTGTGGGATGCTGTGGCAGGGGATGCAGGATGCGGAACGCTGCGGCCGGGGATGCGGGACGCTGCATGGGGTGCTGTGGCTGGGAACGCGGGATGCTGCAGGCAGCAGTGAGGGACGCTGCAGCCGGGGATGTGGGAAGTTGCAGACAGGGTGTGGGATACTGTGGGCAGTGGTGCGGGATGCTGCAGTCAGGGGTGCGGGGTGCTGCAGCTGGGGATCAGGATGCTGCGGGCAGTGGTGCGGGATGTCACAGACAGGGTGTGGGGATGCCGTGGTCAGGGATGCGGGATGCTGTGGCCGGGGATGCGGGATGCTGCGGCCAGGGATGCAGGATGTCACAGACAGGGTGTGGGATGCCATGGCTGGGGCTGCGGGATGCTGTGGCCGGGGATGCGGGGTGCTGTGGCCGGGGATGCGGGGTGCTGTGGCCAGGGATGCAGGATGTCACAGACAGGGTGTGGGATGCCGTGGCCGGCGATGCGGGATGCTGCGGGCAGCAGTGTGGAATGCCGTGGCTGGGGCTGCGGGATGCTGTGGCCGGGGATGCAGGATGTCACAGACAGGGTGTGGGATGCCGTGGCTGGGGCTGCGGGATGCCGTGGCCGGGGATGCGGGGTGCTGTGGCCGGGGCTGCGGGATGCTGTGGCCGGGGATGCGGGGTGCTGTGGCCAGGGATGCCGGATGCTGCCCGGTTTCCCAGGCCCCGCAGGACAGCAGGTGCCGCTGCTCGGCGTTGGCCGCCAGCGCAGCACAGGCCAGGCTGAAGCGTTTCCCCGCGTGCAGGTGCCGCGGCGCCCGCAGCCCCTCCAGCAGCCGCTGCCGCTCCATCCCCCCGGGACCGTCAGCCCCTTCTCCCCCTTCTCCCCCATCCCGGATGACGTTTTCTGCTCCGGAGCCGTTCGCAGCGAGGCGAAGGCCAGCGTTCGCGCCTCGCTGCGTCCCCCCGAGGTGAGCAGACCCCTGGCAGGGCGCCGCGCCCTCCGAGCCCTTGAGCTGCAGGCACGCTCAGTCTGTGGAAACAGCTGCTTTATGGCACCCGTATGTACCATACCCCCGCCCCGGACGCAGAACCATTTGCTTTCCTAGCTTTGGGGCATTTCGGGAAACAATACGGAGCTGGCGCCTTTCATTCACCGGCTGCAAAGCACTTTGCAAACTTTAATTAAAGCTCTCAGCCCTCTGGGAGCAGGGAAGTCGCCTTATCCCTAAATTATAGAAGGGGAAACCGAGGCATAAAGCAATTACGATGCTTGAGTGAGGCTCTGTGGAAATCAGGGGTGGGTGTGAAGCCGCACGTAAAGCCTTTCCTCGGGGAAACCCACCGGGGTCCGGCCATCTCCCGCGCGATGAGGCTCCCCTGCGCTTCCCGACTGCCGGGATGGGGACGTTTCCAGGCTGGACGGGGACGTTTCCAGGCTGGACAGGCTCCCTGAGCCCTCCGACGCCGTATCCCTCGCCCCAACGGGCCAGAAGCCACAAGGAGAGACGTGTGAGAACCTCACAGCGGGCAGCGGGGGGATAAGCTGCCCCCTCCGAGGCCTCATCCTGACGCCGGGAGTAATTGGTTTAAACCCGCAGCTCGGGGTTTATCCCTTCCCAAACCCTCACCGCGTTAACCGTTGTCACGCCGGGTGTTCGTGCTGATGCTCCCGAGGTCCCTGCCCGGTCGCACCCTCCAAGGTCACCGCCGTCCCCGCGCTCCTGCTGCGGGACGGGGACGGTCCCCGCATCCCGGCCCCGCCGCCGTACGCAGCTCCCGTCCGCCGCGAAACCACGCTGGGCTCCGGCGATGCCGACGGCACACGGGGAAGCAGCTCTGCCCGAAAGGTGACGTTGCCATCACCAAGCTGGGGACGCTTAAAATCCGGGGCAGCTCCCCGAGACGGTGGCCCAAACCCTACCGAGGGCGCAGGGACAGGTCTGGATGGTGACCGAGAGGGACCAGCCCTGCCATCACCCAGGGCCAGACACGGTGACGCCGCTTGTGCCGCGCCACCTCGAAGGGCAGCGGAGCTCCCCGGGCATCAGCTCCGCGCCCTCACCTACGCCCGCGGTCCCTTTTCTTCTAAAAAACGCCCCAAAACTTTTAAGAGCTTGTTTTTGGGAACGGTCCTCAGCGGGGGGGACCAGTGCCAGCCCCGTGCTCCGCAGCGCGGCCGCTCTCCGGCTCTGTCTGGGCCGTGCATCTTTCTCCTCCCGCGACTCGCAGGCATTCGCTCCGTTTAATTATTACCGGAGCGGCCGCGACGCCCGGCCGGCCCCGATCCTCCGGCCGGGGCTGCTGTGCCTCCAGCCCCGCGCGCGCGACGCCGGGAGGGGACGCTGGCATCTACGGTGCCGCCGGCATCGGCCCCAAAACCTCACCGCGAGCCTGGCGGGAGCCGGGGCGAGGCCTTCGCGGGTTGGAGAACCCGAGCGGTCCCCAGTCCCCTTTTTTAAAATTATTTTTGCGTGGGCCTGCCTTATCCCGGGATATTGTAGCTCCTTGGCGGGAGAAAGGGTGGGAAGGGGTTAAACACCCCCACCCTTCCCCACCCTACATCCCAAGGCGTTTCCTGACTCCCGGCAGCAACCGGTACCCTTTTCACCTTCCCCCTGCTCCAGGTGTCGCTCCCCGGCTGAAAATTCCCTTTTCCAGGGAGAAAAAAGATGCTGGGAACTGGCAGCCCCCTCTGGGAGCGGGGAAACCCCCTGGGAAATAATAAACGGCACCCACCCGGCGCTTCCGCCGTGGGGCGGGGGGCTGCAGGGTGAAAGCACCGGCGTCGCGGCAGGGACGCGGGTCACGGAGGACGGGGGGTGGCTTTCCACGGGAGGTTTGCGTGTGGGTGGGTTTGTCACTGGATTAATAATAATAATAATAATAATAATAATAATAATGCCTGCTTTTGGCCCAGCCACCATGGGGCTGGCTCTCCCACCCTGCCAGTCCCGGTACCTCCACGCCCATCCCGTACCGCATCCCTCTGCGCACTGGGGTTATTTCCCCCCAGGTCATTAAAAAAAAAAAAAAAGTTGTTTTTTTTTTTTTAAAAAAAAATATTTATTTTTTTCTAAAACCACAAAGCCGAGAGGGAAAAAGTCTTTCCCGCCGTCGCCCCTGCCAAGAGCTGCCGCCTCTGGGGACGCGCTGGTGACAATCGCCGCCGCCGGCGCTCCGCAGCCTGATGCCGCCGGCCGGGGGACCCGCGCTCGCTCCCTGCCCGCGGGTGCCGAATCCCCCTGCGCCCAGCGGCTGCCGCTGCTCTGCAGGCCCAGGGCGACGCCGCGCTAAAACACGCGGCAGCACGTTAAAAAAATAAAACTACAAAATAAAACATATCTCTCTCTCTATTGCCTCTTCCCACGTCTAAATCTCCCCCGGATTTCGGGCCGGATGCACGGATGCCTCTGCTTTTTCCCCAATAAATCGCATTTTTGCACGGAAGCTCGGGCCAGCGACGCAAAATCCGAGCAGCTGAGCTCCCCCCGGGCATCCCGCAGCTGCCCTTTCCGCCCGGACAAGTTGCTGTTTGTTCTTTGACCTTTGGGTTTTTGTTGTTATGTTTTCTTTTTCCTTTCTTTTTTTTTTTTCCCCCCCTTTACCATCATTTTCAGCGCGGGCAGGTGACAGAAGGAGCCAGGACCCGAGCCGGGGTGCCAGCTCCTGCCGTGCCGTGGGGCTGGGGGGGCCCGGGATACAAACGGCCTCTGAATTTTGTGGGCTCGGACATTTTCCTCCTGAGAACGTCTCTCTCGTAGAGATTTATTTGTTTGGAGGTTTTGCTCGGCAGAGCCTGGGGAGGGTGAGCCAGGCGGGTACCGGCAGCACCCATGGCTCCGGCTTTATTTTCCAGTGGAATTAAAGGATAAAAATTAAATTAAATCAGAACACAGGCCAAACAACCTAGCCAGAATTTGGAGAAAACTTTTCTCCGTTGACTCTTATTGAATATCACGGGAAGCAGCGTGCCTTCGTCCGCCAAGGACACCGGGCTCGGACACGCACAGCCCCGGTTTCCCCCAGTGCCATCCGCTTTTCCCTTTCCTTCCATCCCTGCGGTCCTCCGGGGCCCGCTCATTCCGAAACGCCCGTGCAACGTTTTTTCGAAAAATTGGGAAGCTGCAGCCGACACCAACGGCCCTCGGCAGGCGCCCGTCGCTGCGCCCATCCTGACTTTTCGGGCAGGGCAACCGAGGCGGCTCTCCGGGGAAGGATCGCGCGCGGCCGCTCCTTTTTTAAAGTGGATTTGTAAAATTATAAATTGCTCTCGGTGAAAGCATCCTCAGCAAGCAAGAAATAACACCGGAAAACCGCTCCGGAGAGCGGCACGACGCGAGACCTGCATCCCCAGCCGCTATGGCCAAACGCAATGTAAAAAAAAATCAAACCAAAACCACCCCGAGCGGTTTGGCCACGGTTTCCACGCGGGATTCCTGGCCAAACGCCGCTGGGATTTCGCGACGGGCGCGCGTCCGCGCCGAGCTGCTCCCGCGGACGGACGGAGGGGACGGCGGGGACGGCGGGACGGGGCGGGTGGGTACCTGGGTCTCGGAGAGGCTGAGGCTGCTGGCCAGCTGCTTGCGCTCGGCGCCCACCACGTAATGGTTCTTCTCGAAGGCCCGCTCCAGCCGCAGGAGCTGCGAGGGCGAGAAGGCGGTGCGGATGCGCTTGGGTTTGCGGGCGAAGGGGCCGTGGAGGAGCAGGCTCTCCTGGGACACCTCGCTCCCTGCGGACAGAGATTCCAGTCAGGGGGCCGCGTTGGCATGCCCGTGGCTCGGGACCGGCACATCCCCCCGCCAAAATCCCCCACCGTGGGGCGTCGGGGAGACCAGGGAGGAGAGATGAGGGGTAACGGGGGGGCCTGGGCGCCTGCGTGACCCCCAAATTGCGGCATTTGACCCCCCCCCCAACACTACGGTGGTCGTGCTCCCTGCCCTCGGCCCCACGAGGGGAGCTGGACACGGGACCCACGGGAGGGGAAGGGAAAGGAGAGAGAGGGGGAGAAGGGCTGGATGGGGAGAGCAGGGGAAGAGCAAAGGAAGAGAGGGAGAAGGGGGAGGCAGGGAAAAAACACAGACAAAGAGAGAAAAAGAAGAGAAAAAAGAGGAGAGAGAGAGAGAGGGACGGCGTAAGAAAGTAGCAGGAAGAAAAAGAGAAGTGAGAAAAATAAAAAGACAAATCAGACAGACAAGAAGTAAAAGAAAGTGAAAGGGAGAAGGAAAGAAAGAGAGAAGGGAAGTGGGAAAGAAAAAGCAAGGCAAGAAAGGAAGAAAAGATAGAAGCGAAAGAAAGAAAGCAAAGGGAAAGAGAAAAATAGAAAGGAAAAAAAAAGAAAAACAAATAAAGTCAGAAAAGGCAAGGACGCAGGCGGGAAGCGGGGAAGAGGGAGGGAGCCGGGGCTGCGGGCTCCGGGCGGGAGCGGGGCCGGAGCCGCTCCCGGGACGGGACGGGACCGGGATGGGATCGGGATGGGGTCGGGGTGGCACCGCGGGACCGCGGCCGCTGTCGCCCGGGGGCTCCCACCCGACGGGATCCCCGGCGGAGCCACCGGTGCCGGGCAGACAAAACCCGACCGGGGGCCGGGACCCCCGGGGGGAGCGAGGGGAGGGAAAAGGGGCAGCAGACAGAGAAAGGAAAAGAGGAAAATAAGAGAGGGAGAGAAAGAGAAGAGAAAGGAAAGAGCCGGGAAGAAAAGCAGCGAGGGGAAGGAAGAGAAGGAGCGGAGCGGGAAGCTGTAAAACCCACCCCGGTCTCGCCGCGGAGCCGAGATCCCCGCAACCTCTCCCTTCCCTCCCGAGAACGAGAAACCCGCACGGGGAGGCGGCAGCGCCGCTCCCGGGAAACCCGCGGGGCCCGCCCGGGACCATCCCGACCCCGCACCGGCACCGCGGGGCAGCCCCGCCACGGCTCCAGGGCTGCGGCTGCGGGAGGGCGGCGGGGGTGCGTGCAAGGGGGCCGGGCGTGCGGCTGCACCGAGCACCGGGGGGTGCAAATGCCCCCGGGGGCGTGCAAAGCCCACCGGCACCGCTGTGCAAACGCCCGCAGCAACAGGTTCGGCGGGAAGCGGCAGCCGGTAGCCCAGCCGGTAGCCCAGCCGGTAGCCCAGCCGGTAGCCCCTCGCCCCGCGGGCGGCCCGGGGGAAGCGGCGGCCGGGGGGTTTGGGGGGGCGGGGGTGGTGGTGGGGGGGGGGGTCTCACCTTGGAAGCGGTGCCCGAAGAAGCGGTTCCGCAGCACCCAGGGGTAGAAGTTGAGCGGGTCGCGGTGCTGGGGCCCGAAGAAGGAGTGGGGGTGCGGGAGGGCCGAGCCCCCCAACTGGTGCGGTCCGACGGGCAGCGCCGGGTGCCCCACGGCCTCGGGGAACACCAGCTCGGCGCTGCCGTAGAGGCCCCGGCCGGCCGCAGCGCCCTGGAAGCCGGGAGCGAAGGCGGCGGCGGAGTCGGCGGGGCCGGGGTAGGCGAGGGCGGCGGGGCGCGGGGGGTCCTCGGGGGGGAGGTGGGCGTCCTTGCCCACCAGAGACTCGATGGTGAAGCAGCGCTTCCCGGCCGGCTGGAACATGGCTCGGGAGGGGAAAGGGGAGGGGGGGGGGGGGGGTTGGGAAGCGCGGAGCGGGGCCGCTCCGCCGGGTGTGCGCGCGTGTCTGTGTGTGTGCGTGTGCAGGGAGCCTCCCCCCGCGCCGCGCCGCGCCGCGCCGAGCGCGCACACACGCCGCCCACCCGCGGGCGCCCACGCAGCCGGCAGCCCCCCGGCAGCCGGTAGAAATACGGGCGGTACCTGGCGGGGCCCCCGGGGGAGGGGGCGGCCTCACCTGCTCGGGCCGGAACGGGACGGGGCGGCGTGGGGTTGGGGGGAAGGGGGGGGGCGCGGGGGAGGGCGGGGAGCGCCCGAAAAACTGGACTGGAGCCGGTGCCGCCGCGGTGCGGGAGGGGGGGGCTGCGGCTGCGGGGGGTGGAGGGGGAGCTTTTGCCTTTTTCTGAAAAAAAAAAGGATAAAAAAATGTTTAGAAAGAAACTAGGAAAAAAAATTAAAATGTGAAAAAATAAATTAAAGAAGGAAGGGAGAAAGGGAAGGAGGAAAAAGAAATTGAAAAAAAATAAAAATGTAAAAAAAAAAAAAAGAAATGAAAAAGCAAAAAGAAATTTAAAAAAAATCAATGTGAAAATATAAAAAGTAAATTGCAAATGTGAAGAAGTAAATGTAAAAAATAAAGGTAGAAAGTAAAAATATAAAAAAAAAATTAAAGGTTAAAAAAATTTTAAAACAATAAGGAAATACGTAAAAAAAGCTAAATTGAAAATAAATAAAAGCTAAATTAAAAATAAACTAAAATATTTTAAAAATAAATTAAAAATAAAAACAATTTTAAAAGAAAAATATCTTTTTAAAAAATTCTCCTTTTTCCTTCTTTCTCCCCCTTTTTTTCGCTTCTTAAATAAATAAAAAATAATAATAATAAATCGCCGCAGCGGCGGTTTGTAACTCCGCTTTGCCGGCGGCCCGTGGGTGGGAGGGGAGGTGCAGCCCTCCCCCCGCGCCCCACCCCGCCTTCCGCGCAAGCTCCGCTCCCCTCCGCGCACCCCCCGCCCCCTCACGGACAAAGCGCGCTCTTCCCACGGGTCCGATCCTGCGCTGGCAATCAAAAAAAAAAAAAAAAACCCCCAAAAAAAATTTAAAAACCCCGCGAACTCGCGGTGTGGCGGAGGGATGCGCGGGCGCGCAGCCGTTGCGCGGGCCGCTCCCGGGTTCGCTCCGCAGTTTGGCTTCCGCTGGGGGCTGGGGCGGCCCGGGGGGGGTGGGGGGGGCGGGGGCCAGCCCTCCCCTCCGCACAAAGCGGGTGCAAAGTCGATTTTCCGCTCGGCTGCATCGAAATGCTCCGCGCGGGCACCCGCGGATCCTTCGGCCCCCGCGGAGAGGAGAGCGAGCCCGCGCGCCCGCGGGCTTGCCGCGGACACCGGCCCGCAAGAAGCTGCGGGGAGGAATTGCGGGGCGGGCGGGGGGGGGGAAGAAAAAAAAAAAAATCCATGAAACCCCCCAGAAATGAAAGGCGGAAAATGGAGCGAGCGGCTGTCAGAGCGCTTGGGGTTTTTTTTTTTAATTTCTGAAAGAAATAGGGAAATAATCAACATTTGGAATGGATATTGATATATTTTTAAAAATTGGGAATAAAGAAGCGGGGCTGGGTCAGGCGGAGCGGAGCGGAGCGCGCGCCTGCGGAGGGATGGGGATGGGGATGGGAAAAAAGAAGGGGAAGGGGAAGAGGAAAGGAAAAGAGAAGGGGAAGGAAGAAGGAAAAGAAAAGGGGAAGGAAGAAGGAAAAGAAAAGGGGAAGGAAGAAGGAAAAGAGAAGAGGAGGAGGATGAGGAAGGGAAATGGGATGCAGGGACAGCGATCGGCTGCCACAGCGGAGCTGTTCCCAGCTCCGCACCGGTGCTGGAGTTTGATCTGAATCCGTTTAATCTCATTCCGTCCCATTTCATTCCATTTAATTTTCAGTTCTTTCTCTCCCGCTGGTGCCGTTGCCCCCGGCCGGCGGTGGGCGAGGCGGGGGACGGGGCGCTGGCGGAGCCGCTGCCCGCCGAGCCCTGAGCGGGGCCGGGATTTCGTTTCGGGCGCAATCTCCTCGGCTTTTCGGCATCTTCCGCGCAGGGAGGGAGGGAAAAAAAAAACCCAGGAGCCAAGCGGTCGCTGGCTGCTCGCCGCGGGGATCCCGCCGCAGCATCTCCCCTCCGCGCCCCGTCCCCCTGGGAGTTGGTTTGTTTGTTTTTCGGGGGTGGGGGCAGAAACCCAGCTTTGATTTTTTTCGCTTTGGTTTGGGGGATAAATCGCCCTCTTGGAAAAGGAGAAACCTTTAAGCTGATTTTTTTTTTAATTATTATTTTTTTTCCCTATTCACCCCAATGGTTTTCCGACTCCGTGTCCAGGCGAGGCTCCCCGGATGCTCCGGAGGGAGCCGGGAAGCTGCTGCACTGAAACCGAGTGAGAAACCCAGATTTATCTTTACATTTCTTTTTTTTTTTTTTTTTTTTTTTCCTCTCCCCAGGCCTGCTCCCACCTCCAGGATAATTCAGGCCGGATTTTTATCCCCCATGGGAATAAAATGCAGAAACCATCCCCCCAGGCCTTGCTCCGGGCACTCGGCTTATTAAGAGGAAAACTTCGGCTCCTTGATCCGGGAGCAGCCCGCCTTCCCGCTGGATTTCTGGCCAGGAGGAGCTCTGGGTGAAGAAAGACTTTTTTTTTTTTCTTTTTTTTCTTTTTTTCTTTTTTTTTTTAACGAAAGAGCTGCAGAGCGTGCCAGCGCGGGGTGGGCAGCGGCGGTGGGTGGGGGGCGGGTGCTGGGGGAAAAGAGCGGGGGGTCTGGTGCCGGATAAAATACGGAAGTGTTTTTTCCAAGGAAAAAAAGGGAAGAGGAATTGAAGGAGAGGGAGAGGGGGACAGAACGGGCATCGAAAACTGGCCTTGGGGCTGGGGTAGAGGGGCAGCTCCAGGGGTGCTCGGGGATGGGCAGGGGGTGTGTCCCCATCCCCCCGCGTCCCCCGGCCCTGGCACCCGCACCCCAATCCCTGCCCGCACCCCAATCCCTGCCCGCACCCCTCCGTCCCTCGGCAGCAGCCCGGGCGGGATCCGGCACGCCGGCGGCAGGCGCTGGCCCTCCGTCCGTCCGTGGGCGTGCGCCCCGTCTCGTTAATCGGTAACGCGTCCATCTCCGGCATCGAAGGGCAGAATGCGGAAAACGAGGCCCCGGGCCCCGCCGAGCGCCGGGATGTTAAAAGTTGACCGGGCTTCAAAGCGCTGGACGGTTTCCTCCTCGCCTCTCCCACCCGCTCTTCCTTGTCCCGCCCGGATTTCTTCTCGGCGTCCTTCGAGCGCGACTCCGAAGAGAAGAAGGGAGGGACGGGGCTGTATTTTGGGTTGGGGGGGATGAGATCTGGAGCCTGCCCCTCCCGAGCTGCTCCCCCTTTCCCGCGTCTTCGGCTTTTTAACGATTTTAATGTACTTATTTCACTTGGTTGAGGGATGCGCCAGGTGGGAATACACTAACCCTACACAACCCGCTGGGCTTCAGCGGGTTGTCCGTCTCACCTCCCTCCATCTCCTGTTTTTAAGGTGGTGGTGTCAACTGGTCCATCGCTGGTGGATGGATGGAGATGCCCTGGGAATGGTGGGACGGTGGTAGATGCGTAGGTCGCCACGGAAGGACGGGAGATAGCTCCAGTCTATGGAGCCAGGTTGATATTGAGAGCAGATCCCACCACCACTGCGACTGGGAACGGGAAAGCCACCCAGACCACACAGCTCCGGGCTGGAAGAGGTCAGTCTGGCAAGGAAAGACACTGCTGGGTCCTCACCTGCCTATGCGATGGTCACACTGGGGGGGCTGTGCCCACCCTCGCCTCTCCAGCACGGCCCGACCGCTGCGTCGGTGTGGAAGCCCCGCATGGGTGCAGGCTCTGGCGTGGTGGCTCCTGGTGGGCTGCTGACGTTCTCGGAGGTCAGAGATGTTGAAGACCGTTCGGTGTGGACACAGCTGTGGTGGCAGCCTAGTGTCACGAAAGTGCGCTTGCGAAGCAAACGGGGTTTGGCGCCTGGTTCCTCGTAGCCATTGAAACCCCCGGCTCCTGAAGGAATTGTCTCCAAGCCTTGAAACATCTTGAGATGATCGTGTGGGTGCCCGCAGCCCTGAGGACAGAGGTTGCTCCCGTCCCTTCTGCTCAACGAGGTGGTCCAACAGGACGGCGGTTTGGGGGAAAAGTCGTTGTGACTCGTTAGCTGAGAGCGACGCGTGGAGCCCGGGTGCTTGGGAACCTTTCCCCTGACCTTGGGGACCCCACGCCCCCCGTTTGCCCGCGGGCGAGCGGGGCGATGAGCTGGCTCCCCCACGCCGGGGCCCACGGAGGGCGGCAGTGCGGAAACATGAGAGGGTTTTTTGGGGTCAGCACTGGTGGCATGGGGACCGGCAGCACACGTGGCTCCGCGGGCGGCGTCGCGGTCCTCGGGGGGCTTGCTGGGGTGACAGCAGGGGACAGAGCTGGGGGGGGGTCTCCGACCCCTTCTCCGTAGCGAGGGTTGGGTGCCCCCCAGCCCTCGCCGGCTGCGGGGAGCAAACCCAAGGCGCTGACCCTGGTTTGCCGTCCCTTCCAGCCTTCCCAGACCTCGGCCGTGAGGTCAGGGTGTGGAGGACACCTCGGAAGGGGAGGTTCAAAGCCGGTCCTGGGGTGCAGCCGTCCCATCCCACCCCAAATCCGTGATTTTTCCTCCCACTTCTCTTTGGAAGTGGTCGCGGGGAGACCCCGTCTGATTCATCTGTTTATTTTCCCGGGTGCCGTATGAAAGGCAACCCCGGGTGTTTCCATACGAGGCGGCTAGGTGCTTCCAACACTGACATTCTCCAGGAGAAAAATAGGCAGGAAAGCTTCTCCGCAGCCGTTTTATTGTGTTAATAAGTTTGGCGTCTATAAGCAACATATGTAAATGACGGATATACTGTCGTGGTGCCATTTAACATGATGTTGCGGAGGTGAGCGGGAGCCAAGTCTGCAGCGCTTCCACTAATACGCGAGGAGCTGCCAATTCTGGTGGGGTTTTTGGTTTTTTCCTTCTTTTTTTTTTTTTTCTCCTTTTTAAGAGAATTTAAACAATTCAGCAATGCGCCTGCACCGAAATAACGACTCGGACCCTTGCGTCCCCGCCGCCGTTTGGCGGAAAACGGGGAAACGCTGCGTTCGTTTAGCTCTGCCGGCAGCTCGGGTCCACGGCGCCGGGACGGAAAAATCCCGGCTCGCCCGCTATCCCGGTCCCCATCGCTGCGGACGGGGGAGAGGGGCCGGCGAGGGAAGAGCGGCGCCACCGCCAAACGCAGCCGTGGAGGTGCCGGTGTCTCCATGCCCGTTCCCTGGCGGGGTGGGAAAAAAAAAAAAAAAAAAAAAAAGACAAGAGGAGGAAAAAAAAAAAAATTAAATGTAAAATGCCGTGCGTTTCTCCCTGTCGCAAGTGATTTTGAGTTAATTTATGTGGAGTCGCTGGTTGCGCGCAGTCATATGGATGGCAGGCTCCCAGCCGTTATTAGTGTAAACAGATTTGTGAGCAGTATATTTAGCCGTTCCATATTGCTTTTAGGAAATGTGCGCATTTCCGTGGCGTATACTCAGAGAGGGCCATACCCTGCCACCGCTCCGCAGGTGGGGACGGCGCCGTACGCGGGCGCCCGCGCTCCCGGCCTCCTCTTCCTCGGCCGGCGCCGGGGGGTTTCGGTTGTGCTTGGAGGCGGCGGGGGCTGTCGGCTCCCGTACGTCCCGTTTATATTTCATCCGCCAAAAAACCGTGGAGCCGGGGGGTTGCCGGTGGGGATGGTCTGGGCGAGGCCGCGCTCCGTCCCGCGGGTCGCGGAGGGTGGAGCAGGGGTGTTGGGGCGGGCGCCCAGCGTCGGTTTGGTGTTCGGGGCACCCGCCTGCTCCTGGGAGCTCTGGGCGGTCTGGCCGGCCTACAAGTGGGATGAGCTGAGCCAGTGCTCAGGCGCTGCTGGGAGTGAACGCCCACCAGCTCGGCCACCCGTGGTGCACGGAGTGGGCGTCCAGATGCGGGCGGCACGTCCGCTCGGGGATCGTGCTGGGATACGGATGGCACATCCACCCACGGGTCATGCTGGGACGCGGGTGGCACGTCCATGCTGGGGTGTGGGTGACATGTCCACCCAGGGGTCACGCTGGGATGCAGGTGGCACATCCACCCACGGGTCACGCTGGGATGCAGGTGGCATGTCCATGCCAGGGTGTGGGTGACAAGTCCACCCAGGAATCCCACTGGGACGCAGGTGGCACGTCCTCTTACGGACCACAGCAAGATTTGGGTGGCATGTCCACGCAGGGGTCACGCTGGGATGCAGGTGGCACATCCACCCATGGATCGGGGTGGGATGCGGGTGGCACGTCCACCCAGCGACCATGCTGGGATACGGGTGACGTGTCCACTCAGGGATTGTGCTGGGATATGGGTGGCGCTTCCACCCAGGAATCGCACTGGGACGCAGGTGGCACGTCCGCTTACGGACCACAGCAAGATTAGGGTGGCATGTGCACCCAGGGACCACGCCAGGATGCGGGTGGCAGGTCCAGCAGCCACGCCGCGGGTACGGGGCGCGGTGGCCGCATCCCTGCCACGCAGGAAGGGCTCCAGACCCTCCCTGCTCCGCCCGGGCGGCCGGTTTAGGAAAAGTGGGGGTGCCGCGGAGAGGTGCCAGCCTCGCCGGGGCCGGGGCCCAAACGTAAAACACGCTAAAAAAGCGATCCCCGGCTTTCAACGGGAGGGGTGCAGAACCCCAGCCTTCCACGTCCCGCAGGACGGACTCTGCTCCCCTTTTCCGGGCCCTTCCCCACCCCCTGCCCCGTCTGCGCGCCTCGCCCGCTGCCAGGATCCCCCAGGAACGCCTGACCCACAACCCACCGCCACTTCACGTGCTGGGACAGCACGCAGTGTGGGTGCATCCCCCTCCTCCAAGGGAACCGGGGCGGGATGCGGCCACGGGGGGGGCTTTTGTGCTATTTTAATTTTTAATTTAATTTAATTTATTTTTTTTTTTAATTTTGCTTTGCCTGGGTGCTGGAAAATAGCTGCCGCCGGCGGGCTGGCACGGGCGCCGCGGAGCATCGTGAAAGGGTTTGGGCAACGTCTCACCATGGCTACCCCGGGCCGGGGAGAAATATTTCGGCTCCGAGGGGGAGGGTGCCGGCCCCTTTCATGGAGGAGAAAGCCGCGACATCAGGGCTGTGTTGTTGGATGTCGCCATCCTCCCTCCCGCCAGCGTGAAAAATCAATTAGGAAGAATTAGCGACGCGTCAAGGGGAGAATTGCGGGCCGGTGGCTCCGTATCCCCTGCCTCAGTTTCCCCATCCCGGCGCCGGGGCTTGGCCGGAGTGCAGCCCCCGAGCCTCGGAGCCGCGGGGTCCTGGCGCTGCCGTTGGAGCCCGTCCCGGTGGCTCCGGGGCCGCGACGCGGTTTGGCGGGAGCGTAACTCGCGCCCCGTCGCCGCTTCCTCTCTTCCCTCCGCTTTCAGCGTGTGTGTGTATATATATAAATAAGAAGGGGGAAAAAAAAATCCCAAACTCTGATTAAAATCCCCTTTTTTTTATTCACCTGCCCATCTTTTCCTCTGTCTCCATCTCCCATTCTATCCAAACTCATAATTAATCGCTCAAGGCAAAAGTAATGAATGTTAATTGGCCATCTGTACAAAGACTAATTAAAATCTACCATGCTGGGGATTAAAACATACCTATAGCAACTGCCTGAATGGAGAACAGACAGAGGAGAGGCTGAGAAACCAGCTGAAAGGCTTGTGCAAAACACAGCCTCGCTTAGGTGTGAGATGAGCTGCGGCTCGGGGAGCTCAGATGCTTTCTTATGAAATTAAAAAAAAAAAAAAAAAAAAAAAAAAAAAAAAAAGGAGGTGGGGAAGAAACTTCTGAGCTGAGCCGGGAGATGGTTTAATGGGAAGAAAGGGCGCGGGAGGTTTCAACGGCGGAGTGACCCCAACATTTCGGGTTTGGTTTGAGGAGGATAACGGCCGCCCCCTCCCCTCCCCGCTGGGAGAAAAATATTTTGCGGTGTTTTCGGCTTTTTGGGGTTTCTGGATGTGAAGGAACCACACTGGGCACTGGGAAGCTGCCGGGCTGGCGGAGAGCGGGAGGAAGCGTCGCCGGAATTCGAGGAGCTGGGGACGGAGCGCTGGGCACCACGCCGTGGGCGTCACCAGCGATGGGGTCCGCGTCCCGCTCTGCCCCCGAGCTGCCTCGCGCCCTGGGCCGCCCCCACCCCTGCTTTGTCCTAAATCCTCAGCTTTTCGGGCCGCCCGCCTCTTTGTCGCTGGGAGGGTTTAGGGGATGGAGGAACAGTGCAAAACCCTTAAGCCGGTGCTAATTGTTTACCGGGCCGCTCCTCCTCCTCGCTGCGGCCCCACGAGCCCCCCGCACGAGCAGCCCCTGACCCTCGCATCCTGCGATGCCCGGATCGGTGCCGGCCGCTGAGGTGGCCCCTCCAGTCCAGCGCTGGCGACGCGGCTGGAGGTGGCAGGAGGGGGCCCGGGGGGTGGCAAGCGGGCCGGACCCTCTCTCCCAATGGGTTCTCCCAGGCTGTGCTACGCAAAATGTCATTTTTTTAGGGGAAATTAAAAAAAAATAAAGGAAAAAAGTGGGTTTTTTTTCCAGCTGGGGTGCATTTCTGCTAGAAATCACCACCCTGCAGCTCCGCCGCCTCGCGTCCCCGAGCGGCTGTCCCCATCTCTCCCACCCGCCAGCTCCGACGCCACCACACATCCTATTTTTTTTTTTCCTCCCAGATCCCCAATCTTTCCTTTCCGGGAGCGGCCGGCCGCATCCCCTGTTCCCCTGGGATTGCCGCAGAGCATCCTTCCCATCCGGGAGGGCTTTGTGGGGTTCCTAGCGAGGGTGCTGGGGGGGCTGGGCACCCCGCTCCCGGAGCGCGCTGGTGCTTCGCCGCCTCGCTGGAAGCACGGGGGCTCGGCTCCGCTCTTGTTTTCTCAGATTGGGCTGTGTTTACTCCCAACACGAGTGACCGCCGTGGCCCTATTACGGGAGCGGCTGACAGCTCGGCTGACAAGTGCGCTCGCGGCAGGAATGCGAATGCGGCTCCCCGGCCTCGCCGCGGCGGCTTTGCCGGCGGTGGCGCGGGCGGGACGAGGCCACGCCGGCGGCCTGGCGAGATCCCGAAGGGAAGAGCCACTCTGGCCTTCCCGTGGGATCCCACCGGGGATGGGGTGCGGCGTGGCTCGTTCGTCCTTTCTGGTTTAAAAGCCGGTGCTGGGGTGTCTGCCAGTGTCCCCCAGCATCCGAATGGGAAGCAGCGGGATCTGTTGGGATTATTCGGCGCTGGGGACAGGGCCGAGCTGGCGGCAGGGCCACGGGGAGGATGACGGGCAGGACGGGCGGTGGAGGAGGATGGATGCGCTGGCCTGAGCCAGCAGCTCTGCTGAAGGAAAGGGGACCAGGAGCGCCCGATGTCCCCAGATCCCATGGGAGCCGTGGGAACAGCACGGCCACAGCCTCCCTCCGCCTCGGCACTCGATTTTTGGGGAAAACTTCCTATTCCTGGCAGCTCCTTCCCAGCGGAGGCGGCTGTTGGTCGGGAGGGCCCGGTCCGATCGCCGATGAATTCAACGGGCGCGGGGCGGCGCCAGGAGCAATGCCCAAACTGGGGATCCAGTGCTGGTCCCAGCTTAGCGCCGAGTCCAGCTGCTCCGCCCGCGCTGGATAAAGCCGGTTTAATTAATCACAGATCATTGCTGCAGTGTCTCCCCATTAACCTCCATCGCGGAGTAAATAATAACTCATTAAAGGCATTTGAAGCTCGCAGGAACAGGACAGTTTACCAGCAAACCTGCTGCTCTTTGGCTCTGAACCGGGTTAATCTCTCATCTCGCCTTGCTGGACCAGCGGGTCCCACGTTACACATTAAATGGCCGCTCCAGGGGACACGGCCGGCCTGGGGCTGGTCCTCCTCCTGGCTTAACGCTGAAGGCCACCAAAACCAGCGGAGGGCGGGGAGATGGATGAAAGCGGCTCGGCAGGCTGAGCGCGAAGAGTTGCGGGCGGGAGGGCGCGCGAGCAAGCGTTCAGTCTCGGGGAGAAGGGCGGGGGAGGACGGTGCCAGCTCAGCAGAAAGATGTCCATCATTCTGACCCTCTCGGGCCAGATCCCACCAAATCCCAGCCACGGCCCCGCGAGGACCCTGCAGAACTCTTGATTTGTCACGTCAAGAGGCGCGGGGACGGCTCGGGTGTCTCCACGGGCACCTCGGGGCTCTGCGCAGGCAGGATGGGGGTCCCTGGGTGGGAAGCGTGGGCACCACCAGACCTTTATCCCCCTGGGAGCACCTTTGCCAGAAGGAGCAGCTCATTTACCTTTGGCCCCGTGGCCGGAGGCGGCTGCTTGTTTGTGAACCAGGAGCTTGCCGGGGACTCGGCGTCCCGGCCGAAAAGGCCCGTGCTCAGCATTCCTGGCCACCGGATGGGAAAATAAAGGTCTTCTCCTCCTTTCTGCCCAGAAACCTTTACTAAGGGGGCAGAGGACCTTGGCTGCAGCCGCTCGCCCCGCTGAGCCAGGGGCAGCCCGGGTCAGCGGCGAGATTTGGGAGGTCGCTGGGTGCGGGCCAGTTTTAATTTGGGAGGCTTTGGGAGGGATTTAGGAGGCTCGCCTTCGCCGCTGTCACGGGGACCCGGTCGCGCCCGCGAAAACAAAACCCCGGCAGTGACTTTGCCTCCTTTCATAACCCAGTCCCCACATTTCAGCACAGGCACAAAGGGCACAGTGTCTCCCCCAGCGTGGGGAGGGGGGACCCCGGGGAGCTGGTGTCACTCGCTTGGACCGTGTCACCCCACGCACGCTTCCCTTCCCCCCCAAACCCCTGTGGAGGCCGTCTGTCCCGCTGCTTCGTCCCCCAGCAGCCAGTAAACTGCTTTTCTTGTCGGAATGGGAGCTCGGAGTAAGGGGGGCAGTCCCACTCGCCCTGTGCTAGGCAGAGTTTGGGGTTTTGCGACCCCCGCCCGGGAGAGCAGAGCCCACGGGTCCCGGCGGGCGTGGAGGGGGTGACGGCTCCTTTCGGGGTGACCCCAGCCGCAGGGTTCGTCCTTCGCCCGTGGGAGAGCTCGGCCCGAATATTGGGGCTCCCCCGGGGTAGCCCCATCACTACGCTTTGCCAGGTGAGCTGTGAGCTCCTCTCTCTGAAATTAGGAGAGCTGAAAACTTTTTTTTTTTTTACACTACCCCTTTTTCTCCTAATTGAGCCTCTGGGGTGGTCCCATGGCTCCAGGACCTGGAGCTTTAATAAAAATAAATAAAAAATAAAATAAAATAAAATAAATAAGATAAATAAAATAAAATAATCATTCGCTGCAGGGAGCTGCGCAAAGGGAGGAGGGAGCCTGAGCTCCGAGTCCCGCTCCATCCGCACCCCACAGCCGCTCCTGCTCCAGGGGCACCGGTGCTCCGGCTGCCGTCCGTTATCCGGTCTCGGCACGCCCTCAGCTGGTGACAGAAAATGCTGGAACAGGCAAGAAAAATCTTCTGTAGCGCTTTGCCATCGCATCTCACAGCACCCGTGGGTGCACAGATGTCAGCCGGACCCGTGGGGAGCAGGAATCGGACCCGTGCCCTGGGCAGGGGATGCTGGTACCCAGGGGATGTTGGTACCCAGGGGATGCTGGTACCCAGGGGATGCTGGTACCCAGGGGGATGCTGGTACCCAGGGGATGTTGGTGCCCAGGGGATGCTGGTACCCGGGGGGATGCTGGTACCCAAGGGATGCTGGTACCCAGGGGGATGCTGGTACCCAGGGGGATGCTGGTATCCAAGGGATGCTGGTACCCAGGGGATGCTGGTACCCGGGGGGATGCTGGTATCCAAGGGATGCTGGTACCCAGGGGATGCTGGTACCCGGGGGGATGCTGGTACCCAGGGGATGCTGGTACCCGGGGATGTTGGTACCCAGGGGGATGCTGATACCCAGGGGATGTTGGTGCCCAGGGGATGCTGGTACCCAGGGGATGCTGGTACCCAGGGGGATGCTGGTATCCAAGGGATGCTGGTACCCAGGGGATGTTGGTACCCAGGGGATGCTGGTACCCAGGGGGATGCTGGTATCCAAGGGATGCTGGTACCCAGGGGATGTTGGTACCCAGGGGATGCTGGTACCCAGGGATGCCCTGAAAACATCACTGGCACTTCTCCCTGGGCCTAGCTCTGCTCCTGGGGCAGGACTCACAAGCTCAGCGCACCTCTGGGCATTACAGAGCGATGCCAAGCACCTAAACGCACGCACAGCGAGTCCAGAGGCTGAAATTCCTGAAGATAAAACACCCAGGCTACAGCTTGGCGCAGAATCAAGCGATGAGTGGCTGTGCTGAAGACAAACTTAACCACTGAACTTTGAGCTTGTGGCTGCTTCATCAGGAGAATTCAGCAGCGGGCGCCACAGTGCATCACGGCAGCTGGTGAGGTGCACACGTGGTACGTGCTTGATGCTGGAATGGGTTTCCTCTTCCAGCAGATGTAGAGTTTCCTGCTTGAAGGGACCAGGACACCGAGGCTCATTTTTGCTCCTGCAGATCATGGACTGTGTCTGGACACCAGGTGGGGAGAGAAAAGGGAGCGAAAAGTGACCCAGCACAGGGCAGAGATGGACGTGATGGAGAGAGTCCAGAGGAGGCCACGCAGATGCTGAGAGGGCTGGAGCAGCTCTGCTGTGAGGCCAGGCTGAGAGAGCTGGGGCTGCTCAGCCTGGAGAAGAGGAGGCTCCGGGGAGAGCTGAGAGCGGCTCCCAGTGCCCAAAGGGGGCTGCAGGGAACGTGGGGAGAGACTCTTCAGCAGGGCCTGCTGGGACAGGACGAGGGGTAATGGTTTTAAACTAAAAGAGGGTAGGTTTAGATGGGACTTAAGGAATTAATTTTTCACACTGAGGGTGGTGGAGCACTGGCCCGGGTTGCCCAGAGAGGCGGTGGATGCTCCATCCCTGGAAACATTCCAGGCCAGGTTGGCCGGGGCTCTGAGCAACCTGATCTGGTTGGAGATGTCCCTGCTCCTTGCAGGGGGGTTGGGCTGGGTGGGCTTTGAAGGTCCCTTCCAACCCAAACCCTTCTGTGAATCAAATCCGGTGCTTCATTAATGATTTTATTAAGACTGTGTGCAGCAGAACAGAAGTCACCGTTCCCTTCCCATGCATCCTTTCTCAGGGAGAGGATTGCCTTGGAGAACCTCTGTTTTCAAGTGGCACCTCTGCGATACCACAATCCCGGACGCAGACGCTCCAAGAACACCCACAGCGCTGCCAACGCACCCCCAGCCGCTGGAAGGTGGTCAGAGAAAGGTGTGTTTGAGCTCGATGGGATTAACGCGGAGTTAATGAAGTGGCTCAGAGGCGGAAGAACAGGAAGGCATCGTGATGCCCTGACGGATGAAGCCAGACTCTCCTCCCAGCCTCCCCCAAATTTATCCATTTTCAGAGACACAGCAGAAAACCCAGACCAGCCACGAAACGTTTAATGATTGTAGATCCAGGGGGACAAAAGCTGAGATACAGGGTTGGGAGAGAGAGGACTGCAGGACGGCTGCTGTCGCTGAGCGCAGGGGGACACCGGGCGTTCCCAGGGGATGCCACCGCGCTTCAGAAGCGGCTTTCCTGCATCAGCACACACTGCAGATCAGCCGCTTTCCAGAAGGGTAAACGCCTCTGCCTCCCGGAACGCAATGAAAAAATGAGGATAAAAATCTACAAATAATTAAAAGAGCAACCACGGAGCGGCTGAAGCCCCAGGTGCAGGCCTGGACCCAGCACCTGCAAGCAGGAGCACGGCACGAGCTCAGGGCTGCGTCTCCGATGCACTCTCGCCCGTGCTGCACAGGTTTACGTACGCTGTGATCCCAGCCGGGCACCCAAGTATTCCCATCTCCTCCCCGGCCAGCTCCCCGGACCCGGTGATTTATTGCCTTTGTGCAAAAAACACAGGAAGAGGCTTTGCTCCATGTCTTCATGCACAAATCCCACAGGGAGACGATCCCAGAACTGCAGGAGAATCTGGACAAGCCACTGGCGAGATGGGGGATGGACAGTCAGGGCCCTGGGGTGACAGCCACAGCACGGTTTGGGTGGGAAGGGACCATTAAAGGCCACCCAGTCCAACCCCCCTGCCAGGAGCAGGGACATCTCCAACCGGATCAGGTTGCTCAGAGCCCCGGCCAACCTGGCCTGGAATGTTTCCAGGGATGGGGCATCCACCGCCTCTCTGGGCAACCTGGGACAGTGCTCCACCACCCTCATCCCCGCTCCTGCCGGCGGGTGCCCAGGAGGGCTGAACGAAGCGATAACTTTCCCCACCCTCATCAGGGCTCTGGGACTGTTGATGAAGGCGCCCAGAGGTCTTCTCTTGACAGCTGCACAGCACCCAGGACTCAGGACAAGGCAACCAAACACGCTGGAGGCACCCAAGACGCGGCTCAGCAGAAAGCAAAGCAGGAAGGCAAAGGCGGAGGCGAGAGTCAACTCAGATGTCGTAGAAATCCACGTGGGCGCCGGAGCGGAAGGTGTCCTCTTCCAGGAGATTCACCAGCTTCTGGGCTGAGACGGCGCAGTCTATCAGCTGGCCGCTCTCCTGCAGGCTTCGGAAATGCTGACGCATTTCAGGGTCTCCGGTCTTAGTCCGGGCCAAGAGCTGCATGTCTGTGTCCAGAGGACCTGGGGAAAGAGCGACAAAAAAGAAATCCCATAAGGAAAAAGTAAAATCTGGGGCTTGTTTTCCTTCTGCGCCTGGCTTGGCTGCAAGGATCCTTTATCCACAAACCAGGAGAAAATGAATAGCAATTAATGAGCTCCCCTCCTCACCCGGGGCGTAGTTGAGCACCCGGACATCGGGTTCCTCCAGCGCGAGCACCTGGAACATCATGTCCCGGGACGCCTTCCCGCTGCAGTACAGCGCCCAGTTCTTGAAGGGCTTCACGGCACAGAGCGAGGAGATGTTCACCACCGTCCTGCTCGAGCCGGGCCGCTTCCCGAAGGCTCGCAGGGTGGCGGAGGTGAGGCAAAGCGCCGAGGTGACGTTGAAGGCGAAGTAGCTGTTGATCTCGTTGGGGTCGGTGAGATCGAGAAAGGATTTGGAGACGTCTCCCAGGGAGCCTAGGGAGGAAGGACAGTTGAGTTTGGAGCAGTTAAAGATGGGGTCAACCCACAGCGGACGCGTTTTGCTCCCACGTTTCCACGCACAACGCCCCGTCACAGACAAAAGCGAGCAGCTTCGCTGGCCTGACCTCAGGGTCTCAGAGCAGAGCCAGGCGCCTGGCGCAGCCCAGCTCTGCACATCGATTTCGGGTCAACGGCGGCGACACGGACCCGCCCCGCCAATCCTCTGCCAAAGCAAACAGCTCCCAGCCTGCGGCACAACGTCGCACGGGGCACCGCGTCCCTCCTTCAGACCCAGCTCAGCAAGACCCAACTCCCGTAGCACCCGTTATCCGGTGGGGTCTTATTTACAGTGGTAATGGGTGAAAAAAGGAACGAAAGCCCCCGGCCGTTAACGATTGCGAGGGAAGCACCGGCAAGGCCGGGCTGGAAGTTTTTCTGAAGGTTCGTACTCGGGGAGCAGAGCGGTGGGAGAGCGGCCAGCTGGTCCTGTGCCACCAGTAACGGGTAAAAACCTTGCGAGCAGCATGTCTGTGCATCACAGAACCACAGGAGGGTTTGGGTGGAAGGGAGCGTTCAAGCCCACCCAGCCCAACCCCCTGCCAGGAGCAGGGACATCTCCAACCACATCAGGTTGCTCAGAGCCCCGGCCAACCTGGCCTGGAATGTTTCCAGGGACGGGGCATCCACCACCTCTCTGGGCAACCTGGGACAGTGTGCCACCACCCTCAGCGTAAAAAATTTATTCCAAATATCCAATTTAAATCTCCCCTATTTCAGTTTAAACCCACCACCCCCTGTCCTACCGCTCCAGGCCCTGCTGGGAGGACCCGGACAGGGTGCAATCCCTCCCGCTCCTTCCCTTCGTCACCCGGTTGGGGGATTTACCGGCACCCAAAGCACCATCAGCCGCCGCGGAACCGGGGGGGGGGGTTTGGGGGGCCGGGGGGGGGTCGTTACCGGCGTTGTTGACGAGGAGCAGGCGGCCGGGGGGGGCTGCGGGCAGCACCTCCTGCAAAGCAGCAACCGCCCGCCGCAAACCCCGCTCGCAAGCCAGGTCGGCGGTCACGCACTCCACCCGCAGCCCGGTACCGGTACCGGTAGCCCGCAGCTCGGCCGCCAGCTCGCTCAGCGGTTCGGCCGAACGCGCCAGCAGCAGCAGCAGCGAGCCCTCCCGCAGGCGCGGAGCCAGCAGCCGGGCCAGGCTGAGCCCGAAGCCCCGGGAAGCACCGGTCAGCACCACAGCGGCCGCGTCCCAGCGCCCCGCCACCGCTACCGGTACCGGTTTCGGCTCCATACCGAGCCGGACAGCGGCGCAGGGAGGGGGCGTGGGAACGCCCCGCACCACGTGACCCGCCCCATTCATCCCCTCCCCCGCCGCTTTGTGAATGGGCGCTGCGGAGGCGCAGGCACCGCCGCCGCCTCCGATTGGTGGGCGCTGACGTGCCTGTGTGGGCGTGGCCGCAGGCGAGCGCCCCCTGCCGGCCGCTCCGCGTTGGCGGCTGCGCCCGGGCCCTCGCTCCGGCTGCGCTGGGGCAGCTTTGCAGCGCGTTTTCCTCCAACGCGTGCTTTTCCAAGGCATTTTTCATTTTTTTTTAAATATTTTTTTTTTCCGACGCACTTTTTCTCGCCGCCTCTTGCGCCTCCCCAGCCTGGGCGCTTCGCTCCCTGCCACCGCTGCAGCTTTTCCCCCGCCTTTTCCCTCCGCAATCGCTATTTTCAGCGCCCAGCACCAGTTCTTTATCAGGCAGCGAAAGCGCTTGGCTGGTCCCCAAAAGTCCTAAAACCCTTTTTTTTTAAAAAAAACCCAAACAAATAGCTTTGCACACAAAGATGTGGACAGCTTTCCAAAGCGGGTTTTGGCGAGGGGTCCCTGGTTTAGGTGGAGCTAGCGGGCAGCTGGGTTTGGTTTCCCAGTTGTTAAACTGGGAACGGAGCAGAGTTTTGCTCTATGAAGCGGGCGCAGACCGGGCTGAACCCCTCCCACCTCCTCATAAAGCCTGAAAAATCCACGGTACGGCGAAAACCCGGGGTTGATATTTGTTTTGCTAAAGCAAATCTTGCACATTTCGTAAAATTAAGATCATCAGCAAAAAAAAAAATAAGGCGGCAAATGGGTATTTTTGTCACAAGTGGCATCTCGATAGCAGAGCTCTCTTTCGTCACTGCCAGTTCCCCCCCTTCCCGTTTTGGTGGCTCTGATTTCGTGCGTCCATCGCACTTCTCGCCCCGGTTTCCCGCCTGACGTTGCGCTCTGTCCCGTGTAGCTGTGCCCGGAGCAACGCTGGGCTGGCTGGAAACGGCCGTCATTTGGTGGAATTCCCTTCCAGCCCAGAGCTGGAACTGGAGGGCAGAGCTGCAGGGAAAGGATGTCTCGTTGTCTCCTTCGTGCTCGGCAGTTTCCACCAGTAACGGGTAAAACCTTGCGAGCAGCATAGCTGTGTATCACAGAATCATGGAGTGGTTTGGGTGGGAAGGGACATTCAAAGCCCACCCAGCCCAACCCCCCTGCCAGGAGCAGGGACATCTCCAACCGGATCAGGTTGCTCAGAGCCCCGGCCAGCCTGGCCTGGAATGTTTCCAGGGATGGGGCATCCACCGCCTCTCTGGGCAACCTGGGCCAGTGTTCCACCACCCTCAGCGTAAAAAATTTTTCCTTATATCCAGACTGAATCTGCCTCCTTCTATTTTAAAACCATCACCCCTCATCCTGTCACACCAGGCCCTGCTGAATAGTTTCTGCCCTGGTCCCCTCAAAGATCTTCTCCTGCTGCACAGCTCTGTCGGTGGTGTGGGCAGAGCCCGTGGCAGCCTCCCGCGCTGGGACAACATGGCACAACACCTCGTCGCCTTCGCAGAAGGCAGAGCAGACCATGCAGACCGCAAAACCTTCAGTTCTTCATCCCTCAGCGTCAGGGCTGCCCTTGCAGCTCGGGCTGTCCTTGAGAGGACCAGCACTAGATGTCAGCGGCATTTAAAATCTGGAGGGAGCTGTGGGCAACCCCCCGAGCTCTGGGGACCCCGGGGGGACAGCGAGGGGGCTGGGGGCTTCGCTCCTGGCTGGGGAGGGGGAGAGTCACTGGTACAGACCAGCAGAGAAGTGACGGGGGGCTAGATTTCTCCTGGCAGTGCTGATTTTAAAGATCTACTGGTGCATTACCAGAATGGCCCAAATTATCCATGGTTTGAGGTTGCACCGATGGGATTTATCCGGAGAAGCCAGCCGAGCCGCTTTTTCGTTCTGGCAGGGACCCTGTTGGCACTGGGCTATCGGGAGCTGACGGGTCAGAACAGGGCTCCCGCAAACCCAGGGGAAGGCAGGAGGGCTTCCGGGGGGGAAACCCACCCGGCACGCTGCGGAGGCAGTGGGAACGCCGGGGAGCCGGTACTCCCGGGCAGCCGTAGC
This sequence comes from Chlamydotis macqueenii, assembly GCF_036417535.1. NCBI lineage: Eukaryota > Metazoa > Chordata > Aves > Otidiformes > Otididae > Chlamydotis > Chlamydotis macqueenii. The sequence continues at coordinate 83,026,910 of NC_141559.1, forward strand.
GCTGCCAGGGCTGACGCGCGTTGGAGAGGAAGCGCTGAATTCCTTCTGCGAAGGACCGTTAACAATGAGCTTTCCGGAAGAGCCCGGGGTGTTTCTGCCCAGCGTTACCACGCAAGAGGGGTGGAAGCCAAACAAGGTGGCCCCGGCTGCGGTCACCATTGCCACGGCTACCTGCGGGCGGCTGTGGTTTCGCTCCTGAGCTCTGCCTGTTGTTCTCAGCAGCCCGAAGGCCACCCCAGCTGTGGGATCTCAGCATGTTCAGCGGCTCATCGAGCGACCTCCTAAGGACAAGATGCCTCGGGTGCCAGCAGAGCTCTGGCTGCTCTCTGGCTGGGTTCCACGGCCGTGAGGACAATGAGGATGGGCTGAGCGGGACAGCGGGAACCTCGCTCCTGCAGCCATCCGTGATGAGAAGGGGAGCGTGCAGAGAGGACTTCTCCCCGCATTGCAGGTCAGGAGGTAGGATCTCCCTCCTGCTCACAAGTGATGGTCCCTTCTGCTGCCGTCACAGCGAGCCATGCAGCCCAAGCCGCGGCAGAGAGCAGAACTCAACGCTTGCGATGGTGCTAACCACTTCCCGATGTATGTGGAACAGAAATACATCACGCACCGCTCCGGCCTAAAGGCGAATGTGTTTGTCCTTCTGCCTCTGAACACAGCCGGGGATACCAGCCCTCTCCGTCACCGCCCTGCTCCCTGCCAGCATGGAATTCCCGGAACCAAGGAGCAGCTCCGAACCTCTGATGGGGATCCACCTCTTGGGTCTTCAAATCCTGCCGAGATGAAGCCATGCCATGCCGTGCGGGTTTTGGCAGGACTTTAGAAATGGCAGTGCAGCTCGCCAAAAGGTCTTCACCCCGCCGTTGCCACCAGAGATCCTCGTGGAGGATGGGGCACCCACCACCTCTCTGGGCAACCTGGGCCAGTGTGCCACCGCCCTCAGCGTGAAAAATTAATTCCTAATATCTAATCCGAATCTACCTCCCTCTATTTTAAAACCATCAGCCCTCGTCCTGTCCCAGCAGGCCCTGCTGAAGAGTCTCTCCCCACCTTTCCTGCAGCCCCCTTTGGGCACTGGGAGCCGCTCTCAGCTCTCCCCGGAGCCTCCTCTTCTCCAGGCTGAACAGCCCCAGCTCTCTCAGCCTGGCCTCACAGCAGAGCTGCTCCAGCCCTCTCGTCATCTGCGTGGCCTCCTCTGGACCCTCTCCAACTGGTCCATGTCCTTCTGATGTTGGGGGCTCCAGAGCTGGACGCAGTACTCGATGCGGAAGGCAGCTGAAGGAGGGGGATAAATGAAATGCAGGGATTTCTCCGGGCGGCAGAGATTTATTGACTCCCCTGGGGATTGGCGGAGGTGCTAAAGGTCAGCGCTTACGGAGGAAACCGGGCTGCTGCACACCCAGAGCAAACAGGACCGGCCGACTTGGGTGCTTAGTCAGCACCCATGACATTCTTGTTGCTTTAGAAATACCGCCCGCCTTTCCTTGCTCAGCTTCAAGAGATCGGGTCAGGGAAAAGAAACGTCGAGGGTGCAAGTGGAGTTATAGAATCACAGAGTGGTTTGGGTTGGAAGGGACCTTCAAAGCCCACCCAGTCCAACCCCCCTGCAAGAAGCAGGGACATCTCCAAGCACATCAGGTTGCTCAGAGCCCCGGCCAACCTGGCCTGGAATGTTTCCAGGGATGGGGCATCCACCGCCTCTCTGGGCAACCTGGGCCATTGTTCTATAACTTGCATTGTAAAAAATTTTTTCCTAATTTCCAATCTAAATCTACCCCCCACTATTTTAAAACCATTACTCCTTGTCCTATCACACCAGGCCCTACTAAACAGCCTTTCCCCATCTTTCTTGTAGGCCCCCTTTAGGCACTGGGAGCCGCTCTCAGCTCTCCCCGGAGCCTCCTCTTCTCCAGGCTGAACAGCCCCAGCTCTCAGCCTGGCCTCACAGCAGAGCTGCTCCAGCCCTTTTATCATCTTTGTGGCCTCCTCTGGACCCTCTCCAACTGGTCCATGTCCTTCTTGTGTTGGGGGCTCCAGAACTGGACACAGTACTCCAGGTGGGGTCTCACCAGGGCAGAGTAGAGGGGCAGAATCCCCTCCCTCGACTGCTGCCCACGCTTCTCTTGATGCAGCCCAGGATGTGGTTGCCTTTCTGGGCCGCAAGCGCACATTGCCTGCTCATGTCAAGCTTCTCACCCACCAGCACTCCCAAGTCCTTCTCCTCAGGGCTGCTCTCCATCCATTCTCCGCCCAGCCTGGATTTGTGCCTGGGATTGCCCTGACCCAGGCGCAGGACCTGTTACGGCCAAAGGAGTTTGGTGAAGGCGGAGGGGAGAGGTGGGGAGCAGGCGGAGGCTGGGGACGCAGGAGGAGAGCGGGGAGGAAACTGCGGGGGCTCCAGGACTGCGGTCCGCACCGCAGAAGGAGGCACCTGCCAGAGACGTTGCTTTAGATAACGTCTGGCGGCATGGGGGACGAGTCCCCGGGTCCCCGCGGGAGGCTGGGCTCCCAGGTCAGCAGCTGCGCCGTCGCGGACAGAAGCCGGCTGTGGACCCGGCGGCCTCGGGGACCTGCGCGCGCGGCTGCGTGAAGGCTGCTCACGGTTTCTGACCTGTGACTTTGAGTTTTTTAGGACGTTCTGGAACACTAGGGAAGTTCTGGGGGATGGGAAAGCACTAATGAGAGGTCAGTAATTAAAGGGAGACTTCTTAAGGCTCTATCAGGCTGTTGTCAGTCCCGTAAAAAATAATTATGTGGAACTTCATTAGTAGGAAATTAAGGGAACACGGAAGAGTTAAGGTCAGCCAGCACGGTTTTAGGGGAAATAGAATCTGTCAGGCAAGGCCGGTATCATTTTTCAGCAGGATTATGAGCTGGAAACAGACAGCTTTGATGCACTTGTGTTGGTACTGCGTGCTGGTTTGATTAATAAATTAACACGACACAAATTCGGCACGCTTATGTCAGTGACTGGCAAGAATCAATACATTTTTGTGGAGAGGCTGTCAAACGGCACAAAGCTGTGTGGCACCAGATAACGAGGGCAAGTCGCGGGCTGCTCGGTAAGCCGGACACAAGCAATGAATATTCGTGGGAAGCTGACCAAATGCCGTACACCCAGCGACAAAGGACGTGGCTTTTCTTACGGAATGGAAAGTTTTATCCCGGACGGCAGCAACCTGAAAAGGATTGAAGGTGAGGGTGGGTAATCAGCTGGCCATCAGCCTTGGCGAGACCCTGTGGTCCCGGCGCAGCGCTGAGGAGGAGCGGAGGGATGATGTTCTCTTTGTGCTCGTTACGAGAGCCACCGCTCTGTCCGCTTCTGGCACCCACAGACCAAAAAAACCTTGAGATATTGTAGTTTCCACTAAAAATGCATCAAGGGGTAAGTTATGCCACAGAGTGAAGGGCTCCAAGAACTCGGTCAGCCCAGCTGATCAAAGAAGAGGCGGGTTGATCCCAGACCTCAGGACCATACGTGAACACCAAAAACTTGGTCACAGCAGACTTTTGACCCTACCAGGCAAGGATAAAAAGAGATCTGGGGTTGAAATGTGAACCATTGGGAACCATTGGGCCAGGTGGGATTTTCTACGGCATCAAAAACTTCACCAAGTTTTTCTCTTAAAAATACACTCGGATTTCACCGCAGATTTAGAAGCCACTTGATGCACGGAAAATCTATGGGTGGTGCTCCTTAGAAGGTCCTCCTGCGTGGTAGTGATATCGCTCTCCTTCCCCATTTCCCATGAATATGGGAAATTTATGGATTTATGGAAACAGTTTTGATGCTTTTTTTTCTCCATGAAAAAAAATGTGATGTTTTGGTGGAAATTAAAAAAAAAAAAAGACTAAAGTTAGACTAAAGTCTTTAGCAGGGCCTGTGGCGATAGGACAAGGGGTGACGGTTTTAAACGAAAAGCGGGTAGATTCCCGTCCTGAGAACGGGACCCTTCCAGCGCCGTTTCCACAACACAAAGTAAGAACAATAATCGCCAGCCACTTTCGAAGGAGGGAGCGGCACCGGCAGCCGCAGCGTTAAACCTTGAGGAGACCTTGACAGCCAGGACCGTTTCTGGGGGCCAGCGGTGTTTTTTTCGGAGGAAGCTCTGCTGTGTCCTTGGTCGAAGACATCTCTCGGATTACGCAGCTCGGGGGGGACGCACTGCAGCCCAGCAGCTGGTGGGACATTTTAGGATCAAGCTGAAAGGTGGTTTGGTGTCAGCGGGGAGCTTTCTTTGGGACCACAGTCAGTGCCACCGTTTCAGGACAGGGGTGACGTTGTTTATGGGACCGAGGGACAGGGTGGGGCAGGCGGAGGGGACGCTCATCCCTCGTGGGGCAGGGGGACGCCTGCGCTCGGGGCAGTGACACAGATTCATTCCTGCTGGCGTCTCCCCTCATGGGGGTGAGAGCAGCGTCACTGCCAGGGGGATGTGTTCCCTCATGGTGGGAGTCGCTGCCGTGGGGTTGTGCCCCTTCAGGGGGACAGCACGAGGTCCCTGCCATGGGGCTGAGTCCCTTCACGAGGGAGGACACTGGGTCACTGCCATGGTGGCAGTGTCCCCTCATGGCGGGTGTCACGGCCATTGGGCACTGTCCCCTCACAGGGGTCCCTGCCATGGTGGCAGTGTCCCCTCATGGGGGGTGTCACGGCCATGGGGCGCTGTCCCCTCACAGGGGAAGACACGAGGGTCCTTGCCATGGGGCTGTGTCCCCTTATGGGGGATGTCGCTGCCATGGTGGCTGTGTCCCTTCAGGGGGGAGGACAAGGGGTCCCTGCCATAGTGGCAGTGTCCCCTCATGGGGGGTGTCACGGCCACGGGGCGCTGTCCCCTCACAGGGGTCCCTGCCATGGTGGCAGTGTCCCCTCATGGGGGATGTCGCTGCCATGGGGCCGTGCCCCTCCGGGACACATCGAGGCCGGGGGGCCGCGTCCCCTCAGGGCCAGGCCGCCAGCGGCTGCCATGCCGCCCCCTCCCCTGTGCGCAGCGGGCCGCCGCCGGAGGCCCCTCCCCGCCCGGGCCGTGTCCCAGCGCCGGCGCAGGCCGCGCCGCGGCCCGCCCGCCCTCCGCACTACATTTCCCGGCGTGCCGGGGCCGGGCCGGGCCGTGCGGAGCCCAGCGGGCGGCTCCGGTGTTGGCGCTGCCGCTGCCCGGGGCGGGGGAGGGCCGAGCCGGGCAGGGCAGGGCAGGGCAGGTGGGTCGGCTGGGCTCGGCTCGGCTCGGCTCGGCACGGCACAGCCCCATGGAGCGGGGGAAGATGGCGGAGCTGGAGAGCCTGGAGACGGCGGCGGAGCACGAGCGGATCCTGCGGGAGATCGAGAGCACGGACACGGCCTGCATCGGCCCCACGCTCAGGTGCGGCCGGGGCGGGGCGGGGCGGCGGGGCCCGGGGGCGGGGGGCTCGGGCCCGCTTCGCCTTGCACCCCCCCGCCTCCCCAAAACTTTGAAGAAATGTTAATTATTATTATCATTATTATTATGATGCCGTCTCCGAGAGGTGCCCGCAGCCCCCTGGCTTCTCCCTGCCCGGCTCCCCGGGAGGTGGGAGCGCCGTGAGCGGCGAGCCCCGGCCTGGGGCCGCTCCCTGGCCTGGCCCGGGGCCTCTCCGGCCCGGCCGCGGTGCCAGCTCCTGCGGCCGGCCCAGCCCCGGTCCCCACGCCCCGGCTCGGGGCCTGCAGCCCCTCCGGGAGCTCGGGGGGGGCCCAGCCCGCTGCCCCCGGCTGGGGAGGGGAAGGGCGCAGCGAGGCGCCTTCCTGCCCTTAGCCTGCAACCTGTCAAAGTTATTCTTGTAAACTGTCCCCCTTCTTTTTTTTTTTTTTTTTTTTTTCTGATTTATGTCAATTTTGCGAAATAACCCGTGGCTAACTGCGAAGCCGTGGGCACGGCTGCGCTCGCCGTCCTGACGGTGATAGAGTTAGTGCCTCTGATTGCTTAATGGATCCTTTGTTCTCCAGTTAAGCATCTTTGCCCAGCGGTTCTTGCCTTGTCCGTCAGCCGGGAGAACCCCTTGCTTCGTCCGCGTTGTATCCGCAGGAGCGCAGAGGGATGTAGCTGCCAGCCCAGGAACGCGGCCCGGTCGCTTTTCCTTTTCTTTCCGCGAGTCCGGGTCTGGCGTGGCAGCCGTTCAGGTGGTTCTTTGTGATGCTGGTGAGCGTTTTGCAGCAGCGGCTTCTGCGGCGTTGTTAACCCGAGAGATGCGGTGGCTGGCTGTTGAACCGAAGCTCGTGTCTCAAGAGAAATCACCTGATTTTGTAGAAAAAAATTATGATATTTTGGATAAATTATACACATCCAAGACTTGTCTTTGCTAGCCAGACCGTGTGCTGTTAGCATCGCTGTCCTGGAAGAAGCCACGTAATGGATTTGGCAAGCTGAGCCGCCTCATCCCTCCTTCCCCCTCTTTGGAGTGAAACAGAAGTTCCCCAAAGAACTCCGTACCAAAACCAAAAAGCATTACTCGCAGCGCTGAGCGTGCGCGTTAGCCTCGGGAAGCCTGACGGCACGGCTGGGGAGAGGATATTTGCTGCTGATTGTAACAAAATTGATCGTTTGGGGAAGGGCAGAGGTGTGTTACCAGAAGTACTCTGCTTCGAAATCTAACCAGCTGCGTTCCCGCAAACGGAACCTGGGCGCTGAGCTGTGTTGGTTTTTGGGCGAGGGGAGCAGGGTGCCCTCCCGCAGGGCAGCGCAGGCGGTTTCGCCTTCCTCTCTCAGCTGCGCTGCGTCAGCCCGGGACGCCTGGAAATCGCAGCGCCAGGTGGGAGCGTTTGGGTGGGAACGGGGCTGGGGCCTCCCGTCCCACCCCCTCCACAGCGGCCCTTCCTTTCTTTTCGTTAAGTTTTACAGAGCCGTGGTTTTAAAAGATTCACGTGGCCGTCTGTAAAAATGAACGCGTTTAGGCTGTTTGACCCGCAGTGCGGGCAGGACATTAAAATGGGAAAGCTTCTCATTTGCGGAGCGCTGGATCGCTGTAGGGTCGCCCTTTTCTTTAGTTGTTCTGGCTTTTTTGCAGTTTTCTTCCCGAAGGTCTCCAACCTGTGAAGGTAAACTGAACGGTGGGAGATGCTGAGAATTTAGATTTATTAACAAAACAAAACAAAAAAAAAAATGGTTCGAAGGTCTGAGAACTGCCAGAACAAAGAGTGTGGGTGGGTTTTTTTTTTTTTTTTTTTTTTTTTTTTCCTCCATTTCATAGAACTAAGTGCAGCTGATCTTGTTTCTCAGTGTTAAGGTTAGATGAGGAGTTGGGCTTAGTGCCTAGCTTTGTGTACACGCAGAAGAAACACTAATAAGCGTCTGGGGCAGAGAAGGGTTTGTGCTTTGCTGGCAGTAACTCATCAGGAGTATTAGTAATGATACAAGCGTGACCTGGTCCAAGGATTTTTCGAGCTGAAACTAGACCAGCTCAGGGTAAACATGGTGTGCTGGAGAGTCCGGAAAAGAGGATGATGGAAACTTTTTAAAGAAAAGGTGACTCATTTCTTGTAGGCATCATGGAAGAAATGTGTCTTCAGGAGTCGGGCTGGCTTCCCTTCTAGGAACGGTGATGCCAAAAGGCGGTACAGAAACGGGCCGCGCTGCCGGGCTCCTGCTGCCGGCGAGGGCTCGTTTGCAGAACTGCGCTTTTATCAGCTTCTGCCTCGGCAGAGCGAGAGGTTCCCGCTGCGGCCGCTCCGCGCTGTCCCGGCGCGGCGCTCGAGGCCGAGTTGCTGTTATCGGAGGGTGACGGAGGGGTTAAGATGTGAAATTCAAGGTCCAACCGATTCATCTGTCTGGGTGGGTTTGTGTGCCACCCATCAGGGAGAGCATTTTCTGTTAGAAAAAGAGCAAGTGTAGTAATTCTTGCCCTGGGGCGGGGGAAGGACGAAATGCCGTCTTCAAGTCCCTTCCAGCCCCTGTTTTTCTGCTCTGTTCTTGCTGTGATTCTGGGAGTGAGCGGCGTGGACCGGGGCTCCATTGTGCCGGGCGCTGTGCAGATGTGGGACGAAGCCTCCCCTCCTCGGGGAGAGGGATTTCATTCTAAACACGAAACGCGAGACCAGGGCGTGTGAGGAAGCCTTGCAACAGCATCTGTGTGATGAGCTGTGCCAGTCTCATGTCCTGCTATGCCAGTGGCTCCGATGCCTTCAAGGTCTCGTCTCTCTTTTTATTTTTTTTTTAATACCTGATGGTGGATGCCATTGTGTTTGAAGGAGGACGCCAGGCGAGTTCAGCGAGTCTTTGTGGGCATCCCCTCGAGTCTGCGATGCTCCCGAAATCAAAATAATCCACTTCAGGATGTCTTTCCTGCTATTCAACCTCCACTAATTATATCCATTGCTCTGAATTCCACTTCCTTCTGCTGTTCTAATTCCTCTTTTTTTTTTTTTTTTTTTTTCCCCTCGTGTTACACTTCTTGATTTTTGCAGGGTATTTTTAGATCCCCTCTCTGTATCTAGGCTTCGAAGAATCGCTTAATTCCGCGGGATCAGATAACCTTCTAGGGGAAAAGGAACCCTTTCTTGCTGAGAACCACCTCTTGGCTGAGCTGCGACACCTGAGTGCTCTAATTTTTGTTACACTCCATTGACCCATCCAGTTTGTTGCTCTTCAGTGAGCTTTCTGTCTTTCTGTCCCCTTCAGCTTTTTTTTTTCTAGTGTTTTTTTTTTTTTTTTTTGTTGAAGTGATAGGAAGCTGGCAATGGACGGTCACATTCCAGCTGCGGTCGGTGTAAGCGAGGACGGACGCCTCTGTGGTTTCTAACCAAAGTTACCCTTTGTGAAAAGCGCTGTCCTGCGCTCTGCCAGCTCGCACAGCGTTTGCTGCTGGGGACTGTGTAACTTCGTCCGCTTCTCCCTGTGCTCGGCCTGCCCTCGAAGGGTGAGTCCCTGTGATCACCTGAATTGCTAATCATTTAAAAAAAAAAAAGTTATCTGTCCCTGCAGGTCTGCCACTCTCTCAAACCCTTTTCCTGCTCGTGGAGATCGGAGCAGCTCTCTTTTCCCCAGCGTTCTAACAGGGATCGTTGCGTAGTGCCGAGTTATTTTCTTGGGAGCGCAGTTGTTGGGAGCGATGGATCGTGCTGCGTCTGTACCTCCGCGCTTGGTTCTCCCGCAGCGAGCTGCTGGGAAGGATCAGGGTTTCCAAGTGATCCCTCTCCACAGCTGCCTGATTCCCGATTTCGTAGTTTGTTATTCTGCCAGCTTTTGTGTCATCTGCAAATTATATCATCAGTCTCTTTTCTTTTTTTTTTTTTTTTCCTTTTCCTCTTAGATATATATTTGCTTTCTAGATCGTTCCTTAGTGGCTGAGATTTTATTGGTGTTGTTGGGACGTGTGCCCCTTTAGAAAACTGGGAGATGTTGTATCTCAGACGGCAATTAATCATCCAGTCTGCTTCTGTATAGAACTGTATTTTTAATTGGCGTTTCATATCTGTCTGCTAATTATGTGTGTTTGGAGAGATTACAATGTTGTTTAACCCAGGAATGAAATTAAGCGCACTTGATAGCGTCGTGTTTCTGCTAAGCGGCTTTTGACTGGGATTAAAGCAGGACTGTACTTAAACTCTGTCCCTAAATCCTTTCAGCTCCTCCATGGCTGTGTCTGGCTGACCTGGAACTACCTGGGCGACCCCTTTACCGTGCTTATTTTGGGATTCTGGGTTTTCTGGCCTGAATGCTTGACAGAGGACATTCTCCTATGGGACTAATGGCTTTAATTAACCTCATCGGAGCATCACCTTCGGTCCTCCTTCCTCAGGCTCTGGCTGGCTGCGTGGGGACACCCCAGCTGGATGCGCGGGAGCCAGAAGCGCTGTTGCTGCAGCCCACCTTGCTGGCGTTGGTGGGTGCTACCCCGGGTCCGGGCTGGAGCGATGTGGTGGTACAAACAGCAGCAGCTTGTCTGAGGTCCTGGCTCCTGAGCCAGCGCTCATTGCCTGGGCGGAGGATGTTCTCTCGTTTGTTTTCTTCTAGAGCTTCAAATGGAGCTGAGCTGCAACTGTTACAGCCCTGTTCCTGTGTTGTTGAGGTTTTTGGTGCTGAACTTGGAAACCTGAGGCTTTGCTCTTAGACCTAAACTTAGGGATGAGGTCTAGCAAGTGCTGGGGCTCTTGCTTAGCCTCTCTGAGCTCCCCAGGGCCTCCTTAGCTGAAAGCTGTGGTGTTAGTACAAGCCTTTTGGTAAACCTGGTCAGAAAATGGATCCGGATGAAAAATCACCCGGCTAAAAAATGTTTTTCTTTAGTACAGCTCTGCTCCAACACGTTCTGCTGTGTGGTGGCACAAATACTGGTTCCAGCCCAGGGAGGAGGTTGCGAGGGGATGGGAGTGAGGGACTTGGGGATGGCAGAAGCCAGAGATTGAGCTTTTACAAATCCAGCAACACTCAATGAGTCTGTCCAGCCAGCCACCAACCTGCTGTCGCTCCTAGCCCGTAGGCCTGGGCGTTAATGTGGGCTGGGTCAAGCTGCCCGCGGCTAAGGGCACGTTGCTTCTCGCGGCTGGGGCTGTGAGGCGTAGTTGGATGGGCCAGTATTGGCTTAAGCGGTTTCCCCGTCTTTCGTTTGCTCCTCCCAAATAGCGTTCACGTGGGCGCTGAGACACGACCCTCCCCTTTCCCATCTCATCCAAATTATTTTTTCAGCTGAATCCGTTCATCCCCACTGCATCCTGGGCTCGTTGTGTGGCTTCCCAGCGTCTAGACTGGCACAAGGGATTTGGCGTCCGTGAACTTGGATGTGTCCTCCTTCAATAAGCTGCTTACAGTTTCCTCACCTGGCAGCTTTACTTGATTGAGGAGCGTAACTGGTTTACGGTGGGTCGGATGAGCGTGGAAACCGTGCGCAGTAAGGAGCAGCAGTTGGAGTTTTCTGGGTTGGGTGCGAAGAATGAGGGCTGGCCAAGCTGGTCCTAATCTTGGCTTCAGTGGGTGAGATGAGGATAAGGGTCTGCGTTACAGATGTGAAGCGAGGAGTTACGACAGGCGTCTGGCTTCACAGCTTCCTTAGTTGTGTTTTGGAGCGGGGCAGCGAAGATGGTACGGTGTCCTTCTGATCGCTCTTGGGACCACCTTTGCTGGTGGTGGGGGGATTTGTCCTTCAGCTGAGCCTGCCTTGCGTGAGGAGGGGGGAGGACACTGGATCAGCTTTGGGATGAAGTGGACCTTCTTTAACACGTGCCAGTGCTGGCTAAGAGCGCCTTCTCGAGGTCCCAGACGCGGTAAGGATTGAAGAGCATCTGAAAATCTTACACAGTGTCTGTAAAAATCCCCTGAGAGCATGTGAGAACTTAAATGTAACAGAGTTCAAACTATACTGAAGAGTTCTCCTGACCTTGCACCCTTCAGCTTTGTCGTATGCCGGCCTTTGCCTTGGCTCCACGAGTCCCATCTCTACAAATCCCATCCCTTGCTTTACGTACGGTAATTCGTGAAATGCCAACTGCCAGCAAAGCAACGCCGTGAAGAAATAGCGCAGCCCGTCTACCCGCTGGCCGCAGAGCTTGCTCAGGAAGCTGCTTGTAACAACTGTAAATTGTCTGCTAATGGAAGCCTCCCAGGATCTTTTGAAGCATCTTTCAGCCCATTCTCCTGCCACCCAGACAGGGAAAACGCAATCTCCCGAAAATGAGCCTGGGCCTCTGCTCATATGTACGTAATTAAGCGGCTTTTAAAAGCCGGTTCATTGCAAGACTGGAATTATATTAGCGTTCCCCTCTGCTCAGGCTGATGCTGTTCAGCTGCAAGTTTTCTGTTGCGGAGGGAAAAAAAGTATCGGCAACTGCTGCTGTGAAATAATCTGGTATCAGCGTTAATGATCCGTCGGGAGACGGACTGGTGCGGCGCGTCAGCAATCTCTGCCTGGAGGTAGGCTTTACTTAATTGTCTCGGGTTTTATGGATGCTTTCTCGTTTGCAGTGCTGAGGTTCTGCGAACAGCTTTGGGATGGTGGGTCCTTGTCGTTCCTGTAACATCCTTTTTATTTCAGTCTGCACCCTGATGCTGTCTGAAGGGAACAGCTTGCGAGAATGCACTGCTGGATTATTTATAGCTTGTATTTTCTTGGTTTTTCTCACAGAAGTACATCCCTTTCTGGAATTTAATGAATCGCTGTTGAAGGACAGATTATCCAATGCCTGCTCCTGTTCCGTGGGATGTGGTCGTGTGTCTGGGCTCTCGCTGAGTTTATTTTCCTGCTTACCCTCCGAGCCCCTCGTCGCAATAGCGGTGTGTGATAGCAGCCTTGTGAGGCAGTCAGCTAAAAGGGGATCCTTCCCTTGAATCTTCAGGGAAAGGCTGCTCTGCTAATCAGTCCTGGTGTCTTCTGGAGCTGTCACTGCGTATGCCTTACTGGTATTTCATCTGGAGCTGGCAGCTGAGCTCATCCTGGGAATGCTCTGCCTGTGGAGGATTGCAGAAAAGCGGCAGCCGGGGGGCTTGGTGGATCGCCCCTCTGTAGGCAGGGTCCTGTGGCTGCTGAGTCCACCTGGGCTGTCCTTTCCGAGTCAGCTTTTCGTGGTTTGAAGGATTTTTGCATGGTAAAAAAAAAAAATTAATAAAAAAAGTCTGTTTAGTCCATGGCTGCGGAAGTCCAATGCTGACTTTCTGAATCTTTTTCCCAAAAGAACAAACACAACCTTTGAAAAAAAACTGAAATGGCTGGGATTGCTTAATCTAGAGAAGACTAGACGGGCACACAATTTGTCTTGAGAGGCAGAATAGACCGTTGAGAAGATGAAGAAAAGCTCTTCTTTCATGACTCTGCGCAGGCTGGGATCTGGACCTCAATTGCAGCAGTGGGGATTTAGGATCGATGCAGGGAAGTGCTTTCTAACTAATAGCTGAGAAAATGATGAAAATGTTTATACTGGTCCCACCAAATGCCGCCCCAGCTCTGAGGGCGGCGAGGAGTCGGTGCTTATCAAATGAGATACAGAGCAAATACAGGCACCTGCTTTAGGGTCTCGCAGTCTGCGCTTTGGAGACGCCTGGCACAGTTTGTACCGGCATTTCTCTGTTCAAGAGCTTCCCATGGATCTCTTCTCCATTAGTGGCTCGTCAGCATTTTACTCTGCTAGCGCTCTCTCCCTGAAACGTTTGACAGTGACGAGTTCTGCAGTTTGTGCGTCGTGTTTAGGGTTTAACGTTGGGTTTTTGCTAGGACAAGGTCTAGGCTGTCACAAAGGATTATGAGAAATGGTAAGGCTCTTCCTTCCAAGTGAAGGTTCTTAATTTGTTCTGTTCTCCTGGTAAAGCCGTTTTGAATTGCTCGTTATCCCTCTTGCTTTTCTTGGTATCTTTTCTCATCCAGCTATCACCTTTTTGCGACATGCTGGAACGATCAGGGTGTGCATAGTGATCAAGACACAAACTCACGTCTTGAGACGTGTGGAGTGGCACAGTGATGTCTTCTGCTTTGCTTTCTCCTCTTTTTTTCTTGCAGCTTGAGGCCTGAGCCAACACTTCAGACAGTGCAGCCACAATACCTCTGGCGTCTCTCCTCCTCGGGGGCGGGAGTTAATCTGGAGTCCCTCGCTGTCGGTGTATTACAAAGGATTTGTCCCCGTTCCTCCCCTGCAAGTGTCCTGCTTTACGCTGCTGACGCTGAGTTTTGTTTGCCGTGTTGTCACCTGACACTGGGTGCTGTAAAACCCTTTGCAGGTTTTTGCTTTGGAGTTAATCCAACCGAATAGCTGTGTGTCCTCTGCAAAATGGCATCTCGATGTTCATCCTCTTCTCTGACCCACTGCAAAACACACTGAACTGAAGGAACACCAAGCATTTGTTTTTCCATTTGAATTTTCACAAAGCTTTCACAATTCACGTGCGGTAGGTTGACCAGATTGCCCTTGTTAACAAGTCTGACTCCTTGGAAGAGTGCAAGTCAATAAGATCCGTGAATGCCACCGAAGAAAATGTCTCCTTGGCCGTATTTTTACATGTTTGCTAACTGTTTCATAAAAAATGCTCCTACTTTGCCCAGTCACGTTCAGGGCTCTGTAGCTTGCAGGATTCTTCACATGCTGCGGAAGCCACTGAAGAAATCAAAACTGCTCTGCATCTTCACTTCTCTCGCGGTAACCACAATAGGTTATTGCCGACACGGGGTTCGTAACGTGCCGTTAGTGTCCTTGAGCAAACACAACTGTTCATTTCACTGGTCTAAGTATCTTCTACTAACTTCTCAGTCCGCAGCAGCAAGAGAATTTTGGGGTAGAAACTCCTTAATCCCATCCGTGGGACGCAGCAAACCATTTCTCCAGCCGCTGTGCTGAAGAAGTTTGCCTGAGAAGCTCCCACTCTGTTGCTCTGGCAGGTTTCCTGCTTCTGATGTTTGAAGAAGCTACAGTTTTTGATGTATGAACTAATTAGCTTTTCACATGTCGGGTGTTTTTTTGGGTGTAGATTATTATGCACGTGTGCTTAGCTTACTGCGATTTGTGCTCTTTAATTTTCCAGAGTTGGAAAATTGTTCTTTTATTCCTTGAAGGTCTCCTCCACTGCTGTCTAACCATGGTGGCTGGGGGAGAGGTGCGTGTCGGTGTTTAAAGCCTTTTTTCATCGTTAGTACACTGCTGCCGTAGAGCACGTAAATATGTCTTTTAAGCAGTTTCGTTGTCACCCCCAAGCATTTAATGCTTCTCACTGTCTCTTAAATTTCCAGCGATAGCTGGACTGGCCGTGATGTCCTTCCAGTGGTAGGTGGTGCTCTGCAGTACGGTCCTCTGCTCATCGTAAGTTGAGTGGGGTCGGTATGCCCCTAGCTCCCCGCTGAACCTTGACTTAATCCGCTTGTGCGGATCAACTGCCTTGTGTGACGCTCACGGCGTTTCCGGCAAGGACGCGTCCAAGCTTCTGGGAAGAGTTTGTCCTGCTTTTGCTGGATTTGAGGAGTTGCCAAAACAACTCTTCTCCAGAGCATGCTGCCACCACAGCAGGTCCTTCAACCTGGATTTGGCCACCGTCCTCTGTCAGCCCTTGCGAGGGCAGGAACCTGGGGCCTGGGTTAATGGTTTTGCTGGGTGTCGTCTTGTCAAGGTGGTCCCACCTCCAGCGTGCCGTAGGGTAGCTCCCACGGCTTCTTGAGAAATCTGAGAATAGGAGTCCAACCTGCTTGATTTCCGCTGGCTGTACCTTAGGAAATAAATCCTTTGATAGAATTTCTAGACGCGGTTTTAGGTCATTGGAAAGAATTGTTTCTTTGTGGTACCCAGCCTGTTTTCGGGTGCCGTCTGTCTTGCAGAAGCGAGGATGCGCGGTGCGCCTGTCTGCTGGAACTTCCTCTGTCTGCTTCCAAATCCGTTTGGTTTGGAAAATCAGCATACGGATAATTAGCCCTCCTGCTGGGCTGGCCGTAGGGCTGGCAGTTTGCTCAGGCAAGACGCACACACGCTGATTTGTGCTCTTTCAGTCTCGGACACAAAGGAGCAGAGCAGCAGGTGAGCAGATCCTCTGCTTCTGCTGCTCCGCCGCCGTAGCTGAGGATGAGGCTGGTCACAGTCCTGCTTTTTGGGGTGGACTGGCGCCTTTGGGATTTTAAACTGTGGGTGGCAGTGACGGAAAGGTCCGGATCTGCAAAGGTGACTGTTTTCTTCCCGAAATCCAGCACGTTAGCAGCCTGTTATCTGACCTGCTTTTTAATGGTTTGCTTCTGGCCTGAACATCCAGTGGGGTGTGAATGCCCCCAGTGTTGTCACTGGTGCGGCGGGAGCACGTGAAATGAAGGGCACCCCGCGCGACCTGTTTTTTCTCTGCCCCATGTCCTCGTGTCGGAGCAGGACGGTCACCAACCTGATTTCAGCGTGCGTGCCCGCTCTGGGTGTGGTGACGTGCCCTGCCCAACGGATAGCAGAGCTCTGAGCGCACGTGTCCTTGCATGCCCCGGCTGGGCGGGGGGGAAGCGCGAGGATCTGCCCTTGGGCGTGTTAACAGATGAGGATTTGGCTCAACAGTTGTGTGGTGAGCTGTGACTTGGGTGTCTTAGACTCCTCATCAGCTGCTGTCCCAGTGAAAGAGTTTCTCATGTTCTTGAAAAATCCAGGACTGACACGCGGAGGTCCGAAGCCTGGGGCTCGGGTGTCCCCGTAGTTGCTGCTGCTCGTTTGGAGATGCTCTGCTTCGCCCTTTGTGCCAAGAGGGCGAGGGCGCTGGTAGAGCTGCGACAACCTCGCCCCTCTCCCTGGGCCAGCCCGCTGGTGAGTCATGTGTGTCCCAGAGGAGCTTTTTTTTTAATTTTATTATTTTTTTTTTTTTCCATCTCAGCACTAAAATAATTCCTTGCCTTCCTTTCTGCGACAAATAAAGCTCCAAACGTCTCCTCCAAGCTGCTGGCTGGCTGCGCTTCCCCCGCGCCGTGCTTTCTGCGGACGCGGGGGCCGAGGATACCGACACTGATGCTCAGCTGTGCGCCTGCTTCCCGAGTTTCGGGCAGAGCAGCAAGAATGAGCAAACAACATCTCCTCCTTAAAATCTGTCAGTGATGTTCAGAGATTTGCCAGGTCTTCCATAAAATATTCACTGAGAAGCTAAGCGTGTGTTTTGGTTTTGTGGTTTGTTTTGTTGGTTTTTTTTTGTTTTGTTTTGTTTTTTTTTCCCTGTGGCCATCCAAGAGCAACAGAAAGGGAAAAGATGAGCGTAAGGAGCATTTTTTCCCCTCTCTGCTGAGTAATGAAGAGCTTGAAAATCAGATAAGTGTCTGGAAACGTGGTGACAGCTCTTAGCGGTGTTTTGGGTGATGGATGTGGCTGTAGGCTTTGCTTTCTGGCTGATGTCTTGAAGCCCAAGGGGATGTGTAGATCTAATCCCCTGGAAGGTGGTACCTGTTAACAGAATATTTTCCAAATGTCAGCATTCATAAGCTAGCCTTTGCTTTCCTTCTGGGTGGGTGATCGTTAGGAGCTGGAGAGAGTAAAGACGATTGAACCATCTCGTGAATCCATTTCCTTCTTTCTCTGACTGACCTGGAGAGAACTGGACACCAGAAGATTAACCAGAGTTTGTCCCCTGCAGCGGGAGCTGCTGGAGGACATGGAGCTGGTGGTGTGGTTATGGTTGTGTGTGAGGAGGAAGGGTTTGGCCGGGGCTGAAGCAAGGCCCAGGAGCGCAGGGCTGGTGCGGGTTATGGGGCGTTAGGTGACGATCTGGTCTTGGGGTGGGAACGGACGAAGCTGCTGGCTTTTGAAATGGGAGTGGATTTACCTGTGGTCTTGGCTTGCAAACCAGCCTCGTGGGGCTTTCCTGCCCGAGTGAGGGGTTGCCTTCAGGAGAAACAGAAACTCCGTGCTCAGCTCTTTCGGTGGGGTTGTATGATCCTAGATTAACCCTTTCAGCTTCCAGACTTCGGGGCTAATCGCTCCTTGAAAGGAGGCTAGAGATCTGCTCACCGTGAATTCTTTGTGGATCTGCTGGAGTCCTTTCTTTTTGAGAGTTTTCCTTTCTTCAAAATGATGTACACCTGTGGAGACCGTCATAAGGACCGTCTCCGTCCTGATGGACTCTTGTTCTTTGCTATCTTGTGATTTTGCTTGTTTACTTGTGTAGACTTTTTTTAATTTTTTCTTTTTTCTTAAGCTTAACAACACCCTTTTGAAGCCATGGAAGAGCATTTAATTAATCAGTAATGTCCATGAAACGTCTATGTCCTCTCATGAAGAACTGAGATCGGACTTGTCCTGATACTTGGCCAAGCAACATCAGCTGACGTGTCTTTCCCGGAGGGAGAGTCTGGGAATTCCAGATGATCCATTTGGGGAAACACGTTTTCCTCCTTAATTTCTTCTAGAACTGAACTGAGATGCCGGAATTGTGTCAGCTAGCGAGCAAAATGGCGGTGCTAACTGTGGCCGCGGGGTTGCGTTGGCGATACCAGCAGGTTTGGAGGGTGGTGTCCATAGCTGGTTCAGCCAGCCAGAAAGGCGGGTGCAGGTACGCGAGCACGTCCGTGCTTGGCAGCGGTCTTTTGGCTACCAACTGTCCGTGCCGCACTCAGCGTTTAATTGCCCCTGAAAAAAAAAAATATTGGTAGGTGGCTCACCTGTCCTCTGCCTCCTGTTCTGAGTAACCCCACACGCTGCTATCATGCTTTTGTTCTGAAAGGTTCGTAAATGTCTGGGCAACTTAATAATTCAAGCTAAAATGCTGTTGCTTCTGGCTTGCATGTTGTAGCCCAGCACAATCTGAGGAGTGTTTTGACCCTAGGACTTGAACTGGTGGTGCAGGGTGGCCTCAGCCGTGAGCTGTGTGGGCTCCGAGGGCTGCCCTTCACGAGGAGACGCAGGGAGCTTGGCTAGCTCGCCTTGGGAAGCTGTGGTCTGTGTTGTGGATTTTCTTCTGCCCTGGGTGCTCTCACTGCGGCTGAATCAGTCTTCCACTTTCAGGTGTAATCCTTCAGAAGCGTTTGATGTTCTTGAACCTCCTTTGCATTGAAGTGCTAGAGAAACCCCAGTCTGAGCTTTGTAGTGACAGGACAAGGGGCAATCTAAACCTGCTGAAAGAGGGTAAGTTTAGATTGGTCGTAAGGAAGATATTTTTTAGGATGGGGGTGATGGGACACTGGCCCAGGTTGCCCAGAGGCGGTGGATGCCCCATCCCTGGAAACATTCCAGGCCAGGTTGGCCGGGGCTCTGAGCAACCTGATCCGGTTGGAGATGTCCCTGCTCCTGGCAGGGGGGTTGGGCTGGGTGGCCTTTGAAGGTCCCTTCCCACCCAAACCATCCTGTGATTCTGTGAAGGAAAGCGACGGAACATAACCCCTTGTAGCGATGGTTGTCTCTGTGATCGCTCCTCAGAACTGGTAGCACAGCCAGATTACAGCACGACACGTTATGGTCCTGGTAAGATTTTTTTTTTTTTGTGGGGACATTTATGTTTTGGACAGGACAAACTGGAAATGGGAGTTACCCAGTTTGTCCCGTACTTGTCGTCTTTGCAGGCGTGGATTTGTCTCGCAGTCCCTGTGAACGCGCGTGACGCCCTTCAGTCACCAACGGTGCGTGCTGCGGTGGTCGAGGCTGCCCGCCGGCAGCGGGGTCGCACAGGCAGGGTGAAAATGAAGTAATAGCTAATTAACGCAATCGTGTTGTACCTTCGTGTCTGCCTGCTCCTGCCCACTAGCAGGATTTTGTAGTGAGATGATGTTGTTAAGAACAAGGTTTTGGTTTTGAATTTCTCTGACGTCTTTCCGTACACTCTGTACCGCGTCGGTCCTGCTTGTTTGCTTCTGGGTTCGGAAGCAGCGACTGCAAATGAGCATCGCTGGTATCGCGCCACGAGCTGCTGCGTGCCAGGCGAACCTGCCTGCGCTTCGCCGAGGAGAGAATTCCCAGCCGGGTGGGTGACGCATCCACGGGTTGCAGGGAATGTGCCGGGCGGTTGTGTTTTTTTCCGACAGCTTCGGATGTTGTTGTGAGTCTGAGTAGAAAGTTAACTCTTTGCCACAGAAATCCCCAGCTTTTTTATTGTCCTTCTGCAGATCTGCTCTCTGTTTATTTGTCTGCGCTTTGGTCTTCGTGTGTCCATTTGTTTGATTATTATTATTATTATTTTTTTTTTTAAAGTAAATATAGAAAGTCTGAAGTTAATAACAAAATACCCTGGGAAACACGATCTCATTTAATTCCTCTCGAATTCTCCCAAATAATGGAAATCCGTGCGAAAGAACCTTGAAATAAAGTTTTGTTTTCTTTTCCTTGAAAACAGCTGTGTGTTGGCGGTGCGGTGAGGTCGGACGCTGTCTTTCTCATGACTGGATCCAGAGTGAAATGCCCTGTAGCTGGGATGCGGAGTGCAGCTTTGTTTGGACTGCAGGCTCGTTTCTTTAGGTTGCCCTTCCTGAGAAAAAATTGTGTCTTGTCCAGGACAAGATTTTGGTCACACAGGTTAAAAGCGTAATCACTTTTTTTTTTTTTTTTTTTTCTTGAGAATTTTTAGTGCTGATGCTGAGATTTGGGTCTGGTACAGATTGACCTGAAGTGGAATAAGCAGAATGCTCGGAGGCTAACTAATCCAAATTGGGCTAATTAGGCAGCGCTTTCATCTTTATTGGAAACTCTGAGGAGGATAAATGATAATTGACTTAGGAGGGCAAAATATGAAGGATGTAGGTGTCTAACTGCCTGTTACGCTGCCTGGCTGTGCTCTCAGTCTTTACTCTTTAAAAGGTAAAGGTAGCAAACCCGTATTTAATTACAGACATGGGAAAACCGCGCTGCGGAGGCTGGCAGCAGTGGCCAGGACAGAAAAATAAATGGAAGCTGGAAATAAAAGCAGGAAGTGCGAGTTGAGATCCAGCCTGGCTCAACCCAAGTGATGTTTGTTTGAAAAATGACTTGCCTCTGAAGACAGAGCGTACACAAAAAAGTAAAGCTGCCTGTCAAAAAGAGAATGTAATCCAAACCAAAGAGCGCGGATGGGAACCGAGTGCTTGGAAGGTGCTGCCGGCAGGGAATTTCTTGTAGGAATCCAGTTGCTTTTGTGCTTGCACCCTGTGTAGCTTGTGATACGCGCTGGGCGTGAGGATGAGGGGTGTTCCCGCTGCTCTGCCCGCCGGCTCGGTGCTGCGGGGCTCGGCACGCTGAGCAGTGGGCAGAGGGCCTGGGGAGAGGGGAAGTCACTGCTGAAAGGTGGGACAGGGTAGGAGACAGGTCCAGGGGAAGGAAACCGCCTCCTGAGATTGAGATTGCCTGAATATTTCACGTGCTAGCTGAATGCCGCGGTGTTTATAGCCCCCAAATGTCCTGTTTGCTGTCTCCTTGTGCTTCCAAGCCTCGGCGGAGAAGATGCTTCCTCCGAGCTCCGCGGCCAAGCCCAGCCTCAGCGACAGAGCTCGTGGCGAGAGCAGCAGCCCTGCCCGGCGGGTGACTCCTCATCCTCCTGGAGCGGCAAAACACGGAGCGGCGGAAGCAAGCTGAAGCTGCTGCTCGGTTTGAATTGCCCCCAGCTGTTTCTTACGTGTGTTTTCTCTGTACAAAGTAAAGTACACGTGCGTAAATTCAAAGACAAGTGTGCTTCGCTGAAAGGCTGTGATGTTTTTCACGCTGGAGGAGAATATACTCGGCTAACACGTCTGAAGAGGAGAGCGCTGTGTTTTGTTGTTCACACTGTCAATAAGCTGTGTCATTAGACTCTAAGGAGCAGTCTGGCGTGTGGAAAACACTCCCCAATCTGTAAGATTGTAAGGTAGGTATGTTTGTACAGCACTGGGCAGCACGGGGATCGCTCCTCCAAACGTGCGCAGCGTGTTAAGCAACAGGTGCAGTACTTATGCATCACAGACATCCATATTCATAGAATTTCTGCGGACTTGGTTATATATTAATTAGGTTTCTGAGAAATCATTATCATAAGTTTCCTCCCAGGACAGGTTATTCCCCGGTCTCTGCGTCCATCTCGTGTCTGTGCCCAGGGGTCTCAGTCTCTCTGGTGGCTGTTCTCTCCTCCTCACCACCGTGTTGAGCTGCCTGGATTCAGACCTTTGTCCTGCTTTGTTCTTGCTGCCAGGGTGGTTTCTTGCTGACTTATCTTTGCTGGTTCCCAATGTCCTTGGTTATTCCACCCTATCACTTGGTTCTAAACTTCTTAAGCCCCCTTATCTTGGTCTCAGCCGGTGTGTCTGTACCCCCTCAGGGTGTTCCCATCTGACTTATCTTAGCTCTTGCCGGAGCATCCTGAAAGTATCTCGCTATGTTAAGTTTGTGACTCCACTGTTCTTTCTCTCAAGGTTAGCAAATCATTGATCACTATTTATCAGCTCGATTCCTTAGTATTAATCCCTTCTTTCAAGTCCTGCAATGGCTAGTTCAAAAAGTGGAGTGTTTCCGTCCTGCATCATGTGTGTGACACGTGAGGGTGCTTTAACGGGTCTCCTCTCGCGTCTGGTGTCTGCGACGTGCTCAGGGGGATGCTCTGCCACAGGGCTCGCAACTGCAGCTCTGCTGAGTCCATTGAGAGACGCAGCACTCTCGGCTCCGCAGGCGGTGCGAACATCCCCCTTTTCTGCTCTGCTTCCTGGGAGGACTGGCATGAGGAGCCCTGGGACTTGACGCTATGAGGTATCTTCAGTCCTCCCTATGAATCTGATGAAGGTTTGACGCTAGCATCTCTACAATCTGCAGCTCTCCCCTCGGCCAAGAGAAATACAACCAGGCAGGGGCTGCGCAGACGCTCCAGCCTGGCCGCGTTGGTGCGAGGACCGAAGGCGTCCCAGGGGTGCTGATAGCACCCCATCTTCACGGGTCTCTGCTGAACTCGCCAGCAGTTACCGTCTCCCGTGGGAGGATGTTGTGACCTGACCATCCGCTCGCCGGGGAGCGCACTGAAAACGCGATGAACCCTGTGATAGCTGCTGGATTTTCTTTGGGAAATTAGAAATGCAAGCTGGTTTGGGAAGGTAAAATACAGAAGAACGCTTCTGTGTTGTGGGTTTTTTTTTTTTTTAATGTGTTATAGAGGAGCGATTCGTATGTTCAGTGTATGACTGGCCAGGAGTTTTGGGGAAAGCTAGCTCTCCTAGGTGAGGAGGGGTAACAGGAACAGATACATCGCCATGCAGAAGCTGAAAAATGCCACGAAAAACCAGCGACTTACGTTGGCAGAGATGCAGAATCAAAATGTGCTGTATTTAGGGTAATTGCGTTTTGGAATGTTTTCTCTGAAGGATTTTAAAAAAAGTTTTAAATAGAAGATTTGTGGTCTGCCTGCCCACCGTCTGGCAGGAGGGACAGAAGTAGGTGTGTTTGGCAGCTCGCAGGCTGGGCCGCGTGCTCGTTCTGGCAGCGTTGGTAATTATTGGTCTGTTAATTTGTGGCATTCGGGAGGTGTCAATTAAACTGAGCACCAAGGAAATTCAAAGATAAAGCCGTTGTGCATGGGAGCTGTCACTGGGACGTCTGCGTCAGGTCCTTGGGACCCTTCACTCACGAAAAACCTCAGCTGCGTCTCTTCTTTTGCGGAACCTGTTTGTGCTTCCCAGCATCTCTCGGAGGTCCACGTACGAGATCAGGTGGAGCGACTCTCCTACGCTGTGGCACAGGAACTGTTGAAGTTCAGAAATAACTGCCTTTCTGGAGCCAGTTGGTCTGGCACCACTGAACTGCGCATCTGAGGCCGGCGTGGAATGATTTAGTGAATGTTTTGTTTCCTCTTCCTTCAGAAGGGTTTGGACACAAGCGGAACTGTTCAGTCGTGACTGATGGCCTCCCTCTTGCTACTGAGTTCTATATACGCAATGTTATACAGCTGGATTGTTGAATTTCTGCTGCAAGCCCTTCATAGGAACACTTCTTCCCTCTCTTTCCTGGACACCAGCCGTTTTATTTTTATTTTCTGAAGACCTTGGTGGGGATGATTCATCAGGTTACTCCGTAGCATTGCCCCTCCTCGTTTGTCCTGTTATTTGTTTAACGGAACTGGTCGGCAAGTTTTTCTCCCACTGCAAATTTTGTGGCTTCCAGCGGTTACACACAAACCTCCTATCCACTCATGTTTATCTCTTCTGGCCTTTATCCGCAGGTGCGGCAGAGCATGACCTTGCTCTTGGCTCCGGAGGTGCACTGTTCCCACGTGAAATTTCGGTAGACGGGGATGTTTCTCTGAAGTCCTCCCCGTCCTTGTGTTCAGCCCGGAACAGAAGCTGGAGGGCTGTTTTTCACGTAGACAGACTTTCCTCTGCTCTTTAATGAGCTCTTGGCGTGCTTTTCTGAGCCTCTGAACGTGGATTGTATTTTTAGAGCAGCTGATGCTCGAAGCGGCTACAGCCACATAAAGATAATTCCTGCGTCGCGATCTTAGCTGTCTGAGCTGGCTGGAAATAGCCGTTCCCAAGGGGTGGGCGAGGAGCGCGCGTGTGCGAGGGGCCAGCTCCGTGCAACGGCTCTGGTGACCTGCGGCTCCATTCGCTTGGGAGCTGCCTGGAGAGAGATCCCTCGACTGGCATCACAGTGATCTGAACTAAACAAGGGGTCCTCTCAAAGCCTTGAAACGTGCCATAAA
This sequence comes from Chlamydotis macqueenii, assembly GCF_036417535.1. Classification (NCBI taxonomy): domain Eukaryota; kingdom Metazoa; phylum Chordata; class Aves; order Otidiformes; family Otididae; genus Chlamydotis; species Chlamydotis macqueenii. The sequence goes on from NC_141559.1 coordinate 83,050,882, forward strand.
TTCTTGAGTGTGGCCAGCAGGGCGAGGGAGGGGATTCTGCCCCTCTGCTCCGCTCTGGTGAGACCCCCCTGCAGCGCTGCGTCCAGCTCTGGAGCCCCCAACATCAGAAGGACGTGGAGCTGTTGGAGAGGGTCCAGAGGAGGCCACGCAGATGCTGAGAGGGCTGGAGCAGCTCTGCTGTGAGGCCAGGCTGAGAGAGCTGGGGCTGTTCAGCCTGGAGAAGAGGAGGCTCCGGGGAGAGCTGAGAGCGGCTCCCAGTGCCCAAAGGGGGCTGCAGGGAAGGTGGGGAGAGACTCTTCAGCAGGGCCTGGTGTGACAGGATGAGGGGTGATGGTTTTAAAATAGAGGGAGGCAGATTCAGATCAGATATTAGGAAGAAATTTTTTCCACTCAGGGTTGGTGGCACACTGTCCCAGATTGCCCAGAGAGGCGGTGGATGCCCCATCCCTGGAAACATTCCAGGCCAGGTTGGCCGGGGCTGTGAGCAACCTGATCCGGTTGGAGATGTCCCTGCTTCTGGGCTTTGAAGGTCCCTTCCCATCCAAACCGTGCTGTGATTCTGTGATGGTGCGAGGCACCCGTTTCAGCTGGCTTTCCCACCCGAAGCGTGCGAGCTTGGAATGGGTGAAAGGGCCGAGTCCCTCTACAAGCTGAGAAGGTGGGACTCATAAATAGTTGATTGTCCTGATCTTATCAGGAGCCCTATTTTTACACATCCTGTGCTGTGTGTGTGATCTTTTTTAAAAAAAATTTAACCAGCGTACTACGGTGTTTTTCGCCTTGCCCACTTCCCAAACAGGAAAAGTCAGGGCTTTATTTTTTCCTCTCGAGGAAGACATCTAAACCGCTGCTGCACGACACCCCTGTTTTGACAAGCCAAAGGTGTAAATATGTGAGAGATGGGGTTTGGCTCTTTTAATCTTCATGTGGGATGGGACTTGAGGAAATCTCTTGTGCAGGAGGTTCATAGATCTCCCTTGATGGTTGCGATCTGCTCTGTTGGCTTGAAGGCGAGTTGGCTTTGCAAGCTGATCTTCCCGGGGTAAATCCCTGGGGATAAGAGGGTTTGTCTGCCGCGTAGGGTGATGACGTGTGTCTGGCAAACTGCTCTTCTCTTGGGGCGCTGCTGGCTTAAATCACTCTTGCCCAAAAGCGTTGTGAACCAAATGTGTGGAAGGTGTGTTGGGAGCAGACAGAGATGCGGAGGAGATCCCCTGTTCTGCTCCAGCACCCCTTGCCTTCCACGATAGAGTGGCACACTGATTTAAATCCCCCTGAGGAAATATTTTGTGTGAACTCTGTTTGGGCTGGGGTAGGTGTTTGTGGGTGCGGTACCTTCAGGACGATCCCCCAGCTTTGGGAATCGCCGGGCTGCTCCGTGTGTTTGTGAAGGAGGTGTGATGACCACGCTAGCCCCTCCTGGATGGAAACGCCTGGGTCGCGTGATAACGAGCGGCTCCGCGGCCCCGGGGCTGAGGAACAGATTTAAGAGCCCAGCATTGCACGTGGTCCATCCTGTACGGCTCGCTGCTGGAGGCACAGCACCCTGCGAAACAGAAAAGCTTCGTGCGTGATTTCTTTGTTTTCTACATGTGTGGGGTGTTTTTTTTTTTTTTTTTTTTCTTAATTCTCCCTTTGGGGACACTGAGGTCCTTTGAAGCGAATTGGCTTCAGGCCTGAGACATGACATGTTGCCTTTTTAAAATTTCTTTTGTGCTATCAGTTGGACACAGCGTCCTTCGCTTCCTGTCCGGAATCGCCGCGGAGCGTCGCTTTGTTCCCCCTTCCATAGCTGCGTGTTGAGTGGCGCGGGAAGCTGAGATCTGAAAACTTTCTAGGAACCCTTGAGAGGTGCTCCGCGGAGTTTGGGGTGCTGGTGTTACTCTGTTAAATGCCCTGGGGTTTTTTTTAGTGGTGTTCTGTTAAATAACGGCCTGGAGCTCTCTAGGATGGGGAGGGATGAGGTCAGAGCGGTGGCGGCCGAGATGGGGGTGGAAGGGTGATCTCGGCGCCTGGACCAAGGCACCTTCGGGGAAAGGTGTCACAGCAGCAACCCTAAAACGGTCGCCTTTGGTCAGCTGAATAATCTGCTCAGGGCACCTGCAGTGCTCTACGTTACTGCGGCTGTGGCCGTGGTCTCTTAGCTGGATCTCGCCCAGTGGATCTAGAAAATGAAATGATGCGGCTTGCTGGTGAATGCGCTGAAGTCCCGGTCTCAATTTTTGTTTGGCACAGTTTTTAGGGGCATTATTGAATTGAAAACTGCTGACTTGCTGTTATCTTGCTGCCTAATGGTACTGCAGAACCGCGGAGATTTAATTTTTTTCCCTTTTTTTTTTGCCACGCGGGTGGGTTTGCAGCCTTCGGACTGGGAGCTGCTCCTCTTCGGTGCTAGCAGCAGCGAGGGATGGTTGCTCTGTACAGAAGAGGCTTTTTGTAAGTCATGCAATTCCCTGCTTTCTTGCCTTTCCTGGAACAGATTTTGCAAGGTAAACTCACAGAAGCCTTTGTAGGTCTGGAAAAAATTCCCCTAGCAGGTCTGTGTCCTCTGTGTGTGAAACGCTCACGTTAGTTGCCTGCTCTCGGGCCCTGCTGGATCCTGCCCTGGAGTTGAAGCAGGAAATGAAATATTTTCCTCTCTCTTTGCCCTCCATCTCTTGGATTTCTCAGAAGTGTTTTGTTGATGAACCTGTTAGAGTGAGAAACACCGTAAGAAGTATAAATGTCCGTGTACCAGCCGTTAAGGAACGTAGGGTGGTGGTGCTTTGACCCAGCTCTTGAGTTAGCTCAAGTGCTTCTACTCAGTTATTTGTTGTTCTTGTTGCTGAAGGCGCCTGCTTTGCCTGAGGGCTGGTGAAGCTTTGCGGTGGCTGGACGGACTTGATGTTAAATGTGGATTTTTAAAATTGTATTTTATTGTTCCTCCTCCTCCCCGCCCACGTCTGTAAGGCTGTGCTGTGGCGCTGGGAGAGGTGACCCCGAGGTGGTGGCTGATGGACCAGTGATTACAAATCCTCCTTTTCTGCAGCTGTCCTAGGAATCACAGACTGGTTTGGGTGGGAAGGGACCTCAAAGCCCACCCAGTCCAACCCCCCGGCAAGGAGCAGGGACACCTTCCACCAGACCAGGTCGCTTAAAGCCCCATCCAGCCTGGCCTGGAACACTTGCAGGATGGGGCATCTGTAGTTTTCCGGGCAGTAGAGGGGCAGACACCTCCCTGGACCTTCTGGCCACGCTTTTTCTGATGTCTTCAGCTCTTTTTTTTTTTCCCTGAAATGCTACTTCGCCTCCAGGTCTCTTCGTCGCAGGCAGCGAGGGTGGATTTCCCTGCTGGCTGTTGTTCGTGGTAGCCCATCCTGCTTCGCTTGGCTTTCTAAATCTCTGGTACAACTTGGCTCAGCCGTGGAGAAGAGAGCAGGTTATGGGATTTCAGATAAGCTACTGCGTAGTCCCGGGTGTTCTTTATTCAGCATGGACCGTGGACTCGACGCTGTCTCCACCAAGGGCTGCCCTGGCTCGTGTTGGTTCGGGTAGAGCTGTCCAAGGCAGGCGTGGACCAGCGCGTTGTGGCTGCGTTCAGCCTCCCATCCCAACCATCCGAGTAGGGTTGCTTTCGCTGACTGTTATAGGCTCTTTCTCCTTTTTTTTTTTTAAATTAAATTATCTACTGACCTTTGCACAATACAGATCATAAATTCCTGAACCACGGCTGTGACCTTTGCTTGAGGCAGAGTACAACTTCCAGTTGAGACTGGGCGTCTTTGCAAAAGACGCTTTGATGGAAAGTTTGTCTGTCTCGATTCCTTGTTACCTGTGGATTACTCTTACAGCTTGCAAAACCCTGCCTTGTTCCTGGTGGGAATTTCCCCGGGTTCGGTTCCTGAGTGGACAGAGTCCTGCCACTGGAAGCACTATTGGTGGTGAAACAGTAAATAATCTTCACGGGTCACATTACTCTGTACGTTGCCTCCTTTATTTTTTGTCTTGAAGCCCAACAGGTAGTACTTCTCAGGTGACTTGGAGGGCAGTTTATCTGAGCCCTGTTTATTTTGAACCTGTTTCAACCTCTCCTTTCTCTTCCAGTTTTTCAAGTCAGTGTTGCATTGGTAGTGCTACCGCATAAATGTTAAGTGACAAAGACGCACTGTTACGCTGACGGCACAAGCATTATTCGTGAATCAAAACTCCAAGCATTTTATTACAAGCGAAGGCTGTTACTCTCCAGTCTTCTGGGTGATTTTGCCGCAGGTGATGTTCTGCGCCATTCCAGTTTCCTCTGTCGTGTGTCCACAAACAGCCATGCAAGGTCTGGATCCTCCGAGTAACATCATGTCACAGCAGCGTTGAGAAGGTTAGACCCAAACAGACAAGTGCTGATAGAATAACAACAGTGTTGATAAAACGCTCCTAAAGTTCCACAAGACCACGTGTGAGGTCCTGCACATGGGTCTGGGCAGTCCCCAGTACCAGCACAGACTGGGAGATGAATAGATTGAGAGCAGCCCAGCCGAGAGGGACTTGAAGGTACTGGTGGGTGAAAAACTGGACGTGAACTGGCGATGTGCACTCACAGCCCAGAAACCAACAGCACCCTGGGCTGCACCCCCCGCAGCGTGGGCAGCAGGGCGAGGGAGGGGATTCTGCCCCTCTGCTCCGCTCTGGTGAGACCCCCCCTGCAGCGCTGCGTCCAGCTCTGGAGCCCCCAACAGCAGAAGGACGTGGAGCTGCTGGAGAGGGTCCAGAGGAGGCCACGCAGATGCTGAGAGGGCTGGAGCAGCTCTGCTGTGAGGCCAGGCTGAGAGCTGGGGCTGTTCAGCCTGGAGAAGAGGAGGCTCTGGCAAGCGGCATTTCAATATGTGAAGGGGGCTTATGAGAACGACGGACAGACTTTTTACCAGGGTGTAGTAACAAGACAAGGGACAATGGTTTTAAACTGCAATTGGGTAAATTTAGGTTAGATACTTTTTAGGATGAAGGTGGTGAGGACCTGACCCAGGTTGCCCAGAGAAGCTGTGGATGCGTCGTCGCTGGCAGTGTTCAAGGCCAGGTTGGCCGGGGCTCTGAGCAACCTGATCTGGTTGGAGATGTCCCTGCTCCTGGCAGGGGGGTTGGACTGGGTGGGCCTTGAGGGTCCTTTCCAACCCAAACCAGTCTGTGATTCTATGAATGAAATCCAGCGTTTCATTAATGATTTCATTGCCGTTGTGTGCAGCGACACGTAAGCACCTCGCTGTTTAAACTCGCCGTTCCCTGCCTCTGAATACTGTGTGATGCTTGCCGTCTATAAAACGTACCGGTGCTCTCAATTGTCTTAAGGTTATTTTTTGTAATTCCGTGTTTCTAAGTTGTTCCAGAGCAGTAAAGCCACCTGCGTTCCCAGTCCCTGGGTGACACGTGCTGTTAGAGCAAAGCCTTAATACCCGGGTTGAGCAATAGTGTGTAGAGCGATCCCCGCTGCGGTAGGGCTGATTTGTCCTCGAGGGGTTTTGTTTCACTTGCCCGCGATAGTTTTGTTTTCTGGCTGCCCCGCCTGACGTATGGCTCTGGAGATGAATGCCTGCGGCCATCTCTGTCGACGTTGAGAACAAGCCTGCTTTGTTTTTTTGGTTTTAGCTTTCAGCATGGGCTTTTAATTAAGATTTCATGCAGCTAGGCTGTAGAGAGCTGTCTTGTCTGATAACACCGGAGATAAATTAGAAGTCAAATCTTCTTGCGTGTTCTTGAGACTGGTGCTTCTCAGTGGGTCTTTGGAACCAACTAGTATGTACTTGTTTCTTGGGTGCCCGGCACAAGTGGAACGGACGTGGCCCTGCGTCTCCTGAACGAGTGCCGTATCCCAGCAGTGCTTCTGTACACTGATTGAAGAAGCTTCGGGTGATCGGGTGTCTTGGCATTGTGGCTGAGTCTTGATGAACTCTGGGTAATTTTAATTGGATTGCGGATTTACCTTGTCACGCCTTGGCTTGGCGGAGGGCCAGCTGGGGCGGGCAGGGCTGGATGTACTTGGGGTTGGCTTTGGCTTGGTTGTTGCAGTCACTGAGTCTGTGGTGGTGACCCCAGTCCAGAGCTGGTTCCTTGCTGCTCCGTCCTGCTCCTTGCGTTGACGTGCAAGTCGGCCTCCTTCAAGCTTTGCCGTCGCTCTGGGCTCCAGCGGTGAGTAGGTGGTGCTCATCTCTTTTTATTGGTGCCGACATCTTGCTGGTGGATTTGTATCGTATTTTGGCGTTGGAGTTGAGTTGCTGGTTACGTCACAAGTGACCTAACCTACAAAGACCGTGAAAAAGGCTGTGCTTGTAGCCTGTAAATACAAGCAACGTGGTCTCTTCTGATGCAGTTGGGATGCGGGAGTATTGCGATCTAGGAGACGATTAGTTTCTTGTGTTGTCGTGCAAAGCCTTGACCCTGCAAAGCTTTCTCCTTTAGGGTTTAGACCGTATCTTCCCTGACTCTTGTAAAGCTGGCTGGTCGTATGAAAATTTAGGATTTTCTTTGGTGCCATCAAGTGGCAAAGTACAGTATTGTTGCTGCGTTGGGATGATTCTCAGGACGAGCAGAGGCTGCAATTCGGAAACAAGTGACTTCGCTCAAGGGTGCCGTGGGATTGCTTAGGATGTTGGGAATAGTTTTCCCTTGTCAAAGACTGAGGTTATCAGGGATCTGATGGGTTGCCTTTTGTTTCCCTCTCGTTCCTGCCCTTCTGGTTAATCTCATGCGCTCCCTTGTTCGAGCACTTGTATTATGTGGCTTACATCGGTCGCTCCTAAGCGGCCACAGGATGAAGGATGTGGCCAAGTGCGCCGTATTTTACCCTGCAAAGGGTATCCTGGGTTCTGCACCTCTTCCTCTTTCCACTCCATGAAATTACCTTTTGGTATAAAAGCACTGCTGGAAACGGAGAGCCCATTTATTACGCTTCCTCTTCCGTTGCCCAGACGTGTATTGCGTATTGTGCTGTGGGCGAGGGAGGGGTGAAGACAGAATTTGCTTGGCGTGCTTGCCGCTAGGTAAACTCGGGTTTGCTGCTTGTAAAGAAAACCCGTGCTGTTTTGTAATCCCGGTTTTCTAATTCGAAGCTGTGGGCTTGTCACGAGCTGAAAGGGATGCACGGATGTTCTGTTGCTGCAGGTGGCAACTTAATAAGCGGAGGTGATGTTTCAGACCTTGGTGGTATTTTATCGATTGCTGGAGCCAAGCTTGGTAGCAGGAGAGGTGCGTTGCAAGTGCCCGACCTTCCCTCGGCCGTGTGACGCCGATGTTCGGATCGGTGGGCTGGGGACAGTCCCCGTGCGCCCAGCGGATCCCCGGCCTGGCTGATGGCTAAGCGTTGCTGGAAAACAAAGAACTCCGAGGTACGAACCCCAGACTTTGTGTGCCAGAACCTGAGGGTGGTGGTTTTGCAGGAGAGGGTCAGCAAAAAATTAATGCTCTGAACGTTTTTTCCTTAAGCCTGGACTTGTTGGGCCAGGAGTCTCCCAGAGAGAGCAGCAGCAGATACTTCAAGAGAAGCATGACTCTGTGTCCAGTTCCTTGTTACTCATCGAGGTGCTCTCCTGCTTCAGATACTTAGGAGACTCGGGATCTTCCTGAGCTGAAGCTATTCCGTTTGAGATGTCGTGTTTAGCATCCTTGGATTGTCAGCTTCGGGCTGTTGAACGCAGAGCCCTTGCCGAAGGGACGCTCAGCAGCTGTAGGATGAGCAGGACCACGAGGCCGTTTAGCTGTGTGGTAAGGATTTACCTTATGTGTGCGGTGAGGTTTTTGACTCGTGAGTGGGACTCCGCGTGTAGGTTACTTGGAAGCCGTGGTCCCCGAAATGGTGGTGGAATGACTCCCTGGCCCTTCAGTCCCACCTGGCAGTCTGGGTTTCCTTCCTCCCATGCAGAGAGAGGTTTAAAGGTATGGATGTCAGCACTTGAACTTGACCTCATCCAGTGGTTTCAGAGTAACCTAATTAGCCATAATCCACTTATTGCTTGAACTGTTCGCTCGTGTTGTGATCCTGTGACGGATCAGGTTTGATGTTCACCTTGCCTACGAGTTTCCCTCTGCTAAACCTGTGTCTCCATCCGGGACAGCAGCTGTGGGCACGCTGGCGTGGGCAGGCTGGGGGGTTTGGAGCAGGATGCTCCTGTCTGGACCAGGGTGGGAAAGCGCAGGGCGTGTACAAGGAGGTGTGATTTGCTTATTGCACTGGCAAAGGAGGATTAGTTAAGACTCCGACAATTGCTAAATAGGATTTTTGGACAAGTGATACTTCCCCCGATGCAGAAATGCCTGCTTTCTGCCAGAGCACTTCTTATTTTTTGAGCGCAGAAAGCGTTTGAAAGACAGCGTGCGTGAGATGGCTTCGGTTTCCAGGCAGAACCCGTTGCTGCTTTGCTTTGCATCCCTCGAGGCTGGGCGCGTGTGCTGGGCTGCGCTCCGTGCTGGCTTTCCCCCCGGCATGGGTGCTGTGATACAGCCCAAGGGTGTTTGACGTCTCCAGGAGTCTGTCAAGTGCCCCCTGTCCTTCAGCCACATTGAGACTGAGGTTTGTGTCTTATAAACGTAATTTTTGTGTTTGGTAGAGCACTGGCCCAGGCTGCCCAGAGAGGCGGTGGGTGCCCCATCCCTGGAAACATCCCAGGCCAGGTTGGCCGGGGCTCTGAGCAACCTGATCTGGTCGGAGATGTCCCTGCTCCTTGCAGGGGGGTTGGACTGGGTGGCCTTTAACACTCCCTTCCCACCTAAACCATGCTGGGATTCCACAATAAAAATGTGTTTGCCCAACACGTGGCTTAGAATTTAAGACGTTCCTGTCAGCACGGTCACTACCTGGTACGGTAGAATGGTGCTTTTGCCTCTCGGACACCGAGCATCCGCAGCTGCCTGCCCCTTGGTGGGATCCTCTTCCCTCATCCAGAAGTTGTGAACGTTGGAGGGGAACAGCGATCTTCCAGGCTTTTCATCTGTGGGTCAAGTGCCACTCAGGGCTTGCTGTGCTCTGGGACGGCTGCGTTCTTTGTGAGTGAGAGCAAACTGAAGCTGAAATTTGTGCTTGGCTCCGTTTGAAACCTAAACAAGCTCGTACTTCACTTCTTGCTGTGATTTTGTAAAACGAACTCCGAACAAAAGTTATTTTTCTCCCAGCCAGCGGAGACGGCTTGTTTTTGTGCTTGACCGAGAGCTCCCTTCTCTGGTAGCTATGCAGGATTGCTGCTGCGGGAGCTTTTTTAGCTCCTCACTGCTTGTTTGCTGTTCAAATAATTTTTTTATTTATTTGCAATGATTGAACAAGCTTGATGTAGGCTGTCGGGTCATCAGCACTTTTAGAAACCACAGGGTGGACACATACCTCGCTACAAGACCAACCGTGCTGTCTTGCTGAGATGTTTGCACAGAAATATTAAGTCATTTCCCTGATTTTTCTTGTGCTGTCATGCTGTTTTTGTAGCAATTATAGCACATTAAGGAATTCTTCATTACCTTAAAGCAGCAGCACTACTTGATTTTTCCTGTCTTGCTTGCAGGCTGTTGAATTTGGGGATGGCAGTGGAAGGAGGGATAACGGAGGTGATGAGATTGCAGGGGAGAGGGAGCTTTTTACGGGAGGTGTTGGAGACTGAACGGCAGAAGCCATCTGGGAGAAGCTGCTGGTGTGTGTTTGTCTTCCCGCGTCGAGGGGCTCGCACGGCCCAAGCGTGCGGCGTGGCCGATGGATGCAGCTCCAAAGTCGCGCTCCAGTTCGTTGCGCTCGGTGCTGGCACGTTTGCTGTCGCGTCTGGAGGCTGGAGCTGGCTGCCGCGTGTCTGCTTCCGAGGTGGGCAGGAGGAGACCGGACCGCTTTGGATGCGCCTTTACGAGGAGAAACCGAAGCTCCCAGGCTGCCGTCCTCATTTTCTTGTGAAACGAGGAGCTGAGCTTGTTCGATCAGGAGGCGATAACGCTGTTTCCAGACTGCTCTTGGGATCTCTGCTGTCCAGGTTTCAGTTGTCCAGCAAACTTTCCTCTCGCTGATTCTGTGTGTGGCTTCAACTCTTCTGAAACCCGCTGCAGTCGGAGTCTGGATTGCGCGTCGGCGTGAAATACTTGGCTTCGGCCGCTCTGCCTCGCAGAGTTCAGCTCGAGGCCTTCCAGATGATGGAGCTGGCCTTGCTGCAGCTGCCTTCGCGCCGTGTTTGAGGGCTTGGGGGAAGCTGAACCTCCGTGCAGTTCAGCCATCGCGACACAGGGTGGCGGTGCCACTTAAAGGTCTGGTGGCCCAAGGGCTGGGATGAGCTCGGGTTTTAGTTCGTTCTCGTCCGGGCTCTGTCCCTTTGGCTCTGAATTACCTTCCTGTGTGTCCGTTCCTTCCAAAGCCGCCTCCTCTGCGCTCGATAGGCCCCAAGCCGTGGAGCTGGCCTTTGTGGAAGAGCTGGTGGGAAAGCTTGAACGTTAGCAGGCATCCCGCGGCCTAAGGAGCTCCCAGAATTTCTGGTGATGCTTAGATCACCCCCATCTCTGGCAGATGTGACTCCACCTTCTCAGTCTTTTAATCCCTGTTTTTGATCTTCCTCTTGGCTTAAATCCGCGTTCTAGATCCCGCGGCTCAGCGCTGGCTTGGTGAGGCCTTCGGCGGGTGCTGCGTGTTGGTGTGGCCGTGACTTTGCACAGTGTGTTTGTGGAGAGGGCCTTGTTTGAGCCAAGCTCTGCCCCAAGAGCAGTCTTATTTCCCACGTTTCTCTCTGTCCCAGTGTCCCTCTGGGTTTCCCATTGTCACGAGTTCGTCTCTAACCCAGAGCTGTCACGACTCCTAAAACCCATTGCCCTAGGGACCTTTGAGAGGGATCACACGAGTTTGGGAGCAAAATGTTTCTTGGGGTCTGCTCTTAGGAGCCCGTACTCGGGGAGAGCCTTTGGGGAGCCATGGGCCGCCTTTGTGGCTTGCTGGGCTTTGGGGAGGCCGCTTTTGGTGTTGGCAGAGGTCTCTTCCTTCCCGTTCCTGGCCCGGTGCTGCTGGTCTGCTTAGCATCTGGTGTGCTGAGCTCTTGTCAGCGCATCTTGCATGGGATTTGTTTTCTTTGTGCTGTTTTTCGGATAAATAGCAACCTGTAAGAAAACTTAGAGCGTGCTCCTGCCTTACCGTTTCACCCCTTCCCACCCTTTGACCCTGTGGCCTTTTCAGAGGGTGTCCTCTGCAGCCCGGGTGCCAGCTGACTTGCGGGTCTCTCCTTGGGACTAAGCAGTCTCCTCCGCTGCGGAAACATCCCGTATCCCGCAGCTTTCTCCCGAAGGAAAGCGTGGCAGGAGGGCAGCTGTCCCAGGCTGGCAGGACCGGCCTGGCGGGGCTGAGGCCGCGCGAGCCGTTTGTCAGGCTGCGACCAGACAAGCAGGAGGAGCTGGAGAGGTGCCTGCGTGATGTCTCTCCGGCCAGGTTGAGTCCATCTCGTCTTGAAAGGCAAGCCAGGCTGTGAAAATCAACGCTACCAAAGAATTGCTGAAAAAACCGCCTCCCATTGTTTTTTTTTTTTTAAATTTTTTTTATTTTATTTTATTCTACACGTGCAGGTCACTTAAGTAATCCTTCTGGAAGCCTTTCTATGGGGTGGGTGGGGAGTCTGGACAACTGACCTCCCTCTGGAAGGCTGTGTAGGAAATCAACAGGCTGTCTGGTTCCGAGCAAAAACACATTCTAGGATGGTGTCTGTGCAGCGTTTAGGAGGCTGGGTTTTTTTTATTTTTATTTTTTCTGTTCTTTAACTGAATGATAACACTTCTAGACAAGCTGCTTGGTACTTACGGTGGTGTCCCGCGCTGGGTAGCCCTTCCGCGTGTCGGAATTGCAGAGCCTTGTGTAACTCAGGTTAGGTAAGCGTATGACGTGCCAAAGGTGAGGACATGCTTTCAGTCTCAAAATTTCTGTTAGTGGAATGCTTATCAGCGGCACGACGGGAAATCACCTCCGGTGTCCGAACGCCTTCTGGTGTTTTGTTGCACTAATCCATCGTAGCTGAGGCACGATGGTTTTGCCTCCTTCCTCCCAAGCCGGAAGAGGGATGAAGAGACTGCCGGAAGCCTGACGTTTGTGACTGCCCCAAGGGTGTGATAGGTTTCGTGGCTGTCTCCTTACCATCCCAGGAGGTGTGCCAAGAGGGGTGAGAGATGCCAGCACTGGTTCTGTTGCCCACCCCATGACCCCCGCTTAGGTGGTGCCTCTTTTGTTGTCCTCGTTGCTAGATACTAGAGTAGTGGAGAAGACAATGCCCTTTAGCCTGTGTTCCCTAAGCTAGAACTGGTCACGATGCCTCTGGGTTCCTCTCTGAGGGTGCTTGGATTTGGCTGCCTTTGTAATGTGTTGGGCAGAGGTGTGGGAGTCTCAGTGGTGTTGGTGTCCTTCATAGGCAGATGGTGGAGCAGAAGAGATGGTAGATGAACAAAAAGATTTGGTTTGTGCTTCACTTGACACCGGAAAATCCAAACGGACAGTGTAGGTGTCCCATTCATAGGATGAGGTTGGTGATGACTGCGCCTTCTAGGACACTGAAATCCATCAACCACGGGAGATGAGTGTGAGCAACAAGACTTGGCTGGCTCAAGTGTGAGTCTTGTTACTTGAGTTTTGCTTTAAGCAAAGATGAAAACAGCGTGTTCATCTGCTGGAGTCTTGGAACCTTTTGAAATTTGGGAAGAAGAGGAAGATGAGTGTTAAGAACAAGACAACGTGTCTCATTAGCACCGAGCAGCGGGCAGCTTGGGAGATACTGGATGGAGAGGTTGATGACTCCACTTCCCCTATTAGTTTCTGCCAATGGCTCTGGAAGCACGCAAACAAAAATACTGTGTTGCCTTTCTGGTTTGAGTTTATCTGCTTTAAGGTTGCAGTGATTTTATGCTTTTAAGATGTTCTTCTCTGAATTGAGCAACTCCTTGGGACCTCTTTAGTAACTAAACTGCCTCTCAGTCTCCCTCTGAATAAGCGAAGTGGGGAGATCGTTCAGTGTCCTGACACATCCGAGCCGGCGATCTTTTGTAGTCATTTTTTGGTGTGTTTTGGGACTTGCGTAGCTCAGTGACTTGCATGTTCAGTGCTCTGGTGTTGGTGTTTCCTTCACATCTGAGTCACCAGATAAAGGTAACACACACTGTTGTGGTTTCAGATATGTTGGTTTTTCCCCTTTAAAAATCAGTGCTTGGCAAATTTTTTACACTGAGGGTGGTGGAGCACTGGCCCAGGCTGCCCAGAGAGGTGGTGGATGCCCCATCCCTGGAAACATTCCAGGCCAGGTTGGCCGGGGCTCTGAGCAACCTGATCCGGTTGGAGATGTCCCTGCTCCTGGCAGGGGGGTTGGACTGGGTGGGCTTTGAAGGTCCCTTCCAACCGAAACCATCCTGTGATTCTATGATTGTGAAGATCGGAGTGAGAATCAACCAGTGACAGAGAGCAGATGACTCTCTTGAGTTTTGTCACTTGTAATAAATAGCACATCTGATGTACATCTACCCCGTGACCGCGAGTGTGTCCTCTCCCCTCGGCCTCTGCCTGTCGTGAAGGATTAGACGTGCTGGAACACCAGTGCAGGGAGATGAGAACATTTGTGGTGGCTTTACGGCCCCATCCTCTGATTCTTGTGGGTTGGTGTCTGCCCCCTTGTTTCGACACTTTTCCTAACAATAGACCATGTGGTACAAATGTTCAGAAACTTCCTGCAAAGTGTGACCAGGGTGTATCGTTAGATTTCTTCCTTCTTCCAAGTCTTGTTTACAGGCATTGTAAAGATGATTCATCTCTGTCATAATGTTAACCAGCTTGGATGGGACAAAATTTATCTCGCTTGGTTCTAGCGAGCATTCCTATCCTACACATGGTGCAAATCAACTGTCCTTCCAACTTGAAAGGGCTTGAGAGAGTAGGGCCTGCTGACGCATCGCTTTTGTTCTTGGGGGAATTGTTTCCATTGTGCTCGCAAAAAGGGGAGGGGAGTTGAAAGTTCTGCTCCTGGCCAGTTCTCTCCATACTCTCCTCAGCTGGGGGCATTCGTGTTTGTTGTAGCTCTTCTGGTTGGGTGAATGCTAATTTGTTCAAGCTCTTCCCTCTTAACGTCTTTTATCATCTGAAATTCATTCTTTAATAGGGACATTAGAACCAAGTCGTTCCATTATATTCTCAATTAGGGTAATTATTCTTCATTTCCTTCAGAATCTGGTCTGGCACAGCGTAGCTCTATTCCGCCCCGCAGATGGCTGTGGCTTTCTGGTGGCTCCATTTTCCCAGTGATGTATAGTCTAAAAGTGCTTTGTTTTCTTAAGTGCACGCTTAAGAAGGCTTTAAAATATTTTATAGCTTGAGACCTGGTCTTGTACAAATGAAGGAAACGGGAATTTGTCTGTTGCTGTCAGTGAAAGTTGAGTTGGGTTCTTTGAAATCTTTCTAAAAAACCTGGACGGGTTCAGTACCCGGGGCTAGAGCAACATTTCTTTCAGCTTCAGGACAGCATCGGTTAGGATCGGGTGGTTTCCAAAGAGCGTCAGCTGTTCTGTAGGTTGGACCTCTAGAAAACAGTGCGTCAGGAGGTCTCAAGAAGCCGTCTACTCAATCCTCGCCCTAGCTGAGGAAGTATTTGGTCTCTCCAGCACCAAATGCGCCTAAGCTGCTCCTGCTTGATGGTTTCCTAACTTGTTCTCAAAAATGATCAATTTAAAGACAATTGGAGATCCCTTTTGGATTTCTGCCGCTCTTGCAGTTAGAAAACGTTGTCTAATGTTTAACCTGATTCTCCTGGGTGATTTAAGCCCATTGCTATTTTTCCTTTCTTCGATAGACACAAGTATTCGCATGGGAGTGCCAGTCTGGGCCTTCGCTGGTGGTCATACAAGACTACAAGAGGAGAGTAAAGTGCAATAAATGTGTTCTTCTTGTCCCAGTTTTATTTTTTGGGAGGCCACGTGTTTTCTAATCTGAGATGAGCACGTGAGTTTTGGAAAGCGATTACTAGGCCGTAAATGAGAGCGAGCCTCCTCTAATCGGGCTGTGCTCGTGGGAGAAATTGGGTTGGCCAGACGCTCGTCTCTGCCAGGAGTCCCTGTTTCATACAGTTCCCTTCCCAAACCACTTGTGAGATTGCTCCTGATCTGGTTTGATTAAATTGATGAAGGTTACGAGTATGCTTAGAGGTAACCTCTCTCCTTTTGGGGCGCTGGTGGTGCGGGAGAGGGTGCGAGGGCTGAAGTTACTGGTGCAACTGGAGCAGGAGCTGGCAGAAGGGGGGGTGTGTGTGTGGAGCACGAATCTGTCTGCTGCTGAAAGCCAGGAACTTCTCCACACAATGGATTGGCAGCGAAGAGCTGAGCTGTGCCATCTCGTTCAACTCCTGCCTGCGAGTGAGACCTTGAGTTGACCTTGACGATGAACCGCGTTCTTCTGCAAGAGGAGAGGGCCGTCCTTGCCAAGTGCGGTTTTGTCCTACGCCATCCCACCCGTGGAGGTGGTGTTTGGCCTCAAAGACCGTGCACGAGCAACGCGTGAGCCCGTGTGTCGCGCCGGCTGGCGTTGCTGCCCCCTTCCTCTCTCTTCGAGCGTGGTAGTAGTTATCAATCACGCCGCTGTCGATTTTAATGCTCTTTGTGTGGTTTTAGAGTGCAGGGCTTTTAATATCATGTGTGTCTTGAGGGTTTGTTGGGCCTCTGTTGGGTGTTGTGACAACATTGCTTCACAGCAGAAAGGAGGGTCCAAGACTTAATGCCAAGAATGCACCGAAAAAAAAAAATCAACTTGTTCAAACAATGCATAAGGCAATGAAATGAACGCTGTTAGGAGGAAAAAACCTTTTATTGGACAATAACACAGCAAGTATGGACGCTAACATTTTTCAGTGATAATCTAATCTGCTTTTTAATGGCTAAAATATTAATTCTGTAAAGCTTAAAAACGATACTGTGGTATCGGTAATCTGATTTGAGGGTGCTCTGGGAGGGTGCCTCTCTTCGTTCGTTTTCTCCTCTTTCTTGTGCTGCTGGAAGGGTGAGCAGCGCAGCGAGAGAAGAGTGGTGTCCGGTACAAAGTGCTTGTCCCAAACTCGTCACCCTTGTGATGGCCGTGGTCTTCATCTCGCGGCGCTTTGGGAGCGGGGAGTGAGATGTGGCCGGACTGCAATCTTTGGTGTTCTCTCTGAGAAAGGTGGGGTGATGTGCGCAGTCTTTAACTTGGTGTTGTGGCTTTTACATTGAACGGTGAGAGGATATTAAAAGGTTTTTTTAAGAAGGGGATAATTTGCACCAAAAATATTGGTGCCTTGTATCCAGATCACAGAATCACAGACTGGTTTGGGTGGGAAGGGACCTTCAAAGCCCACCCAGTCCAACCCCCTGCAAGGAGCAGGGACATCTCCAACCGGATCAGGTTGCTCAGAGCCCCGGCCAACCTGGCCTGGAATGTTTCCAGGGATGGGGCATCCACCGCCTCTCTGGGCAACCCGGGCCAGTGCTCCACCACCCTCATCTGGTTCAGGAACCGCTACTTCCCCTCTCTTCTCTCTGCTGCAATCTGTGGATTTGTACTGAATCCCAGAGGTTGACCCTTTCTGGAACTTGGAGGTGGCTTGGTAGGCTGGTTTGTGCTTGTTGCCTTGTCCTGGTGTTCAGGTCTTGGAAATTTTCATCGCTACGTGGATCTTGTACCCACGTACTGCCTGTCGCTTGCAGCGGTGGCTTCCAGGGCAGTGCTGCGGTAGGTGCATCTGCCTGACAAACCGTGTGTTAATTTGGCATTTCTCAGTCTGCTTGGCCTTATTCTGGGAGTTGTCTTGAGTTTATAGCGTGTTCCTTTGCCGTAAAAATCCCTGGTGAGGCTGAGACTCTCTTGTGTTGGATGCGGGAGGTGTGAGGTTGGAACGAGTGGTCCTTGGGCCTGTGCTCTGCTCAGGTCTGTGTCACTTTGGTGTGGAACAGGGATAACAGCTGAGGGCCTGTGGGTTTTGAATGATTTGACTCTTTTTTTTTTTAAAAAAAAAAAAAAAGACCAGGAGGTGTTTTAACTGTTGCTGAGCTGTTCTCCCACCTCAGGCTGGCGGTACTGCCTGAGAGCCTGAGGTCCTGTGGCCTGTTCCCCTGAGGCACCATCACATCCTCTTGCCGTCCCTGGCCAGACATCTCTTCAGCCTGTTTTTGAGCTCTGATGAATGGCTTTTCTGGTGTGCTAGAGTGCTTTGTTCCGGGGCTTTGGCGCTCTACCCTAGTCCTTTGCAGATCATTCTGCTCTTGTCCTTCTGCAGAGCTCCTCACCTTCCTCCCTCCTCGACTTCTTCCATGGCTCCGAGCTCCCCGTGTCCTCACCAGCCCTTTCTTATCAGATCTTACCCCGATTCCTTGGGCTCTTCGTGGGCCAATACGTAAGGTGCCGTGGCTGGTGTGGAGTCTGAGGTCTCCTCTGATCCCCTTGTCCTTGTGCTGCTGCTCTTGACCTTTCCTTGGACCGCTGCAACGCATTTGCCTTTGCTGACCTTCATCCCTCTTCGTTTCTGGAAACGCTTCCAGTTTCTTGAGGTCTTTGGCTGCTGTTTTCCAGAAGGCTTGTGACTCCCTTCGCTTTGGTGTTACCAGCATGTTTCGAAAGTACAGCTTGCATTATATTTTCCAATTTGCTAATAAACCGCTGAGGAAAGCCAGGCCTGGAATAAATGCGTGTGGAGGCCCTGTTGAAAAGCTCCTCCTGGTTGAGCCCAGCCATTGACAAGTAACGTGGGTTTGGAGTAGTGTGTGCGTGTGGTTTATGGTGATTTTTCCGTGCGGCGTTCCTGCTGGGGTGCTCGGGAGGATACCCGCCGGGGCCGTGCCGGGGCTGGACTGAAATCAAGGTGTTCCCAGCTGCCAAAACTTTATTTTCTTGCCAGATAATAAAGCGTGGTGGTGCTCCTCAGAAACGGCTTTGGTTCCTACTCCAGGGCCTTGTGCTGGTGGGGTATTGCTGATAGTTTGCTGAATTTCACAGTGATGGGAATGATTTCTGTCGCAGACTGAAAATATGGTGATGTGTGCAGGATTTGTGGGCCTACGTAGGTAAAGTACGTGTGGGAACGCTTTATGAGCTGTGATAACGAAAAATATTTATGGTTAAACACTTTATACTTCTCCAAAAGGGACAAAACGTTGCTTCTTTCTCCCTGTTCGTGATGTAAACGTAAACCTGTGCGGGTGGTGGAGCGCTGGCCCAGGTTGCCCAGAGAGGCGGTGGGTGCCCCATCCCTGGAAACATTCCAGGCCAGGTTGGCCGGGGCTCTGAGCAACCTGATCTGGTTGGAGATGTCCCTGCTCCTGGCAGGGGGGTTGGACTGGGTGGGCTTTGAAGGTCCCTTCCCACCCAAACCAGTCTGGGATTCTATGATGTGAGAAAACAGAGTGGGTTTAAAATTTGCATGAAAGCGGTGGGTTGTTTTTTTTTTTTTAATTTCTAGAAATTTTGTTGTACATCTGAATTACCTGACCCAGACCAGGCTGTGGTTAGCGTTTGACGCAGGAGAGATGTTACTGGGAGCAGCGTGTACGTGCAGAAGAAATGAGGTAGATCCAGAGCAAGGCAGTGGGTGTCCCGAAGGTTTGGAAGGCAAGAAGTGGGAATTATGATGTCCCAGATGCCCTGAAAAGGGAGAAATCCATAACGAAGGTGCTTGGTTGAGTGGATCGGGTGAGAACCAGAGCTGGTCTTGAGAAAGGTGGTGGTTGCTGGGTAGCTGACGGTGCACAGCCATCAAGGATGTGGGATCTCGAGGGTGGCTTCCCAGGAGCGGTGCTGCAGCGGCAGGAACGGCTGAGGAAGGCGGATCGCTGCCGGAGCCAGGGAGCCAAAGGTGATGATGGTGGAGTTTGGCACTTGAGGGGTATTTTTATGTCACTGCAGGGGATAGTTTCGTTCTTCGTGCAGTCAAACCGAGTCCCTACATTGTCCGTGTTGAACAAAGAAGTCACTGCATGGCTGCTGCAGTCTACTGACATGATGATGCTCAATAGAGAGCAAGAACTTGACATCCCGTAACTCTGGAGTTGACGTCCTGCACCTTCCCAGAGCCGTTTGATCTGGGACGTGCTCGGCTGTGGCCCGTTCGCTGGTGGTGTAGAGGGAGGGTGGAAGCGAAGGCTGCTGGCTCTGCACTGGAGGGAGAGTTGGGGGTGAGTAGGAGAGCTCCAAAGGGAAGATAACAAATTTTGTTAAATGTGACCTTAGAGCTGACCCCAAAGTGCTTGGGGTTTTGTTGCCACCTGTTGCCAACTTTTTTTTTTTTTTTTTACGCTAGCGTTTGGCTAGAGAAAAACCCAAAAATAAGTTTTAATCACGGAGCTTTGTCTCAGGTTAGCCATCTCCAAGGGAAAGCTTGCCTAGAGTTTGTAAGTAAATTTAAGATTTCCCCCCCCGCCCCCCCCCCCCCGTTGACAGATGCCTCTGTAAACACTGATGATATTTTTCTTTGAATACAAACACATTATTTTAACACTTTTAAAAAATTTATAATGGAATGAAAACACAACTTGTCGAGCTGTGTTTACTTGTTGTACGTGAGTTAACCGTCTTAGCGTTTGGAGCTGGCTGGAGCGGAGGTGCCTTGCTGAGTTTCCGGAGGGACCCTGCAAGGAGGCTGTGCAGCACTAGGTGGCAATCTGTCCCCGGCTTTCACCAGCAAAACTGCTGAGCTGCACGGAGAAACCGCATGCTGGTGGTGGCATTTGTCTCACGGGAGGAAATCATGTCTCCCGTTCACCTTTGGCACCAACCAGCCTCTACCTTGGAATGAAGAAGGCACTATGGGCGCCTTTGAAGGCTTCTGCTCTTGGTGACTCTTACTTAACGTTGAGTTTTAAACAGGTTTATGAAGATCTGGCCTTTTTGTTTTGCTGAAATTGCTAGGGCAGGTTTTAAAGAATGATCATTAAGTAGGTTTCCGACAGCTTTTAGTCCTGTCATGGTATTTTCTGTGTTGCTTTGAGACCTTTGCGGATTGCGGAGTTGAGATTCTCCAGAGCGGTTTGTGAGCGCCGGTCACGCCGAAGGATCACATCGCTTTCTGCAGGCAGGAGGATTTACCGTGTGCGGTTAGATTTATCTGGTTCCGCTTCTTTCTGAAGCATTGATTGTCACTGCTGCAGTTAGTGTATATATATTTTTTAAAATTATTCTTCTTCTTCCCTGTTAATGCTCTGTCGTTCCCCATCTTCTATCTCTAATTACTGCGTGGAGTCCAGCGTGTAATTAATTTAATTTGGCCTTACTTTCTGACACAACACAAGCTCAGATTCCATAAAGCTCGCTGTGTATTAATTCTTTTGGATGGGGAGAAAATCCTCATTTAGGCATTAGCATTGCTCCTCAAAATACTGAAACTTCACAGAGATTTCCACCCTCTGCAGAAAATATTGATGTTCACTGTAAAAAACCAGGAACACAACCCCCTGAGAACCCCATGGCGTTTCAGGGTGTGCTGCAATCCCTCTGCTTTCTAGATCAGCGTTGGCTTATTTTGCAGTCATGATCTGTTGCGGCTCCTTCTGCGCCTTCCAGGCTGCTCTGCAGAACGGTTGGAAATAATCATCGTTCCCAGACCGCGTGTGTCGGTAATGGACAGAACACACAGCGTTTTAACGTGGCAATTCAAGCTTCTCTTCCCAGTTGAGTGGAATTTAAGAAAATACGAAGAACAGAATTTTTTTTTTAACTTCCACCCTTAAATTTAGCGCTAGTGTTTTCGGTTGCACCGAAGGTTGGGTCGTCTTCAACTGTGTGGCCTTCAGGCATCAAGACTGTGCTGGTGAAAGTGGAGGTGGGAAGGGAAATGGGTTTTGGCAGCTGTGGAGGTGATACTTTTCCATTGTAGCTTTTACCCTTGAAGTCCAAGGAACATCCAGAAAATTGTCCAAGAGCAGCGCTCAGCGCTGCAGCATCCGATAGCAGATAGTGATCAGAGATGGCTGAACTCAACCCTAGAGCGTGAAGACTTTGTTTCTGATGATTCAGTGCTGTTGCGGTCTCTGGGGGAACACCGAGTTGGTGGAAAAAGAAGAAGAAAGCTGGAGTAGCAAGATTTTTCAGACCTGAGTTTTTGGTGCTTAGCGTATGCAAATAAAAAGCAGAGCTATCCCTTTGTCACAGGAGGTTGTTTTAAAGCTCGTGTTTGGATATTTCTTCTAAGTAATGGCAGTTACAGATGTTGGAGTCTTGACCAATGTTGACATCTTCTTTTTAGGTCTGTCTACGATGGAGAAGAACATGGTCGTTTCATGGAGAAACTGGAAGCACGGATCAGAAACCATGATCGTGAGATCGAGAAAATGTGCAACTTCCATTACCAGGGCTTTGTGGACTCCATCACGGAGCTGCTCAAAGTCAGAGGAGAAGCTCAAAAGCTGAAGGTAAGGAAAGCCATCTAGATGTGGTCCTGGCTATGTGGCTCTAGGTTGTGGCCCTGCTTGAGCAGGAGGCTTGGACCTTCCGACTTCAACCAATCTTGGACTCGGGGAAACCACGTGAACATCTCCTTTTCTCTACAGCATCTCTCCTCTATCTAAAAATGGGGGGGAAAAAACCCAAAGTCTTCATTCTTCCTGTAGCCATAGGTTAGCCATTTTAAGTTTGACAATTAGCTGGGCAAACTGGAACAGTGTGGTACGTTAAAAGCGCAAGAAAGCTTAAAGCTAAGCTTGTTCTGCGTCAGGAAACGTGCTTGCACCAATTCCTTAAGCAGAAATAAGCTCTGCGGTCAGAAGTACGCCTGCCGTAGCAGCATCTCCTCTTGTGCCCCATCTCATGTTGGATTCTCATCGCTGTGTAAACAAAAGCACAGCTTGACTTGTTTCCTCTAGCATCTCCAGGTTTGGTTGGCTTAATTAAAAGGTAAAGTGATCAGAGCTGGGAAGGGAGCAAGTAAACTGGTTACAGCTGGGAGTGGGCTTTCCAAGTATTGTGGCCTTTAGAGCTGTGTTGAAAGGTGAGACGCGGGTGGAATTCACCTGTTTCTTGAAAACCTGTGTTTAGTAGTGTGTGGAGAAAGCCATTTGTAGGGTCAGAACGTGGCTAAGCAGTGGGAAGGGAACTGGGCAGGCTTCTGGGGAGAAGAGGGACCTTGAGGCCGGAGGTGTTCTTACGTACAGGGGCCAGGTGGGTTTGCAGCTGGTGCTTGGCTGCTGTTCCTTAAAATACAAATGTTCCACAATTTGGAGAGTAGAAAAGAGCATGGCGATGACTTCGTTGCGGTCAGAGGTCGGAGACCCTCCCTCATTGTCCTACACAAGGCAGAACAGAGGTGCTGTGCCGCCCCTCGCTGCGGCAGCACGGTGTTGACCTTGGCTTGAAGACCAAAAGCAGCCCCCCCGAGCAGTCCCTTGGTGGTTGGGGCTGGGTGGTGTGGCACCCACGACGGCGTCGGCCGTCTCCGGAGACCAGCATAGCGAATCTTCCTGGCTGCGTGGCGTCTGACCTGTCGGGAAAGACCGTGCTTGGAGTCTGGGAGTGTCCGAGTCTTTGATGTCCCGTTCTGCAACGGGAATTAGAGAAGGTGAAGGCAGGCTTCTAGCGTTGCGCAGACAGGCTTCCATCCCACGGACAGGCGCGTGCTGGCAGGAACACCTTCCTTGGGAGGTGTCCTGACGCCAGAAACACCCATATTATTACAACGGCATTTTCCACAGCAAGGATTCATCCAGCAGCTGACTGCAGGATAAGGCCATTGGAAATACCCCAAAAGAAGACTTTTTTTTCCCTTTTTTTCTTTTTTTTTCTTCTTTACGCTATTGTTTCTAGCCAAGAATTCCACATTGTTTGTTTGCAGAGGCTCGGTGCTGGTTCCCATTCTGCAAACAGCTCCTTTGGTGGTGGCGCGCTGTGAAGTCCATCCCTGTCCCCTCAGGAGCTCTCTTCGTTTCCATTGCCATGTGATCTATGAAGTGGCACATGGGGAAAATGTACGCAGGCGCTTATTTGGGAAGCGCTGAGCCCTCTTTGTAGGGCTTTCCCCGGGGAATCCTCCACGGGTCCAGTGTGAGTGTGTTCTGTTCCAGCTGTTCAGTCTCTGTTTGATCTCCGTCTCTTTCTCGGTGGCGCTGCTCGTTTGGATTTACGTGCAGCCAGCAGTAAAATAAATGCCCTCCGTATTGCGTTTCTAGTCTCTGTCTTCACGCGCGTGCTCTTAGCTCTGGGGTGTTTTGTATAACACCGCGCTTGCAGAAATATCGTTGTTTTACGGGTGCACATGCTAAATGTGAGCTGGATTTATTCTCTTCCCCCATTCACGTGTGACACAGCCCCCCCTGTACCTTAGCGCTGGGTTTCCGGTGGCCCCGAATCACTTCAGACCCGGGCAGGGCTGCGTGGCTGAACTTGCCGTCCCGCTCTCGCGCCCGGCGAGGGGCTGGCACTGAACTGGGAGCTCTGCCTTCTCCATCTGCCCAGGAGCTTCTCTGCACCAGGTTTCTGGGCAATGTTGTGGTGTTTTCGAGAGGTGCTGGGTCACTGATGAATTAGCTACGTTTGGGTAAAAAAGGAAGTTAATTGAAAACCCACAGGATCCATTTTCAAAAAGGCATCTCCTTAATTTGGATAATATTTAAACTATTACATGTTTAAACCAAAACTTTTTTTCAAATTTCCTCATTTTTTTTTAACAATATAGCTTCACCATAGCAGTTCTCTTTACTTTAAATTTCTCACATGGTTTCCAAGGAAAATCTTACTGCTCTGGGGTGTTTGGTGTTATACATCTTCAGTGTTTTCGCATCTTGTACCGCACAAATGTTCTCCCTCACTGGGAAGCGAGCAGGGTGGTGATGACCTGCTCCCGAGCTCCTAAATGCGTGGTGCTGCAGGGTCTTGCAAGCCACGTACCAGTCCGACTGCTCCGTCTCGTAAAGGTTCCAGTGGGAATTAAAAGGTCAAAGCTAAATTATACATTGGGATGGTTCGACTTGGAAAACGCAACTCCAGGTGCGACGAGGAAAGGATCATGGAGTCGCAGGGCTGGTGGTACCCTCAGGAAGTCACCTCGTCTGTCTTTTTTCTCTTAAGCAAGTTCTTCAGCTGGGTCATTCCTGATGGATTTTCATCTAACCTCTAACATTAGCCCTCCCCCAGGTACTGCTGGTGTTCCTTCTCTTGGAAACTCAGCCTACGTGGCTGAAAAGGCTTTTTAAGGCACAAAAGGGAGATTACTACTTCTTGGTTTTGCAGCAGTCTTCTGCAAAAGTCATCTGGAGGTGGTAGGAATGTTCTGCTCTGGTCTTGTCCCCAGTCCATCCTAGAGCGTCATGCTTTCTAGGCACCTCACCATTTTCACCGTCAAACTCTGAAGCCCTTCCAGTTGATGGGATTTTAGGTTTTGTGGTGATACGCGTGGTTTCTGGGCTGGGGCAGGCAATCAGTCGCCAGTGAAACGGTGCCGAAGGGTTATTTCAGGTGTGTTGTAGGGTTTTGTTCACACGTACTTGTGTGATGCTCGCTTTCTTAGTAAGAGCACAGCACTGATTGATCTTCCCTTTGATGTTCTGTGATCGCTGAAGAGCCACCGTGCGGTTATTGTTCTGTTTTGTGTGGCTGGTTGTCTCAGCCCGAGGTTGGCACTTCGCACCTCCCACTACTGAATGCAATCAATAAAAAGCCTTTTCTCTGACAAGCCAGCTGCAATTCTAACCCCCTCTGTCGCAAGGTCTCTGGAGTTATGAGCTGGGGAGAGAGAATGGGAAGCAATTCTTACTGCTTTGGATTGAGGCAGGTCTGATAAAAGTGAGGCGACTGGCTCAGAGCGAAGAGCATCTCCCTGTTTAAAACCCCCAAACCCAAGCTCTGCTCCAGACCGCATCCAGACCAACGCCCTGAGCATCCCGTAAGCCCCTCGGGCGATCCCGTCGTCTCGTTCTTCACGCGTGCCCACCTGTTCCGTCCCCCCTTGCTGTGTGTCTGCCTTAGGTGATAACATCTCCTCGTCTGAAAAGCTCCAGCGTGCCTGCAGAGAGGCTATATAAATAATCATCCTTTTTATTTTTTTTTAAATATATGAATGTAGACCTTAAGAACAAACCAAAACACAACCCCCTGCCCCCTGCAAACTCTGCGTGTGCAAGGGCAGGATATGCTCTCACTTTTTGCTTTAGCTGGGATTGAGATGTAATTTTAATAGGAGACTCCTACAGCCTTGGCATTATTTTAGGAGCAGTTTTAAATTACTCGACATGGATTCCCTTTTCCTGGTGGGATTTTCAGGATATAAGCAAATAAAATAATCTTTGGAAGAGATGCTGTGCTCCTGCTCGTAAAATCTGGATACACCGTAAAGGAAATGAGCAGTTTTTGCAGAGGGCAGGCAGCCAGGAGAGCTGAAGCTACCGCGGAACGGGGAGCAATCCGATGCAGATGCTGCAGAGATGGCGGGATGGCTCCTCTCCTTACATCATGGTAAGCCTGAAAACCAGCATGGCCAGTGTTGAAACAGAAGGAAGCTGGTGAGGCTGGATGGCTGTGCTCGTTGAAGCAACGCCAGCCACCAGCGTGAGACCTGGTGACGCTTGGACCAGGCTGGGAAATCGTTGTTGCCCAGTATCTTTCAGTATCAGCGAGAAACAAATCGAATCCTGACTGGATTTTGTGTGTATTAATACCAAACTCCCCTCCTGGCTGAACTGGTTGCCTCGTGGTGCGCTCAGGGAGGAAAGAGATGGCCGTTACCTTCTGAAGGCACCCAGAAGCTTGTCCTGCTTTGCTCCGCTCTTGCTGCTCCGTGCGCGATGCACGTTCTCTGGGACGATGGAGAGCGTCAAATGGCCTGCATTCCCTGCTGAGAAATTCATTCAAAGCTCGGCTTCTTTCTGCAACCGGTGAGAAGTGTCCAGGTTTGTGTAGTCTTCTGCTCCCAGATGTACTTTGAGAGCTCTGTGACGCAGCTCACGCTGTTGTCCAGGCTCTGTTCCTGATTTTGCCTGTAGAATGAACAGAGCTCTTGGAAAAAAAAAACACAAACTACTTCATAAAATTTGACGATGCCGGCTGAGATCCAGCAGCAGCTTCTGCTGTGCAGCGAGCCTGAGGAAAGCGAAAACCTCTGAGACATCCTACCGAGACGGGCTTGGAGGTGAAGATTTACAACTTCAGTAGCTGTGAAAAGAATATTCTGTGGAGAAAAAAAAAAAAAAAAAGAGTTTTATGGCGTGGTAGTCTCAGACGGACGCGAGGCACCTGAAACGCTGAGCAGTCCTTCTCTGCTGGTGTTACCTTTATAATTGGCTGCTCTTGCTGGAGACCCAGGCTGGGCGTGTTTATTTGAAAGTCTGCGCGTGATTTTTCTGAGCTGTTCCAGCTGGTCTGGGGAAGATGGTGTCTCTGTCTACAAACCTCCTGCCTGAACCTGCCTGAGGATCCAGGAGAGTTCCTGAAGTCGTCTCTCTGCTTGTTGTCTGAATAACGTGTGAGCTGCTCATTTTCCATCCGAACGCCTCTAAAGCTCAGCTTTGTCCTCCTGGGTGTTTTACTGGGTCACGCTGGTGCCTCGAGCCGCGAAGGGCCGAACCGCTGTCGTCGCGCTGGTCCAGGGAACCTGCAAGTTTGCAAAGTGGGAAGTTTTTGAACTCTGAGCCCCAGCTTCCTAGAATAATACAGAAAGATGGTTTAGTAAAGAAAACACCTTTTTTTTTTTTTTTTTTTTTTTACTAGCTGTGCACCATGTATATAAAAATACCTTTTTGTACCAGCCAGGAGGAGGGATCCAGTCAGAGATGCACCTGAAGATCTAAAATAAAATATTTGAACTTTATAGGTAAAGCTCACGTTAACGAGTTCTTCCCTAGCTGTGATGTTAAGGGGTTAAACCCTAACGTAATTCATCTGGTGCTGGAGAGGGGAAATCCCGCTCGTGAGGTCTGTGTCCTACCTCTGCCGCTCGCGTAAAACGGCGTGGAGGTGAGAACCCAGGTGAGCAGCTGCTACAAAATCTGGTCCGGTAAGACTGCGGCTTTCTGAGGCTGCCGTGCAAGTGTAGCTCCTGCTGCCTTTTTCTTTTCTCTGGTGGCAGGGAAGAAAATCCTTCGGTGGTATTTGCTTGGTATTCTGGCACCGAAACCCTTGGTGTTTGCTGTGGGGCTGTAGTCCCGTGCGCCGGGGTGCTGGTGGCTGTTAAATCAGCTGATAAAGTGTTTTACACCACCCGAGAGAAGAATGCGTGAAAAACAATGATGTTTATGTACAATTTATTTCTTGGGGGAAAAACACTGTCCTGATTTACGTGTGATGTGCTTTGTCTTTTTTTTTTCTTTTTTTTCTTTTTTTTCCCCAATATCCCTGCAGAATCAAGTGACGGACACCAACCGGAAGCTACAGAATGAAGGAAAAGAAGTGAGTGATGCATTCAGTCATTCTTTCTTTTTCTTTTTTTTTTTTTTTTTTTTTTTTTCTTACTTTTCCATTATTTGGCTGTGCTTGCTAGTGGCAAACTGCACCCAGCGTCAATAACTGCTCAGCATTAGCTGGTAGCGTACGTGGCGTTGGTATTAAAGCGGGCATTCATTCTCTTTCCTGTATTTTGCTTTTCTGCGTGAAAGATGAGTTGTGTGAGAGTGCTGGGAAGCGATTTTTCTGGGAAGTGATTTTGCAGAAGGCAAAGCCTGGGAAGCAGGAGGGACTTGAAGCAGCAATAGCCGAGTTGTGGGCTTGCTGCTGCGGCGCTGCGTGGTGTGAATGGGATCGTTCACAGCAATGCTGCACCCCCAGCAGCGTGGGCAGCGGGGCCAGGGAGGGGGTTCTGCCCCTCTGCTCCGCTCTGGTGTGAGACACCAGTCCAGTTCTGGAGACCCCAGCATCAGAAGGACGTGGAGCTGTTGGAGAAGGTCCAGAGGAGGCCACGCAGATGCTGAGAGGGCTGGAGCACCTCTGCTGTGAGGCCAGGCTGAGAGAGCTGGGGCTGTTCAGCCTGGAGAAGAGGAGGCTCCGGGGAGACCTGAGAGCGGCTCCCAGTGCCCAAAGGGGGCTGCAGGGAAGGTGGGGAGAGACACTTCAGCAGGGCCTGGTGTGATGGGACAAAGAGCAATGGTTTTAAATTGAAAGAGGGTAGGTTTAAGTTGGATGTAAGGAAGAAATTTTTTTGCTATGAGGGTGGTGAGACACTGAACAAGTTGCCCAGAGAGGCGGTGGATGCCCCATCCCTGGAAACATTCCAGGCCAGGTTGGCCGGGGCTGTGAGCAACCTGATCTGGTTGGAGATGTCCCTGCTCCTGGCAGGGGGTTGGACTGGGTGGGCTTTAACGGGCCCTTCCCACCCAAACCAGTCTGGGATTCTGTGAATATGAGCTGGAGAGTCTGGTTCCCCCTTCAGTGCAGCACAGCAGCGATTAAAGGCAGGGTGGTTTTTGAGTGGCATGGGTAGAGGTGTCAAGGCACGGAGAAGAGGAAGGGACTGAGCGTGTCTTGGGTGCCATGTGCCTCTGACAATGTTCTTTCTTCCGCCCCTTCATCATAAGGGAATATTAACAGACCAGGGGTCTTCAGAGCTGAGTATGTGTGAAGGCACCGATGCTTGAGGTTTTTCAAGTGCCTGAGATGGAGATGTGCGAGAACTCCGAGGGACGATCCTTCTCGCATTGCTCTGCGTATTCCGTATAAATCTGCTCTTTGCAGCTTTTCTATTTTCCTTGCTAACCGCCCTCCCAGACAGCCGGACATGCAGGCATTGCTACTTCAGTCAGCTGCATTGCGTTTGAAAAACAAATGAGAAATTCCCCGTGTTGCGCTGCGTCAGGCTAGTTACTCTGAGAAAGGTTAAAGACAGGAACGCCCTTCGGGGAGGAGGTGATGCAGCTTTTCTCCTGAATCAAATAAACATACGTCTGCGTTACCTTGACCGGAGGATCCTCCCCAGGAGGAGAAGAGCCTGGGGCTGGTTTCACAAGGACTTTGCAAACTCGCTGTGGTGCTGTGGAGATGAGTTGGTACTCTGGAGGACAAATCCGTGACCTTCCCCTTGAAAGAATTAAATGAAAGAGTTGGTGGGTTTTGTTTTTTTTTTTTTGGTATGTGATGGCCAGTCCTCGTTTTGCCCATGTCCAGATGCGCAGGTTTCTCTTGGAGGCTGAGCATTTAAAAATCCGTGTGAGTTTGTGATGGTGAGAGTCTCCCGGGAGCGCGCGGCCACATCCTGCCTTTGGGAAGGACTAGAAAAGAGCGCCTTGGAGGGGGAGCGGGGAAGAGATGAATAAAATGGGAAGGGGAAATCATTTTTGGAATTCACAGGACGTGCTGCAAAGCTGGTATTTCGATGGCTTTGGTTTTGCTGCTTGCTTACTTGAAATTAGGGGAAGGCCTCCGCTGCTGGGTTAGAGCACCCGGAGCTGCCCGTCCTCCCCGTCGCAGCACCGCTCCGCAGCGCGCGGCGAGCTCTCGGGTTATCGCTGTTCTTAGTGAAACTTTTTGTTTTTTCTCCCCTCTCCAAAGCTGATCATAGCGATGGAAGAGCTGAAGCAATGCCGACTGCAACAGAGGAATATTTCGGCGACGGTTGACAAGCTAACGCTGTGTCTTCCCGGTGAGGAACCTGGAATTGCTCTTTATTTCCACAGCTGTTTATTTTAATTGGCATCTCTTTGCCTGTGGCTCAACACTTGTGTGTTTTCCTTCTCTTTCCAGTCCTGGAGATGTACAGCAAACTGCGAGAGCAAATGAAATCGAAAAGGTAAATTTTGTACAGACTGGTATTTCTCTTGGAAGAGTTGAAAAGCGCTCGTTTGCTGCCAGAAAAATTAAAGAGGTTCTCAAAACTTAGGAGTTTTACATCAGCCTTTCCAAGTTAGCTTATCTGATTTCTGGCCGGCATCTTCACGGTCTGGTACAGCCTAGAAGCGGGATTGCCGCGGGCTCTGCTTGTGTTTTGTGTTTGGCTTTTTAATTAAGGTGGGTGTTCACTTTGCTTTCGTGGAAGCTCGCTGCTGCGACGCCTGCAGTCAGTGCCTGACTCAGTACTTACACGTTGTAAACTACATTTCGTTCTGTGAACGTCGTAATCCTGAGAAAATCCTATGAACGTGAACAGAAGCCAAACACCTGAGAAATGTGCAGGGTGGTAGAAGCTGGAGAGAAGGCACGTGGCTTATTTTGCGGTAGAAATAATTGTGCAGGACTTTGTGAGCTGCAAGTCTAGGGGTTTCCCACCCGGCACGGTGGCGGTGCTGAAGGGTGAACCCAGGGTCGGGGGTATTTGCGTGGCTGGTGTCCTGGGGGACGGTTTGTTTAAGCACCGTGGGACTTCGGAGGCCCTGGAGGTGGCAAACTGGGCGAAGAGCAGCTGCTGGAAGGAGGCCGGCTGGGAACGCGGCCGGCCCCAGCTGAATGCCGCGCGGGGAGAGCCGCCGGATCCGGTGCCTGCTTCCTGCCTGCCATCCATCACAGAAACGACACGGAGCAGAGCAGATGTTTCCAACGAGGCGATAACTAATTGGGTGGGCGTATTTTTACGCTTCCGCGCCCGCCTCGGCCCATCTCTGTGGTCCCTGGACCCGGGAGCTTTGGGTGAACAGATGCACATTGCTCCTGGAAGGTGGGCTGGCCGGAGGGGAGCTCGTTTAGCTGGAAGTATGTGCTCTTCCTTTCCTCTGCGCCGAGCAGGGTGGCGCATGGTTTGTCCAACGGTTTTTGGTCTGTTTAGAGGAACAGCAAGGGGCTTACTCGCTGACAGATGTGGGGTGGGGAGCTGGAGCGGATCACAGCGCTGTGAACTTCTGAGGGGAACCCCCATGCCGCTCGCTTCCCTCGCTCTGGATAGCGTTTCCAGGCTCTGCTTCCAAGAATTGCATCTTTTTCCTCCCCCCTCCGCTTTGGATTGGTTGACTTTGAAACAAATAGAAGCTGAAAGCCACATTTAAGGCAAATCTGAACCCTTGCCTTTTCTTTTCCCCTCCTTCTTTCTTTGTCTGCGTTTGATGGCTTCATTCACCAAACACAGCACAACACATTCGATATTTTTGTGTCTGCGCCCGGCCTCGCTTGGGTATAATTTCACGATAGCCAGCAAAGGGGGGTGGTTACTCACGTGAGTCTTGGGTTTGGAGTTCACGGTCTTAGAGAAGCGATAGGTTTTGCATTCAGGGTGAATAAACTCAAGTCTCCCAATGCAGACAAAATAAATTATGTGGTGTTTATAAACCAAGTGCAGAATCTGTGGCTGCTGACTGGAGCTGGAGCTGGGGAACCCATGGTGCAAACCCAGAGGGAGCGACCGCGCAACTGGTAGAGAGAAAAGCTGGAGAGGAACGCTTCATCTCCTGTTGTCCAGAGTTTCAGGAAAGGGCAGAAGGAGCTGGGATACATGTGGTGCTTGCTGGAAAGTGATGGAGAAGAGGAGGCTCCGGGGAGAGCTGAGAGCGGCTCCCAGTGCCCAAAGCGGGCTGCAGGAAAGATGGGGAGAGACTCTTCAGCAGGGCCTGGTGTGACAGAACAAGGGGGAATGGTTTTAAAATAGAGGGAGCGAGATTGAGACTGGATATTAGGAATACATTTTTTACGCTGAGGGTGGTGGAGCACTGTCCCAGGCTGCCCAGAGAGGCGGTGGATGCCCCATCCCTGGAAACATTCCAGGCCAGGTTGGCCGGGGCTCTGAGCAACCTGATGTGGTTGGAGATGTCCCTGCTCCTGGCAGGGGGGTTGGGCTGGCTGGGCTTTGAAGGTCCCTTCCCACCCAAACCAGTCTGTGATTCGTGTGCTGAGGTTTTTCCTCACGTAAGCTAACAATACTAGATGTCATTGCCAACCTTTCCTTCGCTCTGGGAAACGGTGCCCACGTGGCTTTACTGTGGCTGAGAGCTGCCAAGGATGGACGCTGAGCTCTATATTCCTTTGAGCAGAGCTGAGATTCTTGGATATATTGAACGATTTACAGTGAACGCACATTTCAGGGGGGAGGTGGGATGGAAATAGCCGTTCTTCTTTCCGCATCTCCCTTGCTTGCTTTCCCCAGACACTACCCTGCGCTGAAGACCCTGGAGCACCTCGAGCACACGTACCTGCCCCAAGTGAGCCACTACCGCTTCTGCAAGATCATGGTGGATAACATTCCAAAGCTGCGCGAAGAGATCAAAGACGTTTCCATGTCGGACCTCAAGGATTTCCTGGAGAGTATCCGTAAGCACTCTGACAAGATCGGAGAAACGGCAATGAAACAGGTAGGACCTGTGTGTCCAAGGCTTTTTGGGTAGAGGAGGATGGTTCACGGTTGTATTAAACAGAGTTCTACTCTTCCAATCCCAAGGCAGTCAACTTAGTTTCAAATATTGAAGGAATTCTGTCACTAGGTGAAGCAACGACTCCTCTTTCTGTGGTTGCTGCCAGGGGTTATCTTCTGATTTTTGTACTGTTGAAAGGTGAGAGACCAGTTTTGTCATCGTCTTCTCCTGCCTGTGTTTTGCCGTTGGCTCTTGGTAGCCCGGAGCCTGGGAGGTGCAGTCATTGCTGCTGCTGTGTCTGGTGGCAACTGGGAGTCCTGAAGATGCCAGCAGTGATTTCTCAGGTTCAGAGTAAAGCGATAGAGGTTCACGCACTGGCTGCAACTTCATTTCTTTTGCATCTTAAACTGATTTTCAAATACTGGGTAACCTTTCCTTGTGGCTTGCTTGCGTTTGCCTGGCAGTCTGTAAGAGATGAACTGGGTTAATTTAACGTCTCGTGCGTGTGTTAGAAGGGAATTACCTTTTCCCGCTCCTCTTGAATATTCTAGTTCTGAATTTCAGTACAGTTTTCTTACTGCAGCACGGGAGCATTGCTCACGGTGGCTCTGAAAAAGAGCTTTGATACTTTGAAATTCAGATCCACTGGAAATGAAATGTTCGCGCTCATGAGCGGTAAACTGCGTCCTCTGACAGTGGTTGATGGGTGGGACGTGCTGGTTTACAGAAGGACTCTTGCTGTAGGTTCTCACGAGATGATAAAATTGTGCTGTTAAGTTTGTGGTTAGAGGTGCAGGCAAGTTGAGTTTTCTGTCTTATAAACACCAGCCTTTCCCTGGAATGGTCTATTGATCTATTAATTGATATAATTTACGGTGTATCCACCGCCTCACTGTCTTCTCAACCTCTTCTGAGTATTTTGGGAAAACAAAGTAAGCGTTACGTTGCGAAACAGAGCTGTGGAGAGATGCCGTGCCGTCTGAGAGCTCAGCGAACGTTTGTTAGGTGTTGCGCTGAATCCAAGTCCTCTGAATCTGCAGAGAGCGCTCCGGGACCTGGACATCTGGATATTTATCAATTACAGAGACAGAAGGGGGTGCAGATGTTGCGTCCTCTTCTTGCAGTTCCCAGTTCTGTTGTGGTGACGCTGGGAGGGGTAATTAAACCTCTTTATTAACCTCCGTCGCTGTGGCTGGTGGCTTTGGGTGGGGAGAGGTCCTTGGCTGCTCGGGCAGGATTTTGAGCAATTCCCCATCATTTCAAATAACTCCCTTTGCCGTCCTCTGACTGGAGGTGTCTTTGTCTCGCCCTCCTCTCCCGTTGGTTCCTGGGGAGAGCGAACACCACATGCACGAACTGGGGCTCAGACAAACGAAACCAGCAGGAACCGGCCTTGAAATACAAGGGGGAAAGTGTCGGTTCTTTGTTCTGTGGGTGATAGACGTGGTGGGTGCCCCATCCCTGGAAACATTCCAAGGGATGGGAATGTTTCCAGGTTGGCCGGGGCTCTGAGCAACCTGATCTGGTTGGAGATGTCCCTGCTCCTGGCAGGGGGGTTGGACTGGGTGGGCTTTGAAGGTCCCTTCCCACCCGAACCAGTCTGGGATTCTGTGATAGGCCTGTGGAGCTCCTGGTGCCCAGTTTTCCGTGGCTTCAGGGAAGGCGTTTTAGCGAGTTCCTGGTGGGTTCCCAGTTGAGCAGACTGGTTTGGGCTCAGGAAGTGCCTGAGCTGCCAAGACTGAGAAGATCTGGGGGGAAGAACTGGATTTGCTTGCCTTCTTGTTGTCTGCCCTTGGTGGATTTTGGGGTTTGATGTTGCACTGCTGGATTATCTCAGCTCTTGGTCTGAGCCAGCAAGCAGCCATGCGTTGGAGTGAAACCTCCCGAGAGTGTTTTCTGTCTTCCCACGACAACTCTCGTTTCTTTTTCCTCTCTGTTCGTTAGACATTGCACTTTCTCTACTCTTCGCCTTTTGTCCCTCGGTGTTTATTTCAACTGCTGATGTTTTGAGCTTCCCTTAAGTTTGTTATTTGTTCTTCAGCTCTACATCACCCCTCAACCAGCGCTGTGGTCCCTGCTCTGACCTGAGCCAAGCACTCCGTTCTTTCTTTCAGTATTTTTTTGCCTTACTTGCAGAAATTCGTCGTCGTCCACCACCTTCTGCTCGGTTCCAGCCGTTTTGGACTGGAAGATTTCTAAATCGAGGGCTGGGTTGTGGCAAATTTTCCTTTTGCCTCTTGATCTTGCTGGCATCTGTTACGACTGCATCAGAGCTTTGGTGTTTGAACGTATCCACCAGAAGAATACTCAAGTGAAAGAGATTTTTTTTTTTTTTTTTTCCCCTTCTACGTAGAGGTTAATTGGGCTGTTCCAAGGGAGCATCAACAGGGAGGCACTGAGAGCGTCACGTTTAGGAGTTTTTTGTTGCCGGCAGTGAAGTCTACATCTTGAGTGTCCTCCAAATCCCA
Source organism: Chlamydotis macqueenii (assembly GCF_036417535.1). Lineage (NCBI taxonomy): Eukaryota > Metazoa > Chordata > Aves > Otidiformes > Otididae > Chlamydotis > Chlamydotis macqueenii. Next base: position 83,085,468 of record NC_141559.1, read on the forward strand.
GTTTTCTGCTGTTTTATGAGAGCACGGTGCAGACTAGAAGAGGTTCCTTCACCCTTTGTGGGAACAGAGTCATCTACGAGGATGGACTCGCTGGCTTTCCGTCAGGAACCGCGTACCATTCCCGCACAGCGGCTTCAGGAAGGTCAGCTCGCCGCTTCTGCTTGCAAAAGCCGAGTTGGAAGCGATGCTGGAATTTGAGCAACGCGCTGGGTTTACTCCTGCAAAGAGCATCACGGGCTGCCTCGCTGCTAAAAAAGCGACGAGGAGCCAAAGCTTTCGGAGCCTCCCGTCGCGTGGGGTCACTCGACGTCGTTTTGCCAACAGCGAAGGGCAGGGTTTCCGCTGCCGGAATTACCGGCATCGCTTCTCGCGTCGCCGGGCCTCCTCGTTCGGTCCGTCGGCCGTGATTGATAGCCGCTCCGGATCGCAACGGAGCTGGCAGGAGGCCGGGGAGAGCCGGGGAGCTGGGATTGGCAGCTAACTACATTCGGTTTGAATTAGCATCATATAAATTCTTTCAAAATGGTTTGATTTCACCAGCGGGAATGGAAGAGGGCTCGATACAACGGGGAGAGGAAATTGCGTTTCTGTAACGTTACAGATCTGAGGCCGACGCTGACAAGAGCTGAACGTTTCGTTTTGTGATAATCAGAAGGATCTGTCTTGGAGCGCGCGGAGCCGGCGCTGCGCTCCTGGCCGCCGGTCAAGGACGCGGGGAGCGCGCCGGCCCCTCTCTTGGAGAGGAAGCCCGTGGTGGGGCGCAGTGGAGTGAGACCATCGCGGGGTCGGCCGTACGCGGGAAGCGGAGGGAGCTGTGCAGATGATGAGCGCTCATTGCCTGCTTTCCTTGTGGTTTTTTTTTTTTTTTTTTTTTAAATCTGAATTTTATTACCTACGGTTCCGGGGGAATTTGCTGGGTTCCAAATATTGTTCTTAATTACGCGGCGCTGGAGCGGATGGAAGCAGCTCTGTGCGTTTGAGCTCCTTTTGGACTCCGGCCCGGTGAACCTGCGTGTGCGTGGTGTTTTTCTTGGGGTGGTTTTTTTCACAAAGATCTGAGTTCTGGGCTCGCCAGGAATGAATTACATCTTATTTACACTTGCTGCTACCCGGTACGTGGTTTCGTTGTCTCACTTGGCGTCTGGAGTACGCGCGGCGTGCGGAGGGGGTCACTCAGGACGGTGCCGCACGTGAAGCGTCCAGGGTCAGCGCGACGCGGGGGGCCAAGAATAACCCACCCAGAAGCCGTGATGGGATCAGGTTTGTCAGGACGGCCAAAATGCTCAGCGTGCCGTTCACACAGATGGAGGCAAACCAGCTTTTTTTTTTTTTTTTTTTTTTTTTTTTTTTTTTGCATCACTTGGGTGCGTCATCAGAGCTGGTGCTTCATAGGTGGTCACCTAGGACGGTTTTTGAATGGGTTGGTGTTTCACTTTTTTTATTTTTTGAGGTGATGTTTACTCTTCTTTCCAACAGATATTGGTGCCTGTGTCGTTTCTGAGCCATATAATGTGAGGTTTGTGGGAGCGTATTTCCCCACAGCGGCAGAAAATAGCAACTTGGTGAGGTGAGCGCGGCTGTACGCTGGGAAAACGCGGCAAAACGCTGGACAGTGATGCGCACAACGAAAACACCGATCTGATTTTGGTGGGAATGCAGCTCTGACCGTCAGCTGGAGAGGACGAAACGCTTCGGAGCGGGGATTAACAGCAGCTCCACGCCAGACAGCCGCGTCTCTAAAATCAGTGATTAGATTGAGAGCTTGGATGGCTTCCCTCGCTACACGCGCTGACCGGGAGCCGCTTGCGGACGGCAGTCAGAGCGTAACATCCTGCGCATCCCTTCTCCTGTTCCGCGCGGCCTCTCATGCCCACAGATGGCCCGGACAAAGACCGGGACGCTTCTCCAGTCTAAAAGTTTTCAGGATTGAAATGCAGCTGGCCTTAGAAGGAAAAAAAAATATTGTGGATGGGAAAAGGAGGAGGAGACTTATTTTATTTATTTTACTTTAATTTATTTTATTTCTCCCCCCCAGTTGCTTGGACTGGAGCTGACAGTCGCTAATGGGCATCCGTGTGCCCACTGGGATGCTGTGCCACGTGATGGTGGGGCTGTGCCACAGCTGTGCAGCACCCGGCTGCGTGCTGCGATATTTTAGCTATGTCTGGATTTAAACCTGGTTCTGACCTTGGCTTGCCTGGATTTGGGATGATTGCTTTGGGGACGCAGTTTCTGTGCGTGGTTTGCTCGGTGCCGCTGGTTTCTTTTGCACCTGTGACTGGATCTCAAGTTGCGTTTTTGCTTTGCGTTGGTGGTGAGTCCTGAGCTCATCACTTTAATACTGTTAAAAGCAATTTTGGATATGTTGGTATTGTAGTAAAATTGCTACCAAGCAACTTTTCTGAAGATTAAATTGGAAGCGTCCATTTTTTAAACCTGGCTTATGTTCCACGCTTCTCTGCGTGGTGGCCATGGAAAAATCTGTCTCCGCTCACCTCACCGGCGCGTGGAGCCTGTTTCCTTGGCTTGGCTGCCGGTGTGGTTTCGAGCACTTCCCTTGGTTTTTTGGATCCCGGGATGGTGTTTTGCAACAGCAACTGTCGTCCTGCCCGCAGAGCTGGCGTTGCGCCTCTGCCCCTCTCTGTGGAGTTTGTCCTGTTGACCTTTTTCAGGGTTTCTCCAAAAAGGTTGATGGTCGTGATGGGATTACACGGGCAATGGAGGCGTTAGCGGGTCTGTGGTTCCTGGCCATGGAGGTGTTCTGGTTTTGTTTGGTGAGGGGGGGCCTAAGGTGGCAGCTTCTGTAGGAAACTGCTAGAAGTCGCTTCCCTTTGTTCAGTGGACTCGGCCGGGCCTAGGGCGGACCTGCTGCTGGCCAAGGCCGAGCCGATTGGTAGCAGAATGTCCCGTGATAACACCTCTGTGATAACGTATTTAAGAAGGGAAAACAGGAGAGAGAAAAAAAAAAAAAAAGGAAAAGATGTGAAGCAGCTGAGCGGGGGGCAGAGAGGGGGAGGCGCAAGCTTTGTGGGCCTTGCAGGCCTCACCGGCCTCACCCTCTGGCCTCCTGCCGGGCGGCCGACTGGGCCCAACTCGGCCCGGCCTGGCTGCAAGAAGTGGAGAGGAGATGAGAAGTGAATAAGATGTAAAAAGGATCCTGAGAGGCGTCTGCCAGCCTGTTGTGAGGAACGGCTGCAGACGCCAAGGTCAGTGAAGGAGGAGGGGGAGGAGTAACGCGGCTCCTGGCCAAGATTCCCCTGCAGCCTGTGGTGACGACCATGGTGGAGCAGGTTGTCCCCCTGCAGCCCATGGAGGTCCACGGAGGGGCAGAGATCCACCTGCAGCCCGTGGAGGACCCCACGCTGGAGCAGGTGGAGGCCTGAAGGAGGCTGTGGCCCGTGGAGGGCCCGCTGGGACAGCCGTTCTGGAGGGACTGCACCCGTGGAAGAGATGACCCACGCCGGAGCAGTTCCACGAAGGACTGTGGCCCGTGGGAGGGACCCCACGCTGGAGCAGGGGAGGAATGTGAGGAGTTCTTCCCCTGACGACGAAGTAGCGGCGTAAAACATCGCAGCGGACAGATATGCCGTAGCTTCTGGCTGGTGGCGCATGCCCCAGAAGCACGGGAGAAACGCGGGGATGTGTTAGGACTTTGCGGAATCGAGGTGGGCGAAGGGGCACGTGGCACGCGGTGATCGCACTGTTACTGGGAACTCCTGTCCCCTCCCTGTGCTTCACGTTTAGTGCAAACACGCGCCCGCCGCCCCAAGCCACGTGGCAGGGGACAGAGGGACGTCTTCCCGGTCTCCAGACCCTGCCCGGTGGCCTTTCCATGGCCCGGAAAAACACTTAAAAATGCAGTTCATGTAACGTTCTTAATTATCCTCATCCTTGTCTTTAAACTTTATGTGATCTGCTGCAGCGCGTATGGAAATCGTTTTTGCTTTGTACCCGTATTTTAGAGTAAATCAGATTTCCCTGCCGTTCTCCGGACGCGCTGCGCAGGGAACGTCCTTCTGCAGGCTGGCAGCGGCCGACGCTCTCCAAAGGTGGCGGGAGCCCCGCGCCGGACGTCATCTCCCCCGCCGCGTGGGCTGGACGCGCCGGTGCCGCGCCTGGGCTTAGGCCTCGCCTGCCGGAGATCCCTGCGTCCGCTTGCTCCGCGGGGGCCGAGTTTTGTCAACGTGCCCCAGGACTTCGGAAGGCACAAGGAGTAAAAATCATGTTGTTTATTAAAAGCAAGGAGATGTTGTAGTCTCGGAGGCAGGCAGGGGAGCTTTTGGCAGAGGTTGGGCTGGCGGCGGGGTCTGCGGTGGCGAGTGGGGGTAAGGGGATGGTGCTTTCCACTCCTGGGCAGGTTTGTAAAGCGGAAACGTATTTTCCAGTAAAATTCAGTAGCGAGACCTTCTTAATCCCTGAGCCTGCTGCCTGTCTGCTCGTTGTATTAAAGTATTATGAAAGGAAATGCGTCTTCTGGGGCTGTTTGGATTGGAAGTCTGGTGGCCAGCTCCGGTCTCGGCTTGCAGGCGCTGGGGAGGAGGCCCGCAGCCAGGCTGGGCGCAGCGGTGACGGAAGGGGATGCGGTGGGACGGCGGGGGAATGGTTCGCGTCCTGTGGCTGTCGGAGAGAGGTGTCGCTGTTAGACCTGCGCCAGCTCTGAGATGCCTTCAGGTGCCTTGGTAAAAGTGTTCGTTGGCAGCAGCTTGTAGTGTGTTCGCACCCGTCCTCTTCCTCGCTACCAGGACGGAGATGGAGGAACGGCAGTGACTCCTCGTCCCGGCAACAGGAAAAATTGAAATATGTAACCGCTACAAGTGTTTGTCGCTTGTGCTGGCTCATCTCTGGGTGAACGCTGGCCCAGGCTGCCCAGAGAGGCGGTGGATGCCCCATCCCTGGAAACATTCCAGGCCAGGTTGGCCGGGGCTCTGAGCAACCTGATCTGGTTGGAGATGTCCCTGCTCCTTGCAGGGGGTTGGGCTGGGTGGGCTTTGAAGGTCCCTTTCCCACCCAAACCAGTCTGGGATTCTGTGATCTCAGAGGAGGATGGTGGAAGTACTGCGTGTGGTTGCCGTGCTCTCCGGAAATCGGATCCCACCACCAGACTGGCTTCCAACTCCAGAGAAGAAATGACATCCTAAAAGGGATTCTTGATTGCTTCGCTGTCACTTGTAATATTTTTTTAATTTTTTCATTGACAGCTTATTTTAGGATGGAGAAAGTAGTGATGAAGTCTCCTTGCGCTGCAGGGAATGAAAACTAAAGACGCAGCAGCACGCATCTGCTTGAGACCCTCTGGCTCAAGGGGAGGGAGAAGGCATTTGGCTTTCTCCTTGCCGGTTTGAAGGTGTTTTAGACTAGGGAAACGCATTCCCCACATAACCAAGTGGGTTTTTATAAACAAAACAGAGAACCTAGCAGCTGTAATACGCTCGGATGCTGCGAAGGACGGGTAATTTGGATGCTGTTAGGATGTTTGAGGAGCTTGCTGTCTGCCTCAGTGGAAGATGCAACACAGGTAAAAAGTTTCTGCTGGGAATAGCTGGTTTTTGAATGTTTTTTTTTTTTTTTTTTTTTTTTTTTTTTCCTGCTGTGCAAATTGAGTAGACAGAAATAAATCCTGCCAGTGCTCGTAAATCAAACCTGCGATGATCTTCAGGTGGGAACTGAGCTCGGTCCGGACATCGCGCGTAACTGGGATGGTGGGAGACCTCTGGGCTCTGAATAATTCAGGGACTGGGGCTTAGAGCCGCCTCGCTTAGCGAAAATTAAAGGACAAGGCGCTGAGGGCGGTGTTCATCGTGGGATTATTTTTTTTCTTACAAATGGGTGGCACGTGGCGAAGCAGGCGCTTGGCCGAGCACCCGGACGTGGCGCGTGAGGCTGGAGACAGTTGCACTGGGGCGTGGACAGGGAGGGGGCTTCCCCGTGACCTTAAAATAGATAACGAGCGCTGCAGCACGCGGTGCTAGCCTGCTTTTCCTCGGCTGGGAGCTTATTTTAGGGAGATGTGCGGCTTTGTCTGCAGGGCTCAGCTGCTCCGGTGCCGCCATCTTTGGGAATGGCTGCTGTCGAGAGCCAACGCCGCTGCGTCCGTCTGTCCTCCTTTTCGTGGAATCACGACGGTTTGGGTGGAAGGGGGTGTTGAAGCCCACCCAGTCCAACCCCCCTGCCAGGAGCAGGGACATCTCCAACCGGATCAGGTTGCTCAGAGCCCCGGCCAACCTGGCCTGGAATGTTTCCAGGGATGGGGCTTCCACCGCCTCTCTGGGCAGCCTGGGCTGGTGCCTCACTGTCCTCATTTCCTCCCACTTCTGTCGAAATCCAGATCGGCGTTAACAACTCCTGTATTTCCTCCTCCTCGCTATCTTAGCGCTTCACCTGCAGCAGCCGGGTGAGATGGGCGCATGCTGTCATCGCTTGGTGGGCAGAAGCGCCGACGCACGGCAGGAGGAAGCCGGCGATGTCTGGGATCCGCGACAAGGAGCCGCTGGCTCGGGAAGGATGCCGCCGCTTACGAGGTGCAAACAACCTTCGCCCTTGCTGCCTTCCAGGGAGGCTGGCACATGCCATTGCTCCTTTTTGTTGCTAAACCTTCTCTTCCAACCCCTCTTAACACCGCTTGCGGTTCTGCTAGGCCATAAGACAAGCACCCTGGGAGTTCTCCGTCTAAGCAGACGGCAGTAGAAACAAACACCCCATCCCGTTCTCCTGGCTCTCCAGCCTGGAGGAGCCTTGTTTTCCAGCTCTGACCCCGCAACCTCTCCTCTGGCTGGCAGCGTGCTGGCGATGACAGCGGGAACGGGTCAGCCAGAGTTGAAGGAGGATTGTGGAGGAGCAGCGGCCGGGCTGGGACGCGGTGTTCGGCAGGACGCCCTTGAGGCGAAGCGTTGGAGCTGGGGCGCGTCGCACGGCGTGTTGAACTGGATGCGATGCCGATTCAAACGCAGGGCTTCGGGGTGAGCTGGCAGGGCCCCGCCGTCGCGTCTGCCAGACGGCGTGCGGAGAAACGTCTTGCTGCGATACAGCGCTGGAGTTCTTGTCTTGGCCGGATCGGGCTCTGACGGGGGAAAGCCTGGCTGGGCTGTACGGTGTGCGCACACGGGCGCTTGTGGGTCCTGCGTGAGCCCTCTGCTCGCGTGGTATTTTCATTTAAAGCCTTTTTATTTTCAAAGCCACATGGAAATAATACTGCCTACTTTTCTTCCCCCACATCACGTCCTTCAGCTTCGGGTTACCGCGGACCAGATGTCGGAAAGCGAGCGGATAAGCGAAGACAGGTACCGTCAAACCCCAGCGGGATCCACGCGCCGGCCCAGGGCCGCAGCCACGTCGGACGCTCCGTCACCGCGGGTGGCAGGCGATGTGAGGAGCTCCAACGTCATCGTGGTTGCGCTCTCATTCCGTATCCTCGGGAAGGATGTGCCTTGGTATATTCTCTGAGATGTTTTTTTTTAATCCACGTGTCTCAGTGCTGCTTTAATTGCTAGCTCCAGAAGCTTCAGCCGAGATGCACAAAAAAATTCATTTTAGTTTTGAGATGACCTGCGCCTGAGGTCGCAGGATTGGAGCGAAAACGTGGGTCCCGGCGTGTTCCCGTTCATCCGCATCCTCTTTGTGTGCACAGCACAACCTTGTTGTGTCAGGAGTATTGCAAAACACAGTAATTAGTAAAAAAAAAGTTAAATACTTTGGGTGGGAGCGGTCTGGTACCTGTCTGAGGTCAGCCTGGGCTGTGTGACTCTCCTCCAGCTCCGCAGGCCTGCAGCCCCGCGCTTTAGCGGGAGCGCTGGCAGAGGGCAAGGAACCTTCCTGTGCCTCAGGCGGATTTGGGGAAGGGTTTGAGAAGCAATTGTAGGGGGAAAACGAAAATCACCAGGAAAATGAAGCGGAAAAGCTGTGCCAGAACGTGTTTGTGCGTGCGATGCAGTGGGCGGTTGCTACAGGCGCTGTGCAGGTGAACTGGTCGCCTTGCCTTCCAGCTGCTGCTCCGCTTGTACGCTGGTTTACGCGCATCCCGTGCCAGCGTTCTCCTTTGGCTTTCCGTTAAAAATAAACGGAGCCTTCCTTCTAGGAGTATCTTCTGCTCCAGGGGTTTACTTTTTTAACTTCCAATAGCGTTTTTTATTTTTTTAGAGCTATTCAGAAGCCATTCCCCTTTGGCGTCAGGCGTCGCCGTTTCCAGTCAATGACAGAAACGCTTTCCAGTAAGAGCAAGCGCGGTGTGTTTGGGGTTTGCTGGGGGCTGGCAGCGTTTCCAGCGCCCGGTCCTTGGGTATTGCTGGTGGTTGCAGCTTTGGGCACCTTCATCCTTGGGACTTGGAGCAGCTGTGTCGTTCTCCTTCAGGAGAACCAAGAGATGGTAGGAAGGCCCGGGTTACATCAACGAGGGACGTCTGTAGTGAAAACCAGTTCTGACCGCAGGAGCTGTTCTGGAGTTGTACCAGGTTGGACGTGTGGGCGCCAGCCGATGTGGCACGTTGGGTGGAACCATATTTATTCTTCAGGTAACTTGGTAACTTGGTGTCCCTCCTGTTAACTTGTCCCTGCCAGCCAATACAAGCTTTTGCGTTGGCCGACGGCGTCTGTGAATGTTCGCATCTTCTGGTTTCTTCTTGGTTTTAGTACTGTTTTTCCTTCTTTCCATCATAATTCTGATTATCTTTTTGCTGTCTGTTTTTGCTGCTTTGCCTGCTTCTCGCCTCTTTTCCTTCTTCCCGGCCATGCTTCATTAAAACCTGCAAAATTCATTACTGTCATCTTCTCTAGTGAGAGCTTGGTGAACTCGGTGACGGTGGAAGTGTGACGCAATGGAAAAAGAGTTTGCGTGAGTTTTCCATCTGTGTATTTTAGTGAAGACTTCATTCTTCAGTGTCTGTGACTCGAGGGCTGAGACCCATCTGTGAAGCTACTGAGGTTTGGTCCCTTCTCCCAAATGACTTGTGACAGGACAAGAGGAAATGGCCTCAAGTTCCATCAGGGGAGGTTTAGGTTGGATATCAGGAAACACTTCTTTCCAGAAAGAGTGGTCAGGCACTGGAACAGGCTGCCCAGGGCAGTGGTGGAGTCACCATCCCTGGAGGGGTTCAAAGAACGTGTAGACGTGGCACTGCAGGACATGGTTTGGTGGCCATGGTGGTGTTGGGTTAATGGTTGGACTTGATGATCTTGGAGGTCTCTTCCAACCTTAAAGATTCTGTGGTTCTTGTTCTGTGTGCTGGGCAGTCTGTGTGATGGCTCCTCCGCACCCTTCCTGGGTTTGGTGTCGCCGTGTATGGTCGCAGAGGAATTTTGCGGATTGTCTCCGGCGTGCTGCTTAGCGCGTTTAGGTTTGCAGAACTCGCCTACGACCCGTTTGCTAGGTCAGGGACTGGTTGTGTGGACAGGTTATCGCATGGCAACTGGTTCAGGAAACCTGAGGACCTTACGTTGACTCGCTGATGTGCCTGAGCCTCGTGACCCGTGAGCCAGGTCCCCGTCTCAGAGACGGCCTAGGTGAGCTGTGAAGCCGTTTTATGCCACACCTCTCTCCGATACTGCGATGTATTTAATTGCTCCTGGTAAATCTGCGAGCACCTCAGCCGAGAGCCCTGTGCGGGAGCTCCGTGGCTTGTCCTGCTGCTGGTCCCGTGTGAAGGTACCAGAAAACCAGGATCAAAGACTTTTGTTGTGCATTAATTTGATGCGTTTCCACGTTCAGATGCTTTCTGAACGTCTTCTCCTCGTGCTGTTGCTGTGAGCAGCCGATGTGAGTGCTTTCGATAACCTTTTATTTGTAGCAAAGCTGGCAGAAACGGTTTCTGGGTTACTTCAGAGCTGGTGGTGTTGCCTTCAAGCGGCCTCCGGCCTTGGAGGTGGCGTTAACCCCTCGGCGTATGACGGGACGGGATTGCGCCCGCGCAGGCGTGCGGTGTCTGGTTTGGTTCCTGAGCCCGAGGTTTGCGGCGCAGTTAAAGGGCTGCGGGCGTGGTAACTCGTACACGTTCCCGCTGCGAGCGCGGCTGTCGGAGCCCGGGTTTACGGGCCACCTGCGCGCGCTTTGTGTTTTACACGGGGCCGTGGGCCCCGTAAACCCGGCTATTTAAAACTGAACGGAGCAGATGTTAGTGAAGCGTCTGCAGCGCTGCGCTGTTGTTGCAGCTGCAGCTCTGACGGCTTGTGTTTGCAGCTACTGCAGATGTCATTCTGCGTGGGAGCCTGCCTGGGGGGCGTGCGGACACCCAAAACTACGTGTTATCTTATTCCCGGTGAAGCATCTACGGGTGGAATTGGCCCGGGCACCGTGTTAAGGGCAGGAAGCCGTTCCCTGACCTTCAGAAGCTGTACACGCGTCTAGAGGGGTGAAACAGCCTTGAACCCTTCAGCTGGTTTGCTTTCAGACGCCTCGTAGCCTGCAGCAGAACAAAACCCGGCCTCCGTGATGCTGTGGTCCTGTTCACTGCAGTGAAACCTCAGCACGTAAGATCGGTTGGGTTGGGAAGGACGTACGTGGAGGTCTCTGGTCTAACCTCCTGCTCAAAACCAGATGTTTAGGTCAGGCTGGGTTCCTCAAGGTTTTATCTTGGGAACCACCAAGACTGGAGGCTGCAGAGTCTCTGGGCAACCTGTTTTTCATGGTATCCAGCAAGAACTGCTCTTGGTTTGTTTATGCTTGTTTTACGTCCTCCTCCCACCACGCACTGCTGTGAAGAGCCTGGCTCTGTCTTCTCAACGACCTTCTCGTAGGGATTGAAGGTGACTATCGGGTCACCCTGAAGCCTTTTCCTCTCTACGCTCCCCCAGGGCTTGTGCTCCAGCCCCTGACCGTGTCAGTGGTCTCCACCTGACACATCTGGTCGCTGCCATCCTTGTCCCACGGGAGCTCTGACTGGGCGCAGTATGTCAGACTGGATAGAAGGAGTGATTTTTTTACACTGAGGGCGCTGGAGCACTGTCCCAGATTGCCCAGAGAGGCGGTGGATGCCCCATCCCTGGAAACATTTCAGGCCAGGTTGGCCGGGGCTCTGAGCAACCTGATCCGGTTGGAGATGTCCCTGCTCCTTGCGGGGGGGTTGGACTGGATGGGCTTTGAAGGTCCCTTCCCACCCAAACCAGTCTTTGATTCTAATATTCCAGAAGTGGTCTAACGATCACTGAGGTCCTCGGGATGCGGTGAACAAGCCCTTCTGGTGATGTTTCCAAAGCTTGTATCAAGTAGCTGCTTCCTCTGGCTCCGAGTCCCCAGCTGAAGGATGCTCGGATTCTTGTCACCCTTTTAGTTAAGGTTTTCTCTGGTTTTGGTGAGATCTCTTTTGGGACAGCCGCTAGCTTTGTGGTGTTGCCCTTTTGGAAGGACTTGACCCCAACAGCCCGTAGGCTGAGAGGTTTTGGGTGCTTGCGGAACGTCGCTGTGGAAGGCTCTGCGTGGTGCTGCACATGTGAACCTTACAGACGCCCGGGTCGTGCAGCTGGGGCGAAGCTCGTGCGAAGCACCACGACCCGCCTGCCCCATCACGGTGACAGACGAAGAACTCGGCGTGAGAAGCTTGGTGACGGCGCTGGGAGTCACGCTGGCCCATCCCGTGCGCCCTGTGCGCTGGGCCTCCGACGGGGAGATCCTCGCGTGATATCATCGTCCCGGAACGCAAATTCCTCCCATCTGGTGGGACTTGGATCAGCTCTCCCACCAGCGCAAGCAATAAAAGCTGCTCTCCTGCGGAGGGATGATGGGATTTACGGTGGGCGCACGTGGCCCAGCTCTGGCTCTCGCTCGCCTGTTTTATAGACGCCTCTAAAACGCGAGAGCTCTCCCAGGTGTCCCGAGGCGGTCGAGCCTTGATTCCCAACCTTGCTGTGGGACTGCGGCCAAGGACCGGGCACCGCGCCGGAGGCCATCTCCTCAGCGTCGTCCTTACGGTAGGAAGCCCATGAAGGGCGTTCTGCGTCGTCTTCAGCGGCTGTCCGCGTGTTGTGTGGCGCTTCGCGCTGGCCGCAGGGTCGGTCTGAGGTATCATTTTATACTTTTCTTTTTTTTTTTTTATATAAACAAAGGCCTGACCAGTTTGCTGTTGCAGCTGACTCGGATTTTTTTTTTTTATTTTTATTTTTTTTTGTTTTTAAATAGCGTGGTGGCTCCTGGCTAATAGAGCTTATGGGATGTTAATATCTAAGCTGTGACTCCCCACTTTGTGTCATAAATGGCTTTTTTTTGGGTGCTTTTCCTCAAAAATACAGATTATGGTGTCATGTCCTCTTCTCATCCTGCATCAGTAACATACCCCGCTTGTGCTGGATGCCCCAGCCCTGGAAACATTCCAGGCCAGGTTGGCCGGGGCTCTGAGCAACCTGATCTGGTTGGAGATGTCCCTGCTCCTGGCAGGGGGTTGGGCTGGGTGGGCTTTGAAGGTCCCTTCCACCCAAACCGTGCTGCCATTCTCACGTTACAGACATTGCATTTTAAATGCTCGTCGTCTCCTCTTCCTCGGAGACCTGCCGTGCCGAGCGTCAGCCGGGCGGGGGCACAGGAACGTCTCCGCCGCGCCAGCCCCCGCGAGGAGCTGCTGCCCGACGGAACGCTGACAGAGCCCTTGCTCGGCGGCGCGCGCGGTGCCGCTGGAAGGGAACGGCAGCGGTGTGCGCGTGGGTGGGACAGCTCGTGCGCAGCTGAGCCTTTATTACAGGCACACACCTTTTTGGAAATGCTCAGTGATTTTCTTTTTTTTTTTAAGTATTTATTTGCTTTGCTCCTTTTTCAGCCCAATTCTTGTTGTTTACTGCTTCCTGCACCCGACGGTTTCTGATTGCCTCTAAAAGTAATCGTAAAAAAAAAAATACCCTGCGCAGACCAGGCTGCTGGCACGCCTTCAAGGCGTTGTTTGTGGGCCGATGTTCTTGCTTTGCTGAGAGAAAGTGAGCGCTTTAATGGCTTCCACGTTTCACAAACCTCTCCGGCTTGGATGTGAAGTGCTGTGGCATTTATTTGAAGATGCTTCTCGCTGCTTTTGGGGAGAGGCTGATTGGAACGCTGGCGGACACTGCTGTGGCCCTGCCTCTGAGGTGAGCTCAGCGTGTCTGACACGTTGAAGGTCAATGGTGGTGGGAGGTGAGGACCTTAGCGCTGCCCAATGTGCTGTGGGTGAGTTGTGCTCTGGGAGGGAGTGATTTTGGAAGGAAATGGGAGGTGAGAAAGAATCAGCTTTGCAGCCTGGGCAGGTTCCAAGGAGACCCCAGCATCAGAAGGACGTGGAGCTGTTGGAGAGGGTCCAGAGGAGGTCACGCAGATGCTGAGAGGGCTGGAGCAGCTCTGCTGTGAGGCCAGGCTGAGAGAGCTGGGGCTGTTCAGCCTGGAGAAGAGGAGGCTCCGGGGAGAGCTGAGAGCGGCTCCCAGTGCCCAAAGGGGGCTGCAGGAAAGGTGGGGAGAGACTCTTCAGCAGGGCCTGCTGGGACAGGACAAGGGGTAATGGTTTCAAAATAGAGGGAGGCAGATTCAGATTGGATATTAGGAAAAAACTTTTACGCTGAGGGTGGTGGAGCACTGTCCCAGGTTGCCCAGAGAGGTGGTGGATGCCCCATCCCTGGAACCATTCCAGGCCAGGTTGGCCGGGGCTCTGAGCAACCTGATCTGGTTGGAGATGTCCCTGCTCCTGGCAGGGGGGTTGGGCTGGGTGGCCTTGAACCCCGCCATTCCACCCAAGCCATTCCATGATTCTATGATTTCAGAAACCTTAGAGAGACGCTCTGCTTCCCCTTCGCCTTACAAAGCTCTGCTGCAGTGCACGGGTCCCTGGTGCTCCAGCTCTAACCTTCTGCCATCTCCACGGGCAAGTTGGAAACACGTGTTGTGATGGAGCCGCCGGTGACAGCTCGTCCGTCCTCCGATTTGCCCGGCCATCGAAGACTTCTCGATCACCTCATCCGTGTATCCCTGCAAGTTGTGTCTGTTGCTGTTGCTCGTGGCATGATTCATGTTCCTGGCCACTTCTGTTTAAGTTCCAGGCGAACGGGGGAGTTGGTAATCTTCTCCGCGGAGCCTCAGGAGGGAAACCCGGTGGCTTGTCCACTTTTTATAAGACTGCTGCTTTATTATTTATTTAGCTGTTCTTGTACAGCCAACTGCAATGCCCTTTTGGAGCAGAGGGCTTCTTAGCTGGCGTCCCTTTGTCCTTTCTCCTTCCCGATCCCCTTTGGCAGAGGCACCCATGCGAGGCCAGCCCTTGAGGGACACATCGACACGCTTTGGGGTCGGGGTGTCGATAGTACGTTGGTCTGTTGGGTTGCTTCTATATGGTTTATTTTTTTTTTTCCTGGCCCTGTGGAATATTTAGGCTTTGCTCATGGTCTTATGTTGGGAAACAAATGAGGCACGGCTCATGTTGACCCCTGGTAGCTTCTTCTCTTGTTTTTCCATTTTTGGATGCTGTATTAGTGTCATGGAGTGGCTGTTCTTGGAGATGATGAGGGGAACCCAGTGTCTGCTCCCTTTCTGCATCTCTCTGGTTCTCCTTTCCATGACCTGGGTTGGCAGTGAGGTGACATCTGGAGCTGAGGACACCTTGCAAGTGGCAGATGAGCTGCAGATGTTTAACGGCACAGATCTGCTGTGAGGTGGAAGTAGCTGCTGGTGCCACGTTGGCTTTAAAATAGTTTAATATCTGATTTTAAACGTTGACAGTCGATGTTTTTGCCTCCTGTCTGACCTGACGGTTCTTTTTACACCGGGGGACAGAGGAGGAGCTGGAAGAGAAGTGGCAGGTGATAAATTCTGGTTTTAATCATGACTTAGATACAGGCACGCTGGTTTTGCTGTCCGGGTTTCTTTGCTTTAGGAAAGCTGAAGAAGGATTCTGTACAGGCCAAGCGTGGCTGTAGTCCGTGTAGGCTGGGCTTTGCGTGTGAGTCCCCTTGACAAAGTGAGGCCATGCTCCGCTTCTGGCGGGCACTGCTTTCTCTCCAGGCCTTCCTCTGTCGTCAGAGAGAAGCAGAAGAGAATCCCATGGGTAGAAACAAGTGCGGCTTTGGGCGAGTTCCTTCATGGTTGATAAAGAAGCAGCGATTTCTTCAGGAGTCTGGAATTCTGGAAATACTCAAGGAGGGATGGATCAAGTAACCGACAGCCAGAAGTTGAGAAGGATGTCGTGGTCGGATGTGCGGATGAGGAGCTGACGCGATGTCCGTGTTCGTAACGTCTCTGAAGCTGCCGCGCTGGTGGAGATTTCAGAGGGATGTAAGGAAGAGTCTGCCGACAGCGCTTATCTGTCGGCATTGCGTGCTCGTTACGTGGCCTCAAAATAACGAAGGCGGTCTGTAAATTAAAATGATATGTCACTTATGTGTCACTAGGTGCAATGCGTGTGTTGCCACTAAAAGCACAGAAATGATCTAAATGAGAAGTAGTCATTTTATGACAGTTGTTAGGCTTAGGCTTGAGTCTAAGTGCTAGAAGTTTTTCAAGTTTCAGGGAACTTCCATTCCACCAAGAAAAAAAAAAGTTATTTTTATCTGGTGGCCACTTCATGGTGTAACAGAACGAAAATGCGGGGAAAGGCGACGTGTGGAGGTGTGCGGGACCGAGGCTGGGTCGCGTGAAATGCTGTAACAGCGGCTTTGGGAGAGCAGTTTGCCGTGATCGCCCTCGTGGAGTTTCAGATTTCGGGGCAGGTTTGTGTGAATTCGACAGTTGTCTGTGCAAGTCCAGCCTCGTAACGTCCGGTACCCGGGCAGGGCGTGGGGGAGCAGGGCCGGGAGAGGTGAGGAGCTCCACGGCTGGTTTCCCATCTTGGCATCGGGCTGGATCCTAAAGAAAATCCCTTGGGAATGAAGAAATAATCCCTTTTTGACTGGTTCACCTTGAGCAGAAACGTAAGGGCGTGCTTGGGTGGCGGGGCTCGGGGTTGCTCCCTCACCTCAGTTTGTTAACGCTCCGGGTCGAGAAGCTTGGGATTCCCGTCGGAACACAGAAAGCAAGTGGACAGCGTACCCACGTGCTGCTGTAGGACTCCAAAGCCTCTGTAGCGCGTTAACGAGGATCCAGCGAGAGAGTGCCGCTGTAAAAGCACGCGGGGTGGGTTTTAATTTGGCGTGATAATTAGCGCTGCTAATCACGGCCGACTCTTCAGGCTTCCAGAGTCGGTTCTGCGCAGGTGGCCAGATGCTGATTGCTGTTGACTTCTGCTCCCCTAAACCCTCCGTCACGCAGCTGGAAACGATTGAAGGAAAGCCCATGTTCTTTTGTTTAACGAGACAAAGCCTATTGTGAGCTGGAGCAGCGCCTGAAAGATGGTTTCTGCTGTACCGCACCGCGGGACAAAGGGCTGAGCGCTTCGTTTGAAAAACGACTTCCCCGGGCAGAGGAACCCGGCCGTTGTAACAAAGGTGACGTGCGAGTGGAAATTGTTCCCCGGTACGCGGGGGACGGAGCGTACGATGCTTCGCTGAGGCCAGTCGGTGAGGCTTTCTGGTTTTGGAACTCCTTAAAAAAACAAGATAAATTAAAAAAAAAAAAAAAAACAAAAAAGAAAACCCCAACGTTCCTGCGTCTCTGCCCGTTACTTCTTCTCTGTCTGCCTGCACAAAGCTGCTCTGCTGGCAGGAGCGTCGTGCTCGGCCCGTGTTGCCCCACGCGTGTCTTCAGGATCCACCCCTTGCGTGTAAAATGTTCCGCTGCTCCTTCGCTTCGTCGTTTCTAAATTGATCTCCTCATTGTCGGTGGCCTTCCCGTGTCCTGTAGATCATCCAGACCTACGTGAGCGGGTGGAGAGAGGATCGCGGAGGTGCCCGGCCATCTTCTGGGTCACTTGGTGGGCATCGCTCCGTTCCCAAGATGCCGTTTCTCAGTGGTCAGATGGATTTTGGCTGGGGCGTAACACTGCGATCGCAACTGAAAGTCTTCTGGAGTGGGCAGAGTGTCTGGAGCCATGAGCGTAACCTTCTTCTGAGTTTCCCTGCGGCGCTGAGGTGCCGGTTTTTGGGCAGGTAGACCCTGAGGTGTTGTGTGGCGTCATGCTTGATGACCTCCCGTAAGAAATACCTTTCGATCCCTGCTCAGCTGTGGGAATCCCGTACCTCGTAGGCTCGAGGGTTGTCACCACCATGTGATGCTTTGGCTGCGTTTGAGGTTCAGAGTGTGGAAAAACACGATTTCACCAGAAATTTTCATTTGAAGAGAAGTTTCACTGCAGGAGAAACTTCTGAAATGAAACGGTGCTGCTGGGACTTTGCTGTGGAAGGAGCACGGGCCTGCTGCCGTGTTGTGTTGATTTGGCGTGTGCACGCGCGTGGTTCTGAAGGGCAGAGTGACACTCCCAGCATTTTTGGCTCTCTCACTCCGACTTTACCCGTCGCAGAGTTTGACCGGCTGATCTGAGGCTTTAGCCGGTGGAAACCACTTCAGTGGCTCCTGCGAGCTCTGAGGATTATCGAGGTTGGGGCCCAAGGAACGCTCAAACTTGAGCAATCAATCCCTTATGTCCCGTTCCGCTGGAGACCGAGGACTAAAGGCTTTCCTTGGTTGACTTCTCAGACCAAACCAAACTATTTTTAAAAAAAAAAAAACAAAAACCCATCATTCCTTTTAAGTTAAGAGCATAGCAAAGGGGACTGGGAGTGGAAAGCCTTGAGACCTAAAGTTGGAAGCAAACGTGGGCTTTGTGTAAGAGGTGTGAGATATCTGATGGACCTGGCTGCCTTGCTGGTAGCTCTAGGTTTCCACCCATCTGACGGTCATCTTTTCTTGTGGTTTCTCTTCCCCTCCTTGTATTTCTGAGCCGCCAGCTCGCTCCTCCACTGTGTTCCCAGACTTGTTGAGGAGCTTTGCTCTGTGACCTTGGCTCTCATGGGTTTGGGTGTTGCAAAACAAGGGAGCAGCCACGGCATGTCTGGCCAGAGGTCTCCTAATTGCAGCTTCCATGGGTCATAAGCTTCATGTTAAGATAAGCTGCAGGACCTGGTGAGATTTCTGTTACAATAACGCAACGCAGAGCCGTTAACTACAAGAGACGGCGTGAACCACCAAGGTGGGAGAGGTCTTGCTTGCTGGGTACCTGAGCAAGGAAAGCGTGAAAGTGAGGAAAACATAAAAGCCAGGAGAGCATCTGCCGGGAGGAGCGTTCTTCCGAGCGTTCTTCTACTGACTGCAAAACATGAATTTTGCAATAAATTGGCATTTGTGCCCCTGGGGTCACTTGCATGGCTGTTGTGTGTGAGTTGGCCATATTTAATTAGATTCTTGGAAGGCTTGATTGCAATTAGTGGTGACGGGTACCCGAGGAGAGCCTTTGGAAGTGCCGTAGCTGAGGGAAGAGGCTGCAGAAGTTTGTGTTATCGAATGTTGGAGAACCTGTGGGTTGGGATTTCTGCAGTTGCGCTGCTGTGGCAGGTGGGGCTCGTCCTGCTTGGACACCAAAATCCGTCAGCCGCGAGACTGAAATCCTTTAGGAACGGTCTCACCAGCTCTGATGGTCACCAAATTCCTCATTTATTTTGCTTTCATCCCTGTTAATTGCATTAGAGCCTGGTGCTTAATTTCTGAAGCCGGCAGTTTAATATCCCTTCCAGGTGTCCCTCGCGTTGGCCCGTCTCGTGTCTCTTCTCTGAGCTCCGTTGCTGTAACTCATCCCTTCCAGTTTTTTGAGAAGAGCGGAGGCTGACCGATGAAACCGCTTTATAGGATGATTTTTTTAATACAATAAATCTCAAATCGGGGTTACTGGTGAGGGGCAGCCTTTTGTAGTGCCTGGATAAATCCGTTCCAGGACTGTGAGCAGGCGTGTGTTTACGTTAGTGTGTTAATTTCTTATATTTGGGGAGTTCTGATCCATGGAAAAACAAACTAATGAAAGGGGTTTTATTCTTTTTTTTCCTCTTTCTCTCTCTCCATAAATTAGAAACATTCACTTTTGGAAAAAAAAAAATTGTGAAGTTAAAGGCAAAATTATGGCATTTATTATCTTGAATTTCCATGACTGGTTAATTTTGACTGTGCGTGGGTGGCTAAATAATCCTTCTGTTTCCGAAATCTTCCCGAGGAATTCTTTGTTACTGCAGCGAGACAGACGCCCGCTGCGGAAAGTTGAAATGGTCAACCTAAATCCTCTCCTGCTGCCGGGCGCCGGGTCGGCTGCGAGGATGGCGGATAAGAAGCGTTTGCTTAAGGGATTTTTCATTTCCGGCACGTCAATCCTCGTCAGGACTGCTGAGCGGCTCGCAGCTCTCCCGTGGAGGAAGGGACGTGTGCTGGGGACGCCGGGTCCGTAGGGTTGAGGCTTCTGCTTCACGCAGGAGTCTTTGTGACTATGGAGAGCGTCTTCTAGAGACGAGTGTGGGTCTCTTCTCCCAAATGACTTGTGACAGGACAAGAGGAAATGGCCTCAAGTTCTGTCAGGGGAGGTTCAGGTTGGATATCAGGAAACACTTCTTTACGGGAAGAGTGGTCGGGCACTGGGACAGGCTGCCCAGGGCAGTGGTGGAGTCACCATCCCTGGAGGGGTTCAAAGAACGTGTAGACGTGGCACTTCAGGACATGGTTTGGTGGCCATGGTGGTGTTGGGTTGATGGTTGGACTTGATGATCTTGGAGGTCTCTTCCAACCTTAAGATTCTGTGATTCTCTGCAGGTGTTGGTGGAGGGACCACCAAAATTACTTGCATTTTTCCAGATCAATCTCTCTCTCTTGATCATTTGTTTTTATTCTGAAGCCTTTCAAAGCCAGAAGGAAGCGTCATGGATTGCTTTGCTCTTTGCCGATCCGTGGTCCTCTCTGGACCAGACCAGGTAGTGGCGCGGTAGCAGGACAAACCTGTGGTCAGGAGACGCAGTCCTGGTGCTTTCCCCTCCCAGAGCAAAGGTTCGGAAGGGAGGCAAGAGGTGAAGTGTCAACTTCCCCCCGGCTATCAGACAGCAACGAGAAGGTCGCGATGGTTGAAACCAGACTGGAGGAACGGCGTCCGCCGGCCACCCAGGCAGCGTCCTGATAGCGCGATCCGGACGGAGGCTTGGAGCGCGCTGCAACCCGATTCGGGGCAGCTCCGAGCCGTTTAAATTTTTTATCCTTGAGGGGCGGAGGGGGCAAACGACATCCTCCGGCTGGGATTTCGTCCTGGCTGAAACAGCAGCTCCCGGCCAGGCCGGCTCGTCTGCCGGCCGCGCGGCCCTTTTGAAAGCGGAGGCTTTTGGGAGTTCAGCGTTGTGAATACCTTGGGCTCGCTGGCATGTGCAGAACAAATGTGAATCAAACACACCAGTAATTCCTTCAAGAGCCGCGCGTATTGATGTGGGAGCGCAGCGCTGCGCTGTTTACAATGGCGAGTTCGGGGGATTTGGGCTTTGCTGGGAAGCTGACAGCTTGCGGTCCCCAGCAAAATTTCTGCCTTTTGTGGGATGAAAGAATAAAAGCCATGCTCTTGAAATGGTTATTTAGAAATGATTGGAAAGTTTGTTCCCTTTCCAGGCGGGGGAGAGCCTGCCAGGGTTGCGGTTGCTGCGATGGTGAAATTCTGGATGTGAAAAGAATCCCAGAAGTCTGTTTGCATTAGAGTAACAAGATAAAGAACCTCGCGGAGCCTTGCGGGGACCCAAATGAAACGCAGTTGTGAACAGATCGCTCTCGCTGCCTTTCTCACGGGTGAGGCCTCGGGGATCTCCAGCTGAGGGGAATCGCTGGGAGAACGGAGACGGCTGGAGACGCGGAGCTTGGCCACGGCTTGGGAAGGGGGCGGGAGACGCCACCAGGGAACCGGAGCAGGGCAAACCTGTGGAAACGACCAGTCTCTGGTCTTTATTTACTGCCATCAGGTTTTTTTTTTTTAGGCACTACAGTGGTAGTTCTGCGCCAGCCTGCACGGTTTTCTCCCCCGTCCCTTCCTTGGTCACCCTCGGCGTTTGCTCGCTGGCTTCCGGCCCGCTTGGCCGTGCTTGGAGGTGGCACGTGTGAACGTGCGGTGCCTCACCCGGGGCTGGGGAGGAAATCTGTGCCCAAAAGGAGATAATAAATAATGCTGGTTTTTTTTTTTTTTCCTTTCATTCTGTGTCAGAGGCTTTTGGCTTAGCGCAAATTTGGTGGAGAGACACTGCTGGGCAGTGGTTGCTGCCTTCTCCGTAAGACCAGGCGCAGAGAAGAATCTGCGCTGTAGGAAATCGGACAATGCCGCTGCCGCATCCGGACCGCGTTCCCGGTGCCCGATGCGTCCCCTTCCCCACTCGGCCACGATAAACCCGATCCTGCTCTGGGATCGGTGAAGTTAACCCCGCTTTCTGCTCATGGTGCCGTGCAAATGAGCGGAAGCCTGGGTTGTCCGTGAGGGTGTTGGCTGGTGATGATCAGTGGTAACATGGACAAGTTTGGAGGCCTTTTTGTGGAGAGGATCAGTCTTATTTATTGGCAATAAGTGGTTTTACGGAGGCAGCGCCTTGATTTTGTCCAGCTATTGGAGGAGTAGGTGGCCTCCTCCAGATGTTCATGCTGCGAGACACACATCTACAAGTGAACTCCGTTTTGTGTTCAGTACGTACCGCGTGCTGATTCTTCCAGGTGCTGTAGTTTGCGTTTGTCATGCTGACAGCCGAGGGCTGGATCCCGCAGAACGGGAACGCGCTTGCTCTGTGGCAGAGATCCTTGCCCGAGAGCGGCGAGATCCCATAACCCTGGGCAGAGTTTTGGCCGGTTTTTGGAGTTTGTGGAAGGAGAGGTAGTCCAAACGTTTGGACTTGGCCGAGAGGTCGTGGTGTTGGATCGCTGCCCTCGGTACTGTTTTCTTCCAAGGTGTTAGTAGTTATGCCCTCTTAGAGGGGCACGTGATTATTTTTCTCGTAGGTGGCTCTCAAAGGGCTCAGTTGGGTTTCAACAACAATTTTGTGGAGTACGTGAAGGCCTTTCCATCTTTTATTTTAAACACGAAGGCATATCTGCTCCTCAGTCCTCTGGTGAGCATCAACTGCCAATGGCACGTGGCCCCAGGAGGTGACCTGAGGTCCCGGCATGGCGGTGTAGTCTTCCACCCACGGTGCCAGCGGGCCGATGTGTGGGGCTGGAGTCTCATCAGCTCAGCGGGGCGAGGAAAAGGACACGTCTCGTCCCCTGATGTTGCAGTGTAGGTGGTGTCACCCTTCCTGGAAGGTTCCTCCTCGCTCTGCTTGTGTCTGCCTTCAGAGTGGACCAAGCCAAGTTTGTTCCTGATGCTGCTCGGAGTTTGGTAGGACACCAGAACTGAGTGGTAAAGCAAGCGGTGTGTTTTTTCCCAGGTCTGTTTTGAGACTTGTGTAAAATCCACTGAAATGGGGAAAACCCAACGTGAGAAGAGGAGGGAAGGGTTTGGCTTGGGGTCCTGTGCGTGCCCCTGCCCTCTCCTGGGGAGCACGTTGCCGCTCAGCAGCTCGCTGGACTCGCTCGGATCTCCCACAAATCACTCTGAATGTTGGGATGTTTGACCAGCAGCCCGTTCCCGTGATGTTCCCTATCTCCGAACCACCTTGATCTCAGCTGAGACCGTGACCTGTGCCAAGAGGACGTCGTGGTGGCAGGCACAGTGATGATGGCATCCAACAACCCTGCGTGTACTTGGACGCTTATCCCAGCATCGCCGTGGCTTGTCCGAACCGACGCCGCTCGTCACCCGAGCCCCCTCTTGCTCGGAGCGGGAGGAGCCGCTCGTGTCCCCGCTGCGGCGTGCGTCTCCAAGGGGCGTGATGAAGGAGCAAGGCAGCTTCCAAGTGGCTTGGGTTTGTTTTAAGTTGCGCAAGGACGCAGCGGCGTCGGGTGCCAACTATTTGTTTGCTTCTTTTCAGATCTAACATAATGAGTTTGTTTACAAGCTTCAGAAGGAACCCATCTGATCGTTTGGAGAACATCATCTCTCAAACCATCGCTTATGCAACAGAATGACCTGGGTAGCTTTTGCACCCTGGGTTTTTTTATTTTTATTAAAAACCCCTGAACTTTAGTCTTCCAGCCCCAAAGAATAATTGCATTGTCTCATCGTTTGTTGTTGATTCTCTGGTGAATTCTTGTGGATCGTTGTAAGTGTCTCATTTGTGGTGATACTCTGTGTTGTGGTGGACCAAGGCGTTAACGACAGTACCTGCGTGGTCACCGCGGGGGTGAACGACCTGCAAGCCGGGTCGGCGGTCGGCTTGGAGAAGAGAGCTTTGTGCGGGTTCAAGGGCAGGGGCGGCGCTGAACACGGCTCCTCGTGTTTGCTTTTACACGCTGAAGTGCGTAACGGAATTAAAAACCTGCTCCCCGTAACTCTGTCTGCTCTCTGGCTGTGGCCTCAACAGAAGCTGTGAAAACTCGTACGGAGGTCAGGTGTAGGACAGTCCATGCTGAGGGGTTTGGGCCCTGATGTTCTCCCCTTTCCTAAATGGTTGGTGTGCAGCTGGATTCCCGTGCCTGAAATCCTTTGGAGCTCTTCCACTCAGTTTTACTTGATGGAAACATCTGCCATGTGTCACTTGTTGTGCTTTTATTATTCTAATTTTAAAAAATTTCTTTCTTTATAAAGAACCTGAAGCCTTTCAGATTAACGGAGAACTGTCCTTAACTTTTGGGAACGGAGGAGTTAAAATAACTCCTCCCATGTTAGCATCTTCACCCGTCCTGCACTAGGACTGGACTTTGTGGGATGCCTTGGTCATGGCAATCCTTAATAGATCCGGGGTCAAACACTACCAGCGTTGGATTCATGGAACAAGATGGTGCCCATCCTTTGGTGTCTTTTAGGCCGCTGTCCTCCTTGGGAGCGTGTCAAAACAGAGTTGTGGTGCATGTGTCATCGTCAGGGACCTGCTCTTCGCTGACCCCACCTCGCACGGTTGGGTTGGAGCAGGTTGTCTCCAGACCTCGGTGGTCCGGTGATCCGTGGCTTGCTGGAGAGCGTTACGGGCGGTTCGTCCCTCTGCTGTTGGGCAGTGAGCGTGGTTAGGGTGCGTGGTGCATGGTGGACAGGGCTAGATGGCGTGCAACGTTGCATGGGGGACCCAAGAGTGTTGTGAGAAGGTTGGCAGCTGCTTGGTATCACGTTCAGGTAGACTTGGGCTCCCATCACAATCCATTGCGTGGTCCGGTGCCGCTTTCTGAAGGCAGTGCGCGTACGGAGAAGGAGACTCTGTCTCCAGACTGCTGACCCCAGGTCCAGGAGGTTAGGAGTCTGGTGTTGATCGGTCTTTTCAAATGCGGTGTTGTGAGACATGGAAATGCTCTTGCCCGTTGTTGACTTGCACTCTGTTTGTCCCCTTCCTGTGGCTTTCAGAAAAAAAAATCTCATCATCCCACTGACTTGTCTGACCTCCGCTCCTCCCTTGTTCCGTTCTCGTTCCAGTCCTCTTGGGAGGAAGCTGGAAGGCCAATCTTTTGACTTTTTATCACGCTACTTTGCTGATTATTGTTTATTTCTCTTTATTTTTTGTTTGTTTGCCGACTGCAGCTGCCTCTAAAACACAGAATGTTTCTTTAAGCCTTTGAATTCCTCATCGGTGGCAGGGTTGAGCCGCTGTGAAGCGTTGTGCCGGGGGAGCTGGCCGGTGTCCCGACGGCAGCGCAGAGCTTGACTTCAGAGGGGTGGAAACGGTGGAGAGAGACTTCCCTGGTATTTGTGAAACGAGAGCACTGGTTTTTTGGTTTCTGCTGAAGTGGTGGAAGACTTGAGATGGGTGTTCACCGCTGGCTCCTGTACCAAACTTGTAAGGTTATAAACCAGAAAACATTCCTGCAGCTTGGGGAAAAAAATGTCGTCTGGGTTATTGCCGTGCTGATTTGGGAGGGGTTGGGGTGGGTGGTGCCTGGAGGTGCCTGTTTGAAGAGCGCCTTGGGAGATATTTCAGAGAGGTGGGCCCGTGCAAACCTCATGAAGTTCAACCAGGCCAAGTGCGAGGTCCTGCACCTGGGTCGGGGCAATCCCAGGCACAAATCCAGGCTGGGCTGAGACTGGATGGAGAGCAGCCCTGAGAAGGACTTGGGAGTGCTGGTGGGTGAGAAGCTCAACATGAGCTGGAAATATGCGCTCACAGCCCAGAAAGCCAACGGCATCCTGGGCTGCATCAAGAGGAGCGTGGGCAGCAGGTCGAGGGAGGGGATTCTCCCCCTCTGCTCCGCTCTGGTGAGACCCCACCTGGAGTACTGTGTCCAGCTCTGGAGCCCCCAACACAAGAAGGACCTGGACCTGTTGGAGAGGGGCTCTGAGCAACCTGATCTGGTTGGAGATGTCCCTGCACCTGGCAGGGGGCTTGGACTGGATGGGCTTTGAAGGTCCCTTCCAACCCAAACCCTTCCATGCTTCTATATTTCCATCTCCTGGGAATTCTGATTTAGTTTCGGCTGAAGCAACGCGCGGTGGGAAACGCTGTGATGGAGAGGGAGGCGGCGGTGGCGTAGATCTGGGTTAGCTACGCGGCCACCGCTTGGCTGCTCCACATTCTTTCTGAGGAGCTGATGGCTGTTTCTGTTTTTAATCTTCGCTCCTATTACATAACTCCAAATATTTTCCTGTTTTGATGTCTGTTAGAATTACAAATTGCGGGACGCGACCCAGTGCAGTGGCTTGCGCGCGGAGCGCAAACCTCCTTCCAACGTTCCGTTACGTAACTCCACATATTTATAGGTAAAGTCATTCCGTCGTTCCGGGCCTCTGCGCTCCCGCAGGATTTGCCACGGAGAAGTGGCGGGCGGGGGAGCGAGGAGTTTGTGTTTAGGAAGGGAAAGGTCAAGAAGAGAGCGTAGAAAGGAGGCCAGAAGAGAAGAAACCGCGGCGGAGCACAGTCAGATAAAAGGGCAGGAAGGCTGCCGGCTGCTTCTGGGAAGCTGTTGCCAAACCCCAGCGTCTGTATCTCTCTTGGCTGCCCACAAAGGTGTCCGTGTTCGAAATGAGAAACGTGGGCGCTGTCGTTCTGTTTGTCTTGGAAACATGGTCCAAGGAAGGTGGTGTGACTGTCCCTTGTGTCTTGCACCCTGCTGTTTCTGCTGACTTTTGGTAGCTCAGACCTTTTACCTCCGGCTTGGAGAGCAACTTTATCTCCTTTATCCTTCCTGGGAATTTTAACCACCTTAATTCCTCTTTTTTCCCCCCCATCTCTGCACCACTTTCTTCTTGTATCTTAGACCTTTAAAAATTCCTACTGCAGTCTTGCAGCAAGAGTTTAACTTCTTGGCATCTAAATTGTAACTTATGACCTTCTTGGAGGGCGACCAGGCAGCTGTTACTATTTACTACAGACATGTCTGTGGCAAATATGACTTGCTGCAGAAATATCTGTAGCGTTTTTTATCACCTTTTGCACTGGAGGGGGTGCAGGATGCTCACAGTTTTCCTGAGGAAGGTGATGTCCCCGTGCCAGCAGCTACATCTACAAGACCACAGTCTCTGAGCATGTTTGTAGAGGATCTCCCCAGCTCAGGAGCTCCAGAAGTGGTGTAGAACCTCTTTAGAGTTTGAAGCGCACGCTTGAAAATGGACTTGTATGAGCAGAGCACCTCAGAAGGTGAGGAGATCACGAAGACCATCTTGGAAGATTGAGACCTAGTGGCCTGGCATGGTGCTACAGGAGGAATGTCCTACTGTAGGTAGGTTCCTAACCTGCAACATGCATGGCCTTGTAATCTTACAATTCACCTCGAATACTGCGTGCAGTTTTGGGCCACTCAGTACAAGAAGGACGTTGAGGTGCTGGAGCGCATCCAGAGAAGGGCAAGGAAGCTGGTGAGGGGTCTGGAGCACCAGTCTGATGAGGAGCTGCTTGAGGGAACTGGGGTTGTTCAGTCTGGAGAAGAGGAGGCTGAGGGGAGACCTCATTGATCCCTACAACTGCCTGAGAGGAGGGTGTGGGGAGGCGGGTGTAGCTCTCTTCTCCCAAGTAACTTGTGATGGGATGAGAGGAAGTGGCCTCAAGTTGCATCAGGGGAGGTTCAGGTTGGATATCAGGAAACACTTCTTTACGGGAAGAGTGGTCAGGCACTGGAACAGGCTGCCCAGGGCAGTGGTGGAGTCACCATCCCTGGAGGTGTTCAAAGAACATGTAGACGTGGCACTTCAGGACATGGTTTGGTGGCCATGGTGGTGTTGGGTTGATGATCTTGGAGGTCTCTTCCAACCTTAAGATTCTGTGATTCTTACTGAGGAGATTTATGGTAGAGCGTTTATTGGGAACCTGGTGTGTGGCTGGTGACAGCTGCGGGGGATTACACTGGAGGGACTTATTTTAAAACAGCTCTGACAAAAATGTGTGGCCGGAGAAAGGCCCTTGCGACCTCCTGCAGCCCTGTTGCTCAGCATTTATCCTTTTCAGTATTCCAAAAGGATAAAAAAAAGCTGTTCATTTAATTTCCTTCCTTTGAAGAGCCAAAACCAACAGTGTAAAACCAGACACATGTTGGGAAAGAAGTCGTTTCAACCCCTCGCCCCCCTGTAGGAACGACGTGATTGTTGACATTTTCCGTTGGGTTTCTGCTGTCAACCTAGCTAATCCTAAACAAGAGCAAAATTAGCACATTAACCCCGGGCCGTTACACACACGTGTCCTGCCCTTGGGGAAGTGGAAGGCGTTCTCTGCAGAAGCGCTGGTTTTAAGAGCGGCGCGCGGAGCGACACAGCTGGGGAAGAGTTGCTCTTTGCTGGCTGTGGCGGGCAAGCTGGCGGTGATAAGCTGTCAGGAGACACATGGAGAGTTTGCCTCCTGGTGGTCCCAAGTGCTTTTCACGCTGGCTTTTGTTTCTCCTGTCCTCACCGACCCCGTGTTGACCCTCCTTTACGATCCCTCATCTTCTCCGTGGAAGTGACTGCTGTTGGGAGTGTCCTTCTGCGCATGATTGGCTACTTCATGGAGCAGCGGAGGACGGGATGGATGAGCAGGACACGGAGGTGCAACCACGGGTGGTGACTGGCTTTGGGCATGGTGCTGGGAAGAAGTGGTGTTACCCTTCCCCTTCCCTTTGTTCCACTTGCGTTGTGCTGTTGTGGGTAAACCAAGTGAATCTGGCAGAAAAATGGACTTGGGGAGGAGGAAGGTGTTTATAAATTTGGCGTTGTCTTTGGTCAGGTTCATCCCACGAACTTGCCCAGCTTTGATGGGAGCAGAAGGGTCCTCGCTGCTCTGGTTTGGTTCTCATTCTTTTGACTTTAAGTTGACTTTCAAACAACCGCTCATCTTCCTGTGGTTTGCGGTCAGGTCTGGGAATGTCCTTCCAGAAACCTGCTCCTCCTTAGGAGCACTTCTGCCCTTGGATCGTCTTCTGTTGGTGCTGCCGGGTGAGTTTTGGTTTTAAAGCCAGGCCTGTCTTTGGAAGTATTAAGACTTCTGGGAACAAACGGGCACTGCCGGGCAATGCGACGGAAGTTTTGGAGGAAGGGAGGAAGTTTTGGTGAAGTGCTGTGTGTCTGGGGACCCCGTACAGGGGCTTGAAGTCTTGGTGTGTGGGCTCTTGGGAGCTTAAAAATGATAGGGGAATGGAAAAAAGTGGAACTGGGCAGGAGTAATTCCGGTAATTCCTGATCTTGCAGAACAACGATGAGGCTCTGTTTTAATGCAGAACATTTTCTGAGATGTTCTAGAGAAAGGGGACCTTGCAAGTCTTCTCCTCCCGCCTGGGTGTAACTGGGAGTGTAGGCCTCTGTTAGCAACACCCGCTTCTGCGGTGCGTAAGCCCAGTTCTCCTGGTGAAATTAATTCCATTTAGTCCCGCAAATCTGGGGGCAAGAGCTGAGTCTGTGCTTCAGTTACGGTTTTGCTGTCGCCAGGAGGCTTCTAGAAGAAGTCTGAGGTTTCCAACGTTTCTTGCAGTGAGCAGTGGTGCGGTCCTTAGGCCACAGCGGTGCAGGTGGTCTCGGAGAAAGCTGCTTTTTTCCGGTGCCCAAATTATTTTATTGAAAGGTTTCCAGTTTGCTGACGCCTCGTTGGATGTTAGACCTGTGATCTGCTGCGTCTGGACCCGTGGGACTGGAGAAGCGACACCGCTGCCGTGCCGCGGTCGGAGAGCCCTGCTATGAGAGAATAGGTTAAAAAAAAAAATTAAAAATTAATCTCGGGTCACGTCAACCTTTGCAGAATTCGTTTTTGCCAAGTGAATATCTGTGAATCCCCTCTGATTTCTGAAGCCGAGCCAGACGAATGCAAAACGGAGGGCGAGAACAGGGAGAGGATGGGGAACACGTGGCGGTGACCAAGAAAAATACTGTTGCGTCCGTGTCGGCTTGGCGTTTTCAGGTCGAAGAGAAACCGTAGGTCACTGTTAAACTGTATTTAAAAAATTTATGTTCTTTTTAACACCTCAGTAGGGCAAACTGTGGCGTTTAGGCGCTTAAGTCACCTTTTGAGGACGTGAAGCAGATGCTTAAAGCCGACTTCGCTCCCGAGCGGGTTCCGACGTCCCAGGTTACGGAGGCTTGCTGGAGAATAGCTTCCGTTTGGCACCGGACTGAAATTTTGTTGTAGAAAGCAGAGCAGAAGAAATATTTCTGCTGTGTTCTTAAAATCTGGAAGGATATTGTTTTCTAGAGAGCTTTCAGGGCGTTGTCTGCAGCCCGAGAAAGCGCAGAGCGGCAGAATCGCCAGCGGGCGCCGTCGGTGTCGCTCGCTGCCAGCCGCCTTTTTCTAATTCTTGGTGTCAGTCCGAGCGCAACGCTCAGGGTGCACGCAGTGGGCTTGCAAAAACAAAGACCCTCGCAGCTTTAAGTGGTTATTTGAAGTTAAAAAGACCCCCGAACCGGCTTTCTTCCATCTCCCTGACGCGGTCCGCGCGCTCGTTGGGCGGGCGGGAGGGATGGGCGGCGCGGGGCGCCTTACGGAGAGCGAAGCCCGAGTATTCCAGCTCCCCTGGTGGGCTTTTCTCACTTAAAAAGGAAAATGTGAAGAAAAACACTTTTCTGTAATGGGGACGTGTTTACAGGACCCCGCGGGGGAGGCTTCGGGGCTCTCGTCCGCGCGGTCGGAAGACGCGAAGCGTCGGCGGTCGCGGCGGGGGTGGCAGCAGCGAGCGCCCCGGAGGCCCTCTGCTCGAAAATTGAAATGTCGCAGAGCTGCTGAGAAGCTCTGAGGGGAGGGGAAGGAGGAGAAGTTCTGGTGTTTGGGAGGGAAGTGTTTAGCGGATGGGGTTGATTTTTTAATTTTTTAATTTTTTAAAAAATTTTTTTGGTACCAGCTCGCGGGAGCCCGCTGGCGGCGTGGGGGGCAGAGGCAGAGCCGCTGGATGCTGGCAGCGGGCGAATCTCCCGCTGCCTGAAATTCCCCCCGGGATTTCCCTGCCTGCTCGGTGCCTGCCAGCCCCGAGCCTCCGCGCTGCCGAGGCGCGTTTGGAGGGAAAGTTCAAACCCTTGATTCCCGTCTGGTTCGGCAGCGGGGGACTGGGGGCAGGGGGTCGGATGGCTGATGGGGCTGGGAATGGGGTCTGGGGTCATCGGCCCCGCTCCTGCCTTGTCGATGAGGTTTCCATCGAGGCATCACGCGGGATTGACTGGGAGACCAGTGGGATGCCAGACCATCTGGCACACGCAGCTCTTCGGCAGTGAGCGTCGTATTTTTTTGGGGCAGCGTCAGGGCTTAGCCTTGCCTCTGCCTTTGACCGGGCGTGATGGAGGAAAATCATCTTCAGGGGGAATAAATAAAATTGCGGCTGCTCCCCCGTTCCTCTGCGTCGTGCGGCGCGGGATCGATCCCGGCGCACGCAGGGGCTTCCTGGGGCTGCGCGTCCTGCGAGGGAGCATCTCCAGATGGCCCGTGAAGGAGCACCTTTCTGCATCCGTGGCGCCACGCACGGAAGAGCCTTTTCCAGGCGGTGCCGGCGGCTGCCGCTGTCTGAGAAATGAGCGTCGCCGTCTCCTAAGCTTTGCTCCGGGGAAACGCGCACGCTGAGGTGCGGCGTTCAGCGCGCCAAAGCCGAATGTCAGGGTTTGGCTCGCTGTTCCCAGTCTCTGCGGCCTCTGGCAGTGGGGTGAGGAGCGGGACGGTAGCCTTGCTGGGAAAGGGCAGCAAGGCGCTTCGCAGATTTTTGGCTCTCCGATGCTTTCTCGGCTGCTGGGCTGCCTTCTTTAAGTCAGAAGATTTGTGGGTGTTATTTAGCTTTTATTTATTTCTTCGTGTTTTCCCCCCCAGCTGTTAGTCCATTCCAGGCATTTGTCTAAACTCAAGTTGACATTTCTCCCCCCACCCCGCAAACGTTCCTGCGTTCCCCGTCGCTCGGGAACGTGGTGTTTAGCGGTGACGGACGCATCTCTCGCTCTTTACCCAGACGGCACGTAGGCAGCTGTGTCATCTCCTTCCCTTCCACGTCACAGGCTTCCCACCGCGTGAGGTGAAGTATCCTCTGAAACCTCAAGCATCTCTGCGCTGCTAACGCGAGCGAGAGGTGCAGCAGGTGAGCTCCTTAACTCCAGATATTCCCAATTTAGGAGCTCTCACCCTAGACCATTTTTCTCATGGAGCGGTGGGAAGCTTGGCAGATGTTTTCTTCCTGACGGCTTCAGGGGAGCTTTGCGTAGCCTGAGTTGGTCTGCAAACCTCCCAGTTTTAGCCAGACAGGCTAAAAAGGACTGGGGGATGTTGGCAGGTTAAAGAGACGACTCGAAGTGCGGTGGGACGCGACCGCTTGCAGCGGGGAGCGCGCACGGGTGCAGGGCGCAGAGCGGGAGCTGCCCGCTGCGGCGTCTCTCGCTTTGCAACCCTTAGCCCGTCGGTTTTTCACGTGGCTGCGAACAGACCTGGGCAAAATGAAGTCGACGAGCTCTGAGAGCGTATTTGTTTGGGCGCGGCGGGGAAAAGCGCTCTGCTTCTCCGCAGCCTGTGCTTTCTGCAGGGCTCTGGAGCCGCGGCTCGCTCTCACGTGAAGCAGCTTCTGGGAACGCAAAGATGTGAAAGCTGCCATCCAACGTCTACATCAGATTCCAATAAATTTTTATTCCTCCTCCTATTTCTCACTTCTGAAGTTGGGAACAAAACCAACTTCGTATAAATTATGTTCCTAAAGGAGACGTAACTTCCTATTTTGCTATTTATAGACGGCTCTTTCTTCGTGCATATGGAGGGCAGCTTGATTTTCTCATCTTCAGTAGCTTCTGTTTGATCTCACGGGTGCTCCTTGTGCGTCTTCAAGGAACGTGGCTGAATAATTTATCCGTTCAAGACTCAGAACAGAAAGTTTAAGATCATTTCTGGAGTTCCTTGGCCTTGTGCGTACAGGGTAAAGGATTTAAAAACCAGAAAGCAGGTCGTGGGATGGTAAGAATAATCCCAGTAATACTGGAGCCAACTGGGATTGTTGACTTTGGACTTAAGGCGTGCTTGTCTCTGCTAGCTTCAGACCAGTTTAGAGACTCCTTTTATCTTCAGTGTGTTTCACCCCTGTGTCCCTTGGTAGAGCCTGAGATTTTGTCAGACCTTGTTTCTCCCGCTAATTGAACAAAACCCAACCAGAGGAGCAGCGGACTCGATCAGGGCTTAGCTTGATCCGGAAGAAGATCCCATGGGGAGGAAACGTAGTGTTTGGCCTTGAATGGAAACATTCATTTTGGGTAACTCGTGTCCCGCTTGTGACTAATGCAATCCCATTTTGGTGTTTGTGTCCAAGGAGGAGCCAGGCTGTCCAGAGGGAAGCTCCTGGCCTGCAATCCATGAAGCTCCAGCTGTTTCCTACCTGATATTTGCCCCTTTGCTGCTTCTGCCCCGGGGTAAATCGGCTGCGTTCTTGCCGTAGGCTGAGTGTCTTTACAGCACGCTTGAGGGGAGATGAATTCAAAACTGATGTTGCAGAAGAAATTTTGCATTCTTATGAGACCCCACCTGGAGTACTGTGTCCAGCTCTGGAGCCCCCAACATCAGAAGGACGTGGAGCTGTTGGAGAGGGTCCAGAGGAGGCCACGCAGATGCTGAGAGGGCTGGAGCAGCTCTGCTGTGAGGCCAGGCTGAGAGCTGGGGCTGTTCAGCCTGGAGAAGAGGAGGCCCCGGAGAGACCTGAGAGCGGCTCCCAGTGCCCAAAGGGGGCTGCAGGGAAGGTGGGGAGAGACTCTTCAGCAGGGCCTGCTGGGACAGGACGAGGGGTGATGGTTTTAAACTAGAGGGAGGCAGATTCAGATTGGATATTAGGAAAAACTCTTTTACGCTGAGGGTGGTGGCACACTGGCCCAGGTTGCCCAGAGAGGTGGTGGATGCCCCATCCCTGGAAACATTCCAGGCCAGGTTGGCCGGGGCTCTGAGCAACCTGATCTGGTTGGAGATGTCCCTGCTCCTGGCAGGGGGGTTGGACTGGGTGGGCTTTGAAGGTCCCTTCCCACCCCAAACCATTCTGTGATTCTTTGAAGAAATAACTTCTCCCTGCGGCCAGGGGAAGGCATTGGCCTTGTTGACCGTTCGCTCTTTTTGCTGACGTTTAGAAGTGTGGAGAGGCGTGGATCCCGTCCTAGGGTGTGGCTGTGTGTCCAGCCTGCCGTACCCTTTAGCACGTTGGAGAAGGTTTGTGAAATGCTTCCCTGCCCAACATCTCTTATTGTCACCTCTCCGGCATTCAGAGTTCCTTGTGCTTCTCGGTTTTACGCGGCCTGAACTCTTGCAGGAGGAACTGGTTTGCTTCCCACGTGAGGGGAGATCTCCAGGTGATTGCCGTGTCAATACGGAGGTGCTTGTACGATTGGAAGCTTTTCTGGATTATTATTATTATTATTATTTTTTTTTAAGGTGGCAGATACTTCTGGCAGCTTCCGGAGTGTATTTGGGAGATGGCATTTCCTTTGTTAAAATATCGTCCGAATCTGGTCCTTGGGAGCCCTGCCAGGCTCGGAGCAAGGAAGCCGCGGCTCTGATGCCATCCAGCGTAGATGGGAGGTCAGAAATTGGTTTCTTTCATGAGCAGCGTTCCCTCGTTGCGTGGTGCAGTGGGTTCTCATGGCGTTTCTGTGGTGGGTCTCATACGAACGCTGTGCTCGCAAGAAGCAGATTTACGCTACTTCAGTCGAAGGGAGCTGCGTTAGTTCCTTCCCCGTCAGCTCTGGTTTGGTCTTCAGGCCGCCGGCGGGGTGAGGTGGCGATGCTCTGGCTTCGTTAACAAAAGCCGCATTTCCGGAGACGGGAGCTGTGCTTTGCTGAGGCGCCCCTGCGCGAGGAGGTGTGGGGATCGTTGCGGGGTTGGGGTGTGTGGTGATGTGGT
Source organism: Chlamydotis macqueenii (assembly GCF_036417535.1). Lineage (NCBI taxonomy): Eukaryota > Metazoa > Chordata > Aves > Otidiformes > Otididae > Chlamydotis > Chlamydotis macqueenii. The sequence continues at coordinate 83,119,552 of NC_141559.1, forward strand.
TCTCTGGGAGCTCGTTTACTCCTCTCATTTTGTCAGAGTTCCTTCAGGATAGACTGCATCTCTGAGAAGGGGAGTAAAATGTTGAACGGTCTGATCTAAAATGGAAACGTTTTGTGGAGCCTCATTAAACAAAGTCGTGATTATTATGTAAAACCCTGTCCCAGGCCTTCAAACGACTTCTTAAATACCAACTTCGCTTGAGAGCCGTGCCTAATCACCCCTTGAGAGACGCAGGGAGCGATGGGCGTTGAAAGGCAACGGCTTGAGCTTGGCGAGGGAACCCAGCGACCACAAGTGTTGAAATTTGCACGGAACACGAGGAGGCCTTTGATCAAAACACAGCCCGAATTGCCACAGCCTGGGACTCGACCAAGAGCGCTAAGCTAGCAACGGCGAAAGAAGGTTTTGGAGAGACTTCAGAGGTTGCAACGGCAGTGTCGCAGCCTGTAATCTCTGTAGAAAGCTGGCTCGGTGTAATTAACAACACAGCCGTGGAATCCATGAGAGGACAATCCCTTCCCTCTCCTCCCGAGAACCTCTGGGCTCTTTGGGTCCTTCAGTCCCGGTTCCAAACTGGGTCATCTGTTGAGCGCAGAGGAAGAGGAGGTTGAGATGCGGCCGGGGGAACGCGGAACGGGTTTTGGCCTGAGCTTTTTGGGTGGGAGATCTTGACATGCTCCTCATGTTCTCAATGAAGAATGGTGTGGAAACAGAGCTGCAGAACTTAAAGAAAAATAAATGTCACTTGAAACAGCCTGGGCTTTTTTGAGGCTGTGCTCAAAATTTGTTACAGCTTGGCGCGAGCTGAAAAAACAAGTAATAAAGTATTTTGTGGTTGATTTGGTTAATTGGTCGAAGTGGGTGTGTAAATACGGCGATCCAGTCTTGATCATAATTTGTCAAGCTCTTCAGTTCGTGTGGCGTGGCTTTTTGAGGGGCCACGACGCTCACCCCCGTTAGGTGATCTCCAGCAGGATTTCTGAACTGTCAGCAAGTCTTTCTGGACTCTCAGGCCCTTTGATCTGCTGTTTATAGTTAATTTATGTAACGTTTACGCGACTGTAAGTACGATCAGCAGCACGGGAGATGACTAAAGGAATGACCAGTTTATTTCTGAGGCTGGCCAGGGCACGTGAAGCTGGGGAAGAAGCTGGGATTGGGCCGTCCTATGCGGAGAGATGAGCGCTGTGCTCAAGTTGAAGGTAGGAGGAGGAGAACCATTGGCTGAGCATCTTCCAGATGTGGCTGCAGATGGGGACGGTCCTCCTGGATTGCCTCGAGCAGAACCTTGGGTGAGTTTTCTGCTGGTGGCCCTGTGCAGCTGTGTGACTGTGAAATGCCTTTGCGTCCCCCGCTGCGGAAAATCTTTGTGCCCATCAACTTTGCTGACGTGGACGTAAGTGAAGTGGGCGCCTGGGGTAGTGACTGCAGCACCAAACGCTCTCCTTGAGAAGGTGCTGGGGTGGTTCTCCAGCCCCCCGCAATGTTTTAACTCTTTTGAGAGTGTAAAAAGTCGCGCTTGCAATTGGCCTTCAGATTTCTGAAACGGATACTCGGGTTTTAGGCTCACAATGTCGATGTTTAGTGTTTAACAGATGGAGCTGGGCCTAGCGGTCGCGCTGTGCCTGCTGGTTCAGGAGGAGCACGTGCTGTGCCGTCGCCGGATTACCCACGTGAGCTTTCTGTGCAGCTGCAGAGGGGGACGTTTAATTAATACTGAAGCAATTCTCCTGACAAGCAAGTCAAACTCGGAACAATAACATTTTCCCAGTCGCTGTGTGGCAGCCAGATGTGGCGCGGGCTGTTACCGAGGGCTTGGCTTGCCGCTCCCGAGGTTCCTGGCAGGTAATCAGTGTGTTTTTCCCCTTTGGAGGTTTGGATTTCAGCGTTCTGGGAATTAGGCCCACAGGATGTCCAGGAGATGTTTCAGTGTGGATGGAAGGCTTTTTTTTTTTTTTTTTTTTCATTCTCACTAGGAAATATTTCTTGCTGTTGCCAAACAGAAATATACGTGCCATGGGGTCGGTCTGGCAACAGATGGAAAACCAGGCACGAAGCATTCCAGACCTTCGTGTAGACTCCCACAGTTTGGTAGAACACTGTGCTGGTACCCTCATTGCCATCTCCCAGTATTGCTGCTGCTTTTGCTCACCTCCTCCCATGCACAAGTCTACCAGGCTTACCAGTCGTTGACTGGTGGTGAGCTGTACTGGGTTCAGCAGGTGAGTCTGGTGTGCCAAGGGAGGCTCTGCATTGTCCAAAACCAGAAGTAACGAGGTCTTCTCCTGCCGACATCCCTCAGCCTGTGTGTACGTTGCAGCTCCTATATTATGGTTTTTCTATTTCACTCTGAAGTGTTGACTCTTGGTGAGGGGTTGATCACCTGAACCTAAGGAGAAGTTGCTGTGTGGGTCTGTGGCGTTGCATCCGTGAAGCCAGAAGGTGCTGGTGGAGCAAATCTGTCGGGGCTGTTGGGAATGGGAGAGCTGAAGGAAGCTACAGAGGTAGCACGTGGGGGTTTGGACGTGAGCGCGGTGGAAAGAGTGAGAATTAGTGAGCTGTGGTTATCAGCAAGAGCTAGATGCAAAATCTGATGGATGGAGCAGTGGTGGAAGAACCAAATCTGATCCCTGCCGCGGCCAGGAAGGTCCAACAGCTACGGTCCTAACTTCAGTGCCGTTTTATGGGAGAAGGACAGGAGAGGGGCTGCGGGGCAGAGGCGGTGTTCCCCGTGCTGCTGGTTTTGTGGGACCTTTGTTCAACGCTTGGTGTAGCCACGATGTGCTGCTTCCATGTCAAACCTTCCTGGCTGTTTGCCTCAATCGGTTCAGTTAAATTCCTGTGTAGTGGAAAAAAAATAATGCAGACTGGCCCCGGATGCTTAGAGCGCTGTGTGTCCACGCGTGGTTCCTTCTCCGAAGAGCGTGGTGCGTAGGAGCGTGAGGAGCAGGAGGGAGCTGCCGTGTGCTCAGATGGGTGACAACTGCCAGTGGTACTGGGGGGTACCACAGTGGTACTGGAGTTGTCATACTCCAGATATTTGAAAGTAATTGTAGCTGTGTTGAAACTGCGGAGTGTTTGACCCGCGGTTCCCTTGCAGCTGGCCGCATCAGGCAGTGGATCAGAGGAGAAACTTAGGCAGTTGTGCGTTTCTCTTGTTCTAGGGGTTTTGTCTCTACCTTTGACTTCTACGTTTTTCTGTTTTCCTTGTTAGACCATTCTTTGACCAAAATGATCATAGAATCACAGAATCTTCCAGGTTGGAAGAGACCTCCAAGATCATCAAGTCCAACCATCAACCCAACACCACCATGGCCACCAAACCATGTCCTGCAGTGCCACGTCTGCATGTCCTTTGAACCCCTCCAGGGATGGTGACTCCACCACTGCCCTGGGCAGCCTGTTCCAGTGCCCGACCACTCTGTCAGTACAGAAGTGTTTCCTGATATCCAACCTAAACCTCCCCTGCCACAACTTGAGGCCATTTCCTCTCGTCCTATCACAAGTTATTTGGGAGAAGAGACCAACACCCGCCTCCCTACAACCTCCTTTCAACAACCTCCTCTCAGGCAGTTGTAGAGAGCGGTGAGGTCTCCCCTCAGCCTCCTCTTCTCCAGACTGAACAACCCCAGTTCCCTCAGCCACCATTTTCCTCTCTGTATTTGGAGGGAGGCACCAAGGTGTTTTACGTGACCCAGAGACCTAAGAACTTGTCTGTTGGCCACTGAAGACCTGTTGGTGCTTATTAGTTTAATTTGTGTCTTCCTGAATTACCACGTGAATATTTGCTTTTTGGCAGCAGAATTTGTGGTGTGGTCAGGGTAGGACTCAAGTAGGGGCAAGAAAAAAGCTTGAGGAGATGGAAAAACTTGAAAATTGTAGAAGGTGAAGGTTGCTCACGTCAGGTTCAGAAACTTTTTCTACATCTGGAATAAAAAATGGCAATAAAGTCTGTCTTGGGTTGCCAGGCGTTAGGGGTGCCCCTCCAGGATCCTGAAGCCCAGGCTAAAATGAAAAACCCGTTCAATTTCTTCTTGAATAGGCTTCCAGGTTCTGCAGACCTGCAGCAGCTCGGATGTCCCTGGTGCTTGGTTGGACCCCTTTTGCTGTGGGTCGCGGTGAAGGACCTGCTTTGTTTCTGCGTGATCGCTTTGTGCTCAACCCTTGGACCTTGGTGCAGGGTGGGGTGGGTTTGTTGTGAAGATTAAAGAGCGGCCTTGCAGAGAGTTCAGCTCGCTCTAGAGATTCCCGTACTCAAAATACGCTTTTTAATGCCGTTTCTAAAAGTTTTATTTATTGGCTGTGAGGTGGAATCTACTGATGTTGGTGTAGCCCGGTGAGCAGGAATGAGGATAATTACCAGGAAACTATTATGTGGCCTTCAGCAAAACTGCTCTCCCTTCTTGATTGGTTGTGCTGGAGATCTTGGAAGGAGACCTCATTCCTCACCGGAAAGAGAAATTGCAGAGTAAGCGTTTTCCTGTACGGAGGGCTTGAGTGCTGGTGTGTGCAGGAAGGGGTGGTGTGTGGTAGCTGCCTTGACTGGACGTGACTGGGAGGCCCTTCTGGATCTCTGGTCTGTTGGGTTTTTGTTCTTCTGGTAAACCACGATAAGTAATTACGCGCTTTGTTCAGCGCATGGCACGGTGCACGCTTATCGCTTCCGTAAGACCACCGCGTGGTCTTGACCGAAAAAGTCATGTTTGACTACATGGGGCTTTTGGAACATTAGAAATATGTAATTTCCAAATCTTTGTGTGTCTGCAGTGTCCCTCAGCTTGTAAGCTTTGTATGGTTGGCACAATTCATCCTGCCTGGCGCGTCTGCCCTGGTTCCTCCACCGCCTTTTCAGAGTGAGGACACCTTCAGCCTCTTCTCGCTGCCTTCTTGGTGGTGGCAATGTTTCCTCTCTCAGGCTTTGGAAATAAGCTTAGGTTGTCCTGTAGGTGGTGGACCAGGCTCCCACGTATCTATGAAACCCACCAGCAAGGAGAGGAGACGTGGCAATTTTTTTCAGGGCACTGGAGGAGGTATTGGAATAAGTCACTGGTATTTGGTGTGGTCGGTATCTGGGAAGAGCACCAAGAATGAAAACGTAGATCCAACTACAGGGTCTGTTTCAGATGAATATCTGACTTCTTTTAAGGGGTAAAGGTCTTGATTTATTTATTGTTTATTACGTTTTCTGCTACTTATTACTAAAAACGGTGGTAGAAAAATAATCCCCTTGCCATCTTAGGAGGAGGAATAATATAAGAGAGTTTAGAAATAAAATTGAATAAAAAGTTGGAAGGCCATCCAGGACACAAAGAAGGGTTCGTTTCTTTGAAGATGTGGAAAATTACAGCTCAATTGGAAACCTCGGTAAAAACCAGTCGGAAAGGGTTGTTTATCAGAAGTGCCGACCAAATGTGAACTTCAGGTCAGGTCGCGGAGTTCTGGGTGGTCGCTCCCAAAAAATCGTGCAGTGGGGTTGGTGGTAGAATTGAGTCAGAAGCATCGCTTTGGCCTAGTTTTGGTGGGGACTTTGTTTGTATCTGGCAAATATGTGTGAATGCAGGTGTCGTTGGTGACGTGTGAAGTGTGTTCTCAACGCGTGCCTGGGACAATTCATCCAGACTTAACATGAAGCAGAAGTGCGTGGTTTGGTGATATCTCGTAAGCTGTAGGTGTGGAAGGAAGGAGAGTGAGCAGGGAAAATAAAAATGGATTTCTTCTTCACCTGGTGTGTGTTCTTCCCACCAGGTCTTGAGCTATCTGAAAACAATGAGGACTTTTTCTAAGGTTGTTGATTGGGTGCAGTTGTATTTTATGGTTATTCTTTTCTTGAATGCTGGATACAAACTTGTCCAATTCCCATTCACGTTGATCTGGAATCTCTTGAGGCTGAATAAGAGCTTTACGCGTGTCTCCTCCTGTTGGGTTTAGACTTGGCGTTGTTACTGCTCCGTCTTCGGAATACTAGCATAGGATTGCTTAGGTCTCGTTCAGCTCGTTTTCCCCTTATTAAAGGGTTCGTTGTGTTGGCTAGTCAGCTGCTCATTTTATTGTAGTAAAGAAGGAACTGGAAAAGTCTTCCTCCTGCAGAGCAGTGGTCTTTCTGTTACCCCATGGGGTGGATATTAGGACCTTCTGGTCATGTATGGCTCTGAAATGTCTTCCTTTGGGTCGCTCTTCATCAGTGAGCCTGTTTTCAACCAGGTGTGGTTATCTCAGCAGCTTTGAAGAACACCAGATAAGTTGATAAGAGCTGCTGAAGGACACATTGAGCTTGGTTTAGAGATAGACCAGAGACAGGGTGGAAGTCAGAGGTACTAAGAGGAATGCTGCTGGGGGTCCTTCGGAAACACTTCTCGGTACACAGGATGAGGAAAAAAAAAATTACATGAAATTGATTCCAGTGGACTTTAAGGTGTCCTAAAAAAAATGAGCTTTCTTATAGCCGAACTCCACGTGGGAAGAGAGGGACCTAGTTTTTTCTCTGACAAATTAAGCTAGAGGAGAACACCTCTGCATGGAGCGTTATCTTCTAAATCAAAGTTTGAATTGATCTTTTGACCTGTCCTCCCCAGTTGCTGCACCCTGCAGGGAATCGTACCGTTCAGGCAAAGATTGCAGGCGAGCAAGGCCCCGAGCCTTTGACTGTACCCGTGGCAAGTGTGAATCCTGCTGCACCTGCAGAGCATCGCTTCATGCCACGCAACGTTTGCCTGTGTTGAGCGTCAGGGTTTTGTACAGGGGTTGTCCTGATGTTCTCAAGTTCTTCATGGTTTTGTTGTCCAAAGGTGTCACCATTTGAACCTTCATCAGGATTAGGGTGAGGAAACAGGATTTATGACACAAGGCTTGAGGAACTTCATATCTTTAATTTATCAAAGAGAAGGGCTGAGACCTCTGCTTCTCTGGATGTCTGTTAGGAAACGCTAACCTTTGGTAAGGTGCAACGGTGAACGTCGAAGCTGGGTAAAGGCACGGGAGTGGAGATAATGAGCTGCTGGAACAATCTGTCCAGATTTGTGGTGGACGTTGCATCATCCCTGGAGAACCTTTTAAAATCAGAACGGCTTGTTTTTTCTAAAAGCTTTATTTTCCAGTTCAACCACAACTACTGACCTTGAAGTTGGTATTAATTAGTGGCCAACTCCTCGTCCGCATTGTTCAAAATGTCAGATTACCTGACTGCTGCCATCTCTTAAAATTTTACATCTGTAGGAATAAGAGATTCATACTTAATGGTTTTCTTCTTGTGGCAAAGACCGAATTAAAAAAAAAAAAAAAAAAAAGGAAGAGTTTAAAGACAAAAGTTGAGCGCAGCTCCAGCTGCCGAGGGTTTTGGTGTTCTGATTTTGACTCTGATAGCGCTCGTTGTGTGGCCTTGGGCAAGTTATTAACCCACGTGTGCCTCAGTTTGCCAATTTGTCCGACCCGGATGACTTCACTTACCTAATAGGGTGACGGCGTGTTTTCAACATGCCGTTAGTGTAATTGTGGAATAATTATGAACTTTTAATGACTATTTTGTTTATGACAAAGGGGAATATTTGTATTGAGAGTAGATGCCCATTTTCCAGACCTACTTCATTTAACTCCTGGGAGATGTTTTGACTCTTCAAAAGAGGATTTTTCTTGACTTGGGGCCACCGCTGTGGTACTCCGTCCCGCCAAGTTCAATGTTCTTCTGGAGAGAATAAAAAGTGTTTATGGATTTTGATGAAACTTGAAAGTTCTTGGATTGTTAAACTTGCTGCGTTATGGGAAAATGAATGAAGGTCTGACTCATGGAGGAGGACTGACCTTAGGAGGAGGGGGCAGCGTTGTACACGCCACGATTTGACTTGCTAGGAAAGTATTTCTTTGGTTGTCTCTCCTGTAGATTTGTTCCTGTTCAATTATTGCCGTTGTCTGGTATCAGATGGCTCCATTAAGGCTGAGATGTGGTCTTGGTGCCCTTTTCTGAATTTTCACTCTTTGTTACTATATATGCATGTATCGATGTGATTTTTTTCCACCCAAACCAACCATTTCCAGGCTTAAGGGTTGTCTGCTTGTTCTCAGTCCAGAGCGAGGTGTTTGGGCAGCTTGAGGGACATCAGTGTTTCTATAAGAAAAGTTCATTTTAAGCAAGAAGATTGACATTTACATGAAAATGTTCATGAAATCTGAAAGGTCAACAGCCCAAACCCAGACAATGCACCGTGGCCGTTGGTCCCCTCCACATGTGTTCACTGAAGGTGGCGAAGCAACTCGGGGTACGATGCTGTTGATTTTCTCATGCCGTAGGCTTTGAAGATCTGGTGTTTCTGCAATCCTGGCTGAGCGTTTTTCAGTGTTACCTAACACAGCTCTTCAGAGAAATCCCTTCCTTTCTGCTTCTCCCGTTGGGCCCGTGTGCCGTGTTCATCCCATCCTTGTGGCCCATGCTTTGTGTAGTTTGCAGATGGGTGCTAATGGATCTCCGTGGTCGTCATAGAGCTGGGCAACCTATTTTGTCCCATCTACCCCTTCAGCTGTTGTGGCTCTACTCCAGCCACTTTCCCAGCCACTCAGGTTGTCCTCTGCTCCCGTCTCTCATGACTGCGTGTCCCTTAGCTTCCACCACTCTCTGGGGTCCCAGGCAGACACTTCACCTTTCTGTCCTCTCCGAACCTTTCAGTCTTTTCTGAATGTGTCCCCTGACCAGCCCTTCCGGGGTATCAGTTTAAAATTCCCTTGAAATGTCTTGGCTTCAGGTGTGCAAATACCTTCATTTGGTGTCCCTGCAGGTTTCTGTGCCACTCACTTCTGGTACTTCATGAATTTTTGTTCCTGTCTGCTCTCTGTTTTCTGTGCTTTGTTGTCGTTTCCTCTTTTTTAATGTTTGTTCTCTTCATTTCCTAAGGATTGCAGATACAATCACTGGAAAATAATTGCCAAGATATTCTTCAGCCTTCTGCTCTCTCCGGCTCTTCAGGTACTTCGCACTCCGTGTGCCTGTTCGCTTAATCGCTCTCTTTGATCGTAACATGGACCTAATCTCTAGTCCGCCTTTGGCTTTCTTTGAAAACTGGGATTGATTTTGTGGCGCTAACCTGCAAGCCCCGGTTCCCTGGCTGAGTACTTACAGCTCACTAACCTTCGCTGCATGTAAGAAATCAGCCAAGTTCTGCTTCTCCATGGGAAGACTCCAAATTTTCCAGTCTAGTCATCTGCTGGGGTGTGAAACCAGAATGAGTTTTCACCCACGTGCTGAATTTGGACACGAGAACTCAATCCAGTAGATCAGAAGTCATGACGCATGATTCTGTGACAGTATTTCTGTGCTTGTACGTCTAAATTGCACGATCTGCTGAACCGAAACCGGCTCGCTGTCCCGCCTGCCGTTCCGTTGCGTGGCGACGCACGAGGACGAGTGTTTTGCGTGTCTGTGGGACGATGACCTCCCTCAGCAGTGCAGGATAAGATACTGTTGAACAATTATTTCCCAGTTCTGCGTTTCCGCACGGGGGGAAGAAAAAAAATTTAAAAACCAACTCTTCCTTTTGCTAGAGGAACAATCCATTGAACTGTTTTACCCTTAATGTGCTTAAAAAAAGAAATCGCTGCTAGACTTAGAATCGTAGAATGGTTTGGGTTGGAAGGGACCTTCAAAGGTCATCCAGTCCAACCCCCTCATTGACTGAACGCAATGAGCCATTGATTTCTTCATCTATCAGCTGTCTACACATCCCAGCACCAGATTTTTGTTTTTCAGCTTCAGCTTTTCTCTTTATTCCTTTTGTCATATTCCTTTTTCTTTCTTTTAAAATTTTTTATGGCCTCCTTAGCTTCCGCCTGAGCCAGGTTGCCTTTTAACCAGTGCGGCCGCCCGTTTCAGTTGTGGGATTGTGGCTTCTGGAGCATCTAGTTAAAATGTTCTTCAACAATTTTCAATTAGTCTTCATGTTTTTCTGATTACCTTCTTTCTCCCAACTGATTTGACTCTTAATTATTTTCAGCTTGATGAAACCGGCTCTTTTAAATGGTACTTGTGTGTATGTGTGCATGTCTTGGAAGTGCTATTTTATTCCTAATTTAATTGATTTTTGGGCGCATATAAAAGTGTGATCAAGTGATGGTGACTTGCGTTTTAGGTTCCGAAAACCTGGGATAAAACATGACTGCTGGTTAAAAACTCTTTGTTTTTCCAAAAGGGCGCTAGCGCGGAGAACGCTGATTTGGGGATTTGTCGGCGTTCAGCAGATGATGTTTCTGCGGTGAAGGGGCATTGTCTGCAGCTCTTTGATGTCTGGACAACCTCGGCTCCTGCTGAGCTTTCCGTGTGGGGTGTCATATCCCGTGTTGTCCGCGTCAGAGTGGCGTGCGTGAGGTCCCCGGTGAGACAGGAGAGAATGGCGTTGCCTCGTGCGTGCTCTGCGAAGGTCGGTGGAGGAGGCAGGGAAGGGGCAGAATGGGCTCTTGCTGTTCAACCCCAGCCCATCGCTGCCTGTAGGGGGGAGGTGGAAATTTTGTACGAATGAACTGGAAATGTGGACAAAAGCTGAAGTTACTGTGGAAGAACACTGGAACAGGTTGGTAGAACCCTGGCCCAGGTTGCCCAGAGAGGTGGTGGATGTCCCGTCCCTGGAAACATTCCAGGCCAGGTTGGCTGGGCCTCTGAGCAACCTGATGTGGTTGGAGATGTCCCTGCTCCTTGCAGGGGGTCAGACTGGGTGGGCTTTGAAGGTCCCTCCCAGCCCAAACCATTCTAAGACAAGACAACGTAACTGCGGGCTGGTCTGAGTCCACTTAGGGTCGCTTGGAGATCTTCCCTGTTACCTTCACAGCAACGTGAAACTGATCTGGGATAACATTTGTGGTGGATTGAAGAGGAGAGGGCTGCGATGGTGGAGGGGAGGCAAGAAAACCATACAGGAGAACCAACGTGGAACAGCCGCCCATGGGAGAAGGACCTCAACCTCTCTTCCACCACCACAACCCCAGTGAGATGTCCTGCACCGAGCCAGCATCTCTCCAGAGCTGTGCACCACAGAGAACTCTTTGGCTGGATGAAGCCTGCAGCGTTGGGGATGAATCTGGAGGCTCTGGTGGGAGTGCCCGTCCCAGATTACCCCCCAGCTGACCTTTTCCTGGAGCTGGATGGAAATGATCAGCGCCGCGCATGTGAATGATCAGCAGTTGGGCTCCATCTGCAGCTGGTTAATTACCCGTTCACACAATATGTTGTTAGGGGTCATCTGGTTCCAGTTTCACCATAAACAGAAGGAAATGTTGAGAACATATTTTTCTACATCCAGTTTCACTTGTTGTGGATACTTGAAATAGTTTGCAAGCCACATCTTTTGGTTTTCGAGGAGGGCTCTTGGCTGGAGAGCCCTGCGACCATTTCAGATTTTTAATTTTTTTTTTTTCCCTTTAAAAATTGCCCTGGAGGTTGCATTGTAGGGACTTTCCTTATGCAAAACATAAAAGTGCTGGGTTTTTTTTAAATTATAACCATATTTTTCATTAAAATCAGTTGGAGTCCCAATAAACAATCGACTCCGAAAGTTTTCCCAATGTTTGCTGCAGTGCAGTTTCTATTTTTAATTATATTTTTTTAAAAAGTATTTTTCTTAAAAACACAGCTTGGCGTATAATTTAAAGAAGTGATCTAATAAATTAGAAAAAACGCCCATGTACATCGCTCCTTATTGCGATGTAATTAAAACCTCCCGTACCTTTGAAGTAAGAAGACTTCTGCAGCCGCGTGCGACGGTTTCTGCCGTCTGGCTTGGCGTGGGAACTTCTTGTTTTGTTTTCTGATATCGACATTTTTAGACCTTACTCACAGTTTTATTTCTTGTCTTGTTACCTGGCACAAGATTTATTTGCTGTCCTAAAAAAAACCCAACAACTGAAAAATAACGAACCTAAGTTTTGCATCAAAAGCTGTCATACCTTCTTTACGTAAAGACGTCTTCGCAAAATATTTAGGGTTGAATGCCAAATATCTGGTGAAAGTACTGCTTTCTAGAAATGACTGCTGCGTGGGCTCGGCTCGGGGGCTGAGCCAGGAAACCTCCTCCAGCTGATGTTACCTGTGGGATGTGCACGCTGAATCGAATCAGGGCGGTTTGGGTTGGAAGGGACCTTCAAAGCCCACCCAGCCCAACCCCCTGCCAGGAGCAGGGACATCTCCAACCACATCAGGTTGCTCAGAGCCCCGGCCAACCTGGCCTGGAATGTTTCCAGGGATGGGGCATCCACCGCCTCTCTGGGCAACCTGGGCCAGTGTGCCACCACCCTCAGTGTGAAAAATTAATTCCTTAAGTCCCATCTAAACCTACCCTCTTCTAGTTTAAAACCATGACCCCTCGTCCTGTCCCAGCAGGCCCTGCTGAAGAGTCTCTCCCCACCTTCCCTGCAGCCCCCTTTGGGCACTGGGAGCCGCTCTCAGGTCTCCCCGGAGCCTCCTCTTCTCCAGGCTGAACAGCCCCAGCTCTCTCAGCCTGGCCTCACAGCAGAGCTGCTCCAGCCCTCTCAGCATCTGCGTGGCCTCCTCTGGACCCTCTCCAACTGGTCCAAGTGTCTGTTCTGCCGAGGACTTGCTTGCTGGAGGTCTGTTGGAGACAGCAGCCGAGCTGGTGGGCTTATTAATTTTTCTTATCTATGGACACCAAAAACTTTTGCAAAGCTTCTGTCACGTGCATGTTTCACGTGGTTCAAATCGTCCTGTGCAACCAGGCAAGCAGTCGCTGTGTTTACGGGTTTTTGGCTCGGCGAAGTGGAGTGTGCCCAAGCCCAAGGAATTCATGCAGCTGGTGCCTGCCGTTGGAGTTTCATAGAGTTCTTCACTACAGAAAATTCCTCTCTTGCTTCCTGCCTCCGAAGGCAGGGAAAGAGGGAGAAGTGAGTTTGCTGGGGTAGCTTGCGTGTTGCTCAAAGCCTGTTAGGCTTCTAGTGAGTGGTCCAAGCCGTAAGTGCTGATGGGTAAATCCACGTAATGATTTTGCATTTCATCTGTTCCAGGGTCACTTCTTTTGTGGGACCTGTTTGGAAGCGATATGAATTGTTTGTTTTCCAGGGGCCTCTTGAGCGGTCGGCTGTCGCCCTCGGCAGATGCAGCACCTGCAGATGAGGATGTGGAGTTTCTCCTTGACGTTAACATGTTTTCATGTTTCTTGAGGGACATGAACGGCAAAGTGGGGTTCTTGGTCAGAGTCCTCGGCTGGGTCCAGCATATTTCAGCTTAGTTTAGGTCTCTTTGCTTAAGAGTGATGGCTTTAATCTACTTAAGTGTCTGTAATTACCAAATGCTAATTACCCTGGGAATGGGCGAGGGTCCAGTGTGATAAATTTTGGTTTTCTGCTGAGAACCAAGCACCCTTTGTGACAGGAAATTTCTTGGGTTGGTTCAAATACACAGTGTGTAACTTCCCATACCTCTTAACACCCTGTCTTGCCAGTGGCCAGTAGATCTGGAAGAATTTCTGTGGTCTTCCCTAGAAACATTCCAGGCCAGGTTGGCCGGGGCTCTGAGCGACCTGATCTGGTTGGAGATGTCCCTGCTCCCGGCAGGGGGGTTGGGCTGGGTGGGCTTTGAAGGTCCCTTCCGACCCAAACCGTTCTGTGATTCTGTGATCCCTGGAATCTTCCTCCCTCCTGAGCTAGGCAGAGGATCTCCAGTATTGAAGTGCCACCTGTACCCACTGCTTGGCCAGGCCGAGCTGCCTCTGGCTATAAACGGGTGGAAGGAGTTTTGCTCTTGTCCTCCCTGTTGAAGGACAGTCGCCTTTCCTGGGTGATCCCGCTAAGCAGCGTTATCTTCCTCCCAGCGTGAGAGGCGCTGAGAATTTTCGCCAGACCTCCCACAAGAATGGCTGTTGTGTCAGAGCCACTGAAATGCCTTTCTTGGTGGGTCCCTTCAGAAGATGAATGGTTTTCTGAAGTTTGCGTGAGCAACAGTTTGGTGACTTCTTAGACTCTGAACTGCTTTAACTTCTTTTCCTTTCCTTTTATTGTTTTTTTTTTCTCTAAAGCCTTTCAGTGGGCAATCTTGACAAAGCTAGGAATGAAATCTCTGCTGAAAGCCCTACAGAAGAGCAGAGATCCATTTTGCTAAAAGGGCTTGGGAGGAACCTGAGATGGCTTTGATGTTGAGATTAGTATCTCTTTCAACACATCTTCGTTACTTGTTGGTGAGTTCTTAATCATGTTTTGCTGGGGGAACTAAACAATTTTCTAAGAACATCGTGACGCTCAGTATCCATTTCACATTTTTGCTGTAGAGGATAAGCATCCATCAAGTCAACGAGAAGTTGTCATTGTTCCGTGGAAAAGGGCAGCAGCATTGTTAAAGCCCAATGGGAACCCTTTGGTCCTAAGAGCCTCCGGGGAAAAATGCAAATTTATACTGCCTTTTAAGACAGACATAGCCCAGAAGTCCTTCTTAAATCAGAATCTTGAAAGATTATTTTATCTCTGTAACTCTTTCCAGAAGACCTACAAAGCTAGTGCGTGAGCCACAGCTCGTCTGTATCTGGGGTAGCATCTAGAGTCACTTGTTTACGGTGGCTTTGTGGTGGAGCTACAGAGCTGATCTTAAGATGTGGGTACGAGGAACCTTCAGTTGGTAGGATTGGTCGTTTTGAATGGCAGTTACCACCTGGAGGGAGGGAGGGAGGAGTGAAAAGAGTTTTGTATTGCTATTGAGAAAGCATATTGGTCCCAGATATGGTGGCTTCAGGATTGTGGGAAAATTGGCTTTCTTTATGGCAGAAACAAGTTGTGGGGAATTGCTTCATCGGTCATCCCATGAACAGCTGGCTTGCGGCGTGGGAATGGTTTTAGTCGTGGACCGGATATAACGACCCCCTCTGCGTTCCTTCTCCTGCTTCAAGATCTTTTCTTAATCCAGTCCCACAGAACTTGTTCATCAAAGACTGTCATGGCTTGAGTTCACCAGAGGATGCTGTCCTGGAGAGTCCTTGTATCCCATGAAACTGGTATCCCAGTTTTCCCACAGGCGAGTATCAGTACTGAAATTTCTCCGTAAGGAGGATCAGGCCATGTTGACCATTGTGTCCTCATAAATAGTACTTCTTGCAAATCATAGAATCATAGAATGGTTAGAGTTGGAAGGGACCTTCAACGGTCATCTAGTCCAACCCCCCTGCAAGAAGCAGGGACATCCCTGACTAGATCAGGTTGCTCAGAGCCTCATCCAGCCTGGCCTTGAACGATTCCAGGGATGGGGCATCCACCACCTCTCTGGGCAACCTGTTCCAGTGCTCTACAACTCTCATTGTGAAAAATTTTTTTCTCATATCTAATCTAAACCTACCTCCTTCTAATTTAAACCCATTACCCCTTGTTCTATCACAACAGGCCCTACTGAACAGCTTCTCCCCATCTTTCCTGTAGGCCCCCTTGAGGTATTGGAAGACCGCTCTCAGGTCTCCCCGGAGCCTCCTCTTCTCCAGGCTGAACAGCCCCAACTCTCTCAGCCTGTCCTCATAGGAGAGGTGCTCCAGCCCTCTGATCATCTTTGTGGCCCTCCTCTGGACCCTTTCCAACTGGTCCATGTCCTTCTTCTCCAGGACATGCTGTTCCAGTATCTACTTGGACATAAAGTTGACCATCTTTGTGCTGGGATGTCTGAAGTCCTGGGATAAACAGATGGTGCTCGACTGTTCCTCCCGAAGGAGACTGCTGTTGCGTAGGGGATGTGGACGAGTTGCCTGTCTTCTTTACTCAGCATTGCTTAGGCCTTTCCCAATTTTTTTCATCTTCTGGTACAAAATTCCCTTGTGGCGTTCACAGACCTTGCATCGTAGACCTCAGCTCGGCTTGTCCATCCCCTCCGTCTCTTTCGAAGTAGCGCAGTTCATCTCGGACCAGGCAGTAGCCCTGGTCGGCGAAACATGCTTTCAGTTGGGCTGTGGCCATTCCCCTCGAGCGGAGTTCTTTGATAACTTCCCACAGTAGCACCTCGAACGTGTGAGGGCTCTCGTTTTTCCTTCTTTTTAGCACGCTGGGATAGAGATTTCCTCCCCCAGTTAGGAGAGCAGTCGGCTTCCTTTTCACACATTGCGTTATTTTTAAAACCTCGTTTTACTCCGGCTCTTGGCTGGCAGGAGGTGATTGCCAACTCCAAGCTGCGACCGAGGGGCGCAAGTCCTGCCTGGTGTCTGCTGAGTCCCAGTGGCTGCTTGGAAGAAGGCTTAGCATGGGCCTTCCGTGTCCTTTGAGAGCGGTGAGGGGACAGAGTCCTCCCACAATCCCTTTTGTCTGTGCGGTTTGTCGCAGGAGTTTAATCCTCAGTCGTATTTGGTGGTGGTGTTTATCCTCCCAGAGTACCGGGAGTCGCGTTTTCATGTAACCAGTTGTGGACAGCCAAGACCGGTGCTGCTGAATGGCTGAAGGACATGAACAGGTCTGGGGTGGGTTACATGCACAGCCGAATTATTTGATCTTCAGCCCCAGCTGTGTTTTCTACCAGCTTAAGGTGGGGGTAGGCAGCAGCATGGGTGAGTGGTGGGGTTGCCTGCAAGGTGGGCTGATCCTGTGTCGCATGTGTTTGTGCGTTGTGTTACCTTCATTGATCTTGTTGATGCATCTGGCCGTTAGTTGTGTGTGCAAAACGGGGAATTGCATTCGAATTTCAAAAACTTCATCTGGTCCTATCAAAACTTTGACCTTCTTCTTTGGAATCTTCTTCTTCATCTTCTTTGGAATTGTTTGGCTTTTCCAGTTGCAAATGAATTGGCCTGGTTTATTTTTCGCATTAATGAGCGGCAGGAACGTTGTGGTGGTGTCTGTGTGTAGGATGTCGGCCTCTTATCCTGTGCGCAGGGTGTTTCTCCTCTCGGCTCGTCAAAATAATGCATGACTCGGCCATGAAGATCCTCCTGCAAAGCGGCTGAGCCGCAAGGCTCTCCTTACAAAGGGTAGCTCTCCGTGAAATTGAATATGTAAAATCCTTTTCTGAAGAAATTTTGGGTGACTGCCTCAAACACCAAAAGTAACCGTTAGGAAGAAGAGCTTGCTTTCAGTTGTTCTAGGTAAAGGTTTCTTTGTTAAGATTGTGAGAGAGCTTTTCTTCTTCTGATGTGAATCTGTCTCTAGGGAATAGATCGGTGGGTGGGTTCCTGCAACCACACAGGGTATTTAGGTGCCCCATCCCTGGAAACATTCCAGGCCAGGTTGGCCGGGGCTCTGAGCAACCTGATCTGGTTGGAGATGTCCCTGCTCCTGGCAGGGGGGTTGGACTGGGTGGGCTTTGAAGATCCCTTCCTACCCAAACCATTCCGTAATTCTATGATACTTCTAATAAAAAAACGCTGGTCTACCTGTCCTTCACCTACCCAGGAGAAAAGTCTGTCTCTCTTTGGGATTAATGAATTGCTACCTTGCACTAGTCCTTTGCCCCGACGGGGGAGTAGATCCCTGGTTCCCTTTCTGTTGCTGGAGTGGACGCTCACTAGAACACATTCACAGCCACCTCCCAGCTTGCAAACTCTTTTTTTCTCTAGCGCACCACTCTACCTTTGTCGTGCAGCCTTGCGGTTCAGGAAATCATCAAGCCGATGTCAAGAAAAATGTCCGAAAGTAATTTGGGGTTCTCAGCAGGAGTCACTCAGGTCGTTAATCTGAGTAACTTTCCGTTCCGGTGGAAGCATCTTGGGATCGAGGTAGCCGTTGTGCAGGTACCAGGTGGGTTTGAGGTGAGATGGCGTGCATCTCCAGGGATGTGAACCCCTTGGGAAGGTATGGTCGGCCACGGTTCCAGAGCACCCAGGGGAGCGTGTTTTGCTCGCTGTGCTAGGAGGTGGTGTAGAAGATGAGAAAGGAAGGTCCAGAGACCTTGACCTCACCTCTGGAAGTCCCAGGGGTGTTGCAGGATGAGAACTGGTCTCTGGACTCTGCTAGATCCAACCTGCTTGTCTGCAGTGCGGATGCTGTAAATAAGACATCTGGTTTTTGAGCCCCGAAACGTCATGAAACAGCCTTCTACAGAATTACGGGAGTTACTCTTTTCTTCGTCTTTCTCCACTCTCCCAACGATTACGTGGACCATCTCTGCCATTCCTTCCTCTTCCTTTCCTGGAGGCAAGATGAGAACCCGAGCCTGGTTTCCCAGGTTCATATTTTGCATATAATGTATTTTTTTTTCTTAAATAAGTGCAGGCAAAAGGCTCCCCAAGGTGTGTGTTCCAGCTGAAGGAAAAAGGAATCAACGGGGGAATCGCCCCCGTCTCTCTGGGCGTGTTTCTGTGGCGCGATGCTAACTGTTACAACGTGTTTTTTAAAACACGGCTGGAAAAAGGAAAAGGCCCGGCCGTTTTACTAGCCGCGTGTGCCGTTAACTTCGGGTCGAGCAGCCCTTCCGTTAGCAGAGCGGTGACCTCGGTGTTTGTATCTTTGACTTGGACGGAGCCGGAGTCTTTCACTTAATCGTTTATAGCTGATTGCGGCGGCTCTACAAAGTCAACGCAAATCTTTGGAGTGTGCTTATACCAGACGAGAAGTTAGTAGCGTATTTTTTGTTTTTCAACATCTCGCACTGCGACTGCGCTCAGATGTCCTTTCTTCATTAGTGCCAGACTTGTCAGCCTCCTTCAGCAGCTGAAAATCACGCTGTGGTGGCTCTTCAGCTTGATGGTTGGTAGTGATGCTTCGTGGAAGGACGGCCAAATTTTACTTAATTTTCTTCTGCGACTGCAGAGAATCCGTGATTTAGGTCACAAAGTAGTTCACATGTGCAGGAAGCAGATGTGTAGGAACTCCGTGGCACAAGACTGGCAAAGCTGTTGAGGTTTCCAACGTCCTTCTGAAGCACCAGACGCCCCTCACCTGAAATGAGAAGTTACTCAGCACGCGGAGAGTGGAAGTTGAATGCCGTTGTGGCTCTGGCACTTAAATGACCTGCGAGGCTTTCGGATGAAATTCTCTTTAATATTTCTTCAGTGAATTCTATTGAATTATCTCCAAAGCATTTTAAGAACAACACTGTTGAGAGTTTGGGAGATGGGAGGATCTCTTTTCCACTTTACTTGGAAAGGGAAAAAAAGGCCGCGTGGAATTTATTCTGGGGATGAGGAAGTTCCAGGTCTTTGAAGATTTTTTTTTTTTTTTTTCCTCCTGATTATTTGCAGCAGCTGCCCTGTTTGAAGGGGACAAGTATCTCTGTAACAATATTGGACCTGTTGGAGAGGGCCCAGCGGAGGCCACGCAGATGCTGAGAGGGCTGGAGCAGCTCTGCTGTGAGGCCAGGCTGGGAGAGCTGGGGCTGTTCAGCCTGGAGAAGAGGAGGCTCCGGGGAGACCTGAGAGCGGCTCCCAGTGCCCAAAGGGGGCTGCAGGGAAGGTGGGGAGAGACTCTTCAGCAGGGCCTGGTGGGACAGGACGAGGGGTCATGGTTTTAAACTGGAAGAGGGCAGGTTTAGATGAGACATAAGGAAGAAATTCTTCCCTGTGAGGGTGGTGGAGCACTGGCCCAGGTTTCCCAGAGAGGCGGTGGGTGCCCCATCCCTGGAAACATTCCAGGCCAGGTTGGCCGGGGCTCTGAGCAACCTGATGTGGTTGGAGATGTCCCTGCTCCTTGCAGGGGGGTTGGAATGAGATGATTTCTTAGGTCTGTTCCAACCCAAACCATTCTGTGAGTCTAATATGCAGGAGCTAACAGAAAAGTTCTCTTTTCTTCCAGTAAGAAATGGAATTTAGAAGGCTAGACATGACTTCAATTCAGTTGAGCTCAGGTTCTTTACTTCCTTTTGCACAGACTTCTAACTGGTAGCTCAGTGGTTGGCTGCTGCTTTTGGAAGCCGTGTTTGTAGCTCAGATATTAGCACGCTACTGCGTATTCCTCTCTTGTCCTGTAAAATGTACGTCCATCCTGGATCGGTGAAGAAAAGTCACAAATCTGATGGGTTGGAAATCAGTTGTAGGCTCAGACGTTACCGCCACACTGAAAGCTCCGTGGTCCACGGAGTGTTCTAAAAGAAAAATATGTGCTGGCAATGCTTTTTTTTTTCCTTTATTTTTTCTTTTTTTTTCTTTTCCTGTCTCTTTTGTATTTCTTCCGTGCCCCAGTGCTGGAATTGATGACACGCTTCTGCCCCGTGCAAACTGTTGCTGTTGTAGATGTTCTTCATAAACATCCCGACGGCCACGTTGTCACCCCCGTCGCCCCAACCAGTCCCGTGGGGTTACTCAGTCCCATGTGCAGACCAGATTGGTCCTGCGGTGAGGAACGGTTCCCAGGAACTTCTGAGGCCGTGAAGTCCCCACAGGAGAGCGGTGTCCATGTCAGCCCTGAGCTGGAGCACGCCTGAACCTCCTTCCCCAACTGCTCCGGCGTGTGTTGTCCGTTCACTTCTCTGTCGCTGTTGTAGCTACTGGTCAGCAAACTGGGTTTTCACCAGCATAAAATTTCACTGGTGCTGGAGGAGAACACTAGTGGTTGGGTGTGTTGACTTCTAATGACTTTTTTCATAATCTAATGTGCTCCTCATGATGCAAAGTTGTGTTTTGTTTCCTAGCTTTGTCCCTCACGGAGCGCTCTCCTCGCTGTGAGCTTGGTTCCAGGCAGTTCCCGTGCCTCGCTTCGGCGCTCTGGGGGGTCACGTTCGCACCTTGTGAAAAGCAGGTGCCACCCCATTAACTCCAGATGGAGGCATGGCGCTTGAAACCCTCTTGAATTTTGTCCTTCAGCTTCCCTTACCAACCTCATACTGGGGCTAGATGAAAAGATACTCAACAAAAATTAATTTTTTTCTCCCTTTTTATCGATAGAGGTGGAGTTAGTTATGTGATGGGTCAGTTAAGCTGCGTGTCGCCGAGGTGCGAGCACCCATGCCACGCGTGTGCCAGTTGCTGGGCACTGAGGGAAGACCTCCCAGCTCAACGCAGAGGCGCTTTTTCCTTTAAAAGGTGTATAAATCAAAATTGGCGAGCGCTGGGGGGAAGGTGCGACATTTTTCATGTGTTTTTTTTCGGAGTTACGTTTTTTATCCGTAATAGATTTATAAGACGCAGGTCCCTTTATTTGTTTCTGTAAAATTAACTAGTAAATGTAAAATGGAAAAAAAGTTAGTAATAGGAACCAGGCCATCTTTGCCAGCGCTGAAACCTCGCTGTGTTTGTGGAAGGTGGACGAGGGCGTTTTCCCTTTGCCGGGTTTTACGCCGGAGTGCCACATGTTGGAGAGCTGTAAAACTTTCGCTAACGAGAAGTTGGAGGAATGCTAACTTTAATTGCCCTTTTTTTTTTTTTTTGTACAAGCTGCTGTTTATTTTGGTCTTTTAAAGATGTGATTGTAATTTTGAAGTCTGTGAGGTTTCAACGTGGGCAAGCGGGGCCTGGCGGCGTGGGGAGGATGCCGTGCTGGTGGCCAGAAGAAGGGGCTGGTGGGCCGGTAGCAGGGCTGCCTCGCGCCCTGCTGATGCTGACAGCCTGGAAAAACTCCTCGGCGTTTCAATCCTGCAAATCCTGTCCTTCTCAGTGGGATTTTGTAACTTTGATTTCAATTTTTTTTTTTGAGCAAGGGTTTCTTTACCACATCCATTAAACGGTGACAGGGCGTTCCTACCGGCAACCCGTTGGTGTCCGTGGATGAAAGCTGAGTGCTGGGTTACTACTGGCAGTCTGTGTTGTGTTAGATATCCTCTGCCGTCATTTTTTTTCCTTGAAAACATGTCAGTAGGGAAGTTAATTAAATTAAATGGCTTAGTTCACTGGCATGGTCGAAGAGGCATTGAAGTGCAGAAGAGCTTCGTGGAAGCTTACGGGACTTGCTTGGTGTTTGGGGCACAAAGCTTATTTGTGCGGAGATGGAAGTTTCCTATTCCAGATAATTTAAATATGCGTTCTCCTCCCTCTCTTCTTTTTTTCTCATTGTCTTTTTTTTTTTTTGCTATTGCTTCCATGCTGTTGGAAGCGTGGCCATGGAGAAACGGTTTGAAATGTCAGCCTTTAAATCTAAGCCGTCGTAAAGTGCTTTATGAGGGTAAGAAATGACGCCCTGGAAACTGGGCGTTTTCTTGTTCTTCTTGAATATTCTGAAAAAAATGTATTTGAGCAGGGAGAGGCAGAATGAGAGCTTTGAAAACATGCCTCCAGGTTGGGCTCCTCTCTTGTGCGCCACATGTTGCTCTGAAGGCAGTTTGTCACCAAAGAGTGCTGCTGATTTATGAACCCCGATGATGACTTCAGTGAATTCAGCTGAAATTCAACAGAAAATCCTTTTCCAGCGCCGTGTCTGCAGGCAAGATGGGCTCGTGTTGTACAGCACGTCGTCTTTGGCAGGTACTTCGGCCAGAAATTTCCATCCAGAATAGAGCGTTATTCTAGTCCTTCTTAGGGTACCCCAGTGAAAGCAACCGTTTGGAAAGGACACAGTGGTTGTGAACGCCGTTAACGTTAATTTAGGATATTAACACCCCGGCTCCCATTTACAGTCCTTGTGTAGGGAACTCGAAACTAAACACGCAGCTTTGTAGAGGTCCAGAGGAGGCCACAACGATGATGAGCGGGCTGGAGCCCCTCTCCTGTGAGGCCAGGCTGAGAGAGCTGGGGCTGTTCAGCCTGGAGAAGAGGAGGCTCCGGGGAGACCTGAGAGCGGCCTTCCAGTGCCCAAAGGGGGCTGCAGGAAAGGTGGGGAGGGATTCTTCAGCAGGGCCTGCTGGGACAGGACGAGGGGTCATGGTTCCAAAATAGGGGGAGGCAGATTCAGATCAGATATTAGGAAGAATTTTTTTCCACTGAGGGTGGTGGGACACTGTCCCAGGTTTCCCAGAGAGGCGGTGGATGCCCCATCCCTGGAAACATTCCAGGCCAGGTTGGCCGGGGCTCTGAGCAACCTGATCCGGTTGGAGATGTCCCTGCTCCGTGCAGGGGGTTGGACTGGGTGGGCTTTGAAGGTCCCTTCCACCCCAAACTACTCTGTGATTCTGTGAAGGTGTCTGGATCCACAAACCCACTCCTGGCCTTACAAAACCAGCATGGCCGTGTTACAGTGCTCACACACGGAGGGATTACAGGCTTCCAAGGACCAATGTGTTTTTTTGCGTCAAATATTTGTGTCAAGATTCAAGTGATCTCTTCTGGGCAGCCACGGTCCTACCACGGCTCCTCTTTTGCTCCATGTTGCACTGGCAGTGAGTAATCGCAATGTAAAGTTGCAGTGTGCAGTATTAAAACATTTATTCTACGAAATATGCATTTAATTTGTGTAAGTGCTTTCTATGAGATCATGCATTCTGAATTGTAAGTGGAGTTTATGAAATAATACATAATTGGAACAAAAGTTGCATATTTGGATCTAGTGAACGGCAGCGCTAAGCTTTTCCAGCTCTTGCTTTTTAGCTGGGATGTGGGGGATGAGCGCGTTTTGGTTGAGAGGAACAGGCGCCAAATATCCAAAAAACTCTTGTGCCACAAGGGATGTTATTGAGGTCCGTCAGCCTGGAAGATCTGATGGCTCGGGCGTTGGAATGGCTACCTATGTTGTTTCTTATGAAATGAGGAGCAGAAAGCCAACTCTGAGAGCCTCCCATCTTCCAGCTGTGGCTGACTTCTTGTTTGGGATGGAAACATCAACGGTGTTGAGGTCGAAGACTCCTTTGCAGGATTTTTCGAATCGTTAGGCCAAACGTTATTTGTATCGTTAGGAAACTGTTAGTAGGGTCATGCTGCAACGTCGATGCCGTTATCGTGACCGGTGACTTGCAAATTTGTATCAAACTGTGAAACAGATGATGTTCAGCTTGCTTGAATCTTATTTATGCCGGATACTCATCTCTGTCGGCTCTGAAGAAAACTCTGCCCGTAGGGGTCAGATCCTGACTCCGCGAGGGCAACAGTAGAGTGTTCGTTGACTTTAATGAGGCCAGGGTCGTCACTGTGTGGGCTGAGCTCAAGTAGGCCTTGGCCAAGATGAGCCTGGGATCCTCTTGAGTGGTTGAACAGTGGGTAGGTTGTGGGGGAAAGGGCTGGGAGGTAAAGAAAAGGGAAAGAGGAGAATGGATAACGCTTTCAGGTCTTTATTTCTGACCGAGAAGTTCTCTGCAGTTTCCCCGCAAGCCTTTAGAGGGCAGACCATGTCCAGTAAATAGATTTAGGGACTTGCCTAATTTTTCTGGTTGTGAATTCTAAAAGTTTGGAGAACCTGAATGTAGATTTATTATTATTATTATTTTTTTAACTGCATAATTGTAATTAATTCAGCAATAACTTCTGGTGCTTTAAAGGCTGAATGTTGTGTCAACTTACAGAAGCAAGATGAGATCAAGTTTCTGGTTTCAATGCTAAAAATTGTTGTATAAGCAAAATATTAATTATACGACGTAGGGAGAAAGATCTTGGGAACATACTGTGGTACAGAAGCATTATGTAATATGTTGACTGAATTCATTTTTATGTTAAAAAAGACCACAAAAAGCAATTTGTGTTTGGGGAGTGGGTTTTAGAGAGTAGTGCTGTGTGATGAACGTGTAATTCCGTTCTTCTCTCCTCTAAGCTCTTCTCTAAGTCCCCGAGCCTCGTGCCCAGCAGCCTTATCCTTGGTGAACAACTGCTTGGAAAAAAAAAACCCTGTTTATCAACGGAATATTCCACGGCGCTGGAGGAAGCTGTGTGAAACTAAGGCAGCCAAGTGACATTTAAGCTCTTCTGTAAAGTCGTTTTCAGCGAAACTGTTCATATGGGGATTAAACACCCCTTATAGGCAACATGACTGGAGAGGCAGGGGCGATTTAGTTCTCTGATTAATTAAAACCAGAAATAACAAAATAATGCTCTGCTTTCTTCTGCTGCTACCCTAAAGCTCATGGATCATGGAGAAGAGGATTATTCTCGAGAAAGCCATTTAGTTCTTAACAAGCAAAGCGAGTCTGTGTGGCTCAGCCCTTTTGGCATCTGCTTTGTGGGTTTCTCATCAAAAACCATATGGGTTGTTCCTAAACAGAATGAAATGTTCCTTGGGCCAAGAAGGATTTTTCTCTCTCTTCTTTTTTTTTTTTTCTTTAAATCTTCTGAAGGTGGAGGTTCTGCTGCTGTCTGTTCCCCAAGAGATAGGAAATAGGTGGTAGGAGTTGCTTTAGATTTTTGGGTTCAGTCTTTAACTGCTGTAATCCCTGGCCTGACTTGCTGCCTGACTTTTTGGTATGTTGGTACCTAGCTCCAGAATTGTCCTTAGAACTCTGCCTGCTCTGAAGGGGACAGCAGTGTGGGTGAGCACCTTTCGCCTACCTCTGGAAAGACATTTCTCTGTCGTAGAAAAGACGTGGTAAGGTTCTGAAGACATCTTCTAGTCCAGCAGGTTCTTCCTAGACATGGTTGATGTTGTGGAGCCTCTCTCCAGCATGCAGTCATCGAACATGTTCTTAAATGTCCAGTGGTGGAGAGTGTCCTGTCAGGCTGTCCATTGCAGTCCTTAGTGCTCCTGCCCCGTCTCAGCCAGATCTCCTCCCAGCGTGATCCGCTGCATTGTCAGGGCACAGAGTTCAGCGCTCATGAGAGTCCGCTTCCTGAGAGCGGTCTTCCAGTACCTCAAGGGGGCCTACAAGAAAGATGGGGAAAGGCTGTTTAGCAGGGCCTGTTGCGATAGGACGAGAGGTAATGGTTTTAAAATAGAGGGGGGTAGATTTAGATTGGAAATTAGGAAAAAATTTTTTACAATGCGCGTTATAGAACACTGGAACAGGTTGCCCAGAAGGGTGGTGGAAGCCCCATCCCTGGAAACGTTCAAGGCCAGGCTGGATGAGGCTCTGAGCAACCTGATCTGGTTGGAGATGTCCCTGCTCCTTGCAGGGGGGTTGGACTAGATGACCGTTGAAGGTCCCTTCCAACTCTAACCATTCTATGAATTCTATGATTCTATGTCTTTGGGTGCATCTCAACAGTTGAGTCATCAGTGCCAATGCGTTGGGTGACGTTACTTTGAGCCGTTGCCGTACGTATCAGTACAGGTTCCGTCTCATGGAAGAAGGTTGGAAGAGAAGATCCATGCTCTTGCTTGATTTGGTGGAAGGCTGCCCGCTGCTTTGGTGCGGTTGAGGACCAGCTGTGGAACCTGGTATCTCAGGTTATTGCAAGTATGATTGAAGATAGTATCTGAGCGTGAGTTAGATCCTGAGTGTATCTGCTCTGCAGATCTTCCCAAATCCGATCTGAGAGGCTTAGAAGCTGCCCTGCGGAAAAGCCAGAAAAATGTTTTGTCCAGGACTAACCGCTCAGGGTGCTGTGCTTGTGGTCAGATGAGTCTCTGTGTGCTCCAGGATAACGGGGACCATCTCAGATAGGTGCTTTGAACGTTGCTGGTTTCTCAGAGTCTTTAAAAAACCCAAACCAGACCGATAAATGGAAACAAAAGCAGAATCTTGAAAGGAAACTTATCTCCAAAATGCTTGACAAGGTCCAGAGAGAGGGTGTGTGAAACAGCAGCTGGGGACCTCCCACAGAGAACGGAGTGGAAGGGTTTAATCTGAGGCCAGGCTACGAGGGGTGACGCTCCCTGTGACTTTTTGAGGGTCGGTGTGGCCAAGGTGAGTGAGCGTGGAGCAGAGCCGTAAGCACTGACGAGCTGTAATCCTCGTTTGCTGTCCTGGCTGAGTGAGCAGCCCTTCCTCTGTTGTGGCTCTTGCCGTGTGAAAGGGGAGCGTTAGGCAGCGTGGTCCATGGCGTGCCAGTAGCTTTACCTGGCCCGTACCCCCTAGACAGCGGGAAGGAAAAATGAGAGTAAAGCCATTGGGAAGTGTTGGAAATGGCTTCCAGACCTTTTCCTTCACCTTCTTGTGGTTTCTGAGAGCGCGTGAGGGCCCTGTAGCGTGTCAGACCTCGGGCATGGCACCTCCGAGCTAAAGCAGCAGTCGTAAGCACTCTCTAATTGTTTTTCCAGAATTACCCATGGATCAAACCCTGAAAAGCTTCACAGTCCAACACGCCTTCAACCTTTTGTGAGATCTAATCCGTGACTTCTTTTTACCCTAATTGCCATAGGTGTGATAGCTGCAGCTTTCTTGGGCAAGGTCGAAGGTGTAGGACAACAACTGGAGAGCTGCCCAAGTCGATGTAAAGAGAAGTGAGGGTTGGCGTGCCGTCACTTGCTGCTGGAGCTGCCTACAACCCTCGGTTATGGAGCTGGGAATAGTCCCGTGTTGGGGGTGGTGGTACTGGGGGCTGGAGGCCTCTTTTGGGTTGAGTGCTTTCAGATGGAGGAGGACATTGCCTCGGCTGCTGTGTTGGCTTCTTGCTGCAAGCTCCAGCGCTTCGCTGTGGTTATCTTTAGTGGAAGCATCAAGCCCGAGCAAGAGTAGAGCATAGTGTGTCCTTAAGCCAAAGCCCGAGATTATCCCTTCGCTTCTTCCCTCCATCTCCATCTGCATCCCCTTTTCTGATGCCAGTCTCTGGGAAAGCAAGCCTTTTGTCTGGATTTTTCTTTTTTAATAGTTTCGGCAAAAAAACCCTACTACCTCCGTCATGCCCTGATTGTCAGGGAGCGTGTTGAAACAAACCCTCGCTCAGAAAATAATTACCGGTGCCCGAGAGAGAACTCCAAGCTGAGGCTTGGTCCTGCACGGTTGTGTGCACCTGAGTCATTCTGGGCTGGGGAGGGTGAGAGTCGGACCCTCTCGCCTGTGACCGGTTCTCAGTGGGGTTTGGTTGGGTAGCAATTAAGCTAACGAGAGGTTAAACCCAAGTGTGGGAGTTTCCACTGGTGCTTTGAGTCATCGGGGGAGAGATGCCTCTTCAATGCTGTGTGAAAAGGCAGCGTTAAAAAAAAACCAACCCAACATCAGACCGTGGTTTGTAGCGTTGCGTGTAGCAGGGCGTTTCGTGTGAAGGCCTCGGCGTTCAAAAAGGAATTTTAAATTGTTGGTAAAAGTTAATCAAAGAATATGCATCCAGTTGCTTAACAGCGAGCAGTAAGTTATTTATCTCGGCCCGGCTCGCAGCGTGCTTGGGAGTGAATAAACAAAGGCCCGAGCTGCGGAGTTGTCAGGGCCGCGGCCTTTAATGTGTTTGAAATACCTTCTACGACAGCCGTCCTCCTCCTGCTTCGGGTCCGCTTATCTCATTTTCGGCTTCTCCGCTCTGTGTAAATGTGATAAATAAACGTTGTAATCGCATAGCTGAGCTGCTTCTGATGGCCGCCTGCAGATAGCTTGTTCTTGAGGCTGGATCACGCCGAAGCGTAAATCAACACTTTGCTCAACCAAGGACTTCTTAAAAAATAGCATTTAGTCTTTTATTGTACAGCTGACCTGGAGGACTGGGTTGCCTAAGTCGTTTTATCAATGCTAATGTGATAAAACTTCTTTTTACAGCTCCTAGGAAAGGAGAGGCTTGGTCCTTCCCTTCTCCAAGTACGGTACTGCAGGAGCTTCCCAAAAACCAGTTGAGGTCGAATAGGTTTTATATAAAATGCTGAATCACAGACGGGTTTGGGTTGGAAGGGACCTTCAAAGCCCATCCAGCCCAACGCCCCTGCCAGGAGCAGGGACATCTCCAACCAGATCAGGTTGCTCACAGCCCCGGCCAACCTGGCCTGGAATGTTTCCAGGGATGGGGCATCCACCGCCTCTCTGGGCAACCTGGGACAGCGCTCCACCACCCTCAGTGTGAAAAATTTATTCCTGATATCTAGTCTGAATCTACCTCCCTCTATTTTGAAACCATCACTCCTCGTCCTGTCACAGCAGGCCCTGCTGAAATGTTTCTCTGTATAGACCACTCTCAGGTCTCCCCGGAGCCTCCTCTTCTCCAGGCTGAGCAGCCCCAGCTCTCTCAGCCTGGCCTCACAGCAGAGCTGCTCCAGCCCTCTCAGCATCTGCGTGGCCTCCTCTGGACCCTCTCCACCAGCTCCACGTCCTTCTGCTGTTGGGGGCTCCAGAGCTGGACGCAGCGCTGCAGGTGGGGTCTCACCAGAGCGGAGCAGAGGGGCAGAATCCCCTCCGTCGACCTGCTGCCCACGCTGCTGGGGGTGCAGCCCAGGGTGCTGCAGATCACTCTGTGCAATGAACTCGGAGGCTGTAACTAATGCTGGCCTCGTCCCGCGGCCAAGGAATAGGAGTGGGAGCGTGGGGACGAGGATCGATCACGGGGTGGAAGTGAAAACGAAGGGAGAACTGCGCGTTCCCCATTGCGCGTTCCCCATTGCGCGTTCCCCGTTGCACGCTTGATAGTTATCTGTCTGTTCTACAGTAACGTAGCTGTGAATAACTGCGCTAGCAGAAATCCAACTGCTGCTTGTCGCTGGTGTTTGGAGGCAATCCATTCGATTTTCGTTGGGTCTCCGCGCTCGGTCGGTTGGGTGGGCTCAGTTGAGTTGCCATGGGTGGTGGAGTCGCTGCTCCAAAGTTCTGTGTTTGAGCAGAAGTGGCTGGTGTTTGGGAATATCGGTGTTGTGAGGTGGGGTTTTAGGGAAGGAGGAGTGGGAGCTTGAAGGTCTGTGCAGGGTGTCGGGCAGAACAAACTTGTTGAATGCTGCATTTCTAAATTTATTTTTTGTTTTAATGACCAAACATGAAGGGAAAAAAAAAAAAAATCCCGTTCTCGGTCCTTGTTTCCTGTGCTGCTGGTGAACTTTGTCAGACAAACCTCCGACAAATTGTTTTCCCTGATAACCAGTTAACACCGGGAAAGCAGATAGGCAAAACCTCTTATCGTCTTGACAAGCGCCGGGCTTTTCGTGAAAACTCAAAGCAGAAGCTGTGTCAGCGTGTTGAGTTTACACCTTGCAATAATAATCCCGGCTTTTATCTGATCGGAGGGGGATTTTATAACTTTCGAATGGGCCTTTGGCGGGCAGCCAGCCCTACTGTCATTTTTTATTAGCTTTCTTTTTTTCTTCCCCTGTAGCCAGTCTACTTTTTCTTGGGTAATATCGTTTAAGGAATATGTCTCTCATTCCTCGGGATATTGGGAAATGGTATTTTCAAGTTCCGTGTCTCAGCCCATTAGAGGGGTCCGTAAAACAATCACAGCAGCGAATGTGCGGTGCCTAATCAAAACCACCGAAGCTAACCGCAGCAGTACTTCAAGCCCTTTTAAATAATAAAATGTCTTTTTTTTTTTTTTTTTTTTTTTTTTTCCTGCCGTGCCTTATCCACTATCTCATCAGGAAAGAGCTAATTAGATTCTTCTAAAAAGTAAATATCGCCAGTTCGTTGGGTGGGGGTGACGGGAGGTAGGACACGCTCGCCGTCAGCATTGGCGAAGCGATGCGGGAAAACAAGACGAAGTTCTGAAACCCCTATAAAAAGCTATTTGAGTTTTAAAGGAGCCCGTTCCCCGCACAGACGCTGTAACAGCTTTCCCTCACGGTGGATATGGCTTCTGTAGCCAGAGCCTGGAGGAGTCCGTGACCTGCTTAGCTCCACCATCTCGTTCCCCGCCATAGGGTTGCAGGCCTGGGGCCGTGCTCGCGTGGTTACAAGCAGTCAGGTTACTGTGAATAATTCACCTGCGACAAATCAACTGCTTGTCACTGGTGTCTGAAGGCAGTCCATTCAATTTTCATGCAGAACGTTGGGTCTACGTGCTTGGTCAGTTGGGTTGGCTTGGTCAAGTTGCGATGGGTGGAGGAGTCGCTGCTCCAGAGCTTACGGGAGTGGTTTCAGGATGGACTGGAAAGTATTGAGCACTTGATTTTGGGTTCTTGTACAACAGGCTTGAAGGGAAACTCCCCAAAGCCACGTCCTGCAAGGTTGAGCGCCTGGCGGAGTGAGGTGCAGGTAGTGTAAAAGAAGCAGATGGCTTGGGACAGAAAACATGAAATAAGGGCAGAAGTACTTTTTTCCCTTGTTCCTTTGATTCTCTGTTTCTCAAGGAAGAACAACAAGAGGTTGATTCTTCTGGTTGCCTTCAGCCAACACAACCTCCCAACTTCTCAGCTGTTGAGGTGAAGGCCTCCTAGACTGCTCGGTGGCCAACCCTGCTCCGGTTACAACAGCGAACGTAGGTCACTGACCTAAACCTGAACCTGGAGGTGGAAGGCTGCCTTTGCTTCTTCTATCAACCAGCCTGGAAGCAGCGTTGGTGGCAGGGGGACCGGGATTTCTGCCAGACTGCTGTGCCGATCGCGTGGGCGAAGAAAGTAGCTGGGCTTGGAGGGAATTTTGGCAACGTGAACCGAACGCTTTGTGCGTTACTGCTAAACGTAACGTTAGCCACCAACAGACATTTGGTTTCTTACCTTTTTTTTTCAATCGTCATGTCAAGCGGGGAGTCGGGAGATTGATAGCCGTGTAGAACAGAGGCGATTTAACAGAATAATTCAGAAATGCACTCACTTTCATGTAAACCGCACCAAAAGGTAAGGGGGTTTTTATTCGCCTTCTGGCCCTCGAGGGCTTTTCGCCTCCCCCGTCGCCCCAGGTCCTTCCGTTTTCAGAGGGCACGCGGGAGCGTCGCCCGGGCTTTGATGTGGTTTCCAAAGTGTGCCTCTTCGCTGGGCTCCCTCCAGATGCCTTTATGCGGAACAGAACGTTAAAATCCAAACGTGCCGGCTCTGCAGGTCGTTTTTCATCCTTTACGCGCGACATCAAATATATTGCGGAGTCGTTGTGCTGCAGCCCCGGCCCGGGAAGGTGCGGGTAACGAGATGGCGGTCGGAGTGGGAAGTTCCTTGGCGGCTGAGCCCGAATTTCGCCTTGGTTGCTTCCCCTGGGCCTCTCCACAGCTCTTTCCTTCTCTCAAGGTGAAACTGAAACCTCGGTGACTTCACCCAAGCCTGCCGAAGCTACAGAAAATTTGATATTTCTCACTTATAGGTCACTTCAGTCCAGATTGTTTCCTGCCAGGAGTGGGGGCGGGGAGGGGGGGAATGCCCTCCCGTTAATGGAAAAGCAATTACTACTTCATCTGGCGCGCGCGTGGTGCCGTTCCAGCGGAACACCTAGGTTATGGGCTCGGCTCGTGGCGCGCCGGCTCCTCGGGTTCCCAGCCGGCCGGTGACGGGCCGCACCCATCGTAGGACGGAGCGGCGGCTGGGCGAGGCGGGCGTTGCGTGCTGTGGTGTGCACCGGTGTGCTGGAAGGGGATAGACGCCAACGGGGTTATTCTGGGGCCGTTTTTCTGTCTTTAAGGTAGAAATCCTTGGAAAATATCTTCTCATGTAGAACTCCCCCCTTCCTCCCTGTCTGAAATTCCTGAAGGAAAACTGCTCTCGGGGGGCTGCAAAGCTTTTGTGCCGTTGGGAGCATCCCTCTGGCTGCTTTTTGTGGCTCTCTGGGAGGTACGATGTGATTTCTTTTTTTCCTTTTTGTCTTTTTTTTTTTTTTCCAGTAAGTCCCTGGACTTTTAATTCAGGTCAAAATTCTCTTGCTAAACTTTAGTTTATTTGCATTAAAAGTACAGAAAATGCAAAACGTGGTGTTTGAATTGGGATGTTGAGCTCCTTGGCCTAGAGCGATGGCTTTTTCTGGAGGGACGGATTTTCTTGACTTTGGGTTATCGACAACTGATTTGGATCTTATCCATGTTGACATCTGGTCAGTAAACGTCGTGTACTACTGTGCTCCTTCGGTGAGCGCAGCCGGAGCTGAAGGAAGACGTTAACACCTCTTGTTTGAAAAGAGATGGGCGACCAAGATAACGTCTCTTCTGAGGACGTATCCACAAGGCCCTCTCTTGAGGCTAATTCTGTGTCCAGCCTAAAATGCTGAACGTTGCATGCTTAGGGCTTCGGCAGTGAAGTTCAGAGCTGGCGGCGGCCTCCTTCGGCTGGTTAGCCCAGATTTTTCCTCTCCCATGACCGCCTTTGCTGCTGTGATCTTGCTACACCCTGTTTAATGATCCGTTTCAAGCACAGTGAAATCCAGAACTTTGCATTTTCCCATTCTTTGATTTCTTCCCTTTCTGGAAGAAAACAGATTACATAAATTTGTGAGATTTTAATGAGTACACTGGGCTGGCTTTTGGTGTAATTTACAGTGGATTCAGCGTTATAACTTCATTACGCTTCAGTTGAGTAACTTATGTCATAAATGGGCGTATCTGAGAGCGGAATCGCGCCTTGGATCTCTTTGTTGTGTGGGCTTCAGAAGGACCAAATGCTCCCTCCCCTTTTTGAAGTTCTAATTCTCTTTATACGATGTTGCAATGCCTTTCTATAGAGTTGTGCCTCTGAAGTTTGAGATTTCTAATGCAAAAACCACCGCTTTTTCCTCCCAGTTGCTTCCAGTATTGACGTCGCTAGCGGAATTTGTCCTCAGCAGCGTTCACACGGACCTTTTCCTCTGGCTTTGTTGGAAGAACCCCTGTTGTTGAGACTCATCCCTTAAGAGATCTCTTTAATAAGCTTGGTTGGTAGTCCCCTTGCTCAGCAGTTACTTCTCTTGTAGGAGCACTTGTAGTAAACATCGAGGGTCCTGCTGCTTTCCAGCCACTAGAGGTCAAGATTGTACTATGGCATCGCACAGTGCTCAGCGTGTAAGGCTTAACTCCAGTTCCGGGTGCAACCACCTCTGGTGTCGGCTCTGTGTATTTAATTTAATTATCAACTGCCTTACTTGACCGTCAGGAGGAAGCTGATGGGTTGGGGTATCTGTGCCGTGCTTGGGTTTTGATGTCCTTCAGATCTAGAAACTGCACAAGTGGTTGGTCTCTGGTGGGAGATCTTCCTTCCCAAGGAGGGATCCGAAAGGGAGCTGAGCTGAGAGGGGCTGTCAAAATAAATCTCGCTCATAAATTATTTTTGTGTGATGTTAATACTTTTCTGTGTTTAAAAGGAAATAATTTTGAAGGCTTGCACTCTAGATAGAGCTTTCTACTTTCTGCAGTTCAGGTAGTGGAAGTAGTTAGATTTTTGGGTTTTTTTTAAGGTTTTTTTTTTTTTTTTTAGTAGGTTCCACTTGTTTTAATTCTCCATTGTTTTCCTAGCACAGCTGATTTCACTTGACAACGGTATCTGCAGTTCAACTTCTAGCATTCCTTCTCCTTCAAAAGCCAGGCTGTCGTGTTCGTGTGGGGCAGGGGATGGTCCCCTTTCGCCACCTCGTTCATCTCCTGCTGTAGGGGAGCAGTAAAAAGCCCGGGTGCAGGTTTGATTCGGGTTGTGCAGGTGATTGTTAGAAACAGAGTTTGTATTAATAACTGAAATGTATAAAAACTCGTTGTTTTTTACAAAGAAACCCACCATCTAGAATAACACCTTCAGAAGGACATCTGGATAATTTCCCTACACTTTCTTCCTGAACAGAAAATATTTATAGACCAATGTGGGAGGGGTCCTGTAAACCTGTGTGTGCCTCTCCATATAAATTTTGGGTTTTCGGAGCGTTCGGTTTCCAGTTACACCAGAGCACAAGCCCACGTGTGCAGACCCGCTGCCTCCCTTGGCTTGGCCTTTCCCCCTCGTGTTGGCCATCAGTTGGCGCTTGCGGCAAGAGCAGCGGCTCCGTGCCGTTCCTCCTCCTTGCCTGTCCCCTTCAATTTGAAGTTCTTGGTCAACTCTCTAAAACGATTGGGGCTAAACCAGTTTTCCTGTCAAATATTTGGCTTGGGAACAAGGAGGAAACGGAGTGAGTTTTTGGAGCAGAGGACACACGTTGACCTCCGCAGCAAACAAACCCTGCAGCGGGAATCTCCAGCGGGTCGAGGGAGCTCCACCGAGTCCGTGTGTTCTGCTCCCTGGGTCGCAGTGCTTCTCCCAGCGAGCGAATTTTTTTTATTCGATACCTTTTACAGCTCATTCTGTACATCAGCAGCGTACAATTAAGCTCTCCTGGGGTACCACAAGAATGCTTTCAGGAACCTCTGGGGTCCAGATGTGGAATGCTTTGTGCTGACACGGCTTGAAAAGAGGAACAAATCCGACGGTTAAGTACGTCCTTTAATTTAGCCTGTGACAGTCACCACATGGCCTATGGGCTAATATTTCTGCATCTGGGCTGTAAATAGATCAATATGGCAATAGGATGGGTTTGGCGTTTTGATTTGTGAAGAGTCAGAGTATTGTTTGTATTGTTGCGTAATCCCTGGAATGGTTTTGAAATTAATCTTCTGGTTCTTTGGAATGGCTGGGTTAGGAAAAACATAACGTTTCTAAGTTCCATTAAGTGCGTGTTTTATTTTGTCTCATTTTTTTGTATTTCATGACTGATTGCATCTTTTGGTTGAAAAAAAAAAATTAAAAAATCTGAGGATGCTATCGTAAAATGTGAAACCTGAGGTTTTTTTTTTTTTTTTCTTTTTCCTAGGCACAGCAGCAAAGAAACCTGGACAATATTGTATCACAGCATCCCAGGATAAGCGGGGGGAAGAAGTCCAAGAAAGACGTCTGCGCAAGCTCAGATCTGGAGGTAAAAACCACTAGCCCCATGTCCGAGCAAGATTCGGGTATCCTGGATGTTGAAGATGAGGATGAGGATGAAGAGGTAACTGTATAATCTCAAACCCAGGAGGCTGGGCAGTTTGGGGGTGATCAGTAGTGTCTCAGTTGGCGCTTGCACCTCGCTCGGTCTTTCACGTCGCCACGCAGCGTGCCGTAAAGATGCCGAATAGGCTGTAGAGCCAGTTATTCTGCGTTATTGTCCCTGTTCTCCTTAGCAGGCTCAGCAGAGAGGCCGAGCGTTGTATGGGAACCAAACAGCTCGTGTCTTCTGTCCCCCAGCTCGAGGGCTGCGCTTCCGTGCTTTCTTGGGCGGGCAGTTTGGTATCTGTCCTTCGTTAAAAAAAAATACAAATTGCTGCGTAGTGTGAGGTCCGTGGCCTTTTCCGTGGGACGTGTGTCTGGGTGGCAGAGACGTAGGCTGCGTTGAGGAGGATTGCACCGGGACAGAATTTTTAAAATCTGAGCTTGGTTCCTTGACGTCCTCCTTTCTTTTTCTCTCCCTTTCTGCTGCTGCTTCCTCAGGCTGTCTGTTGTTTTCATTAGTTAGAAAGCATAACCTTACTGGTAGTGTTGGTTCTTCTTTCCTCCCTGCACTGGGACATCTTGAGGGACAAGTCCTGTCCCTCTCCTTTTCAGGAGAGGCAACTTGGAGATACCAGCTTGGAGCGTAGGTCATGAGATGTTGAGCTTTTTGATACGTTCTTCGTTTCTTGCGATGCAGTCTTGTGTTGGGCCTTTCGGCAAGTTCTGTCTGCCACACTGGATGCTGCTTCTCTTATTGCTGAAGCTTCTCTCGTGTCAAGAGAATGATATTTTCGGCTACAACCTCTAACTGAAGACAGTCCATGAGCAGCCAGAGGATGAAGAACAAGTCTCTGAAGTTTAAAATACTGTGGGTTGCTCGAGTGGTTCTCTGCTCATGTTCTGCCTTTTCCCCCACAGTTCAATTCTCTCCTCTTCGTCTTTGCTGCGCTTCCAAAGCAGACTGAGGAGATCACCGCTTACCTCGCAGGGACCAAACCGGGGTACAACCCAGAGAGCCCTCACGCTGCACTGAAACCACCTGGGTGGGATATTTACTCCTACATCAAAATGGAAATGGAGCAGAAGTTAAACAAAAGCAAAAGGAGTGGGAAGGGCACATTTTCTGAAAACAAACAGTGATTTGTGTAGATCTATTTTGATATTTCCCCGTTAAAAAAGTAAAAATCTGGTCCTTTAGCAGTTCTTGTTCCAGTTCGCTCTCAAGATCTCTCGCTTCCGTGGAGACCAGGAGGCAGCGTGAAGCGTGGCGGTGCTCGGGGGGGTCCGCAAAACTTGAGGCAATGGGAATTAGAAGTTAGAATTGAATTCCATTAGAATGAAAGGTCTGAGGAAAACATGAAGGAGGGAGGAATCTGAAGACGACGCTTGGTGTGGCGCGGTTGGGAGAGGTCCCTGGCGTGGCCGGAGGCGCGGGCGGCGGGGGGCGGGCAGGGCGGGCGCTGTCCGTGGTGATGAACCCGCGGGACCCCCCCGTCCGCCCGGCCTGGCGCTCGGCAGCCCCGCAGCGCAGACCTCTCGCCCTCCTTTTCCCAGGACTGGCTTGTGGGGGAAGGGGATGGAGAGGGGTTTGGTTCTTGGGTGGCTTTGTTCTTCCCCGTGCTCCTGCCTCTGGGAGGTCTTCTCCTTTTTGGAAAGCAAAGGTTTAATTTATTAGTACAAATTGGTCTGTTATCTGGAAATAGAGCCATTGCATTTTTGTGCCCCTCACTACAACCAAGACATTGAGGTGCTGGAGCGCGTCCAGAGAAGGGCAACGAAGCTGGTGAGGGGTCTGGAGCACCAGTGTGATGAGGAGCGGCTGAGGGAACTGGGGTTGTTCAGTCTGGAGAAGAGGAGGCTGAGGGGAGACCTCATTGCTCTCTACAACTGCCTGAGAGGAGGGTGTAAGGGAGGTGAGTGTTGGTCTCTTCTCCTGAGTAACAAGTGATAGGATGAGAGGAAACGGCCTCAAGTTGCATCAGGAGAGGTTTAGATTGGATATCAGGAAAAATTTCTCCACCAAAAGTATTATCGAGCACTGGAACAGGCTGCCCAAGGCAGCGGTGGAGTCACCGTCCCTGGAGGGATTTAAAAGAGGCGTCGACGTGGTGCTTAGGGACATGGCTTAGTGGTGGGCTTGGCAGTGTTGGGTTAACAGTTGGACCTGATGATCTTAAAGGTCTTTTCCAACCTAAGTGATTCTGCTGTTCTAAAGGAGTGCTGTGTGTGTGTAGTGGGTTGACCCTGGCCAGCGGCGAAGCCCTCAGCCGGTTGCTTGCTCAGCCCCCAACCCTTAGCAGAGCTGGGGAGACAATCTGAAAGGCAAAGGTGAGAAAACTCCTGGTTGAGGTAAAGGCAGTTTAGTAGGGGAAAAAAAGCCCGCCGAGTGGTGCAAAGGCCATCACTCACCTCCCTCCAGTAGAACGATGCCTGCCAGTGTCCGCACAATGGTTAATTTTGAAAAAACTACTCCCCCAGCTTCATTGCTGGGCAAGGCGTTGCATGGTGTGGAATATCTCTGTGGTCAGTTTGGGTCGGTTGTCCCAGCGGTGTCCCCTCCCGGCCTCTTGCTCGCCCCTCGCCTACTTACTGGGGCGGGCTGAAGTGAGAAAGGCCTTGGTGCTGCGGGAGCACTGGTTAGCAACAGGTAACACACAGGTGTGTTGTCAGCGCTGTTTTGGTCACACTTCTAAATCACAGCACTGTACGGGCTGCAGCGAAGAAAATTAACTCCATCCCAGCCAAATAATTGGAATGAAGTCAGTAGACAAGTGAAGAAACGATCCCGAAGCATTCAAAGACTGCGCTGGGTAGCTCTTGCTCTTGTCTTGTCGTAGGCAATAAAACCAACCAGTGACCACAGGTTTCTCTTTGGAAGACTACCGGTGAAGGCTGTTTGAATGTGAAAAGGGAAGAATGAAGGGCAGCTGGCACCCACTCCTGCTCAGAGTTGAAACCAGGGTGATCCTGGGTGTTTCTGATGAAGTTTAGGCAGGAGAGCACTGGATCCTGGTGCACAGGCTGGAAGAAGTTGGGTGTTTTTTTTTTTTTTTTGTCCTCTTTGTCCTTGCAGCAAAATTTACGGGACAAAGCTTTGAAAGGGAAGAAAAAGCGCGCGAGTTTTGCTTATACTGTTACAGATTTTCCGACGTAGATCATCCTCTCCCATGAAGTAGCATAAGAGAGCTCCACCAGCTGCGTTCAAGGAGATGAGTATGAGATGTGGTTCTCCACTACATTGGTGTTCTCCAGTTTGGAGACATTACGGCCCAGACCTGTCCCACTGAAGTACAGATTCCTCACTGAGGTGGAAGCTCCCGCTGCAATCAGAGTGAGGGAATGGGCCCAGCTGTAGACCCAACTGGGAGAAGGCTCAAATCCGGTTTTTCTGAATGTCAAGCTGCAGAAGGAGGGTTTGCATCTCGCAGTGAGTAGCTCCACAGTTTCTTCAGCGTGTGCCAGCTGCTCCCTTTGTAGTAAAAAGCATCCGGCAAACTACAAAGCTCGTCCAGATTCTTCTCATTTGCAGTGACTTTTCGTTTTACGATCTCGCTGAATGCAGCGGGACAAACCCGCCTGCGCTGTGCCTCGTTTCTTCTTGTCCTCGGAAAAGATCGGTCAGGTGTCTGTGAAGTGGTTGGGTCAAACTGGGCTCCCTGGTGTTCCTTTGTGGGAGAGGGGAAGTTTTAAGGAAGGCCACCACACTTCAGAATCGTGGCCGCTCGACTGTCCTTGAAGAACACGTCAACAGATTCCAGACAGTTCTCTATTTGGAGAAGGAGTTTGGCACTCGGGCCATCAGCAGGTGTGAGGTGTAGCCAAAATTCATCGTGCTTCTGGCGTTCCCTCAGGTTGACCTGGCTGGAGGAATGAGTTGTGATTCTCTAAGTGAGTGTAATGGATTTCTTACAAAATTTTGGGAGCTAGAGCAGGGACCCCAGAGAGGTCTCTTGACTTTCTATGATAAATGGCTTTGTTAAGTGCCATCAGCCTCCACCTTTTTGTTTTCTTCCATGAGTAATTATGCAAAAACCATCTTGGACACTGAGAAACCTCTGTGTTTCCAGACAAAGCTGTCTGCCTGTTGTCTGTAACGTGAGCCAGAGTGAGATCAGTCAGTCTGCTGGACCGTCTGGCCACTTCCAATATCACCGAATCCTGAGCATCCTCTTGACCGTGCCAGTGCGTTCCAACTCTTTCCCCTAAGATTAAACCATGGACACGCTGGGACAGTCAAAGGACACCAAGACCTCACAAGATGTAGCAAATCTACAACACGGGTTGTTCTGTGGCTCCATTCAGGACGGGGTTAAGTGCTTCCCGGCTGCTGGTGCCCAAAGAGATTTCTTGAATCCCAGACTGGTTTGGGTGGGAAGGGACCCTCAAAGGCCACCCAGTCCAACCCCCCCGCAAGGGGCAGGGACATCTCCAACCACATCAGGTTGCTCACAGCCCCGGCCAACCTGGCCTGGAATGTTTCCAGGGATGGGGCATCCACCGCCTCTCTGGGCAACTTGTTCAGTGTCTCACCACCCTCATAGCAAAAAAATTTCTTCCTTACATCCAACTTAAACCTACCCTCTTTCAATTTAAAACCATTGCTCTTTGTCCCATCACACCAGGCCCTGCTGAAGAGTCTCTCCCCACCTTTCCTGCAGCCCCCTTTGGGCACTGGGAGCCGCTCTCAGGTCTCCCCGGAGCCTCCTCTTCTCCAGGCTGAACAGCCCCAGCTCTCTCAGCCTGGCCTCACAGCAGAGCTGCTCCAGCCCTCTCAGCATCTGCGTGGCCTCCTCTGGACCCTCTCCAGCAGGTCCAGATCTTTCCTTTGCTGAGGTCTCCAGAGCTGGACGCAGTGCAGAATGAACAGCACTTTCACCCGTAGAGTTTTACTTCGTAAGGCGAATGGATGTCTTCTGCAATGTGGGCATCACGTGAAGAGACCCAACCTGCTCCACATCCTCCACTGCCCTTGAGCCTCTGTGAATGCAGCATCGTGTGTGCTCGTGTTCCTCTGCACCAGCTCATCCACGTTCGTCATTCAGTGGGCCCGTGAGTTGGGTCAAAAAACACCTTTCTTGAGTTCTCGAGTGTTTGTCTGGAGGTTTTCCCTCACTGAAAGAGGGGCTTGTGTCACATCTTTGCGTCAAAAACCAACCAGGATCAGAGACTGGAGCCATTGTATCACAAACTTGTCTGGAGTCAGGTCGGAGCATCCCTGAACTCCGGGCCAGCCTGGTGTTGGTGGCAGCTACAGTTGAGTGTTTTCACTGAGAACTTGCCTTCCATGGGTTAAATTTGCTGCAGGCCGCGTTTAACCCGACTGAAAAACGTTCCTGCGAGAAGAGAGGGTTTGGCTGTTTACAGAGACTGACAGGTCTGCCTCTGCTTCCAGCACCAGGAACGTGCCAGATGCGGGATTCGGGAATGAGATTGGTGAAGATGACGTTTTGTAGATTGGGAAAATTTTGGACAAGATGAATAAATTCTTTGTTCTGCGAATCAAAAGCAAAAAAAAAAAAAAAAAGATCTGTCTGAAGGGGGATGTCAGGGGAGTAATGAGTCCTGTCGTTGAGGCGACTCTCGTTCTCATTTCATCGTCAAGCTTCAAAAATCGGGATTTATTTGGTTTTTTTTGAGCACTGGGAGTGCAGCTTTGG
Source organism: Chlamydotis macqueenii (assembly GCF_036417535.1). Classification (NCBI taxonomy): domain Eukaryota; kingdom Metazoa; phylum Chordata; class Aves; order Otidiformes; family Otididae; genus Chlamydotis; species Chlamydotis macqueenii. The sequence goes on from NC_141559.1 coordinate 83,160,528, forward strand.
CTAAGAAAATCAGCTCGCTGCTGAAGGGGATGTGCTAGGCCTGAGTTTTGAGATATGCCTAAACAGTAGATAAATATCTAAATATGTAAATATTAGATGTGTTTAAATTGTACAGTGTGTTAAACTAGCCACAGCGATAATTTCATATATTCTGTGCGTTCCGAGGCTTATCTTGGTTAGCCTGGAAAGATTCCAGACCATGGCATGATTATTTCTTCTGCTGTGGGGCTGTGGCTGCGTGGGGAAGAGGTGCTCTGTGCTTTTCCTTAAAATACGTCGGAGCTTTAGGCCCTGCCTAAAATCCTAGCGCAGATTTTGGGTGCGTTGTCTCTCTGTTTGCAAAAAAAAAAAAAAAAAAAGCTTTCTTGTGGTCCAGGACTTGCGTGTCTGTGTCTGATAGCGTCCTACCCGGATTAGCAGTTTAAACGCTGTTAACGGCGCGGAGGTGTTAACTCTGCAGAACGGGCCAGCGTATTTTTGTGTGTGTGTGTGTGGCCTTAAAAGTTTCTTACAGAAGATCAGAGCCTGTGAAAATGTTGCAGTCTGCTTTGAAAGAATTTCTCTGGGGGAGTAAACTCCGGTTTTGGCAATATCCTGATTTCACAAATCTTTATCAGAAATATTTCTCCGTGGGCCGTGTTCAACTAGCGCCCCAAATCCAAGAGGAGCGAAACTGTTTGATCCAGAATTCACATTCCTAGGAAAAGATCGCCGGCTTTGATGCTGATGTGGCGGGATGACAGATTTCTCCTCCCTTAGAAAAACACGGGGCGGACGTGGGTCCGTCCAGTTCTCCCCGCGCTGGCGGTGGTCGCCGGAGGACGGCTGGGTCGAGCGAGGACCGATACTTCCCAATCTGCCTCACTGATCAACACTTTTGCTGAAATCGGAGATTTTTGAGCCAGAAGCGTTCTAGTGTTTTACCAACTGGAGACCAGTTACGCGTAACGCTGGGGGAATACAGCGAGGCGAGATCTGTAGGCCCAAAGCAGCTGAATCTGGATGTGGGAGCTGTTTAGGGAGCGTTAGGACACCCAGGAGACTGCAGATGGAAAATAAACGGCCGGGGAGACGTGATAAAATTGATAATAGCACAATAAAGCTGCTGCCTAGTGTTTGAGTTGTCAAATATAGTCTTGGAAAAGGTGAGAGGTGTTAGCAAGACCGGTGAGCCGCGTTTCGCAGCTGCTCGCCCTCGGCTGGGCCGTAACCCCGCTGCTGGGGCGTTGAACAGCCCAGTTCAGGGTGGAAAGGGGCGCGCGGGCGATGCCAGCCCTGTCCCTCGCTCCGAATCCTTCCTCCTTCCAGCTGAGCCAGCCTCGCCCGTCGGTCAGAGCCGCTCAAGCGGGGTGCTTGCCGCGAGGGAAGGCCCGGCGGGGTGGGTGAGCTGGCTGATGCCGTACCTCAGCAAAACTCCTCGCTGCTTCCTGTCCCTGCGCTGCCAGGTTGGGACTGTCAGGTTTTTGGGGGCCTTGGAGCGATGCTGGTGATGTTGGGGCTGCTCAGCCTGGAGAAGAGGAGGCTCTGGGGAGAGCTGAGAGCGGCTCCCAGTGCCCAAAGGGGGCTGCAGGAAAGGTGGGGAGAGACTCTTCAGCAGGGCCTGGTGTGACAGGACGAGGGGTGATGGTTTCACACTAGAGGGAGGCAGATTCAGACTGGATTTAAGGAAAAATTTTTTTACGTTGAGGATAGTGGAACGCTGGCCCAGGCTGCCCAGAGAGGCGGTGGATGCCCCATCCCTGGAAACGTTCCAGGCCGGGTTGGCCGGGGCTCTGAGCAACCTGATCTGGTTGGAGATGTCCCTGCTCCTTGCAGGGGGTTGGACTGGGTGGGCTTTGAGGGTCCCTTCCCACCCAAACCATTCCATGATTCTATGTGGGATGGGATGCTCCCGCACCATGTTTTGCTGCTCTGTCTGTCTCCGTAGCTTCTTTCACTCTTTCAGCTCTAACCAAGAACCTCTGTAGTGCCACAGACCTGGTTTCTTTGCGTGGAGGGGATTCTTTAACAGGTCCGGTTCCACTTTTTTTTTTTGGATTTAACAAAATCTCCTGTTTTCCCTTTCCAGCCCATAAGTTCTGCACTCCCCTGCTCGAAGCTGTTGCTTTAGATGAGGACCGCTCGCCCCGGGCGCTTTGGGCAGTGTTGGTTGAGGCTTGCGTACCCTCATCCAGCTAGAGACTTCTCTCCTCTTCATCCTACCTCCTTTTTAGCACGAATGCCTCTTAAGCGTAATTAAAAATATATAAAATAAACATGTTTCCCAGGCCTGTCCATCGGCCCCTTTCATCTTTCTCCCCTTTCTTCCACCACATGTCAACAGAACACTCCCCTCCTCTCTGGATTTTGGGGGAGAAGGAGGGTTGCCTTCGCTTTATGCCTTGGCCAACAAGCTTAATATTTTGTTGGCTTGAACATATCCAAAGGACACAAGCTTCTTGTATGCAAATTTCTTCTCTGATCTTTCCTCCCTCCCTCCGTCCCACCCTTCCAAAACGCATTTCCTTGTCCCGGTGCAAGACTCGCTGTGTTGTTGAAAGGTGCTGGAGTCTGTGTGGCGTGGGGTTTTGAAGGAAAAAAAAAAAATTGTGCTTTTGAAGAAAGCTAACTAGAAATCTACAGAATAAGATTTTTTTTCTTATTATTATTTCCCCCCGTTGCATAAGTATCAGAACAGCTTGTGCTGGGATGATTGAATTTGTGTTTAAGCCTATGGTCAAAATTAAATCTCTGCTGAGCTGGCTGCCAGAGGGACAAACGCTGCCCTGACATTTCCTAGGGGAGGGTCAATGGGGTGAGAACCAGGTTAAACGAAGTTTTCCTACTTCAAGAATATTAAAAAAATTGAAATATGGTCAGATATAGGCAGATGCCGATAATCAAGGTAGTTGTAGGAACAAATTTTTTACGCTGAGGGTGGTGGGACACTGGCCCAGGTTGCCCAGCGAGGCGGTGGGTGCCCCATCCCTGGAAACATTCCAGGCCAGGTTGGCCGGGGCTCTGAGCAACCTGATCCGGTTGGAGATGTCCCTGCTCCTGGCAGGGGGTTGGACTGGGTGGGCTTTGAAGGTCCCTTCCAACCCAAACCATTCCGTGATTCTATGTCAGGCACCTGAAATCCTGGTGTTGCTCTGTTGAACCTTCAGGCACTGGAGTTGCGCTTGCCCATCGGTGGTGTGTTGGAATTGTGTTTACCTCTCTGTGTTCTGCGTGTTTCACACTGATCTCCTGCTTTTAGGTGCCTGGGGCCCAGGACCTGGTGGACTTCTCGCCGGTGTACCGATGCCTGCACATATACTCCGTCCTGGTGAGTAAGCTGGGCCGCCCGCGGGGCCGGTGCTGACACTGGGCAGTTGGAGATGACAATGGGGTGCTGCTCCTTCCATCGATGCTGCTGGAACGAGGCAGTTGCAGAACATTTATTCATGTTCACCTTGGTAGGAAGCGTGTTACCTGAAGTAGAAAGTAGGCCGATGTTGGATGGATCTGGGTGAAAACCACACGGCTACCTCACGCAGGCCACAGGAGGAGAAAGGGATGTTCTCTCCAGCTACTGCAGACCCCGGGTTTTTAACATACATATTTCTTGGTTGTGCAGTTTTCCTCCAAAAATTCTTCTTTGACCACAGCAGCTTCATTATTCAGTGCGAACGGAGGAGTTGCAGGGGGAAATTGGTTTGCAATGTGTTTGCTGTGCTTGGGAGAGCTTTGCTGCTCTGCAGACGTCGTTTGATGGGAGCAGATTTGCTGCCATCCCACCCAATCCACCGTTTGCCTCTTTCGCTCCCGATTTCCTGTTGGTTAGGCTTTGGCGTGCACCGAAAGGTTCGGCCAGGCTGGACCTGTCCTGCGGTGGTGTTTGGTTATTGGTTAAAACGTGTTGCTCTGAACTGTGCCGTGTTCTCAAGAACTTGTCAAGAGAGCTCCCATCTCTGCAGACGCCGGCTGCTGGCTGGTTTGCCTTTTCTCCTAGTCGTTATGAATGTGTAAAATATTGATTTTTACATATTTTTTTTTTTTACTTATTTATTTATAACGAGGGCAGGTAAGATGCCCTTTGCAGCTTACCCATTAACTTTTAATTGCTACGATGCCTCCAGCAGCGTACAGGCCGCGCGCCTGTGGCCCCGAAGGCCTGGTGTTGTGCGCGTCCGTTCTTTCGCGCCCTTCGGCGAGAGGGAGCTTTCGGAGGGCTCTTGGCCTGCGGTTGAGCGATCCGAAGCCCAGGCAGCAGATGAAAAGAGCGCTCTGTTCGCAGCTTTCCTCCCTTTCCACGCCGGAGCCAGGCTTGAGAGAGAGTTGTTTTCAAGGCGGTTCCAAAGCTGGTTCCTCCAGCGATACGTAGAAGTGAACTTGCGAAAGGAAAAGAATTGTCATAAAAAACATTTCTGTAAAATCTTTCTGTGCCCTCATCTGTTAATAATTATGCAATTTGGCTACGTGGCCCTGATATTTTATTGGAATGAGAGAGTTCACCTACCCCAAATGTGTTACTCTGTTTATCTTGGAGAACAACCTCCTCCTCCGAGCCAGCGCGGGGAGTGTGCTAATTGAAGATTACAACTGCTCTGAACTGCTTTGTGGGTTTCAAAGTGTCACTTGATTTGGAGAAACTTCAGTGAAGAGTATGCTTAAGGAAAACAGGCCCAGGAATCCTGTTTGTGTGGCTCACGTCCGTGCGTTTAATGCAAGGGTGTTTTATTTAATTGCGTATTTATACATAAAGCTGGTCTGAGAGGGATGAAGAGCTTTCGCTGGTGGATGTAACAGTTTTGTGCTTTTGAAATTATCTCGTTTCTACTCTGGGGCTTTGTTGTTGTCTCGTCGCTTTGCTTTTTAATCTGAAGTAGCAGTTGGTCCTTTGAAGCCTATTAGGGAGCCCTGGCTGCTGGGAGCCAGGTTTCGTGGCCAGCGCTCTGTGGTGGATCTGGATGGGGTTGTCTTCTGCTGGAGGTGGGAAGAGTGCAGCGGGGTTGGTGATGGTGAGGTTAGGCCTGGCTCAGGGGTGTCATGCTGATTGGTTAGCGTTCTCTGTCCCCATCCTGAGTGCAGATCATTCGGTCCTTCTCCCCCTACTCATGGAATCATGGAATGGCTTGGGGTGGAAGGGACCTTCAAAGCCCACCCAGCCCAACCCCCCTGCCAGGAGCAGGGACATCCCCAACCGGATCAGGTTGCTCAGAGCCCCGGCCAACCTGGCCTGGAATGTTTCCAGGGATGGGGCATCCACCGCCTCTCTGGGCAGCCTGGGCCAGTGTCCCACCACCCTCAGCGTAAAAAAATTTTTCCTTGTGTCCAGTCTAAATCTACCTCCTATTTTAAAACCACGACCCCTTGTCCTATTGCAACAGGCTCTGCTGAAGAGTTTCTCCCTGTTTTTCTCACTCCTTCCCTATTTCGGCCAAATTCCCCAGTAATAAGGAAAAATCCGTACTGCAGAGCTCTGAGGAAGGTGTCTTGATGAAACAGGAGCAAGAGAAAAAGGTAACCAACGGCCATAAAGGCTCCTGAAGAGAAGATTGCCCTTCTCCTGACCTGTGATTGAATCCTGCCCGGGCTTTCTAGGCCCAGCTTGGGCTGAACAATGTCAGAGATCCAGCAAGCATCGAGGGAAACGGCCACATCAGCGTCAGGCGGAAGGATCATAATGTAATAGTTACCAAAAAATCCTAATATTTGTCATTTACAATAGCGTTATCTAAATGCTTGGCCTGCAGTTAAAAAGGCCCACGTTGAATAAACATTGAGATATTTATTATTTTTAGTGAAATCGACCTTCCAGTCACCTCGGTTTTATGGCTGTGCTGCTTATAAATTCCCAAAGGATTATTTGAAAAATCCTACTCATATCTGGCAGCCTTATCAGCAGGGCAGAAGTTCACATATTGTAACGGGAGGTCAGCCTTCGGTCATGGTCTTACGGAGGGGGCCAGGCACCTGTAAATCCTTCCTTCAGCAACCAAGGCGAAGTACAATATCAAACGGGCACGGAGACTTTTCCAGGAAACGCTGAACTTTCTCAGGAAGGGCAGAGGAGGGGGAAAGAAAGTGAAGGAAGGTCAGGCGGGGGTTAATTGAGAGTTGGACCTTGGCGCGGTGACTGCGGGGAGGACAGGCTCTGGTGGGATGCTTTATGGGACTATTCATCGGCGACTCCTTTTCTTGTGAGAAACTGAGGGTGTCTTGAGGAAGAAGTGGGCGTAGGGGAGGCTTTGAGAATCAGCAGATAGCGAACAAAACAGCACAGGAGTGTGTTTGTGTGTTGTGCACGGATGACCCTTCTTTGCTCAAATAACCCTTGGATTTCGTGGTTTGGATTTGTGTCCCTAAGCGGTGCCGGGAAGCGCAGGTCCTTACCCTGCCCGTCGCTTCTGCACGCAGCGGATATTCTCTGAATTACACGAAAAAAGGCTTTTCAGCTGCCAGGTTTGGTTTCAAGGCGGTACGAATCGGCAACCACTGAACGGCCTCGGTGTGCCGGTGTGAATCCTGGTAATATTAGATAATATTAGACGAACGTACACCATCCTTTTCCTGGCAAAATTTAAAAAAAGATGAGCTGGAACCACGGATACGGTGGTTCTTCACGTGCCGGGAGCATCGTATCAACGGGTTACGGCGTGGAGCCGGCGGCAGAGCCAGGCCGCGTGCGTCTCGGGGCCCATCCTGGTCTCCGTGGTCAGTTGGCCAAAGCCCGCGGCTGGTTTTGGCTGATCCTAAACACTAAACCCCGCTCAGTTTCGGCTGGGCAGCGACCCGCTATTTGAGGACGTTCGTCTGCAGCGCGGTTAGGCCGCTAGCCTGTTGCTATCAGGGATATCTTTTCCTTGAGTTAATGGAGAAGGTTGTTGAAAATAGTAATATTATTATATAAAGAAGAAACAAGAATATTTCAGCAAAGCGATTTTGCCATTGACGTTTTTATCTTTTATGTTGTCTTTGACCAAAGTTCTATGTAATGCTCCCAGTTACTTTGATCGGTATCCAAAATAAATTAGGAAAGGTGAGGTTTGGGCCAGATGGTTTATCTGCTGGAGCATCTCAACAGCTGTTGGGTGCCTTGTATTCCAAGGCCAAGACGTAGAATTGCTTTGCTTTACACAACATAAAATGAAAAGCAGTTTGCGTTTCATGTTTCCCGTAAGCTGTAGCAAGGCAGAAAGCAAAGAGTGAACCAAGAGCAGAAGGGAATTGGGGGGGGGGGGAAAAAAAAGGGGCAAAACAAAGAGTGGTTTTGCAGAGAAGATGCTCCCAAGAAGTTGTCTGGAAGGCAGCTGACGGTGATTTAAGTCCTTCAGCTCCTGCTTCAGCCGGTGCCGGTGCCTGTTAGTACTCATTCAGGGTTTGCCGGAGCTAGGTGGGTTGTTTTTTTTTTTTTTTTTTTTTAGCTTTATGCTAATTGGTTACCAATTACTTTGAGGTTCTTAACATCTTCGTGAAGACACTGGTATCGACACTCCCAGCTCTTTGATCCCAGCTACAAAGGGGTCATTTTAGGGTAAAGAACAAGTGTCCAAAAAAAAAAAAAAAGAAAAAGAGAAAAAGCAGATTCTGATGTAAAAACAGACTTAGAGCTGTAGCTGCCTCCTGGCTGATGGAGTATTTCTGGAGAAGCCCGGAGCTGGATAATTTAGATAAATAGCAGTTGTCGGGGATTTGCTATAAATTTGTCGTATCTCGCTCCTGACGTTTTTATCTGCTGCACTGCTGCTTCCCCAAAGCCTCTCCAACCCTAACGCTGCTTTGATGCACAAAATACATTAGGAAAGGTAAAAAAAAAAAAAAAAGTAAAATAATTAAGAGCCCCTCCGCTTCACTAGAAATAACCAATGTAGAAATGTCTTTAAACTCCCGTATTGAAATGCGTGTGTTATGCACAGACTGTATCCACTGGGAACATTTCTGTTGCCTATTTTGGTGAAGAATTTAATGTTTTATATCTCTTAGCTGTGCGGAGCCAGCACGGCCTTGGGTGGAAAACAAAGGTTTATTTTTGCGTATCGCTAGCGTGGCCGCGTTGGGATGGCAGGGGCTGCGCGGGGGTTCACTGGCTCAGGGACTCGAGGTGAACGCAGAACGGTTTGGGTGGGAAGGGACCTTCAAAAGCCACCCAGTCCAACCCCCCTGCAAGGAGCAGGGACATCTCCAACCAGATCAGGCTGCTCAGAGCCCCGGCCAACCTGGCCTGGAACGTTTCCAGGGGTGGGGCATCCACCGCCTCTCTGGGCAACCTGGGCCAGCGTTCCACCACCCTCAGCGTAAAAAAATCTTTTTTCTAATAATTTTTTTTTCCTGTATAACAGTTTGTCTGAGGATGGGGAACACCACTTGAGATCTCTAAGCCCAGCAGATTTTGTCTGAACATAGGAGATGCCTCAAATCCGGTGGTGGATCATTAGTCTCCTCCCAGCCCTCCACTTAAGAAAAAAAAAAAATATATATATAAAATTTCTCTTAGAAGTGTGCTAGCGATTGTGCCTCCTGCCTTCATCCTCCTCTCTCCCTCTGTGGGCTGATAGCTTGGCAGGCTGGTTGCTTGTCTGCTTGCCTGCGGTGGCCGTGCCGCGGCCGGTCGCTCCTGCCCCCTCACCGCCTCGCCGAGGGGGCTCCGGCGGCCCCACCAAAATGTTTGTTCTTTGGTGACGGGGCGAAACCAATTGAAGTTCTGCTTTCAAGGGATGAGAAAGCCTCTTATAGGAACCACAATTCAAATAATAAGAGCTACCCAACCCTCTCTTTCATATGAAACCGTCTCTTTTTTCTCTTTGCAACATCAGTTGTTTCTTTTATTTGATACTGGAACACAAACCTTACCGTGGAAAGTCTGTGGTTTATTTTATATTTTCTATTTTTTATTTTTGAGATCAGGGTTGTAAAGCTTTCCCTTGGCGTCTTTGAGAACTTCAAAACCGATTTTTTTGGGGGAGGCAGGGAGAGTCGGGGTGGGAGGGAGCAGTGGAAAAAAAAAAAACAACAACCCAACAAATCTCCTTCTCGAAGCCTCTGGTAACTCCTTGTTCATCTCAGACACTTTGCAGCCTGTCCCATCGCCGCGTCCTGGCCTATCTCACCGTCTGCTGACTTGGCTGGCCCGCCGGAGCCTGCCGGAGCGAGATAGCCGTAAACACCGCCCGGAGATCAGAGGGGAGGGCTGGGGGCCAGCCGCTTTGTGCGCCGGGTTGATAAGGGCGCAGGAAAAGCCATTAGAGCGGAGCGGTGTCAGTGACCCGCGATAACCGCCCCGTCCTACGTGCTAATGGAGCCCGGGCAGCGCGTCCGTCTGCGGTGGCGAGAGATTTGACTTTTGGAATTGTCATATTGCTCTTTTAACCCCCTGACCTCCTTACCCATGAGAAAAGCACTTGGCTCCCATCAAAGGAGCAGCAAAGAAATCAGTGTTCGTTCGAGGCTGGCTAGATAGGATCACAGGCAGCCGTGATTCTTAAAATATACAGCTTGGAAAACAGAGGGGCGGGGGGGAAGGGAGGTTTACTACAATAGCCCGGACACAGACTGCTTGTCACCTGAGGTCAGGACCAGCCCTGCTTTCCCAGGGCTTTGCAAAACTGGAAATGTCCCGATATTTGACATTTAATCTGGATTTTGTCGTGATTCACTCGATCCCGTTCCCTGCTCTTGGTGGCTAAAGAAAGAGGCTGGCTCGTAGTCCTGACCGTAGGAAATGCCTTGGGTCGGAGCAGTATTTTGCTGAACCGTTCAGCACGGATGGGACTTCAGGAGGCCTCTGGTCCAACCTCCTGCTGAAAGTAGAGGCAGCTCTGAGATCAGACCAGGTTGCTCAGGGCTTTACCCTGTCTGGTCTTGAACATCTCCAAGGACCAAGGCTGCAGAACCTCTCAGGGCAGCTTATTCTGCTCCGTAACCTCCTCGTAGGTGTTAGGTCCACCTGAAGCAGTCACTCCTCCAGAGTGAACAAGCTCTTCTAACCTCTCGCTGTGGGGCAAGTGCTCCAGCCCCAACCATCTTGGTGGCCTCCAGTGAACTCGCTCCGGTTGATCGGTGTCTTTCCTGTATTTGGGAGGCCCAAAACTGGATGCGGTGTATAGATATGTCTTCACGAGCGCTGCGGAGAGGGGGATAATCGCTTCCCTCCATCTACTGGCTTGGCTCCTGTTCATACAGCCCGGGAGGCTGTTGGCTGCCTCCGCTGCCAGGGCAGGCGGCTGGCCCGCGTTCAGCTTGCCGCCTGCCAAGGCTCTTGGTCCTTATCCACAGAGCTGCTCCCGGGGCAGACGGTCCCCAGTCTGTGGTGTTGTAAGAGGTTCTTCCTTCCCAGGTGCAGGACTTGGTGTTTCTCCTCGCTTGTTTTCGTCAGGTTCCTGTCAGCCCGTTCCTCCAGCATGTCGAGATCCTCTGGATGGTGGCCCTGCTCTTGAGTGTGTTGGCTTTCCCCCTCCAGTTTGGTGTCATCTGCAAAGCGCATGACACTGTGCTCTTGCCTCCTCCGAGTCATTGGTGAAGGTGAAGCAGGACAGACCCCACTGTGGGTTCCCCACTTGTGTTGGGTGCAATTTGTTAATCACGACCCCCTGAACCTGACCGCCCCACTGGTTATTTACCCATCCAGCTGATCACTCATCCAGACCGTGACGTCTGGATTTAGGTACGGGGTCAAAAGCCTCGCTCAAGTCAATGACACCCACTGTTTTCCCCTCATCCATAAATTCTGTCATCCTATTGTAGAAGGCAATCAGGTGATCGACATAACTTCATGTTAAATTCATGCTGGTTGTCCCTAGTCCCCTTCTCCATATTCCTGGAAACGTGACCCAGGAGGACTTAGCCCATGACTTCCCCAGGGAATGAAGCGAGGCTGAGTGCGCTGTTGTTCCTCCGGTCATTTTTTCAGCCTTTGTTGCGACATTTACCTTTTCCCAGTTGTTGGAAGCATCTCTTTTTTTTTTTATATAGTATTTTAAATACTGTGGGGTTTTTGGTTCTAGGAAGCTCGAAGATCAGGACTGATTTTGTTACAAGATGTTCACCTTGAGTGGTGCAGAGCACAGGCCAACTGAAGGACCCTAAAGATCAACACCACTGTTGGTATTGTTGAAGTATGGGAAGGCTCTCGCTAAGATTTGCTCCGTTTCCGGGCGTTCGGGCTCAGAAGGGTCCTGGGAATGTTTGGAAAATGCCTCCGCTACCCAAGAGAACTTTGTGGTGGTGTCCAGAAGCAGTGATATCTCAAAAATAACAAGTGATAGAGACGGAAGTGCACTGATTTGGAAAGAATTTCCCTGAACAACATTGAGTTTTCTAAGGTAAAACTGAGTTTAACAGAAAGGAAATCTCTTACAAGCATTCCTGTTCTCTTCTCATCCTCTGGTTGTAGACTCATTTAGACTGGAAGAGACTCATGGAGGACTTTGGTCCAACCCTCCTCTCAGGGCTAAATGTGAAGTATCGGGGATCTCAGACCCAGTTGAGTTTTGAGGATACGCAGGCACGGAGACTGCCCAGCCTCTTTGGGTCCCTGTTCCGGTGTTTGACCACCCTTCCTGTACGACTTTTTTTCCTGTTAAAGTGATTAGAATCTATCTTTTTGCATTTTTTTTTCTGTTGCCTCACCTTTTCTTGTGGGTTTCCAAGGGGAGCCTGGCTCCATCTGCCCTGTGATGCTGCATTAGATAGGGTTCCTCACCCTTCTCCTTCCTCACCTTTCCTCATGTGTCCTGTGCCCAGCTCCCTCAGTTACCTTGGTGGCCACTGCTGGCCTTGCTTCAACGTCTGGTACACCAGTATCTCTCCAGCTGCTCTTTTGCAATGCCCCTTTAAAGCCTTTTTTTTATTGCAACTGGATCATGAATGACACCGGTCCGCTGGACTGATACTGGATTCAATACTTAGGACTTATTTTTGCTCCTGAAAATAAATAAATGGCACTGTGCTGGTTCATAGTGACATGTGAAAGATACTGCAACGGTCTAGCTAGACCCCAATTTGACCCCGCTGAAGCTGTTCCGGTTTTTCTCAACTGTCCCTAAAATTGGAGGGAGAGCGGAGTCCCAGCAACCCCTGTTAGAAGTGACCGGTCTTGCCTGTGGGCTGCCCATCGCACCGTGGCCTCTGGGCTCCGTGCGTGGAAACCACTGAAGAGCAAAAGTAAGGATAGGCCTAGAAGTTGGGAGATGAAGTTGTTAAGTATTTTGGTCACCCAGTTTGAAGGTGGATCTCGGTAGAGTGTGTGTCCGAGGTGGGCTCTCCAAGACTGCTGGAAAAAGGGACGTTAGGTCCTTCTGCGTGCGGACTGTGGAGCTGTTCGTGTGACGCAGACTGCGTATTTGGTGCGTGAATTAACCCCAGGGGAATTGTCATGTGCTGACCAGAAACTTCATATTTAATTTTTTTTTTTTTATTTTTTTTTTAATAAAGAGGAGTGTGTTTGTGGGGGAGGAGGAGGCTGTAACATAATAAGCCACCGTGTTTTACGCGTCTCAGAAAACGGCTCGGTGCGCAGCTGCGGCCGCTCTTTTCCTGCTCTGTGCGTTGTTTCTCATCCTAAAGGCCTGTACGCGGCGTAGCTGGGAAATGATTGCCATCCTGTTTTCAATCAACCCCCTTTTTTTATGGAGGGTCTTGAGTCGGCTGGGCGTTCATTCTCCATCTGTTTACAAATATTTGCGCAGGAAGGGGTGAGCAATGTTCAGGACGGGCTTCTGACGCATATGCCCCCTCTTTCAGGCCTTTGTTCAGGAAAACGTGGAAACAAGGCCGTTGTTGTACAATGCACAAACGCCGCCCTCGCATTCCAGGAGAGCGGGGCAGCCGTGGTCTTGCGGTGGGAAGATGGGAAGCATGCAGACCGCCATCCCGACACAAAAAAATTGCTTCAGCCCAGAGATGGACAGGCAGCGCGGGTCGTGTTTTATCAAAGATGATGGAAAAGCTCAAATTCAGGGGGCTGGAAATTGCTGTAGAGAAAAGCAGGGATGTGTGCAGCGTGTTCAGAAGGTGAGCGTTGGTTGCCCTCAGAGAGGTTTTCCTTGCTCCCCTCAGTCCCTCGGAACAAGAGGTTTGGCTCCTAGGAAGGTGTCTCATCTCTCCCCATCTCTTCCAACCAGCGTTGGAAGCTGGTACCTGGATGTCTGGGTGACTTCCGATCTTCTGGTCTCCTCGCTTTGCGAGGACTCATCGCCTGCTCACGCCGAGCAACCCACACGAGCTGCTATGGGAGCAGGGATTTGTCTCTTACCTTTCAGTCTCCTTTCCTGGCTTCCCCCAGCCACGGTGGTTGTACGGTGTTGAAGTGCCTTGGAGTCCTTCAGGATGAAAAATTGGAGGGAATAACGTTGTCCAAAATGTTGTGCCCGTTCCTTCTTGCAATTGTTTCAAATATTAACCAAAGGACATACCTGGAACTGTAGAGCAGGCTCTTTTTTGTAGTAATAGCTTGGGTGTGCCGCAGTTTCCTACAGCTGCTGCTGGTTGGGAAGCCTCAGAATTTCTGTGTAGACCCTAACCGGGTGCACGTTGACTCGCACGGGTGGCCACACATCTAGATGTTATTGCCCTCTAGGGAGGCTGCTGTTGCGTCCGTCTTCCCAACATCACAGGCAGCGGCTGGAGGAGGCCTATGGAGATCACCCTGTCCAGCGTCCCACAGAAGCAGGGTCAGCTGGTCAGCCCCAGGGCATACTGGTGCCTGGAGCTGTTCCTCTCCAGGGGCAGGACTTGGCATTTGTTGAACCGGGAGAAATCTACAGCAGGGCCTGTTGCGATAGGACAAGGGGCAATGGTTTTAAAATAGAGGGAGGTAGATTCAAACTAGATATCAGGAAAAATTTTTTTGTGCTGAGAGTGGTGGGACACTGGCCCAGGTTGCCCAGAGAGGCGGTGGATGCCCCATCCCTGGAAACATTCCAGGCCAGGTTGGCCGGGGCTGTGAGCAACCTGATCCGGTTGGAGATGTCCCTGCTCCTGGCAGGGGGGTTGGACTGGGTGGGCTTTGAAGGTCCCTTCCAACCCTAACCCTTCTGTGATTCTCTGAACTTCATGAGGTTCCTGTTGGGCCGTTTCTCCAGCCTGCCCAGATCCCCCTGAATGGCAGCACGACCCTCTGGTCTGTCAGTCGCTCCTTCCCATTTTGTCATCTGTGTTTTGAGGGAGTAGAGGAATCAAAGGCAGATGTTACCCAACAGCTTCGAGGGTGATGGGCAGGAGGAAGGAGAACTCTTGTTCTGCTCAAATGAGTGCCGGTCCTTGTCCTTGTGTCTCTGCTCTGTGGGAGTAGGATGTAGATCATCCCGCGTGCCTACTTGAATTCGGTTTCTGTGGATCATGGCCCTAAAAAGTGGCGAAAAGCTAGTTGTCAGACATGGAAAGGGGCTGCTAGGACGCGACCTTTTTCCCAGTACGGAGGGTGTAGGCAATACTGGATGTGCCGCTTCTCGGTGGCGCTGGGAACAGGAGGTCCGTTTATTAGTTTATCTTGTTTTTATTTCTCCGTGCTCCCTGAGCACGTTCCTCCACGTTCTGTGAGGAAAGAATGAAAAAAAACAAATACGCAAAGGTAATTTTCCAACCCAAACAATTTTCAGCAGAGTCTTGGGAGCGAGTTGCGTTTCTCTGCTGGGACGCGGTGTGCGAGGCGGGTGCGTTGCTGCTCCTTCCCGCGTGCGCTCTTGGGTTAAGGGGGCAACGGAGAGCTTGGAGCTCTGCTCATCCAGTGGGACAGCACCGTCTCCTCATGGGAATATCCCCATTTAGAGACTTTCCCCCCCGCCCCGTGTTTCTGCAATTAATGCAAACCCCGTCGGTCGGTGATTATCAGCTCTGGTGGGAGGCACGCGGCTCAGAAGACAAAATATTAAGCAGACAGTAAAAAATGACTGAAATTTGTTGCGGATTGCGTTATTTTAAGTCCATTTTTGCCTCATGTCCTTCCACCTTCCTCTTCCCTCAGCTCCTTTGCCTCCATCCGGACCTGTCCTTCATCTTCCTCAAGTACTCATTCTGCACTTTTCTTACATTGAGGTTTTTTTTCCCCTTAATTGATGGGAGCCCTGACAAGAGCTGATTAGCTGCCGGGGAACGCATCCTTCCTTGCAAAGCTCGTGACCCGTTCCCACCGCTTCCTTCCTTCCTCGAGACCGGCGAGTGAGCTTTCTTCTCCGAGCAGAGATTTGGTGCACGGTTGGCCTCGCATGGAAGACACGGTGGGCTTGTCCTGAATATATATATATATATATATTTTTTTTTTTTTCCACTGGCAGCTCATTCATTACAAAGTTTTCATGGATTTCAAACACGTTCTGAAAAGAGCACGTGGGTAGAAGCCTTCTCGGCTCGTTTTTACCCTGGGAAGCGCTGGGTTGTGCTTTGCTTTGCAGAGAGGGTGGAGGAGGCACGTCCCCACGCGCGTAACCTCGCGGGTCGCCTGGAACAGGAGGAGACCGCCAAAAATTCAACCTGAAAATGTTCAGCTGCTGCTGTTTATAATAAGGAAATATCTGTCTACATCATCGCTTTGTAACTTTTCAAAAGTATGACTTAAAAAGGAGAGGGGGGGTTGGAGAGGGAGCCGCGCCGCCGCGTTTTCCAGAATGAGAAACACAGGCTACTTGTTCAGTCAATCGCGTTCAGGTCAGATGTAGTTATGAAAAACAGATGATTGCTGGTGATCAAGCTGTACTTTGACAAATATCCCATTGTTTGAGCGCGCAGTGATTTCTACAGAGCGTTACGCCGCGCGGGGCTTGGCCATCGCCTTCCTCCGGCTCGCGGCCCCTCAGCCGGCGCGGGGCTGGGCGCTCCAGACCCAAGGGCTTGGCTCCGTAGGGGGAGGGATTGCGCGGAGAGCAAGGCTCGGTGCAAAATGGACACGTCTCAGGACATGCATTTCCACTCTGGCTCTTGAAATACAAGCTCACTTGGGCTCTCAGAAGTGCTTGAAATTACGCTTCTTGTTGTATCCCGTGCAGCAGCGTGAAAGTTAACGTGTGTCCGCGTGCGAGGCTGAGCCCTGCCCTGACGTTTGCTGGCTCTCGTGCTCTTCTGCGTCAGAGCGGAGCGATGGTGCTTTGGTGGAACTGGTCTGCAGGGTGGCTGTCCCGAGTCTGAAATGTCCAAACGTCTTGTATTTCAGGTGTGTTGGCAAATTTCTGAGGTTGAGAAGCAGCGTGGACAGATACGTGCTGCGTGATTCTGGTGTTACGGGCGATGTGAAGGCTGTGAAATGCCAAGGGAACGTTTAATCCATTTTAGATCCTTGTTTTGAAATAAGTATCACCGTGCTGGAGTATTCGTTGTCTTTTGGGATGTGAGGGACTAATTCTGGGTAACTTCAGCTAGGACGAGCTTATCTTTCTGTGCCTCGTGGCGTAGCGCGGCATCTGAAAACATTCAGTCTTATCAAAAACCTCATTGCCCCAAACCAAGAAACTCAACATAGACTCATGGAATGGTTTGGGTGGGAAGGGAGCATTAAAGCCCACCCAGTCCAACCCCCCTGCCAGGAGGAGGGACATCTCCAAGCAGATCAGGTTGCTCAGAGCCCCAGCCAACCTGGCCTGGAATGTTTCCAGGGACGGGGCATCCACCGCCTCTCTGGGCAGCCTGGGCCAGTGCTCCACCACCCGCAGCATAAAACAATTTTTCATAATATCTAGTCTGAAGAGTTTCTCCCCATCTTTCCTGTACGCTGCCTTTAGGTATTGTAAGGCCTCAAGGGGGTTTATGACCCAGCATGGACCAGCTTGTGTCCATGAGGATTCTGGGGAGAAGACTGGGTTGACTGGAGTGTGAGCAGGTGGATCGGGTTCTCAGGACATGCGTGCGGATGGCTGGGAAGGATAAAAGCAGAAAGGAGGTCGGTATAGAAAAGGCTTTTTGTGGTAGGAGGAGGTCTCTCATGCGTCTGTCCTGGAGCAGTGACAGGAAATATTCCACTGGACACGGGGAGGACCGAAGGGCCATATTTGGGTAAGGTCCTGGTCACTGGCACAACTTTTAGAAACGTATACTGTTACTTGATGTGTTTTCTCCTATAAAAACAAAATCAAAACTGTTAAAAATATGGAGAAACAGTTTGTTTGACTTCTTATCGCTGTCGCTGGTCTTTGGGATACGAACACGCGTTGGATCTTCTGCTGGGTCGCTGCTCCTCCGAGATAACCTTGTGGGAGAAGATGAGACTTTCCAGCAAATCTTAATTTGTGCACGTTGCTTTCTGCTCCTTTGGAGCAGCATTAACTGTGAGGAGCTGCGAAGGCTCCAGCTGTCAGCTCGGAGAAGTTTAATGTCCTTCTCGCCTTTTACAGCTCCGCGCGTGCTGCGCTTCACTTCATTTGTCAGGCACCGCAACGCCGGGCTTGGAGTGCTGCTTCTTTCTAGCTATTAAAAAAATGAAATTTTTCAGATCGGAAAAGGCCCCTGAGGGAAATATTTTGAAGTATTAGAGTCTTTGTGTTCCTTCTGGATGAACATAGCTCTTTTTAATATCGAGAACTGGTTTGATAAATACAAAAACACTGGTTTAGAAGGTTGGCCGTGTGTTCAGTGTTTACACAAGCGAACCAACGCTCTTGAACTAGGATGGCGTGATGTCAAGTCGCGTGTTAGACTGGGGCAGCCGTCCTGTGCTTGGTCTCGTTTAAGGAAAAGCTGTGGTACCCGGTTCTGGCGGAGGAGAATAACAAAACAAATTATAAAAAATGAGATTTTCAGTGACCGAAAGGCTTGTGCTCCCTAGATCTCGTTAAACGAGCCCGGCAGCTCGAAACCGATAACTGAGTGGTAGCAAATACACTGAATTTCTCTGCTGCTGTTAAACAGCAAAGAAAACACATTTCTGGTGAGCATTTAAACCATTAAAATGCGGTTGAGGTGGAATTCGCATCTTGGATTACTTGGTCAGCAGAGTCCGCGCGTTACAGCACGCTCCTTGCGCCCGTAAGGGTGAGGAGCGTTTCCATCTGCCCCGTCGGCGGTATTTTGGTGCGCCGGAGAGTTTCGCGTTTCCTCAGAGAGCTCCTGGCCTACTTCTTGCCCAAGGAACTACTTTGTCTCGGGCACCCGACCGAAGGGCCACAGGATCTGCTGCTTTATTTGAAGTCGCAGGTTTCTAATTTGAAACTTCGACCAAGCCTGGGAAGAGAGGCAGGTCGTCATCTCCTCATCCCCTCCCCGGCTGCTGCCCGCCGTCTTTTCCGCTTTCAAAGCAAGCGATGAACACGTGAAAATGTCCTTCCTCGTGGAAGGTCTTGTATAGAGGTTAAGTTCTTAACTGAAGGAGGACATCGCTGTCCCTTCTCCCCTTGCAAAGTCCCCTGCAGCCTGTGACGCTATGGGAAATGTGAAATGAGTTGTTGAAGGCAAGTTCTCAACACGAGCGTGCTTGAAACCAGGTGTGCCGGTTGTGATGTTGCTTTAAATCTGATTTGCGAGAGAAAATCCGTCCGTTTTGTACGGAGAGATTTGTTCCCTCGATCTTCTTCAATGGACTTACTGCAGGGTTTGAGCACGGAGCATCAGGTCTTCATCTGATCCTCCCCCTCCGCTTGCGTTGGGGAGGGGATGGGTTTTGGACGGGCGTAATTCCTTCCAGAACCGCGCTTTGCGGCCTGACGGACCCCTGCCGCGGCTCCGCCGGCTGCAGAAAGAAACTGTATTGCTGGGAGAGGGAGATCCATGAGGTAGATAGAGCCAAAGCACTGACGCCGCCTTTGTCCCGTTGTTTCGGGAGGAGACGTTTTCTATACGCACGCATCGAGCGCTTTGAAGAGGAGAGCGCCCGCGCCCCAGATCTCCGTGGTCAGCCACGGCGCAGGGGAGGCTTTGGCTCTGCTGCCACCACGGCCCGTGGGTTTGGGGCTTGGGTGCAGGTTTTTGGTGGCTTTTAGATCCTCGCAGCACAATGACTCACTTTTTTTTCAATTTTGTCACGCCAGCTGGATTTTTCTAAGAGAGAATATGAACTTATAAGCATTGTTTTCCCTAATTTTTAAAGACTTACGGTGTATTCTGATCTCCAACCAACCTCTATTTCCTCTGGAACTTTGACAAAAGGCCTTATGGACACTGGGAGTTTAGATGGGCACAGGAAGCTCTTGGGGGGATTTATGGAAAAAAAAAATCCATCGAGGGCTGTTAAATGAAAAGATTTCACTTGTGACTCGGGGCATCCTTGCGCTGGGAGGTTTTGGAGGCTGAGAAGCTACTCTAGAAGAAGCCGGCCTACGTGCTTCCCCTGTTCTTGTGTTATTTCTCAGTCACACCAGGCCTGGCGCCGGAGGCGGGGCGCCGCGCCCGGGCTCTGCCGCCGCGTAGCGTTTGTCCGCACGTCTTTGGGCAAGCTGGCTGTTCCTGCTGGTTAAATCCAGGTTTCGTTTCGTTCTCTCCGAGCCGGCCCAGCCCCGTGCGGGCAGGGCGCGAGGTGCCTCCTGACAGCTCTTGGGCGCTGCTGTGTGACTGCGTGGAAGACCTCACGGCTCCTTATTTGCCAAGGATTTGAGATGTGTTAGATTTTCTGATCTTTTTATTGTTTGAAGGAGGTTAAAATACTTCTAGCTGCTTTGCAGAGGAGAGGCAATTCCTTTTTTAAAGCTGGGAGTTTCAGATTTTTCCCAGTTATACCAGCGTAAGCGAACACGAATCAGGTGAAAGAACTTGCGACGTTTGAAAAAGTATTTATTTCGTGGACTGAGCAGTGGAAGGGCGCTTTATTCTCATTTTCATGCTTCTCCCCCTGCAATTACCAGGATTAGAAATACCTGCTTATTTATTTTAGTGAAAGCTTAGATAGCTGAGTAGCGCTCTCCATTCTAGAGTAGAGAGGCGAGCTGCTCAACCCTTCCACCAAGCTGAAAGACATTCTGTGCTGGCAATTTTAGTTGCTCCCGGCTTTCTTTTTTTTTCCTTTAACTCTTTAATTCTTTGATTTTTCCATCATGTTGCCAATGGCAGTTTTCTGTCACTTCACTGATGGTGTCCCACCTCAAGAAGATGGGGAACCCCTGATCTTGGCCAAAGCAAAGATCTGCTTCTGGGCCCCACCTCCCTCCAGTTGCTTTCGTGTTGATCCCTTGGAGAGGAGGGGGAAATTGATGTTTGTTTGTCTTTTTTTTTCTTTTCTCTACAGCCCTGGCTAGCCAGGAGCATGGACTGGTTCACGGTCACCAGGATCTGGTTCTCCTCTACCTCTGCTTCTCAATCCCTAGGTCTTACTCCCCTCTATCTCACACTAAGCCATAAAAGTGTCACATTTCTCACCAAATGGTGATATTGGGAGAACTGGAGCATCTATAAAAGAGGCCGATGTGGGAAGGAGTTGGCTTCTGGTCCAGACGGAGCGAGGTGATGCTCATCTCCTGACGTATCCAGCCGATGTGCGTTGTGTCCCCGCGAGCTGCCGGGCTCTTTTGGGACGGAAACTCCTTTCACTAGCTCGGCCCCGCTGGTTGTCATCCCGATCAGAGGTTGGCAAAGAAGCGATCGTCAATTAAAGCTTTATTAGATGGGGTTAGCAGTGCTCTGAAAGGAGCCAGCCCAGCTAAGGCCGCTAATAAAGGCCCTTTGTTAAGGTATTTAATAAATTAACACTCCGCTGTGGTGGGGAGGGCGGGAGGCCATTACAAAAGCCAGGCTCGTTAATCAGCGTGTTTACCCTCTTCAAACGCCCCGGCCCTGCGGCTCCCTAATCTGTACCCACCAGATCTGCTGGGAGCTGCGCGGGCCGGGGACGGGAAGCGCCTCCGCGGGTCACGCCTGGGCCACGGCACCGAGGACGCGCCAAGACAAACACGACCCACGAAGGCTGTCGCGCTAATCAGCGGAGCCCCTCGTTAAGCGGAGATGGTCCTTAGCGCAGGTACCCATCACGGGCGTGATGCCGAAGCGGTGGGGTCCCCCAAAACGCCGCGCTTTGTCCCATCCCTACCCCATCATTGTTATGTTTTATGATTTATTATTATTATTTTTTTTTAACAAACCCCCTGCGCGCCGTGCTGGATGTGCTGCCGGGCTCGGACATTAGAGGGCATCTCCTCCTCATGCTTCTTGATTTGATTTTTATTTTTTTATTTTTACTGTGTTTTGTTTTAGTGCGGCTTAATCTATAGGGCCGCTTTTAAAAAGCAAATAGAGCGTTGGACCTGCTGTGCAAATCAGCCATATGGCGACGTGTGACGTCCCGCTGACCCTCATTACCGGCGGTAGGAACAGCTCTCCCCGTTTCACGTGCGAGCACATTAAAGTGGCCTTTTCAGCGTTTTCTTCCGTATAAAACTGTCCTCACTCCCGCGGCCAAGCAGTTAAAAAGGGAACTCCAGCTGCAGCCGGGAGGGTGAAATTAAAGGCTTTTCCCTCCTCTAAATGGAAAATAGATATTGCTTCCTATAGGCAGGGCCGGGGAACAATGCTGCGGCGCTGGGACGGGGTAATGGCCCTATTTGCTCCTTTGAGAGAGGAGCTGTTGGGCGTCCAGCTCGGGAAAAGGGGGAAATCGTACCCGTTTTCCTCCCTGGTTAACTGTTTCGTGGCCGAGCCGGTGGGAAGCAGCGAGAAGCTGTGTTGAGACCTGCTCCGGGACGCGGAATTTTCCAGGAACAAGCAGTGACTCTTGTGCTGCCTTGCCTTGGAAGTAAAGAGCCGCGTGCGTCTTTGTCCCATGGAGCATTGGCTTTGAACCCGGTGCTCTGGTGCGCTGACGCCAGTATGTTCCTGGTTTGCCCAGGCGGGGCTGGCTGGGAGCTCACCTGTGCTCCCGGTGCCCTCCAGGAGGGATCGGGGGGGATTTCATAGATCACAGAAGGGTTTGGGTGGGGAGGGACCTTCAAAGCCCACCCAGTCCAACCCCCCTGCCAGGAGCAGGGACATCTCCAACCAGATCAGGTTGCTCAGAGCCTCGTCCAACCTGGCCTGGAATGTTTCCAGGGACGGGGCATCCACCGCCTCTCTGGGCAACCTGGGACAGTGCTCCACCACCCTCAGTGTAAAAATTTTTTCCTAATATCCAATCTGAATCTGCCTCCCTCTATTTTAAAACCATCACCCCTCCTCCTGTCCCAGCAGGCCCTGCTGAAGAGTCTCTCCCCACCTTCCCTGCAGCCCCCTTTGGGCACTGGGAGCCGCTCTCAGCTCTCCCCGGAGCCTCCTCTTCTCCCGGCTGAACAGCCCCAGCTCTCTCAGCCTGTGATTTCTGTCCCATCTTCTCCATCTCTGCTGATGGAGGTGGCCCAGGTAGCAGCACCAGCTTCTGCTGACCATGTTGGACTAGTTGGTGGGGCAGGAGGGAGGTACCTGCATCTGTTGGACCCAGACCTGAAGCTTTGCTCTCTTCTTGCTTTTGCTTTGTAATTTTTTTTTTGCTTTCAAACTTTGCTTTAAGTCAATGTGTGAAGCAAACGATCAGAGAGGGGGAAGGGAGTGCTAGAGCTCCTGCGGACTCTTCTGGCTTGGCTTTCCCCTCCTGTGGCTCCTGCTAGTTCTTGGGTAGAGTTCCTTTCAACTGGCGAGCGCGTGACCTTGGTACCTCGCAGTCTCTCAAGTGCTCCGTTCCTTTGGGGTGGCCTTCAGTCATGCTCTTCGGCCTTCTTCCACTTTGCTAGGTCTCAGTTGTTTTTTTTTAAGTGCTTGAGTACAAGTCCACTAAGTCAGGCTGTTGCTATCAGCGCCCTGTTGTTGGACACAAGCCCGGGAGCATCCGAAACGTGACGTTCGCTGGGTGCTCATTTGCGTGGCACGTTGAATTTACCAATCCAGAGAAGAAATGGGGGAGGATCTTCCACCTGGGGTGCCAGCTGGAGTCAGTCAGGGCTGGATGGAGCAGAGATGCTGCTGTTGAGCCGTGCGGAACACGCGGGGGTGAGCGGCGGCCGCGTGTGAGCGCGCACCGCTCCGCAGGCCTCGCAGGGAGAGGCCCACCTCCGCAGCGGCGCTTCCCGTACTGCCGCTCTCTCTTCCCCCCACGCAGTTTTTCTGGTTAGCTTTATCTCTTTGTTTTCGGCGTGGAGGTGGTGTTTACAGTCAACGCGCGGTTCCGCGGGGCTGAGCCAGAGCCGCCTTTTTGATCCTGGTTCAGCAGAGCGCTTACACACTCAGTGCTGAGCACCTGCACGTGTACCCGTGTGCCTCCGTGATATTATTTGGGAATATTTATGGTTTTAAAGCTACGCATCTGCCTAAGAGTCAGACTTCTTTGTCTTTCGTTAGTGGCTACCGATGTTGTCTTGTCTTGATAGACCTTCAGGGCACGTTAAGCTTGTTCTCCAAGCTCATTTTCTTGCAACTCGTTTCTAAGTGTACAACAAGCTCCTTTTGGTTTCTCTCCTTAAAACAAACTGCTCCTTTTAGGTGCTTTTTGGGGTAAAAAGTAGTTATTTGCAGGATTTAAGAACTTCTCGGCTACATTGGACAAGGTAGGTGCCATCCAAGCTGTTGAGCCGTGGGGCCAGGGGTTGCAGGTGTGGGTCTGGTTTTGGGTACGCCTGTGGAACTCCGGGGTTACAAGAGGGAGCAGCAGCGGGATCCAGGTTCGACCGAGCGGCTTTTCCATGTTGGTACGATGCCAAGTGTTGTTTGGCACTCGTAGGGAAATGAAAATGAAACGCTGTCTGTAGGGGCCGTCCCAGGCAGGTGAGGGGTAACACATCGCAGCGCTCTTGCTCAGCGACGCGGGGGAACAGGAATGTACTGTTACTTGTTGGAACGAGACTGGAATTGGCTAAATTGTGAACATACCCCCCCCTCCCCAACAGTGGGACTTCTGGCCCTGGTTCTGGTGACACGTGGGAAACGGCTGGTGATCAGGACATTTGGAGCCCAGGCTGGGAAATAAGCCGTGTGTGAAATACCTGGAAGCTTCAAAAATCTCTGCGTAGCGTGTTTGTAAAGCGTGCTTCTCACAGGATAGAGTCATCCGGGTGGGAAGGGACCTCAGGAGGTCTCTGGTCCAACCTCCTGCTCCGAACAAGTCAACTGTGAGCCCAGGTTTCTCAGGACTTCATCCCATCTGGTCTTGAAAGCTTCCAAGGATGGAGACTGTAAAACACCTTTGGGGAACTTTCTGCTGCCTGACTGTTCTTGTGAACCTTTTCGTTACCACCGGACAAAATGTCTCTGTTTCATTTGGACCTGTTGTTTCTCCTGCCCTGCACCACTGTGGAGGGTTGGCCTGGCTCCATCTTCTGAATGAGCTCCTCAGAGATGGTGGGGTTAGGTCTCCAGATGCTTTTGGGCACTTTTGTTGTGAGGATGCACTGCTGGTTCATATTCACCTTGCTGTCTACCAGAACCTGTGGTCTTTAGCCGCAGAGGTGCTCCCAAAGCAGTGCTCCTCAGTCTGTGTTGTTGCGAGAGGTTTGGAGGTTCTTCCTTCTCATATGTGAGATTTGATGTTTGTCCTTACTGAGTTTTGTCATGTTCGTGTTGAGCCATTCCTCCAGCCTGCTAAGACCCCTCCAGATGGTGGCCATGCCCTCAAGCGTATTGACTTTCCCCCCAATTTGGGATCATCTGTAAAGTGGCTGAGACCACATCCATTGCCTCCTTCAGGTCATTGATGAAGATGTTAAGCAAGGCAGGTCCCACAACGCTTGCGGTCATTCTCTGCTTGTTATGGGTCTCCATGTAGAGCACGAGCCCTTAGCCTAGAACCCTCTGAACCCAACCATCCAGCCGGTTATGGATTGGTACCAACCAGGTGCCCATCAAGCTGATCAGTCATCCATGCCGACGTCTTAACTTAGATTAAAAAGTTTTGGATTTGGGGAGCTCCACAGTAAATTATGCCCCATCCCTGGAAACATTCCAGGCCAGGTTGGCCGGGGCTCTGAGCAACCTGATCCGGTTGGAGATGTCCCTGCTCCTGGCAGGGGGGTTGGGCTGGGTGGGCTTTGAAGGTCCCTTCCCACCCGAACCCTTCTGTGATTCTATCATGGCACATCACCTTCCTTACTCTCATTGTAACGATGTTTTCGTGTAAGAGCTTAGGAGATCTACTCATGTCTGGGGAGTGGGCCAAGGAGTGTTACGAGTGCGAGGTGTTTGAGAGGACTCAGCCAGTAATGTCACCGTGGGAGTGATGGGTTGTTGATGCCACGTGTATGCAGCAAGTAAATTATTATTATGTGAAGTACGCGCAGTGCGTTTCTGCTCCCAGGCAAGCGGGGATTTAGTAATCCAAAATATTGTCATCTACACCTTCTGGATCCGAAAAGTCCCGTTTTATTGGGCCTTTCGGTTGTTTGCTGAGGGCAGCAGCAGAACAAAACTTGCGGCACATTTTTCCCCATGTAATTCACAATTAGATTTGTTTTCAGCTCTCTGCTGCTCCTGAATTCTGGAACTTTTTGGGTTTTTTCAGCTGTTGTTTTTGCATTCTTGTGATTATATTCTGTTTTCCCTTATGCGGTGTTCATCCACGACCTTAATTATCTGCCTCTTATTGCCAGCTCTGTGAACTCTGAGCTAATTTGAGAAGGAAAGTTCTGCCTGGTAATTTTAAAAATATGAGGCGTTATTGAGGGTTTTTCCTGGACACGGGATTGCAGTAAATGTGTAGTTTGGAAGCGTAGCTTTGGACTCTTCCTGCTTGCTGAAAGAGATTGAGATTTGGGTGAGACCTGTTCTGATTCTATGATTCTATGATTCTATGATTCAGTCTGAATAGATGGATAGGAAAGGGGACCTCCTTCAGCTCTCCCTGCCATGAGTCCTTGATTTCTCCACATTATGGGTTGAGCTTGCTGGAAACTCAGAAGGAATGAGGGTTCCTTCCCGTTGAGCTTGCTAGAAGCCCAGAAGGAATGAGGACACTGCTTCTCTGGCAGCGCCTTGCTTCTGCAGAAGGTGCGTGGTGGATTTGGAAGTCCATGAGAGGCTGGAGCTGGGAGTTGTTCCCTTCGGTAGCCTTTCCCCAGCGGTCCCTGTTCTCAGACGTGCCATGTCTTGTGTTCAGCCAGTTTGCTGTCCAAGTAGGTGTTGGCATACCTTCCTGGACCTGAGTGATGCTCTCAGAGTCACTTCTCACCATAGCTTGTGTACAGCATTGAGGTCCCAAAATATCATAGCATCATAGGATGGTTTTGATGAATTCTAGCACTGTAGGGGAGGGCAGCACCGGGCGGGAGAGCTTCTGAGCACAACAACGAGGCTGAATTTTCGCGGAAGCCTTGAACTTCAGCTTGTAGAAGAGGAAGGGTAAGTCGGGCCACAGCTCCTTGAGAGTTCGCTGCAGATGTTTCTTAAGACCCCTTCAGCTGCAGGCAGCCTGGTTGTGTAACGCCGTAGTAGCTGGAGAGTTGTTGGAATAGCATCGGGCTGGCCTTTAATTAATTTCTTTTTGGTAGTAGGGAAGGCTGACGGCTGGTGCCTTGCTCAGGTGAGATTTGTTGTTGCCTGTTGTTTGTTTTGTGAATTCCAAATGAGATTTTTTGGGGTTTTTTTGGCTCAGAACAGTTCAAAGGAAGACCTTGTCCCTTCTCTGCGGCGTTTCTAATTCGATCTCAGACATAAACCAGCGCGGGTGTGCAGGAGGGAGGAAGAGGCAGGGATAAACCAGCGAGGTTTTACATCACCTAGGGGACCGGGGCGGCAGGCGGACGTCTGGACACCTCCGCAGGCGTTTGAGGATCCCCGTGGGTTTGGTGATTTCGGGGATGCTCGGATGCAGCCTGGCTCGGTAAAACACGCCGCCCACGGACGAAGCCCGCGGAGGGGCGGTTCGGGTCCCCGCCGCAGCGCCCGGGGTGGGCGGGCGATGCCCGGGGAGGGGAGCTCAGCTCTTTGGCTTTTGGGGCTGACCGGTTCTCCTCTGAAGGTCAGAGAACAGTAAAGTTGGGAAGGAATGAGCTCAAAACCCTGTTTTATTCTTCCTGACTGCATAGACCGGTCTCATGAATTGCTCTAACCCACCCCAGCACGTTTTGCTGAAACTCCCCGGTGTCTGTGGCTTCGCATCGCTCTGCGCCCGTGACTCAGGGGAAGAATTTCTGGCGTTGTTTGTCCCCTCCTTCTTTTTGCTGACGCTAGGAATTGGGTGTTCGCTGCCCCCACGGTTACGTAAAGCTGATGTTTGTCCCTGTTGTGGTCCGGTAAAGGGGCTGGTTGCACACCCGTATGCCACATCTGCACGGTGATGCTGGAAACGGGTCCCGAAGGGTTCGTCGGATGCTCTTATACCCGAACAGCTGATTGTTTTGGCTCGATGTTTAGAATAAAACTCTTTGCCACCTGATATTTGGGTTGAGTTTTGCAGGAAAGCGTTGTGGAGATGTGCTGGAGGAACGTGAGATCTGCACCTTAAATATTGCACGTTAGCGGTCAGTGCAAACGGTTATGGCGACTTGAATGAATCCCTTCTGTTTTCCAGGGTGCCCGAGAAACCTTTGAGAACTACTACAGGAAGCAGAGAAGAAAACAAGCCAGGCTGGTCCTGCAGCCACCTTCAAACATGGTATGATGGTCCTCTACTCGCCATGGCCAAACCTCCTCTGCCGACTAACGGAGCGGAGCGTTCTCTCTGCTGTTGCCGGTGTGGTGGCCTTTAATTTATTTCCAGTTGCTCTTGGTCACCTTGGTTTTAATCTTGGCTCGCTTTTTCTTTGTTGCAGCACGAAACCTTAGATGGCTACAGGAAGTATTTCAATCAAATTGTAGGGTAGGTATTCCTTTTCTGTACGTCCTCGCTAATTGTGTGCGCTGTGTCGCTGAGGAGCTCAAAAAGAAAGGGGGAGGAGGGAACGTTGATGTTTTTGAGGGTCCTTCAAATGAAGCCAAAACAGGGGGGAGGAAAAAAAAAGAAGGTGGTTTGGGTTTTTTTGAGTGGTTTAGAGTGAATTTTATAGCACCCGTGAACTTTGCTGTGTCACTAGTGGGAGCGCGGAGGAACCTGCCGGCTCTTGTACCAGCAAGCGCGTTTCTGGGAATTTCAGGAGAAATAATTTCTGTGGGCTATGTGCATCTACTTGCCCCGCTAATGAGATGAATAGGCCCTCTGCCTTAATGAGTCTTTAATATTTGATAATTATTCTTTGATTATTTTCCTGGTAAAGGAGGGGGTTCTCAAGTCTCTCTTCTTATGAGCTGCTTGTTATCACGCTCAAATTTGACAGGAGTCTTCCAAAAGCGGTAACTTTTGATAACGGGGCCGTTTTCTCCTCTCCATTAGGTTTTTTGTGGTTGAAGACCACATCTTGCACACGACGCAGGGCCTGGTGAACAGAGCCTATATTGATGAGCTGTGGGAGATGGCGTTATCAAAAACCATTGCAGCGCTGAGGACGCATTCAGTAAGTAAGAGCCCCCGGTCGCTCAGCTGATGCTTGAGTATGACTTCAGGGGTCGTCCCTCAGGGGTCCGTGCTGGGCCTGGCCCTGTTCAACATCTTTGTCAGCGACATGGACAGTGGGATAGAGTGCAAGTTCGCCGACGACACCAAGCTGTGTGGTGCCGTCGACACGCTGGAGGGGAGGGATGCCATCCAGAGGGACCTGGACAGGCTGGAGAGGTGGGCCCGTGCCAACCTCATGGAGTTCAACCAGGCCAAGGGCAAGGTCCTGCACCTGGGTCGTGGCAATCCCAGGCACAAATCCAGGCTGGGCGGGGAATGGATGGAGAGCAGCCCTGAGGAGAAGGACTTGGGAGTGCTGGTGGGTGAGAAGCTCAACATGAGCTGGCGATGTGCGCTCACAGCCCAGAAACCAACGGCACCCTGGGCTGCACCCCCAGCAGCATCCCAGCAGGGCGAGGGAGGGGATTCTGCCCCTCTGCTCTGCTCTGGGGAGACCCCCCTGCAGCGCTGCGTCCAGCTCTGGAGCCCCCAACATCAGAAGGACGTGGAGCTGGTGGAGAGGGTCCAGAGGAGGCCACGCAGATGCTGAGAGGGCTGGAGCAGCTCTGCTGTGAGGCCAGGCTGAGAGAGCTGGGGCTGCTCAGCCTGGAGAAGAGGAGGCTCCGGGGAGACCTGAGAGCGGCTCCCAGTGCCCAAAGGGGGCTGCAGGAAAGGTGGGGAGAGACTCTTCAGCAGGGCCTGCTGGGACAGGACGAGGGGTAATGGCTTTAAAACAGAGGGAGGCAGATTCAGATCAGATATTAGGGAAAAGTGTTTTCCACTGAGGGTGGTGGCACACTGGCCCGGGTTGCCCAGAGAGGCGGTGGATGCCCCATCCCTGGAAACGTTCCAGGCCAGGTTGGCCGGGGCTCTGAGCAACCTGATCCGGTTGGAGATGTCCCTGCTCCTGGCAGGGGGTTGGGCTGGGTGGCCTTTGAAGGTCCCTTCCCACCCAAACCAGTCTGTGGTCTATGACGTGACAGGTTGGAAATATTGCCTTTTGCAGCAGTATTTGTTGTTTTCCCTCTTTTCCAGTGGCCCTTTGTAAAACAGCAACGTGGAAATGCGCTGCTCTTTCCCCAAAAGCTTTCTCGAGCTTTTTTTGCCTCGTGATGCGCTGCATTTCCCCGTACCAAAACCTCAGTATTTTGGGGACTGAAGAGAAGAAAATAGCGGTTTGATATTTTTCCCATTAATTCTCTGATCACTTTTGAAAAGCACCAGCAGAGGGAGCCGATTTTTCCCGGAAAATTGAGGAAAAAAGCATTTATTTGGCGCACTGGAGTGCGACCCGCTTACGGTGTTCCCTTACAGTTCGTCGCAGCGAATGGGGCTGCTGTCAGACTGGGAATGCTTTGTGCGTGAAAAGACACCGAGCGGATTTCTTATTTTTGAATATTGAAGGAGGTCTGGAAAAATTGCTTATTGCTTTGATATTCTTGAACGAAAAAAAAACCCCACAGCCGATTGTAAAAGATCTTTCCCAACCTAAATGGTTTGATGAGTCTAAAAAATGCAGTTTTTTTCCAGTTTGGTGTGATCTGATATAATGTTTTACTG
This sequence comes from Chlamydotis macqueenii, assembly GCF_036417535.1. Classification (NCBI taxonomy): domain Eukaryota; kingdom Metazoa; phylum Chordata; class Aves; order Otidiformes; family Otididae; genus Chlamydotis; species Chlamydotis macqueenii. Next base: position 83,190,376 of record NC_141559.1, read on the forward strand.
GTTCAAGTGGGAGCACTGGAGTTTTTTGACGCAGTTGATTGACAGGATGAAAAAATTGCATTAGACTATAAAATAAACAGGATCAATGACTTTGCACAAGTCCGTTTTCAAGCTGTTGGGCCGTTTTCTCCAGGAAAACCAAAGTATTAAATCGCTGATGTCCCGCGGCTGCTCGGAGTTCTGCGTTTGGGTGTCCCTGACTTCAGCTTAGCGTGGTCGCCCACGGACAGCGGTGCTGAGGAGCTCCTTGGCTTTATCGGTGCGGGTGGGGAGAATCTGCGCAATGGACCTGGAGATCGTTGGGCTGAGGGACCACAGCGGCTTCCCGGGGCGCTCTGGCTCCGGCCGGCATGGCAGTGGCTGCCAGGAGAGGGTTTTTTCGGTAGTCGTGAAATGTTATGTGGTTCCTCAGCACTGGTACGGTGGCCACCACCGTTATGTCTTAGCATTGCTCAGCCTACCGCTACTTACAGACCAGTGCCATCCATTCCGTATCATCACTGAGACGTGGAGTCATAGAATCACAGACTGGTTTGGGTGGGAAGGGACCTTTCAAGGCTGTGCAGTCCAACCCCCCTGCACGGAGCAGGGACATCTCCAACCAGATCAGGTTGCTCAGAGCCCCGGCCAACCTGGCCTGGAATGTTTCCAGGGATGGGGCATCCACCACCTCTCTGGGCAACCTGGGACAGTGCCCCACCACCCCCAGCGTAAAAATTTTTTCCTAATATCCAATCTGAATCTGCCTCCCTCTATTTTAAAACCATGACCCCTCATCCTGTCACACCAGGCCCTGCTGAAGAGTCTCTCCCCACCTTTCCTGCAGCCCCCTTTGGGCATTGGGAGCCGCTCTGAGGTCTCCCCACTTGATGGACGGCGCTCACGTTGGTGAGGCTGTTTGAGTTCTTCAGCCGAGCTTATCCCTGAATTTTCTTCCTTGCTGCAGACGGGGACATCTTTTATCACCCCTGGTAGCTTTAGGCCATTATCTTCCTTTCTGACCTTCTTTTTTGGACAGCGAAATGGAAAATGTGTCTCTTCCAGTCTTTCGCGTTGATTAATGGAGTCGTTCCTCTTGAGTTTCCAGTGAGCTTTAAATCTGTTTCTCTTTCCAACTTACAATTGCTGATTCTATATTTGGTAAGAGTCTGTCTGAAACGTTACAGATTTCAGCGTAGGGAGGTCACCTGCGGTGTCCAGAGCGCACGCAGCCGGTGGGTAACGCGGGGTGGCTTTGGGGGGACAGTCAGCGCTGCCTCTGAGCTGTGTCTTTAGGGTTTGGAGCAGTGTCCTGACCTGCGATAAATGCTTGTGTTGTAGCTCTGAGCATTCCTGTTGCTGAAATGTAGGCGTGCGGCGTGTTTTCCCTCAGCCTGAGCCGCTTGGCAGCGCAGCCTTCGCGCGGGGCCTGGGGATGCCTCGCCGCGACGCTTCGTTACCGTCAGACACAACGCGCTCAATGAGAGGCGCTGCTGTCGTCTTGGTATGACGGCGCGCTGATGTGCTTCATCTCCCCTCGCTTCCCCAGCAGCTCCTGGGTAATCTTAGAGACACTTCAGGTATCTCCAGAGCTACCGAAATCCTTGTTCATCCTGGAGAGCCTCAAGGGCAGCGCGTTACGAGGAGAGATACCCTTATCGGTGGGCCTTCCCTTGGCCTGTGCGGCGTTAGGGCACGGGCTGTGGGATAAAAGCTCCTGGCTGTGAGGCCTGTGTGTTTATTGTCACTCACCTGATAACGCAGGAGGGCTGGGGGCAATGTTTTTTCCCGTGTGCTGCAGTTAAAACCATGTTTTGATGTCCCCCTCCTTTGCAGTCCTACTGCTCGGACCCCAGCCTGGTGTTAGACTTGAAGAACCTCATCGTCCTCTTTGCAGATACACTCCAGGTATGTGACCATTGGTGGCTGCCCTTTATCTCGCTCAACGGTCGTGCTGCTCGCAGACGGTGTCCATCAGGGGGATGAAATGGCTGAGGTGGGCTTGCTGCGGTGGCCCACCTTCTTTGTTGGCGTCGCGGTGCGTAAGTTGTGGCACCCCTTGTTTAGCCTGGTTCGCTCTGCGTGTGAGGTGGCCAGCCCATGGGCAAGGACCAAGCCTTGGCCACCTCGCCAAGCCCTTATGTCTCCTGCTGGTACCCAGCCCAGCCTTTAACGGCCCTTGGTCCTACCATCTCGGTAAATCGCCTCCCAAGTCCCTCCGCCAGCGCCGTTCACCTCTGTGGTGGTGGTAGGGGAGAATTCGCTGGCGTGCTCCCTGTTAAATAAAGAAAATAATCTTCAACTGCCTCTTGGTGACTTCTTCTTACCTGAAGTTGCTCTCTTCCCCCACGCCACTGCAGGGATACGGCTTCCCGGTGAACCAGCTCTTTGACATGCTGTTGGAGATCCAAGACCAGTATAGTGAAACCCTGCTGAAGAAGTGGTCGGGAGTCTTCAGGTAAGAAGCTCTTTAAGCAAGCTCAGGAGATGTACCCTACGGAGTAGCTTTGACCCATAAATAAAAGAAAATAAAATAAATTAATACAAGCTTTTGTGAGATTAGTAGCAAGTTCATGTTTAATTTTTGAGCTCTTCTTGAACCAGATGGAGCCAATTTCAGTGCAGTTGAGGACCCTGTGTGTGGTGAGATCTGTGCAATAAACTGGTGTAGACCAGAGGTCTACGTCCCAGACGGAGAAGGTTATGGTTTCGTTATGGAGCTTGCTCTGAGAGTTGGTAGGTGGAAGAATCTGGTGTTGTGGCATCGTTACGCTGCCCTCGCTGCAGTGCTGAGTCCTGTGTGTCTCGGGACACTGGTGGCATATCCTGGTGCTGCTGCTGTAGGCACGTCCGGGAGCTGAACAGTTGCCCACAGGTAGGACACGATCTGTTATCCAGGGTTCAACGCTGAGCTTGGTAACCACCAGCTCATCCTGTGATGACCCACCGGGACATTCCTGGAGGACTGAGGTGTCTCAGAGCGTGGGGCGCTGGGAAGAGGATTGCCAGTGCCCTGATAGCTCAGCCTCCGTCTTCCTCAAGTCAAGCAGGACTGAAGCTCGCTTGGGCTTTGCCAGGGCCTGCTGCTGAAGCTCCAGTCTGGAGTGAAAGCACCGCTAAATCTGGTCGTGGCTTTACGTACAACGAAGGCTGAAGCTGGGCTTGTGTCCGGCTGCAGCAAAGATGATTTCAATGGTCACGAAAGCGAGAAGAAGCTTAGGCCCATGGATCTTTGACTGGCATCTGCTTCTTAAGAGCTTCCCAGCTGAGCTGTAAATGTGCAAAGCTGTGGTTGGGCTGTCGTCACAGAGCCCTCTTTCTAACTTTTGTTTTCTTTTCGTAGAAATATACTTGATTCAGATAACTACAGTCCCATCCCCGTGACAAATGAAGAGGTTTATAAGAAAATAGTGGGACAGTTCCCGTTCCAGGACGCAGAACTTGAGAAGGTAATCTGGAAATGGGGAGAGCGGCACGGCGTGTCCGCCCGCGCAGTAAGACCCTGCAGCCTCGCAAAACGAAAGGGTCCGAAAAACCCCACCAGTCACCGGGGGAAAAAAACCCAACCCAACAAACCCAGAACAAATAAGCAACAAAAAAAAGCAAAGGAAGGGAAAAGAACAAACCTGCTGTCCATGTGCTGTGGTTCTCCAGGCATGGATGAGGAGAGTGCTTACAGCAGCACCTCCTCGGTTTTGTTTCCAGGGAACTATTGCAGCTGGACAGTGCTTGGAGTAGACGAGAGACTAAAAATACGTGCCTCCGTTGGTATTTTAGTCCCGTTTTATGAACTGTGTTATTGATCTCTGTTTGTTTTAATCTCTACTTTAAAAAGAGAAGCCCCACAAAGTGGTAGATCTTGGCTTTGGTGGAAGTGTGTGCTTCCAAAACCTCACTGCAGCCAAATTTCGTCCCTTAAAAGCCTTCTGCTCCATGTCTGGCCGCCAGCGAGCTCCAAGCCTGGGAAGTTTAATTAAAACTGGGAGGGTTTTCGATCCAAGTCAAGTGTTTTGATTTGAGAAAGTCTTCATCCTTCCCCAAAGCTCTATCATGGGGTCCAGCTTCTTAATGCTCTGCACCTCCCGGCTACGTGTGCGCTGTGGGTAAAAGGCAAAATTTGGTGGAGGACATCTGTTTCCTCTTGGCTTTTGGTGTTGTAAGCAAGTACTCACCTTGGGCAACAGCCGTGGGAGATGGCCGAGCAAAACACCATGTGCGTGGTGGGAGGTGAAAGTCAAGAAGTTCTCCAGTATTTTTTTCGTGAGTTAGGGAGCTGGGAGAGGGAACGAGGGTTGTGTTGTGCTCCCTGCTCCCTCCTAGCCCCGAGTTTCCTTCCAGCCGCTTTCAGACTCCAAATCCCTTACGCACCCGTGTGCCGTTTGTCAGTGATTATCTGGTCTTTCGCTTGGCTGAAGTTTTATAGAATATCCAATAAACGCTGGCTGCTTGTTTCGTTGCCGGATTTAGCTAAATGCTAGAGTTAATCTGACTGCTTGGAACACGTCGCTGGAAAGCAGTCATCGCTCCTGTTCGATATCTGCTCTTCAACTTCAGTTCTCTCTCGTGTTTTACAGCAACCGTTTCCAAAGAAGTTCCCCTTTTCCGAGTTTGTGCCTAAAGTTTACAATCAGATTAAGGAATTCATCTACGCCTGTCTGAAGTTTTCGGAAGACCTTCATCTGAGGTAGGGGATGAGCGTGCTCATGGTTGTGATAGAGATCTGCTCTGAAAGATCTCCACAGGATTAAAATACGAGTGCTCTTCCTTCAACCCTTCACGGTGCTCAACTGCTTGGGTATCCCCTGTCCAGGCTGGAGGTGGCTTGTGGTCTCCTTGGAGTGGTGTACAAAGGGCTGGCCAAGTCTTCAAAAATAACTGTCTCACGTGGGGAAAGATTGCCCAGGGCCACGCTAGCTGTTCCCTCTGAGATGTCTCTGAGTCAGTTGGACTAAGTAGGTGAACCTAGTGGGCTCGAGAGAGACAGGGATGTCCACTTGGCGTTGGGTCAGTGCCTGGTGTAACATCTCCAACCTTCCCAGCCTGTCCCTGGAGGGGCGCGCTGGCAGGAGGGCTCTCGAGGCTGTGATTTGCCCTGTGTGTTCATGAGTTTTGGCTGCTGGTTTAGGGCTTTTGTTGTTCTCGTTTCCCGTGGGAGTTTCTACACCAATAGTTGTATTTTATTTTATTTTTTTTTTTAAATCTCCAAAAGATTCCGTCTGTTTACCTTCCCTTCTCTGTCCCAAGGTGCCTTGATGCTGGTTTTACCCATGGGTGTGTTTATGAGATTGGAAGACAACTGTATTGGCCAGAAACTGCAAGCTGGTGCTTTCTTGTTGCGCCTGGTAGTGTCCTCAAACGTGGCAGAGTATGTAAACGAGTAACGAGATTTGCACTGGTAGGAGGGGTCCTTCTCCCTTCCGACCGTTGGAAGCAAGAGGTTGGGCTGGGAGGGGGTTTCACCTCCCTTGGCAACTTCGTGTCCTGGCCATGGCCTGACACCGGCTCCAGTGCCGGTGTGAAGCTGGGGCAGTGTTTTGGGGACTCGCCAGATGTTTCAGTGCCTCGCAAGGCTCCTCAGAGTTGTAATTCTCTTCCTTTGTGCCAGAGATGGTAATTTGGAGAGGCACTTTCTCTCCGTAGAGGAGGTGGTAGCTCACTGGTTGATGTGGAAGCCCGGGACGTTTCTCGCCCCCGCGTTTGATCTCAGCCTTTCACCGGTGGCAGGTTGTTCTCTTTGGTGGCTCCCAGGGCTCTTAACCTGCGGGTCACCATCAAACATCTCGGTTTCTAAAGGCAGCGGAATGGTCCCGTTTCACACGGATGCTGGTTTCACCGAACCCCTCCGTTGACACTTCCCCTGCGAGCTTTGGGCTCTTCACCATTACAGGGATGATTGGCTTTGTCAGGGAAGGGAAGAAAAGTGTCCCCTTGGGTCCCTCCTCGGGGCTCCCCCGGGACGCGTTATTAAAATTCCTTTCGACATTGCATTTTGCAGCCCTTTTTGAGGAGCAGCGTTGGGCTGGGGGAAGGGAGCCGAACTCTGGCTTTTCTAGCCAAACATTTGGAATATTTCTCTGAAAACCCCCGTTGACACTTTCTTCATTTCACCCTGACAGCTTGAATTAGGTTTTATTAGGAAGCTTGGCTACAAAGCCGGCAGCGAGTTTTCTTTCTCTTCTCTTTCTTTTTCTCCTTTGGTTGTCATTTACCGCGCACCCCGGAGTGATGGGGGTCAGGCCGTCAGTCACGGGAGGCCTGAAGGTCATGACTACTGCCACGGGAGACGGGACATCAGCTGTCGTTAACCCCCACGGTTCTCTTGGATACTCCGTGGTCTGTTCCTGAAGAACGGAGCCTGTGGTAGAAAATGTAGCTTGGATTTTTATTTTTCTATATTTTTTTTTTTTTTCAGCTAGCTCCTTCTATTTGTTGGATGGGAGCGTTCTCCCTTGCGTTGATATGCTTGTGGAAGTTATTTTGCTTTTCAAGTATTTGAAGAAAATTTGGAGCTTGGTGTGGATTTGTAGGGATTGCAGGTTTTTTTGGTTTGACTCTGAGTTTAATTAGGAGAAAGAAAACCTCTTTTGTATTTTCAGCAGTTAAAAAGCGTGTATTTGAGTTCCTTGAGGAGATGACTTTAAAGGTATCCGCTCGTTGCAAGGATTCCAGTGGAATTTCCCGTTGGAAGGACAGGGAGTATCTTTGGAGAACAGGGGGTGGAAGGATGAGATGGCAGCTGTAATCTACCAGGACTTCCATTGTCTCGTTTGGGGTTTTTTTTTTTCAAACAAAGGACCAATCCTGAAAGCACTTGGGATACAACGTTTAAAGTGCTGAAAATAATATAAGTACATAAAGTTATTAAAAAAAATTAAAATTAAAAAATCAAGGGCTTGAATAGCTCAACCAGCTTGGACCTGTGGAAGGCCACTTTCGGACAGAGGAGATAAATGTCGTTTCTTTGTCGGCTCAGATTGCCAGTCTGTGGATGTAGACCAAGCCCGGTATCGAAGCTGGTAGATCACGTTGCCATCAGACATACGTAGCGAGCAGACCACACGAAAAATGCCGTTCATTTAGGGGGTTTTGTTTTCTTCTTGCGTATTGAGAACTGAGATCCAACTTTGCTGTTGAACCGAGACCCAGCCTCTACTTCACAGTCAAGAGCTGGCGTTGTACAGCTGGCTGGTACCATTACTGTTTGCTAACTGGCCCCACTGGTCTGAGCACTGGGTTTGGGGCTGTTGGTGTGAGGTGCTCCTTGGTTCATCATTTCAGCTGCAAGAGCCCTGGCCAAGGCAATGGCCAACACCCATCTCTTGGTGCCACCCTCGCTTACCTCTTCTGTTGAACCAAGGATGCATTTGAGGAGTCGCAGTCCAGCGCCTGGCCAAATCCTGCTCTTTTTTTTCCTAAGGAGTGCTTCCTTTTTTTTTGTACCTTACTCAATGTGTGGGTCTTATGGGAGATACCACAGATCTGCTCTGATGAGCCCAACCCCAGGGGCTTGTCCCACCGGGCTGCTTGTCCCACCGTGTAACTCAAGTTACAACCTGATTTTGTAACGTAGGCAGCCAACAAACAAAACTGAGAGTAGGAAACCTTTGGAAGCGGTGCTTCTCTGCAGAGAAAGCTCGCTTAGAAGGGCTTTGAAGAAGTGCTAAGCTGTATCGTTGAGCGCTACTTGTTTATGGCCTGGAGGCTCTCGTGGCTGAGATGTTCCTGCGGCTGAAGTGAGGGGTTAGAGCAAACCCTCGAGCTGCCAAGCGTTTGGTGGTACGGCAACCTCGTGCCGTCAGCGCTGGCTGCGGTGTTGGGCCAGCGGCACGCCGCTCCTGCCGAGAGCGTGGCTGTCCCGGGGCGTCCACGCAGCCGGACAGTGACTGGCTTGTTTGGTTTGGACTCCCTGGTGACAGGTTGACGTTTGAATTTTAAAAAGCAAGCTTTTCCAGCACGACCTGGTTGATTGCTGCGTTGATTTAGTGAGAAAAGCTGACAGAAGGTCCAAACCCCCATGTTTTCCATCTGTGCTTTCTCGGTTCTGGTAGATGCTGGACGCTCCAGCCCCCAGCTCCTTTTCCAACCCCCACCATCCTCAGGGTTGGAGTTTGTCACTCCTTACACATTGCATTTCAGGATTTCCCAGGGAAAATCCCGAAAACGGCCACGGTGCTTCTACAAAGTCACAGCTTTGCCTGTCTTTGCTCCCCACGCAATTTTTTCTTTGCCCCCTCCGGGCGTGGGTCCAGCTCTTTTTGCTCCCCTGCCCCCTTTTCCCCGGTTCCCATGCGGCTCCGGCAGCAGCAGGCAGCTGCCCCCGGTGTCACGGGGTCCCTTTGTCCCACCCCTTCGCTTTACATCTCCTCTTTACCATCTGTAGAGCATCACAGGGTTGGGTTTTATTGGTTTTGCTGTATTTAACCCTGCTATTGTCTGGTGGAGGAGACTGGGACAATCGCGTTCTTCCTGGGGGGTGATGGAAGGCCTTGGGGGTGGGTGTGCATGCATGCGTGGTGGGTTTTGTTTTGTTTTTTTTATTTATTTATTTTTAAGTAAAACCTCATTTGAGACCCCTAACCATAGTGTAAAGACCAGGAAAATTCATTGGCTGGTTTCTTTTCCCCCCATATTTTGATTTCTGTTCCACACTTTAAAAAACCCAAATGCGTCACCTTGGACCTCGCATCAAAACCCTGGGAGAAGGAGCCAAGGGATCCATCTGGGTTGTGCAGTCAAAGAAAAAAAACACTCAACAAGGGTCAACGGTGATGATCTAGAAGAGACCCACACTAAAATTTTGCCTGATACTGAATTGAAATTATCAGGAGCTGGGTCCTGCCGAGCTGCTGGCCCTGCCCAGCTTGCGTCCAACTGGGAAGGAGACAGTGGTCGACCCTTGGCAGGTGTGTCGCTCAGAAGAGCAGACTTCTAAACATCAGGGGAAAAGAAATATGAGAGAAACCTGTTGGGGAGCGCAGCGTGGCGAGCAGCCGCTGGGCGTGCGGGGAGTTGTGCAGCTGGGCTTTTCCTTGGGAAAGCTGCGGTAAGACACGGCTTTTCTGGTCTTGCGGAAATACGAGCGTGACTTCGCTCGGAGATGCGAGCGGGGAGCAAGATTTGCCGCTTCTCCTGGGAGTTTGCAGGCGCTCGGTGCCAGTGCTCGTGCAGCAGCACAAGGAAGGTCTTGAATGGCTTGAAAAATTGAGTTGACTGCAGGATGCGTGGTGCTCAGGGAGGATGAGCAGGTTCAGGGGATGCTGTGGTGACGAGTGATTTGCTGCTGGAGAGGGCTCAGTCTTGCTTTCTTGACCATCATCAGCTCTCATGTTAAATAGGCAAAGAAATCTGGCAGGTGTGAGGTGGATAAGAGCTGGCAGTGCCTATCCCTGCACCAGCAGGCACCCCAAGATCCTCCACCTCGCGTGCCGGCAATGAGATAACTGCAAGGTTTGCTCTTCTTGTGTCAATCCCTGCTTTGTAATCCGGCCCCTTGGTCAGGTGAAGCAGGAGAAGGAGCCAAAGGTCACGAGCTCGATTAACCGGGGGCCTTAAAGTTATTAACGCTTCTCTGCCTTCCCGTTGGGAATTTTCTTTGCCCCCAGCTGCCGGTCACGGCACGGCCAGAGATAAAGCCCCGTGGTGTCAGGGCTAATGGAGGGCCAACGACAGATCAAAGGAGCCTGCGCTGGGTTGGGTTTCCAAAACCTCCTTCAGAAAGGAGAGGTTGCACCTTGCTGGTGTGTGCGTTGGAGGGGCCACAAAGACCACGAGCGTGTTGCAAGAGCTTCCAGTCTGATACAGTTGAAGAAAAAGCCATGGGGGGATATTTTGGGGTTTGATTTGGGTTTTCCCCCCCATTGGATGTCTTTGATCCCTTTCCCTTTGCTGAACCTGCAAAACTCCAGCATTGTGAACGGGATGGTGGCTTGGCTGGAGTTAGTGGGGATGCTGTGGGCAACTCTTACCCATGCTGGACCAAGGGGTTGGGGACGTAGATTTAGCCCATGTTAGTCCTCCTTCCTTATAGGCACAGGCACAGAACTGTTGGTATTTTGGTTTATAGGGGTGTGCCAGCGTCTGTAAGCGGTGCATGGATGCTCGTGCCCAAGGCAGGAGAGGGCTGGGAAGAAGATCAGAAGATAAGGGCTCCGGGTGATTTTCTTTTCACAGAACATTCTGCAAATCTCTTTAAATTCTGCTTTTCAGCTCCACCGAAGTTGATGATATGATTAGAAAATCCACAAATCTGCTACTGACCCGAACGCTGAGCAACTGTTTACAGAATGTCATCAAGAGGAAAAACGTCGGGCTGACGGAGGTAGGACCTGGCTTCCAGGAGGCCTGCTGCAGGGTGGGGTGATGGAGGAGGTTTGGTCCCTCGGAGCTCCTTACAGCACCTTTAGAAGTGCTGGTTTGGAGCGTTAATATGTAATAGGTTGGAAACAAATGACGGAGCCGCGCGGCGTTGCTGTACGAAGCAGGAAATATATTCTGTTGTGGGAAAGAGAAGCTTTTCTGCTGTTGCTGTTAGAATTTGCAGCACGTTCTGTATCTGATTTAAAGAAAGAAGACTTCATGGAGCACTGGAAAAGAGCGGAGTGGGAGCTGGGAGAGGATGGGAGAGCGGTCCCCATCTCTGGGTGATGTTTGGGGCGGTTTCAGCGCATCGCTGCAGTGTAAACCGTGTTGGTTGCAGTTTTTAATTGACTGAACTGCAGGAATGCGTCCTGTTCTCTGGACGCTGGAATACCCTGTGGAGGTGATGCTTCCTCAGCCCTTTATCTCCCAGTCTGGAATCTCGCTGCTCCCTGAGGGCAAATTCCTCTTCCCTCCTGCTCCTCCCAAGGCTCCCTCCACAAAGAGGAATGCAACACTGTCCTTGCACTAGCCATCCCCCAAATTATCTTTTTTTTTTTTTTTTTTTTTTTTTTCCTGCCGGTGCAAAGGTTCCCTCAGTGTGATTGAGTGTAGGAAGGGCAAACCCCGTCCTCTCAGCCGCTTTTGCCCGGTTCAGATGGTGTAGATGTTTGTTGGTGTCCTCCACGTTGAGTGAAGGTGATGCCTTTCCTTGGGCTGAGAGTGGCTCCTTCTTATGCTTTGGAGCTGAAGAGGATTTTTGCGAGGAAATCCTACGTAGCACAACTCGAGTTTAAAATGAAGGTGTAGTACGTCCAGTGTCTATCTCTGAGCCTCTTCTCATGTTTCCACTCTTTTGTTCCCTACCACTTACCAAGGTGCAACTAGCTCTCTCCTGGGGTGATCTCCCCCATCAGTTTTATCTAATTTGGTTGAAGAAAAACTACTTTGAGCATCTTCACCCCCTCCTGCCTCGCTTCTCGGTGTAACTCCTGACCTGTTTGTCCAAATGGAAGCGTGTGGCATTTTTCTTCTGAGTTTCTCAAATTCTTCCCTTAAGAGAAGACGTTGATGTGACTGTGTGGAGCACGCGAATTAAAGCTTGTGTTGAAGAGTCCCAGATGACATACAAGCATAGTCCTGATGTCAGAAGTGATTGCAGAAGATGTTTAAGTACCTTGCATAACTGTCACTTCCCAGATTTAATTTTTGCACAAAGCAACACCGTCCATTTCTGGGCTCTCCAATGTCGTTTTCCAAGCAGTGGGCAAGGTGATACAAGGCTGTGTACCAACCTTCCCGGTCTCTTAGCCTCTTAATTTTTCATTGCTGTTTTTTGAGGCTACCTCCGAGCAGCAGATGTTGACGTTGCTACCAAGTCTGCTCCAGATAATCCTGGTGTTTTGAGTAGTTCCTCAACAAAAGAGATGGAAAAGATGCTACTATTTTTTTTTTTTATTTGAATACCTCAACAAGAAGGTCTTACCCCAACGAGAAAGTCTTACCCCTCCAAATTCAAGAGAAGATCAGAACTTGAAGGAGCCAGAGAGGGAGCAGGAAAGCTCATAGCGAGTGGTGGAAGAGAATCAAAGCAATCAGGACCTTCAAGTTTGACAGCTGATCTGGACCAGTAAGTTGTGATGATCAGAGAAGAGGTTTAGGAGGAATTTCATGCAGTTGGAAATGTCTAATATTTAATTACCTTGAAACTCTAGGAAAATGTGTCACAATCGTGATGTCAGGGCTGTCTGACGCAGAGAAAGGCAGACAGATGAGCACGTGTTTGAAGGCAAAAATCAAGAACAGAATTAATCCAAGGAATTTGGAAATGAGAAGCCCCCTAGTTACCCATGTAGTACATTTCAGGGATGAAGTACAAAACAGGAGAAGTTCAAATAGATTTTAATTTTAATTTCTTAAAAACAAAAACCTGATTGAAATCATGGACGCGTTGGCTGGAAGGACTTCTGGAGGTATCTAGCCCAGCCTCTCAGTGGAAGTGGCATTATTACTCACTTAGATCACGTCAGCCATTGCTTTCTCTACCTGAGTTTTAATTTCTCCAACGCACTGGTCCCACAGCTTCTCTGAGCACCCCGTTCCAGTTCTGCACTACCTTCCTAACGACTCTTTTCTTTCCCGATATCCAAGATGGACCTCCCAAACTGTGGCCACTGCCCCTTCTCGTGTCGTCTGGCACTAACATGCCTTGGGTGCTGCAGTCTTTGTGGCGTTGGGCTAGAGGTTATTTGGAGAAGTTTTGTTATGGCTTGTGTTGCACCTTGAAAATATTTGCGGCAGTCTGCTCGGAAAAAAGATATCTGCTTAAGGAATTAATGGTGCTTAGAAGTCGGCGATGATCCTGCAGTGGAAGCCTGGATTGGTTTGCTCTGGATTGTAAATGTTTGCGTTGGGTGACTTCAGTAGTGGCTTCTAACCTGCAGTTGCCTTTAACGTCCCAAAGTAGCGCCGTGTGAAGGCAACTGAGCAGACAGAATGAAGGAAGTTGCAGATGATGGTGGGTATGATGACCGAGAAGATACCTGGGTGAGATCTGCTGTTCACCCGCACCACCCTCAGAAAAGCGAAACCTTCTCGTTCCTTTGTCAAATGCCCTCGTGTGATGCCGTTGGGCGTCACTCAAGGTGTGGGTTAGTTAGGGTTCGTTAGCAGACAGAATACTGGTGATTTGACGTGGCGGTTTTTTTTTTTGTAAGCCTCTTGTGTTTGAACGGTGCTGAAATGAGCCCTGAGTGACAGCTGAAGGTAGGAAAGTCGTTAAAAAAACCCAATCTTTTGTGGTATTAGTGGCTGTCATGGGAATTGCGTTTCCCTCAAAATGATCTTCTATTTAAGTTTCTGGCGTTGTTAAAGGAGGAGAGGCTCTGAGCGTGTAGCCAAGCTTAGTGTGTTTGTTCTGCGTCAGCTTTGCGTGCCAGGAGTTCTTGGGAATTGGCATCCGTTGAGCTGGCACGGCCCTGGCTTCAGGAGCAGCACCTCTCAATCCCTGTTTTTTGCCTTTGCAGCTTGTACAGATTATTATAAATACGACCCATTTGGAGAAATCCTGCAAGTTCCTGGAGGAATTCATAACCAATATCACTAATGTGCTTCCGGAAACTGTCCACACTACGAAGCTCTATGGGACCACCACCTTCAAGGTGAGAAGGCTGGTAGATCCACCTCCGGGGCGTCACTGTTGGTGTTGCGTTGGAGAATATCCGCTTCCAAAGCGCACGTGTGGATGTGTGTGTGTAGGGAGCCGAGCTGGAAGGTAATTTTGTCACATCCTGGGAAGCTCGCACCACCACACTAGCTTTTGGGTTTGTCTTTCAGAGCGTGGTTTTTTTTTTTTTTGTTTTTTTTTTTTTTACTGAATTTTCATTTTGCTGTTGGAGCGCCGTACAGCGTTACACACGTCTGGCCGTGAACGCAACCTCTCCCCTATCACCCAAGAGGAGAACAGATTTTTAGAACTTACATTTCCATATCTTCCCACTCCTTTTAGCGTTATCCCCTAAAAATCAGGGCTGGCAGAAACTGCTGCGCTTCCCAGCCTTTAAATCTTTAAATCATAACCCGGGATGTCCACCCAGATACTTTATACGAAATCTTAAGGCCTTAATTGGGTCAACTGTGGGGTGTCTGAGTTGTGTCCCGTGGCTGGAGAGCAGGAGATGGGAGTAGCGCCAAGGACCCGGCGACGGTAGGGAGTTGATTGGGTGAGGTTTACCCTTGGGATAACTCAGCGGGAGACTAAGGCCCCATGTCCCCAGGGAAGTCCATTCGTTGTCCCTTCTGGCATCATCTGCCTGTTTGGCCCAAGGGTGAGTTTTCCAAGCCTTGCTCTGTCAGGGAGGCTCCTCTGTGGCTCTCCTGCAACCCATACCTGCACACAGTTTGGTGGATCTCCACCTTTTGCTGTATGAGATGTTCCTCTCCCATCTCTCTTCCATCCTGCACTAAATTTGTCCTCCTGGACCCAGGTTGCATCAGACGCAGACACCAGCTTGATCTTGCCTGCTACTGACCTGGTGGCCCATGTCCCACCGAACTTGAGGCTGTAACAGCAGTGTAGTTGCCAACAGGCGCTTTGCCTTGTGCCGCCTTTGGGGCGGAAAGTTGGGTCAATCTCACATCCCGTTACTTGTGTAGACTTGTAATATGGACACTCCATCCCACGTAACGTGGTCTTGTTTCCCAGGACGCCCGCCATGCTGCCGAGGAGGAGATTTACACTAACCTGAACCAGAAGATTGACCAGTTCTTGCAGCTGGCCGACTACGACTGGATGGCCATGGAGCCGGGCAGCAAGGCCAGCGACTACCTTGTAGATCTCATTGGCTTCCTACGCAGCACGTTCGCTGTGTTCACCCACCTCCCGGTAAGCCACCTCCACCCATTTGCTTTCTTTTTTGGTCCGGGGAGCGCACGGGCGTCCGGCGGCGCTGTATCCCAGTATAGGAGTGTCCATTATTTGAGCTGCAGATACGTTTCCAAACGTTTGTCAAGTTGCTGGATGCCTTACATCAAAATGCCGCGCTGTCGGAAGGCAGCATATGTTTCTTTCTTTTCTCTGCTGTGTGAAGTATGCCTGTGTTTATGCTGTTATTGCCATCAAAAATGCGTTTCGTGCTGGTTTTTGCAGTTGGCTGAGTCGTGTCCTGTTGAATAGGAAAAACACAGTCATCGGGGAGTTTCATTTTTTGCTCAAACAGCTTTTTTTTTTCCTTTAAATAAGATTTGTTCTGAGCTGGATGGATATATACTTCAGGGTATAGCAAATCCGCTGGACGCTGTTTGTCCTAAAAGCAATCTCAGATCTTTCTTCTTTACTGGACTGGCATTTACTTGTCGTTAGTGGGTGCCCAGGATGATATTACACCAGCGCACGCTGGGCGTCTTCGTGAGCTTGGATATAAACAGGAAAAAAAGACTAAAAATACGCAACGGCAATTTCCTTCACTCCGTTCTGCTCGATTGGGCTGCTGTGGTTTCTCTACTGGAAGGATGGCCAAGCCCTCCAGAGCCATTTTAAAAGGTGTTGCAGCCCCAAAACTCTGCGGTCTTCTACATGGTTCATGTCTTTGACCTTCTGTATCGTGGTAGGAAGATCTGGTGGCGGGGTGGGAGTGAGGACGGATCTGCTGTGGATGGAGAAGCCAGGAAAAGTGGTTTTCCCGGTTCTCTGTACCTGGAGGTGCTGTTGAGGAGAAGGTGCTTTCTTGGCTCTGTTATCACTGGAACCAGCTTAGAAATAAAGCACGGCCTCCTGTGCAGAGAGGTTGAAAGGGCTTTTTTCCATCTCCTTGTTCAGGCCAAAATGTCCCCTCTGTTGACAGCCCTGAGCAGGGAGGTTGCTGGCCACGTGTCCAGACCTGGGGCAGGTGCCCTCTGGAGTCTGGAGGTGCTTGGAGATGGCTTGAGATTCCTCAACTGCGGGATTTCTCCTTAGAAAAGGAGATGTGGCTGCACAGGGGTGGATTGTCACCTGGAGACCGCTTCCACAAATCATACTGGGAGTACGTAGCAGGCTGTAATGGAATTTGACAGGGAGATTTGTCGCTGCAGCAGAGCATGAAGCACGGCTAGCAGGAGAGATGAGGATGGGGAGAGATGCCCACAGTGATGTATGGGATAAACCTGGAGTGGTTTATCTTCCTTAAATATTAATGCTTCCTTTCCGAGCGAGTCAAAATAGTTTTGGAGACTGGGAAGGTAGCTAACTGGTCTAAAAAGGGCCGAGACAGCTCAGAGCAGCCCTTTCTCGTCGAAAACTGGATTAGAAAGGATCCAGCTGAGAAGAAGCCTGTCTGCGGTTTGCTGCGGTGGAGGTGCCGATGAATGCGCGGGTGCTGTTCAGCCGGCAGCTTCTCTTCAGAGCGTTCACGGCCCCGATCCTCCCGACAGCCCCGTGAGGTAGGGGAGCCAAGTCAGTCAGGTGCTGCAGTGTGCTTGGTGAAGCTGTGGAGCTGGCCGAAAGGTTGGCAGGAGATGCAGGTGTGGGATTTTTTTGGTGTATATTGGAGTTTCTTCCCTTAGAGGAGCGCTCTGAAGACGCCGTTGTTGAACGTCGCTGATGGGTCCCGGCGTATCCTGCGGTGGATACGGTGGGTCTCACGGTGGGTGACAGCAAGTCAGAAAAAAATCAGGGTACGTCAAAAAACCACTCAGCTCCCTTGGTGTCTCTGCTGGTTTGTTCTTGTGGGGCTGAAGGGCCTTTTTCCCAGTGGCTTATTTGGAAAACCATTACAATTTTTGCACTTGGCTAAGGGAATGTGGGGGGATAAGGCGTGTGGAAGCCCACATCTGTCCAAAACCATGGAGAAAAAGTGACGGAGATGTTTGTGAAAGAGCTAAAAATGTGATATCAGCTTCATTTGTGAAGGGAAAGAGTGAGAGGAGCATGAGGGGGGAAGGAACTGTATCCAAACGGGGGAATGGTCAGGAAAAGAGGATATTGCTGGTGGCAAGGTAGAGCTGTTCCTGTACTGCTGGTCCAAACCCAGCCCGAATGGTTAACACCACAGCATTACGATCTAAGAGGAGCTGCTGCCCTGTTTGGAATGAGTTTGTGGCCTGGTCCAGCTGTAAAATCCAGGATTTCCACAGTGCCGGTAGCTCACACAGAAAACCAAGTGACTGTGCACCGTCCGTGGAGAGTGGACCATCTTCTTGTCCCTAGAAGTGGCCTCCATGCAGCAGTGTCCCTTGCTGCTCTGATGTCCTTGCCTGGTTCGGAAATGCCCCTGTTTTCCAGAGCAGGTACCTTCGTGTTGGCTGAATTTACACGATTTCGAAAGAAGTGAGAAGCGCTCTCCTGGTGTTTGAACCCGCAGCAGGTTTTTAGGAGAAGAGTGGCAGTCTGTGGAGATGACTAAGTGGCAAGAGCCGAGCTACTCACCTGCCTTTTGTCACGACAGTAATTACGCCGAGAAAAACCTTCACCGACTGATCAAAGAAACTCAGCCTGGGCATGTCGGCCGGTTGCCGTGCTAAAATTACACCAGCAAAAAACGCCGTCCTGTACCAGAACGGAGCCGAAAGTCCTGAGCCTGCAAAAATGCAGGCGGCTCCTTAACTTGCCGAGTGTGAGTAATCCCATTGTCTCGGACGGGGCTGCTCGTCTGCAGGAAACCTTTCTGAGGTCAAGGCTCCAGCTCGCTGCGAGGCAGGTCAAGTGGCCTCGAAGGGTCCGGTTGACCCAAGTCAACGTTTCGGAGAGGGAGTGAAGAGGAGCAGAGATGCTGAGCGAGCTAAAAGGCAAGATTTGGGCGTTAGGCTTTGTGTTTCCCTTTTGAGATACACGAGGCTGAATTTTCGCTGTGTTTATTGGGGTGAATCCCAGAAGGGTTGCGGTTGGAAGGGACCTCCAGAGGCCATAGTCTCATTGAACGGTTTGGGGTGGAAGGGACCTTTCAAGCCCACCCAGTCCAACCCCCTGCCAGGAGCAGGGACATCTCCAACCAGATCAGGTTGCTCAGAGCCCCGGCCAACCTGGCCTGGAACGTTTCCAGGGATGGGGCATCCACCACCTCTCTGGGCAAGCAGGTTATCTGGTCCAACCCTTCTACTCAAGCAGGAAAAATAACCCAGACCAAAACTAGTCCTGGCTTGTGGAGTGGCGTAAAGAGTCTCCACTCTCTGGTATCCGAGCAGGAGTTGCAATCCCTAATTTTTCCTTTAGAACGCCAGAGCAGATGTTGTGGGAGATGGTGGAAACCACTTGGTATTAGGAATCCCTGGAACTGGTTTGGTTTCTCCAGCTTTGCTTCAGGACACCGAGCCTCCGGCTGGGGAGGGCGTGCTGGTAGGAACAGCGTGTGCCAGGAGGGAGGACAAGTTCATGGTGAAGTGTGGGGTTTTGGTGCGTACCACTGCTGCACCAAATTTTCCTGGTGGTTTCGAGACACACTTTGAAAATGCTCCGCTAATGCCCAGAACGTCTCCAAGCAAATAACATGCTGGTGGAAATCAAAGCGTAATTAATGTTTGGCTTCAAGGCTGCCCTCTTCCTGCGTTAACGAGGGAGAGCCGGTTACTGCCGCTGCTGAGCTTATTGAGAGGGGTTGCTCAGGCCTCCTTTAGAAGAAAAGACTTTTTTTTTTTTTTAAGAAAAAAAAAATACTTTAGGGGAAAAAAAAATATTTTTGGAAAAAAAAAAAAAGGTGGTTTCTGGTTTTCAGCAACTAAAGGGCCTTGGCCTCAAAAATTAACATTTCCAGCGTAATACTTTTAAAAGAGTGACTGAAAAAGCCTTTTGTCTTTGATGGCTGATTGTTGTTTTTATTTCTTGTTAGACAAGTTAATGTAAATCGCATTGACAGGGCTACTCCAAACACGCTGATTTGTTGACATTAAGCTCCTCAAAGATGGAGGGTTGTGTCAACACCTCCAGTCAACTGTCAGGTCAACAAAGCAAGGATGTTTTCCTGGGGGAGGGGAGCGGGGCTGGGGGAAGGCGGGGGGTGTTTTGTTTTTATTTTAAGTTTCCTTTAATCCTCTGTTGGTCTTGTATCTTGATAACCTCCTGGGAAGGTAATCGGGGCAGGTCAAGAGGTGACGCTGACCCGGGAAGGGGAAGCAATCTTTCAGCGATCGCACAAACTCCGAGCTCTGCCGTCTTGAGCAGCTCGACGTGAACTCTCTGCAGAGGGGTTTTGGGGTTGTGCGTGGATTTTTTTTTTTTTTTTTTCCTTTTGTGCTTATTTTTGCCAGATGGCAGGCACAGATTTCAGCTGGAGCCGTGCAAGCGCTGCGGCCGCTCTGCCTGCAACGTTTTTGCCTGATTTCACCATATTGGCATCTCCTCCTGGTTACAAAGAAATACGCCAGCCAGGGCAGCTCTTGTTTTGGTAGAAAGAACTTTGCAAGTGTTTGTTTTCTTTTTAAAGAGAACGATTACCTATGTTTTTATTTTAAAAAGCCAAATCCCTCTCTAATATTTTAAAAGGCAAGGAACTGTGCGTGGCAATAAAATGCCTTGAACTTTGCTCCAGCCTCAGCCCTGACCACATTGAGAGGGACCCAAGTGGAAAATAACCGTCACGAAAGCGTCGTAGGAGCACCAAAGATACGGTTTTTAGATTTGCACGAGTCCTGTCTGTGCTTAGGTAACATCCCCTTGCCCTCAGAAGAGCTGAGCAGGCTTTGCTTGAGCTGATCCCTGCTGTCAGTCACTAGGGTTTGACGTCCATCACCTCCATCTCACAGGTGGGAGAGCTGAGGCACGTGGACGTTGACTTGCAGAGCAAACTGAATAGCAATAAAACTGTCTTGTGGTACTTTGATTTCCTCCTCATCCTCCTTAGACCAGGTTCAAGGAACCCATAGTTTTCCTTTTTTGATACTTGGCCAACTGCCGAGCAGCTGGTGCGTTGGCTGGAGTCGATGGGTTGTAGGCACCTACGGGCGATGACCGATGTGTTCCTCTCTGCCTTTCTTGCTGTTGCTTTGCTCTCTTCTGCGTTTGACTTTAAACTCCCTGTGTTGTCCTCCGTAGGGGGATGTAGATGTCCACTCTACAATGTCGGTGAGTACAAGACTGCGTGTCGCGCGCGTTTGGTCTGCTCTGCTCGCACCTCGAGTGTTAGAGGGCGAGTTGAACCAGAACAGGTCTTTAGGCTTGGAAGGGAGGAAAGGAAAAGACTGAGTAGAAGTTTAAATCAACAGGATAAATAAGAGACCAAGGGAAGGGATTTCCTCCCAGACACGTCACTCACAGGCCTGCTGTTGCAGTAGCGTTGCTGAATTGTTGCTTTTAGAGCACATGGCCTTTAACTGGCTCCTTTTATCCCCCGCGCATCCCTTAATGTGCAGGAAATGAGGGGAGATGCCTGTTATTAGGGAAGGTGTGATGGGATCCTCAACCTCTGCTTGAAAGAGAAGAGACCTTTTGAAATCCCCCCTCGCTCCCTGTATTTTGTTCAGGCCGATCCCTCATGGGGATTTCGGGCTGACATTCCTCCAAGCCTTCCCTGAGGTGGTAGAATAGTATTTAATCCAGAAAATAAATAAATGAAGATGTCCCTGCTCCTTGCAGGGGGGGTGGACTGGATGGCCTTTGAAGGTCCCTTCCAACCCAAACCATTCCATGAAAACAGCGTGGATTCGTGATGTTTGCCAACTCCCTATTTGGGTTAGGGCAGTTAGCACAAAGGAAGCGAAGACCTTTCGGACCTGCCTTCTGGTTCAACGAACCCCTCTCATTGTTGTCGTTTCTGCTTGTTTCATGTGCGGGAGAGAACGCTGCGGCACTTCCCGGGGTAGATCGCAAACGAAGTGCCCTTGAGCTACCTCGTTTCCTCCATTCCCACGTCTGCAAGCCAAGGCACGTGCGAGCAAAGCGTGGTTTTGGTCGGTGCAGCCCTGCTCGACGCCGTCGTGCGGCATGAGACGCGGCCGGCGCGGAGGCCTCGCCTCTCCCCCAGCTTCTGCTTTTCTGCCTTTAACCCCTGCTCTTCATCTCAATGCTGAGCTGCCGTGGTAGCATTGGTATTTCGTGCCGGGGTTGGATGCTTGTACCCCTTTTCCTGGAAACGGAGCGTAGCTGAGCCTTGAGTATTTGCAGACTGGGGGCACCCGGGGGTTTCTAAGTCAACATCGAGGTCTCAAATCGACGCCAGCTTCTGGAAAGAAAGAGCCTTGTTAAAGCAATTTGAGGCCAGCTGCCATCAAAGCCCTGGCAGGGCCGCGGGAGCTGCCCGCGCTGCCGGGGAGCGGGCAGGGATGCTTCGGGCATCGCCCCGCGGGCCGCGGGTTTCCAGGAGTGGTGTTGAATGTCTGCCGTCCTACGTGGTGTCCTTAGGGCCTACCCTCAGCGAGACGGATGCGAAAAGTGGTATTGCCTCTGGCTTTTGCAGGCTTTCAGCCGTTGAGAAGCCAGATGTATTTATTTCTTTAATTGGATCCAGTGCCTAGACAGCTGTGGAGTCAGCTTCCCATGGAGAGGGGTGCGTTCGTTTCATTAAGGTAAATCAATGAAAACTAATACCTGGAGGTCCCCTGGAAAGGGTCAGGAGTGGGGTAATCCCTTTATACGGTGGGACTTTGCTGGCCTGCACTTGGTTGGTTTTGTTCCTAACTGCAGTGGATTCTAATTTTCCTTTTCACCCCCCTGATTTTCTGTTCTCTAGGTAGTTTGTATTAATTGGTGGGAATAAATCACTCATCTGTCTTGTCTGAAAGAAACTGAAAAATAAAAATCTGATTGTGTGAAACAGCAGGACAAAGGAGGAGCTGTAACGGAGTTTAAAATGGCCGGTGGGAAGTCGCCGTGGCTAATCCTGGAAGTCTCTTGGTGGTGTAGATACAGACAGACATTAAAAAAATCCAAATTGCCCAGGATGCGGACATGGACAGGGCATGAGCAGCATCCAGAACCCTCCCGGTATGGTCCTCGGGGAGATGCGTCCGCTCTCCAGAGCCAATCTGAGTCTCTTAAGGGGTTACTGGGACCGGCTGGCCCTGAATGGTGGGTGAAGTGCCCTTAGAACGAGGATGTGGTGGTGGGGAGCAGACAGGCCGGTGAGCGGAGCAGCGCTCGCATGGCTGTCTGCTGCCGTGCTGCGATCCGGTGGCTGTGCATGACCTTCCTGGTCTTCTCAAGTGTCTCCAGAATCCCAAATACGTCCCAAAATGAAGAGGCTGAAACAAGAACTGATGGTTGCTGTAGAGCAAGGAGCAAAGCATTCAAATGCGGTGGCTTTAGCTTTTTTTGGCTGGGGAGAAGGCTGACCCCTGATTAACCCGGGAGCGCTGGTTAACCCGAATCCGGGGAAGCCAAGTTATCTTGTAATTACATGGTTTCTTGTCTGCTTTCAACACTTTGAAAATTAATTGAAGCTAAAATGCCCAGTCCCATAAATCCTTTAAACCCGGGAGTGCACGCTTCCCTAGGTTTTGCTTCCCTTTGTGTAGTCACCTTGGCGTGTTTGGCTTGGAGTTTTATTTTACAAACTTAGGTTTATAAAGCTGTTTTATGCTTCCTTTTGCGTGCACGTACGGACACAGAGAGTCAGATGTGCAGTACAGGGAATTTGGCAGCCGAAAATCCATCCTCAGCGTAAGGAATTCAAACGTGCCTGCTGCCTCCTGCGCCAGAGCCCCAGCGTGTACCTTCCAGAAACCCTCACAGAAGTTAAAGTGTGGGTTTGTTGGGTTTCTTTCTCCCTTTAGGCACAAATTTAAGCAAAACAATAGACTTTGAAATTTATTCTTTTCTCTTATTTCATCCACTGGCAACCTGAAATCTTGTAAGGCTCTTCTCAGTTTGTGAGCGTGCGAAGGAATGTTGATGGACACCACGTCTGCTTCTAAAGCCCCTGGGAGCTGCCCGTGGGAGGAGACCCACCTACCCTGGAAGAGCCCAACCTTCCAGTACGACGTCGTTTGGGGTCCTGAATTGAGGTTGCACGGAGAAGCATCGGGAGATCGTCCCCATCATTCAGCACCGATAGCTGCATGATCACAGTTGAGTGCTGTTGGGGTGATTGAAGTGGCCGTGATTAAGGACACGTCGTTTCGTGACCGTCGTAGGGATGCCTTTGCGCAGAGATAATGTTCTCCTTGAATCTTGCTTCCGAGGTTAGATATAATAGTGAGAAAAGCATTTAAAAGTGCAGGTCTTTACAGATTTCTCATGATTGCCGTGGTCGTTCTTCATTGGGTTTCATGAATGGCAGTAAATAAGGAGAGCCCAATGGGTTAATTAAAAAAAATAATAGTAATTTCTACAGCTTTCACCATCCATCTTTTTCTTCTCTCTGTTTTTCAACTATAATGTCTCAATGTTGAAAATGGAAATTTAATGTAAGATTTAGATTTTGGAAAAATGTGTAACGAGCTGAAGTTTCATATGCCACTTGAGTTGATCGCTCAGCAATCAGCTCCGCTTGGGAACAAAAGTGTCTTCCAAACTGGGCGTTGATGGCTCGTGGACTGGAAATGGAGTGGCTGGTTGGTTTTTTCTTGTTTTGTTTTGAGTTCTTCCTTTTTTCCAGTCTGTTCAACATCTGGGCCTGAAGTCATCTACTAGTTGCGTTTCCAACAGGCGGCCGTACGTCACGGCAACACGCTGACCCTTCCTTCGGCATCTCGGCAAGCAGAAATCTGCGTAAGCGGGGAATCTGGAGCATCCATGTGTGTAAAGGGTGGGAAACCCTTGGTGTCAGCGTGCTCTGCCGTGAGGATGAGCGCAGCGTGCTTGCTCTGAGCCTCAAGATCTTTCCCTTTTTATTTATAAGATCAAATTATAATTATGAAATTATATAGCGAAGATGGAGCGATTCAGTTCACTCTCTTCAAGTCTTCCTGCTGCCGTAGTTGGCAGATGCTTTGCCCTGATAAATCAGCAGAAAGAAGCATGGTTCTAACTCTTCGTACGTTAGGGAAAAAAATAAAAAATAAATCTGTATTTAATCAACTTTTTGTTTCCAAAATGGCAGCTGCTTTGTATTTAATGGAAAATCAGGCTCTTCCCAATGAAAAGAATGTTATTCCCAAAGCGAATACAAAAGAAAACAAAAGCCACAAAAGAGGAGGTTTAAATATGTAATTTATTTTTTTTTTCTCTCATTCATTCCAATTGTGGAGCCGTGTGCTCCAATCATGGTTGGGCCACGGCTCTGGTTTGCGTCAAGTCACTCAGAAGGTCTCAGCTGGTGGACGCGGGGACCAGGAGGGAGCCTCGCTCTGCGTTAGGAGGTCCAAATACAACCGAGAAAAATTAGCGCTCCTTCATGCTTCTTGTGTAGATGTAGAGACTCGTTAAATGCAGGTAACGAGTTTAATTCCTTTGCAGACCAAGATGTGTCCTCTGTTGGAGCACCATGTTTTTTCCTTCATGCCTCTTTGCAGGGTCTTGGTGTCTTCTTCAGAGATGAATTATCTTTGTGGAGACCCAAGTGGTGAGCGCGGCAAGAGGAGAACTTTGAGGAGCATCAGGCCTTGTCCGAGCCAGCAGGTCCATGGGTCTCCGTCCTCTCCCAAGGGGTGCTGTGAATCTACAGCACTGTCCTGTGTCTGCTGCTCGTGTTTGCTTGCAGTATTTGCATTTAAATGTCAAAAATTAATAATTTAGTGCTGAGGGGAGGCTACCAAACTACCACCGTGGCGAGTCAGACACCCCAGTTTTGTAGTGTTTGGTCAAGGGTGCAATTCGGTGTTGGATTCCCTGGTGCTGCTGGGCCAGGGGTGTTGACCCACGCGGTGGAGATCCCTTCTGGGGGAAGGAGAAGCCGTTTGAGCTGTGGTGACGTGCTCTTGCCGTGTATTTGGGGTTTTGTGTGGGTTTTGGTAGCTACTTCCCTGCTGGCCCCTGCACCTCCCTGCGGCACCGTTCGGTTCTCGGCGCAAGAAGGCGGCCCAGGCGTTTGCGGTGCAGCTCGTAACAGCGCAGAGTGTTTAGAGAGCAGGTAGATGGGACTTCTGTGTCTTTTATTGTCTAAAAAAGAGGGTCATGTAGGCAAACAGGAAAGCAGCAGATTTGGAACGGGAGTTTGATGCCACGGGCTGAACCTCCGGCCTGGTGGGAGAGGTGGGGTCAGATCGTTACATGATTAATGAGAGTGTCTGCAGTTAAATCAAGTGGCTAATAAGGATAAAACGTATAATTCCTAGCGTTTCTCAAAGCGTAATACTGTGGTACGCCTGACCCGGGCTGGCAGGAGTGCTTTCCCAGCCGTGTCCCGCGCGAAGGTCCTTGCTCGGATTTCTGAAGCGTCTCAGGAGACCAGACAGCAGCCGGGTGCTCCAGCGTGGGCGCCGCTCGTTTCGGGTGCACCAGGCTCTGCACACAACTGTTCCCATGCTATAGACTTTAAAAAAGCAGTTAATTAAAAATATCCTGCCATGCGTTTGTATGGCGTGCAAGGAAAGAGACGCGGATCTTGGAATCCTGTTTCCTTGGGGTTTTTGCGTATGCGTGTATAGAAAAAAAATAAAAATAAAAATCCTAGCAGCTTCCCAGCTCAAGCTTTGCTACGAAAAGGCCTCGGCCCGGCTGGGTGTTTGTGCGTGGCTCCGTAGGCCTCAAAGAAACTGCCCCGTGCTCGGTTCTAAGAGCTGCACCCCGCAGTGCTTCCCTTCCCCACCCCCTGCCCTTCCTTCGAGTTATTTATTTTCCTACTTAAAAAAAAAAAAAAGTAGTCACTTGTTAACTGACAGCGCAGTCCAAGCGAGGGGAAAAAAAAAATCTCGTGTTCTTGTGCGTGCTGTTGCCCTGAATCCTCCTGTATCCTGCATCCCACGATCGTACGTGGTTGCAGAACCCTTGAGTTGGGCTTGTTGCTGTCAGGTGCATTCGCTCCCGCTCGTAGGCGAGTAGGTGGAATTCCTTGTGCCAAGAGCCCTGGGTACCTGTGTAGGAAAATCCTGGCCGTGGAGCTGGTTGCTTGACAAATTATCGTTTGGTTAAAGACAAAAAAAAACAAACCAACAACAAAAAAGAAACAAAACAAAAAAACAAGCACAAAAAACCGGAGTGAAATAACATTTAGGATCTGTCTGTGGGAGCTGCTTGTGCCCATCACCCCCAGTGTGATTTCTGCCAGAGCCCCGAGCGTCCCCCCAGCTTCGGCCAAAATAGCCTCCAGCCGTTGACCTTGGGCATCCTCGACGCAGCCAAACTGCGGCGGTTTCTCCTCTTTTGTTGGAATGTGAGGGGGGTTGTAGTGGGCTACGGTGGTTGGCGTAACTGACTGGTTTATTTTTTGTGTGGTCGGGATAATTGCTGTATTTGCTTTTTTTCCCCCTTTTCTGTTTGTCTGGTTGCCTCTAAGCTTCTGTTGGGAGTTCAGCTTGGCCGCGTGTTTGTCTCGCTGCCCTGTCCGTGACAGCCGGTTTTCCCTTTAATGCTCAAAATAGAATAGAAGTGGGAAATGTTTACTTCTGACAATGACACCCCGTCGGTTTTTTAAAATGCCTCTGGAAGACAGCCGCTTAAACGCGAGCGTGGCCTCGGCTTTCGCGTGAGCAATCCCGCTTCAGTCACAGGATGGTGGCCTTCCAGGTTTGGAGTGACTGCACTTTTCGCTGCTTTCCAGGTGAGTGCGTCATTGCCCGAGACGAATTCCACTGGAAATTGTGTTAGTTGGCACTGCGTTGAAGTGTTGCTCTTCGTAGGCTTGCTACGGTCAACCTGAGCTGTTTCAGTGGTGGAAGGCTGTCTCTTGAACCAAGCTGTTGTGTGATAGGGATGGTTGAAGTCATGGGAAGCCCCAGATCCCAGTTTCATTCCCAGTGAATATCAACTGGTAGCTTGGTGCCAGTCGCCTTTTTCCAGGTCCGTAAGTCAAAACATTGGCTTCAGTGTTTAGCTCCTGCGGTGACTTCATGGAGCCAGAGATCAAATACGGAGCTTGACGGTGGCTGAAGTCAGTAAGCGACCGTTCATGTTTGCACGTCAGCCACCTCTCGCATCCCGCGCGAGTCGCGTCTAATGCACAGCGACAGGGCTCAGCCCATAGCACGTTCCCGGCTGGAAGCTAGGAACTGGTCTGCTCTCATCCTCTTTCCGTGACACAAACACCCCGGGGAGGTAAAAGTGATTTCTGGGATGCGTGGTGTTGTCTGACTGTGTAGCACGTAACGAGTCTAGTCATCTCCTGGACAAAGACATGGCATTGATTCTCATTTTATATTAAACATGCAACTTCTTAGAAATATTAACTTTTATTTTTGCTAATCCGTGTTGTTCCCGGTTGTTTGGCGCTCGTGCTGTTGTGTTTTATCTCCGTATGGTTGCTTCCCTTCACGTGCCTTACTCTGGGCCTGCTTTAGCTGTGGTATCCCGCAGTTCTCCAGCGTCTTCTCTCTTTTAAATCCTGGGACAGATGTTTTCTCTGTGTTTCCTTCAAACTCCTCCGTGCTCTGACGCCACTGTAAAAGGGACGCCAAGGTAGGAAGCTCCCCTGCCCTTCTCCCTCCACTGGGTCCACGTGATCCCATCCTGTGGATCTGTAGGTGTAAGCTTTGGGTTTTGGACCACCCTCCCTGTGCCGTGGCCTCTCCATACCATCAGAGATGCGCTCGTAGAGGCTGGTATGGCCAAGCTGGTCCTCGATGCCAGCCTTCAGAGGGGGCATCTTTGGAGACCAGCCTGCTTGGAACGGTGTTGATGCACCAACTTGCAGGCTTGGCCAACGCAGAGAGGTCATCTTGACCATCCATTTTGCTTGGGGCTCTCAAGTCTTGCTGCTGGACCTCTTTGTCCTGGATACACTCACTTTTATTTGCAAGATATTGGGTGCAGATCCACAGCTTTTTTTTTTTTTAAAAAAAAAAACAAAACAAAACCAAAGCAAGACCAAAAAAAAAGAAAAAAAAAAAACAACAAAAACCCAAAAATGACAACCAAAAATCCCCACAAAACCACTTTGTCAGAGTTGAAGATGGATTTTTGGGCAATTAATGAGAGGTTTGTTTGTTTTTTAAGAAAACCTCTTAAAACCAGCAGAGTACTCATTGTGCATTTGTTTTGACTGTTTGGGAAGTGTAATGGTTTGGGGTTTTTTTGCCATCTTTAGTGACTGCAGAACAATTACTCTAAAAAAAGGCAATAAAAATGCGTCAGGGTGGTGCTGAGAACCTGGCAAATCAGGATGGCACGGGCAAGCCGGGAAATTTTCATTTTGAGAGTTAACAGCTGATTGACTGATTTTGCCCATGGTTTAGTGAGATTTAGGGCTCCGGTGCTTCCAGCAGCATGGATGCTCAGGAGGACATCGCACCTGGAGGTCTGCAGGGTCTGAAGACTGCCTGCCCAGAAAGGATCTGCTGGGATTGTTCTCGGTTCTATGCCGTCAAACAGTTGTTCATTGTTACAGCGTCACGTATTGCACGAGGAATTGGAAAAGTCAGCAAATTCGGCGTTGAAGTTATTGGGCCAACGCGTGGTGTTTATCAAAAAGTGGACATCTAATTGAGGAGTTCCAGTTTTTGGCCCACTTTTCTGTTGTGTGAGGTCCGTGGATTTGCACGTCTAAATATACTTAATCACGTCCGTCCCAACGCTCGTTGCAGATTGAAAAAGAAATTCTGTTGTGAGCAAAAAGTAAAAAGAATTGGAAATTCTGAGACTGTTTGAAACCCGTCAGGTTTTGTTTTTCATGGAAATGCTGCGTTAATCCTGCGGGGGGTTGGTGGAAGCGCTCTCGGTGCTACAACAGGGCTTTTGTTTGCATTTCAATGATGACATTGCACCGAATTTTGGCCGAGCAAAGAGCAAGAGGCACCAGCAGATTCCTCCTTGGCAAAGCCAGAGGTGCTTCTGCAGGGTGGTGGGGTGGAGACCCTTGGACAACCTGCTCGGATCTCTTCCGGGACCCTCTGGCCATCGCGGCGGCTCTGGCGCTGCCGAGGAGCCCCTCTCCCCCCCCGCCGTGAGGTGGGTAGTGGCAGCGTACTCCTGATTGCGCGTTAAGATTAATGGGTATTTATTTTAACAACCATTCAGTTTCAGTAGCTTTTAATGAGTCCTTTGATAGCAAGTTCCTTAATTAACAAGGCAGCCTTTCAGCGTTTCCTGTCCCTAATTGTTAACAGATTTGCTATTTTCAAACAAACGCACTACCGTGAGCAGCGCCGGCTCCGCGGCCTCGCTGCCGACCTTCCGCGCAACCGCTGCTCGTCCTCCTGGGAACCCGGAGGCTTCACTCTGTTGCCCAAGGACGAAATCCAACTAAAAGGAGATGATTTTGTGGCTGATCTCCTGAAGTGCGGTTGACTTGGTGGGGTCCATGGGGAGCAGCCCATGGCGATGTGCTCTGCTGGGTGCCTCTTGGGTTGCATCTTTGGGAAAGCTTCAGAGGTTTGGCTCTGCCCTTTCGCTGGTCGGCATGGCCGCAGGGAACCTCTCTGGATGTCCTGCCCCTGTGCCCAGAGGAAGCCTTGGTGGGACAGGGAGGGCAGTGTCACCTTGAGAGGTGTCATTGGAAGCCTAATTCCAGATGCCAACTGCAAATAGGTTGCACCAAAAGCCATGGACAGAGGGATTTCTTGCCAGAAATACGGTTACAGAACAAAACCCCATGGCTTCTGCTCCAATAAGACGCTCAGAATTGCTCTGTTTCCCTGAACGTTGGGCCAAGCCAGAGCTTGGTGGAGCTGGGGACGCACTTGGGCGACTTGGCTGTTGAGCTCCCTCAGCTTTGACCTGTGAGCCCCATTCTCCCCCACACAAATCCTGCTCATTTTTAATGAGCTTGGCAAAGGTCTCAAATAAACGAGTGGTACTACGGAGGTGCTCCTGGAATTGCTTGGGGAGATTTTAAGCCCCTCAGTTTTCTGTTAGGTTGGTAGATGAGCTGCTGGTCACCTTAAAGTGGGGGTTTTCGGCCTTTTTTTGCAGACAGTTCGGGCCACGGTTGCGTTTCTCCTCCTTTACCTTCCTCTCCAAATCACATCCTGTGTTTTAGATGAATTGTTCCTGAGCTGGAGGGCCTGCAGCGTTCAGGCAGGTAAAGCGGTTCTGAAATACAAATGGGGACCGAGCTGGTTTGGAGCCGCGCTGGGGAGCGGGATCAGGACATAACCTTGGGATTTCTCACTGGGAGTGGCACCGGTTCCGCCACGCGCTCGCAAAAATCATCGGCGTCGTTAGCACAAGGTCTGGGCCGGCCCCGCTGAGCGCGGCGGCTCCTCTGAACCGCAGGGTTTTCTAGGAGCAGCGGCGTCTTGGGATGACGTTTCCGTGCCGAGGCGCATGTCTCGACACCGCGGCCGTGGGTGGTGCAGTTAATGATTTTGGGAGGTGGGGGCGAGGCTGGTGGAAAACACGTCCATCACGGGCTCAGCTCCGCGCGTTGGCGTGCCGGGCGGGCATCCCGGGGCGAGCAGGCGCTCCTCCTCCCAGCGCTGCGGCAAAGCTGAAAAATGAACCAAGGGGGAAAAGGGAAAAAATAAATAACAGTCTGGATTCAACCTCGACGGTAGATAAATGCCGAGAACCACGGTGGGCACGCTGTGGTGCGGCATGTGCTCGATACCTGCCGGCGCGCAGCCCCAACCACCCCGAGCGTGGATACAAACAGCCGTCCTCGCTTGCTGCGGCAGCTTGTTAGTAGTGATGTATCAGCGTCCTAGCGCTGTTTTTTTTTTTTTGCCTCCTGTCAACAACGTCAGCTTATCGGGCAGATTTTGCCCTGTATTTCTGGGGAAATAGTAAAAAATTGATGTTCGTCAGCCGTTGCTGGGCTGGTGAGGAGCTGCAGACATCTGTTGCGCTGAGTGCGGGGGTGAGGTGGAAAAGGGTCCGGTCTTATTTATAAGCCTAGGTTCACTCTTATTTATGAGAGCGAAAAACGTAATTCTGGAAGGGTTTTAAATCTTAGTGCGCAGGGAGTGAGACGCTGGTGGTACCTTTTTTCCCTCTAGCCAGACGTAGCACCGTGATTTAAA
Source organism: Chlamydotis macqueenii (assembly GCF_036417535.1). Classification (NCBI taxonomy): domain Eukaryota; kingdom Metazoa; phylum Chordata; class Aves; order Otidiformes; family Otididae; genus Chlamydotis; species Chlamydotis macqueenii. The sequence goes on from NC_141559.1 coordinate 83,221,108, forward strand.
CCGCTGTGGCGTCTCCAAGCCCGCTAATAGTAAATAGAAGGAAAAGCAGATTCATGGGGAGGGAGGAAAAAATACCTGTGTGTAACTTTTGTCTTTCATCCAGTAATTTGGGATCTAAACTGCCAGGAGTTGGGTCGCCTTCACCATCTCTGCAACAAGCCCTGGTAGAAAATACTCTCAAAAAATGTCCTAAAGTACCACTTACCTGCCACTTTCGCGGCAGAGCAGTTGTGCTGTCAAGCCCTGATGATTAAATTACTTTTTCCAGCCCGTCTTCCTCGCGTTCGGCTTATTAACTTGACATTTCATCTCAATTATTTGCTGCTCTTCACGCCCTCCCGGTGTCGCTTGTCATTCACTCTTTATTCAGGCAAGTCTGGCTGGCCGGAGGAATGCGTGTTTGCTGCGGCTTGTCGCGGGCGTAAGTAACCCTTTAGGTACCTCCACCCATGCTGATTGGACCCTCACTTGGCGTGCAAGAAGGTTGTTCCTTGTAAATTTTTGTCAGTGGGGCAGAAAACCTTCCTGGGGGTTTTCCTTTTGACTTCACCTGGGGATGGGCATCTCCAAGGGTTGCAGCCCTCTATGCAAGGTCCTGCTGATGGGCAAGCATCAGCTATTTGTTGGGATTTTCTCTTCTAAGAAGGGGAAGGAGCCCTGTCCCCATACCCAGCGCGGGTGGAGGTCCCAGGGCATGGCCGCAGGGCTTTGCTTGCTCATCCTCTACTTCCATCTGCTCAATAACACGTCAAAACTAAAAAACTGGATCAAAAACCTGACCTGGTTGGAGATGTCCCTGCTCCTTGCAGAGGGGTTGGGCTGGATGGCCTTGAAAGGTCCCTTCCAACCCAAACTATTTCATAATTCTGTTGTTCTGTGATTCCAAAACCACTCGGTCATAGCAAAAACTCAAGTGTCTCTTGGAAGTAATGAAGAAAAATCACAGCTGGGTAGCAGCGCACTTCCCACCGCGGTCGGGGATGAGGAATTGGCACGAGCGCTGTTTTAAATAACCAAATGTGTCAGCAGGGCACAAGTAAATGATGAAAAGCGAAAAAAAAAAAAAGCCCGGAGCTTTGCTAAACTTTATGGTTGCCGTGCTTCATCTTAATTTTCGTGAAGGTGTTTGCTTGGAGGCGAGTAATGAGCGCTGCTGGAGCCTGGGCACGGCAGCGAGCAGAGATGAAGTACCTTGCCCCATAACGCGTGGATCTGCTCTTTTTGTAATAAAAAATGATTTTATTTTTTTTTTCCCCCTCCTACTGAAGATTAATATGGCCTGAAGATCCAAAACAACTTTGCAAAGCTGGTAAAAGCGCTTCCCAGCACATACATCAAGCATTCGCTCATCTGTCCGTGCCGCGGCGGTGAAACTTGTGATCCTGAGCCGAACCGGCGCCTCAGCCCCTCGCGTTAATCCCAGTTTAAATACAATTTATAACGAGCTTGTAAAAATCTGCGAGATGTCCTGAGCCACTCCTTGTTTGCAAGAAAGCGTGTTAAAGTCTTTTTGTGTGCGTTTGAAAACATAATCTCCTGCTGAAGCTGTTTCATGGTAGAACCATCATCCAGAAATATCATCATGCAGATATCTGCGTCGTTCTCTGCATCGTCAGCCGGCGGGTTTGTGCCAGTCGGTGCTCTTGCGCGAAAGAGTTTCTCCATTTTTATGGGTTTCATATATTTTGCAGACCCATGGAAATCTTCTCTACCCAACTCTTACCTACCACAGTTTTTGGATGGCAAACAGCAGCGCTTGAGGAATGGGGGAAATCTTTCGGGCATTTGAAAATGAGGGAGAAATTTGGACAGGTTGGGGAAGATAAATGTGTTCCCACATGTTCAGTGCCCCTAAACGATGCTTGGTTTTAATTCACCGAGAGCGTGGCACCTGTGACCTGTGAGACTTGCTGCTGTGGTGCAAAATAAATTTAATAAGAATAAAGGAAGCGTGGCGTTGTAAGCACTGTGTGCGTGAGATGGTCTGAGTTGTTTTCATGGCCTTACGCTGCTGTGGTTTTCCTTTTATGCTTGTAATCGGTCAACTTGGATTTTCCGACGCGCTTGGCTGCATGCAGAGTGTGCTTCCTGCTTGCTCCTGAGCCTGGTCCTCAGGAGGACCTTCTTGGAAGGGTCTTCTCTTCCTCTGTCCCCTCGTGGTGTCTCAGGATGACCAAGAATCTGTAGGTCTTTATGGAGGATCTGAGCTCTTCACTTCCATGCTCATCAGCTTCCTTCTCTTCTGGCAGTGGCTCACCTGGTAGCTGGTGCTCTAGCTGGGTCGGGGCGTGGGTGCTCAAGCTACGTGACCTTCTTCTGGCCTTTTGCAGGAGATGGAGCTTTCTGAGCACTCATCTCCCTTTCTCCTGTTCCACAGCCCATCCCTACCCCCACCGTCATCCCTTTCCTTAATACCACTCTTTTTGAACATCGTAAGTCCTCAGAGGCATCCTAAACTTCCTACCTGACAGCTCAGTTCTGTTGATGCAGGGACTTCACCCACAATTTGAAAATCAGCTGTTTCAAATTCAACAGTTAAAGAATTTAAGCATGCTAATTAGATCATCTCTTGTGATTACTCTTGTCCCGCCTTGCAGTTGTTTCTCGATCGGGAACTGGAAGGCTTATCTGGGGTAACTCCTCTTGCTGCAAGCTGTTCACATGGTTTATAGCTTGAGGTCTCAAAAGTGAAGAATAACCTCCAGTGACTTGGAGAAAATGTGTTAAAAATAAATATTTCCTGGCAATGTTCTCCATTTCCTTAGTAGCTGAAACTCGTAACTGGTCACGCTTCTGTTATAGGTACGAGCGTTTCAAGGGATTTAAGTAGTTTCTCGGACACGGCCTCTTCCCTGTAGACCTCCTGTTTTATCGCCATGAATTAGGGATGGGGAGAAGGCAAGTGTTGATAACTGCGTTCCCGGTGGTACAAGCAGGCGCAGGATGAGCCCAGAGGACTGAAGTCGTTCCCCACCACCCAGCCCTGGGGAGGAGTCCTGTCTGTGTAAACTTCTTCAGTCGTCTCTGTGCCTGGGTATTTCCTTCTCCTCGGTCCCCGTTGGCGTCTGGAAGGTGCAGCACAGTGGTGGAAGTGGGCTGAAGACCATCAACGTGCTGGAGGCACCGTTGTCACAACAGTGTGGGCCTGGCTCTGTGCTCCCCAGTAGCCAAAGCTAAACTTTGAACTATGAACCTCTGCTGTTGGAAAGGGATTTTGAAATTCCTATCCTGGAACTTCTATAGATGCTGGCTTAGTTGTAGGCTTGACTTTAGAATTGTCATCGGCACTGTTTTGACCTATCAACAAGGTTACTTCAGGCAATCTTACGTAGGATGTCGAATAAAATACGGTATGTTAGGATGTGCTAATGAGAGGTACTCAGAGTTCTAAACATCCCAAGGCTTTCCTGGATTTGAGGGGCTCCCAGGCACTCTGCACCTGACGAGGCCTAACCCTCCAAGGAGTCCTAAAAGGTGATTCCGGTGAAAGACGGTGGTTGCGAGATTGAGCACTACGTGAAGGTCTCATAGCAGATGGAAGACGTTAAAGAGGCTGGACTGGCGAGTCCTGGGCTAAAGAAGTTCCTCTTTCATGTTGTGCTCGATGGCCTTACTAAATCTCCCTTTTCTCTTGCAGGGGAAGGTGGCGCAGACGGCTTGCATGTCGGCGTGCAAGCACCTCTCCACCTCGCTGATGCAGCTGCTGCTGGAAGCCGAAGTGCGGCAGCTGACGCTGGGAGCCTTGCAGCAGTTCAACCTGGACGTGGAGGAGTGCGAACGTAAGATGCCAAATCACCTCCTTTCCCATCTCTTGCTTTTCCCATTTGTATGTCGGGACCCAAGCCAGGGCTTCAGCGGTGTCTGATATTTGGGACCGGTGAGCACCTGCAGAGCTCACGGTGACGTTTGGCGGTATCTTCAGGACAGGAGCAGCCCAGCAGATTCTGAGAGATCAAAGCTTTACTCTTCCTTTTTCTCTTTAATGCCGCCTTGATGCTTTCCAGACCATCCCTGCTTTTTGAGACGGAGTATTTAAAAAATCAGAGGGCCTAGAGTGGGGAGGACATGAGGGCTCACAAAAATCAGTTGACTTGTGACTGTTTCTGAAGACAAGAACTGGCTTCTGTTCTTAAGAAGTTCTGGTCCTCTCCTGACCTCAGCTGTTTGTCTTCTCTGTCTGCTTGAGGGAGTTTTTCCTCAAAGTGAACCCTTTTTGCGAAGTTACTGTTATGGAAAGAGACGTCGTGCAACAGAATAACTACATCTGCGTAGAGGTGCGCATGGAGCATCACAGCTCCGCGGCTTTGCTCTCAGTCCTGCTCATTTTGGTTCATCTGGCCTCCACCTGAATTAGCGGTGAAATCCTAGGGGTGCCCTCAAGTTGGTTGTTACCCTGCTCGATAGAAGGATGAAGAGAATAGAGCACAAACCGACAAAGTGGGTTTTTTTTCTTCTTATTTTTATAATTTCAGCTAAAGTAGGGTGAACGCGCTTCTGCGCAGGAGCCTCTCTTCCTTTCGAGGGGCGTGGATTTATCATTGGGATGAATACTGGGATGGATTGGCGACTGGCTATGGAAAACACGGAGCTTGATAGGATCAATAAAGAGTTCAGGAGATCTTTTAATTCCAGAAAGGACGAAGTATTTTAGGGCAGTTTTTTTCTAAATACCTTTTTGAATTTCTTGGTTGGTTTGGAGGTTGGGATCTTCTTTAGAACACGAGAAACCTCTTCACCGCAGCGTCTTCCGAAACGCTCCTCGGCCCGATGTGGCTCCCGTTAAACCCCACAGCGGAACATTGCCCGGGCTCAGCGCGAAGGGGATCGGAGCCTGAATAGGGGTGGGTTTGCTTTTCCTGTCTCCGATAACCCAGTGAAATCAGTTGTGTTGGTTTCATCGGCGTCTGGCACTTAACGCTGACAAAAATATTCTTCCGCCCTTTATTAAACATCTTGCTGATCGCGCTGTAGTTCAGCTGCACCCGTCAATAGCAAGATCACATTTATTTTAAATTTATTTCTGAGAAAGATCCCCCAGTAAGATTTTTGGTGTTTCCAGGGGGCATTTTTGAATTTTTTAATGTCTTTTTGCGAATTCCCAGCACTCTCAGCTGAGCAGCCTGGGAGAAGGATCCCTGCGTAATGAACCATATCCAGAATTTGCCGCTATATCGTATGTGCTAATGCAGGCTGTACCTTGTTTTTCTTTCAGCAGCGCCTTCAGCCCTAAATTCTGGGTGATTTGCGTCCCACCAGCGCGTGGGGCTGCACCGCAGCAGCTGTGTTCCCAGTCGGTGTCCGCAGAGGGACGGGCGATGGTGCTGAGCGGAATAGGAAGCGTTTGTCGTCAATAATCAGTTCCTCCTTTTTCTTTTGGCTGCAGACAGACTGGTAACCTTGGGGTCTTCCGCCCCGTCGGTGACGTGGGTCACTGAGCAGCGCCCCTCCCCTGGAAGCCCCCAACGCCGAGTAAAGCGGACGACATTTAATATTCGGTTTAAGATCTCAATTCCTTAAATTCCAGTTGTTTTGCGCGACAAACCCGGAGCACTCAGGCGTTCGAGAGCCTTGAGGAGTCAGGTTGGTGACGCTGACCTGAGCGGTGGGGCGGGCGGCCCGCTCCCCCCAGCCCCGGCCCGAGATGCCGGCGCGGCGGGGGGACGGAGACGGATGCTGGTGCTGGAACCTTCCCATCCATCACTGCCAGCCCCAGAACGGCAGTGACAGGGAAAGCCTTTTTCTGCCTTTTCGGCGGCGAAAATGCCTTCCCTCGTCCCCGCGGGTTTGGTGGCTTGGCTGCCACCGGGCGTAGTGGTAGTGCTGTTCTTGAGGAGCATCAAGGTTTTCATCTGAAGAAAAGCCAATCTGGAGAGTGAACTGCTATATTCAGAAAACGTGTTTCCATCTGCAATGGTTTTATTTGGATTTTTTGGGGTTTTTTTTACTGTTTACCTGAAAGCGCAGGTACAGATCTCCACGTTCTTATGGTACCCGTTGCGCATTCGACTTCATTTCGGCCTCCAGCCCTCTTCCCCTCCCCAGACCCCCAAGCCTTCCCTCGTTTAGCAGCTTTATCGTGTACTTATCGTGTTAAAATAGGATTTTATAGCTGTTTGGAGCACTTCCAGTGAGGCCTGTGATGTGGGAACGGGGCTGCGGAGTTTCGATCCCGGAGTTTATGAGGCTTTTGTTTAAGTCTCTTGTGGGTGCCAGAGGTAGAAGCCGGTTAAGAGGGTGGTGAGGCAAGTTAATGAAAGGATTTAGTCGTATATTAAGCGTGCTTTGAAGGTGGTGCAGATAATTTGCTCAATATTAGAGCAGATACAATGCACATTACAAGAAAATGAGTTTGTATACACAATAGAGAAGTTGTAGAGGTGAGAAAGGTGATGGCTTGGGCTTAAAACAAGACACCGGTAAATTAATTCTCCAGACTTGCGGCTTCGTAAATTATTTCCTGATTTATAAATAATTTGCCGTCCCGTCAACACAAAAGGGGAAGGGCTCCACGAGCCGTGGGGTCAGGGTGAGGTTTGGCGGCGGGCGCGTGCAGGCCTGGCCGGTGCTCGGGAGGAGCGCGAGGTCGCGCTCAGGGCCCTTGCCCCCACTGTAGGTACCCCCTCCCTAGAAACGCGATGGTTTTGCGTCTCCAAAGCACTGAATACACGGTTTGTTAATTTTATGGCCTTCAAGAAGAAAGCTTTCGGAGGGCTGGGGAGAAATAGGAAATTAAATAGACATTAAGAGCCAAATCTTGCGTGTCTTGCTTGGATGAGTAGTCCTGTGTACGTCAGCAGCATTTTTGGTGCAAAAGAGGCAAGAAAGAGTGGAGATACAGGGTTGTAAAAGTCGTATTAAGCTGGCAGTGATGTGAGAGACCTGGGCAAAATCCAGGCTGTCTTCCTGTGGCGTTGTCCCTCCGACTGGACAAAGCCCTCGAGGAGACGCCGGGCACCGCTCCTGCCTGTCCAGGTGGATGTCCTCTTTTTTTTTTTTTTTTTTTTTTTTCATTCCCAGCAAAAAGCTGTTTCCCAAGATGTGCGTTAGAGCTTTGCAAGTCTTTTGACGTCCCGGGAAGGGCAACATTTTTTAGAAGTGTGTTGGTAGGGGCTGAGTTGTGACTGCTGTTCTTATGGCTTGGCTTTCCGTAGCTTGCTCTTTATTTCCGTAGCTCGCTCTTTGCACAGTCAGGAGAGGTTCTCTCGCCGCTTTATTTAAACCTGCGGTAGGACAAGGCAGAGAGGTGAAGTGAATTGCCCAGAAAGACCCAGCAGGACACGTCGAATTATGTCTCAATTTGGGAGTGAGTCCTGGCTCCAGCCCAACGAGCCAGCTTGGAAAGAGGAAAAAACTCTGGAGAGGGAAAAAAATCCAAACACAGATATTTCTGTGAACCTGTAAAGGGAGGAGGCGATGCTTTTTTCGGAAGAGCCATTTACCTTTTCCAATCAGTTTGCTGTCTTCCAGACTACGGCTGCAACCCAAGATTTGCCAGCACGTGCAGCGTGCTTTTTGTAATTGCTCCGTGCTGGTGTGTATATATATATATAAATATAATTTTTTTTTTTTCCATATCTCCTGTACCTCAGAGAATCAAACGTAACGACCTAAATTTGGAAATTACGACTGAAAAAGAAAAGAAATAAAAAAGCAAGGGGGCTGCTCTGGCTCCTACAAAAGTGTTTCCCGTCGACATAACCGATTCCAGCAGTGGCTGAGGCAGATTGTTTTTACAATTCTTAGATCATAAAATAAGCAGTTCCGTAATCTCTAAAGTCTTTTAACTGCTGCTTTATGAGAAATCAAAAGCGCTGTAAAAATTATATTTAAAATTTCATTAAACTCCCAATTTTTGTTCAGCCTGCTCCTGGGGGCAGTCAATAAGAAACACACGCGTGTCTGCTGGTTTGAGGAATCCTCCAGCCCAACGCCCAGCGTGCGCCGATACGGGTCCCGGCGCAGCCGTTCGCCACCTCCTTCTTGGCCGCGTTGCCTGGCTCCGAGGACTTTCTCACACGGAAATGCCGTTATTGGTGTAAGACGCCGGGGTTCGCCCACCGCGCCGGAGAAGTTCTCTCCGTCACGCAGGCGTTGGCCCCGTGCAAATGGCTGCCTGGTGTTCTTCCAACCTGCAACCCGTTGGGGACGTTCCGCGCTAGAGGTGAGCACGGCGGTTTTGAGGACAAACTCCTTTATTTTAGGTTATTGCACTGTGTGCATCCTGACCAGCAAAAGCTCCTATTCTGGGGGAGAAAAGGCGATGTTGGAATGAGCAGAGGGAAAGGTTTGAGCAGACTGCATCAGGAGAGGAATCTCCACGCCACTGATGCTGATCTCTTGATGCACCTGGAATCCTGTGTGCAGTTTTGGGCCCCTCAGTACAAGAAGGACATTGAGGTGCTGGAGCGCGACCAGAGAAGGGCAAGGAAGCTGGTGAGGGGTCTGGAGCACCAGTCTGATGAGGAGCGGCTGAGGGAACTGGGGTTGTTCAGTCTGGAGAAGAGGAGGCTGAGGGGAGACCTCACTACTCTCTACAACTGCCTGAGAGGAGGGTGCAGGGAGGTGGGTGTTGGTCTCTTCTCCCAAATAAATTGTGATAGGATGAGAGGAAATGGCCTCCACGTTGCGGCAGGGGAGGTTTAAGTTGGATATTAGGAAAAATGTCCTCAGCAAAAGGGTTGTCAGGCACTGGAGCAGGCTGCCCAGGGCAGTGGTGGAGTCACCGTCCCTGGAGGGATTTAAAAGATCCGTAGACGTGGCGCTTAGGACTTGGTTTAGTGGTGGACTTGGCTGTGTTGGGTTAATGATTGAACTCCATGAGTTCAATGAACTGCTCCATGGCAAGGCTGCTTTCTTTCTCCACAGCGTGCTAAGATGCTCCTTCTCCTTCAACATCCCCGTTTTCCCTCCTGGTGACTTTTCTTGCCTAACTTCCAGCTCATCCTAGCGCTCGGTAACGCCTCATTGTGCGCATCACGACTAAGCTTGCCAGTCGTTGTGGTTCCTCCACGGGGTGGCTTGGGGTCACGCATCAGCACCATGTCCTGGAACATCACGACCTGGCGTGGGGCTCAGCAACAAGAAAAAAAGCAATTCTGGGAAAAAGGTCCTGAGTTTTGACAGTGTGTGGGACATGATGGACCAGATCATGGATTTTGGCAGCTTAGAAAGCCGCGGTCTGTGGCTTAAAGTACCATCAGTGTCCTAGACTGTCCCAAAGGTTGAGCTCAAGTTTCCATGAGCTGCCTGCATGGATGGCTTGCAAGAAGACCTTCTCATCGTGGAGCAAGCAGGTCCTGATGGCGTGCAAGCATGTGGTTCCCTGGGAACTTGCAGACCCTCTGCTTGCCCGCTCCTTTGCCCAGGCCTGGCTGTCACTTGCGGTGCGGGTGACCTGCGCCGTTCCCTCGGAGGAAGAGAGGAGCAGATCGCTTCCTTCCCGCCTCTTCGTCCATCAAAACTCAGCCCTTACTGGGAAACAAAACTTTGCGTTTTCCTGCTGTGAAAACAGTGTGGGGTGATTCGTCCTGACAGCAGAGCCGTCTTCCAAGCTGCTGTACGCGCTCCCTGAAATGGGAAGGGTAGATTATTGGTGTGCTGGGTGACACCGGACGTGGAACTGGGAGACTCTGGTCCACAGCTGTGCCACCTTTTCCTACACTTAGATTTATCCTCTCTTATTTCTGCCTGAATTATTTAGTGCTCCGTTTCCTTCAGGTGACCTTTCTCAGAGGGTGCAGGGTGCTCACAGTGGCAAAGGAAGTGATGCCTGGAGAATGAGGGCGTATAAATATGCGTGGAGGAGAAGCGCATGACTCCCCATCAATGAGCTATCAAAACCACGTCGTTTTTGTTTCGATGCTGGTAGGACGTGTTTGGGCAATGTTCTCCGCTTCAGCACAGTTCTTAAGTGGTCTTTGCAAGTTTGCCTCGAGCAAATCCGTGGAGTTTGCGTGATGTCAAAGAGAAATGGACTTCTCTCCAGCCATTTTACCCTGCCCCTGAAGTGACACCTCCTGCTTGCCTCTGCTAACGCTGACTGTCATCTGATTTTTGCCTTCTGTTAGCCCTTCATCTGTCCTGTAATCCATCACCTGGTCTCCTTCAACATTTTAGCTTTAGTATTTCTCTTGTTTTCCTTCTCTTTTGTCTGCTTTGTAAACCTCTTGCTAATCCCGCGGTGCCATCTCAGCCTCTCCTGTCCTCTTGTCTCCAACCTCTGCTGTCCACTACAACATTTTGGATATCCTCCATATGCAACCCCTTCCTGTGTTCTCCTTTGCTGCCAGGATACCCACTGATATTTATTTACCCATCCTTATATAGTCCTTCGCAACTCTAGGAAGAGAAGACACATCTGTCCACACCTCAACTCTGCACCCACCTTCCCTTGCCCTCCCATCATGGACACACACTGTTGATGGTTGTCAACCTTTGCAGCTCGAGGGAGCTAATGGTGAGATGTGCACATTCTGCTTTTCCACTGGTATTTTAGTGGAGCTGAGAACTTCGCAGCTGCTGAGAGACATCCGCTGTACGTCTTGAGTTACAGCTTTGGGAACCTGTTTAGGTCTGTAACTTGATTCTGTAGACCTGTCCTACAGGTTGGCAGGGACCAGTTTTCCTGGCACACGTCATACAATGTGCTCTGAAGAGCTTACTTTTCTTCTGCTTGAAAACATCCAGTGGTCCATCAGTGAGGAGTTCCTACCTGGGGCTGTGGGTGCTCCTCAGCTCTGTCAGCAGACCATCACGGCCCCTGAGACCACTCATCTCTGTGTAATAACAGGATTCCAGGCTCATCTTTGTTCCATAAAAGAACAAATGACAGAGGGGAATAGAGATTTTTATTTAATCTGCCCCAGTTCAGGGTATTTTGGATAACTCCTCCCTCTCCCCGCAGCTCTCTGGAATTTGCCAGATGGGGATGAGCTGTTTGGCCTGTGATGGGGAACAGCTTCAAAGCAGGGCCGTGTGGGAAGGGTGTGGGTGCAGTATAAGCTCAATATGGAAAACTGGGATCATAGAATCATGGAATGGCTTGGGTTGGAAGGGACCTTCAAAGCCCACCCAGTCCAACCCCTCTGCAAGGAGCAGGGACATCTCCAACCAGATCAGGTTGCTCAGAGCCCCGGCCAACCTGGCCTGGAATGTTTCCAGGGATGGGGCATCCACCGCCTCTCTGGGCAGCTTGGGCCAGTGCCTCACCACCCTCATCTTCTTGCTGTTCCCCTTGCCTCCATTCCTACCCATCATTTCTTTTTTCCCTTGCGAGCTTCTGCAGGGTCCACGAAGAGATTTGTTCTTCAGCATTAGTGTCCTCAAGGTGGCATTTTTTGCCTCTGGGTAAGAAACAAGAGGTCCTGTTGCTTTGCTTTTGTAAGACAGTCTTCCAAGAGTTCGTCTAAGGCAGGTGACTTTGAGACCCGCATTCTTCATATAAGAATTCATGGAATGCTGAGATTGTTGCTTCCCCAAATACAAAATCTTATTCATGACTGATGTGACCGCAAGTGGATTGTCCAGGTTTTCCTCAACAGGAGCTGCTGGAACCTCGATCCCGCAGGTCTGCTGTCAGGAATTCTAGCAGTGTCGTGTAATTTAGAGAAAGTGTTACCCTCAAAATGATGGTTTTGAGGAATGAAGTCGCCAGCTGTGTTTATTTGAACCCCACAATACGTGTAAGGCTGTCCCCGTGTGCGTAGCCGTCTACGGTACACAAGAAGAGATTCCCCCGTTCTGTGTAATTAATTTACAGTGGATGTCTCTTTTCTGGTGTGCGTTTGAACTCTTTAGTCTTTGTTCATTGTAAAGGGCTTAACGGTTCCTGTTCCTTGGTTCTTTCATCGGTGAAATGTTTTGGAAGAGAGGTTAGAGTCCCTCTGTGACCTGCCCTGGGTGGCCCAAGCCTGTAGACCTTGCAAAGACATTACTTTTTTGGCCTGAACACAAGCCTCTCAAACCTTTAGCCTGGCTAAATGCTTTGTACAAACAGCCGCATACTGATCCGCTCTATTCTCCTGTGATTTTCTGCTCAAGGGGCTGTACTGTAGGTGGCTTGCAGTGTTTGCCACTTGCCTTGGTCGCGGAGACGGCACAATGAACGAAGCCGACAGTACTGAGGCCAGCACTGTGCTTGGTTGTTCCGAGAATATTATCCTGAAATCTGGTTGAAGAGATTAAAACCAAGAAGAACTGGCTGTGTCTTTCCTCTAAGGCTCTGTTCTCTTCTTTGTTTCTTTTTTTTTCTTTAAGACTTTGTTCATTCCTCCTTCAAAATAAGCTTGTGGCATTGGTATGTAAAGTGTGACCTGTGATTACAGAAGACACGGCTATTTTTCTAACAACCGTGGGGTGAAGCATTACATTCGTTCCTCTTCACACTCCTTACAGCCAAGGGCTGTAGCAGCTTGCTTCTAGCGTCCGAGCCGTATCCTTGCTCTCATTTCTTCTGGAACGCAAAGAATATGATCCCGTATGTCATTTCACTTCTTGGACGTTGAGTGCGTTGTTAGTGCAGCAGGGACTCCAATCCCTTCTTTTGATGGGAATGACCCTTCAAGGGCGTGTTGGGTCAACGTGCTACCGTTGTTGTAGCGTGCGGTGTTAAAGGGTAGCGTTGCTCCGTAACCCTCCCAGCCTTCCTCCCGTACGGTTCCTTAGCAAGAGACAGCTAAAGGCGAGCTGGTAACGAGCAACCGTGTCTTCGGATGGAATCTGGCTTGGGTTGCTTGTGAGCAAATGACAGTAAGTGATAAATTCACGAGTCTTGTGAAAATATTCAAGACCCAGTCACAGGCGTTTTCTCGTGAGGATTCAAAATTCATGCATTGGGGAAGATCTTAAATTTCACAACTCCATGTGTGCTTCTAAGTAGATTCCTAGCAGCTGAGAAGCCCTTCAGTCCAAAATAGAAAGTTTCTTTCATCGCAGTCCTTTCGGGGTTTCTGCTTTCCAGCGTCTCTTCAGATATAATTAGCAACGTGATGTGACCCCATCCGTAGAGGGCAGGACGTAGCGGTTGGGTACCTCAGCCCAGGGCACGGAGCTTCCCAGGGCAGTTTCATCTCTTGAGAAGATGCTCAAACGCAATTTCAGAAGTTTGTAGCTTCTCAGGTACGTGCTTTTCCAAAGCGGGGGCGTTTTAGGATTGACGTGGCTTTTGGGATAATTTTTCCAGATGGGACGGTGGGGTGTACAGCGAATGTGTAAGGCTGATTTATGCCTTGCAGATCATAGTCGGAGAGCTTGCGTTAGTCCTCCTTGCGTGTGCGTGCTGGCGCAGGCGAGCGACAGTCCAGTTTTATAACAAACATACATTAAAGTGCCTTTACAGTTAGAATTAATTAAAACGGTTTGGGAGGGTTCAATGTAGACTCCGTTTGGACTGTTTGCACCCTAAATATTGCGGCATCGGTTGGTGAAGCTGGCTGGAAGCTGAGCAGCTCCTGTCTCTGTCCAGTCCCATCCTGTGCAAAAGTGGCGAACGGTCCAGAGGCACAACCAGGGATGGTTTCTCCTGGCCTTCATCCATGCTTTTCCTATCCAAAATCTCAAGGTGAACGGTCAAGTACTGACTTTCTCTTTTTATTTTTTTTTTTATTCCTTTCTAATAGTAGCGTTGGAGAAAAGTAATGGTTTTACAGCCGCGTTTCTTATTGTCCTGCAGCAGTTGTCACTTGAGCGATCGCAGCGAAGATGAGTGATTGTTTCAATCATCAAGCTCTTCCGGCATCCGAAAATATTAAAAAGCAGAGCTGGGGGTGTCTGAAAACTGGCCGCTGAGCCCCTGGAGGTACCTCTGTCTGTGTTGAAGGATGTTCTTCATCTCAAGATTTTAATGGAAGGTGGAGCAAGAAAGCTGACAAATAACCCCTCTCGGGTTTCCAGAAATAAGGCAGCTGAGGAGCGGGGCTGAATCCCAGCATGTAATTCATAGAATCGTAGAATCACAGAACGGTTTGGGTGGGAAGGGACCTTCAAAGGCCACCCAGTCCAACCCCCCTGCAAGGAGCAGGGACATCTCCAACCACATCAGGTTGCTCAGAGCCCTGTCCAACCTGGCCTGGAATGTTTCCGGGGATGGGGCATTAGTTAATTCATTAGTTTCTTCTTGTTAGAGCCGTGAGGACTGCCTGTATGACCGGGCTGCTGTAGGAAGTCTTTAAAAAGAGGGCTGTGATAATTTGTTTTCCTTCTTTTGTGACATTTGCTTGAAAATGAGAGAACTTTTGGAAGGAGAAGCATTCAAGGAGAAGACTGTCTGGCATGAAATTACTCTGTTTGGTGTTTAAGGCCGGACTTTGTCCTTTAGTTCCTCTGTGCAGTTGTGGAGCCAAAAGGCAAAACCCTCCTTTCATATTGCTGAGCCACCCTTAGTCCTCAGCTTTGGGGAGCTGCAGGAGCTGTTTTGAAGATTCTTGCATGGTTAAAACCAGAATAGTTGGGTGATAACGGGCCATACATAACTCAAAAATCTGTAGGTTCGTGTATATTTTCCCTCTCTTCTTCCTTTCTGCCATCACACTCGCTTGCATCTCCAGAAAACGTTTCAGTCCAGCATGGAGCGTCTTCAGTGTCTGCAGGAGCATCAAAATTCAGCCGAAGGCAGAAGCTCCCTCTTGAGTCTTCCATGATGATGAGTTGTGTCTTCGCAAATTACGTCCCATCGGTGATGAAAAGTTACACGGAGAGCAGAGATAAAGCCGTTACTTCTGTAGCTGAAGAGGGTGACAACTGAGCAAAGCTGAGCAAGATCAACCTCAGGCATGTCTTCAAAAGACACACTGGAATGTGCGCAGCCGTTGGCTTCATGGGCGCTACCAAGGACAAGCTGTGACACGGCATGGAAGAGCTACGGCCCTCTAACATGGATTTGCTCAGTGGTTTTAGACTTGGTTTAAATAATAGATTAGAAGAAAAATAAACGACTTAAGTATGAAATTTTGGCCAGATTACACTGGAAGGAGGTAAATGTGGCTCTTGGAAATAGTCTCGTCGCTTTAGAAGCCAATGTTATTCAGTTGTCAGATGTCTTCATCCAACATAAATAAATATGCCACATAATGGCCGCGATTCTTCCCGTTTGGGGTGACCGTGCGCTAGCAATAGCGCGCCGTACCAGATAATGCAAATAATCCGCTGCCGAATAATTAATGATGTGACGGGGCATATTTTTTTGATGAATGCTTATGGAGCCTGGTGACAGGCGTGAAATTAGAAAATTCCTTCAGTGCCCTAAAATATAAATAGCTTTCGGAACTGAAAAGAGGTTCACAGCTGAAGATTTTATTGTGTCGAGAGGAAAAACTTTTCCACCCCCATCCCCCCCTTTCTTCTCGGCGAGTTGTTTGTCCATTCACAAAACAAATACTCTGAAGCCCAGTACGGCTCATGGGAATAAATTTCAGGTCGAATTAGTACAGTTTCCTTGCTGTCAGGACGGTGGAATTAATGGTGTTTTGATGACACGAATTTTGAAGGGCGAACAAAGACGCTGAAGGGAGGGAGACATGACTCCTTAGAAGCGCGGTCCTCCTCTCCCCCAGCCTCTCTTGTCTTCCCTGTCATCCGTCTGCCAATCTCCCTGTCCATGGTTAGTTAAAGGCGCTTTTTATCCTCTTTTCTTTCCCACAGAGTTTGCCAGATCCGGCCCAGTGCCTGGGTTCCAAGGGGACACGCTGCAGTTGGCCTTCATCGACTTGAGACAAGTAAGTCTTTGTGTTTTTGTTTTTTGTTTTTCTTTTAAGATGTGTGACTGAAGACCATCAGGTCTTAAGGAAGGGGAGAGGAGGGGAAACGGCGTCGGTACTTTACGCCAGAGACCTATATTTCCCCCCTCCTCCTCCTCCTCCCCATGCTCGAAGCCACCTCCTTATTGAGCGCTCCGGGGTCCTGGAGATGGTGGAGGTGAAAAGGGCTGGTGGTACGAGGGCGAGAAAGAAAGCCATGCCTGACCCTGGCCGATGGGGTCCATTGTGCTCCCGTTGGCTTCTGCAGACGCGGCGAAAAGATAACTCCGCGACTCTCCCGGCTGACGCCAAGCAGGTGGTGCTAACAGAGAGAGCAGTGATGCAGAGACCGCCCGCCTCGAGGACTTTTGTTCGCAGATAATGCCCGCAGAGGCGTTTTGCGAGGGCGAAGGAATTTGCATTCGGGCTTGTGTGGGGAGGGTACGAGTGCGTGCGCGCCTGTTCGCCTCCGTCTTTGGCTCGGCTTCCCCCCTTCCCCGATCCCCTCTTCCGCCGATGGTCCCCAGCCATGAATGACAAAGTGACTGTTGGGGAAGATGATCGGGGAAGGCTCCACCCATCGGTGCCCACCTCTCGAGGGGGCCCCGTTGGAGCCAAGCTGACCGTAGCAGGTACTGAGGCATTTGTGGGGCTTGGCAAGCCGGTTTAGGGAAGGGGGCCGTTCCAGCCAGTCATTTGTTTGGGGTAGAAATGGGCATTATTGATATAGGAGGCTGGGGGGAAAAGTGAGGTGGTCCTGTCATCTCTTGGCGCTGAAGATGGATGGGTTGGAGAGAAAGTCTGAATGAAGTAAGACTCAATGACTGATGCTTCTCTCCTATTAAAACAATCTTTTTTTGTCTGTTAAACCCCCCTGGCTTTGTCCCTCCTGCCATCATGATGCAGTGCCTCTTGTTTTCAGGGTTGACGTAGTTTGCATTCTGAAAACTTTCGGGTGCCGAGGGTATTTCTTAAATCTGCATAATCCCTTGTATCGATGATCGCCTTACCACTGGGACTCTGATTCACGCTGGAGCCACTTTTAACCCGTAAGGGTTTGAGAACTTCTCTGAATCCAGTTGTTGGGCAGGGAGCAATCTGTCACCCCGTGACACTTCTGTGTATGTTTAGTAACGTCGAGATGCCGTGCGTTCGCTTTTCGGACTCGGACCGGCGAGTACCTGCCAAATTTGTTTGCAGAACGGTTGAAACAGCTGCATGGGAGAGGTGCGTGTTATCGCTGCTCCGCGTTGACGCTTTTATCTTCATTAGCTTCTTGGCACTTTGTTGACTGCAGTGCGCAACGTGCTCGCAGCCTCCTGGGTATGGGGAAGTGGGGAGGCTTTGGTCCTTTTCCAAGCACGAAGAGTTGAATGCAGGGGTTTTGAAGAGGAAAGCTGTGGCTGTTTGAAGAGTGAAATGCCTTAAAAATGGTTGGTGAGGTTCAGCTGCTCTGAGCCAGTGAAATGTTTGTACGGTTCATAAGTGCAGAATGCGGCCAAATGGATTCAGCTCGGGTGAGGAGAAGCTGAACAGTAGCCCTCTGCAATTCTGCTCTGTCAAATGTTCTCCTCTGTACACGGCGTTTTCTTCTTTGTTTTGGAAGGTAGTCCCAACTTTTTTCCTTGCATTTAAAAAGCACGTTACCAGGAGAAAGGGGAGATGCTCTGACCTGTTGAGTTTCAGGTGAGGACAGGCAGTCCTAGATCATCTTCTGGAGAATCATAGAATCATAGAATTCTAGAATGGTTTGGGTGGGAAGGGACCCTCAAAGGCCGTCCAGTCCAACACCCCTGCAAGGAGCAGGGACATCCCCAACCAGATCAGGTTGCTCAGAGCCTCATCCAGCCTGGCCTTGAACGTTTCCAGGGATGGGGCTTGTTTCCAGAGATGCTTGTTGATGTTAAGTATCGTACAGATAATGGCCAACATCTCATTGATCCAAGCAGAGAGGACTCCACCTATCACTGGCTTATTGAAATTAGCATTAAGGTGCAAAGATGAGGTAGTTCCCACCTCCCTTGATCCTGTCAATGACCTAACCCCGTGACGTGTAGTGTCACCAAACCCCATCTGTGTGAAGCTCCGTTGGCTGCTCTTGGGGCCATCACAGGTCCAATGGTTCCTCCGCTGTGGTCCTTCGTGTTGGCCTGCAGCTCCAGTTGCAAAGCCTGGGGGCAGGGAAGCTGAAAGGGTGAGTGGATGAAGGGACAGAAAAGAAGAAATGGGGAAAACTACAAACAGGGAAAAGATACCACCTGGAAGCGTTGGTGTTTCTGGCTGGTTTCCTTCGCCCCGGAAAGAAGTCCAGCGTAGCTGGTGAAGGGGTGTTTCCAACCTGAAATCCAGACAGGCTTCTCAAAATGTTGGAAGTAATTTCAGGTTTGTATTTCAGGTGGGTTTGTACTTACCATGGAGCTCTCCTGTCAATCAGCGTGGCTTTGCGTGCGCAGGCAGAAGCGCTGTGGCTTGCTTGTGTGGGGAGGAAAAATGCAAAATACACAGAGCAAGTAGGGAGATGGACGAGCTCTCCCCTTCCTTTCCCAGTACATTTCAGAACTAGCTGGCGCAGAGCAATTGTAGATGAGAAGAAAATTTCCAAGTAGTGTGGGATGATTAAGTTTAAGGGAATGACCCAAACTAATTCTTAGTACGATAAATTGTAAAATGGTAGAAAAATGTGGTGATTGGGTTTCTGTCTTGGTTATAGATCCCTGTAATGGAAAATGAGCCGCACAAAAATGTCGTTGTCTAGGAGCATCAGGGACCCTCCGTGTTCAGTGCAGCAGACTCAAGCGTAAGATCCCACTCTAGGTCGAAAGCCTGATTTTCTTTTTGTTCTCAAGGAAACTGAGAGCAATTCCATCATGTATGTTAAAGAGGAAAAAGAGTCAAGCCTAGAGAATGAAAACTGCAGTTCTGAGCAGACAGTAAGTTAAAATACAACTGCCCCATCCTGGGACAATTCTAAGTCCATAAGTACCTTTAATGAAGTGATAAAATAAACCAAGTCACACCTCAAATCCTTGTGTAGGAGCCTTTTTTTAACAAGGGTCTGACAGCGATGCTCAAAATATTTGAGGCTTTACAAGGAAGGAATTGTTCCTGTTCCCCCTTAAGATTTAAAATTTGCTCTTATGCACTCGATGCTGTACATTAGAAATCTGAAATAAATTTAGTTCCGGAAATAACTCTGCTAAAATATGAAAGGTGCCTAGATGATTTTAGTTTCCTGCATCTGTCCTTCAAAAATGACGTAGGCGCTTCTGTCCAAATGCGATTGAATGTCCAAAAACCCCGGAAGAGCTCCAGGAGACTTCACATCATCCCCAAACCTGCACGTGCAGTAAGTTCCCTGCTCTCTCTGCGGCTTCTGGCCAGCTGGAAATATTTTAGCTTTTCATTTTCATGGGTTTATTGTGAGTGAGTTGGTTGAAGAGGAAGGTTTTACGTTTGTCTGTGAAGTTGCTGCAAGCCACAGCCACGCTGATCTCTCCTAGAAGCCGGATCGACACTCGTGGCTGCCCGCCAAGGAAATCTGTCTGCAGCCCTTCAAGAATTTCCCTCTGGGCTCTAGTGAGTGAACATCCTCGGTGGGTTAGAGCTCCTTACTCTAGACCTCTCCGTCTGTCCCGCGAATTATGCATCCTGTGTGTTGAATTTCCTCTGGAAGTGCAAGCTTCAGCATCAGGGGAGATTTAGAGGCAGGCAGGAGCCTGTCTTGTTGGAGGCACGCGGATGCGCAAGGGATACGGGCAGGGATGCTCCATCATTTTCTGATTTACGTTATGGTTGCGACTTGACAGTAGTTAGGAGTTTGAGATCAGCTAAACCCCGCCAGTGAGGTTAAGACAGGCAAGCGCTATGGCTGGGTGTGGAGCAGCTTTTCTCCTTAGCGCTTGTCCAGTAAGTTGTGTTCGAAAGCCAGTTGTGGTTATTGTGGCTTCGCGTTGGGTGGCGGCCAGTTGGGTAACGAGAGGTCTCCCTCTGGTGCGTTAGTTTTTCCCCATTACCTCTCATAGAGCTGCTTAATAAAAGTGCTCCCCTCAAGAACACAACTCCCTTCCATCCCAGCTCTGTGCCCTCTTCTTCTTCCCCGGATACAGGTTTCCTATTTTTTCCTGCATTGCTCACATAGTTACTGGAGAGTTTTTTTCATTTAGAAGACACAGAAGAGAAAGTTAGGCAGGAACTTTTACCCGTATGAAATGTGCACTTGTTCTGTCTTTGTGTCCAGCTTAATTTTCCCCCAATGACTTCTGAACCTTCTGGCCCGTTTTGGCCATAGATGGTTGGTGGGCTTCGAAGGTGTAACAGCCCTACAGATTTTTTCTGAAAATAGGAACCAAGATAGAGGAGAGAAGCTGCAAGGTGAACTCACCCCTTAGTCTCGACCTTGAGAGAGACTCATGGGGAAGCCTGGATTTCTTGATTCTGTGGTTGGTTTTAAGGAACCACCCGCTGCGTTGTGGGGAGCAGTGAGCTGTGAGGTTACGTTGGGCATTCCTGAATGTCCAGCTTAGCTTCTTATCAGAACATCAGATGATAAATGAGGTTTTTAAAACTCCATCTCACTTGGTTGTTGGCTGCTTTAAAGGCACTTGGAGGCTTGAACTTGCTCAAGGTGAGCTTGTATGGAGTGAGATGTAGCTCCTCCTACAGCTACCTGTCCTGGGCTTCCATATCCAGCCCCGGGCACGCTGGCCGAGGGGAAGCCTTTGCAAATTTGGGCTGAAGGGCGAAGGTCCCATGGGTCTATGGCTTGAAATGACATTGCAAGGCTCTGGCCACCTCTCTACTCTGTTACCTAAGCGGTTCAACAGTAGGAAGATGGAGACGGTCCCTCCAAGAGCTCCGAGGCAACATGCAAGTTTGTTCCCACCAGGCAGGAAGCCCTGGCTTGTTTTTTTTTAAACTTGTTTTCATATTTTGCGGTTAAATGTGGTTTCCCTGCCCTGCAAAGTCAAATTATCTGATGAGCAGCATGCAAACAAAGCGTTGGGTGAGCCTTGGAGCCAGTCCGGAGCCTGCTGAGAGAGACTGCCAGTGCCATGAGTCTGCAGTGGCGCGGAGAGAGGCTTGTTAGATGTGAAACTGGTTTGGCTTATTTTTCCCCACTTGTTTTGCTCGTCGATGCAACAGAAGTTGAAAATTGTGTTAGAGGGAGGATCAATTAAGTTAACTATCTCGGCGGGATGTCTCCACTTCACATGTGCTTGCTTGCAGCTTTGAAGCGCAGGTTTCTGTCGTAAGAGAAGTTGCAGACAGAGTAGCTGCCACGTTAATCGTTGAGTGCAGTGAGGCAGAGATGAAAAGGTGACTCATGGGTTTCAGCTCATCTACTTCCTTGGCAGTCACTATTTTCCATCTCCAGATCGTTCTGTAGGCTGCCACCTCCCTGGCCCACTACCTCACCCCTCTTCGGCCTCGAGCTCGGCAGTTCTCCCGAGTGCCCATCGCAGGGCTCTTGCCAAAGACTGCAGCATGAGGGATCTGGGTACTCTTTTTTTTTTTTTGAGAAGCACTCTTGTACAGTCTGGTTTCTGGTCATCTTTAGTGTTGAAGGCCCTTTGCAAGGGACCTTTACCACAGAAACAACATTTATGTTTTGCATCTCAACTTACGTTCTCTCCTCTCCTTTTAACTGCACCCTGTAGCTCCTGTGTTCACCCTGTGTTCTGTGCTCGCTTTAATTATTTAACCGTTGCTGCGTGGCCTCTGCCACGTTCTCTCCAGCTCAGGACTATCTGAAGCCCTTCATTGGCTTTCAAGAGCAGTCCTGCGTGCCCTGCCCGGAGCTGCCTCCCAGGCGGCGTTGAGTGAAACATTGAATTCTGTTAATCTTTTGTTGCAAATGTCATCTTGTGCACTAAGGAAACAAGAGGTGCGAAGACACGTGTTCCAGTTGTAGCCTTAAGTCTTAATTACCCTACAACGATGGGTTTGAGCGAGTTTTATCATTACCCTTAAATATAGGTTTTTGCTGTTCAGGTCATATCTCCAGGCTGTTAATTAGTTTCGCTGCTCCTCTCCGAGTTCCTTCCACTGATCAGTATCTTTTGGATAATTCACCCACCGTTATTAATCACGTTCATTATGGTAGTGCCTACGGGCCAACTAATAACTGCCCATTTTGCTGGGTCTTGTGCGAACACGAAGACCTGAAGAGTCTAAATAGATGATGGAGACCAGGAGGGGCAGGCCAAGTGCATCTGACTTGCAGCCGAACACGTTACTGCCGATTAAATGGTATTTTGTTTCCTAACAAAAGGAAATCTAGGCATCCAGAACCCGTAGCCACATGGGCTTCCCAGCAGTGGAGATACGATCGCCTTCATCCTCTGTCACACCTCTCTACTTCCATAGACCCAAATTGTGCTGGTTTTTCTAAAGGCCAGATTGCCTAGGGAAACCGATTTCAAAGCTGTAGTCTGGTGTTAATTTATGGTGGGCCTCAGTGGTGTCTGGGCCACTCCAGCGTCATGCTGAGTTTCCTCTCAAAAGTTATCTGCATGGGGTAATACAATAATTTTTTTTAACAAGAAAAAGACTGGTACATTAGGTTTCTCTCTCAAGGGATGCCTGGGTTTGTTTTCTAAATCCGTATTTGGAATGAAATGACTTTTGAAAATGTTTGCTGTAATCACTTGGTGGAAAGCAGTAGTTGTGTAGTGTTACAGATTTATTAAGGCCCATTTAAAACCTCATGAATCTCATGAACCCACGTTGTATGAGTTGTCCAGTCTTTGGGAGGTGGAGCTGGCCGTACGCCTTGGTTCCAGTTAGAAACCTGCTGTGGTGAGAACATGGTACTTGCTTCACCCGTGAACAAGGTGTGGCCAAGGCCCTCAGCATCTGGAGACCACATGAGGACATGGGACCTATTTCCATGTCACCTCCTGTGCTTCAAGTGCCCTTTCGAGTTCCATTAGTCCAGGTATTTAGTGTCTCCATCCATCCATCTCCCACCTCGTGTCTCCCTAGGAGGCTTGGAAGAGGTGAAGAAATATAAAGATAAGATGGAGGGAATTACCTTTAAAAAAATCAACCAAGATTAAGAAACAAAACCCCGCAGATGTTTAGTGAGGGGCCTTTTTTTGCCTTGTTTCACGCTCTTGGTATCCGCTGATCATTCTGCCTTGACGTTAGCACCGTGCGTTTTAACCCTTGTTGGTAACACCAGAGCTAGGTGCATTTGGGCCTCGATTAAAAGCTGTCTCAGAGCAGTTATGACACATCTAAGAAGTAGTGAGAGATGGTTTGCAAGGTGTGGTGGAACCTCCTAAAGGTCAGGCTGGACTCCAGTGTGTGGATGTACTCTTCCAGGCATCCTGCAGTACCCAGAGTGCTCACCAGGAAAGGTGCTCCACGTTGCAGACCCATCACAGGTGACAGATGAAGGCATTTTTTCGCCGCTCCAACGCGTCTTTGTGCGATCACCCGTGGAGACGTGCTCAGACACGGATTGTTGGGCAGGCACTGCCCAGGGAGCCGGGCAGGAATCCCCCGGGCTGCGGCTAACCCAGCGCACCAGGAAGGACATTCCAGGGTCTTGGCCAAACCACTGTGTTTCTTGCTTGTTAGGCTCAGGGTACGGGTTTTGTTAGTGCCCCAAAACCAACAGCGTTTGAAAAGGGCACGTTAAGTAGTTTATTTATTTTTAAATCAGTGTTAACTGTCTGACTCACAAAGGAAGGATGCTTCAAAGTTTCTGCTGAAAATCCAAGCTGCTGCTTGCTGCGCTCTGCAGAGAGGGGAAGGCACACAAAGGCGTGAGCTCAGAGCGGATTTAGAGCCTTAACTCTGATTTTTCTTGCTCTGGTGGGTTTAAGCTAGTCTTAGTGTTACTTTAAACACAGCTTTTTGTAGTTCAATTATATTAAAATCGCACAGATCCCTGGTTCACTCAGTGCTTGGACTTGGGCAGAATCCATCACCCCTTGATCCAGGAAGGATGTATTGGCATGGTGAGGAATTAAAAGTGCCTGGGTGCTCCCCAGAGCCTTCAAACAACAACAAAAAGTAAAAATCACGAGTGCAAACATATTCTGTTAGCACTTCTCTTAGGCGAAGAGCACTGCCTGGGTTTCTGTCGTTAGGGCATGGCAGTGGAAATTGTGGAGTCTGTCGACACTTTACAGACTGGAACAATAAAACCAAACAAACAATCAGATCCCCTTTCTTTGGGAGATTTTTGGGGCCAGACAAAAGGAATAAAGGGAGGAAATGAGGAATCTGAAAGTGAGAACTAGACTTTTCTACCTCACGGGTGGGTGTTAAGTTCCTCGGCCGTCATGTGAGCGGCGCTTGTTTGGATGTTGAAATCGGAAGATGGTGGGCTGGGAGATACTTGTTCCCACCTTAATCCGTGCGTTAGGTTGACCCTTGGGGTTCGCTCGGGAACGACTGGGCCTTTCGCACTGTGGCCACCCCCAGGTCTGGGGTTTGGTCCCATACGCCCCACGCCGCTCTGTCCGTCTGCTGAGGTTAACGCAGAAATTGCGTTTTTCTTCCCAAGACTGTGTGCCGAGAGCGATTCATAGAACATTATGTGGTCGCTCGTTATTCCTTTCTCTTGTTCTCGTGTATGTTTTATGGTAAAACAAGCAGTGCAACCACTCAGACAGGACTCCGTGAAGAAACTCAGCAGAAGGGGACCTTGCACCGGAATGGGAGCTTCTCGTAGTTGGGTTTTATTCTTCTAAGGCTCAACCGTAGACCCTGCCTCCTCCTGGGCACCCTCAGCTCTGGCTGCTCTTGATCCGTCCGCCCTGCAGCAGGTTGCTGTTACTTCAGGCATCCGCCACGGGGCATGAACAGCAGGAGCTGGTCCGTGCTGGTGGGAGGAGAGATGAGGGATCTCCTCCCCGCTGTGCCCTCTAATTGCGGGAGGCTGTGAGACAGTCATCAGACCAGGGAAACGGACACCGCTGGAGTTATAAGGCCCACTTTCACCTTTAACCTGCTGACTGAGGCAGGATTGATGGGGAACAGAGAGGGCCAGAGGTGGTTGCCCTTCACCTCAGCATCCCCTCCTGTGAAACCGAATCCGCTCCAGCGATCTGTGCGTGCTCGGGAGCTGCCACTCTCAAGCCAGCGAGGAAGAGCCATCCATAAAGAAGCCTTTATGGAGCTGCCTTTCATGACATCCTACCCTCACCTTGTGCAATGTGGGGTTTTTTTTTCCTTCTGAGTGCTCCTGTTGCTACTGTGAAAGTGAAGAGCTGCTCAGCTCAGCTGCTGGGTCTCCCTGGAAAGCATCAGCTGGACCTTGGTGGGTGGTAAAGTCAGTTTTGCCGAGCAGTCGTGTCTTTGAAGCCGTAAGGGAAACTGTATCCTGTTGCATCCCTGTAATTCTTCTCCTTGGGATCTCTCGAGTGCAGCTGGATCGCTGGCTTGTTGTTTCAGAGCAAGGAAACGGCTCTTGGAAAGCCTGGTGTGATGTTTTGCCAGTCAAGCAGTCAACTTTCTGACATAACACGCGCAAATTGAAAAGCCACCAGCGACGCGATGAACGTCTGGGGACAGCACGCAAGACAGGACCACTGGTGCTTTTACCCATCAAGGTGACTTCAGCTGCAAGGTGGGAAGCCTTCAGAACCCCCCGTCCTTCAGGAATGAGCTGTTAATTGCCAGAGCAGCCTGTTGTCAGACTCTGTCATTGATTTTTTTTTTTTCCCATTTGATTTAAAGAGTACACGTATTGACTAGTGCTTACGTACCGCCGGACGTGTGGATTAAGAGGTTAATAAATGAGGTGAGGTTTGTGGGGAGAGGCAAGCAACTCTGATGTGTAAGCGCTCTATGAAGGAGAGAAGACGGAGGAGAGGGAACACGACCTCTTTGTGCTTCAAGCCATAGCGGTGGAGAGCGGGTACAGGAATGACAGCGATACTCGAGCTTTGGAGGAGATGGGTCCTCCAAAAAAGTTGAGACTCAAGATCTCAGGATTGTGTTTTAAGCTGACTTTAATGTCGTATTTCAACCAACGATTCCTTCATGAAGCTCAGTCACTTGAGGTTAACGCACGGCGCATCCCGCACAAAGGCATCGGTCCTTCGCGGTTGTCATTTTTGTTGATGGGTTGGCAGCAAGGTGGCACTGTACAGCAAGGAACGTTACAGTACGATTTATTTCAACTTTTCTATTAGATCCCCCGCTTCCCATGATGAAAATAGTAATTTGTATTCCTCTAGGTTCTGTTGATTCCAGGGCACATGTGGTTGCTGTCGGATGTGTAAATGGGTGGTTTTCCAGGTCGATTCCTTTAGGGAAGTTTACAGATCGATCTGATGACAGTCGGAAGTTTTGTGCTTTTGCTCTAAATCGGTGCTTCAGTGTTTAAGTGCAGTTTTCCCCTAGAAGAGGAGGGGAGTGGTGCAGGTGTCTAAATGTGGATGTCTACTGCTGTCGTAGAAGTGTGGAGGAATCCTCCATGTCCACAAGAAACAGGTAGGGAGAACACAAGCGTTTGAGAGACTTGTACCTCGCTGGAGCAGCAGCTGGAGCATGCCCATAGGTGCCTAAAATGGCACCAGCTGCCTCTCTTCAGGACCTGAACTGCTTTGTGTGGGTGGTGGTTGGTGTACGAGATGTACATCAACATCTGTTATAGTGACAAAATCGAGCTTTGACGTCACAGCCCCGCTACTAGCAGAAGGAGAAGAAAATGAGGTGGATTTTGTTCTAGCCCATGGCTGGTCACGTTCCAGGTGTGTCTGCTTATGCGGTTTCAGTTTTTATCTTTAAATGAACCTGTGCAATTTGAGGGAGCCGAGAGCTGGGAACTCCACCAAAAGGATTATCAGGCACTGGAACAGGCTGCCCAGGGCAGTGGTGGAGTCACCATCCCTGGAGGGATTTAAAAGACGTGTAGACGTGGTGCTTAGGGACATGGCTTAGTGGTGGGCTTGGCAGTGTTAGGTTGACGGTTGGGCTCGATGATCTTAAAGGTCTTTTCCAACCTAAATGATTCCGTGATTCTTCAATACCCAGTGTTAAAGTGAACAAACCAGACGTACCCTCAGCTGACTCCAGCTTTCAGGTTGGCTTTGCTTTGCTGCCCGTTAGTAAAACGAACATTTAATCCTAGAAACGTAACAAACGTCACCAAAGCATCAGAGATTTAACAACCATTGGAAATCCAGGGTGCAGTTTTGACTAAATATCAGCATAAGTACCCTCATTATTGCCTATTTTTATACGTTCCCAGAGCAATGACGTGTGACTTCCAAGATGGTATGTGAGATCAGCAGAGTGCTGAGAGCGCACTGTGTGCTGCCATACTTAGGGGAGGAAGAGAGCAATTAGGCTAATGGTCTTTAATTGATAAAGATTGAGGTGGTCTGACCGCCAGCGTGGAGGAGTGGCAGTTTTCTGCTGTAGGGCTTGTTGGAGGATCTGGCTAAGGCTGAAACGAGTCTTAACGCACACGCAGATCTTGCACCTGGACCTAAGAGCAGGTATGAAGACTGAAGAAAGTGAAGATGCATTCCTTCTGGACCAGGAGGATCTCCTGCACTTTCAGGACTGTCCAAGTAATGCAGAGGAGAGTGAACGTCACTGAGAGGAACAGTACATCTGTGTGTTGGGCAATAGTGGTGGCCCACTGAGGAGTTTCTGCTTTGCAGGAGAGCGTGTTGGTTGTGCTCTGTAATGGTTCACAGTGCATCACACGTGGCTTGCAGTAACGCCTGAGATGAGGAGAAGCCGAGTGGCTGAACTCCACTTTGCAGGCTCAACCCTTTTTGCAGTGAGAGGGGTTGACATATCTTTAAGGGCTGTTGAGGTTCCAGCTGAGGTGAGCTTTCCTCCGGAAGTTGTTGTGGCATCGCTATGGCTTCTGACGAGTCCAAGCAGAAAACATGCATGTCACTTGACTGCTTGAAATTAAGCAATGCAAGGATCATAAAGTCTTCTCCTCCACCTCCTACTTCCTTGGAATTGCTAATGGGAAGATACGAGTGCCTTTCAGACCATGTATCTACAAAGCCTTCTGCAGGAGGCCCTTCCAACGCGCATGGAGAAGGGTGGCTGATGCCCCTCTTGCCAAAAACCCACGTGTTTTGTAAGGGTTTTGAACTTCTGACTTTCCTGCACCAAAAAGCAGAAATGTCTGGCTGCTTCCTGCAGGCGTGAGGAGCGGGGTGGTTTCCACCATGAGCTTCCTCTTCCTCTGCTTGCAGACAGGTCAACCCCGAAACTGGAGGAAGAGAGGTGGGGGGAAGGGAGGCCTGTGGCTCCAGACAGTGTTTATTATGTATAACTGTAATCTGTTCGTTTAGTGCCCGTTATTACTGGATCCTTTAACGTGTTCTTAGGCACCGTGTCTGCATCGGTGGGGCTGGTCCAAGCTGCCAGCCAGGTTTCTGCTGCAGAGACCCATCACCAGCTTACGGCGTGTTTTTGCGTGGTTCTCTCGGATAATCCCTCGCCCTTTCTAACAAACCTAACAAACCACACGAAGTGCTGCATTTATTCAGGTCATGTGCTCATGCATATTAATCTCTCCAGCCAGCTTCTCCTTCATTCATTTCAATTCTTCTTCTCCATCAAGCTCCGCTGACGGCCGTTCCCCGGGGGCCGTATTTTCGTGTAACAGCTAGCTGGCGTCAAGTCTGGCGGGTCGATACCGTGCATGCTTTCAGCGTTTAAATTACCACCATGGTCTGTTGGTCTTGGCTTGGGCAAAAGAATGCCGGCGATGAAACGACACTCGATCTGGAGTTTGCCGGATAGTGTAAACAAGCACATTAGTTGGACCGGATAGGCACGGTAATTGCAGAGCGCGGCTGTTGCTTGAATGGATCCATTAAAGTTGGCTTCAGGGAGCTGCATCATCCTTTGAGATTGCTGCGAAGAAAGGACCGAAAAAAATAATCATGAAGGGAAGGTCTCACCGCAGAAGAGCGAAGCACCAAATTTGTTCTTAACTCTTCGCTGCGGAGCTTGTGCCGCTCGCTTGGTGCAATGCGGGATGTTGGATCTCTTGGGGATCCGTATTTTTTGTGCTTGGTGCCGTAGGAGAGCTGTGGTTAAATGGGGTTATGTAGCTGTTGCTCGCTCTTGAGCAGCTGCGCGCTGCAGAAAATGGGTAGAGTTTTATGGCCTCCTGTTCCAGGGCTCAAGTCCCTCGTTGATCCCACAGGAGAGGAGAAACGTCCACCTTTTTTTTCCTCCAGAGTGATTCCGACTCTCTGCAGAGGGCAGGGGTGAACTTTATTTGCTTTAAGAATTTTCATGCTTTGGAGCCAAGCGCGTACCAGAAATTCTGGAATTTGGAGGGGAGGTCCCTGGGAAAAGCAGCACATGGCATGGATTTGGAGAGGTCTGACAGAGGAGTGATGAGGAGATGGTGACGTTTGTTCCCTGATACCCGCTCATGCTGCCTGAGAAACAGCTCTGTCATAGGGAAGAAAGTTTTCGGGAGATGTTTGGGTTATTTTGACTGAAGTTTGAGAATTCAGCCGTACGAATATATTCACAGTTGTAAAGGCTGTGGACCAGCTCTTAAAAACCATAAATAAATAATGTAGTGCTAGGTGTTAGCTGGCCCATCGTTGTTGACCCAACTTGTGCTTACTGGGTAATCTACTGGGATGGTGACGGTTGGATTCTGTGCGTCACCAGGAGCCTTCATCTTGCCTGAGCAAACCCTGAGTTCGTTAAACTGGATAATTCAGTTCTGTGACTCGGTTCTTGTAGCTTTGGATTAACGTGCTTGTCGGCTAGTCAAAGTTTGGGCCGTGGCGTGGTTTGATCATTGAGGTTGCAGAGCTTTTGTTTCTGGTCCGTCGTTGGGAGCTCTGTGTCATTTGGGATGAGACGTCTTGTGAGCAGCAGATTGTTTAACTTCTGTGATTTTTTTTTTTTTTTTAGTGGCTTCCCATGAACTGTCTGGTTCTGTCTCCCCTCATGGGTGCTGAGGTGGGTGCAACTGGGAGTTTCTGGCATTGAAAATTCAGGTTGTCCTGGGCGGATGCGTGTGTCTGAATTTTATTTAAAGCGTGAGTACATTTTGAGCATGGGCTGGAGCACCCTGATATGCTGAATATCATTAAAAAAAAAATTAAAAATCCATCTTTTGTATTATGGGGTGCCAGCCAGCCAGACAGCGAAGGAGCAATAGGCGTGTACCGCGCCGAGATTCGCTTGGCGTCTCCCCGTCCTCCTCTTCACAGCGGTCCCATCTGCCCAGGTGGAAGAGTAAATACTCCTCCGATCTAATCACGTTAAATGTTCCAGAGTGTAATACCTTAATTTGGTTGCTGACATGAGGGCTGATGCGGAAATGATGTGGTAATCAGGAATGACAGCCGTGGTAGATAGGGATCTTTTGTTGCAAAGATTAAGTGAACCCGAGTAGGTCGTCTTGGTGGGTGTGCCCCGTAACCAGAAATAGTCCTCGTACGCTGACTCAGAGCGCAACGCCGCTCGTGAAAGTTGGGTCTTTCTGCAAATGGCTTGGCTTGTTCCCATCTAAACCTGTTATCGGCCTTTGGAAGATCCAGTCCAAGGTTAGAGGCATCCACGGTTGGACTTGATGATCTTCAAAGTCTTTCCCAACGTAAATGGTTCTACAGTTCTATGTGGTATTACGTTGTTGTGAGCACACTATCAAGGAAAAAGCAACAAAGAAATATAATGCGTCTTTTCTTTGTGGCAACTTGGACCCGAAGCGCACACAATCGCTGTTGTCTCTTGTTCTGCTCCTCTTAACATTTGAAATCCAGAGCGGGGAGGGAATCCTCCCTGGCATGCATACCCGGTGTGGAATTGCTTTTCAGAAGTGTTTGAAAACGATCCCTTCTGCAGGAGCAGGAGCTAATTTGAGCAGCCGGTTCCATCCTTGAGAGGTACGTTCCAGGATGCCCGAGGAAAATAGCAGGCTGGGATTCGCTTCGGGTTTGAGGTTAGTTTGAAAGGAGTCCGGTGCTTTTATTGAGAGTGGTTTATGTAGCAGCTCTCAGTGGCAACGGTTTGTCTTTTATATTTTTAGGTTAAAGGATTTCTTTGAGATCAACCTGAGTTCACGCGATTTGACCTTCTGCCTCGATGGAGGTGGGCGTTATTGTTTGAAATGACTGGGGTCCAAACTTGCTCTGTAACCTCTCGGGCGCGTTATTTGTGGAAGCAGGTTAATGAAATGTATGTGCGCGTGTCGTTTCCCGGTTTGTGGAAAAATGCTTCCATTTTATCCCCTGGAATGGGTGGAAGTTCTCCGCGAGCGTCGCCTGGCATCCCAGACGCTCATTGCCTTGAAGAGGAGCATTGCTCCTGGACTTAATTGCAGCCTCTGTAATTTCGGGCGTTTAAATGTCCCTCTGCCTTTTAGCCACCTGCAGCTTTCCCCAAAGACAGAGGAAGCCTCCAGCACAGACTTCTCTCCGGTAGCGTATTTTTCCTATAGATTATCCTTTCATGCACATGATGAGAATATTCTGCTCTCATAAAGAGACAGCAGAGCGTGCGTGGGGCTGTGTGCATAAATATATCCAAAGTTACAAGGTTTTCCAAGAGGAAAAGATGATGTAATGGCCTGTGGAAATAATGTTATTTTTTTTTTATTCTTCCTCTCGTCCGATCACACTTACGATATAAATAGTGGAAAAAGGCACGAACCCATTGAAATGTAAACCACTCCGGTAAAGCTCCCCCATCGCTGCGTGCTGGGTTCAGGCAGCGAGCGGTGGCGGTCGGTGGTTTCCGGCACATTAGCGGCAACGCGTGGAGCCATCTGTCATGGCTTGGAGGTGTCGAACCGATTCAGCAGCTCATTAGGCAAGGCTAGAAGAAGAAAAAAAAAAAAAAAAACTAGTGTAGAAAATCAGCATGTAGATGGGAGAAGGGAAGGCTGAAGAGCTGGAGGCGGCATGGATAGTGCAGACCTTTACCAAGTCGTTGCCATCGCACTCCCTCGTTGGGTCAGGGTAATTCGGCTCTGCCAGGGGATTTGGAGTTGTCCCCAGTCGGTCAAGGCATGGTCAACAGCAGCACCAGTGCTTCGATGGGTGTCACCTGTCCTCTCCAAACCCACCCTCAGACATGTCCCAGCACCGCACTTGGGAGGTTCTGGCCTGGTGGACACCTCTCAGCTCGGATTCAGTTCAAACAAGAGCTCCAGGTAATAGTGTTTGCTGTTCTCAGAGCTGAGGTTGGGGTTTAAATTGTTTCTTCAAGTTGTTTGCCAGTGGACTGAATTGAAGGAAGAAACACCAGCTGTGGTCTCTGCAGCTGCCGAGGGAGCACCTGCCCGCTCCTGGTGCGGCATCTGCAGAGCGGGTCTGCTCTGCGGGAACCTGCGCTCAACCGTCCTTCACGGACCTTCTGGAGATGTTTGCAGAAAGAGTTTCTAAGCCTGAGCTGTCAGGCGTCCATGGCCACTTAGAGAACAGCAGGGCTTCGTTGGTTTGCCTTTTCCAGCAACCCTGCTCTGGCTGGCGCTTAGGATCTGACCTTTCTCTTTCCACCTTTTCATTCCCTCTTGAAAGCTGGGCTTTGCCGTGGTGATTGTGGGCGCAGCTGGGCAAGCAGCTACATGCAGCGTATGCAGAACATTGGGTTTAAGGCAGTTGAAGGTCTGTCTTCATCTTCTTGCCGTGTTATTAAACCCTTTCTAAGCAAGCCCAGCTCTGGGTAATGCCAGCTTTTTGTTTCTGTTTGGCCCTTGCGTTGTCTGAATGAATGTCTTCTCTTCTGGTGTGTGCGCAGACCAGCTTCTCTATCTTCATAGACTGCGGTGCTGCAGTGACTGTAGAGGTACAACGGGAACTGGGAATGTTCTGGTTTAATTTTCTCATTTCTCCTCCTCAACCTGTCTGTTTGCAGCTCTGTCTCTGCTCTGATGCTTTGCGTAACTCTTCTCTGCACTCAAACACCCAACGGCTTGTTTGAAGGGAACCCTAGCGCTCTGCGCTTACACTGGGATTCGAGATGTGCGTGTTTGACTCAAATTATCGATTGACGCTGTATTGATTGGCTTTACTTCTAAATGAGCATCACACAGATGCGGTACCTACCGATTTAGTGTGCAAGCTGAGTTTTGTTTTGAACGCGAGAGTTCAACCAGGGAATACCTTTCTGTGCCTTTGGAAACGGCAAAGCAAGCGCAACCATTGTAAGAAGTGTGGGAATAACGTCAGTTATTGCTTTCTCTGAAGTAGCCTAGTCCGCGCACAACTTGTGGACCTTATCCCCAAGCAAGAGGTGGACAAGGAAGGGAAGGGAGACTCCTGCGTGGGTTTTGTTTCTTGACACCTCACGTTCAGGTGAAGAGCAAGGGCAGACTTCGATTTCTTCTGCCGCCATGGGGTGTGGAGATTCCCAGCCATCCCAGCTGGAGCTCAGGGCGATGGGATGTTCAGGTTCCAGGTCAGAACAGAGCAGTGCAGTGAGTTAACGCAGAAATTGAGTCTTGGAGTAAAGTTTTGGGGTTGCTGATGTCCTGTTAAAGGCCACTTTGAAGGACGCGTGCAAAGTGTTTGCACAA
Source organism: Chlamydotis macqueenii (assembly GCF_036417535.1). Lineage (NCBI taxonomy): Eukaryota > Metazoa > Chordata > Aves > Otidiformes > Otididae > Chlamydotis > Chlamydotis macqueenii. The sequence goes on from NC_141559.1 coordinate 83,254,327, forward strand.
CTGTTCTGCAAGGCAGAACTGTTTAGATACAGTGCCAAGGTTGGAAAGCTCATTTTTATCTTTGTATCGGATCTGTTTGCCGAGTTTACATGATATGATATGTTTTTCCCTTCAATGAGCACTTCAATAGTCCATTAATCAATATCTAAGGCCTCCTGCAGTGGTGGAAGGTACGTGAGAGACCCCAGCAAGGGCGTTGCAGCCCCAGGGCGGAGCAGCACGGTTCCGTTTAGCTGTTTGCTGTGGAACAGATGGAAGTGCAGGTTTTTAGAGAAATTTATTCAGAATTGCCTTTCTGGAGGTTTTCTAGCCTCCAGTGTGCTTGGGAAGCCTGGATGTGGTGATAGGGAGCGAGACTGATGGTAGACTTCGAGTCTTTGATTGAAGATGGAGAGCCTGAGTAGACGAGCAAGCAAGTTGGATATTTTTCAAATGAAGCCGATGGCAAATCTGCTGAAGTCTTGGGCAGGATCAGGCCCTTCCAGGGTAAGTGAGTTCTTGGTGACTTCTCACAGCTGCGTTTAGCTACGCTTAACAGGAAGGTTGTACCAGCTGGGAGCACTGGTATGTTCTCCTCATTCTTGGCAGCCTCTGATACCTCTCTGCATGCAGGCACTTACCTCTGTATACATCTGCTCTTGTTTTGTCTTTTATATCGCTTTCTTCCCCATACAGATTTCCTTTCCTTACTCTGTCCTTCTCAAACCCATCTTGTTCCTTCCCATTTCTAATCCTTGTTTTTTCCTGAAAAACAGTGAGGAAACAGGTTCAGACGTTCACTGAGCTGTCTTAAGGTCGAATATCTAAAGTAACTCTTATTTCTTTGGAGAAGAAATAATATTCCAGGACATGACTGTCTGTAGTGCAGAAAAGTGTTGGCTAGAAAGGACCCTTGGGTGCCTGTGCCCCAGAGCAGGGCTCATGCCAAAGCTAGACCAGGTTACTCAGAACCTTGTCCAGAGACTGCCCAACCTCTTTGGACTCCTTTCCCACACCTTTTCCCACGGGGACAGATTTGATTTTCCCCGTGTACGGCTTTGTGATTTCTCTGGTTGCAACCTGTGCCTCTCCTCTTGGCTTTTTGCTGGTCACCTTGAGAAGGTTCTGTTTTTTTTTTTTCTCTGTAGCTGCCTTTTAGGTTGGTAGGTACCAAAAATCTTAACCTCCTAACCCTCAGCTTTTAGTATGGGACCAGCAGAATCCTAAAAATAGAAATTATTTTTTAATTTAGTTTTATACTTAAAATGAAACTGGTGGAAAGTTGGAAGAATTAGAAAATAGTTTTTCAGGGGAAAGGACCCGCCCAGATGTCACAGAAGAATGGGATTTATCTGCCCTTCGCTTTTTGGGTCATTTTGAGGGTTGGCGTTGGCTTTGATTTCAAAAGGTGTGGGAAAACGTTGCAGGCCTGCCGACTGGCCAGCCTTTTCCTTCTCGGGCTGAGCGTTGCTGTGTTTCAGGGTGAACCTCCACCTGGTGTACAGGTCTGAAAAGTCCAAAAGTAAATTATCAGTGTTTCTGATAATTGTTTAAAGCGGAGACTGCCCATCTCCCAGCATCCCATCGTTCCTCTTCCTCAGATGTTCCCAAAACTCTGAACTCGGGCCCGGCAGCCCCGCTGGGACGGAAACTGAATCACGGCGCAGGAAAGTCCCGCTGTTCGAGTCACAGGAGTCGTTCACACGAGCACAGCGCTGGCCCAAAGGCTTTGCCAAAGCCACTAATCGGATCCAGGTTTCTCGGGTCAGGGACGGAGTCGTCGGGGAGCGGCGCGCCGGGGCTGCAGCTCTGCGCCCCACACTGGCTGTCGCCTTGACCGGAGTCCCTGTGCCTCAGTTTCCTCCTCTCCTCCATGCAAAGCCTTGATATACGTGAGTATTGAGAAAAAGCCAAGTAGTAACGGGGAAAAAAAGAGAGATTTTATTTCATTTTCTCACAGGGAAACTGTCGTCTTGCAAACTCCTGTGGGACCTGAAGCTCCTCTTTTAAAACAGACGTTAAAATGTAAGATGAAAGAGGATCATTTTAGCTGTTGATGGTCGACAGCTAGCAGTCAGTCTTGCCCCAGGAGCATGATAGGTGGCTTGCAAAGAGCCGCAAAGACAGGATTATTGCTCCTGTCAGCCCGGCCTAAATGGAAACCACGCAGCCGGTGGCTGGAGGCTGGCGCTCAGAGGCTGAGCCCTGAAACTCAGCGCAGGCCTCGTTGATGCTGTCGCTTTTAGTCGAGTTTTTATTCATATGTTTTCCGCTGTCTTTTCAAGCGGTGTTTTCTGCAAGTTGCTGAAGCTGTTTGTGGCTAGCGCTGCGGCTAATGAGCTGGCCTCATCCAGCCTTGCAGAAACTTGTTGAAACACTCAAGGCCAACCGGCTCCTGCTCCCTCTCCTCAAAATTTGTGAGGGCTCCGCACCCAGATGTTACAGACTGTAGCAGCTATAATAACCCACAAATGAGATTTAGTTTTTCAAGTATATTACGCTAAGAGGATATTTATGGGGTTTTTTTTGGTAAATGATGGGGTTGCAATGGCATCTCTTGATGAAATCAGCTTTTTGTGGGGTGGGGATATATCTGGATACAGCCACCTGGCTCTTGCGCTGCAGCTTAAATCTGTCTTCCATCAATGAGGCTGGAAATCACCACGTGTGTGATGGCATTTAGTTTTTTGAGGACTTTTATCCATGCCGTAGGAGCAGCTGCTGCCCGTAGAAAGGCTCCTGTTGAGCTCAGAGCCCTGGGATCTCTGGATCTGCTGCGGCCTCTCATCCCTTGGAGCAGGCCGAGCTGCGTGGGGAGCTGGAAATACTGAAAAGCCAGGTCTGGGAGGTGGGCGAGGCTCCCAGCATCCTTCCTCCACCGCTCCCACGCGCGGCTTGCTTGAAAACCAAATGTTGAGCTTCCGCGCTCGCCGCCTGCCACCCTTTTGGCTTTAACATAAAGTGAGCAGACTCCCAGTAGCGTGGTGTTTTGAAAAGTAAAGGGCAGCGCAGCCGGGCTGCCTTCCAGATAAACGAACAACCTTGGAAATTACATGTTGAAAACTCATGAAAAATGGTTGATGGGTTGGAGTATTTGTTTTGAAGATAACGTACCCCACCCGGCATCCTCTCGCTTTGCTCCAGTTTTGCTCTCCTGTGGCTCCAGCAGTGAAGAGCTTCGCTGTGCTCGCAGGGTTTGTATAATGCACACATTCATCCTCCCGTGAGCTGGAGCCTTTAACAACATGTTTTGGTCAGTTTTTCAGTTGTTACAGTGACGTAATAACATTTGTCAAGGCCGTATTAGGTTATGTTTTCCCCATCGCCTTTCGCCCTGCGAAGGCGCGAACGGCGTCTCTGCAAAGAGATGACATTGAGAGCAGTTTCCTTCTGGTAGAAATGGGCTTGAAGATTAAATTTGCTTTGATGGTGTCTTAAAGAAGTCTGGCAGCATGTTAAAACCCAGCCCATTTACTCTAACCTTTAAAGTTGCAAGCTTTTGCCTTAAAAGTAAGTGAATAGAAGAATAGAAGTAGATTTGTGTCATTCTTATGCTTTTGGTGGCCTTGATTCCCTTGTTTTTCCCTGGCTTCAATACCCAGCGTGCTACAACCTGAGTCACGAAGGTGTTTCCGAAGGCATGGACGCGGGTGTGAGCTGCAGGAGCTGCTTCGTGCACTTCTTTCCCATGTAATTTCTGAAAAACAGACTTAAAGTGCAGCAGAAGCAGAGAATGTGGATTTTCTGCGTTGCATGGCAGTGGAGAAAGCTCTTGGTCGGTCGAGAGTCTTGATGGTGCTCTGCCAACACCTCTCAGCTTGACCGTGTCTCTAAGGGGGTTAACTGCTTACACCTTTGCGTAAGCCATCCAGCCATACGGTCGAACGACGTTCCCGGGGGATCAAAGCTATGTCTCATCAATTTTGTTTCAGCGAAGACGGTTTTACTTGACACCTAATCAAATGATATTTACTCGCTGCCGCTCCGACTCCGAACTGTCATCTCATAGTTGTGTGATTTTTCACGAGCACGGTGCCAGTAGAGTTGAGGAGACTGTGGTTTGGTTATAGCTTTAGGCTAAACTAAGCCAGATGTTACGGCCTTTATTTGAAGTCATTAGTTCTTCGCCGGTCGATCCGCGCACATTCCTTTCATTGCTGGAGCGCTTTGCTTTTCTGAGAACATCGCCTTCTGCAGGGAACCCTGGTCATTGTTAATAAATTACTTCTGGACATTTCAGGAAAAAATAAGTAAAGATGTAATTTACAGAAAACAAACAACATGCTGGCTTCATTCCCACGGTGGATAAAGAGCCAGGAGACCCACAGCCACCCCAAGACATGCAGTAGATCCAAAAAGCAGAAGAAATGTTGGAGGAACCTTCTTCAACCTTGTTTCCAAGAGTTTGTTCCAGGGCTAGTTGGAAGAGGGAAGGAGGGGAATTTCCATAGATGGTTCTGGGAGCTGGGAGGCTCTGGGTTTTGCTTTGCCAGTTGATCTGGATGATATTGGGCAACTTGTGTCCTTGACTTTTCCACAGCTGTTGAATGGGCGTGTTCTACCTAGTGTGGGACTTGAGGCTTTATTCAAGTTCCTAAGTTGGTTTCTGGTTCGTAGAAAAAAGGCAATAGAGAACTCCACAGCTATGTACAATGATAGTAAAATACCATAATGAGGCCAGCCCTTGCCAACCAGTAGATTTTAATTTCGTGATAAATATGGAAAAGTTAAGAAATGTGGTTTTTTCCTCCTGTGAGCTTCAACGTTGCTCCAAACCTGCAATAATTGCGTAGGAAAATTGCTTAAGCTCATTGTTTTCTTTCATATGAGCTGCGCTTCTGACCTTGAAAATCCAAATCGTGAAGGGTGTTCATCAGTTCTTACTGTCTCTTTTTTTTCTTATTATTATTTATTATTATTATTATTATTATTTTCTTCTATTGCAGTTTGAGTTGAATCTGAAAATATAAGCTGTTGCCCGAGGTGCTGCCATCTGGGCCTCTGAATTTTGCTGGAAATGGAATGAGTTAAGAATGGCTGTGTTTTCGTATGCCTTCGGTTTGTCTTAGGGCTGCAGTTCTCAGAAGTTGGTTTTAATTGTTGAATGAGCTCCATGACATTCGTGATGAGTGACAATACAATTACGGCGGTGGAACTGCACCGCTGAGGAATTTGGCTGCAGAAATTACCTGCGTTTCCCACAGCTGAAATCTTACCTCATTTAACGACTATTTGGTTGTCTGGTTAAGGGTAAGCCAAGAAGAAAAAGTTGAGCAACAGTTCCGGTTGGAGCAAAACGGGTGGATGAAGCGAAGGCTGGAATTTGAGGCAGGTTGGTCGCTCCCTCCGTGCCGTCCAGCCGAGCAGCAGGACGTCCGTGTTAGTCGTAGGCTGAGTTGGTGGTGGTAGTGCTCCATCAAACAGGTTCAGAGTCAGGATTTACTCCCAAACAGTAAAATCCTAAGGACCACTAAGCTGGGTTGAAGCACTGCAAAGATTTATGAGCCTTGTCCTCTGGTGAGATGAGTTGCTCCCAGTAATAAATTTTGCCTGATAGGATACTGAATTTGCAAACTAATTAGGAGTATTTCTATCCCAGCTTTTGTTCACAAGTGTCTCAGATCATTGAAAGCACAGGTTACGCTTCCAGACAGCCCTGCCTAAGAGGGAGGGGAAGCATTGCACTGGTTTTACAGTCTGGGAGCTCACGTGGAGATGATGGTGTAGGGCAGCAGAGCCTCTCGATCTCAGTTCCCACCACCCAGCTTTTGGTACCGGCCAGCACGTTGCTGTTTGCAAGTGTAAGTGGCTTTTTACACGTTAGCTGTGGTGCAAATTAAGCTTTCCCTTCGCCTGAACTGATGGCTAAGCCACTCCTGAGTGCCAGGCTTGGTTTCGAGCTCGGGCGTACATCTGCGGGCTTTGCCCGACTTGGATGTTGGAGGTGGATTTAGGTCCTGGAGTTGAGGTGTGAGGCCGTGCTTTGTTGGCAGGCTGGAGCTGTAACCTGATTAATCTGAACAGGTACGAAGTAAGGCGATCCATCAGCAGCACAACTGGCAGCGCAGCCCGGCGAGTAGTGAATTTTTCATCGGGGGGCCCTTGGAGAGGAGGTGTACGTTACTGAGGGTGGTAGAAAGAAGAGAAACGTAGCCAGGCTTTCATCCCGAGGGATATTGCCTAACCAACGAGGAATCCTTTCATCAATAAATTATGAGAAGAATGGGAGAGTTTCAAAAGATCAGCCTGTTAACGTGCTCCCATCCAGCAAAGTTAAGGAACATTATATTTTGGCCTGGGCTGCCTTGCGGGAATCGAGCGGCGATAGCGTGCGGCAGCGCAGACTGAGGAAGGTGAGACAGCGTTGCGCGTTTTGGAGCTGGGATGGGCACCGAGCATCCATCAGCGGAGAGGAGAGGAGGCAAATGTGGTGTGACCGCTAAGCCCTGGTATTGAATAACAGGAGGAAAAACCGAGCAGGCGCCCTTTTGTTCCTCCACCTGGCTGCCATCCACGCCACGGATCCTCCCTTGGAAGGGTGGCCGCGGCGAAGCAGACATCTGCTCGGCTTTCTGACAGCTTCTGCGTGGCGCCGGTGGGGATCCCCAGCCCTTCACATGTGCAGTGAGCCCCGGTCCCGCCACCCCGAGGAGCAGGCGCGGTTTTATCCATCCGGAGTGACCAAAACGCGTTTTTGGGAAGGCAGGATTTTAAATCCTCATTTCGGCACAATTCTAAACGCTCATGTCTTTAATTTATCCTGGCCTCTGTTTGACTCGGGGCTCGGTGACTAACAACAGATAATTTTAGTGCCTTTCCGGGAAGATGTCAGGGCGCTCTGCGGGTCGCAGAGGGTACGTTGAGCAAGAGCCTCTGCTCCCTGGAGAGACCGTCTCCTTGCCCGAGCGGTACCCGGGGAGAGGAGGTGATGATTGCAGTGGAGCACAGCGGCTCCTGGATGGCACCTACCCATCCCCGTCCTTCGTTCCGCGCTGTAACGATGGAGCCGGGCTCCCTCTCTTATGTAAGCTGGCAGGCGAACAAGAACTAAGTTATAACAGAAAGCAAAGGAATTCGGAGCCGCGATCGAACTCCCGCCGTGTTTACGGGGTGGAAACTTACCCAGAAATGCCTCTTACTGTCAATGTTGTTTTTCTTGCTGGCTTTTCGCTAATTCGGAGTGAGCAGCTCTGCACCAGCGAGATGCCTGCTGATCCCGACAATGGGGCAAGTTGTGTTAACGTTGACGAAAGGGGCTGTTTCTGCAGGGCGATGGGCAGGGAGCAAAGCAGAGCTGGAATTTGCAGTGTGTCTGCTACCATTCTGCCTTAATTTCCTCATGTTTACTATGTGCAAAGCTTTCTCTAAGTCTAACCTCAAGCACGCTGTCGTCTCTAGCAGGCAGCTTGGAGCAATGGCGTAGTTGCTCCTTGCCCCAGAGTTTTGGGTGCCTTGTGTTGCCCCCATACTGGATGCTAAATGGGTGTTTGACCTCCTTAGACCTCACTGCCTACCTCTCTGTGAACTTCTTCTACAGCTCTGCATCACGTGCCCAGCAAAAGCTCTCCAGGGAGAGTTATTCATGGAGAAGATGTCCCAACAAAGCAAGTTTCCCGTGACCCACCTATCTGAAGGCCACAAATAGCGAGTTTTCATATGACCAAGTTGGCTTCCCCCAAGAGAGAGAAACTTTCAGATCTTTTTCTGCAGAATCTGCTCTCGCTTTGGATGTTGGCAAAGAATGGATGGCTCAGAGGCTTGCTAGTAAATTATATTTTTCCGAAGCAATTAGCCCTTGGTGCACAGCGAGTTGCTGCATTGCAGCCTGGAGGAATCGATGTTGTCAGCTTGGAGTAGCTCAGGATCATGGTGGAGGACAAGAGACAGGAGGAATTTGAGTTCTTTAGTGTTTTGACTGGCAGGTTTTGCCTTATTTTGATCCTTGTCATTGCAACCCCAGTAATCGATGCTACAGGAATGAGTGATTAATATCCCGGTGTCCTTTCTTGCACGAGACGGTAAATGCTTCTACCATACGCTAGCAGCTTTTAGTAATCTTTCAGTTAAATAAGGCTGGATGCCTCCAGGAAGAGTTTGTCTTCCAGAGGCATTCCAAATCTCCTAACAGCCCCAAATCAGAAAGCTCAGCTGGTAAAAGCTTCTATATAAATAAATCCACTCTTCATCCCTTTGCCTTTGGTTGACACTTCAAGTGAGAATATCCAAGTCCCTGCCGTAGTGGGGTGTGGGAATGGGTCCATACGGACTGTCCATTGCATAAAGCATTTTGATATCGGGTCTCTGGATGATGGGATGTATGGTTTATGAGTGTTTTGACCATTGAGTTTCTTAGGAATGCAGGCAAACAGGGTTCTTTCCATGGTTTGGACTCAACCACTGACTTGCTCTGCTGCCTTTGCCTTGGGAATGTCATTTAAACCTCCTTAGTCTACCCACGTTGAAGGATGATGAGAAACCTTAATGACGTGTAACAAAGTCCTCCTAAAAGCTAGAGTAGACCAAATGAGCTTTATCCTGATCACATGAAAGGTATAAAGCTGTAACTGTTTTCCTCTGTATGGGATGGGATCATCTCCTTGAGAGAAGCAGCTGATTTTTTTGTTGTTGTAGGTTTTGTGAGGCTGAGTCGATATGGGAGAAGTTTGAGGGTCCTTGGGCGTGTAGCATAACGCATTGGCAAAGCTTGGACCCGTGAGGTTTAGCAGCTGTGCAAGGAGGTGAAAGTCAAAGGCAACGCCAACGGTGCTGTCCTTCTGGAGTAAGAGCTTCACGGGATCAGCAAACCCATGGACACGTTGGGGCAAAGGAGAGGAGGAAGCCAGAGATGCCTTATCAAAACAAATCCTGCCTCGAAGGTGCTTCCAACTGTTAGGAGCAGAGCCAAGCTCATCTTTGGAGCCTTGCTGCCAAAATTCCCGCAAGGACTTATCTGATGAGCGAGGAAACGGAGCGGCCCCAGTCCTCCCAGCACGGTGGGGTGTCTCTGAGAGAAGGCTGGGCTCATACCTGCCTGGAGGAGAGAAGCCAAAAATAGGCGCCAACATATTTTGGCTGAGGCAAAGTACGAATCCCCACCTCTGCGGAGCGGCTGCGTCTCGGGCTCTGCCGTCAGCTGGCGTGCAAGGCGTCTGATACCTCTCACAAGCCGATTATTTTATTTTTTATAAGCCTGGCTTATGGGTTTGCGTTTGGGAATATCAGACGTCGGCTCAGAAGTACTTTGTGGTGGCAATTCCTGGAGCATCCAAGGGTCCCGCTGGGTTTATTTCTGCATGGTGAACTCCTCCCTGCGCCATCATACGTTTCCTTTCGGCATTCAGCAGGGAAAGTGCCGCTGGAATTGCTTAAACCGGACTGAAAGAGAAGATGGTAGCCCGAGGTGGCATGTGGTGATCTGCAGATGGAGTAGCGGGCTCTGAACGATGTGTTTCTTCCCAGTCTCACCGCTACTGCAGTGTCCCTCTGGGATAGCGTGTCCCAAAAATGGGCTAAGCTGAAAAAGAATTGGCATCGTTGGTGGCAGTGCAATTATTTCTTTCGTTTGCGGGCGGTGGTAAGAGTGAGGACAACGTGTAAATGTGGAGAAATTGGGTTGGTAAATAACCATGTGAGATGGAGGAGGACCTCCAAAAATGCATCCCAAAACCCCCGACCCTGCAAGCAAACAAAAAATTTGGCTTTGATTTCACCGAATTTCCTGAGATGACCCAAGTCAACGTGACTCAGGCTTACAGCTCATGTGCGCAGGGCGAGCCAGGGGCTGGAAGTGGCGGTGGGCGTCTCGAGACAGGGGTTTGTGACTTCAGCCATGAAGATTTGCATCGATGCCGAGACGATGAGAGCCAAATAGGTGTGAAAGAAAAGAAACTAGCGCTTGTGTGTCAAACGTTGCGTTTGCGGGAGCAAAACGTGTATCGATGCACGGAGCGACTGCAGGCAGGGATAGCAAGTGATTAAAAATACCGGTATTGCTCACCAGATTTTATCGAGACTTCCCATGTCCCAGGGGGCCTCGCGTAGGCTCCGGGTGCCATCACCTGAACTGCGGCTGCCGATTCAGTCTTAGCACTGTTGAATTTTTATGAACTCTCTTTTCTTGGTTTGAAATGTCAGGTTTTAAGCACATGGCTCAGCTGTCAGCTGGCTTGTTGGTACTTTGCCTTTTGGAGTCTGCCCGCAAAAAAACCCTCCAATAAATAAAAAAAAAAATCATAAAAGACGAAGACGGAAAAAGTAGCAAGAGATGCATAACGAAGTGGGTCGTGCTTGCCCGTGTCTGCTCTGAGTTGCTTTAGGATCCAATCAGATCAGGTTCCTTCATACCTCAAGCCAACCAGGGTTTTGACAGCTTAAAAACACTCAGTGAGCTTCATCAGCCAGAGGTTTTCAGATGGAGTCTGGGTTCCGCAGTGGTCTGATGCCAGCAACCAGAATAATTAGTGCTTTTTCTGCTGCCAGCTCTGAGGTTTTCTCATTTAATACGGTAAATGGTGGCAGGACCCTTCTGTCTTTGCCGTAATAAAGTGGGAAAAATAATCCTGGCTGTAAAACTGCGTTCACTGGGGAGCTTAACTCGGTAACAGCAGGTAGACCCTCAAGAGGGTCTACAAGCTGGTCTCCAGCAACATCTTGGTGGGGAGAAGGAGACTTGACTCAACTTAGTGGTTGGACTTGATGATCTTAGAGGTCTTTGCCAACCATAAAGATTCTGTGATTCTATGACTCGGTTCTTTTGGTCTTGCTCGTGCATCTTTTGGTTGAGCAGAGAGTGCTCTTCTGGAAGACGTGCCCTGGTCTAACGTGAATGATTGTGCTCAGTGCGTAAGTCATTGCTTGGAGCCGCGGTCAGCTGGAGCTCAGATTAATTAAACTGGGGTTAGTTTGTTGTTACCTACTTCTGTTCAAGAAGACACGTGAGCCAGCCGTGTGCCCCATGCTGCAGCAGAAAATGCAGCTACTCTCTAGGAAATTGGGGAAAATGTGAGAAATACTCTTCTGGAGAAGCTAGAGATGTGCTATTGTCTACCGAGGGACGGGCAAAGCTTCTGCGTGGCGGGGACCTGGACCTGTGCCATTGAGCAGTGCAGCTGAGCTTCAAACGGGTGAATGTTAGCTAGTAATTAAGGAAAAAATCCACCTTGTTAACAATAATACAATACTTTGGACTATATATGTCACCGTCCAAAGGTGAGGCACTGCCAAGCTTCCAGAGGAGGAGGAGAGGCGATACGGATCACGGGCACAACGCGCTCTGGGGTTTTTTGGTTCAGCAGCAGGCTTGGCTTTTCCGTGCTGCTTTTCTCTAGCCGCGATTCGTGGGCTTGCAAGTCGGGGAGCAAAAAGCGAAGTCAGCCAAACGTGTTCCCTGTGTTTTCTTTCATAAATCTACAAACCCATCCAAATTCCTCTTTATCTGTTCAGGGAGCGCAAGACTTTTTTTTTTTTTTTTTTTTCTTTTCTCCCTATTACTGTCATTCCCAACTGGAGGTATTTTTTTTTTATTTATTTATTTTTTTAAATCAGAAAATCAATTCCGCCCAGTGCCTCTTCATGCCGAGAGCGCTTCCATTAATATCAGATGGGAAAGGCAGTCCAAGCGCTGAAAGTGGATATAGTTTGCATTTGAAGGAAGGTTTTGTGTATGAAACTGAGAAATGCTTCCCAGTCTGACACCGGTGATTGATTGCAGTTCTGCTAAAGATTAGCCAGACGTTTTAAGCACCGCAATTATTCATGTTTTCATAGTCAGATGCTATATTTAAACTGTGTCTAACGACGTATGTACACTGGGTTATGCTGCTACGCAGGCCCCGCTCCTGAGCGGGGAAGGAAAATGCAAATTTTTTTTTTATTATTTCATTTTTCCAGAGATATTTGGTGCCATGTGTGCTCTCTAACGTAGCTAGCCCGCCGCACACATGATGTCAATTATAGCTGCGCCGCCCTTGGCACCGGCGCCTTCGCGGGGACGAGGGGTGAGAGATGTCCAGCAAGGAGAGGGGGAGCCTGGGGGGGGTCCGGACATCGTGGGGTGCGGCTTCTGGCAGGGTCCACGTCCCTCGCTGCAGGGCAAAGTGCTCCCAGGAATAACAACAACCCCCGGGACCTCGTGGGGTTGTCTGGACCCAATGGTTTGCAAAGCATTTTGGTATCGATGAGTGGAAAGAGGCTGTAGAATCAAATTTTTAGGTTTTTTTTCCCCTTTCCTGCTGTCGGTGGTAGCGGAAACTCAAGACAGGAGTTGGTTATGGGATTTCTGTCGTTGGGTAAAGGATAATAGTGCAGCTTTCTTAGCCACTGATTCCAAAACCAAGCTAAGGCGGCCTTTTCTCTGTGCAGTCGTGCTCTTGAATGGCGCATCTCCAACAGCACTTCACGCCAAGATCTTCAACCACATCTCCATCTTGCTTTCCAGCTGAAAGCAAGCAAGGCCACCTTGCTAACCTCAAAATTGCCCCATTTCAAAATGCTTTTAATTTTTTGGGTTGAACAGCACCATCTCAGTACCCGGAGATGCTCCCCATAAGCGTTGACTTGCTCAACAATCTGATTTCCCACTAGCATGAGCAAGCAAACCCTGGGTCATGGAATTTAACTTGCTTGAACGCTTGTCCCGGGGATTTTGTAGGGAAAAGCAGCAGATTTGAGTCTCTGGATGACTTCTGAGGAGTCCGGAAAAGGTAACTCAGACAGACAAGCCTCTTGACAGTAAGCTTCAATTCATTACTCAGGAGTCTACGTCTCTGCTGAAGCTGGAGAGCTCAGCAGATCAAAAAAGGTTGAGATCTGGCGTAGGCAGAGAGGACGTGAAACACCGGGAAACCTGGTGGAAGCCCGACCTTATGATGTGTTTCATTCTCAGAAGGATGGATGACAGCGCGTTTACTGCTGCGAGGTACTGGCTTTGAGATTCCTCGGAGCATTTGTCATCCGCCGCTCGTTTAGATTTGGAGTTTATGGCGGAGCTTTGGGTCAGCATTAAAATTCCTACCGTTTCTGCTGAAGACGAGTATTTACCATTTCCCGTTACTTTCTTGAGCCTTGAAAACTCAGAAGACAAATGAAACCTGCAAAGTAGATGGTGATGGTGCTGGGGATGTGTATGGCTAACGTAAGGCACGGCCATGGCCGATTGACCAGCCAGGAAAGGGTTAATGTGGTGCGCTCCTGCTCTGCCATGTCAGTGGAATTCCTTGACGGCGTTGATGGTGTAATTGAGTACAGGTGATTTATTTAATTTTTTTAAAACATGGAAATGTATTCCTTTCATCCCATTTTTGGGTGACGTGTAACTTTGGAGCGTTACAGCTGGTTGGACCATAGAAAAGTTTGGCTTCACGTGCGCTCACCTCCAGTATTAATAAACCTCTACGTTACTAAACGTAATCCACTTTTTCCCCAAAACCAGCGTTCTGCAGACAATACGCCACACAAAACGGCTGTCGGGTGTCCCAGAGCCTCGTACTCCCACCGCAGGTTTGCGAAGGGGCGAACTGAGGCCTGAAAAGCCGCTGGCGGAGGAGAACGTGAGGCATGAGAGCGGCCCAGGCCTATTAGTGTCAACGAGCTGCGAAGGTCGTTAAACGCAGGGATGGGCTTGGCATCACTAGGAGTCCTTCGTGGGAATCGCTCCTGGTCTGTGTTTGTACCCTTGGCTGTGGGGGTTGCCTCGTGGTGTTCCAGCTCTCTTCCCTGGGAAAAAAAAAGAAAGAAAGAAAAAAGAAAGAGAAAAAAGAATAAAAGAAGGAAAAAAAAAAAAAGAAAAAAGAGAAGAAAAAATAAAAAAGAAGGTAAAAAGAAAAAAAAACAAGAAGAAAAAAGGGAAAAAAAAAGAAGAAAAAGAAGGGAAAAAGAAAAAAGAGAAAAAAGGTGAAAAAGAAAAAGGGTGAAAAAAGGTGAGAAAAGGAAAAAAAAGGAGGAAAAAAGAAAAAGAAAAAGAACTAAAGGAAAAAAGAAAAAAGGAAGAAAAAGGAGAACGGAAGAAAAAGGAAGAAAGGAAGAAAAAAGGAAAAAAGAAAACAGAAAAAAAAAGGAGGAAAAAGGAAGAAAAAGCGGGGGAAAGGAACAAAAAAGGAGGGGAAAAAAGGAAGAAAAAGGGGAAAAGAGGAAAACACGCAGCGTAACGTGGCAGTGTCCCGCCGTGGCCCCCGGCTCCAGCCCGCTGCGGGCGCTCCGGCCCTGGCGTTGCTCGCTGTTCCCGATGGCCGGGCAAAAGAAGTCCCTCAGGCGGCGGCTCAGGGATGCTGGAGAGCCGTTTGGCCGTTTCTGACTCTTGAACGGGAGCTCGGAGCCCCTTCTGGCTGCCGTTGTGCGGCCGCGGGTGAGTAGTTTGGCGTTTAACCAGGCTTTGTGGCTCACGGTTACAGGTGGCGGGATCCGGCCGGCCGAGCGGTTCGCAGAGGGTAACGTTTGCCTTGACCACGCTGCCTAAACACGCCTTCACCTCCCCTCACCGGCACCGCTACAGCCCAAAATCTTCCATGCAAGGTGTGAACGCGGACAGCGCGACGGCAAAATTAACTCCAGCCTTGCCGTCACGCCGGACGGCCGGGCTTCCCTTGGGAAGGGGTTGATTCCGTCGCAGCTCCTGCAGATTTGATCCTCGATGCTGCGGTTCGGGGAGCATCGCTTTGGGCTCGTTTTATAGCCGGCAGCAGCCAGGCAGGAGATGCGGTGTGTCAACCCAGTCCCTATATTCTTCCGTATAAATCTCTATATTCTTCCGTATAAATTCCTATTTTCTTTCAATAAATCCCTATTTTCTTTCCTATTAATCCCTATTTTCTTTCCTATAAATCCCTATTTTCTTTCCTATAAATCCCTGTACGGTATTCCAAGCTGAACCTGGCCCCGCAGCCGAAGGTGGCATCTCATCCCGCGTCACCCTGCCTGCAAGCGAGCTGCCGGAAGGAAACTCCAGCTCCACGTGTTGCGTTGGCTCCGCGAAAGGCGGACGAGTGTCATTTACGGCGCTGAGAGCCACCGTGGTCAGGATTTTCAAAATTCAGCACGCGCTAGGCTTGGAAAGTTGGTTTTCTTCTTGCAATTAAAGCAGCCGTAAATATCTGGCAGACGCAGTGCTCCGGGCCCGCTGAGTTACGGCCACGGCTTGTAGGGATCGGTCCGTCAGGAATTGATATACTTGTATTTTCTGTGCTAGGATTTGTATTTTTTAGTTTCTTATAGCTGCTGTATGTTTGTGTTTAAGTTCAGGATTTAGTTCTGGGCAACCTGCTAAGAAATGTGAATTGTTACCGTGAACTCTCTTTGGCCTTTCGGCTTTGTTGACAGAAATTTAGTCCGCGTAGACAAAAGGGAGGGAGAAAAAAATTTTAAAAATTTTAAAAATTAAGCAGGTGAGGTCATTTGGAGTTGAAAGGAACCTGAAGTGCATCTGTGGTGGGACGGTGGTGGCCGAGGTGTCGGCAGAGCGTGGCTGAGCCCTTTTTGCTCAAAGAAAGGGACAAAAAAAAAGTATTTAGAGAAGGGAAAATAAGAATAAAACCAAGTGCATGCAGGTGAGACCCTCCAGCGCCCAGCCTCGTCGGCCTGCCTCATTGGTGCTGGTGGGGATACGGGGCCGGCTTGTCGTTCCCCACGGCGTTGTCCCCCCTGCGCCCCCATTAGATAATGGGGGGCCCCCCTACGCCCAAGGGCGAGCTTGAGGCGAGCCATGTGGCCACTGGCCAACCCCACCGCTTGCCAGCCTGGGCCTTCGCTTGCCCGGGGCTCGCCGCGGCCTGTCCCCGGCCTGCCTTCTCTCCGCGATAACACAGCCGAGGTTTGGCTGCCACACCTCTCGTGTGCACGCGGGCGCCGGGGAGGAGGAGGAACGCGAAAAGCCAAACCAAAACCCCTGGGTGACCTTGGCGCAGGACCGGCGCCGGGAGGGACCTGCCGGCGCCGCGCCAGCCCTCGCCACGCTGCCGTCGATGTAGATCCCCGCGCGCTGGCGGCTGCAGGTCAGGCTTTTGTAGGGGATGCACGAGGAGCTGGAGCAAAATCCATCCCGACCTGGGCTCTCCAGCACCGGCAAGACTTGGGGGGTCACCTTGGAGGTGTCACCTCGCGGGACTTGCGCAATGGTGGAGGCTGCTGGTGGGATGCAAGGTGGTGCTTTGTGTCACCTGGTCCCGAATCAAAGGGCACCATCGATTTGTAGCCAGGAGGGGGAAGAGGCTGGAAAACGGAGCTGGAATTTGCTGCTTCATGGCCGCATCGCGTTCTCTCAGCGTTTGCTGTCTCGGAGCAGACCTGGCACCCCCAATATTGTTCCCAAGGAGGTGCAAGAAACCTTCCAGGGAGAAACATCTCCCTCACTCCCAGCTCTGCGAGGGGGATTTGTGCCCTGAAGCGGAGAGTTTGGTAATCATTTGAAGAACATCTATTTACATCCCCGTAGTATATCACGCCCAACGGTGGTTTGTACAGCGTCCCACACTACGGCCGAAGGGCTAATGAGACTGGGAAGATGTGTTTCTATAAAGTAAAGTTATAAAAGTTTTGTGCTGAAAAGTCGCCGCTTTTTGTCCATTGTAAGATATTCTGTAAAACTAAAGCAGGGTTTAAGTGATTTGATCCAAGCCCCGTTAACTTCAGTTGAGGGCTTTAACGATAAACTGCCGAGGAGCCCAAGATTTTGCGGTTTGTCGTGAAAAATCCGGAGATGAAAACGTGGTTTGTGCTGTATTTCAGGTCCTTGTCTGTGTTGTAGAAGAGCGCTAAGGTTTGAGGTGAAGCTTTCCTGGGAACTGGTGTTTTTAAATAAGAATTTTCCCCGTTATTTTGAGTGCTGTGGGTGCGCTCGTTGCTGAAGCAGACAAGTGGGGAGATCCCTGTGGTCAGACTGGGATGCTCAGGTCCGTGGTGGTTTCTCGTAATGGTCCGTACCTCCTGTGGTCACCTGCCGGGCGACAGCTCTTGAAACGGCCCCGTACCGCTGTTTTGATAAAAAATGGTGGGAACGCTCGCTGCAAACTAAGGGTGTGTCTCCTCCACGCTCCTTGAGCCTCAGGTCCGCCTTGTAGGGCTTCCTCACCAGGAGATGGGACCAGAGTCTCCATGTCTTGGTACGCCTGTGACGTACGATGCAAATATTTATCACTTTTCTGTTCAGTTTGCAAGGTTACGCATGAAGAGGTTTCCCCGCCCTCGGCGTTACCTGGCATCTCCGCCTGCCTCGCTCTGCTCGGGAATGCTGGTAGGGCAAAATACTGGGATTTTCCTTCAATAGTCACCTTTTGCGCTGCGTCCGGTGGCTGGTGGAGGCCTTGTTTTGTATGGAAAGGGGACGTTTCAGATGTATTTTCAGCTTTCTTTAGAAAGGAAGGAGAAAAAGAGTTAGATGGCTTTTGAAGGCTGCTTGTAAGGTTTTATGGTTTCGGTGCTTTGAACCTGTTTGGAGCTGGATGAACGCCGCTCCCGAGGTGGCGGATAACAGCCGCTGCACCGTGTCACTTTGGGGTTTTTTCTCCTTGGATTTAAGGTCCTGGGTGAATGGCTGTGACAGAACCTGGTTGATCTAGTTGAACACAACCTGATCTGGTTGGAGATGTCCCTGCTCCTTGCAGGGGGGTTGGACTGGGTGGGCTTTGAAGGTCCCTTCCAACACAAACCATTCCGTGATTCTGTGGCCCTGGTGCTGTCCCCTGACCGCTCTCCAGTCCATCCCCGTCCTTTTCACACCACCATCTTCGAAACTGGATGCATGACATCAACTGAGGAGGATGCACAAACAGATCTCACAGGCGGCGGTGACAACTCCCTTTTAATTTGTGGGTCGTTATAGTCATTAGAGAGACTCTTCCTGCGCCGCTGGAACCACGTGGGGTTTTGCACGGGTGGAAAGTGCCCGTCGATGGGATGCGGAGCTCTGCTCCTAGCGCGTCCCTCCTGGCGAGTCCTTTGGGTGCCACTGGATATTTATGTCCTGCAGGCTGGGTACGTGTGTGACCTCCCTCCTGGACTCCTTTACCTGTTCCTCTCTGGCGTCTCACAAATGTGCTTTTCTCCTTCCCCGCACACAGGGAAAATTTTTTTGGTCCCATTTTGGGTAACGGTTTCAAAATAGAGGGAGGTAGATTCAGATTAGATATTAGAAAGAATTTTTTTTATGCTGAGGGTGGTGGAGCACTGGCCCAGGTTGCCCAGAGAGGCGGTGGATGCCCCATCCCTGGAAACATTCCAGGCCAGGTTGGCCGGGGCTCTGAGCAACCTGATCTGGTTGGAGATGTCCCTGCTCCTGGCAGGGGGGTTGGGCTGGGTGGGCTTTGAAGGTCCCTTCCCACCCAAACCATCCTGTGATTCTATGATTAAAGTGATAAAAGAAGATCATGTGGGGCGCATCCCCGCCTTTGCTATTTGTGGTTTGCAACAGCCAAGCAGGACCAAGCGCGCGCTTCCCTTTTCCAAGTTCAGAATGACGTGGCTTTGGTTCTCCTGCTGGGTTTGGCCCATTCCAGTTTGTTTGACGCCTCTCTCTTCCCCCATCCCTCTGTCCTCACTTTCCCGCTCCGTCCCCTGCGATAACGCTCCGCTCGAGCCTCTCCGAGCTGCCGCCGCTGCTCTTCTGAGCCCCCCAGGAGAGAAATAAATTGTGCAGAAACAAATTCCCTGCCTATGAATTCCCCTTGGAAACCCGCCTGCCTGCTTTATAATTAATGCTGCTATTGTTCTCCGCTTTTTGTATATTTAGATGGCCTTTTTGTTTAAAGTTGATTACTGGCTGCTCCTTTGAGTGTCTCTCCGGGGAGGGAAATGGATGATATTTCAACAGCGGATCAGCCGCAATATGGACTAAATAAACAGACTCGCTAAAAACGGCATAAAGGCCCCTTTGTCCTGTCGGGTAGCGAAAGCGGGGAAGAAAAAAAATCTCCCAGAAGGATGCTGGCGAGCGTAACTTATCTGTGAGATCTCCTATTGCTGTGATTGTACCGGAAAGTGTCCTAAATTAAACACTTCCACCCTTCAGCGGTCACCTAAAATGTCACCTCAGCGTTAAAGGCTTCGCAGATGGTATCGCTGGGGTATTCCCAGCAGCGGCCCAGCCTGTGCTGGGCGAGGTCTCCCGTGTTGGGCACCGTGCGAGAGCTTCTGTCGAGGATCGGAATAATGGGTTGCACGTGGCTATCGGTTAAACGACAGCTTTCCCTCCTCGCAAAATCGATCTTGGCTTTGGATTTAGCCGGCCCCGGCCCCGGCTGCGAGTTTGTTCAGTTATCTAATTTTAATGATCAAGTTTCCATTTCTTCTGTGAAAGTAATTTCTATTTCAGAGGCTTTGCAGAGGGAGGGGAAAGGGGGAATGTGTGAACAGCCAGTGATGCGGGGGAAAGGCTGGACGACCTTCAGTCCTCCTGGATCTGCCCCTGATACGAGATGGCTAGAAAATTAATTCAGATCCTGATTTTTTGGAAGAGTCTGGGGGATCATCAGTGTTTTAACCCCCAGGTGATGTGGACCACACAGAGCATATCTGCGTGAACTTGAGTCGCGGGGTTGGTTTGCAGCGTAGGTGCCCTGCAAACTCCCCAAGGTCAATAAGAAGCTCCGCCAGCATGGAGCTGGTTATACTTCAATTTCTCCTTGACCTCTTTCTTTGAGTGGAAGCGCGTCGTGGAGCTATTACGTGGAGGTGGTGACCTGGGTTCATCCCTACCGTTGGCTCCCGACGCGAGCGATGTGCTCGGATAAATGTGACGGTGTCAGATGGTGGCACTTCCATCAGGGAGGCTCTTTGAAGCTTATCAACCTGAAGGAGTGGGCCTGCTGAGGAGCAATCTCAATTTATTATTCATGCCCAGGTAAAACAATCCCATGAATGACTGCAGAAGTCTTGCATCCAGTCGGACGCACGATTCTGCGCTGCCGCGTTTCGGAACTGAAGTTCAACGCTGGGTTAATTGCCTTTGGTCTGTAGTTATCTCTGGAACATCCTATCAATGTTATATGGTCAATAAATAAACTCGGAAGAAAATTTAAGACATCTGTAGTGACAAAAATATTGGATATGAAATCATAGCAAAATCTGCTTGGCAAAAGAACGCCGTTAAAGCAAGATTGGTTTTCATAAACGACATCACGGCATGTTTTGAAACGCTTGGTTAGACCGTGCAGAAGGAACGCAGCCGAGTGAGTCGAGCTGAGGAGGGAACCGTTGATCGGAGCTGCAGTAAAGCATCCCAGGACACCTCAGGGTGCCTTGGCCTGGCACAGGTTGAATTTAATGGCAAAGCAGCCATAAAAACCAGGAGCTGAGCTCCTGCCACCAGCCCCAACGTAGCTTCATGAGGTTCAAACCTTCTCCTTCATCAGGCCACGGATTAAGGGCAGGCTGCTGCTCTTGTTTTCCACCTTTATGCTTCTCACCAAGCTTCTTGGACCTGAAGGATTTTAATTTGAGAGCAAAAGCCCCATCTTCACCTCCTCTCTAACCGAGTTACCGACTCCCTTTACTTAACGGCGCGTGGAATCGCCGCTAACAAGTTGTGATGCGGTGAGGGAGCTTTGAGTTGTTATGGGGAGCAGAAGGAGAAATTGTCGTAGACGGAGCTGGGTAGCTGAGGCCCTGCAGAACCAGGATGAGTCGTGATGCTTTCCTTGGTGGTAAGAGGATGAATGAGCTGAAGACCAGCGGGGAAAAAAAAAATGAGGCGAGAAAAATCCGTTCAGTCCTGCTTTTTATTTTGTCCCATCGAGTGAGAGCAAGGTAATGAAGTTAAAGACTCTTAAACTGAAAGGGATGGGAGCTTGAATCCTGACAAAATTCTCTATTTTTTTTTTTTTTTAATAAATAGCAATTTGCTGCCACAGTAAATCAAAGCTGATGTGGCTGAATTTAAAACGCAGACTGCCGAACTCTTCCAAAGGCGAGCTCAGAAAGGAGCGGACGAGGGAAAAGGCTCCGGCGGGAGCGCGAAGTGCGCTTTCCTCCCAGGTGCTGTGGTTTTCCGTTCCTTTCTTTGTAAAGAACCCAACGTTTGCAGGATTCAGCTCTGAACTTTGAAAACTGTCGTCGTCTCTCCGTGTTAACGTGTGTGCTTTGTGCTGGGTAAAAATATCTTGAATTTTCAGAGGTCTCTGGGCACGCGATAGCAACCCTGCAGGTATGAGGTTCCTTCGCCGTCGGGATGCTGTCCCTCGTCCCCTCCGCGTAACTCCCGTCGACGGCGATACCCAGTATTTCCAAGGTGCTGGCAGAACAATTAATAAATTGCATTGAGTGGAATTACACGAGCCCTGCAACAGAAAAACTGAGTCCCTGCGGCCCTGCCAGCCGCCCTCCCCGGTCCCTCTCGCGGCCGTAACCTCGGAGGAACGCTCGCGTTACGGTTCGCGCCACGGCGAGGTCAGGTCCAGCGCTGGAACAGGATTGAGTACCAAAAGTAATCTTGGAATAATGTTAGTCTGAGTGAACCCTGATAAAAATCAAGGAAACTCACAGCTCAGACCTCTCCCGGCCTGAAACCGTACCAGCTCGCCTTGAGAGGCTTGAGAATAATGAAGGTTAAATGATATTTAAAAAAAAAAAAATAGGAAGATTAAGGATGGATTCAGGCCCTACACCTCAGGAAATGTGTTGAATCGTTAACAAAAACATCTCTGTGCCTCTGTTGTCCCTGGATGCTGATTATTTTACCTTATCTCCTTTATTAAGCTCTTAAATTTTGGATGGGTGCAGGGTCGATGAAGCTGCCTGTGGATGAAGCTCGCGGTGGCCGTGCAGAGGCCGTGGTGGGCATGGCTGTTGTCTCAATCACTGTGCAGGTTCAGTAGCTCAGTGTTTGCCCTCCTCCATCTCCGTCTCTGCTTTCTGTCCCCTTCTATCGGGAATTCACCTTTGCATTTGGTATTGATTGGTGGGAGAGATCCAGGTTGCACCAGTTTGCTCTTCTCTGGTGTTGGGAAGGTACTGAATCATCTGAGAAGAAAGATAGAGTTTGGTTACAGTCCTGGAGGAGGTGATGGTTGAACTTGGGGTGCTTAGATTGTCTTAACACACGGGACGACCCCTCTGGGAGAAGGGGAGCCTTGTTATTTCATACGCTCAGGTGCCCTTTCCTGGAGAAACAGCCCTCTGTTCAGAGAGGGGACCGTAAGAGCTGGATTTGTCCACATCTAGACTCTTCTGAAGAAATGCAGGTGTGACAGATTGTTCCTGGGTCAGCCTTGCAATAATAAACACCGTGAATCCCAGGCGAGCCGTAAGCGCAGAGGAGGGTGCTCGAAGGAACAAGTTGTCCTCGGCTTGGGACGCCAGCTGAGGTCATGGTAGGTGCTTTCCAGACACATGTGGTGGGCTTGTGTAGCTGGTGATGGACTTCCTTCACAATGGCATTTTAATGATAGATCTTCAAGATTCAGATGGAAATACCATTTTTTTCCCCCCACAACTTTAAACACTGCAGGCTCAGTACAGGTCAGGACGATGCTTTTGAGGAATTTGGTAGCTACTCAAGGCACAACTGCTTTTCTGAGGTGTTCCTGCTGTGTCTCTGAGCATAGCGAAGGATTTCTGGAGGCCGAGGCGAGCGCTTGGAAGGTATTTCCACAGAAAATTGCAAAACTAAATCAACTCTGCATGCTGGTAGCTCTGTTATGATGAAATGCATTGAACCAAAAAGTTCAGCATTCTTGGAGGCTTTTCTTGTGGTCAATGCCAGAGATTTCTGATTAATAAGGAAAACAGGGCGGCTTCCTCCCTCTGAGGTGCTGTGATTAAAAAAATGAAGCAGTAGTGATGAGGAAAAGCCCAGAGCCAGAGGACATAATGGTAGCAAAAGAACAGAGAATTAAAAAAAAAAAAATGCATATCAAAAAATATAGCGGGGGGGAAGTGGTTTCAAAAGGCAGTAGGAGCCTTCTTGAAGGAGGTTGGTTAGATGCCCTCTTGAAGTTGCACAGATGATTTGCTGAGCATCTTTTCCAACCCTGATAAATACCTGAAACAGGGGAAACATCGCTGTCCTGGGAGGGGCATCGTTAGGAAGGCTGGTTTCATCAGCTTGCTCTTGTTGGGATTCTCTAGTGTCTGATAGAGCTGAGCTTTTCTGTTGTGTGGTCTTGTCAGTGACCATCTGCTTTGAGTGAACATGGAGGGTGATTGCCCCAAGGAGTTGTGGAGTCTCTGTCTCTGGAGATACCTAAACCCAAACTGGTGATGTCCTGAGCAAACAGCTCCAGCTGCCTTGAGCAGGGACAAAATGATCTTCAGGGATCCCTGGAGCCCTGGATACTCTGTGTTTACGTCTGTGAGGTCTCTACCTGTGAGTTTGTTTTTGTGATTGACCCTTATAAGTCAATGGATGAAGAATAACCTCCTAAGCCTCATTTTCTTGCGGAACCCGTCCGTAAAGCAAGGGGTCGGTAAGGTGGGAGAGAAAAGTTGAGTGGTTTCTTCAAAGCATCCACATTTTGTGTTGTCAGCAGGAGAGTGAATCGTGGGGTTGTCACCAGCCGGGGTCGAGGGACGAGGGGAAGAGCCCGGGGATGCGCAAGCCGCCGACGCATCAGGCCCTGAGTCATGGAGGGGTTTTGTTAACTTGAGCAAGACCAGAGTTGTACCCAAAGGCGTTTTGATGTTGTGCAGACATTCACGTAAGGACATCGATGTTTTCTGACTGTCCGGTGTCCCTGCCAGCTAAATCCGATCACCCCCCGCTCCAGTACTTTTTCTCTTTGTAAATGCAGTTCGATAATGAAATAGAAACACATGGGGTTTTTTCCCAAATGCCACGTTAATTTAAAAAAGGCCTTTTTCATTAGACGTTATATACACACGGGCTACAGATTACAAACGCAGAAAATTAAATTGTAAACTCCACAGCGAGGCCTTGGGGGGGAGTAACGAGAGACGCGAGCCCTCCCCTCTCCTCTCCCTGCCTCCGCGAGGACGCGCGCGTGGAAGCGGGCTGGGGAGGGCTCCCTCCCTTCAGACTCCATAACCCACAAAGCTTGGGGCAGATCCTTATCGGCTTAAATTATCCTCATCACTCCATGCTCGCTCGGTTTCCCGGAGTGAAATTACTTTTGTGCATGGATTTGAGATTAATTAGGGATTTTACCTTTTTTTTTTCTTTGCTGCCGTTGTTTCCAAGTACGTTATTACAAAAAAAAAAAAAAAAATCAGATTCGTCCCGTTTCTGATCCTAGATCTTAATTAATATTAATTATTGCAATAAATCTGTCTCCGTTGGATCCTGTCCGTGGCTGAAGTCCATGACTGCGGCTGTGGCAGCAGGTCCAGGTAGGGCAGCATCCTTCTCGCTGAAGCCCCCGGGGAGCTGCGTGCGGTTCCTCTCCCGTTACATGTGGAGTGCACGCACTCTGTACTCCGCCCTTGTCCTCTTTTTTTTTTTTTTTTTTTTTTTTTTTTTTAAAATTCTTCTGCTGAAATCACTCCATGGCCTTCACTCTGTGATTTTTCCTCGCGGTTACAGCTTCTTACGCTGTCTCTCCATCCTGAACCTTTATTTTTTCGTTTTTGTGATGCCCCTTGGCGAGAAGGATGCTCGATATAGTTTGCCTGGGATATATAGAATATAGAACATAGAATAATAATGGAATGGTTTGGGTTGGAAGGGCCTTTAAAGGTCATCTAGTCCAACCCCCAAATATAATTTTATATTATAATATAGAATAGATAATGACACATAATTATATTATATTATGTTTAATTTACTGTAATGATATATAGTATATAATATAATCTTATATGCAGTCTAATCCTTTCCAAAGCGAAACATGACCCAGGCAATCGTGTTGCCTGCGCGTTCTGCCCGTGCGTTTCCCCCTCCACTCCTCCCAGTGCCTTCTGAACCCGGCGCAAGAGTTCGCTGAAATTCCACGCGGGGTGGAGGGTTATTAAATTACGATAAGTTTCGTGGCAATAAGATAAGAAGGGAAGTCCAGCAAGCGTTCTCCCTGGAGAGGGGCCGCGCTGAGAGCTCGCGCTTCGTTACACCCAGAGAATCCGTCGGGACGGGGCTTTATAGATGGGATATGGTTCAAGCAGGGTTGGCCCATCCTTGTATCGAGGTTGGTCAGTCACAAGACATAAATTTATACAAAGCCACGCTTGCTTAAGTTGGTGCTCGCCGAAACACTTATGTAGGACTTAGGATGCGATCTTTTTTACGGGCCCCTGGCTGACTCTGCAGATGACTTGACCCTTAAGTCCCGCGTGGTCCAATTATGTTTTTTTCCAAAGGATCTGCTGGTGTACAGCATCTCTGAACCCATTTCTGGGTTTATTTGCTCATCTTTACTCCCAGGGATGTTTCAGAGCTTAGCTTGCCCACAACAGCGTCATCCCTACGCGCGGTAACGACTGCGCTGCAATATTTCTCGCGGCTTCGCTCTGCTCTGCAACTCCATCGCAGCCGCCTCGCCCACGCCGTGTCCTTACCCCTGAAGGGTTTTGCAGTGGGAGCGCAGATACCTCCACAAAGTCTGGAGAAAATGATTTTGGTTTTATTTTTTTCCCCGTTTAGTTATTTTCTGTATCCCTCCAGGGTGAGAAAGCTGTGTTGCCCTACGCCGAGCAGCTGTGACCGCGAGGTCACTTCAGGTGAGGAGGAGAAGGAGAACTTCTCCTGGAGGCCTTCTTCTGGGCTCCATCCCAGGGGCAGGATGAACCCACGGCACAATATTTAACATAGCTCACATCCGCGGTGCGAGAGGAGGAGAATACGGAATGCCGGAGGTTCTCCGGCTGCTAGGAGCAGTGTTGTTCTCCCTCTCGCACATCACGGCGTCTTTTCCCTTCTGCTTTAGGCATTAGATGAAGCCTTCGACAGGCAGATGATTAATAACCCATATGATTTCCATCTCCGCTGGCGTTTCTTTCTAAACCTTCTCCATCTACAAGGATTCTTTTTTTTTTCTTTTCATTCCTACTAAACTCAGTAGTCCTGTAGATCAGTTGGACAATCGACTCTTTTACAAAATCTGCTTGCTTTCGAGTGGAGCCGGGGTTG
Organism: Chlamydotis macqueenii; assembly: GCF_036417535.1. Classification (NCBI taxonomy): domain Eukaryota; kingdom Metazoa; phylum Chordata; class Aves; order Otidiformes; family Otididae; genus Chlamydotis; species Chlamydotis macqueenii. Next base: position 83,280,305 of record NC_141559.1, read on the forward strand.
TCTGGGGGGTTGGGTGAGGGTGGTGGTGGGCAGAGGTCTTCCTCGTCTGTCGGTGGAGCACGGCGATACGCGGGAGGTCACGGACCCGCAGACTAAATAAGTGATGAGACGTCATGAAAAATTTGTATCTGAGCACAAGGCAACTTCGGCACATGCCATGAGCTTGCTTGGCTTTTATTTATTTTTAATTTTTTTTCTTTCTTTTTTGAATTCACTGTCTTAATTTATTTATGCTTCTGGCTCGGGAGACCGGGGCTTTTCTGGGCCGTTGGGAAAACAAGGCCTTTTTAGAGAAAAGAGTATCAGGCACGGCCGGTGGTGCAGAGAGGAGGATCTCAAGGCGAGAGGAAGAAAGGTGGGAGAAGACATTAAGGCAGGAATGAAAAATGAGGCTCGGAGAGGCTCATTAGCAGCAGCACAGAAATAAGAATTTCTTTGCAGAGTTTTGCTGTGGCGGGACGGATTCGGGGGTGCAAGAGGCGCTCTGCACCCAGCTTCTCTTCTCCTGCCGTTGTACGTCGGGTTGTACGTTGGCTCTGCCGCAGGTGAGGGTGAGTCGTGTTGGAGATGGATCCCGCTCTCCGCGTGTGATTTACGGAGAACTCCGCGGGGAGAGAGGGCGACTGCAGGCGCCGGGCTGGTTCTCCGCACCGACGCAGTTCACCAAAGGGTGAGAGCAATCCTGCTGAGTGGAAATTGTAGTGTCGCCGGCAATTGGAAACGAAACCCCGCACGCGATTGCCTCCGGGGATGAACGAGTAATTCTATCCCGTACGGATTGAGAGATGGGAAGAGGTTGGGTGGAGAGACAGCCAGCCAGCCTCTTCCTTCTGACTGTAAATTTTCAGGTTGAGAGGCCTCTCTGCCTTCTCTGTCGCAACGTGCTTCCATCCCGTTCTTTCCTTCTGTCCGAATTTATTGATATTCACGTATTGCCCTTGGTAGGGTCACTCAGGCATCGGCTGGCGTTGATGAGCACCCCGCTGGTGATTTATTTCCTTCCCATAATAACGCTGTCGGCATTCCTTCCCTTTCCTTCCCCAGCCCCCTTTTCCGGTCACCGCTCGGTGCTTTACCTGCGTGGTACCTTCTGCCGCGGGTACAACCGGTGTGGCTGCAGGTGGAAGTTTCTCCTGGAAATGACCATCTCCTGGAGGATTGGCTGGAGGCTAGCTGAGGACATCAGCTTGGTCTGCTGGGGACAGCACACAAACCCAGTTAAATTATTTTCGTATTGATCAGACCTTCTCTGCCTAAGTACCCAGCTGCAGAATTTCTTTCCCTCTGGACCCAAAGGTTTGTGATTCTCAGGAAGCATTAAAATACCGTGTCCACGCACAACGCGAGCCTTCGCTGGCAAACCTCGGGATCTGGCAGTGGGAAACCTTGTGCCGGTATTTGCTCAGGAAACGAGCTGCCTCGCTGCCGTCACCCTCTTCACGGTGCCTCGGACATGTCCTTGGAATGATGTATGGCTCTTGCAAAGTTCTTCCTGTTGGGGAAGAAGTAGAGATTTTCAGTCTTAATTTTTGGGGAAGAAAAGTCTTTTAAATCCCTGATATAAATGATTATGAGATACATGACATGTATACATGAGATACATCACCTGGGTCAGGGCAACCCCAGGCAGAAATCCAGGCTGGGCAGAGAATGGATGGAGAGCAGCCCTGAGGAGAAGGACTTGGGGCTGCTGGTGGGTGAGAAGCTCAACGTGAGCCGTGCACTCACAGCCCAGAAACCAACAGCACCCTGGGCTGCACCCCCAGCAGCGTGGGCAGCAGGGCGAGGGAGGGGATTCTGCCCCTCTGCTCCGCTCTGGTGAGACCCCACCTGGAGTACTGTGTCCAGCTCTGGAGCCTCCAACATCAGAAGGACATGGAGCTGTTGGAGAGGGTCCAGAGGAGGCCACGCAGATGCTGAGAGGGCTGGAGCAGCTCTGCTGTGAGGCCAGGCTGAGAGAGCTGGGGCTGCTCAGCCTGGAGAAGAGGAGGCTCCGGGGAGACCTGAGAGCGGCTCCCAGTGCCTGAAGGGGCTTGAATGGAGGACAAAACATCTCAAGAACCATCTGCTGCCCTTCCAGCACTGTCTCCTGGGCACTGGAAGGACTGGGATTGCTCTTAGCTTGTGCTACCGTGTCAATAGATGGGAAGGGACAGTATTACTGCCACCAAAAGTTCCTCTGCCCTGGGCAGTGACCCTCAGAATTGGGGTTGAGATCGCAAAATACGATGGGGCTTCTGAGTCTGGATTTTGTCGTCTGAATAACGTGGAGAGAGTGGCTTGGACTGGCAGATCGAAAACGTGTGCAAGACTCGTGATTCTTTGATGCCTTTGCCCTTTGCCATGGATTTTGCTGTGCACCATCTCGGCTCCCTGCTCTGCAGAGCAGCTTCCACTCTGGCTGTAACATTAGTCTTGCTTTTTTATTTCTTTAAATATTTTTTTTTTTTTTTTTTTTAGCTAACAATGACCTCAGCTGTTTGTTTAAGGAGTTCATAACCCCGCAAAAAAATTTTACAGCAACCAAAAGGAAGTTTGCAAGAAGCCCTTTGGTTGGGAGCCTCTGGCATTGATCTGCTGGGCTTCTGCTTTATGTTCCTATCAAACAATAATAAAAAGAAAGAAGAAAGTAAACAGTGCGGTGTAAATAAAGACAAATCCATGGCGGTTTAGCCTTCCTCAAGCACAGGAAAGGGCGAGCAGACGGCTCGGCCCGGCTGCCTGCTCCCCGCCCGCCGGCCTGGGCGGGCGACGGGATCGCGCGGCGGAAAGAAGCGAAGGAGGCGGCGAAATGGCGGAGGAAACGCACGTACTACGGGTGAACCCTGGCATCGGAGAAACCTTGAGAAAAAGAAAGGCTTTCAATCGCGTCGTGTAGTGCCAGCGCCCAGCTGAGGCGGCCCCCGCGTTTCGGGCTGAAATTGCGCAGAAAAAGAGATGCTTGGCTTCAAAGCCAGGCCGCTGAGGCTGGCCTTAAAGCTGAGCCGTGCTTAGTTTAAGCTTGAGTGCACCAAGGTTGTGTGAGATGGCCGGATTCTTGAGGGTTTTACTGGTTTTGCACCACCTATGGCTACGCAGAAATAGTGGGGAGTTAATGGGCCGGGGAGTTAATGGTTTTCGGAACCAAAACTCTGGTGCCGGAATCTGGACGACAGCTCCCCGAGCAGATGCGGGTTCGATATCTGAGATTTCATCTGCTCTGGCAAATCCCCTTCTTCTGAAGTTACTTCTACCTGAAATTTCTCTGTTGTTTTTCTATTATTATTTTTTTACTTTCTTTTTTTCCCCTCTTTTTTTGTTTTTCTATTTTCCTTTTATTTTTTCCTTTTTTCTTCTTCTTTCTTTTTTCCTTTTCCTTTTTCTTTTTTCTTTTTTCTTTCTTTTTTCTTATTTCTTTTTTACATTTTTCTTTTTTCTTTTCCTTTTCTTTTCTCTCTTTTCCTTTTTTTCTCTTTTTCTTTTTCCCCCCCTTTTTTTTTCTTTTCTCCCCATTTACTTCAAACTCACCAGAGCAGTTTTATCCCCCAAAGTCTTGAAAACAAAAAAAGAGCTGCTTCTGAGATGTTATTGAGCATTGGGACTGGCCGCTGCGGGACGGGGGAAGCATCAGGTTTGGGCGGCGCATTGTGCAACCTCTCCTTAAGCAGGACAGCACCTTTTGGGGTCCCACCTCCGCCCCGGGGAACCCCTCTCACCCCAAACCCTTCCTCCCGGTATAGCGCGTTTAACCCCAAAAAAAAGCCTTTCCGCCGTTTCCCCCAGCCCTTCGCAAAGCCTCGCCTCCCCATCGCCGCCCCGGCCACGGGTGTCGGATTCCCCGCTCCGCCGGGACCTCGCGGCCGTCCGCTAGCGCCCTTTTTTCCCCCCGAATTGCTTTATGGCAGGGCGATAACTCGGCGCGCACGTCATAAACCATCCCTTCCCGGGATTTCTGCCCTGCATGTCAGCGCAAAGGTGATTTCGCGGCAGCCGTGCCTCTCCTTTCCCTCCTGACCCGCCTCTTGGCATCCGAAATCTGCCTTTGTTTCTACCTTTCCAAGGCTGTGACAATAAGCGCGAGGCCATCCAGAGGTTAGTGTGACACCGCGTAAGGAAAAACCTCTAAAGACTTTTTTTTACTTTTTTCTTTTATCTACAACAAACAGCCATAAATCCCGCTGGGTCGCCCCGTGCCCAGGGCTGCCCGGCTCCAGCGCAGGCCCGGCGGATGCGGTTGCGGGATGAAATGCTTCTTCGGCTGGGACCCCTCCCGATGCTCAGCCTCTTCCATCGCATCGTATTTAGTTACAGAAAAGCATATCCTGCGAAATGTTGGGGGGTTAATTAATTGGAAGCTGGGCTTTGGTCACCCTGGGTGTTTTCAGGAGGTTTTTCAGGAGGCCCAAAGCAAGCGTTACACGCGTTCCGCACCAGAACGTTGTATTTTGATTTTTTTTTTCCCCCTACACATTAATTTCCTACAAATTTAAAGTTCTCAAAATGCCTTGCACCCACCGAAAATGGAACAGGTTCAGATAAACTCAGTATTTTCTCAAAAGAAGAGAGCTGCTGAAGAGCGAGGGGTGGCTGGCCAGGCTTCCAGACAAACCCGACGTGAGTGTGGATTTTAACTCCTTCCTTTTAACCCTTCCTGGAGGGATTTTTTGGGGCTCATGCGAGAGTCTGGGGTCTGGAGCATGCAGGCCCCCAAAAAGCATCAGCTCGGCCCTCGCCGTCAGCCGGAGCCCAGCGATTTCGTGGCCTTGGCCTGGGAAATCTGCTTTGTCCTGTAGATGCTGAGAGGAGTGATGAGCCCTCCCGAGGGGAAGTTTGGTGGTGTCCGCTCAACCTCAGAAGAGACTTTTTTACAGCATGGATGGAAAATAATAGGTGAAATAATGGACTTTTTAATCTTAATCTTTTCTGTGGTAATCTATTAGTCTCTAGAAGCTGAAGAACAACAATTGTATTTTTCCTGAAGTGAGGCATTACCAAATTCACTCATTTCTAACCTTCTGCAAAGTTATTTTATTTCTGTGTTGCTTTCAGCCAAATGTTTCCTGCCAGCCTTGTCTCCACAGCTGGTTTGAATATCCATTTGCGTGTGCGTCTGCCTCTCTGTAGAATACGCTCAACGCCTCTAAATGGCTCTCACTGGTTTCCAAACGCTATTTCAGACTGGAAGTAGATATCCTGCGGCCTTATAAAAATAGTTTCTAATCAGCCACCCAAATTGGCGGGTTATGTCACGGGCCAAATTAGTTTTGCAGGTGACGCTGCTAGATAGAGGGATGGCACCTTTGAGGGGACATCTCTGGATGTCGATGTGTTTGCAAGGGTGAGGAAACCTTCTCAGTGGAAGCAGCTGAGGCCACCTCCTCCATCTTCTCGTCTCTGCCTTTGTGCCCCCTGCCTTGGGCAGAGATCCCAGTATCACCAGTTTCTTCGGCAGTGATGCCGGATCCGTCTTCTTTGGACAGGTTCCTGTGAGCTGTGCTGGAGTAAGTCTTCTCCTGGGAGGCTGGTGTAGGAACCAGGGCGATGAGTAGCTGCGAGGAGAGCAAATGGGGGAAGAAAATGGCCAGGTTTGCCCAAAATATCCCAGCGCCGCAGCATGAGTGGGTTTTGCGTCCCCCCTCCTTTGCTGTCTGCTGAGGCGAGGATGTTTCTCTGGGTGAGGACCAAACCCGTGACAAGTACATCATGGGGACCACGAAACCATGTCTTGGTGCCCCCAAATCCCCATCTGCTGTTGTGTTCCTGAAAGCATCCCAGATGCCTTCCACTCTGCAAAGTTTTTCTTTTTATTTTAGATTTGTTCCCCGTGTGCCACCCCATCGAGGCGGAGGCTGCCTGGTGACTTTCACCCTGACTGCCTTGAAGAACTTCACGCCGCCTCCAAACGATGCTGCTTACCTCCTCAGCCCCTAATGAACGCTGAAGAGGTTAATTAGGAAAATTAGGAAAGCGAGACCTTTCCAGCCTCGCAAGCAGAAAAAGGCCACTTATCCGGCAAAGCCGGCACTGGAGCCGTGTGGTCCCCGCTCCCAGCCCGGACCACCCGCGGGTACCGCAGCCGCCCTCCCGCATCCCACAGGTGTTTGGTTCCTTGAAGCGAGCAAGCCCAATCTTTTTTGTTTCCTATATAAAAAAAAAAAAACAACAAAAAAACAGAGAAGTAGTTCCAGGTCTGAGCCTGCCTCCTGCAAAGCCAGGCAAGGGCACCGCGGCGTGTTTTCTGTTTACAGAAGAGCTTAAAGAAATAAGCATCGGTTACATAGGGGGAAAAATGAGAACGCAGTCAAATTGGACCCCAGGGCAAGGCTGGCTGAGAACAATAGATCTGCTAAACAAAACCTCCAGGGCTAAGGAGGAAGTCATCATGAAAAGCAAGGGATATATTAGTTTAGTTTTGAGTGTTTCAAAAAAAAAAAAAAAAAAAAAACCACAAAACAAAAAGGAAGGTATTTCAAGCACTTGAACTTGAGTGTCTCTATTTCGCTGTCCCCTCAAACGGCCGAGTGACCTCGGCGGCAGGAATCGCCGCCGCCAGCGCGGATGCTGAGCTCGCTCCCTTTCCCTCCGTGTCAGCTGGGAGATGGACGAGGCGGCCGCCTCTGCCTCCCGTCACGCGCGCGTCTTGAAAATAAATGGGAGGACGGCGACGGGCTGCAGCGCTTTGCGTGAAGAGGGCAGCCAGAGTTTAGGAGGCCGTGGCCTGAGAGAGGTTTCCTGCTGGGTGAAGGGACCGCTGGACTTGTTATCGCTCCTTGTTGCTCTTTTCTTTTTGCTTCTCCTTGGGTCTTTTGAGCAGAAAGCCGGGCAAGCCCTCCACGGGTCGTCCCTGCTCACGACGGGCACCCGGAGCCACTCGCTCCTGTGGGAGCTGCCGCAGAGCCCGTACGCAACTCGTTGCACGCGCAGGAGCAGAGGACAGCACAGGACCTGCTCTGAATCCCTCCCGTTCCCTCAAACAGCTGCTTCCCCATCTCCCGCCCGTGCCGGCGCACGCCGGGCTGGTTCCGTTCCCGGTGGCTCTCGGCGTTTCCATCGCTCTGCTCTCCCTGCCCGAGGACGACGGGAGGAAGCGCGCCGATAATGCTCATTAAATTTATAGCCGCGTTGCGCTGTAACGTTTAATCAAGGTTACGTGCCTGTGTGCTGCCGCGCGGGGTACAAGTTCAATGCAAGGTGAATCTTGTCTGAGATAATCTGAAAGTTCATTCGGAGGTGAAGGCAGCGGCAGCTTCTCAGAGACCGGCTGGGGTTAGCGAGAGGTCACCTCTTTTTATTATTTTTTTTTTTAATCCCCTTTTTTTTAATGCCTAAACAAAAGAAAAAAAATGCAACTTTGCGGAGGACTTGGCATCAGCTGAGCAATAGGAAAAAGAATTGCGGCCCACGGCGGGGTTTGGTACCCACCGAGGGTCGGGCCGTGGGGCTCGGGGAGGGCGACGCCAGTGCCTCTGGGGACGGCGGGAGCAGTTTAATTCAAATTTTGTGGTTTCTCCTGCCGTGGAAAGGAAGGACCCTCATTGCTGTGCCCAGAAAGACGCTGCTGGCTGGCCTGGCGCTGCTCCCCGCTGCCGGGGGGACCCCCTCAATGCGGAAGGTGCCGCGCAGTGCCCCTCGCCGGAGATGTTCGGATTTTCCGTGGTGTTTCATAACGTTTTCTTTGGAGGCGCTGATTTTGAAGCGTGGGTCAGACAGGATGAGTCGGGTAAACGCGTGAGGCTGCGCGCACCCGGACTGCAGCAGCGGAGGAGATATTTCTGCGTACAAGGGGTACCTGCACACGCGGTGCCATCATCTCCCAACCACGGAGCGAGGAGTCTTTTCCCATTAGCAAATCCAGCTTCTCCTCCCCGTAACACCTTCAAAAATCCTTCTGAGAAGACTTATCTACAAGCTGAGCACTTTCCAAGCATTATGTCCCAAATTCAACCCCCCGTAACCTCAGGTGCTGACCCCAGGCTCCATCCTTGCCGGGCAGAGCGATGGACGCACCTCCCGGCCATGCCCACCAAAGATCCGAGGCGGAGAGGCTAGCGGGGGGATGCTTCTAAAGGAGACATCTTGCTTGGGGAATGAATCCCCCTTTGTGACGGCTAAATGGAAACGCAAAGTGTTATTCAATAGCGGTCCCAGGAGAACGGTCTTCCGAGGCTCTTTCATTTCTTTTGGCCGCGGCCCAGTATTGTCTCTTTGTCTCCCGCAGATTGTAGGATCTGGAGGGAAGGAAGCCGGTCGTCTTCGCCGGGCAGAAAGCACCGTGCAAACTTGTGAACCTGCGTGGAGAATTTGATGAGTCTAAATAATTATGTTTTATGAGTGCAAATTGGCTAATAAATCCAGCAGGGCAGAGTTTCCTTTTGTTCTTTTGGCCATTCATAAAATCCCCTGGCTGGGCGATTATCTCTAAAACCAACGGAGTTTATTCCGAAACGTTGAAATCCTTGTGATTTTGTACCAGATAACTTTCATGCCTTGGTAGGTGTTTTTTTTTTTCAAGCAGCGTTGCACAGTGCTTTGCAATGGTCGGAGGAACGTGGGATTTCCCTAGAATTCAGTTTAGCCTTCCCTGTGGGCAAGCCTCCAGTGAATGACTAAGGCCATGATCCTGCACCATCAAAGTCAGGAGGAGCGTGAACGAAGCCGGTAGGGACTTTCCAGCTGTCTTCGAGACCGTCGCCGTAACACGACGTCCCCCACCCTTCTCTCTTGAGCTGCTTTGCATCGCTTCTCCTGAAGCCCGAGAACTTTTCGTGGCTCCTTCATGTGGTTTCGTGTCGCAGGCTGGGAGGAGAAGGTGGATTCCTCAAAGCCATATTTAACCCAAAAGGGAGTTTTTTGGCCATGAGTGTGGACGTGACCTACAATCAGAAACACAATATTTTTCAGGTGAAATTGTGTTTGTTATGATTTTAACGAGATCCTTGGGATAACTACCTTCTGAAACAGTTGAAAAGTCAACCTGTGTAACTACAGTTACTTGGAAGCAGGTGGAAAGCCAGAGGTTTTCCTCCTGATAAGCGATGAACATTTGCAGATGGAAAACCAGGAGACCTTTCTGTGCACACAGGGCAGGCCAAAAGCTTTCTGGAAATCTGATGTAAGAAATACAAAAACCTATAAACAGGCAATAATACGGATCTGAAAACTGTCCAGACTGGACAGGTCAAGGCTCTGTTGGTCTCAAGTGTTTCTCCGTCACGTGCTTTCCCATCTGCCATAAATCTTTCCAGATTCTTCTCGTGTTGTCCAAGAACTGTTTCCCTTTTGCAGATATAAGTAAAGAGGGGGAAAAAAGGAAAGATAAAATTGCTGCCTTAACTTGAAATGTGAGGTGAGGGCCTTGGAAATAGGTTCTCTTCCCTCCAGCGTGAGTGTTTAGGAGAAAGGACAGCCCGAAGTGGGACATCTGTCCAGGAGACCTGGAGGAGTCACTTGAGCGTAGGGTTATTGCGCCTTACCGAGGGGTCCAAGCAGGCTGGGCAGCACTCTCTGATCTACATTAATTCCTAGAAGTCCATCTCTCTCTTACAGGCAGATCTAGTAAGCCCCTAAAGTAAGGTTGACCTTCCCTGAGCTCCGTGTGCGTTGATCCCTCGGCTTGCGCATCACGTTGGCTTGTGCAACATCAGGTTACTGTGGGTGCTGTCCACCCCCTCACGCCAAGTATGCTCAGTACGCAGAGAAAAATCTCAGTTTCCAGTGGAATCAGTAACGAATCTGCTCCTGCTTTCGTTTAGGCCATGATTGTACCCTCCGTGTCTTTCACAAGGAAAGGAACAAACATCATGTTCCAATCCCTGGTGCCTTTTCTTCTGAGTAATGCTATTGTCCAAACCTGCGCTCCCCATGGGTTAGAGGATTTCTTTCTCTTTCAGTATTGCTTTCCCACGAGGCATAATTGAAACCTCACCAAAATAAATTATTTTGAATGTACTTGTCTGTGGCTGCTGATGTTGGAACCTCTTCGAGCTTTTGTGCTCCGTTACAATTACCCGCTGGCTGGCGGTAGGGGCTGCTCAACCAGTGCTGGGGACGGCTTGTGGGCAAGCTTAGGCATGGGCAAACTGGGAATTGGCGCTGGCTTGAGTTCAGTAGTTTCATGTGATTTTATGGAGGTACCCAGTAGGACTAGGTCTTACCTGGGTGTTCTCTGGTCCTGCTGGAAGCGGCTTGTCCAGGTGGATTTAGGTGGGACCATGGTAGGACTTCCTCTTCCAAGTGCTGCCTTCCTCTCAGCCTCTTGTTGTCACCTTTATCAAAGGAACTGTGGTGTTAAATCAGCAAAATGAGCTTTTTAAAGAAAAGATCTCGGTAGGTTTGTAAGCTAACTGTGTGATTTCTCGCAAACTGAAGCACGACTGGTTTGTAGAAGGTGTCGGGTCAAAGGCTGTTCATTGTGGGTGCTGTCTGCAACAAAGACTAGGGAAGAGGAGCATCAGACTTAAAAGTTATAAGGATAGAAAGGGATAATAGAGCCTTTTAGAGCTGGGTTCAGCTTGTTCCTGAAAATATTCCCTCCTTCTGCCCCTAGAAAGCAAGAGCGGTTGCTCATGAGCCTGACCCTCAGCAGGTTTCAGGGCAGGAGTGCCCCAAACCCTACTTAGTGAACGCTTCTCGGCACCCTGCCATCCAGGGGACGCGATGCTCGTCGTGAAAGCCTGACTGTAACCCTGTGGCATAGCTGTCCCTTCTGTGTCCATCTGAACCTCCTCCACTGCAAGGAACATCTCACGCACCGGCTGTTGGCACCGCCTAGACCCAGGCCAGGCTCCTCCGGACGCCTGACTGTCTCCTGCTTTAAGACGCAGCAAGTTAACTCTAATTCCCCTAGCTCAGTTGGAGGTGAGAAATCCAGGATAATTGAGTTTAAATTTGTTGAAACAGGTTGCAAGATTTGCCAGCTAATGGTCCTGAGCCGTCTTTCCCTTTTCATCCTTTGGTGTGCGTGCACGCATGCTGATGGTGTTTGTTTTGGGTTTTTCTAATAGCGGTTGGCGCTTTGCAGAAGGCATGTCAGGCAGTTACACCTTGCAGCCTGGCTCCGGCCAGCTCCAACGTGTTGTCCCTGAGCACCACAGAAAGTCAACAACTTCTAGTAGAGAAGAGTCTTTCTCCTGCTGTACGTGTCCTTGGAGGAAAAAGAACTACAAGGATGATTAAAAGCTGCAGGGATGTAAGAATTCCCTAATTTGGGCTTTTAGCAAAGGGAAGGTTTAGTTCTTCATTAGATGTTTCCCACCAGCCCTCACAATTCTGGTGGATCCGATACTCTGATGATGTTGGCAGAGGAAAGTCCTTTTCAAGCCATCTTGGTGTCCTGTCTTGTCACTGGAAGTAAACATGGCAGAGGAGAAGAGGGGAAGGGATGTTTGGTTCTGGGACAGAATCACAGAACCATAGAACAGCCCAGCTTCAAAGGGACCTTGAAAGATCGTCTGGTCCCACCTTTTGTGGCAAAGGAAGCGTAGATGAGGTGATCTAGCAACCTGTCCAATCGCATCTGGAAAACCTCCAGCAATGGAGATTCTTCCACATCCACGGAGAAGTTCTTCCAGTGAACGGTAGTTCTTACTGTAAGAAATTTATTTCTTATGTTGAGATGAAACCTCTCCTGGTGCAACTTGGAGACATTACCCTCTGTCTTCTCCATGTGGCTCCTTGTGAAATGGGAGCCTTCATCCCCCTTCTAGCCACCCTTTAAGTACTGGAATACTGTGATGAGGTTCCCCTTGAGGCTTTGCTTCTCCAGGCAGAAGAGACCTAGACCTTGAGAGTCTTCAGGATGAGGTAGTTTCTCCTTTCACCGTCCGGTTACTGCATAGCCATGAGCTTCTTGCACCAGATTGCCTCTGGTGGTGGCTCAGTTGGGATTTCGGCCCCAAAAAGTCAGGATATGAACATGCAGAAGGGCTGGGGCATGGGGGGAGACCTGAACACAAGTGCAGAGGTGCTGACGACTCTTTTGACTTTAGCAGGACCAAAATGTACATCTCTTATGCAGCTGAATCCCTTTGGCAAGGACTGAAAAGACCAAAAGGTTTCCTTGCTGGGGTGCGGAAAGACGTGCTTTCCATTTGTGGCTGGACTGCTGGCTGCCCGCCTGCCTTGGAGCAGCTCTGCTTTTGGGACAGTTGCTCTTTGCTTTTAATTCAGACAACTTTTGCTTCCCGTTTCGGTGGATGGACCATCGTGTCCAGTGTCGTGGCAGTTCTGTCCTGGGAAGCTCTTCTCTCTGCTGAAAGGAGATGGTCACACTCCTCTTCTAGTAGACTTGTCCGTGAGCCCAGAGCGTTTGGTGTGTCTCAAGTTTCCTGCAGGCCAAAGCATTTGGATGCAAATCCCTGTTCGTGGGTGCTCAGAGTGGCAGTGCATCAGTTCGGAAGAGGGCAAAGAGACAAAAAGAAGAGTCAGATGTTGCGTGAAGTTGGGGAATTCAGGAATTTTCATCTGTCCTGCAATAACACTTGACCATCATCTCTTAGGCTTGAGGAGGACGGGAGAGGTCCTGGGGACCGAGAGGACCCTGTATCTAGAGTTATCCCTGCAACATCGTCCTGACTTCTCTGAGGCAGGAAAAGCGGGTTTTGCGTGGGTTTATTTTCATCTCAGAAAACATGAGGCTCCCTTTCCTGCCATCTTCTTTATCTCTAGCCACCGCGCGTCACCTCCCAGGTTGCGCAGAGCCCGCTGTGACGCTGCTGCAAGCGTGCAAACGCTGGCGCTTTCTTTGCTCTTGTCCTGGGGGGGCCGGCAGAGCTTGCAAACTGGTTTGGATTCACATTACGTTATTTCTGGCTTGGCTGAAAGAATTTCATCCAGATTCACGTCGTCTCGTGTCAGACAGAACGTGCTGTCCCGCCTCGCTTTGCATCTGGAGGGAGAAGCTTGCAAAGTCATCGCCATGGCCCCGTTTCTTTTGCCACCGGCGTGCGATTGTGTTGCAACCATCCTTTCCCTGGACTTGACATGCCCTTGCTTTGAAAAAAAATAACATTTTGAAGAGTTTGAGATGGTGGTATTGCAAGGGGAGCGAGAAGGAAGTGTTTTTTGAGGTGGAACTGGGGGAAATGGGGCGAAAGTGCTTCTTGGCCCCTGCCAAGGGGAGCCTGGAACAGGGCTGGGAACTGGTTCCCAGTTTCATTCTTTCCAGGGTTGCCCTCTCTCAAATCACCATTTCAGTAAGAGTGTAGGCGACCCGCTCCACTTTTGCAGCAAAGACGCTTCTCGTGCGGCGGGAGGCTGCAGGTTCACGGCCCCGCTCTGCGCACGCGGCGCGTCTGCGGCCTTCTCAGCTCATTCCGCTTTCATATCGCTGTGGTAAAAGCGCCTCTTCCCCCCCTCCCCGCCCCCTCTTTTCCTTTCCCCTCAGTGTATGTGCTGCCAAGTTTGATTTATAGCCTTGAAAAGGAGATGCTGGTTTGAAGAATTAATAGTATTTGCATATTTTATTTGGAATCTCCCCCGGCAGGCCCGCCGCAGCCCAGCGCCGCTGCGCAAGCAGGTTTTTCTTTTCCTTTTTTTTATTTTTTTTTCCCTCTGTCGTTCAGATTTAGCAGCAGAGGTGAAAAGTTTAAACAGTAAAACCAATAAAACCACATTTATGTGACAGATAAATCGTTTCGAGACGGCTTGCCCTGAGCCGCCAGGCTTCCTCCTGCAAGACCTCTCTCCTCCGGAGCACGACCCGCGGCAGAGCCCCGCGAGCGCCGGCGATGCCCTGCGCCGCGCGGCAGCCGAGGCCAAAGGTGCCGGCCCCGGCTATCCGCAGACCTGCCTCGCCGACAAGATGGATGTGGGCAAACAGCTGTAAAATACACAAGCTATCCGTCACTGTCGTGAGCTGGCCGGGGGGAGTCCGGCTCTCCCTGCGCTCGGGGAAGGTCCAGCCCGGAGTGGGGCCGCATTTAGATTGGGGCTTCCTTAGAATCGTAGAATATTTAAGGTTGGAAAAGATCCTTCAGATCATAAAGTCCAACCATTAACCCAACACTGCCAAGTCCACCGCTGATCCATGTCCCTAAGCGCCACGTCTACGTGTCTTCTAAATCCCTCCAGGGATGGTGACTCCACCACTTGTTCCAGTGCTTGACCACTCTTTTGGTAAAGAAGACCTCCAAGATCATCAAGTCCAACCGTCAACCCAACACCACCATGCCCACTAAACCATGGCCTGAAGTTCCACATCTGCATGTTCTTTGGACACCTCTGGGGATGGTGACTCCACCACTGCCCTGGGCAGCCTGCTCCAGCGCCTGACCACTCTGTCAGTAAAGATTTGTTTCCTAATATCCAACCTATTTCTTCCTTATGTCCAATCTAAACCTATCCTTTCAGTTTAAAACCATTGCCCCTTGTCCTGTCACTACACAAGAAGTGAAAAGCCTCTCTCCATCTTTCTTATAAGCACCTGGAAGGCCACAATAAGTTCTCGCCAGAGCCTCCTCATCTCCCGGCTGAACAGCCCCAGCTCTCCCAGCCCGGCCTCACAGCAGAGCTGCTCCAGCCCTCTCAGCATCTGCGTGGCCTCCTCTGGACCCTCTCCAACAGCTCCATGTTAAAACAGGTCCATAGAATAACTTGCCCTGACCATCCATTCAGGCCGATGCCAGCACAAGGAAGATGTGGTGGTGCACCTTCCACGCCGGCAAAGCCCAGCAGCCTGGCAGCCGCACGTGGGAAAGCTGCGTTCCTTCAACCTGGTTGAGTTGAACCGAGCTGTGGTGGAGTTGACGCAAAGCTGTGGGACAGGGATGGCCGTCGGGCCAAGGGCTGTGTACCAAACCTCTGCTGTCCCTTCCAGACTCCTGCTTGTAACACATCCCCACACTTCTTATTTTATCTTCTCCTAATCCACTTCTAATCTTTGCTGTTTCATTTTCATTCTTTTTTCCCTTTCTCCTGGGCTTTATTTGCACTACCTGGCCCCTCGATGGGCCGGCCGTGCGTTTTCTCTGGCGATAACTCGTGCTGCTCTGTTCGTGGTTTGCCAGAGGCACGTTCAGCCCTCCGCGGGGCCACCAGCAAGAGGACTCGGGTGCGCTGGGGGGGATCCGATTTAGCCTGTACAACCACGCAGCTTCCCGCAGCAGCCGGCGACCCCGACAGAAGAGTTTTGGCCCCGCTGTGCCGTATGAAAAGAGCCTGTGAAATCATCGTTAAGGTTGTCTCTTGAAGGTGCCCTTTGGGGAAAAAAAAAAAAAAAAACCTCCTGCCGATGATGTTCAACTCGGGTTTGTAGTTAACACAATGGGCCCGCCGTACAAAGCCGCGCGGGACCGCGGGCTGGAAAAGCCCTCTTAGGTCCCGTCTAATCCGTCCCCCCCGCCAGCCCGGGGGATTGTTCCCAACGGCTTGTTTTCTTTGCCCTGACCTACATAGTCAAAAAGAATCTTGTTGCACATTTTTGTTTTGAACCTTGAGGTCTCGGAGGAGCCAAATCCCCTTCTTGGCGGGGCGGGATGTGTTGTTAAACAGTGCCGGAGTCTCCAGGAAAACCATGGAGACGCGGAGACAATGAGCCCTCTATGGTCCTCGCTTGGCCGCGGGATGGTCCTTCTTCTCCAGGCTTCGGTGGTGGGCGCCGGGACGCGCAGACGCGAGCGATGAAGACGTCCGTGCGCTTGGCAGCCTGTCCCGCAATAGAGCGGTCACAGCGGCTTTCCAGGGCAGAAGGTTGGGGGGGAGAACTAAGCTGCTCTTAATTAACCTGTTTCAGATAATGGAGATGAAGGCCGCATCTCAGCCGTCCTCAGCCGTGCTCTCGTGGGTGGGTGGAGAGGCAAGTCCTCTTAGGGGCGAGGAGATCCTTGTGTGGGAAAGATGTGGGAGCTCCTGTCTGGCTTTTAAGGGAAATAAGGATGCAGAACGTGGGGTGGAAGAAGGCACGTAGGAAACCTGGGCTGTGGTTTGCTCATCCCTCACCCAAATCGCTTGGGAGGGATGGGGCACCGAAGGGGTCCTTTGTGGAGCTGGAGGGCTTCAGGTGCAAATTTTGGGGATCTGAAGCAAAGACTCTCACAGATGACTTGAGCTAATCCGCTTTTTCCTTCCCCCGCTGCCGGGGGCTGGCGGTTTCTCTTACAAATGTTTGGAAACCACCTGGGACTCCCAGTCTGCTCCGGTAGCTGCGTTCACCCAGGATAAACCCCTGAGCTGCTGGATGGGTCCCACACCTCCCCGGGGAGCTCCCGTCATTAGAGTGGTTCCAAAGCGCTCAGAAGATGTTGAGATGGAGCAAGCGTGATGAGGAAACCTTGTGGTGTGGTTCAAACGATGCCGGGGGTTGTTTGGGGACAGAAGTCCCTGTACCGCTGATTCCCCCCAAAAATAGAGATAGCGTCACAGGAGTGTACCGTGGCTACGTGAATATAAGTTCATAAATTAATAATGTTCTTAAATTAATAGTGACATATAAATAGCTTAATAATTAAATATTAGCAGAATGATATGAAATAAATTAACAAAGACTGCAAACCATTTTTTGTGGTTAGCACCACCTGCCCAGGATCTTTGCCAGCTTTCAGATAAACCACCTGCTCGCTCGCCGACTTTTTCCAATCTTCTCTTTGTTTTATTTTTTCTCTCCCGTGGCTGCTGCAGCTCTTGGATCTCTTCATCCAGTGGGACTGGTCGACGTATTTGGCTGACTACGGGCAACCCACGTGCAAGTATCTGCGCGTGAACCCGACGACAGCGCTCATCCTGCTGGAGAAGTGAGTGTGGGTGCGGATCCCCGGGATAGTTTTCACCCCCGCCTGGCTTCGGGCGAGCGCGTGTTTTAGCAGCTCGTTCCATCGTGGGCGGTGCTGGGAAGGAGCGGTCTGGGGAGCAGAAGGCTGCTCGTGATCCGGTGAGCAAAGATTTCAGCGCCAGGTGGACGGTGGGAGCTCAAATAGAAAAATCCCGTTTTATCCCACTAACCTGAATTCTAAATTTCCAAATTTCTAAATTCTAAAATTCAACATGTGCTGACTTGGCTGAGGGTCTGTCTTCTGCTTCACTCTCAAGCAGGATTTGCCTTGTCTCACAGCAGAATTCCACTGTAAAGGTGTATCTCAAGCCCCCAGAATAATTTAAAATTTACTAGCCTGCAGGCATGTGTAATGGTCAGGCTGTTGGACTCGATGATCATTGTAGGAGCCTTCCAACTGAAAATCTTCTCTTCCCTTCTTCTCCTCCTTCTTCTCCTTCTCCTTCTCCTTCTCCTTCTCCTTCTCCTTCTCCTTCTCCTTCTCCTTCTCCTTCTCCTTCTCCTTCTCCTTCTCCTTCTCCTTCTCCTTCTCCTTCTCCTTCTCCTTCTCCTTCTCCTTCTCCTTCTCCTTCTCCTTCTCCTTCTCCTCGGTTGGATCCCCGGAGAGGATCAAGTGCTACAAGCCCAGCTATGGGGCAGGGACAGTGTCTTTAGGTGGCTGTGTGCTCCAGGGCTTGCCCTAAGCAAGGCTCTTTGAAGTCCGTAGTTGAAAGAACCGAGGAGCAGTGCCAGGATGCACCGAGTGAGTGCCGCGTGGCCTCTGCGGGGCATTGGGAACCCTCCTGAGCGTTCTGCCAGTCCTACAAACCAACAGCAAGGAGGGAAGGCCTGTGAGTTTGCCGCAGACCCGAAGAGTGGGGTTTGCTTCACTTGTAACCCCTCTAGCACATGGGAGGGAAGTGCCACCATCCTGCTCGTGGTAGGAGGTGGCCCAGATGACCCTTTCTTTGGTAGACCTCCAGGCTTTCACTGGGAGGGTCAGCCCTGCTCCTGCCCTTTTGCTACCGTCAGACCTCACAGCTGGTCTTCCAGCTGATCTGACAGAGAAGTAATAATGACGCCAAAACGATAAATAATAAAAAATTTTTATAGTGAGGGTTGTAGAGCACTGGCCCAGGTTGCCCAGAGAGGCGGTGGATGCCCCATCCCTGGAAACATTCCAGGCCAGGTTGGCCGGGGCTCTGAGCAACCTGATGTGGTTGGAGATGTCCCTGCTCCTGGCAGGAGGGGTTGGACTGGATGGCTTTGAAAGGTCCCTTCCAACCCAAACCAATCTGTGATTTTATGATTCTGTCTCCCACACCTTCGTGGCGTAGCATCACCGGGATGCTCAAGCAGGCCCTGCCCTCTCCCTGCTGGGGCTTCAGGCCCTTTGGGGAATCTCCATGCCTCACCCACCCGCTCCAGCTCCCCCGAGGCTCTGCGTTGACCTGGCCGTAGCTTCAGGCACGTCCGCTCCCCTCCGCGCTCCGAGCCCACCTCCCAGCAACCTCTCCGTAGGCAGGCGACGTGAAATCCTGATCCGCCGGTTTGTTTTGTAACCTGTTTTCCCCGTTATCTCTTTTCCTAATCACCCATCTCTCCTAGGATATCGCGAGTGTAAGTATGCTGCTTGCTTGGGCTTTTACCCTCACCTCGCGGTGACTTTATTGTTTGATTTAAATGGAGCACTAAATGATCTAAATGCAAGCTGTCTTTGGAACGGTTCCCTCCGGTAACTTTATCGTCTCAAATGCACTAATTAGAGCTAAAAGAGGAGCTTTTACTCTCTTGCTTTTTTCCCCTTATAGATTAATTTAAACAAAGCTTGGCTCTGTTGAGGGTGGTGTTTGTTTACAGGGGTGGGGACGGCACTGAGCTCTCTCTTTCCCTTCCTCTTACGTTTGGATTCTTGGGACCACGTTACAAAAAACGGGCTCGGTTGTCCCAGGGCTCTTGCGGGCACAGGCTTAAAGAAATAAAAGTATGGCTCCTCCGAAGAGCTGCCGAGCCGCTCGAAAGCCCTGCCTCCCTCTTTCGAAGCTGAAATTCTCGGTGTCTGGACACACCGCTTGGTCAGGCCCTGGGTGCTTCCCGTAGCCGAACGCTGGAAAAGGAGCAGGTTGGCGTTGCTGGACGTCTTTGACTCAGCTCACTGTCCGTCCACGGAGCTGCGACGGCAGGACCGGATCAGCATGGTCTCCTTGGGCAAGCTCAGCCGCTCCCCATGCTGCGCAACCCAAATTCTGCAGGATTTTGTGTCCTGTAGGCAACTGAACTCATTAACAACACTCTAATAGCTTAGTGCCTCTACCTTCACACGATGTCTGGAGATACCAGCAGCTCCCGTCCCTCTCAGTCTCTTGTCCCCGCTTCACCAGATCCACCTCCGTGGGGTTGTTACGGGGTCAGGGCTCTGACTCCTTTTCCATCCTGATCTGGGAGCTTTACCCACGCAGCTCCTTTCTCATCACTCAAACGAACGCAAAGGTTTTCTTGCACTAACACGCGTTCCTCCAAAAACATTTGGTGGAGCTGAACAGGTCCCACAGAGATGGCTCCGAGGACGCCCGGGATGAGATTGCTCTGAGGGCAGAGGATTGCTCTGAGGATTAAACTCTTCAGCAGGGCCTGGTGTGACAGGAGGAGGGGTAATGGTTTCAAAACAGAGGGAGACAGATTTAGATTAGATATTAGGAAAATTTTTTTTAGTCTAAGGGTGGTGGGACACTGGCCCAGAGAGGTGGTGGATGCCCCATCCCTGGAAACATTCCAGGCCAGGTTGGCCGGGGCTCTGAGCAACCTGATCTGGTTGGAGATGTCCCTGCTCCTGGCAGGGGGGTTGGACTGGGTGGCCTTTGAAGGTCCCTTCCAACCCAAACCATTCTATGAGTCTATGATTCTGTGATGCTCTGCTGTAAATTCCCCACGTGCTGCCCGGGGCCGGCTGCAGCAGGCAGGGATGGAGCGGGGTGAGTGCAGCGCTGGGTGGATGACCCTGCGTAGCCTGCAAAATAGGAAGAGAGCTCTCAGCCCTCCTGGGAAAGCACTTTGAGACCCACTGGAGCCATACGGCGCTGGCAGAGGTGTCCCGCGGGAGGAGGGTTGTTTCCAAAATTCACAAGACAGGGACACCTCTAACCCGTGCGCCTCGAAAAAGCCGCTTCCCGTCGGCGCGATCGCTCGCTGGTTCTTGCAGCGGAGCAGCTGGCTACCTGCTTTGGTTGGAAAAAATAGAGAAAAAAAAAATACTGATTTTGCTGAATGAAAGTGCTCCAAGCTATCTTGTTACTGTTGGGAAAGCAGCTCGGTTGTAATCCCGTGTCTTTGGGCACTTATAACTTCAGCGAATTAGCCTTTGGGATAAAGTTGTTATCCTTGTTTCCAGTTCCAAGCTGAATGTTTTTGGGAACATTTCAGATTCCCTTTGGCTCTTTTTAGGAAGCGTGAAAAACCTTAGGGTTTTTGTTTTTTTTTTTGAATCGGTTAAATAAGTTTCAAGAGGTTTGATTTGCGCTGCGTTGACTCAGAAACCCCCCTCCCGGTTTGATGAGGTGCCAGCTTCCCAGGAACTCTCAGCGCTGTGTCCCAGGCACTTTAAGGCCTCGTTGAGGTCCCCGAAGCCGAAACCAGGCTTATGTGACTCATCCAAAGCCACCAGCCTCTGCCAGATCTGATTTACCAAGAAAGTCATTTACAAATTGGGGGATTACGAAAGAGCGGTGCCGGCTGAGAACCGGTGGTTGGACGTTGGGGCTGATGCCATCAGGAGCTGTTGGAGGGTTGGTTGACCCTTGTGGGGTGGTTTCCCTTCCCAGCACATCCCCTGCCTGCGTAAAGCTCACGCTTGGACCACGCAATGAGACCTGGCTTCCCTCCCCAAAAAAATACGCGTCGGTGAATGCGAGCGTGCATGCAGCCCCGGCTTTGCACGGCGGAGAGGGACGGAGCTGCACCGGCTTCACCTTCAGGTCCCACCCCACCACCCGCTCTTCTCGTCTCCGGCTTTTTGGAAACCTCCTGGAGACCGTGTGCTGTTTCATGTGTTAAATGAAATTTTTAAAAAACACAAATCTCAAGAAGATGTTTAAATGGGGGAAACCAGTGCTGGGTTCCCTGCTTTGATATAAATTCTATTATATAATTTTGTTTAATATTTTAAGTGCACAACTCCGATCCTTTCCGGCTGCCGCGCGAGGTGCATCTCGTGGCCGCATGCGACGCGCCGTTTCAAACAGGAAGCCTTAACGCTGTGAATTCGACGCTAATTTTTAAATTTCCTCCTAACATTACGGCGTTGTGTTTGCCAGTTCGGGAGGTGACACGGGGACGCAGCCAAAGCTGTTGAAAGGGGACATCGAGGGGCTTGAGGGTTTTGTGCGTTTTGACGTTAGGGACAGACCCCACGGTGACATCGATTGGGATTTGTGGGGTTTAAAGTGAAAATTAAAACTGTGTAAAGCCTGCACCTGGCTCAGTATCCCTGTCTTGACGCAAATCCGTGATAAAAACTGCGGTAGAGCCTTGAGGTGCAGTCACCCCCTCTCTCAGAGCCCGAATACGCGCGCTTTCCACGCGACTCCCTCGCAGGGCTCGGGTGCGGCCGTGAGCGGCGATACCTGTGCCATAACCTGTTTCTGCTCTGCGCAGGATGAGAGACACGAGTAGAAAAAACAACGTTTTTGCCCAGTTTCGGAAAAACGAGAGGGACAAGCAGAAGCTGATAGACGCCGTGGCCAAGCAGCTCCGCGGCCTGATCAACAGCCATCACGCATGAGGGACTCGGGGACCTCCCGCCCGCGCCGCTCCCCGCGCCGCAGCCTTCCGCACGCCCGGACTTGGGATTCTTGTTCAAAGAGAATATATATGTATTTTTTTATTCACCTGTATAGCATTCATGAAACCCACCCTGATGAGAAAATGTTCCTTGTTAAACAATCCCGGGGAAGACAGGCGGCACTGCTCGTGGAGGCGGTCTCCGGTATAAACTCCTATTTTCAGGGGTTTGTAAAGTGACGGTAAATCCTGAAGCTTGACACAGAAGTTCACGCCCAGACTATTGTTTGTTTTTTTTTTTTTAATCTAAGCCAAATTGAAAGAATCGGTCTGACTTCCTTGTGTTAGCTGTGAAAACAAAACGTACGGGGAGGAGCCGTGCTTTCAGGTTCTTTCAGGCTCCGGTAAAAGGCGCGCACGTTTAGAGAGGGGGTCACCCCTTAGCGTGTCTTGCCGACTTCCACACTGAATTTCGGTAGGAAAAGAGGCAAACTCATTTCCCAACTCCTCTCCTTTTTTTTCCTGGAAGGGCTGCTGCCACCGTAGGCTGCCGATCGCCAGAGCTGCGATCCTTTCCGGCGCATCTGTAACCGGCGTCGCCGCGCCCTGAGCTCCACCTCTGCGACCTGAATGTAGAAGGGCGTTGGGAGCTGTCACGTTCGTTAGATTTGGAAAGAGTCTGGCAGGGTGTCCTGTGGCGGGATGCTGCTGCTGGCGTCCGACGCGGTTGGGTGGCAGGAGAGGAGGGATGCTCAGCAGGGACGGCGCAAAGGCTCTCCCGGTGTCCAGGGCACTCCGTTCAGGGTTGGTTTTTTTACTTTTCCTCTCCTTGCACCTCTTTTCCATGTTGGTGTCCTGCCTTCGCGACGGGGTAGCGTCCCGCGAGCGCCCTTGGCCTGTGCCGTGCCGGGCTAACGAGGAGGAAACCCGGGCGGCCCAGGAGCGGAGGCAGCGGGAGATGCCCCGTGGGGCAGCATCGCTGAGCAACCCCCCGGCCCAGAAGTGCCTACGGACAAAATTCCCCTCTCTGCTCTGAAGGCTGGACATCCTCTGCTCACATCCAGGCAGCTCTGGAGGGCGGTAACGCTACCAAGAGGGCTTGAACCCCAGGGTTCAGGTTAGGAGAGAGGGGACTTTCGCCCTTTATCTTCTCTTTCCCGTTTGACGCCGGTGACTGCAGGTGAAAGCTTGTGCAGCCCGTTCCCCCACCTCCCAAACCCTGCTGTGAAAGGGAATTTGCATCTTCCTGCTGGATCCTGCAGCCCTGCAAGTGCTGCTTCAGCAGGGCCGCCAGCCGGGCCCGATTCCTACCCTCGTTTGAAGGCGGTGGGTGCTGAGCCCCCAGACCGGTTCTGGAAGCGGAGGGGTGCTCCGCTGACCCGCCGAGCGAGGTTCCTTCTCCTTCCCCTCTCAGAGCTCGACTTCTTCGGCCCTCACCGCGCAGCGTCGGCAGAAGGGCAGCAGCACTTTCAGTCCCTGACCCTCGTGCACTTTTTCCTCTGTGCTTTTTTTGCCTGGAGAACTCTTCTGACGCGGAAGCTCTGGATGCACAAAGGGGGATGGTGCTTTATCTCCCCTCCTTGGCCCTCAGCAATACTCGTTTTGTTTTTCAGAAGGGTACATGTTGCTTAACCCTGAAAGTGAGTAGGCATGTTGTCAGCAGCGACCTTCTGGGGCTGTCGTCCCGTCCCAGCGGTCTCCAGCCGCGAGGACCAGTGGATTCTTGGAATTAATAAGAGAAAAGAACCCAACTTGGCTTTATGGTTTTGGAGGGGGATCAGAGGGTGCTTCTTTCTTAACGCCTCTTTGAAGCGCTTGTAAGAAGGATGGAGGAAAAACGAAGCAGCTGAATGAAAATTGGTGTTAGAAAGGGATCATCTTCGTAGATACATCTACATACGACCGAGCAAAGGCTTTCAGAGGGACAGGTGACAGTGAACTCAGCCCTCCAGCCGCAGGACCACGGGGCGCTTTTATTCCTCCTCCCCATCCCTCGGCAGTGCCACCGCGGGAGAGACGCGGGGACAGGAGCGTGAAGGGAGTGGCAAAAGCAGGTGGGATCGGCCGGTCCAAGCATCAGACCTGAGCTGCTACACCGAGGATGGAGATGGAAACAGGAAAAACCCAGCTGGTGACGGTAACCGGGGAAGCTTCAATCTGCAGGGCACTTCAGTTAAGGGCCATTAAACAGTAACAAGCACTTTAAAATCCTTCAGAACCGAGCTGCTACAGATGCTGGCAGCGGCGTCACCGAGCATCAGCGAGCATGACCGATAAGGCGCTCTGGCATTTCCAGTTTTTATTAGCGGGAGGATAGACTGTCAAACCCAATTTTTAATCGCTTTTGTCAGCCGCTGGCTTTGCTGCCAGGCAGGGCAGCGCTTTGCAGCCGGGATGGATTTCCTCTCCTCCGTGCTAGGTGCGGGATGAAGGGAAAGGAGGAGCGGGCAGCGTCACCTCCGGTCCCCGAGACGCGGGGAAGGGGCTTCGTGCTGTCGGTGCGAGCGGAAAAAAGTCATCCGGCTCCCAGCACCGCCTCAAAACTCCATTTTTTTGCCCCTACATTGCGTTGAGCAAGGGGTGCCTGCATAAAAACCCCAAAGCAGCTGGGTCTTGGGGCGAGAACCTTCTGTCAGATGCTCCGGCCGGCTCCCAGCCTTCCCAGTCCCACATCTGGGCTCTGTTTCCCGTCTCCACCAAGTTTGAGTTAAAAGAGGAGCCGCTCGGCGCTGCCGTGCCTGCCCGGGCTGGATTTCCTCGCTCCTTTAAGGAGAAGCTGGGATGGGGATCCTGCAAACCGGCTTCTGGCGCTCAGGACTCGCTGCTGGGAAAGTCAAACTCGGCCAAGGGAGAGATGCAGCGAGTTTCTGATTTCGGGAGGTCAAGCGCCTAACCGCAAGTCACAGACCGGGATGAAAACCAGCATTTTTGGTGCTCTGGTCCTAATTAACTTTTTGTTCCGAGAGATGCAGTTCCATCCCTTCAAAATAAAATTAATCTTTTAAACAGATTGCTCAAAAAGCCCTGGAAGACGTTTCCAATCCCCTCTTAATCTCTTACTAACGACCGGTATCCTCCGATCCGGCTGGTGTTGCTTACGAGGGAAAGGTGGTGGTTATAAATTCACCAGGGAGGGGTGGGAAACCGGGGAGAACCCGCTGGGATCGAAGATTTGCAACCCCCAAACCAAATAATGCTGCTATTAACACCTCCGTGTACATACATTGACTCTTCCTTAGGTTTGGGGGTTTTTTTGAGCGGTGGCTGTAGAAAAGATGAGGTTATCCCCCCCCGGTTTTCCCCGACCCGGCCAACGTATTTCAGCATCAGTGGGGAAAAAAAAGAAGAAAAAAGGCAAGTTTGGCTTCCTGAGAAGCGTCTGCACATCTTGTCTTTGTAATCTTCGGGGGTTGTGCAGGCAGCCAAGGGGTTGGGAATCATTTTATAGAAGGTTTAATGCGCTAACTCGCAGCCCGGACCGTTAGACATCAGCGCGTGTCTGGGAGAGAGGAGGAGATTTTTCTGGTTTTCGTTTTTTGTTTTTTTTTTTTTTTTTTAATATTCCTAGAGCTGGAGTTCACGTCAGATGCTCTTAGCGATTTTGCACTTTGTTCTACATCCAACCGCAACTCCACGCTCGGATGGGGATGGGGGAGAAGCTGGCCGCTGCTGCGTCCGGGGGGCTGCTTCGGTTCGGTTTTCTTAAAAACCGGCTGCCTTCGTGCCGCTCCGCGGAGGGTGTTTGGGGCAGAAGGCCGTGGGCGTTGCGTGCTGGCCCCCAAAATGTTCGCAAGATGCCGGGAGGCGGCGCGGAAGGCGGAGGCTGAGGTGGGGCCGGGGCCGCTGCGCTGGCATCGCCGGCTCCCGGCACGTCCCGCGCTGAGGCTGGTTTTAGGGTGAAATCTTTCACCCCCCGAGGTGGCGGCGAGGGGATGGGGCAGGTGAGGGAGGTTTGCGTAGGCGTCCCTCCAGCATCCCTCCAAACCGGGATTCAGACCCCGGGCGGAGAAATCTTCCCCCTTGGCTCTTTCCTACCTCTCCGCCGCGCCTCAGTTTGGCTTTTCCCTTCCATTTTGGGTGGGCTGGGGTGCTTTTTTGGCCCGTGGAGTGGTTTGGAGCACCGACCCACCTCCCACGCCCCGCCCGGCTGCGTCTCCCGCCCCGGATGCCGCGGGGCTGCTGGGGTCTCTCCGCTGGTTCTGTGGTACCTGGGGACCCCGCGTCTGCCCCAAAACCTCCGCGGGCAGCTCGGGGTCGGGCTTCTGGCACCCAGTTTGCACCCAGTTGCTTTCCGCCTCGGCTCATCCCTCCGATTTTATTTTGACACCCGCGCCCCCGTCCCCATCCCTCCCTGTCCGCTGGCTGCTTCCGTTGCCTTTTCTCATTATTTTGGGGGGAGAAGGACGTGATTTTGTAAACTAATGTGGTGAAAACAGCTTTTTTTGCACAAGTCGTTGCACAATAAGGGGAAAATTTAGTAAATTAGGTTTAACTTTAAAGGGAATTTTTTTTTTTTTTCCTTAAAACTCACTAGCAGAGCTACTGATGAAAAAAAGAGATGGACTGACGAAGACATGGACTGCATGGTTTACAGGTTAAATCGCGTTAGAAATTAGCATGTTGATTTTCACTGTACATTTATCCTGTTGTAACTTCTATTAAACAATACAGCATCTACCGGTTTAAATAAGCCCGGGCTCGCTGTGGCTGTGTGCATCGCCTTCGCCTCGCCGGGGGGAAAAAAAAGAAAAAAAAAATCCTAAATCCCATAAAAGGTGAAATTCAACATCCCTTTTGTACAACCGGGAAGGATTTGCTGCTGAAACACGGGGATGTAGGGATTGTCCCGGGGTGGGGGGGAACGACCCGTTAACGAGCGCTGGCACCCCCGCCCCGTGCTGGGAGCTAAAGCCAAGCTTTGACTAATTCGGGGTTGGTTTAACTGGTTTCTACCGTAAACCCAAGCCTGGAGATGAAGGAGTGGCTGCCCTGCTCTCGTTGGTGACACCCAGGTTTGCAGATGGGGAAAGCGATCCCGAGTGAAGGCTTTGGGGGGCAGAGCAGCGATGATGGGCAGGTGGTGGTCGAGCTTCCCTCGGCTTTCCGTGGGAAATCTTTCTGCCCGCTCACATTGCCTATTTTCTTTCATGGTTTGCAATTTGATGATTATGTTAGCCTTTTTTTTTTTTTTCCAGGGTATTAGATTCCCCAAATACCTCCCGGCCCCGGCACCGCGTGTGCGGTAGACGTGGGTTTCTGTGAAATGCTTGGCTTGGTAGCGCACGGCGCGTTGGTTGGGAAATCGGAGTGGTACGAAACCAACGTGGCAAAGGCGAATTAAAAACCGTCCGGCTGGGAAATCTCAGCACGTCAATCCATGGGGCCGGGCGACGCTGAGCACACCAGGCTGGGAGGGGGACCTGGGGGTCCTGCCCCCCGGGTAGGGGCGATGGTGGGAGGGCTCAGGTGAAGGGCGTGGGAGTGAAGGATCTGGGGTGCGTTCATGGGCTGGGGGGGTCCCTCCTGGAAAGCAGCCGCTGTGTGAAAGGAGCCTGGATGGATGGTGTTCCATGAATCCCTCTAAAACCCTTTTTTAAGCCGTTTGTCCCTTTTGGTTTCCATCGCGGCCTGGGGCAGGGAGGCCCACGTGTTAATTCGGTGGGGTGGGGAGGAGAAGTGCTCCTCGGTGTTTGTCCCAGACTAAACCTCTGCCGGGGGCACTTGCGTGCGCACGTGGGGCAGACGAGGGTGAAAGGCAGGTGGGAACCTCCCGAATGGAATCTGTCCTCCTCCGAATAATCTCAGGTGCTCTCTGGTAAAGGCAGTCATGAACAAAAGGGGAAGCGCCACCTCCTCTGACAGCAGGTCCAGGTGGGACCCCAAAAACGCAGGAAGCCCCCCAGCCCACCCTGGGACCTGGCACCACGGATTGGCCTGACGTCTCCTCCCGTGGGGCAGCTCCGTGCAAAGCGCCTGGGTTCAGGGCTCGAACGTTGGTCCCCGTCCCCTTGGCCCGGTGTATTTTGGGTGCTGCGCCGTGCTATGGGCAGATGGGATGCTCCAGGCTCAGGACTGAGCTACCGGGGATGCCCAGCCCCGGGCGGGAGAGCCAGAGACGCTCTGCAGCACCCAAAGGGCCAAGATGTGGTCCGGCACCATGGGGCCCTGGTGGGAGATGGTGGGCAGAGATCTCCTTGGATCTTCCTGGCCAGGAGAGCAGGAGATGTTCTGCAGCACGTGCCAGGCTGAGATGTGGTCAGGACTTCTTGTGACCACCCCCAGGCCATGCAGGGGGCTGCCAGAGCAGCGAGCCCCTTGCACCAACCCGGGGACACGTTGGAAGCCCAGCAGTGGAGGATGGTGCCGGGTGTAGCCCCATTCACCCGAGGAGTAGTCCCTGGAGCAAACCCTCCCCAGGAACATGCCCAGACGTCTCTGGAGAAGAGCAAGTTGGGACGGTGCAGCCGAGGGGGCGAGCCACAGCCCCGCACCTCCGCTCACACCCTGGCCTGATGCCGGGAGCATGCCCTGCGCCCTTGGGTTGCTCCTTTGGGTTGTCCATGCCTTGCTTTTCTCATCTTTAAAGTGACAGTTTCTCATTTTGGCATCTTCTCTGGGGGTGCTGAGTTTCTGCCCCGGGATTTTACATCTCCGTGCGGTGGCTCGCGGCCTTGCGCTTCCGGCATGGATTGGGTGGAGGCCAAGCGGCAAGTCTGGCTGGGTTGTCACCGTGAGTATTGCTTTGTGGGGTCTGCAGGACACCACAAGGAAGAAGCTCCAGCACAACTTTAATATGCGCAGACCTAGAGATGCTCCTGCCCTCTGCAGCGGGGCAGGACCTCTGGAGGTCCCAAGACCAACCTCCTACTCTGGATCAGGATGGCTTTGGCCAAACTTCCAAGGGTAGACATCCCCCACCTCTCTGGCGGCCTGTCCCAGGGCTGCACCACCCTCCCAGCGAAGGCTTTTTTGCTGCCCAACCTGAACACAGCTCCCAGAGCACGGTTTGCTGTGCTTGCAAGGACGGTAGCTGTGGGCGTGTCTTCGACCTGGTTGTCACCGTCACCGCTCGGTCTGGTCCAACAGAGCTGACACTCTGCCACTCGGTTCCCACTCTGCAGCTGCTTTCTTGGGTGACACCATTGAACCGAGCACGCAGACTGGTGACTGTCCTGTGTGTGGGACACCGTGGTGTAGGCATCTTCCAGTCCCAAGCCCTTATCCTGTCCCGTGGCAGCTCCGTTCCTGGGGCTGCTCAAGCTGGCTTCCTTAAGGAGGAGAATCCCATGGGCTGGAGACAGGCTCATCTGACAACTTTGCTTTCCTGCAGCATCAGCCAATCTCATCAAGGAAGGAGGTTAAGAGGTAAATTGAGGTGAAGGCAAGAAGGGACAGAGACAGGAGGAAATAAATGCTCAGGAATATCTGTTGAGAAGCATTTGTCTTGCCTACCTCGAAGAAAATAAGGAGGAAAAAACCTCCCTGCTTGTGGTTGCTTGTGGGTTTGGGATTCAACTCTTGGGAAAACAGCTACGGCAAACGCAAGAAGAAAGAAAACCTTGTTGGGTGATCGCTGAACTCTGAGTTCGGGTGGTGGCTGCAGGCAGGAGACGGCAGAGGAGCCAAAACCTTCCCAGCCAACCCCCAAATTGGTTGAGCACCAGATAGTGGTGGCCCGGACACCCCCTTCTCTTCATTGGCTCCAAAGGTTGATGGGGTCAGACGGAGGTCCCTGCACGCCGGCATGGGAAAACCGCCCGAAACACCGGAGCTTGTGTCAGACCTTAAGGCTTCTGTTTGGGAGTCTGCTTCTTGGAGGTGTCGGAGGATCTCCTGAGGTCCTGTGGTGTTACGCTGATGTCAGTCGTGTTTAAATCCCCCCTTTGAGTCCCGTGTCTCGCCAGTGGTCTCTCTCTTGATGGGTGTAGAGAAAGAAATCACTCTGCTCAGCTGGGATTTTCCCTGCCTGGCAAAGCCCAGGAGCTCTGGGGTCTCTGTCCCTCTCCACTTTCTGGTTGCCATTTCCCATACGTGTTCTGTCCTGGTTCTGGGCAGGATGGAGTTAATTTTCACCTGAACTGGAGCTGGTGGCACCCATGGCTGGGGACACAGCTGGGATAGGTTACCGATTACCCAGCAGCTGGGACAGCTTACCCAAATTGGCCCAAGGGCTGCTCCATCCCATGTGACACCACGCTCGGGGTATAAAGTGGGGATGGGGCCGAGGGGAGGCTCCTGTTGCTCAGGAGGGAGCTGGGCACCAGGATCTGCTGTGACCTGTTGTACTGTAAGTGTTTTCTGGGGGTTTTTTTGTTTGTTTTCTTTTCCTCTGTTGTCCTTTTAAGCTTTTTTTTCTCTCAACCCCGGGGGTTTGCCTTCTTTTTCTTTCCTGATTCTCCTCCCCATCCCACTGGGAGGGGGTGATGAAGGAGCAAGCGAGCAGCTGTCCCGTCTCCTATGCACGTTCCCACCTGAGCCTTTCAACACAGTGGACCAAAAAGGTGTGTCCTGCAAGGAGCTGCCAAGGCTGCCACGTATGTGGGTGTTGATGCTTCACTCTCTCAACTGGAAACATCTCAACAGATACCAACCACCCTTTTTCGGTGCTGGGACAGAGTTGCTTTGCTGCAGGCAGCGACCATCGCATCCAGCTCTTTCTTCTCCTTGGCCTTTTTGAGGTGAAGGGCTCTTTGCCTGGTGCATGGCCCTGCACTTTGCTCTGATGGCTCTCGCCCTCCTGCCTTCGCTCTGCTCATCGGGGTTGTGTGGTTCTTCCCAGCTGCCGTCACCGCGATCCCTGTTGATGGTGATGTTGCAGTGTGGAGGGTTTGCCAGATTTCTTCTGCCATGGGTCAAAACCGGTTCTGGCAGGATGGGGAAGGTTGTGTGAGGTGGATGAGAGTGTGGCCATCTTCTATGTGCTTCTTCCCACCCCTGAGAGCAAGGAACGAGTGGGTGGGTGGATGCTGGACCAGAAGCACCACGAAGTCGGCAGGAGTAAAGAGTTTAAAGCAAAAGTGGAGGAGGAAAGCTGATGGAGACAGCTGTCATCACATGCCTGCAGAGCACAGGTGAAGGAGGTTGTTAGAGCAGATAAACAAATGGGAGAAGGAAGAGGAGCAGATAGCTCAGAGATAGCACGGCCTGCGGTAAGGATGGACGAGGGAGATGGAGCAGCCAGGGAGGGGATTGCATCTCCCCTGGCAAGAAGACTGGGTGAAGTCCAAGGGGAATGAGCACAGAGCATTACTTAGAGGGAGAGGAATGTGGGCAGGGAGACGCAGGAGGTGGAGCGACCAGGTTTGGGGTGTGAGACTGGGCCGTGCAGGAAGTGACACGGCTGAGCAGTCGCGGTGCCAAGAGTGGGCAAGGATGTTCAAGCCAGGTGACAACGAAGGTGAAGGTGCTGGGCGCATCGTGCGATGATGGCGTGCGATGGGGAAGAAGCAAGATGAGAGCGCTTGGGGTGAAGAGGACTTTTCTCCTTTCCTCCTTGACGCTTCCTCGGTGTTTTTCCAAACGCGCTGCAGCGCATCCGATCCCCAGGTGGGACCGAGTGGCATTCCTCCTGGTGACAGCCCCTTCATCTTCACCCTGTGCCATGATTATGAGGCCCACATGGCTTCGTGGCCCTGCTAATTGCGTTCCGTGGGGCAGTAATTGAATGAAGGCTCACGAGAGCCATGGATCAAAGGCAGGCGCCCATCAATATCTGCCTACCCCAGAATCCGATTAGTAGGGAGAAGGCATAAATCACGGCTGCCCCTCCCTGACCCAGCAATACTTAATGCAGGTACGGCGCCCGGGCCGGTGTCGGGGAAATCGGATTTGCTCACGAAAGGTTAAGCAACGCCGCGGATGAAAAATTATTGCGATGCCGCGTCTCCTCGGCAGTCATTCATCTCCGCGCCGCTTGCCGTGGGATGGAGGGGCTGCCCGAGCGGGCTTTGGGAGATGATTACTCAACGTCGCTGAGACGCGCGAAGTGTTAAAGACCCCCCGGCGGGGCACGGGGCGGTCGTTTGTATTCATTAGCTGGCCCGCTGCAGGTGTCGGCTCGCTCTTTGGGGAGGGTGCAGAGACGCACGCTTGCTGCCTGGGTCCTCGGCGGAGCGGCGGGACCTGATTTCTTCTCCCTCGGTGGCCCTGGGCACTTGTTGCTCCAGTGCGGGTGGGACTCCCATCAGAGGAAGGCGATTCTGTTTCTCCTCCATCCACGGTCCTGGTGACAAAACCATCCCAGTGGGGCCAGGAGGACATGGTGCCTGTGGGGAGCAGGTCGTGTGGAGACCTGGGAAGAGCCTGAACTTCAGGCTTTTTCACGGCTGTCCCCTTTTTAGGCTCAAGCTGCAATAGCAGAGTAGAGGGGATGCTCTACAGCCCCCTCCCACCACTGTCCTTTGCAGCTGTGGTAACGTTTCTCCACTGTGAACTGCAGGCGCCCTGGCTGAAGACAGCACTTGACCCTTCTCCCCACCAAAGTCTTTGGCACTGAGCTTTCACTCTGCCCTACCAGCCTCTTCGCAAGCCAAAGCCACGGGTTTTCCAGGGTGGGTGACTGGATCTCCAGGTATGTTTTTGTTCCCTTCTGTCCAAGCAAGGACGGGCAGCAGCCCCTACGCTGTCGTGTTGGAACAGGTCTTCCCTACCTTCCTGCCTTACGTTCTCCCACTTCACCGCAGCACCGTGATTCAGAGTAAAGAAACCCACAGAGGAGGGGAACAGTGTCCTTCAGGTGAATAGCCTTCATATTGCCCAAATTGGCTCTTGGTGGGTATTAGTCACCTACCGATGTGCTGTGGAGAGGAAGACCCTGGCTGATGCTCCCCAGGGGTTGAGATATGGGTGTAACTTTATCTCAGCTGGGTCCTTTCTTGCCCTCAGCCTCACCAGCTCGTGAGAAAGCAGAATGCTGTGAGAAGAGCCTGGAGCAGCTGCTGGTAGGATGAACCTGGACTGGCTTCTGTTGGAACTGTGGCTATTGGAGGTGGAAATCCATAGCTCATCTCTTGAGCTTCTGGCCTCAGCACCACTGCACGTGCTGCAAAACCCCTCCAGCTCTCATGTGCAGCTCTTTCTAGGTACAGATTGGGATGTGTCCACTTACACCCGTCTGCGTGGAGGGCTGAGGGCAGGGTAGAAGGTAGCCTGCAGTCACTGTGGTAGGAAGAAGGTGGTTTTGCATCTGACTGTGGACAGGAGGTGGAGCAGAGTGTGGTGCAAGAGCCTGAGGCCCTGAGCATTCACCAGGTGTCTCAACCCTGTCTGTCCCATCCCATTGTGGTCTGTCGTGTCCTGCTGGGAGACATCCCACTGCAAGCGATCTTCCTTCCTCGCTATGGACAGATAATTGCTGAAGAGATGCAAAACTTGGCTGGGGAATTAACGCCCTTGGTGGGACTGGTTGGGAGTTTGGTTGTGTGATGGGCAAAGCGTGCTCAGCGTGGGGCTGGCAGGATGGTGGAAGCATCTTTGTTCAGACCCCTTTGGACATTTCCTGGCCGATATGGCTGAGAATATTTTGTTTGTCTCGAAGTGGTGCTGGAGGGAGGGATCTCAACAGTGTTTATGGGTAGGAGGTTGCAACAGCGCAGGTGGGTTTGAGGTTGCATGTGCTGTCAGAAGCATGAGTGTTACCAGTATTTTGTCATAAGGACCTGGCCAAAAGCCCCCCCAGAGCTGTGACGGGGTGTGGAGCAAGCCCTCGGCATGCAGAAGTGATGTGAGCAGCGTCGCTTGGGATGCCTTTCGTTCTCAGCAAGACCCACCAGCTTCCCAGGAAGCAATGGCTCCAGTGCTGCGGAGCTGCAGGGTTTGACTTCCCACCTTCCTGAGCTGTTTTGTCTCGCCAGGAGAAATCAAGTGATTTGTCAGCACAGCCGCACGCTGTGTATTGGCTTCTGCTTTGGCCAAAAATCACCCATCTCCAGCATTGCTTGGGAGAAGACAACTCCACTGTCAACTTGGTGGAAGGGATGCAAAGCCAGCTCATCCCCAAGGGCAGACTGGGTTGAGCGTACCCTTCAAGGTCATGTCCTGGACATCTCAGCAGCAAAAGCTTCACCATAGTGACCTACACAGGAAGAAAGTTCCCATGAAGAACCTGTCCTGGGGATGATCCTGCACATCCAGACCCCAGGAGCAGTGAAGTCTCAGCTTTCCTGCCTGGCTCCCAGTGTTCTCCAACTTCAGGAGAGGTTTGTGAGCGTTGTCTGCAGGCAGACCAGCCTGGGGCTCGTGCACGCGTGTGGTGGCATGCCGGGGTAGATAGCATCTCTCTGGGGTTTGGCTGGAAGGCGCGCATGAGGGTGCTGGCTTCATGGAAAACCCAGCCCGCTGTTGGACACTGAGCACAGTATGTGTCGGGGCTGGCCTTTTGGGGTTACGGGGGCAAGAGTTCCCCACCGCTGACTCCAGCTTCAGACCAAACCCTTAGTCCTAACCCAGGAAAACATTTCACACCTGCTCCAGTGCTTTCAAGCCTCTGGGATGCTTTCCCGGGGTAGGGCTGCAGCGAGAGCCCCAGGGCTGTGTCTATACTGGCAAATTAAACAGTTCCAGGGTTCAGACACCAATTATCCACGCTGTTAATGAGTAGCACTCGCCCAGGTAATTCTCGGGCATGGTTTGGGAGCGTGCGTGGCCCCGGACCCTTCCCGAGAGGCAGATTGGATGCGGGCGCCCTGTTTTGGCAGGCAGAGGAGGCCCATTCGTTGGGTGAAGGCTTGTCCCTGCCAGGTGGCCTCGGGGCTGGAGGATGGTCCCAGGCACGTCCATCGTGCCGGGGCAGATGTGACCTCCGTGCTTCTGCCGCCTCGGCATGGTCAGCCAGGTTCTCGTTTCGCAAACCTATGGCTCAGGTCTTTACAGCTTGGACAGTTACCAGCCATGAATACCTAAATGATGATAATTAGTTATAATTGCAAAGATTCATCTTAATTTACAGTAGCATCTTATTTTTTTTCTTATTTTTGCTGATTAAGGCCATGTCTGCAGCAATGGGTATTGTCACCAGGAAAGGCCATATTCCCTAAGAAGCCCTTGACTTTCCACCAGCAGACAAGATGCCATCAGCTCCTGCTGCACATCCCAGCCTTCCTGGGAAAGCCGCGCTGACACCGGAAACATCCCCGTCACCATCCACAGCTGCCTGCTCCTCCTTGTCTCGCACCGTGCACCTCGTAAACCCCTCGTGCTCCCCGGCGCTTCCGAGCAGCTTGTCTGCCAGGAAGGTGGGATGGGTGGGCGAGATTTGCATGTTGGAATTCTGACGAGGAAGTTCCCCGGTGCGGAGGGGACCGACTTCCTTGCTTTTTAGCTTATTATATTTTTTATTTGTTTTTCTAGTTATCTAGAGGACAATCTTTTTTATTTTTTTTTTTTCACCCTAAGGGCTGATAGAAAGCAAGTGAATGTGATGTGGGACATCCTTAACCCCAGAGTCACCCTGAGCCCGTTCCCGTGTAGATAAACCAAGGACTAAAGTACATCTTGGGCTTTGAGACACGCCTAGTTGCCTGGCTCCCTTCTAAATATTTTTTTTTTCCAGCTTCTCTCCCCACCCCACTTAGGAAAATGCACCCAAGGAAGCTGAGTGCATCCCCAGGTAGAGCTGGGGAGATCTGATGCTCGGGAAAACTCTTTTCCTCCTCAAAAAATGATGGAAGAGGGAAGGTGTGAGCTTGGTTCTGCTGGATGTGGTCCAAGCATCCAGTCTCCCTCTCCAACTTGTGGCTATCACAATCTCTGAGCCCAGATTTGGGGGCTGCAAGTGGTGGAAGGAGGCAGACCGGTTGGAGACGGTCCGGAGTTGGGTTGCGAAGGAGACCAGAGGACTGGAAATGGTGGCTGAGGAAGAAAGATCAAAAGGCTTGCAGTTGTTTAGGAAAACTTTCTAACAGCCTCCAAATATGGAACAGGCTTCCGCAGGGAGGAGGGGGATGAGCGGTTCTTTTTGTTCACCAGGAGTGGGACAGGAGGTAATTGGCTTAAATTACATCCAGAGAGGTTGAAGTTAGGAGGAACATTTTTCTATGGTGAGGACAGGCTTTTGTGTTGGGGGCTGCAGCATCTCTGTCCATGGAGAAGAAGGAGGACCAGTGCGTGTCGGGAGTGGTTTGTGCTGGAGCCCTGGGGGTCCCAGATCTGGGGTCAGCAATGGGCTGAATGCCACACCGTGCCGTGCCACACTGGAAAAACACATCCGGAGAGATTTTTTTTGGAATCATGCTCAGCGCTGTGGAGTGGCGTGGGCAGGAGACTGCTCAGGTCCCCCCAGCTTTGGGGCTGGGAGATGGTGGGAGCCGCTGCCTTGTCGGTAGCGAGGATGGAAGCTGGATGTCGAAACAATCCAGTACCAGCGGTTTTAAAAGCCGCTTTTGGAGTTTTCTTTCTTGTTTGTTCAAACCCAGATCTTTTCAATAAGCCTGTGGCTAAGTCAGCTGGGAACAGGGCTTTGTGAAGCAGCCTTGCTGCTGCAGACACAGTAGCATCTTCACCCCCTCTTCCCTTGAGTCTCTCCCAACGTGCATTTTTCTTTCAGAAAATTAGAAACTGAGCGGTTTACTGCACTGCTCATGGAATCTGGGGCTCCCTGGCCTTTGAGGTCCTTCCAGCCTTGTCGCAGTAACAGAAATGACTTTTGCCTGTCCCTGGTAGATAGGTTCCAGCTGGACGCTGGGCAAGATTCAGCTCCCAGGCTCCCACACCTCGACGTAGAGGTGAAATTCAGTTGTGGTTATCTCGGAAGCCTGTGCCAGCTGAGACCTGGGGAGCCTACCTGACCTCCAGTTGCTCTTCAAGGAGGATGCAGTTCTCCCAAAGGTGCTGAGCTCTCATTGTTGTCCCCACGTGGACAGCTGGGATGCCCCAAGCACCTCAAACACTGCTTCATACCTCTGTGTGGGCAACTGAGACTTGCCTTAAAGACCTAGTCTGTGTAGTCAATGCAATGGAGAGCTATCAGCTGACCCAACGTAGGTTGGCATGAGCTGAAGACCTCCGTAGACTAGGAAATACCCCAGGAGGGAGAACATGAAGGAACTTGCTCACGCCCATGCCTACCCTTAAGGCAGCAAGACCTGAGCCAGGGATGTGGAGAGCCCTCTGAGATATTGTGTAGCACGTGGAGGGTCACCACAGAGCACGTTGGCTTTCTGAGCAAGGTGCAGCCACGCTGGCATGGAGATGCACCATGCTTGGGTGGTTGCTGGGGCTGAAGGTCATTCTTGGTCAGATAGCTACTCCCGGCTCTTTATGCGTTGCCCGCAAAGCAAATGCCTTGTTCAAACAGGCTCCTCCATTGGCAAACAGGAAGAGAAAAGCAACAAAATAATGCTGCGCGGGGCTGGGAGCGGGAAGCGGCTGTGGCTTGGCCGGATTGAAGTGGTAGAGC
The DNA here is from genome assembly GCF_036417535.1 of Chlamydotis macqueenii. Taxonomy (NCBI): domain Eukaryota; kingdom Metazoa; phylum Chordata; class Aves; order Otidiformes; family Otididae; genus Chlamydotis; species Chlamydotis macqueenii. The sequence goes on from NC_141559.1 coordinate 83,317,198, forward strand.
ACGCTTTGGGCCAGGTCCTGGCTGGGGCTGACGGAGTGTGATTTAATGATGTTGGCTGGGCAATGAGGTGCAAAAGGTGGCTGTCGGGCAGTGGGTTGGGAAGGGCAGAGGCGATAGGGTTGTTAATCCCGTAAACCAGAGAGAAAATAGAGGCAATAACCGCCTGTGAAGCGGAGAAGCTGCTGTTGGGGAAGCCTGTAAAACGCTGGGAGAGCAATACTGCTCGTCAATCCATCATCTTTAGTGCCCAGCACTCACAAGCTCTGTTCTTGGTTTTGGTTTGTGGGTGTTTCCCCCCTCCCACCCCTGCTTCCAGGTTTTTTTTTTGCTGGTGGTGAACAAGGCTGAGGTCTGAGTGGGGATGGTGTGGCAGAGGGGACCATGAGGATTCTCATGGTGACCGGGGCAGGGGTTGGTCCTCCTCGGGTCACCCAGCCATACCCAAGGCCGAGAGGGAGGGGGTCACCCCTTGCTCCACACTTTGTCACCTCTCTGCTGGGGCCTTGAGTGTGGCTTAGGACCCCCCAGGTGAAAGCAAGGGAGAAAAAAAAATCAGAAAAATGCTCCCAAAACTGATGAGAAGAACTAGCTCCCAGTTCCCTTGCTGCTCTTGGGAAGTTGATGCCCATGCTGTGAGGACCCTGAATCCTGCTTTCCCATCTCAACATGGGACACAGATTCATCTCACCCAACTTTAGATCCCTGGGGTTTTACTAGAGCTGAAGAACCAGAGTAGTTCTTCCGGCCTATGGTTCACCTGCCTGATTTTTAGGTGGCTAAGTCAGGATGAGATGACTTGTATCACTCTGAGTACAGAGGAAGCCTGAAGAGATGCTCTCGGGTGAAATCTTAGTGCTTAACCAAAAGAAACCCATATTGTGTGAATCTTAATGTCTTCCCAGTGAGTGTCCTTGCTGGACCAGAATCTCCTGTCATGCTTCCCACCTCGGTATGTATCTGCTACATTCCTTCCCCTGCTTGTCGTCTTTTTATTGCCTTCTCCTCTGGCTGAGGTGGGGCTATGCCAGGCCGTGAGGCACCTCTAGGGAGAGATTCCTCTCATCCTAGGACGTGGGCATTTCCTTGGGAAACTGGTTCCTCCCCCTCTGAAACACCAGTCCTGGGAGGAGACACCTCCATCCCTGAAAGCACCAGGGAACTTCAGAGAGCGAGCCTGGAGCAGATGCCTTGTTTGTGGCCATCTCCGCGTAGGTGGGATGAACCGTACCCGTTGTCAGCAGCGGGTTCCCCATGTGACTTGTTCGTTGTGAAGTGATTCCTCCAGGTGGAACGTGCTGTTGTGTGGGCTCCCTCTCGTTTCAGACCATGTCTTGCAGATGCCAAGTGGACTGCTCTGATAGGCGTTGGAAGAGAACTTACAAAGGTGGGAAATACCTGGTGAAAGAAGAGATTTCTTTCTAGGTGTGATACTCTTGCTCTGGACCTCCATCCCCAGGGATGTCATGAGAACTTAAACACAGAAACATCGAGCACCAGGCAGCACGGAGACATGCAAAGTGCTTTTAAGAAGTTTAATCTTCTACTTCGGCAGTGCAAAAACGTAGGTGAAACTTGACATCTGATGTATCTTAACGGCCTGGTCCCCTGGTTATTCTTCAAAATGTTATTGGGCAGCAGACCTTGTTGCCTCTGGAAGCCACCAAGGCTCAAAAATTTATCAAGGGTCAAAGAAGAACAGGCTGTGTCTCAGGGTGATCGGGGGAGACCTGATGGTGCCTTTTGGGAGGGGATTTTGGAGAGCTGCTGGTGGGTTTTGAGAGGGGTATGGACCCCAAACCTGCTGTCTCTGTTCACTCCATAAGTACTTGACTGCCAGTACGTGGCTCCCAGGAGCATCCTTCATGGGAAGCGGGTGGGAGAGCATCCAGTGATGATGGCGTGACATCCCTGAGCACAGCGGGAGGTGGCTCCTCTCCTCAGCATCCCAGCAAGGCTGGTAGAGGGCTGTGGAGGAGGGAGCTGGGAGGAAACCTGGAGCAGGGCAGGGAGGGTGAAGTGCCTCTCCCAGAATGATCCCCCCTTGTCCAAAGTGGGAGTGGGCTGCTAAACGGTCAAACGGGAGATGGAGGGGCTGAGCTTTCAGACCAGATACCACCCCTTGAAGACAGTCGAGCCAGATATCACCCATTTCATCTTCTGCCTGTCTGCTAGGGTTCCCCTCCTCTTCGGTCTGCCTCCACTAATGGATATCTCATGACATTCTCTTGCTTTTTCCTTCACTCTCCCCTTGCTGCCCACTCTTCCCCGGGAGCTTGGCTTCTGCGAAGGAGCAGAGGGAAGGGAAATATCCCAAAAATCCCCCTTTTCCCTCAGCCGAGCGCAGGTGTTGAGTGGGGTCCCACCACCCCGAGATGTTGCGAGCCCAGCGGTGGGGTGTACGTGTGCGGGCAGGGAAGCCGGGGAAAGGAACAGAAGCTTTTTTTCTCTTCCCGGCGACGCCGACGTGGTGATCAGAGGAGCTGGCCAGAGTCCTAATGAAGATAAATGAATATCCCCTCGCTCCGCTCCTCCGGCTTTTATTGATGGGCTGCGGGGTGAAAGGCGAGCGCCTGAATGCTCATTTACGCCGACGTCACGGGTTTCTTTGGAGGGGAAGGTGTAAGAAAAACCGCCTTGTGCTTGAAAGTTCCTCCGAGATGAGCACGCTCGGCTCTACAAGCCTTTCTCCATTCCTTCCCCATCCATCACTTCCCGGGAGCCCTTTGTAAATGCAAATTGCACTTTGATAGGAATAACGCGCTGAGCCTCTATTAGTGTCTGTGTCGTGGAGAGGGCTATTTTAATGCAATCATTCTTAAAAAAAGCTCCTCTCTGCCTTATTTTAGGCTGTGTATCAAAAACCAATCTGAAAACACGATCCTCCCCCGCCCTCCACCCCCTCCCCTCTCTGGCCTTTCTGGGTGCTGGGATAACTTTTTTTTATTTTGGGCTTGGGATTCATGGGGCAGCCCACGGGGCTTTGACCATGTGAGTGAGAGCTGAGGTGGACACCGTGTCTGGCGTCCCAAGATGGGATGCCCGGACCACAGAATGGTAATGGTGAACGTGGCGATGGGACAACCTGCGTCTCTTGGAGCTTGTTAACTGGGGAAGGTCCAGCTGCAAAACACTCAAGGTTGGGTTGGCCGGGCCTCTGAGCAACCTGATGTGGTTGGAGATGTCCCTGCTCCTGGCAGGGGGGTTGGACTGGGTGGCCTTTGAGGGTCCCTTCCCACCCAAACCATTCTGGGATTTCGGGGGGGTGAGATGCCTCATCCCCTGGATCTTTTCTTTCTCTCTTCTTTCTGGCAGGACGGAGCTTGTTCAATCCCAGCCGTGGGCATCTCGTCGGGTGATGGTGTGTGTGGATTTGCAGAGCAGCCCCCGAGATCCCCGGTGCGTTTCTGCGCTCAGCAAACTGATTTTTCTCATGTCCCAGCCTGATCTCTCCCTCCCAGGGCGTGCAGCACTGAAATCAGTTTAAGCTGCTTTAAAAAAAAAAGGAGGAAAAAAAAAGAAAAAAGGAACATTTTAAGCCATTGAGATCCCCCTCCACACACACTTTGGGAGGTCAGAAAAAAAAATTGCTTTGAACTGTTTAAAAACAAATCTGAGGCGTCATTCATCTTCATTAATGAGATATTTAACCAGTTCCTTTTAATAACTTTTTGATGCATGTGCCAAATGAGAAAACATATTTGGGGCTCATTTGCTGCTTAAAAGGCCATTATTTTGGGCTCATTTTCTGATTAAAAGGCCATTAAGCTCCATGTCCCTTCCCACCTTAACCCCTGAACCTTGCTTTTTTCCCCGGTATCGCCATCGCGCTCCCGCGGAGCCACGTAGGGTCCTTCTTGCACTTTCCGCCGTTTGTGCTGGGGAGGGGAAGGAGGTCACTTCATCTCTCCTGGATCTTCTACAGCGCTCCCGGGCAGAGTTGAATCTCCTGAGGAGGTCAGTCGTGATGGATGGGTCCGTCCGCCTCCTCCTACCTGTTTGGGTATGAGTTATACTGGGTGCTGGACTGGATTTTTTCCCCTGTTACTGGAAATCCAAGCCATTCAGTAGCATACATCTGAAGCCCTCTCCCAAAGGAGAGCTCCAACGGTGTGGTCCTCCAGCACCTTCCCAGTGGGGATGAAATATTTAACGCCGGTCAGAAACATCAGAGCAAGCTGCAGAGCGGTTCTTCTGAACTCCAGGGTGGGGACCACCGCTTTTTGGGGATCCTCCACTCTCAACAAGAAAGATAGAGGGAGAGAAAAGTCCTTTCATAAATCAGAGGAGCGGCGTGGAGAACAAAGGGAGAAAACATAGAAAGCAGAGGGGGTACTTTCCTGTTTCTCGAAGAGCAGAAGAGGAATGGGGAAGGCAGCGTTGTTAAAGTGAAATCCCCGACTAGAATGACAAAAGGCAAAGAAATTAAAGCCAGACTTGTTCCCCTGGGCTGAAGGAAGGAGGATCCCTTTTGGTTTGTTCCTTCTTTCTTGTTTCCTTTAAAGACAGGAGATCAATTGCGGGGCTTAATGAGAACCGTCTAGCGCGAGAGGTAGACAATGCGAGAGGGAGAAGGACGTCCCAGCGCCCTGGAGATTTTACGGCAGCTCTGAGCATCGGGATCCGTCCTTGTAAGTTGCAGCCCATCTCCGGGCCGTGGCCTTGTGCGACGTGAGCATCGCGCGGCCGCCGTCCCGGCCCTTCATCCCGGGGAACCACTGCCTCCGTGGGTCCGTCCTTCGACACGCACCGGTGTCGCGAGCTGGCGGTGCAGGCGCGAGGTGCTGGTGTTGCATCGGGATCCTTTGGGGCCGCTGTGATGGTGACGGCACTCGTGGGCACGGTCCCCCTGCGCTGCCCACAGCATCGCTGCCCGTGGTCCTTCATCCTCCTCATCCTCCCAGTCAGGAGGCCTGACTGGGCTCCTAATTGGGCTCCAAATTGAGGAGGTTTTGGGGCAGTGGTTTCACATTGAAGGTAACCTTGGGTGTAGGGTTTCTACCCAGAGCTGAGGAGGACTTGCTGGGATGCTGCTGGGATTGGAGTCCCCTTGGAGAGTGAGGAGAGCTCCTCCTGGAGACCCTCCACCCAGGAGGGTGACCCGGAGAGCATCTCGGTGCTCCTGGAGACCCTCAAGAGAGGCAGGCGGTACCCAAAGGTGGCTTCTGCAAACTGTCCTGCTCGTGGCGTGCAAAACTCGCACCAACACAGGTGCCAGATCTCTGCTGGGCTTAAACCCCATCGCCCATCGGAAGGCAGAGAAGGACGCAGCGGGGAGGGGGATAAAATCCCTGATCATTGCCCCCGCTCATCCCGGGGATTCCCACCGCTTTCCCCAGCGGCAAGGGCTGGAGGAAGTGCGTGGACAGAGCAAAGCCTCCCGAATCGGTGCGGAGCCACCTCTTCGGAGGCCTCAGCGCCCGGCCCTGGGGATGCATCCTCTTTCAGAGCAAATTATTTTTCCTCTGTCACTCGATAGGTCTGGAGCCCAGCGCGATCCCCTGAGCTTCCGCCGGAGAGGGGGACCTTTCACGGGGCAGGTAAGGGGGCCGCGCAGGAGGGGGAGCGGGGCTGCGGTAATAGCTCTGAACTTGGCTCGGGACTGCTAATGAATGCAAACGAGCTTTTAGCTACTGGGTCGCTCCGCGGCGGTTTTTTTTGTGCAAAGGTTTTGTGCTCTTCGCCGTAACTGTTCACGTGCCCCGGCTTGAATGGCGGGGGGCACGGCGGAGGCTGAAAGGATGAGCAGGTACCTTCTCACACCAAAATGTTAACAACTTCCTCCCCGCGCCGCTTGCCAGCGCCGGAGATCTGATACCGGTTCACCCAGGCCTTGAAAAACCTTTTGCAAAGGGTTTTTCTTTATTTTCTTTTCTTTTGTTTTTTTTTTTCCTGGGGCCTCGTCACCCTGGCTATTTAATACTCATTTATGGGTTTGCTCGCCGTCGTGAAAACCGGAGGGGATGCAGAAGGGGGGGGGCGATGCCACCCAGTTATCCTGTACCAGTACCCCAAAACCAGCCCAAAGGGACACCCTACGAAGCACCTGGTTGTTGCTGGAGCTGCTGATTTCCGCTCCCAGCGTAAATCCGAGCTCTGTTACACAGAAAGATGGGTTTTACCTTCTCAGAAAACCCGAACGTGGCTCAAACTGGGTGTGAATTTCTTTCCCTGATTTTTAACTGGGAGGGTGGATTGATTTTGGTTTTAAGGCAGTTCTCAGTAAAAGAAAACTGGGTTCTGTGAGGGGAACGGGAAAACCTCCTTGTGACTCGGCGTTCCCAAAGATGGGCTAGGGAAGCCACGTCAGGAGATGGAGAAATACTCGGAACCGGCGTCGCCCCACCTCATCCGCGGGTGAAGCACCAGTTCATTCCGTGGGTTGCAGTGGGGCCGTTGTTTCCTTTTAATCCGAAGGTCACGTTAGCACTTAGCGAGTCTCGGGCCGGTGGAAAGAGACGAAGAGTTTTTAGCAAGAAAATGAGCGGTGTTGCTTTCAGCTTGGTTCCGCGAGTCCTTGAGGGAAGCAGAAAACTTCCCCAAACTTCCCAAAACTAGAAAGACTTGTTCTGAAAAACGCTGTTTTCTTCCTCTTCCCCAATACCTTGCCTCTCGCATAAACCTCTCTCCTTCTCTGGACACAGAGAAGAAAGATGTCCCTTCCTCTTGCTTGGCTAAAAAAAAAATAGATTAATTGAAAATTATTAATTTTGATGGCAGAAAAAAAGATTGTTTATGGCTTATATTTTTTTTAAAGACAAAAAAAAAAATCTGCTATCACTTGTACTTAACTGGGATGCAGGTCTGGTGTTATCCCACTGTGGGACCAGACACCCTGCCCTCCCATCCAGCTTTTCGGTGCCGCCTCTTGTCCCCCAGGCTGGGTGAGCTCCCAGTGCCATTGCTTCGGCCCGGGGACTCCATCCCACAGCCCTGTGTGCCAACTTCTGAGCAGATTGGGAACCCCCAGTGGGGTTTCCACCAAAGGGGTGGCCCCGTCCCAGCATCTTCCCTCCCTCTAAGGCTTCTTGGCCCAGAGGGGCGCAGGTGCTGCGGGTTGGGAGGGTGCAGGGTTGGCGGGGGGGGGGCCGTCACCCAGTGTGGGCTCTGCTGGGTGCCCCAATTTCTGGGTGCCCCAACCACCCTGAGCACCCCGAGTGCCCCGGCTGTGGGTGAGCTCGGGAGCCAGCCGCCATCCTTGGCTGTTTGAGCCAAAATAAAAAATTCTGAAAAGCTGTGAAGGGGCAAATGAGGTTTTTGGGGGTCCTTTAGGAAAGTGTCCCCTCAGGGGCCGGGCCGTGTGCGCGGCGCAGGCCGAGCCCTCCGTTCCGACGCTGGGGGAGACAATGAATCCCACGGCGCGCTTCCCCTCTCGTCGGAGGCGCGATGTGTTTCTCATTTGGGCCTTGGTTTGTTTCCTTTCTCTTCTTTCTCTCCCCTCCTTCTCCCCTGGTCTTCCCAGTGGGATTGAATAAGCGGAGCAGGCGGGACGGGAGCCGGCGGCGGGGCGGCCTCGCCGCGGGGAGGTCGGGGCGCGCGTCGCCTCCGGCCCTTTGCCACCGTTAGAAAATCAGGAGCTGCCGCGCAAGCCGAGGGTCTCCACCGCTCTCTTTCGAGGCATTTTATTTATTTTTTTTTTTCCCCCCCCACTCCTTTAAAAAGGATTTTGGAGGAGTTTGGGAAAGGGAGGGGAAAGGGAACCTGTAGCGTGGAGAGGAGGGTGAAGGTGGAAATCCCAGCCCCCTTCACGCACACCCCGCATTTTCAGCGGGAAAAACCTGATTTTAGGAAGAGATTCCTGAGCAAACTCGGTAGCCTTCCCCCCCTCAGCGTGTCCTTGGAGTTGCCTCTTCGGCAGGGCTTTGTGTTAAGAGGTCTGGGGCAGAAATAGCGTTTCAGCAGCATCTCCAAAGCCTCGTCTCTTGAAAATATACACACGCACGTACCCCCCGCGCCCTCCCTCCCTCCCCGGCCCTGGCTCGGGTTTCCCCGGGGTTTTCTTTCGGGATGAACGGCGAAACTTTCAACGTAGTTTGTTTTCCTTCAGAGCAGGGTAAGATGTTTCTCGTTATGCCTTTTTAATTTGCGCAAAGGCTGCGTGGCGTGTGGAAGAAGGGCGGCTGTATTCTTGCAACGACGCAAAAAATCCTTCGCAGCCCACCCTTTCGGGTGGCTCTCCGCTGCTGGCAGGAGAGGCAGGCGGGGGAAAAGCCAGATGGGTTTCCAAAAAGGGCTGAGGTTTGGGAGAATGGTTTTGCTGGTAGCAGAATTTAAAAAAAAAAAAAGGAAGTTTGTTAAGAAAAAAAAAAGAGAATAAATACCAGGCAGGGGTGGTGGGTCGGGTTTTCAGAAAGGCATTTAAACCAGATTTTTCATTTATTTTTTTTTCAGGGTGATGTTTTGGAGCGATACTAGAAGAGGAAGGTAAAATAGGAGATGATCCAAGAATTATTTTTTTATTTTATTTTTTTTTTTTCTTTAGAAAAGGAGGATGCTCAGGAAAAGAATCACTTCTTGAAAAGAAATTTGAAATCAGGAGCCATTGAGGGAGAGGCTCTGGGCACCTGAGGTTATCCACACCCTACGGGAAATATTGCCACTTCAGGGAAAGGCAATCCCCGCTTGTTTGACCCGTTGAGGAGCTGAAATCTTGTTTTCAGAAGCAAGTGGAGAAAACATGAAAAATGTCCCTAATTGAGGAAGAAAAAAAAAAACCCAAAACCAAACCCAGCAGAAGCTCAAAACGTGCTGTGTGCAGCCCAATGAGAATGAGCGGCTGGGATTTGGGATTTGGGATGCTCCAAAGGGCCATCGAAGGGTTTGGCCACTTCTTTTGAAGGAGGGGTGGGATGGCTTTGGGGGAGGTGGGGAAGGGGCCGAGAGCGAGCGCGAAAGGGTGGTACCTGGGGCGAAGGAACCGGCGCGCGGGCGGGAGAATCCCGAGGCGACCGTCCCCGGAGCATCTTCCCGAGGGACCGGCCGGAGCTCAGCCCATCCCAGGCGCCTTCTCGCTTTACAAGATGTAGGAAAAATGAGTGGAGGGATTTTTCTTTTTTTTTTTTCAATTTACTTGTGCTTCTCTCTAATAACGCCTGGAGCGGGACCAAGCCGTGTTTCTTTTCCTCGGGAGAAGGCGTACGCGCGACGAGGGGAATATCGGAATGATCTCGTTTCTGTCTCTCTCCGGTCTCATCCTGAACAAAGGACGGATGGGAACAAGAAAGGAAGAAAAAAATATCACCTGTTCCCATCCAGTCTTAGAGAGATCGCAGTCATTATCTCGGCAGCTTCACGTTTCCAAAGGGGCTTCATTTTTCTTTTAAACACTGGCATCTTGTTAAAAAACACGGGAGGAGAAATCCCCCCGCTTCCATCCCCCTTTTCCTTGCTTTTCCCCACAGCCGCAACTTTAACACCTGGGGGGAAAAAAAAAAAAAAAGAGAAAAATCGAAAGGAAATCCAACCAAAACAAAAATAAAGGCCCCCAACCCTGGCTTTTTCTCGATGGCGTTTCTCCATCTGACAAAAGCCTTTGGTTTTCTGTCATTCTTTTCATTTCCTTGATGGCTCCCCAATTGTCAAGCCTTCAAGAAAACGCACTTTAGCTCTTTGTCCCCAAAGGTAATTTGATAAACTCTTTGCAGAAACATTCTGGTTTCGGAGGCTTTTTCAGAGAAGGCAAAAAAAAAAAAAGGGGGTGGAAAAAAAAGGGAAAAAGGAAGGAAAAATAAAAGAGGGGGGAAAGAAAAATAAAAGAAGGAAGGAAAAAGGAAGGAAAAAATAAAAGAGGGGGAAAAGGAAGGAAAAAAAAGAAGGAAAAAATAAAAGAAGGGAGAAAAAAGGCGAAAAAGAGGGAAAACCCCATGAGCTGCCCCTGCAAGGGCTGTGAGCGGGGGAGACGACGTTTGAGCGCCTATTTGAGCGTTTTTACATGAAAAATCCAGGGCTTTGCAATCGGGTGATGGAGGGGAGGAAGAAGCGGGGCGGCGGGGGCCCGGCGGGCGGCAGCGGGGGCTTGGGGGAGCGGGGAGGAAGCTTTACATTGTCATCGTCCCTAAATGCTTATGAATACTCATTTTCAGGCAGCACCCTGTGGGCGGGGACCACCCCAGCTTTCACGCTATAAAATGCCGCGGGTTTCCCGGGCGCGGGGAGCGCTCCCCGGCACCCACGGCTTCGGGGTGGCTGAAGCCAACTTGGACTTCAAGGTTTGGTAAGTGGCGAAAAAAACAATAGCGCTTTTCTTTTCTTTTCTTTTTTTTTAATTTTTTTTTTAATTTTTTTTTTTTTTTTTTCCCCTTTTTGGTGGTGGGAGCCGGTTGCCGAGCGGGGTTCTCGGTGCTGGGGGAGCTGCACCCAACCGCTCGCCAAATTTCGGATCCCCACCCTTGGGTTTTTATGGAACCGCTTCCACCCGAGGGGTTTGTTGTTGTTTTCTTTCATCCGAGGGGTGAAAAAACCAGCGATGACAACTTCAGAATGTCATTGCTGGGCTTTAAAGGCGCCTGGTTGGAGGGGGAAAAAAAAAAACAACGAAAAGAAAAGCAAAACAAAGCCCTCAACCAGAACTGGGGGCCTGTTCCCAGGTGGGGGAAGTGGTGTAAGTCTGCTCCAAGCGGGGCACGCCGGCTGCTCGGGACTCCGGCACGCTTTGCGGGGGGGAAAAAAAAAAAAACCAAAACCCACCAAAAGTGATCAAGAAGCAAAAAGTAACATTGGAGATTTGGTTGCAAAAATTAACTTTTGCAATCTGGCGGCGAAAAATTGCCTCGGAGGTTTGACGGCAAAAGTGACGTTGGAGACTCGGCGGCAAAAGTTAAATTGGTTGGTTTAAATTAATTAATTAAGTTGGTTGCAAAAATCAATTTGCAGATCTGGAGGGGTGGTTGGGTTTTTTCCCCCCCTGGCAGGGCCATTTGTTAAATGACAAAGGAGCTGGGATTTCTCCGAGACGTGAAGCTGCCGTAGGTTCTCCCCGTCCCGCGGCGGCCCCCGCGCTTCGCTGGCCGTACAGGTGGTTGGTACTGGGCCGTACTGGGTTATGGTCTGTCACGGAGACGTTATCAAATCCGCTCTAAGAGTGCGGTCGGAGGAGAAAATCTGAATGCCCAGAAGGAATAAAACGCACAGTCAGGCCAAAAAAAAGCAGCGACGTCGGTCGCAGAGCGTTAGCAGGGCGTCCCGGCTCAAAAATTAAAGTTATTTGGGTGAATTAGGTTTTAAAAAATCAAATAGAAAAAAAAACCATCACGCAGAGTGCCTGGTAAAACCTGGCTTTGAACGGGACGTGAGGATCGAAAATCGCACTCGCGCATTTCCAGTTCCTCCCAGTTCCCCTTTCGGTGGGTTTTGGCTGAGATAGGGATGGAAGGAATTGGGCGTTTAAAAAAAAAAAGGGACGGGACCTCAGGAAGCGTTCAACAGCGCGAGAGAGAAAAGGGAATTTTGGGAGCAACTGCTCCCTTTGGGGAAAAAAGAAATCAAATAAATTAATTAAAATTAAGTGTTACCTAGGGGTGCCTCCGGGATTAGCTCAGGGCATCCACTCCGCGCGGGCGAGATGGACGCGGCTCGCTCTGCCGGGGTGAAAAATGGGATGGAAAAATGCAGGGACGGAGTTTTGCGTGTGCGGGGAGCAGAGCCAGCACCTCATTCTCCCCCCGCGGGCCGGAGGGGCCGGGGGTGACCCGGAGCGGGCGGCACAGCCCGGGGAGGGTGTCCAGCCAAGGCAGCGCTGCGGATGACCGGCGGGACTCTCTGCTGCTCTCTCCAGCCGGAATGTAACAGCGCCGGGATTTTTTTGGGAGTTGCAGGGAGAGCGTTGCTCACGCTGGGGAAGTCAAACCCGTTGGATTCGGGAAAAAAAAAAAAAAAGAGAAATTTGCTGCTTTAGGGAGTTTTTCCTGTGGGAGGATTTTCCCTCTTGGTGCCGAATTTTCCCGGCACGGCAAAATTTTGATGATTAAAAAAACCCAAATTTGATGGTGTGGCAAAATTGGACTCTGAGAGTCTGACCTCCCGGGGAAAGCGGGGTTGGACCCCGGGACGTGGGAAGCGGTAGCGCCGAGCCCCAGACCCGCCGCTGCTTTTTGGGCTCGGCCGCGCGCCGGGGCGGTGAATTCGTCGCCTTCGCCCGTTCCCGGCGGGAGCAGCACCCACCACGGAAAGGCTCCCCGGGGTTGGTGTCACCAAACCTGTTGTCTGCTGGTGCCGTCGCCCCTCTCCTGCTCTTGAGTTCCTGCTCCCCCGTTGCCTTCTCCGCCCCTTTTTGCGATTTCACGGGCTCGATTTGCAGCTGATGCTAAAATTATCCGGATTACGGGAAAAGTCAGGGCGAAGCCAGGAGCATCCGGGCAGAGCCATGGCTGCACCTCGCAGACCTGGTTTGGAGAAGCCGGATTCTCCTGGCGTTATCTCCAGAGGGAGGAATTCTGCAAAGAAAGAAACCCTTAAAAAAAAAATTTAAAATATTTTTTCAGGCTTTTCGCCTTTACCCCCAAGTTTCCACCAGTGGGAAGAGAACCAGGGGGACATTTTGGGACGTGGGCAGCCAAGGCCTCGCTCCTTGCTGGGCACGGCTCTGGTCGGCCCCACGGTTTGGGGGTTCCTGGGGGGCCAAAGCGGAGCTGTTGGTGATGGGTGGGCTTCTCTTCAATGGCTTTTTGTGACTCGCAGCCCCCAGGTCTGACGCTGGGCCCTGCTGGGATGCGCGGTGGCCCCCCAGCCAATCCGGGGCGAGGGGAGCCCCGTTTTCCCCGAGCCTCTTGGGGTGCGCGGGCTGGCCGGGGGGCGATGCTGGGCTGGCCGGGGGGATGCTGGGCTGCAGGCACTGGGCGGGCTGGGAGCAGTGGGGAGCGGGGCAGGAGGAGTTGGGGAAGGAATTTCTGGGAATTGTTTTGGGGAAGCGCTTCGGGATGGTGCGAGGTGCTTTGAGGAAGTGTTTTCGGGAGGTGCGTTGGGAAGGTGCTTGGGAAGATGCTTTGGGAAGGTGTGTCGGGAAGGTGTTTCAGGAAGGTGCTGGGGAAGTGTTTTTGGGAATTGTTCTGGGGAAGCTCTTCGGGATGGCTGAGGCACTTCGGGAAGGTGCTTTGGGGAGGCAATCTGAGAAGATGCTTTGGGAAAGTGTTTTAGGAGGGTGGTTTTTTTTTCGGAAGATGCTTTTGGGAAGGTGCTCGGGAAGGTATTTAGGGGAATTTTGGGGAATTTCTCTGGGGAAGCACTTTGGGATGGTGCGAGGCACCTTGAGGAAGTACTTTAGGAAGATGCTTCGGGAAGGTGTGTTGGGAAGGTATTTTTGGGAAGGTGTGTTGGGAAGCTGCTTTAGGAAGGTGTTTGGGGAAAGTGCTTGGGAAGGTATTTAGGGGAGGTAAGTTGGGGAAGTATTTTTGGGAATTATTTTGGGGAGGTGATTTAGGGAGGTGCTTTGAAGAAGTGTTTTAGGAAGATGCTTGGGGAAGGTGCGTTGGGAATGTGTTTTAGGAAAATGCTTTGGGAAGATGCTCGGGAAGGTATTTGCGGGAATTATTTTGGGGAAGCACTTCGGGATGGTGCGAGGCACTTTGGGAAGGTGTTTTGGGATGATGCTTTGAGGAGCCGCTGAGGGCTGAGCCGGACAGGGACCCTGCAGGGAAGAGGGGCGGTGGGGCGGTGCGGGGCGGTGCGGGGCGGTGCGGGACCGGCGGGTCCCCGCGCTCCCCCGCCTGCAGTGCCGCTGGCCGCCACCGGGTGGGGCGGCAGGGCAAAGAGTGAGCGCGGCGGCGGGTGCGGGGCGGGGGGGCTCCCGCGCCGGGATGCACCGGTTTGGGGAGGCGGGGGTGCCCAAGGATGCTGCACCCACCCCGCGATGATCCCCGCACCCCAGGTCCAGCTCCGCACTGGGGATGGGGAGGGGGTGGTCGCAGGAAAGGGGCTGAGGTGCTGGGTCACTCCAAAGGAAGGGGGGACCCCCCAGTCCCCGAGGTGAGGGTGGGGGGGGCGCAGCCCCTCTGTGCACCCCGCAGTCCCAGTACCGGACTCAAACCAGCTGGAGAGGCTGAAGGGGGGCTGGGGAAGGGGGGGTGAAGGAGAAGCCGTGGGGGGGGGTTGGGGGGGACTCAATGAACTTTTGTTTTTCCTGTAATCCGAAGCAAATGCTTTGCAAAACGGCCCGCAAGCGGGCAGCCCGGATACCTGCCCTTGCCCCATCGCCGCCGCGGCTGGGGGGGAACTGGGGGGAACTGGGGGTGCGGGTGCAGCCTCCTGTGCCGGGCAGCAGCTCTGATCCCCCCCCGTCCTGGAAAGCAGCGGGGAGGGGGTGGTCAGGACAATTACAGCCCCTTCATCTCAGAAAAAAAAAAAAATAATAATAAGAGAGAAGGTGTGGAATATAGCAAGCCCCCCTCCGAAAATATTGCGGGGGCAGAGAGTAAAGCACTGCGGGGGCAAATCACTGGGAGCAAATAATTGGAGGGGGGAAATCAGTGCAAGTGGGCAGGTAAATGGGGGGGGGGTCATAATTGAGAGGGGAGATCATAATGGGGGGGGGGGATATCTTTGCAAGAGGCCAGATCACTGCAGGGGGTAAATCTTTGGTGGTGGGGGGGGAATCACTGAAGGGGCAAATCCTTGCGGCAGGGGAAATGATGGGAGCAAGGAGTTGCAAGGGGGGAAAAAGGGGGGGGGGCTGAATTATTATGGGGAGGGTAAATCATTGCAAGGAGTGAAAGAGGGGGGCAATTATTGGGGAGGGGGAGAATCATTGCGTGGGGCAAATTAGTGTGGGGGGTAAATCACTGAAAGGGGAAAATCATCGGGGGATAAACCTGGGGGGGGGAGTCACTGCAAGAGGGGGGATCATTGGGGGTAATTCTTGTGGGGGAGAAATTATTGCGAAGGATCGTTAAAGGGTTAAATATCGGGGGGGTCTTGGGGGAGTCATCATACGGGAGCAGTCATTTGGGGTTAAATGTTGGGGGGGGTCACTGTAAGGGAGAATTATTGGGGGTTAAATACAGCGTGGGGATCCCTAAAAGGGGGGGATGATTAAGTATTGGGGGGGTCATGACAAGGGGGGCATGATTGAGAATTAAATATTGGGGGGTGGTTGTGGGGGGGATCGTTGAGGCTTAAATATTGGGGGGACCATCGCTGGGGGGAATCGGGGGGTGGGAGTCATTGCGAGAGGAAAATGATGGGGGGGGGAATCTTTGAGAGGAGGGCATCAGGGAGGATTAAATATTGGGGGGGTGATTTGGGGAGGGGGGAGAAATCACCCTGGAGGGGGGGGGGCTGGAGCTGAGCCGCGCTTCTCTCTCCGCAGGCCGAAGGTACGGGCGGAGGAGGAGGAGGAGAAGGAGGAGGAGGAGGAGGAGCAGCGGGCCGCGGGCCAGGGCTCGCACGCTCCAGCGCCGCCTCCCCCGGAGCCTCCGGAGCGGGGGGGGGTGCGGGAGGGGGGTGTGCGGGGGGGGGGGGTGCGGGGGGAGCCGCCGCGCTGGCGGCCGGCCCGGCCCCGGCTTCCCCGCCTCTATATAAACACACATGGCCTTTCCTTTTTTTTTGGGCTCCCACTCCAAGGTTTGCGAGGGGCTATACCCGGCAGCCCGGCCTCCCGCTCCAGAGGAGGCGAGGGGAAAAGTCTGGGGCTCCCAAATCACCGGCGTTCAGAGCGAAATATATTTATAGCGAGATATTTGTCCAGGGAGATAGCGATACAAGCCGAGCCGGCTCGCTCCGTGTGTACAGAGACACATATCCAGAGCTCTTTAATTCTTCCATCTCTCCAGGTCGTGGCTGAATTATTTTGTGCTTTTTAAATATTTTTAAAAGTCTCGCTCCTTTTTTTTTTTTCTTTTTTTTTTTTCTTTCCCCTTTCCCCCCTCCTTCCCCTCTCCTTTATTCCTCCCTCTTTTTTTTTTTTTTTTTTCTTCCCCCCCCCCTCTAGTGTGTGTGGCTTTGCCTTGAAAGCGAGGGAGAGCCAGAGCATCTGCATTTGGACTTTTTGGGGGTCTTTTTTTCCCCCCCTCCCCGGGGTTTTCTTTTACTTTTATTTTTATCCTCCAGCTTTTGCCTACTCAGTTGCCCCCAACCCCTTCTTTTGGGGGGAGTGTCTCTTTCCCCCAACCCCCCTTTTCCCCCCCTCCCTCTCTTTTTTGTATTGTGTGGTGTTTTTTTTTTTTTTTCCCTCTTCGCCTGTGTCGCTCTGTCAAGTTTATTCCAAACAAGAACAAAGTTTTCAGAAAGGGACAGAGAAGAAACCACTTTTTGCACCTTTATTTTTTTTAAAAAATAATTTTTTTTTTTTTTTACTTTTTACCTTTTTTCCCGCTGTTTTCCTAACCTGCCGGCGGCGAGGGGGGCGAGCCCGGCCCCCCCACCCCAGGACCCCCCAGGCAGCCTTTCCCTTGCTCTCCGCGACCCTTTTTTTTTTTTTTTTTTTTTTTTTTTTTTTCCCCTTGCGTGTGTGTGTGGGTGCGAGTGCGGTGCCTGTCAAGGGGGGCTGTTTCTCTCCCCACCCTCCTCCTCCTCCTTCTTTCCAAATATGCTTTTCGCAAGTTTTGATCTGCTCTCGGCACTGGCTACCCTCGCCGCGTGCCTGGTGTCGCTGACTTTGCTGCTGGCCGTGTCCCAGCAGCTGTGGCAGCTCCGCTGGGCCGCCACCCGCGACAAAACCTGCAAGCTCCCAATCCCTAAAGGCTCCATGGGATTCCCTTTAATCGGAGAAACCTTCCACTGGCTCCTGCAGGTAAGGAGGATTCCCTTCCCTTCCCTCCCTGGAAGGTGGGCTGGGACCGGCTTTTTTTTTTTTTTAAGGGTGTGTTTTTTTTTTTTTTAAGGCTTTTTATTTTCTCCTTCAGGGCTTTTTCTCCTTCAGGGCTTTTTCTCCTTCAGGGTTCTGGTTTTTTTTTTGCCTTTCGGTCTTTTTTTTTTTTTTCTTTCGGCTTTTTTTTTTTTTTTTAGGGCTTTTCTTTGAGGGGGGAGGCTTGTATCTTTTCCCTCTCTCTCTCTCTTTTCTTTTTATTTTTTCCTTTCGATTGCATCAGGCGGGTTCCCGGCGAGCTAGGGGAGGTAGCTGGGGCCGGGGGCTGGTGGCGGTTGGGATGCTGGGGGGGGGACGACCGACCCCGAGTTTGCGGGATTCCCCCGGCCGGGGCTGCTCCGTACCGGAGAGGAGGCTCAGGGTCCCCAAAAATTTCATTTTCTTCCCCCTCCCAGCCAAAATCCTTAAAAAAAAAAAAAAAAGAAAAATTGGGTGGGTGGTAACCCCAGGGAGAGAGTGGGTGACGCCGGGCGCGAGGGGGTCCCCAGTCGTGTCCCCCACGCCCGTGCAACGAGGTCCCCCTCCCGTCCCGTCTCGTCCCCGTCGGGTCCGGTTTTGGGGGAAGCCCGCGGAGGTAATCGCTGGATTAACCCGGGATTAACCTCGCCGAGCGGCGGCGGGCGGAGCGGGATCCCCCTCGGCCCGCGGTGCGGGAGGGTGCGTGCCAAAAAAAAAAAAAAAAATTAAAAACAGGAGAGGAGGGAAGAGGCGGCCGGGGGGTGCCCCGGGGGGATCGCAGCATCCCAGGAGGGAACCCCCGAGGAAAATCACCCCGCGGGTTTCCCCCTCCTGAATAAAAATAATAATAATAATGGCAAGCGAAGAGTGAGGATGCGCCCGCCGGCAAAGGTCGCGTTTCATTGACGGCACCGGCTGCGGGGTCCCCTCCGCTCCCCCCCCCGCCAACCCCACGCGGGACCGGGGAAGCCCCGACGTGGGACCGGGAGCCGCGACCCCGCTCCCCGGCCGGCCCGCGCCGAAGGGGTTAACGGCACGCTCTCAATAGGGCTTTATTTTTTAAAGAAATTTATCAGATTTTTTACAGGGGGACCAGAAAAGGGTTCTCGCTTTTCCACAGGCTCCGTCCAAACAGAGTCCAGGGCTAAAAATACAAAATTTTGTATAAATTGGACTCCATTCGAAACTTCTCCCGCATAAAGGTCCTCTTTGTGCTGCCCTGGAAATGGTGTACAAATAACTCTTTATTAATGCCACAAAAAGGACTTTAATTATATTTACGCAGATCAAGAACCAGGGTCACCTGAACATCTGAAAATCACAACCGCGCTTTTGTTTCAAAATAAACACACGCACCCACAGCCCGCCACCGGGCCGCGGAGCTGCGGGGCTCCCGGCCCTTCTCCCCACGCGGGATCGGGTTTTTTTTTTTTTTTTTGGGGGGGGACGCCTCCAACTGAGGCTCCATCCGCCTCCTCGCCGACGAAAGCCCCCGGAGCATGTGGGAAAGTTATTAAAGCCTCCTCAGGCTGGAGAGTTACTTAGGCAAATTGCTGCCTTTCGAGTACATGCAGCCTGAGCGAAAAAAAAAAAAAAAAAAGAAAAAAGGAAAAAAAAAAAAGAAAAAAAAAGGATGGGGGGAAAAAAGAGAATAGGGAGGAAAAAAAGAGAATGGGGGAAAAGAAAGAAATGGAGGGGAAAAAAGAGAATGGAGAAAAAATGGGAGGAAAAAAGAGAATGGGGGAAAAAGAAAATGGGGGAAAAAAAGAGAATGGGGGGAAAAAAAAAAAAAAAGAAAAGAGGGGTGGGGGGGAGGTTAAAAAGTGCCCAGGGAGTTAAAGGTAGAAGTAAAAGGGAGGAGGAGGAGGAAGAAGGGGGCGGAGGGCAGCGACCCTCGCCGGCGTGGCCCGTGGGCGGGAGCGGGGCTGTTCACGGGTGGGATTGCGGGGGGGGGGGGGGCGTGTTAGCCCGGTATCCCCCATTTCTGCCCCCCAGCCCGGCCGGGTCACCCCCAGATTTGCAGGAACGATCCTTCCCCCCCCTTCACCCCCCCCCCCGAACTCCCCAAGTTGCGCCGTGGGGATTCCCGCGCGTGGGTGCCGTAACCCCGCCCCCCCACTCGTGTTTTCTTTCCCCCCTCCCCGCCCCACGCAGGGCTCCTGCTTCCAATCTTCGCGGCGGGAGAAGTACGGGAACGTTTTCAAGACGCATCTGCTGGGGCGGCCGCTGGTGCGGGTGACGGGCGCGGAGAACGTGCGGAAGATCCTGATGGGCGAGCATCACCTGGTGAGCACCGAGTGGCCGCGCAGCACCCGCATGCTGCTGGGGCCCAACACCGTGGCCAACTCCATCGGCGACATCCACCGCCACAAGCGCAAGGTGAGGCACCCACGCGAGACGGGGGCGGGGCGTGGGCTGCGAGCGTGGCAGCCCCTTTTCTGCTTCTCCTCCCGCCCGCCTTCCTTTCCCCCCCCCCCCCCCCCGCTCTCCTCTCCTCTCCTTCGTGCGTGGGAGGTCCCGCGTGGGCGCCACCCCTCCGCTCGCGTCCGCGCTCGATGGCTTTGAGGAATTTAAAAGGGCGATGGGGAGAAGGGAAAGGGGGGGGGGGGAACACCCAGGTTGCTGCTGAGGATGGAGGTGCTGCCCCCGCCTCTCCTCCCTCACCACCCCACCAGCCCCTCCGTGACACGCGTGGGGGGGTGCTCAGCCGCGAGTGCGGACCTGGAGGGCCCTTAAAAGAGCGATGCGGGTAGCGTGGTGGGGGGGCACAGCGTGGTGTGGGGCGGACTGGGGTGGGCGACAGCGGGGCTGGGGTGGGGGGGCGGCATTTCCAGGCTCCACTGAGGGGTGTTGTAGGGTTTGTGCTTGGCGGGGTCGGGGGGGCGGGGGTGTTGAGCCCTGCAGTGGGTTTCAAGGAAATTGGGGCACTGGTGGGGGTCTCGAGATGATGTGTGGGGCAGGAGGACAACTGAGCTGGTTGTGGGGGGGCTGAGACCCCCTCGAGGCCTTGCCGTGCCCACTCGGTGGTCGCAGGGTCAGACCCTCCTTATAGACCCCAAGGCAGGGGGGTGGCGCAGGGCAGGCTGCTCTTTGGGGGGTGCTGCGCCCAAGCAGATGTGGGGACTCGGCCTCGTGTCCCCCCCCGTCAGCAAAGGCAGTGGCAAAGGTGACAAGCTGGCGTGGCGGCGTGGGTGACGGCTGTCCCGTTGTTGTCCCTCCGTGGGTGTGGGGGTTGGGGTGCAGGCTGCACCCCTCTGTGGTCCCCAGCGCCCAGTGGCTGCCCCAGCCCTTCCCCGCAGGCAGCGCCCGCTCTCCTCCCTCTGCTCCGGCAGGAGTTCCCAATTTGGCATACGTACGTCCATGAAATCCTGACCAAACCCAACAGCTCGCTCGGTTCTCCTGGGGGAGAAGATGCAAAAACAACCCCCCCGCGACACCCGTTAGTCCCGTTTCTTAACGCGCTGTGGCCAGGACTGGAGCGGTGCCACAGGAAACGCAATATTAATCCCTGCCCGGGACGCGGGCAAACTCCGTGTTTGCAGTTACCCTGCCCTTTACTTGGGCTACTTCCTTTTTTATTTTATTTTTTTTTCTTAAAAATAGAGAGATTTTTCCGACGTCGGTACCAAACAGGCGAAGGTTCGCGGGGCTCCCTCCATCACGGACCGTCATTTGCGGCAGGAGGGGTGCAGGGAAATGGGGTCGATGCGCTTTCCTCCGGCAGCGGGAAGGAGGCAGCAGCTTTGGCTCCTATTTATTTTGGTTTTTAGCAGCAGCAGCCGGCGATATGAAGGTGCCTCCGCGCTCCTTCGCTCCTTTCTTTATCTTTTGCGCCGCCAGATAATTTTTTTTCTTGCTACTGAAAGGCGGGCAGCCGGAGGCCTTCGCTTGCCATCGCCTAGACGAAACCGCGGAATTCCGACCTCGGGAAAAGGCGCTGGGGGAGGCGAGGGGAGGGTGGGTTATGGGAACAAGGTCATGGAAAAGGGAGGCCTGACCTCTGCGGGATCCTGGCGGCCTTGTAATTTGTACCACGGCTCAGGCGGGGAGCGCCAGCCCCAGCCAGGAGCAGTACCGGTAGCATAGAAAGGGGAGAGCCTCTCTCCCTCGGTTTTATACCCGATATTCTGTGGTTTTTCCCTCGTGGGAAATACGTGTCCCACCCTAAACTGTGAATCCCAACGCTTTCTCATTTTTCCGAGTCCAAAAGCTGGCCTGCATCTCCATTCTCCTCCTCAAAACCCTTTTGCCCTCCCCATTTTTGGCATCCCGCGCAATCCCAAGCTGGCAAGGATCCTCGTTGCCACCCAAAGGATGGCTAACGACTCCTGTGCACAGGTGCGCTGGCGAAACGCTGTCCCAGGAGGACCCTTGCCAGCCGCGCCGGCTCCTGCTCGCACGCCTTGCCTTTGAGCCCCGGCGTACCGAGAGCAGACGCTTTCCCCGGATTGGCGGGACTGGGGATGCTGAAGTAGCTAATTATTTTTTTTAAGCTTCTTCAGCGGCGCAGGGCTGGGTACGCTGGGCTCGGCTGGTCCTCTTCCTTTTGAAAATGGGAGGTTATTCTGGTTCCTTCACTTGATTTGCTCTTAATCACCGTGCTCGCGAGGCTGAGCACCTCATGCGTCACGCACCCTCGGGTGCTCCCCGAGCCCGGCAGCCGCTGGAATCGCCTTCTCCCCTGCGCAAACCATCCCTCGCCCTGGTCCGAGTGAGTTGCGCACGTGGAGATAAGGTGAACTTGCTTCTAGCGGGAAGCAAATCGATCATTTTGTCCTCGGCGAGATTGCGATGACCAGATTACGGCTTTTTCCGGGCCAGGTGCCGTCTGCCGGCAGAAATTGCCGGCGTCTTTTGAGGCTTGAGCTTTTGTTGCTGTTAAACTGTGTTGACTTTTAATCCTCCCCGCCCTGCTGCTGAGATTGTGAGAGCTCCGAGGAGGAAGGATGAGATTTAAGATACAAGCTCGCTCCTTCTAGGTAGAAGTTTTTCTCTTCTTCAGTTCAACTTGCCGGGGAACTGAGGAGAGAACGTGTTGGCAGCAGACCGTGATTTTCACAGGCTTCACCAATGTTCGTAGTAAGGATGCTGGTATTGATAGAAAATAGCGAAAGAGTGAAAGCAGTCCGAAAGCTCCATGCAGAAGAGCAGTAGTATTTCCCAGGAAACCTTTTAGGTTGTTGATAATTCAGTTTAAAGCGTTGTGGGGCTTTCTGGAGCAGCAGTTCCATCCGCCTCTCAGGTTCTGTTTTCTGCCTCATCTGGGAGCTTGAGCCTTCCCTTGCTCTTAAGCGGTTCCTCCTCTGGTCTTGCCAGAAACCGTCCATGAGGTATGATTTCTCGTGAGCTGCCTGCAGCGTAGGATGCTAGCTAACACGAAGACAGGTGGAGCATGAAACCCTGTGTGCTTACCCTCCGCTGCCACTCCAACCGTTGGGGTCATCTCTAGCTCTTGTTCCACCAACCCTACGATCAGCCCTCATCATCTTTCTAAAAGCCAGGGGAGTTGCACTTATTTGCAGCAGCACTGGCAGATACTCTTTCATCATCCCCTGGCAATCGAGCTGTGGTCGCCTCTTGATGGGACCGATTGTCACAGAGACGCGAGGATGAGCTCTTGCAAAGAGCTTTAAACCCAACGTGTTCTTGCACAGTGTTTCTGGTAGCTTGCCACTGAAATCAGCTGTTTTGTTGGCCATGTGTTGTGAAGCTTTCCTAAGTTTTAGCTCTTCAATGTAACTTCAAGATCAGCGAATTGCAGCTATCTGGCTCTGCAGGAGGACACTTTGCCCATGGTGGTAATGGGATCAGAGATGGGTTGGACAACTCAGTCTGTGGAGCTCTTCTCTCAGGTTTGCTGTTTCCCTATCTCAACTTCTTTTCAGGATTCCGTATCTCCTTCCATAAAGTGGATGAAGATCCTCTTCTCCATCCTTGAGCTACCAGAAGCTTTAATCTCATAGGGCATTGAGAAAGGACTCCGAGATGCGTGGTGCTCAGGAGGAACAAAGCCATGTTAACAAGCCGGTAGCTACAGCAGCTCTCTGCTTTCCCATCCCCTATTTATTAAAGCTGCCCTGCAGGAAGCCGTCAAAGTTAATATAAACTGGAGAAAACTTCCCCCTTTTGGGAAATGAGCTCTCCAATTATTAGAGAGGAGGTCTACCGGTATAAAGTCGACTTTGCCCAGGGACGTGACGGCTTGTGGGGCGGGATGGAGGGTGAGAGCGGGGCCGGGAGCAGGGCTCGCCTGCCCCAGGGGTGTCGCTTTATTGCAGATGCCATCAGCGTTGGCTCTGTCCTTGGCCTGAGATGAAGCCGGTCGATAAGAACACTTTACAAGTAGTAAAGAAAAGCAACCCAAAACTCCTCGACCGCCCTCCTGAGATAGATATCTACCGAGAGGCTGTTACAGCTGTTGGGTCGTGGGGTTTACGTTGATGTCGGAGAAGGATCTGGGCCGCCCGTGCTGCAGCTCGTTCCTCCACGGTGGCATTTTTGTCTCAAAATCACCTTGCAGGTCACTGGCAGGAGCAGCCATGTCACTCTCGCAGCTGGCTGAGCGTGGGCCTGTCTTTGCTCTGGCTTTTTGGTGGCAGATCCCTGTCCCTCCCCATCGCATGAAGGATGACCATCATCCCTTGGGGTCAGACATGGCATGGCCCCAGGGAGGGGACGGCTCTCCTGCAGTAACTCGTCGGGAAAGGGCGACGGTATGGCGCCTGGCTGAGGGTGCTCCTCACGCCACGCTCTGGTGCTCTCCCCATCCCGCTCTTGTTCTTCTGCCGTTCCCTGTCCCACCCTGGCCGGTCTCTCAGCCCTGTTCACGTCTCGCCCTTGTAGATGTTTTCAGTTCCCATTTCCACCCATGAGCTCCCGTTTACGCCCGTGAAACCCCGGTGAAATCAGTGCAGTCACTCCAGATGTACCACGTGTGTCTTCCGGATCCCTGGGTCGATACGAGCCGTAGGGAAGGCAAAGCAAATCTGCTCTTAGGCACGGTGATAGCGTGGGCGCTGGTTTTACGGGATGTAAGGCCAGTAGGAAGCTGAAGCTCGGCAAACAGAGAGGGAGGCCTGCGAGGGACCCCAGCATCCCGCTGGAGAAGGAAATGGGAACTGGAAATGGCCAGGACACACTGCCTTTAGGTTTTAGGCCGAGACTGAGCAGCGCCCGGGGCCAGGAAGGAGTTTCCCGGCGCGGGATACGCGCTGCCGGCGCGGCTGTGCCGCAGCACACGGGGAAGGTGGGACTCAGACTTTCCTCGGAAGCATCCAGCCTTGGCAGGAGACCGCTGGACTGGCCGGGCCCGTGCTCTGTTCCAGCGTAGTAATCCCAAAATAGGCACAGCTGGCTTAAAAAAGGGAAAAGAAAGAATAAAATAAAAGCAGTCCGTGGGCTGGGTAGACATCCTAGAGCCGGAGACTCGAGGAGGAAGCAGACAGTGGTGCAGAGAAACGGCCTGTTTTGTCTCACTGTCCAAAACTACATCATTCATTAACACACCACAATTAATGTTCTGCCTCGGAGGCATACAAGTGTTGAGCTTATTAGCACCAAGTAGAAAGGTCTGAGGCTTTAATATAGTTTGCAAGAGGATTAAGAACACAAAAGGGGCCATAAATTTACAACCAAATATAAACCAGCTGCTGTGGGCTGGACTGGGGGGGAGGGAGGGAAGGAGGGAATGGGGGAGAGGGGCGGGAGGAGGAGGAAGGAGGGATGGGAGGTGGCGGGAACGTACCTTTCGCACTACAAGAAACCCCGACCCGAGTTGTTAAGGAGAGTTTTTCAGGGTTTTTGGTTTTTTTTTTCTTGCATTTCCACTCAGCTCCGCCGCTCTCCTCCGTGTGATTTGTAAATCCCACGGTGGAAAAGAAACCCAAGCCCTCCCCACCTCAACATCTCGTATCGGTTGGCTTGAGTGGGCTGGATTGCAGCTGCCATCGGTTGGCCCGGCTCCAGCCCCTTCTCGGCGTGTCCGCGTCGGGCTGCTGCCCCGGGAGCTTTAACCCGTGGCAAAGCCGCCGGAGCCGGAGAAAAGGCTTTCATTGACGGAGCAGGGCTCCCGCTCGCGGTCTCCGGGAAGAATTTGTCGGCTAGGTTGGCTCATTGACTTTAGACCAAATAGCGCTGTCATCTACGGCGGTGTAAATCCAGAGTCATTCCAATGGATTAAAAAAAAAAGCAAAGTGTGGGCGCTCCTGGCTGAAAGACAAATTTCATGCGTTCTCGTAGCACCTTCCACCCCAAAATGGCCTGCGAGCTCAGGCCCTGCTTTGGGAAGCTCTGCTCTGCTGAAGCGTGGTTACAGCTCAGGAACCGCAATCTCCTGTGAGCTGATCCTCTTTAACGTAGGCTGCTCTGCGTTTTTGTGTCGCCTGGGATGGAAGCTGTTGGATGTCCCGTGAGGAACAGAAAAGATGAAAACCCTCCTCAGACTGCAATGCTCCATGCTGGGTGGAACTGCGATCTGCGGCCCATAGCTCTTCAAGGCCAGGTTGGACAGGGCTTTGAGCCTGGTGGAGGTCTGGTGGAAGGCGGGTTGGAACTGGATGATCTTTAAGGTGCCTTCCAACCCAAACCAGTCTGTGATTCTATGGATCCAGGCTCCACTTCAGAGTGGGAGTAGGGGATGCTTGGAGCTAATCCCAGAGATGGGAGGGAGCTTTTCAGGCTCGGGATCCATCCTGCACTGTCTTTAGGTGGTTTTGGTTTTGTACTGCATCATACTCCATCCTTCCAAGCAGCTCGAGCAGCCTGCTGAGTTGTGGTTCGAAACATCCCGCTCGTCCCTCTGGGGACTGAGTGCTTCGGTTTGGATTAACGATGTTCTCCGTTACTTCTCAGGTGGCACTTCTGCCACTAAATATATCTCTCTGTCAGCCAGCTTGCTCTTAAACTTTCTTCTCTTTAATTTCGTAAGGTGGCCTTGGGTAACCTCGGCCCTTGTCATCTCCTCCCTGGGCTCAGTTTAAAGCTCAGAAGCGGCCTCTGATAGTCAGTAGAAGCTCCTGTGTTCAGAAGTAGGGTCATCTGCACCGTCGGATGTGTGCTCACCCCAAACGATGCACAGAGGTCTTACTTACCAACCTTTACTCAGGATTTTGGTGACAAAGCTGTCGGAAGAAGCGCGTCTTCCTCTATTTCTGCCGGGAGACCATGCGTGCTCAGAAAAGTTTATTTATTTCACCTTTGCGATGGAGCAAACTGCATCGTGGGGTGGGTGTTTCCCTCTCATCTCCTCTGCATGGCCACCCCTTGCACCCTGCTCTGCTCCCAGCGCGCAGAGCACTTGGCAGGACCGAGGTCCAAGAGCTCTCATGGAAGAGCACTTGAGACTGGTTTCTTTGCCAAGCCTGGCTTTGTTTCTAGGAGAGCCCATGCTCTGGGTTGCTTAAACACATGGGTCCCTTTCCTTTGGTCCCCTCTCTGTGCTCTGGGGAAATGCAGGGGGTCAGCAAAAAGAGGACATTTCTCCTAATATTTCTCCTCCGTTGGCTCCGCAGTGGTGGGCAGGGCACTATCCCTGCTGCCTGGGCAAGCTGCTCTCCTCCTTTTCAGCTCTGGGTAAATTCTCATCTTCACATCACAGATCTGGGATTTAGTACGTGTGTGGGACAATGGCTAGGGGGTGGAAATTAGTTTCTCTAAGGTTTCACTACAGCAGTTCCCTAGATACCACACCCTGCCTCCCTCAGCACCTGGTAGGGTGAACAGAATGGAGGGCGGAGCAGAGTGGAGACACCTCGGCCAAACTCCGTTACAGTCCCTGCAGGGACGGGAACGTCATGGTACCTGGTGGCCAGTGGGCCGTAGAGTAGCTGATGAACTGCGTCGCAACTGTCAAACAAGAAGAATACCAGCAGCTGAGCCAAGAACTGTGGCAAAATTGTGTCCTTTAGTTGAACTTTCCTCATTATAATATCATTGTAATGCCAAAACACACCTCCATCCCAAAAGCTACCCACCTCGAGGTGTGACCACACCTCGCTGAGCCTGTGTTCTGAATTTGTTTTAGTCTACACCTTTAAAAGCAAAGTGAGGAAAATTTGCACCAATCCTAACAAAGGTGTGTATGACTAGGGCCACTCAAGCTCCTCCTAAAAGTAAAAACCAGTATAAAAATGGCTTAAGAGAAGGGGGATATTGGGGAAGACGTCCATCAGAACATCTGGGACCAGGCTGTCCATAGGGATTTGTCCCAGTGACGCTGTCAGCATAAGCCTGACAGGCTGGGCAAATTGCAAAGGGTTCAAGGAAACCCCCCTTCTCCTGAAACAGAGTGTGGAAGGCTGGTTGGGCACAAGGGCCTTGTCTTTCTTGGGAAACTGGCAGGCTGGTCAAATTGAAAAGGGTTCGAGTTGACCCCCCTCTCTGTCCTCCCTCAATACAGTATTGTATCTTGTTGTGACATACGTGGTCCAAAACCAACTGGGATGGCCCATCCCAGCTCGACCCGGCCATCTGATACCTTCTTTCTCTTTCTCTCTGTCTTTGATTCCCTCCTCGGAGAGCGGTGACAATATGTAAGGTGAATTTTGGTGTCCTCAAATGCACTGGTTCCTCGTGAATAAATGAGGGGAGGGCACTTGGGGAAGGACTTCAGAGGTGGTGCAGGCGTATAGACGCTGAAGAACCTCAATGTGTTTAGGTACCTCCAGAAAGTGGGCTAAGAAGCCTGAATTGCTGAATGTGGCTGGTTGCGTTTTGCTGCTGATGGCGTTGGGTTTTTTTTTGAGAAGGGTACTGAGATGTAGGGTGTCCTGCTTCTTCCCTGCGAAGCCTCCCATGCCACCTGGAGGGTTTGTAGGAGAGCTGCTTGGACATGGAGGTTTTTGAGCTGTGGGGGAATGAGGTGGTTGGGCTCGCTTTTATTCTGAACCGGTGTGGAAATATGAAATGCTGGAGTTTCTCACAATCCTAGATGTTTAAAAAAATTGTAAAAAAAATGAGGGATATGGGCAACCCTGCAAGGTACATGATCATCATAACGTGACCCATGGATGCTGAAATGATCTTTATTTTTTTTTTCCAGCACATGTTTTTGAGAATCATTCAGATTTCAGTAAACCTGCCTTTTGCAAAGGCACTCCATTTCTTTTCTTCAGCGGGGCCGAGCTTGGAGACTCCGGCTACTGTAACCAGAGTCCCTTTGGAGATGGCTCGCAGCATTCATGGGATTCTTGCATTTCTCCTCAGGAGAGGTTGCTGCCTTCAGCTCCCCCGAGACACCCGCGCTCCTCACCTGCGCTCTGCGTGCGGTGCTGTGCTTTGGTGGGCAAAGCCAGCGTTGCTCAGTCTAGGTGGTCGGGAGCTGAAACTCTTGGCTTTTCTTTCTCAATGGGCCTGGATTCCTCCCATGATGGAGCATGGCAGGAGACCACGGAGTGGTCCATGCGCTCCGTTTTCCAATTAAAGCACGGGGAGAAAAGGGATCAGGTCTTTGCTGGGTGCCTGTGAAAGAGGGCGGCAGCGGGGTTTGGTGGAGATCCTCTCCTCTTTGCGATGCCTTTTGTCATCCTCACAACTTTTTTTGCTGTGTTTTCCCTTTGCTCGTGCTCCCAGTGCCAGGACAACCTCTTGCCCATGAGCTTTCTCATCCTGCTCAAAAAATATCAGGGTTTACGAGCCGGCTGGAGCATGGCAGTGGGCTTCACGTCTGGAAACCCCGCTCCTGATGCCGGAGAGAGGCAGACATCCATCCCTTATAACATGGTGACAGGACAGGGTTGGGACAAACACCGCCTGGTCTTTTGAAACATAGGAAGAAACAGTATGTCTGCAGGTTGGGATGCTGCTTGGGATGCTTCCTGACACATCCAGCTGGCCAAACCGCGGGCAGGTGCCAAACTGGTTCACGAAAACCTCTCCACGCTCGTCATGCCTTCGTTTGGTCAGGCCAGCAGCTCTGGCCAGCATGAGCTGGATGAGATGTAGGTGCCTGATCTCAAAGCGTACGTTTTCCTCCTCCTCGGGAGGAAGGAAAAGTGCCGTTCCCTCTTTGCCATGCTGATGTGCCAGGCGGGAGCGGGGGACCTGCAGGTCATGGATGGCAAAAGGCAGGGGCTGGAGCTGGTGCTCGGGGTGGGGAGGCTTGGTCGGCACTAAGGAAGGGTAACACAATGAAAAGCGTCGTCCCTGCGAACCCCTCTCCACCCCAGACACTGAACAAAGCCATTGCTACGTGTGAAAACGCGGTGGGTTGAAGCTCAGGGCTCTTCACTTGAATGTCCTCTCCTCTTTGGTGTGGTTAAGGATGGGCCTGGGGTACTCTCCAGCCGGGAACTGGGAGCAGTTTTCTGTCACATGGAGTTGGACCTCTCCAGGAGATCCTGGAGCTGAGACACCGGGAAGGAATTTTCTGCCTTAGGAAAACCGTAAATCTTTAAATATCCTGTTTCCACTGTGAGCTGGAGTCGGAAGTTTCCAGCCAGGCTCGCTGGGTGGTGGTGTCTCCCTCAGCACGGGCTGAGCGGGTGTGCGTGCAAACGAATGCCCCCAGACAGAGCAAATCCCCAGACTTGGTTCTTTTGGGATAAAACGTGAAAAAAAATGAGGGTGCTTTCCAACATCCCCAAAAAATCCGGGCCACCGCCCTGGCACTGCTGCCGAGGCTGCTCGGCCGGACCCCCACCGCAGCTGGGCTGTTGCATCTTGGTGTTGGCAAAGCCGAGCGTCCCCTTCGAGCTGATTTTTGCCTCTTGGCAGCTCTCGAGCAACTTTGCACCCGTGCTCCTCGACTTCGCCTGGTCTTGCTCCGACGAGTGGCCGAGACGTTCGGTTCGGCTTCGCTAGAGGGCGCAGGAATTTTAAGCTAGAAACGCGCGGAGATTTGTCGGGGAAAGTTGGCTGCCTTTTCCTCCTTTTTAATCAACTGGAAAGATGCAGGGTTGAACTGGAGGTGACTGGAAGGGGATCCAGACTTGTGTCTGGCTAGGGAAGGATCCGCTGACATCTGGGATTAGGCGGCGTGGAGCGCGGCGGCGGCAAGCGGACGGGACGTTGCAGCGTGGCCGGGGATCGTGGTGTTGGCTGGTTCCGTGACCGTGAGCTGCAGCCTCCGGCAGATGTGGGGTGCAGTCGGCTGGGACTGGAAAACCACCCCCCCCTACCCCCAGTCCCCCAGTGCTAAATTCTCCCTCTTTTCCAGGCTGGGCAGGTGGTGTGTTGATCTCCGTAGGGACTCAGCCTTCTCCTCCTGAGGGTCCCCTCCTCTGCGCCTTCGCTGCTTATGGGTCCCTGGGACAGGCGCTCTCCTCTTCGGAGTCTGGCTTGGTCCGTGGGCGCGGATCCGGCCCCGGGGCTGATTCTCTGCCCCGCCGCAGCAGTTTTGGCAGCGGGACCAGGGACGTTTCTTGGGCTGCTGTGCTTTTTGCGGGGCGCAGGGGGTCCCCGAGCACTTTGCCTGTGGGAGATGCTGGGCAGAGCTGGAGGAGGACGGGGTTTGCCCCAGGTTGGGAGCCCCAGGGGCCACCTCCATCGGGACGGTGGCTCCAAGCAGGGCTGCAGCCTCGGCTCTCCTCTGCTTAAGCAGAGGCTGTCCCCTCATCAGCTCTGCTTTCAGCTGGAGAAACTGAGTCA
Organism: Chlamydotis macqueenii; assembly: GCF_036417535.1. Taxonomy (NCBI): domain Eukaryota; kingdom Metazoa; phylum Chordata; class Aves; order Otidiformes; family Otididae; genus Chlamydotis; species Chlamydotis macqueenii. Next base: position 83,347,532 of record NC_141559.1, read on the forward strand.
CGGGAAGCATTTCAGGTGATGCACTGGGAGCCTCTGCCCCCATCTCAAACCACCCAGCGTGGATGAAGGGCAGACGCCAGCCAGATGGGGACACACCAGCGTCCCTTCGCCGGCCTCACTCAGGAGGTCCTGTCCCATCCCTGGGGAGCTCTCCTCCAGCCGGCACCGCATCAAAGTCCTGCTCATGGTCACCAGGATCCAACCCTTTCCCAGCTCCCTTCCTACCTTCCCCAGGCAGGCGAGGGGCTCAGCTTTAGCACCTCCAGCTTTTCTTTTCCCAGCGGTTGCTTTCTTACCCCTTCTCAGGTCTGCCTGAGCATCGCTGCCCTTCCCAGGCTTAAAAATAGCGTATGAAGCACGGAGAGGCGGCCGAAAGCAGCAGCCGCGCTGTCTCACACCCTCCTTGTGATCTTGCCGCCCCGCTGTTCGTTCGTTCATTCCTCCGCTCCGTTCATTCATGCCTCCGCTCTGCGCAGCAACCCGGGGCCAGCTGTCTGTCTGCCGGCAGATCTGCCCCTCGATCTGCTTGTGTTTTTCTCTCCCAGCCCTCCTACCATCCCCTTTGTATTTCCACGAGGAGCCTGCAAGCTCTGCCCCGCCATGTATTGTGTGATGAGTTTTCCTCGGGGCTCAGCCCGAGCCCAGCTCCTTATGAAGCGGCTCTTGTCGAGCCTCCTGCCCGGGGCTGCGAGGGGACAGAGGTGTTATTTCACCAAACAAACTCCCCGTGAACGACGTGCGTTAGCAACGAGGGGTCGCAGCCAGGAAAATGTTACCTTTCCCTTTGAGTGCTGACTGCGGAGGAAATTCTCACATTTACAGCTCCGGCGAGCCCGGCGCTCGTGGAAAGAGGGGGTGGCTTTGATTTCTCTCCTCTTGTTGGGTTGATAACTTTGCAGCCCCCACACCGCGCGCTGAGCCCGCCCCGGGAACCGGCCACCACGCAGGCTTGCAGCTCCCTCCTTGCGAGCCGGTTTTAATTTGATTTTCCCGGAGGCCTGGCATGTGGCGGTGCGTGTCTGCGTGCCGCCCCATGTGTGTGTGTGTAGGTTAATAAAAAAATAAACAAACAGCACTTTTTTTCCTCCGGTGCACTCTGGGAGGGATGCGGCGGGGATGCCGAATGAAAGCGCGTGCTGTGGGCCGCGCCGGGGAGGGCTGAAGGGACATTCCTGGCATTGCTCAGCTCCTCGTGCAACGCGCGGGCCCTGGCCAAATTGGAGTAAGGAGCCCTCAGCGTCGGGGACCTGGGGGGGCCCACTCCCGTGCAGTGTTTACTCACAGAGCTTAAATTAATACTGTCTGCTGACATCAGGTTTTTTTTTTTTTGCTCAGTTTCCCAAGGAAATGAGCCGTGTGCGATGGGAGCCTCTGCGTACGTGTGTGCCTCTTCCCCCGTGAACCCTTGTCTAAGTTCACTCAGATTTCACAGCGATCCTAAATACTTCAGAATCTTTTTTTTTTACTTATTTTTTGATATTTATTTAGAAAGAGTGGTTGATAGGTGGGAGAAACTGCCAACTCTTCGCTTTGAGAGAAAAGCTTGCCCATGCCTGCACATGTGCACAACCATGGTGTTAGACACTAGAGAATCTCTGTGGCAGAGCTGTCTTAGTAGCATCCAGATTGTGGGATGAATGAAACTGGGAGCCACAAGACATGAAGCTGAGGGAAAGCTGGCTCCGTCTGTCCTGCTGAGCGTGGGGTGAAGCGTTTCCTCCCGTCTCTGGTTTGCAGCGTGGTATTGCCCGTCGTTTGTGATGGCTGTGGTGGGGATCAGCCTGAGGAGGATCTGCCAGCTGGTGTTTCTCCATCGAGGGGTAATGGTTTCAAAATAGAGGGAGGTAGATTTAGATTAGATATTAGGGTGGTGGAACACTGGCCCAGGTTGCCCAGAGAGGTGGTGGTGGATGCCCCATCCCTGGAAACATTCCAGGCCAGGTTGGACGGGGCTCTGAGCAACCTGATCTGGTTGGAGATGTCCCTGCTCCTGGCAGGGGGGTTGGACTGGGTGGCCTTTAAAGGTCTCTTCCAACCCTAATGATTCTCTCATTCTGTGACACTTTTTGGCAGCTATTTTAGGAATTGGTGATTCTGGATGATAAATTCTGGAGGACGATGAGTCTTCTGGAGGAGACCTTCTCACAGGAGACCTGTGGTGCCTATTTTTGTGGGCAGAAGTTGTTTACTAAAGAAGGCAAAGATGAAGGCGTTGGGGCTGCGTAGAAATCTCTGCTCACTCTCTTTTGCAGGTTTTCTCCAAAATCTTCAGCCACGAGGCACTGGAGAGTTATCTCCCCAAGATCCAGTTGGTGATCAAAGACACCCTTCGGGCCTGGAGCAGCAATCCTGAGTCTATCAACGTCTACCATGAGGCCCAGAAGCTCACCTTCCGCATGGCCATCCGTGTCCTGCTGGGCTTCCGCATCCCCGACGAGGAGCTCAACCGCCTCTTCGAGGTCTACCAGCAGTTTGTGGAGAATGTCTTCTCCTTGCCCGTGGATCTGCCCTTCAGCGGCTACAGGAGGGTAAGAGATTTGGGATGAGGACTCCACCAGCTAATAAAACCAAATTATTGGGATTAATGGGATGGTGGCTGAAACCATCTCTCCAGGTTCTTGGTGGGATATCTTCTCACCCTCTGATCTCTAGCAGCAGGTCCATTTTGGGCTACAAAATCCTCTTGGTAGAGCGGAGAGGGACATCCATTCACAGGTTTTTAGAGTGCTACGGGCTGTGCGGTTTGATGCAAGAGAGAACACAGTCAGGATCTGCCCTGATTTAATGTCTGATTTTTCCTCACTGGCATTTTTTCTGTATTTATTTTTTTATTTGTGAGACCCTTCTCCTGTTAATTCCCTCCTGTCCCCAGGGAGAAACAGGTCAGTGGACCTCCTAACTCCATGAACTGTTCTCATTTTTCGATGAATGATGCAAAACAAAACCATAATTGAAAACATACGGAAAAAATGATAGGTTTTTTTTCACGGGGAATTTTGGTAACAGGAATTCAGGGGTTTAAAATTTATTTTTGTGATTCTCACTACAAATTTTTGTTATTATTATTTCACAATGCGAGTCAACTGCGTGCAGCCCCAAAGCATCAGCAGCAGCAGGTTGGCCCGCTGCAGCTGCACTCAGACAGGAATTGCTTTACTGGGACCAGGTGATAAAACTGCTCGGGAAGCCCGTTACGCTCCCGGGAAGGGCATCCTTTCGGATGAATGGACTTTCCTTTGAGAAACGATTTTCCCAGGGACTGCCGTACATCCCAGGGTGAGCCGGGAGCCTGTGAACTGGTGCGGTACTGGGGCTCCCACACCAGACCCATCATTTGCACGTAGGTGCTGATTACTCTTGCCTGTAATCTCGCCCGCTCGGGCCTTGCTCCTCCTGCCCAGGGAACAACTCCAGCATCTTTATTCTTCTCTTTGAGCATCTGCAGTGGCAGTGGTGTTACTTAGACATGATGTCTTGAGCACGTCTCCAGCTCCCGGGGATGCTGGGCTGGGGATGGTGGTGCCAGCATTGTGTCCTGCATGGTCTGATGGCTTCCTGCTCCGCAGGGCATCCGGGCACGCGAGACGCTGCAGAAGGGGCTGGAGAAAGCCATTCAGGAGAAACTGCAGAACACGCAGGGCAAGGACTACGCCGATGCGCTGGACATCCTGATAGAGAGCGGCAAAGAGCACGGCAAGGAGCTCACCATGCAGGAGCTGAAGGTAAAGATCTATCCCACGGAGAGGTCTGGAATACCAACAGACCCTACAAGTGCACTGAAGCTTTCAGCCTTGACCAGCTTCACCCCTTGACCCATCCAGTTTCGTGGTGCCTCCTTTGCCAGGCAAAGGAGCCCTCGGCAGGTTGTAACCTGCAGCAGGGTCATGGCATAACTTGTCCTTCATGTGCTATCCAAAGCTGTCCTGCTTTCGGCAGGGATGGAGTCAATTTTCCTCTCAGTAGCTGGTGTGCTTTGGATTTTGTGTGTGAAGAATGTTGATAAACACCCTGATGATAGCAGCTGTTGTGAGTGAGACCAAGGACACTGTCTGGCTTACCAGGTCTTGCTAATGTGCAGATGCAGGAAGCTGGGAGAAAGACAAACAGAATAATTGACCTAAACTGGCCAAAGAGAGTATTCCATGCCATGAACGTCATGCTCAGGATATAAGTCGGGGCTGGCCATGGAAGGAGGCATCCATTCTTGCATTCATCTTCCTCCACCTCTCTCTTGCTCGCTGGCACCGTTCCCTCTACCTTGCTGGCTCGCTTTCACTCCTTTGCTCACTGCTCGGTTTTGTTTCCGTGATCGCTGCTCGGGACGGGCTGTATCGGTCATTGGGACATTGGGATGGTGAGAAATCGTATATTGTTCATTGTTTGTGCAATAATATCCTTATATTCTGTTATTTTTGTAGTTTTCCTTTGCTATTTTAGTAAACTGGCTTCCTCTCAACCCAGGAGTTTTCCTTCTTTCCCAATTCTCTCCCCCATCCCGCTGGGTAGAAGGAGGGTGAGTGAGAAGCTGTGTGCTGACGAGGGCTAAGCCAAAACAGAAGCATCCTCCAAGGCTCCATGGGAAGCTCCCCACGGCGGGTGTCCAAACCCAGTGCCGGCACAACCTTGCAGATGATATGACCCTGTATCTTACCTTGGCTTTGCTCTTGTCTTTCAGGACGGCACCCTGGAGCTCATCTTCGCCGCCTACGCCACCACCGCCAGCGCCAGCACCTCGCTGATCATGCAGCTTCTCAAACACCCCCGGGTCCTGGAGAAGCTGCGGGAGGAGCTACGCAGCAAGGGCATCCTCCACAACGGCTGCATCTGCGAGGGCTCCCTCCGGCTCGACAACATCAACGGCCTCCACTACCTGGACTGCGTCATCAAGGAGGTGCTTCGCCTCTTCACCCCCATCTCCGGAGGCTACCGGACGGTGCTGCAAACCTTCGAGCTGGACGTGAGTACTGCCATCTCTCCGGGGTGTGGCTGCACGCAAAACAGCCTTTTTGCGTGTTGTTGCAAAGCTCACTTGAGCCTGGCTTAGGTGAGACCTCGGGGAGGACAAATTAGGTCCTCCTGGTGATGGGAGGTGGAACTGCTTGGGATTCAGAGGAGGGCGATGGCATCTGGCCCATGGCGGGGAAGGGATGCACTCGAGCTGTCAAAGAGGAGACAGGCGTGACGCTTCAGAGAGCAACTCGTGACAATGTTTGACGCCAAAAACTAAACTGGGGTGTGACAAGGGAAAGGTTTACTGCAAAGGGCATCTCCGGGCCGCTGGATGACAGGCGGATTACTCACCGCAATGGCTGGAATTTCCTACTAGCAAAACAAAATCTTGAGACCCAGCTTGTCGCTGTAAATCTTACTAACGTAATGATTGGAGTCGGAAACCTTTTAAAGTGCTCAGGGGATGATAAATCCGCCCCGTTTCTCATCGCCCAGGCCCTGACATGTGCGTTGGGCGTATGCGGCTGACAAGCGGCCGGGTGTGAGCGAAGCCATGGGATGCTCTGGGGAGGGCCGGCCGGCACGCGGGACATGGCGCGGGCGCGAGAAAAGCCGCTTCCCTTTGCCCGGCGGCGATCGAGCACCGCGGGGTTCCTGGTAGGCGACTCCTGCCAGCAACCGCAAAACAAATAAACAGCAACGGCTCATCCGGCGGATCCCGGGATAGGGGCAGGGATAAACCCCGGATTCCCATCTCCCAGCCCTTTGCGCTGCGCTCTCTGGTTTTCTTTTACATCTGCATCATGCTTGAGTGATAAACCCAAAATAGATGGGAAAAAGCAGACAAAGCAAGATGGCTTTGTCTTGTCCTCCCGCTCTTTCTCCCTTTGCTGTAGGGTTGACCTGCTCTGGTTTTCTCTCCACCCCTTCCCTCTTCTCTGCAGGGTTTCCAAATCCCCAAAGGCTGGAGTGTGATGTACAGCATCCGGGACACCCACGACACCGCCCCCGTCTTCAAGGACGTGGACGTCTTCGACCCCGACCGCTTCGGGCAGGGGCGAAGCGAAGACAAGGACGGCAGGTTCCACTACCTCCCCTTCGGAGGAGGCGTACGGACCTGTCTGGGCAAGCACCTGGCCAAGCTCTTCCTCAAGGCGCTGGCCATTGAGTTGGCCAGCACCAGCCGCTTCGAGCTCGCCACCAGGACTTTCCCCAAAATCACCCTGGTGCCCGTGGTCCATCCGGCCGACGGACTCAAGGTCAAATTTTTCGGACTGGATTCCAACCAGAATGAGATCCTGACAGGGACAGACGCCATGCTGGGGGCGACGGTGTAAAGGCCACGGCGGCGGCGCGAGGGACAGGGCGGCCGGGGGACGGAGGGGTGGGGTGGGGGCAAGGGGATGAACAGGATGGGAGGAGAGAGGGACGAGAAGCTTCTCCACGACGCTCGCTTCGCAGAGCCTCCGGGTCAGGACTGCTTTCTCCACCGGTGAAGCTGCCAAAACCATTTCGCTCTTCCCGCGGGGCGCGGAGAAGGTTGGGGTGTTTGTCGTGCGTCTCGTTTCGCTCGGAAGGAGGAAGAGTCGCGAAACCTGAGTTGAGCTGGGGTGTCTGACCATACACAGTATCTAAATATTATAAATATATATATATAAATATCTATAAAACACTTCTGCTGCGAGGAGGAGCGCTGCAAAGGCCCGACTGCGGGAAAAGCTTTGGGAATCAGCCGGCGATCGGAGGTCTGGTGTCCCGGGGCAGCTCTCGGGCGGCCTCTGATCTTCTTTTTTTAACAGTGTTAAATTAGCTGGTGATAACAGTGTTTTTTTTGTTTTGTTCTTTTTTTTTTTCATTTGTTTGTTTGTGTTTTTTGTTTTGGGGCATTGGAGGCTTTCCTTGGTGAGGGGGAGATGCTGAGTGATGCTTATTCCCGTCCCCTCTCCCGCTGGTGCCGGGGCAGGCTGGGGAGGGGGGGGCGCTGCCGTTTCACATCCTCCGCGGGACCGAAAAACCCTGTGGTGTCTTGTCTGAGGCCAAAGGGACGGAGAGCCGTCCCTCTGAAGCCTCGGACAAGTGCAGATTTGCATTTCGCAAACTGCGTTTTGCATTTGGGGCTCTGGGTGGAGTTGGGGGAGGGTGTCCTTTTCTTCTCGTTGAGTTTCCTGCTGCTGCTACACGGCCTGTGTGCACCCGCTCCCCCACCGCAGCCCCGCACCAGACCCTTCCCTGTGCAGAGGCACCTGTTTTGGGCCATTTTGGTGCCTTTGCTGTCCCTCAAGGTGCAGGCACCAGCCTCCGAACTGCATGGCCCCACCAACCCACCACAGCTCTGCGAGCACTGGGGCGCCGAGCAAAGCCGCCTCGCTCCGAGCTGCTCGTTTCGGTGCGTCCTCTTCCACGGGAGGCGTTTGCATTAAAGGTGATCTCTATAAATAAGCCAACGTACGCATCGTTTGTCTCATGTTTGGGTTCTGTTTGGCGACGGGAGAACTCGGCAGGAAGGAGAGCGAGCGGCGGGCTCCTTGCAAGCTGTCCGCCCCATCCCACCACTCACCCAGGAGAGGAGTCCTGCTCAGAGCTTCTCCAGCATGAGCAAGCATCCACCAAGGTATCTTGCATTTGATTTGCTGGGTAGGTTTATTTTATTTTATTTTTTTGCATGCAAGAGTCTTCTGAGTTGAGTGTGAGATGGATGGGTTGTGTTGAAAATGGACATGGCCTTGCACGTGGGTGCAGAGCAGAAGCAGAAGCTCCCTGAGAGCCAAGCACGAGGTTGGGAGATCCCTCTCTGGCTTGAGGCATCTCTGCCCAGCCTGCCCAGCCCCACTCGTCTCCCATCTCCTGCCCTCCGAGGTGGAAAGAACAACGCAAGGGCCATGGCTGAGACCTTTCCTAACTGTGATGGGAAAAGGTCTTGTGCTTGGGTGGGCAGCTTGGCTTTCAGCTTTACAGGTGTCCAGAGAAGTCAGAGGGGTTGGAATAAGAAAGGTGAAGGGGCAGAAGTCGCTTACCAGGTTGCTTTGCAGGTTGTGCTTTTGACGAGTGGGTGCCTCTTTGGAAGGTCGAAGGAAGCGAGAAGCAAGCGATGGTGATGGCTGCCTTTGCCAGCCCGTCGTCTGGTGGGGGTGAGGAGGAGGGGGGCAGTTTTTTAGCCAGGGGAAGCACTTGAGGTCGGGTTGCCGTCAGCCAAGCTGCCAGAAACCCCCCAGGAACGTCTCAGTCTCCACTCACACCGGGGTGCACAGCTTGATTTTCAGGTTGATTTAACTTGAAATAAAACTCCCAATCTTCTAGGAGGTGCCATTCAGAACCAGATCTTGCCTTCTGGTTGGTAAACACTGTGCCAAACCCAAAAGCAAGATCTCAGGAGCCTCTGACGAAGTGCACTGTGGCCCCGAAGCAGAGGCTCAACTGGTTTGCCAGCCTTGAAATTTTGGGTGAAACACCACTAGCTCAGGCATTGTTGAGATTTCAGGTATTTTCCTTGTCGCTGACGGAGAGAAAGCTTTCCGAGTGATAAAAGGAGCTTAGTCACAACCCAAATCCCAAAGGACAAAGAAGCAAAGGAGAAAATAAACCTGAATGCGATGGGAAGGGGTGCATCTCCAAGGGGCAAACGTTTGGGGAAAGGTAAGTGGCACATGAAGATGTCCATGGTCTTTGTGGATGATGAGCCCTGGTAGGACATGGGGATGAGGGCAGGAGGTGGAAGATGCTCTGCCAGGAGGGAGCTGTAGGGTGAAAACCCAGCAGAGGCCTGCTGCCGGGCACTATCCCGGAGCGCCCGTTTCCATCTGAGACCTGTCAGGGGAAAAAACTCTGCTCGGGGGAGAGAGGAGGCTGAAAAGGGGAAAGCTGGAGGGGGGAACAAGGCTGAAAGGTCTGGTTAGAGCTCACGAGTGGCTTTGCGCCACGCTCCGAAGAGCAAAAATCTCCCGGGCGGGCTTTTCCGAAAGGGCTCGGTCCCGCTTGTGCCTGCAGGAAATCAGTGAAGGGTTTCGCTGAAATTTTTTTATTTTCACTTCCAATGTCATTACAAAGTGAAAACCAAACACGCTTTGGAGTGAGTGGCTGACCGGCGCGCGGTAACGCCAGATGCGTACATCCGTTGTATATATGTGCTTCCACCGTGTGTATACGTAATGTGTGTGCGGGGGTGTTTAATCTGGGCGTAAGCAAGTCAGGCTTTTGTTTTTCCATTCCTAACGAATATAACTTGACTAAAAAAGTTGCTGCAGTGGGTTTGCAGAATAAAGCACTTTGAATCTCAGAATTGTTTGTTTGTTTTTTTTTTTCTTAGCACAGTCCAATTTGCTATATTATTATTTTATACACAAATTTTTTTTTTTTTGGTCTGTCTTTATAAACTATTATAAGTACTATTTTTGTTATAATTCAAAATAGATATTTAGTATAAAGTTTTGCTGTTAAATATTTGTTATTTAGTAAAATATGGGGGTTTTTTTCTCTTTATTGTAAACATTGTCTGGAAAAATATTAATATGTTTTATCATCACAGTTGTTTTTAATATTAAAAAAAAGAAAAAAGCACTTGTGGGGTTTTTCGTTATGAAATCGGTGCCGTGTGAACATGTGTTTCAGTCATGTGGTTTTTAATATGTATATAATATTATGTGTCGCATATTAAAATGGATGTTGTGTATTTTGTGATCTTAAAAAAAAAAAATAATCCATGTGGCTATTTTATAGACTTCCATAATAAAAAGAGTTGAATCTCCAAACTCTTTGTTTCATATCCATCTGCATCTCCTCTCGAAGGGCTTGCGGCCTCCTGGTTTGGGGTCTCAGGGTAACACCCCCGTCCTGGGAACTGGGGCACCCCGTAAGTGGGATTTTTGCACCCACCTGAGGACCTATTGGTCTCCATGGCCAGGGTGGGGCCTTACTGGATGGCATGGATTGAAATACCGGAAATTCCAACTTAAGAAAAAGCTTTTTTTTTTCTGTGGGGAGGATGACCAAACGTCCACCAAATTGCCCAGAGATGTTGTGGCGTCTCCATCCCTGGAGATACTCTGAGCCTGACCGGACACGGTCCTGAGCAACCTGCTCTGAGGTTCATCCCACCCTGAGGGTTCGGTGAGCTCCAGGATACCCAGTTTCTGCCCAAAGATTTTACCGTTCCCCAGCAAGAGACAGAGGCTGAGAAAAACAAGCAGGAAGGAAGGGAATGGTGCCTGTCTCCAGTTGTGTGCCCTGGCCTTTGCTGCTGGCTGTTTCAGGAGCTTCCACCATATAGAGATGGCACAGGAGACCACTATGGGTTGAAAAACATACACCCAACTACTGATGGCATTGATAGGCTGGATGGTGGGCACGATGTGGGTGGTGGACCAGGTGAGGCAGGATGCACTTCCCAAGGGTGGCCCAGGTGGGAAGGATCCTGTGATGGGCAGCCGGGCTGGGTGGGAGCAGGTGGGTTCTCCCCAGCCCTCCCACCATCTCCCATTCAGGCTATTGAGAGATTGATTGCTCTGGTAATTAGCTACTCAGCAAATCCACATCCCAGAGTTTTCTGTGGGTGGAGCTTGCTTTGAGCCTCTTAAATGCCAAGTTTTAGGAGCTTTTGGCTCTGGGTGGTGGGATGAAGTGCTTTGCAAGTGATGTGGCAGCCTGTGGACAAGCTACTGGGGGGAGTTTCAGCTGCACCCATCCCAGAGTAGAGATGGGATGTGTCGGAAGTACTTAGTGAGTAATTAGGTAATTACTTAAGTAATTAGCTTCTGTCTCCTTGCTCTTCTCCCCACTAAAAAAATCTCGGAGGTTGCCCTGGCTGTGGTGGGAGCGTTGGAGAACAGGATGTTGCTGCTCTGCAAACCCTTCCTATGATGACATTCAAAGGCAAGTGAAGGCTGGAGGAATTAATATAGCTCTTTGCCGTTGGCTGGAAAATATGACCATGCAACCCAAGCCTGTGTCCCTTCGGTGCAGCCAGAGGATCTGAGGCTCCTTTCCCTCCCTTTAGTGCTTTGTGGCCGCTCTCTTTTCCTGGTTGCTGTTCTGGACGTGCCCTGCCAACAGCGATCTTGCCGTGTCTGTCCCGGCTGTCTCCAAAAAACCACCGTGCGGTTGCGCTCGTCCGCGGTCCTGTCCCCTTCGCGGCCTCTCCTTGAGCCGAAGGGGCCGATGTGTCACCTTCTCGCCCTTCCTTTCCCTTCCAACCTGCGATGCGTTTATAATACCCGTCTGTCACCTATTTAATAGCTGGGAAGGTCATTTCCTTTTGGCCTTTTCTCTTCGGGATTTCTTTTCTCCCCCCTCTCTGTTCCCCTCCCTTTTGCTTCTATTTATTTATTTATTTATTTTTAATTTATGGCTTTTAGCAAGAGGCTGCACCACCCCTGGAGGGAGATGATGTGGCTCTGCTCGGCTCCAACAGAAGCAAGGAGCTTTTTTTTTCTTTCGGGTGGTCTCGCGGGAGCCGCTGGACGGCAGCACAGGTCAGTCGGACTCCGTGTACTTTCCATTCGGCTCCGGCACCGAGTCTCACGTTACTGGCTTTGTTTTAACTTTAGCTGAACTCTTGGAAAGTTTCTTTTTAAAGGTTGTGTGTGAGAGCATAGCAAAGGTGTGCGAGAGTGTGTGTACGCATACACAGACTTTTCTTTCCTTTTTTTTTTTTTTTTTTTTTCTCCTTTTCAACACAGCCCAGTGTTTCTCGCAAAATGAAACGGGCTGCTGGAGCAGGCTTGCGTCCCCTTGGTCTGGCTGAAGTACAGCTTTAATCTGCAAAGCTCAAGGCTCAGGTCCTTCTGAGGAGATGGGGAGGTGGCACTGAGGCAAAAGGAACAGTGCGAAATGTTGAAGTGTCACTGCATAACAGTTACAGGAACTATTTAAAAAGAGAGAGATGGGAGAAAGCGATTGATTTCCAGACAGTATGGGTCGCTTCTTGGCATCGCTTTCTCCCAGATAATTTTAGGAGCCCTGGTAGACCCCTAGCTCTGGTCTTAGCTGGCATTTAAACACCGTGGGTGCCCATCATGTGCTGCACCGTGAGTAGAATAGAATAGAGTACGTCAGTTGAAAGGGACCTACAATGACGAAATTATTGAAAGCTGGAGAGGGAATTTTTCCGAGAGCATGTAGTGATAGGACAAGGGTTAATGGCTTTAAACTGGAAGAGGGTAGATTTAGATTAGATATAAGGAAGAAATTCTTCACTGTGAGGGTGGTGAGGCACTGGCCCAGGTTGCCCAGAGAAGCTGTGGATGCCCCATCCCTGGAAGTGTTCAAGGCTGGGTTGGACGGTCTCTGAGCGACCTGGTCTGGTGGAAGGTGTTCCAGGGCAGGGGAGTTGGAACGAGATGATCTTTTAGGTCCCTTCCAACCCAAACCATCCTATGATTCTGTGATTCCCCATGCCTTCTGGGGGATGCTGCCACAGGAGACGGCTTTGGGATTGCTCATGGCTTCTTCTCTCTGTGTTCCTCTTGTGCTGGATCCTTCACACACCCGTTCTAGACTCTTGTGGTGAAATAGCGAAGTTGGTATGCTGTGTGCATCCAGTCCACTGCTGGCAGCCTGATAGAAACAGGAGAAACAGTCTGAAAACTTCCAAAATAAATCCTGCTGTATCTTCTCAAATGTTGTGATAATAAATTATAGTACTTGGATAGCCTTGATATTTTATAAATGTCCAATCTGTACATTTAAAAATGATCGATGGTGACAGCAAAAAGGAGGTAAAGTGGTGGAATGGCTAATGGCTTTCTGGCAAATATTTCTTTTTGAAAGTCTGCCTCCTCACTGGCACGTGAGATTTCCAATTCATCCCAGCTGGAAATGAAAATCTTCCTTTACAGCAGGTGATTACACCCAAATTGTAACTTGTATCATCTTCAGGACTGCTGATGTGTGGGTTTTTTTTTTTATGATAAAATACAAATGAGAAAGGTTTGCATGAAAAAAATGTGGTAAAGAGAGGGTCGGGGAAGATTTGAGGCTGTGGCTCAAGTCTCAAGTTGACCTGTGTGTGTTTTCTTGTAAACAAACAATCTGCATTGTAAAGACACAAAACTGGGGGCTGAAGAGTGGTTTTAGCTGACACATCCCTGTGAGGCTTCACACTTGTTCCATCTGGGTGGTTTCACGAGAGGATTACTGAGTTTATCAAAATAAAGAGGTGGTCCTTCCACAGCAGCTTGATCTTTCCAGGGACAGCAAAGATCAGAAAGGGCAGGCTGCAGCTTGCAGGGTGAGGAGTCCACAATGGAAACCTTGGGCAAGGTCTCCATCAGGGTAGACTTTTCTCAAACAGCTTCCTGAAGTCACAATTAGACACACAATTAGGTGATATGAAATTAAATTAAGGTAACGTTGAACACAAGCTTGCATGTCATACTAATGCTAAGGAGTATGGACTCCGAAAGTGAATGCTTTCAAGTATTTCAGGCAGCAGCTTGAACAATCAATTCACTCACACTAAGAAAATGTCTTTTTAATAGTCTAAGACCAGTGTCCAAACGACCTTACCTGTGTCCTCTGGTTCGTGTTACTATTTCATGTCCTCCTCCAGCACTCGGTAAAGTCAATGGTTGTCTTTCTTTTGACTGTGCTGGAAGCTGGATCAGGCTTTTATATGCTTTTTCAATATTATATATATATAGATAGAGTATGTATGTATATTTGTTCTGAAGTATCGTGTTTGACCGTTTGTTATGGCATGAACAGTTCCTCTTTCAGTGTAATGAACACAGTTTTATCTGGCATAAGAGCTGTGTTTAGTCTACATTCACATATAGCTTTTCCTTTAACAATATTTGTCTAATTATGGCTACACGGATTCGTTTTGCTCAGTAGGGAAAGGTTGTTTTTTGGACAGGCTTGTGTGTTATGGTGGCGAATTGCATCGAGCAACCCCAAGCAACCAGATGTGGTCCTTGGACGCTCATGAAATGTAAGAGCAGCTGTTGCGCCCTGCCGTACCGTATACCTGTCTCTGAGCAGCGCCAGTAACATATATTGATGGAAAGTTTGGAAAAAGTGCAATAGGTGTAGACTGAACCTCTTTTCTGGCTAAACCCCAGGCTAGAACTATGGGTTGGTTAGGGAGGTCTTGGCCTGCTTGAGAATCAGGATAAATTTGTAGTCACCACTGGAGATGCTCTACATCAGCTTGTCTTGTCCTCTTCTGGAGCTCTCATAGTAGCTCTTTCTCTACGTGTTGTGTTGTGGCTTTTAAAGCATTTAGAGAGGGAGGGGTTTGGGTTGAAAAGGTGGAGGAGTGATGAAGTACGGCCAGTGGCGCCACTGGTTAAGCTTGGTTGACTCCAAGGGTTGGGCTGCAGACCACCAAAACATAGAGCCTTGTTCCAAGCCCAGTGGAAGACACTGTGGGTGTCCCATGTGTCATGGTGCTGGACATTACGGTAGTGCTTCACATCCCAGAAGCAACCAGCCCAAAGCCCAGTTTCTGTCTGGTCTGAGCCGCCAGCTTCTTCTGCAGAAGTTTATTTAAAACCAGAAGCCCATGAGTACCAGAATTGCTTTTGCAGGAGTCTCATTAAGGCAGACGTTATTGCATCTATTAATAAAACAGAACATTTCCTCTGCTGGATATTAATCACTGCGTGGATACGCTCTATGGGGCAGTGAAGAGGCCTCATGGGCAAATCTGGACTGAGTAAATGAATGTGCCAGATTACTCTCATAAAATTAACCAGTGTTTGCCCACGGAAAACTAGAAAAGATGGACCCAGAGAGACTACAGAGTCACCCTCCTGTCAAAGCTGACCTGCTGGGCAAGGTCAACTGATAGGAAAGCCTCCTCGAGACCATTTCATTAAGGTTTACAGAACTTGAAACGTTGGACTCAGATGAGTCACCCAGCAGAGTTTCAGCACTCGTGTTGTTATCTGCTAGGGCTGACAAGGCAGCTGGGAGACCCCAGGGTGTACTTCAGCAGTGAGTCCTACAAGTCTTCCTCCCACCCCACAAAGTCCACCATCTCCTATGACTGGTTTCCAGACTGTTATCCCCTCTGCTTGGGGCAGGTGGTGGGATGAGGTGACCACTGCAAATCCCCTCTTCTCTGAGTTATTCTATGATTCCTTCAAAACTAAGTTTGAACTTCTAACTGCCCCACTTTCCTCTGTCTCTCCTGCTGGGTTTCTTCTGAACTGTCTCCAATGTTGTGCAGATAACCTCCTTGGGCTGTTATCCCGTGACCATGGATGGATCTGGTTTAGCCCACCACAAGGCAGGGCACAAATGTGCACTTGCATGCGAAGAAGTGCACACATCTTCCATGCACCCGCGCACAGGGCATGCATGGAACTCATGTTCTACCTGCCAGGATTTGCCTAGGTACTGCTGAGCTGCTTAGTGCCTCAGTTTCCCTCTCTGCCCTGTGCGATAGCCCAGCAGTTCCTGCTCCCTCAAGTGCTCATTTTCAGGGGATGGAGCAGGTCTTGGGAGGGGCAAAGGGCTTTATCACTGCAACTGGTGACTCCCTGGCAGCAGTTTGGGATCAAGCCCTCCCTCTCTTGACTTCTCTTAAGTGGATTAACACCCAACTCCGCAAGTCAACAGAGCGAAATTTAGATGTTGTGACTCTGAACCAACAGATGAACACGAAATCCATAAGGGATCTGTTTCTACTTTTAAGATTATAAAATTAGAAGACAGGGGAAACTGGGTTTGAAAGCCCTTCCAGACCTGCTCCATGAGCTCTGTATAAGCAAATGTTTTTATATTTATGTGTTGAAACTCTTCATTTTAATTACCATTGCAGAGTTTGCCGTTAAAAAAAATACAAAAACCAATCAGACCAACGTATTTCAACTGAACGCAGAAGAACCCACAGTTGATTTCTGGACCATCCCTCAATCCTTCTGGAGATGGACAGCACAGGGCAAAGCAAAACATTGAGCTCTCAAGGTGCAATTCCTGAATTACCTGGAGCTAATGTTGATTTATTTTTTTTTCTTTTTTTTTTTTTTTTTTAATGGGGCACTATCAAGTCACCTTAGAGACGTGTTCATCTGGTCTTGCTTCTTGGAGACAATCATCCCTGTGCTACAGGCAAGCAAGAGGCCACCATGCCTTGTTAAGACGTAACACAAGGTTTTCAGAGGATTTTTTACAAAACACAAGTTATGAAAATTTCACCCTGACTGAGTTAAAAGTCCCTGAAAATCCTTTTTATTGAGTAACATGACAGTAAGAGAAAATAATCTGGTGGTCTGATGTGTGGGGAGATAGAAAGTTTTGTCAAAGCGAGTTCCCATGTTCAGCAGAGAGGATTCATTGCCTCTAGTTTATGGATGGCACAACTCCACAGTGGGGTTGTGCTCACTTAAATCTCAGTCAACGCTCAGTAAATCTGACTTGTTCTTGCCCAGTTTCGGTCTGAGGATCACACTGCTGTGAGCCACTGCCACCTTTGGCTCCGTATTCTCCCTCTCGAAAACCCCTTCAGTCTTAAATTGCTCCCACAGTGATGCAAATCCTCTGACGTTCGTGATGCTGAACCAGCTTGAGACAAGCCCAAAACTAATTTATTGGGGTTTTTAAGAATATATTTATATATATATATTTTAAAACTATGTTCAGGAATTGCTTTTCACTGTCTGGGGAAAGGGAAGTGGTCTCCTTCACTTTCGCAGTTGCGTTGTTCTCTCTCTTGGCATTCATGGGGCTATCAGCCTCCATCTTCAACAGTACTAGCTCCCGAAACACCCACTGATTTCTCTCAAATAGCAGAACTTTGTGTTTTGGCTAATCTAGCAGGGATGGCACTCTGTAAATGTCCAGTGGTGAGGTTTCTCCCTTTTAAAAATGTATTTTTGCTTTGCTGTGTTTCCGGGTTTGTTTTTCATAGCAGAAAGAGGAATAAGTCATTTTGAGTTTCAAGTGGGTTCCCTGGGCCGGTCTTGTCTGAGACATCACACTGGTTTTTGGGGGGTGACTGGGAAAGGAAGGAGGGGTTTATTACCATTTGGGCAGTGTCTGCTCTTGAAAGAACTGCTGTCACAGAAGATTAGTGAGATATTGTTAACAGGAGGTTTTATTAAATCGAGCAAGCATGACATGTGCAGGGGCAGGCTGGGGAAACGCGTCTCTGCCAACTTTCACAGACTTCTAGATCCATCACGTTTATGACCAAGAAGGGACATTAGATCATCCTGTCTCATCTCCTGGATACAGGCCTTAAATTTCACCCTTTTACCTGTGTGTCACACCCTGCCATGTGAGTTCAGCAAAAGCATGTCTTCCAGGAAAGCATCCCATCTTGAAGAAATCAGGCGGCGGAGAATCCACCGCTTCCCTCAGCGGTTCCTCTGGTTAATCACCCTCACTGTTTATTTCCACTTGTAATTTGTCTGCCTCTCAGCTATTAATTCTTCTTCTGCCTTTCACCACCAGGCTAAAGAGCCCGTTAGGACCCAGATTTTGTTCCTTACGAAGAGGCTTATGTGAATCAAATCAGCTTTCAGGTTTTTTTTGGTTTTTTTTTTTTTGATAAACTGAGTGAAAATTATTGTGCTCATGAAGCCTTTTGCTGCTTCAGCCTCTGAATCATTTCTCTGTGTGTTTTTCTCACAATCATTCATTAATGTACCATTCCTTTAAAATATGGGACACAAAAACTCTGCCCAGATTTCCCTTGTCCATCCTGTTGAGGAGGAGAGCTCATCTTGCTCAGAAATGTCTGCATTCATAGGTCACACTCAATTTTTCCCTTCTTTCACAGCTTTGTGATGGGACTCATGATTAGGTAACTTGGCCCCTTTGGACCTTAAATCTTTGGTGTGGTGGCTGGTTTTCGGGAGATGTGTCCAACACCCCTGCTTTCTGGGGAGAGGTGTGGCAGCTGGGCAAAAAGACCCATTATTTTTGAGAGCTCAGATTGCCAAGAGCTCCAGCTTGCTGCTTGTGCTGCCTTGTTCTTGTTGCAATTTATACTTTTCCCAGGATTTTAAGTTATCTGACCTTTTTTTTTTTTTTTTTTAATGTTATGGGAGATGGGGGGTTTCTCAAACCTGGTTTATTTATCTCTGAGTTATCAGACAAGTGGGCTTAATCTGATGGAAATCCAGGATAGGATGGGCGAGAAGATGATGGTGCTGGGGCAGCCAGTGCCTGAGCAGAAAAAGGTGCTTGGTGGCACTGGAGATGCTCACTCTCATGTTGTGTCCCCTGAGGCAGTCGGATCCAGTAGGTTCTCCGGAGCTTCTCCACAGCTGGCAGATGCAAACCAGTTTGGCTGCTGTGGGTGCTCCCAACAGGCAAGGTGTGTGCTGATGCCCCAACCCTCTTCGCTGCCCTGATGGTCCATCCCAGCACCTCACAATTTAACCACTAGAACTTGCACAAACCCATCAGAAATGACTTTCCAGCAGGCTGTAAATCCCTATTTTTTTCCCCTTATGAAAGCTCTGCAGACTTACCCATGCTCCTGTGCTTGGGAAGGATTGCAACGGGATAGATTAAATTCATTAATCTGCTTGGACCAAACAATGGTTTAATGGCTAAATCTTTGTTGCGGTTGCACCTGAGGGGCAAGTTGGCCAAACGCAACATGTGCACAAGGGTCTGGTTTTCGCATAAGCCCACGATGTGAGATGGGGAAAGCTCAGAGAGGGGAAAGGAGCAGGCAGCAGGAGACAGCAGTGGCCGAAGACAGGAGCTCTGCGGTGGGTCTGATAGCCCGGGCAGGTTCACACGGCCAGGTGGTTTCTCTGTTTATTAAAAGAGAGGGGAAACCAGACATTAGACGTGGTCAGCCCTGTGGCGCAGACACCTAAACAGAGCGAACATGCAGTGGTGTTTCCACGGCCCCAAAATACCAGTCGAGCTCTCTGGGCTGCCCAGTTCGGAAGTGCCGGTCGTCCCTCCAGCGTGACTCCGAGGCATGCTCTCACTTTGCACTTTGTGGTTTATTTACTGTCTGGGTGCTACCGTTGAGCTGGGAAAATATTCCAGGGCTGGCTGAACCGCGTACTAGGAAAGAGAAGGCCACACCAGCTTTGTCTGTATTTTTATGGATCTCCAGGTCAAGCTCAGGAGTTAACACACGTGGGGCGAAATGTCTGCACTGATGCAGGGCACAGATGCAGCAGCAGTTGCTATCAGGACGTTGAAAATGGGAGAACCTGAATCCAGCCTCTTTCTTTGCTTGACAGAGAGGTGATAATGCGGTGGAGACTTGTCCCGGGGCTCACAACGTGCACGCGCCGAGGGTCCCCTTTGGCTGCTGTCATGGAACAGCACCGTTAATTGCCTTTTGTGCCACTGTAAGTAAAATTGAAGCCCAATTAATCAGCCTGGCTTCAATGTTCATCAGTTTAAGTGCTAAACAAAACGCTCTGCTGAGGAGCTTGGCCCTACGTTGAAATATCATGGGCTAACTGTAGGTACGAAGATGCAAAGACAGTATGAGCAGATGCAGCCTCTGGAACAAAAATGCATAAACTTCTGATTTCCCTGGTTATGCTCTTTCCAGCAAGGTTTTCTCTGGGTCAGCCCCTCCAAATATCTTTGGACCCTCTCACAGGTGCCCAAGGAGATTGCAGGCAGCCCTTCCCCTCCAAAGCCCTCTGCTTTGTCCTCCCTCATAGCTGCCAGAGCGTCCTGTAGCCATGAACCCACCTTGCTCCCATCTGATGTGGATCTCCTAATCACACCCGCCCCCACCGCAGCTCAACACAACTCCATGAGCCAAGCAATGGCCCTGAGTCCCACCCACGAACCTGGGGAATATCATAGTGCCCCAACGTTCTCCAAGTTGTTTGTTTTTCAGGAAAACAAACCTCTGCAAGGCATGTTAAAATAAGGTATTAGCGTGGCCGCAAAGTCCAGGCTGCAAATGCTGAGAAACCTCAAGCTGGACTGTGGTTGTGTGGCTTTGATTTTGCTCCTTTTGGTGTGTAAATGATGCTCCTGTCTCAAATGACATGGTCACGGGCGCGGTAGTATCACCACAGTTTGTGGATCAAAGGGATGGCGTCTGCTTCATGAGCAACTCTTCTTAATAACTGGTTTTCTTCTTGTTGACCAAGAGCAGCTGTGGGCTGCTGGTTTTAGGCCACTGTTTGGTCCTAGCTCTGTCCACCTGGGGCTCTACAAGTGACCCTGACCCATAGAGGTTGCCTAAATTTGCACAAACTTCTCAGCAGCGGGAGCCAGCAGCATTTTGCGAAGGGGAAATGGAGATGCGGTTGGCATCTCAGCATGTGCTCGAAGTCAGTGATTGCAGATGTGACCTCCAAGTCCAGGGCATTTGCAGGACCTGCTGCTTCTGTGGGCAGCCCAGTCGCACTTCACCCTGGCCGTGCAGGGATTGAGGCACTAGGGAATGTGGTGGCAACTGTCTGCCCATGCAGAGGTTGCCAAACTCTCTGTGTACCCTCTGAAGTTTTGCGTGGGGACTTTCAGGGATGCTCCAGCACCCAGGAGGGAACTGCACCAGGGAAACCATCAATGGGCAGGCAGCCTGGGTCCCAAAGGTGCCCTTGGTGATGCTCCTGCTCCATCCACATAGATGCAGGAAGAGGACAGACATCCCAACACCCCTCTTGCTGGCAGAAGCGAGATGCCTACAGGTCTTCCTAGAGCTGTGCTTGCACCTCACCTGGTCAATAAGATGTGCCTGGAAATTTTTTCACAGCAGACCTGGATGGCTGTGGGCCCACTCACCCCTGTGTGATGCTCACCACGCTTCAGTGCTACAGAGATGCTCGGGCACTGCTGGCCTCCTTGGGAAGCTGTTTGTTAGCTTAGTGCTCGTGGTCTCGCGCCACACAGCAGCCCCGTTCAGGCTCTTTCCTCCTCTCCATCCCTACCTGGGGCTGTGGTCAGGCGCGTAGGGCCGTGTTTACCCGCTCGCAGCTGAGCACACAAGCCGTGAAAAGTCGGCACCTCTTGGCTCCAAGCTGGGATCTCCGTTCCCTGATGCTTGCCCTGTGTGTGGTCGACTCGGATGTAGGAGATGCCGATGACTCCTGGTCAGTCTTGCAGGCAGGTGGAAAGGGAGATGATGCAGCCAGCGGGCTGGCATCCCTGGGAACGCTCCTGTGCTGTAGTCGGGATCTCCCTGAGGACCTGGGCAGCTTTGCCTTCAATCCTTTTGCCCA
The DNA here is from genome assembly GCF_036417535.1 of Chlamydotis macqueenii. Taxonomy (NCBI): domain Eukaryota; kingdom Metazoa; phylum Chordata; class Aves; order Otidiformes; family Otididae; genus Chlamydotis; species Chlamydotis macqueenii. The sequence goes on from NC_141559.1 coordinate 83,368,585, forward strand.
GCTCGTGCTCTCCTCTGTCCCTTCTCCCCCTGTGTACCTGTTTCCCCATCGCACAGCCATCCGGCTGCGAGGCTTCAGGCTCAGGACAGGCTGTGCCCAGTCCACCTTGCATCTTCCCTCAAAGGCTGGTAACCAGCTGAACGCTGATTCCCAGGCCAGGGGCTGGGGTTGGCAGGAAACAAGGCTTTCCTAGTACGTCCTTAAACTTTGAGTACTCTGCCAGGGTTAATTTTATTCCCCTCCTCCCTCTTTCACTTCTCCCTGCTTGAGGCAGGGTTGTAAGCGCCGTGCTCAGTGTGGCTGCGATGAGCAGAACCCCTGCCCTCCTCTGGGGCTTGGGGTCCCAATCTAGCCAAGCATTTGCTCGCATGCTTGGATTTTAAGTACATGAAAAGGCTGTGCTGGATCTGGTCTCTCTGGTGTGCCAGCATCTTCATAGAACGGTTTGAGTTGGAAGGGACCTTTAAAGATCATCCAGTCCTGCTATGGGCAGGAACACTGTCCACCAGACCAGGTAACTCAGAACCCCGTCCAACCTGGCCTTGGACACTTCCAGGGATGGGGCATCCACCACTTTTCTGGGCAACCTGGGCCAGTGCCTCAGAACCCTCACAGTGAAGAATTTCTTCCTTATGTCTAATCTAAATCTACCCTCTAACCCTCCTTGGACCCAGCTTTCCATCTCCTGCAGCTGGAAGTGCAGGGCAAAGATGTCCGTGTGTACGGATTGCATTCGGGGTTTGTTTGGGGCTGGAGGTCTCTGTTGGGGTCCCACGTGCCCTCGATGAAAGGCAGAGAGGCAGAAAACATGCTCTGCTTTTGGGGGTGCTCATGCCAGGCCAGTCTGCGATGGTGGCTGGTGCTTTGGGGTGGCGGGACAGGCAGGGGTCTGCACGGAGAGGAGCCTGATCCTGGCTCAGGATGTAGTCCCATCCCCTCTCTGTGGCCCAGATGGATGGGAAGTGACAGACCATGCTGCCGCTGCTGAGACCTATGAACTCGTTTCATGCTTCACCAGTGCAGCCCTTCCTTTGCTGGTTGTGCGTTTGCACGCGGGTCTGCTGGGAGGTTCGGTGCAGGCAGTGGCGTGGCTGTGCTGGGGGCTGTGGGAGCTGTGTCGCGGCACACCTCGCACGCACACAGCCCAGGTTTGCTGGGGTGTACAGGCACTCTCGTACCTGCCACGCTCAGTGTTTTGGGGTGGGGCTTTCCCCAGGTACCGGTGTGACAGGGGGTGGTATTTTAATGATGCTTCTCTGGATGACGCCTTTTGGTGCTGGTGCAAACCCAGGCACGAGGGACCAGGGGATGCCCAGCGTAATCGCACACGTGGCTGAGGATGCTGTTGAGCACACACGCGTGCATGTGCCGGCGTGTGCTAGGGAGCACGTGAGGCTGAACATGCTTGTCCGTGGTGGGTGCATGTGTCTGAGTGTGCGTGGCTCTTTGGGGGGCTGCTGAATGGGATGGGGGGTTCGTGCACCCTAATCCTGACCTCATCCATCCAAAAGCTGTTGGAGCCGGACTCTGGCGCTGGACATTGGACTCTGACACGGCCTTGGCTGTGCTTCCTTGCTGCCCTCTGCAGGCAAACACCCCTTGTCCATGGCTCCACTGAGCAGACGCAGCCCATCCCACAACAGCTGAGAAACAGCCTTGGCCTGGCTCGCCACGCTTTCCCCTTCCCCAAAATAACCACACTCCATTGCAAATGCAGCCGAGGGCTGCAGGGCACCAGAAGAGCTTGGGGTGGCTGGACCCAGCTGTGCCAAGGTGGACCCACAGCCTCCCCTGGCGCGGTGGGACGGCTGGAGAGCTCTCCGATGGCTTTGGCTGCTGGAGGAGCGCATAGGATGGAGAAATGTGAGTCAGCCCCAGCAGCCTCGCACACGAGCGGCCGCACTGGGATGTTTGTCAGGCGCTCCCGGACCGGGGCTGCGTTGCGTGGTGGGTGAGCGCGGAGGGGTGCCGGCGCTTGGGTGTATCGACCCGGCTGCAAAGATGCTCTGGGATGGGGAGAGCTCATGGAGAAACACGGTTCTCACTATAATTGTCACAGTTTTCTTCCTAAAGCTGCAAGTAATTCAGAAGATTGCTTTGGGAAGCTGCTGTTTATGCACAGACTGGACTTCTGTGCTACGGCCAGACCTGGAGCGTTCCTTTTCCTCCTCTCTGCTCTTTCTCCGCTGGGTAGAATCAAAGTTATAACCTGCTTGCACGTGCTGCCTCCTGCTCCCGCGCCGCAGGCCTGCATGGACAACCCTCCCTCTCCCTCCGCGGTCTCTTCTGGCCTGGGATCCAGAGCTGGAAACTGGGCTCACCTGGAATGCCTGGCCTTCACCCTGATGCTGACCCAGGCTGGGATAAGGATGTCCGTAAGTCCGTCACCAACCTGAAGGAGCAGAGCGTTGGAAACCTGGACCTGTAGCGGCGGGGTGTTTATTCGCGCTGGCTCCAGAAGCTGTGATCTGGTGGGATGCAGAGGAGCCCCAATCAAAACTGCTTGGACAGATTGGGTTCTGCATGCACGGAGGAAATAAAAACATAAAAAAAAAAAAAAGAAAAAAGGAGGAAGAACTTGAAACTGCCCCAGTTCTGCAACACTTCATTTTTCAGTTTCTGGGCAAGATTTATATTTGGCATCTAATTAATCTCAAAACACACAAAAATCATGCAGTTTTGCAATTCTACAGTGCCTTTTACCTGGGAATTTCAAAACGCTTTGTTAGGAAAACGGGCTTTGCAATTATCCGAAGTGTCCAGATGGAAAAATTGAGTCAGGCTATGTGATTTCACCAAGGCTACCCAGACAGTCAGTGGCAGAGGTGCGAATGACGACTTTCCTGTTCCCAGAAAATCCAAGTTAAAGGAAAAGTGGAAGATAGGATCACTGCTGAGCTTTCTGGGAGCAAGCCTGGCTCCATCCCTGTTTCCCAGAGCCCGTACTCAGCCTGGTGCTCTGTAACCATTGCAGAACTGTATGGCAGCTGAGTGATGTGATAGCGAGTTAATTTGGGGTCGCAAACAGAGCTCAGGAGCCCTGATGGATGGTACCTTGCTCTGACCACCAGACCCCACAGTCCTTTGTGAGGAGAAAATAATCGTGTGGTACCCCGGAGCTTTGGTCTCCATCAGGATGAGAAGGTCCCACCTTGCAGACCTGGGAGCTCCACCTTCCAGACTTTGGCGTTCAGCATTTGTTACTGGGGTTTCACGCACCAGGTTTTCATAGGTGCGGTGGGTGGTTTTTTTTGTGGCTGAGACCAAAGCTCTTCTCAGCGGGACATGGACCCTGCTCTGAAGGCGTTTGCGTTGGCAAGGTGGGAGGTGGCAGGATTGCAGCCTGCCCCAGCTTCGCGGTGGAGAGGCTAAACAGGAGGAGGATGAGGGTGGTGGATTGGTTTGCTATCCATTCACCGACTGAGAACAGCTGGGAATATCTGCGTTTCCGATCATGGCTTAAAACATGGAGTTAATGGGATGAGGGAAGCAGCCAGATTTTCTTGCATCCTGGGTCAAGGGGACAAAAAAAAAAAAAAAGGAAAAGACATCCTTATGGTTAGGGGGCTGGGAAATGTGGTTCCGTTCCCTGCCTTGCATTACTGTGCATGCTGCCCTTGGTTTGGGGCACATGGGGTTGTATTTGGGCCTCGAAGCTGGTGGTTGAGGGAAACTTGCACCTCCACACTTCTCAGGTTGGCGAGCACCTGTTTTCAGCCGATGGCTGCGTTTTAGGTCACCCATTCCCTGAATCATCTCGCAGTTACGTTTGAGGCTTTGCAATGTTCAGGCCGATGCCTGAGACTGGTGCTGCGGGTGGTTGCCTCCTCACGAGGAGTGTTAGAGCCCTGCTCTCACTTGTGAAGATCCCATGAAGCTGAGCACCTAGGTACCACAGCAAGATGCCGTAGATGGGGAAGCAGATAAGGACCTCTCAAACTTAATAAAACGTCCAGCTATAAAAGAGAGGGTGAAGGCTGCAGAGAGGAGAGACAGCACAAGAAGTGGAGTGCTGGATCTGAAACGGCAGGTCTGGGATGAAGTACGGGCTTGGCACGAGAGGCAGAGGAAGGCGCAGACGTGGTGAGAATCCTGCGGGCAATGCCTGCCCCGTGGCTCTCCGGTACCTTAGCACAGGTAAGAGGTCATTTCAGCTCTGGCAGCAGCTAAAGGCAGCGCCAATTGGAACCAGATGTCAGGAAGTGCGAGGCACCACAAACGTGTGGAAGGGCCTCCCAGCCATGGCGGCGGAGCCCCTAACACTGGGGTCATTCACGAAGCAATTAGTTGGCATCCTGCGGTTTTGGCCTGTTAAAAACGGGAATCAACCTTCAGGAGCTAAGTGGGGCTGCAAGGAGCTTTCCCAGCGTGATGGGAAGTGCTGGCACAGAGAATTAGAGTAAGTTCTGGATGGTAGGTGATGGGAGGTGGGATGAATGGACCTACCGTTGACCGTGGAAAGACTCCTGTTGAGTTCAGAGGGCTTTGCCTCAGGCTGAGTGCTATGGCTTTGGAAAAAAAGAAAAAAAAAAAATGGAAAAGAGAGGCCAGGACCTCTACCTTTCATTCAGCTTTCCTGCTGGTACATCCATTAGAGCTTCTACGAGTCATGTCTTCTGCATTTTTCTCTTGGGGGGCTGTTGTCTGTTGGATTGTGGAGGCAATAAGCCTAAGGTCATGGTGGGTTCATAGTTGCTTCGGGTCTTTAAACCAGGTTTGGGAGACGATGTTAAGGATATGCTGTAAATCACGTGGAAGTTATGGTTGAAGAAGGAATATCTGGGTGAGATTTTCTTGCCTGGCTTTTGTAGGAGGTCAGACTGTTAGAATATACTCAGTTCTTCTGCTCCTATGATCACGGTAATGCAGCCTGTTTTTTCTCCTTTGCTGCCACGCGTTCCTCCCATTTAGATCAACTTCTTCACTCGGTATAGAGAGCTTGTGGGGATGTGTTACAAAAAAACTCTCCTGTTTACGCATGCATAAAACTTAAAGAAAGCTGGGAAAACAAAGAGTTCTGAGGCTGGAAATTCTGGCTTCCCCCCCCCACCCCATTATTTCTTTTCTTCTCCACTGTTTATGCTCTATAGAAAGCCCCCCAAAATCTCAGCAGACATCTTATGCTAGACCAGTTTTGCAAGCTCAGGAGGGTGAAATGATTGTCTGCTCTTCTGGCTGCTTACATACTGCATCCCTCTGACATAACCTGAGCTTTTCGTACCCCAGATTTACTGTAGGAGGTAAAACACCACCCAGTGTGGGCCATGGACAAGCATTTATGCAGGTGAATATTTGGAAAGCCACCAGCTCCAGCTGCTGAGCGCTCACCAGTAGACAGATGCTGCTGCGGATCAGGAGAAAGATGTCCCAGCCCCTGCTTGCTGAGGTCTGAGAGCTCCTACATTAAGTCTCTGTCGGGCTGTTTTGGGGTCCACAAGGTCAATGGATGCTGCTTCACTGAGCTCGCTAAACAACAGGATACACCCGTGGGGAGACGGTCTTCAACTGAGCTGCGATTTATTAGTGTGGTTATGGAAGCCTGTTCTCTCAGGAACCATAACGCTGGGTAAAATTACATGAAGAGATGGCGGTATATTGTACATCGCGGGGCGCCAGCTGATGGAGCAGCCGGAGCCTGGGTCGGTCCGTTATCCGCATCCTTGTATGAGGAGGAGCTTCCTCAGGGTGAGCGTCCCTCAGGTTTGAGATGAGGAAGGTGTGTAAGAATCCACACTGCGGCTGGTGTCTGCAAGGTGAATGTTTACAGCCAGATCAGACACTCTCCCCCCAACCGCTTTTACACGCCCCTGGAGCGTGTTGCACCTCGGGAGGTGACGCTCCCCCTCCGATGGCTGTCAGGACCGGCCGGCTGAGGACGTTGGACTGACACCTCGCTCCGAGACAGCTGGAGGGAGGCGAGAGGATTCTCGGCTGAGGGGATACCTTATACAGCTTATTGCATTTTCCCTCCTGGGAGGCAGAGCTTTAATTGTTCTCCCAGCATCTTTCCTTCCCTTACTTCAGCAGATCGCAAACTTTCTAGGATTATACTGCACGCTTGGAGCCGGAGATCCGGAGTGACAGCGCAGAGCCCTGAGTTTCCTCTGCTTTGCTTTTGTGCAGCCAGGTCAGCACATGGAAAACTGGAGCAAGACATCGCCACTAAGGACTGCAATGGGGGGGCTCGTGAGTTGGGCACTTCTTTTGGGCGTGAGCGGTGATGCAGAGGGCGTGGGATGCAGCAGCACCTTGCCCAGGGTCAAAGAGAGAAAGGTTAATACGGGCTGAAAAAAGAGTAGGTCCACTCAGATTTTCCAAAATGCTGCAGGCAGCAGGAGGTTACCTGGGCAGCAGCTGGAGTGGTGGGCTTAGGTGGCATATCTGGAGCAGGAGGACACCCTTTGCTGCCCTCTACTTCTTCCAGACCTCACCCAGTGAAAAAGTCCAAGGGGCTACGGCTGCATAACCACTCACTTAATGGGATCGGAACGACTTACTAACTGTTCCTATCCGAACAAAAATAACACCAAAACATTCTCTTTTCTCCCCCCCCCGTCCCAGGCCTCATGACTTTAAAAGGATTTGTGACAAGCCATGAGCCTTGAGAAAATAAACCATGATGAATTCCCATCCGCAGAGACGATTCTGAAGGTATGTGTCCCCTCCTCCCTGCTCACTGGAAAACCACAGTCTTGGCCAGGACTGGAAGAGGAGCCATTCATTCAAGCTCAATTTCCCAAATCGTATTGCAAGGAATGGTCTCAGTGGCTCTTAAATGAGCTCCGTGGGGACTCTGCTTCCCCTCGCGTGCCAGGTTAGCTCCGCCGAGCGCGTGGGGCTGGCAGATGTCCTCAGCACATGAGATGGGAGGGCAGCACGCCGGGGCGAGCATGTAACCGAGGGATGGCTGGGAAGAGGATCACCTTGTCAGCGAGCTAATCACCTTCTGGAAATATCCAGCTCCTTCTAACTCTGTCATTAGCTCGGGAGAGGAACCTTAAAGCTCCCTTACCTTTTCCTAAACAGCTAGTGGGTTTTGAGTGCTTCATGCTTGCAAAAAGATGGTTTTTTAGGGGGGGCTAGCATGGCTTTTGGATTTCATTGAGGACATGACCATGGGTGCAGACCTTGCCCCATTTGCTGCCTGCCCCTCTGGAGGTGATCTGGACAAATCTCACTGACTCGGTGGTCACCGGTGTGCTAGCCAATGCGGGCGAGAAGGTTGGTTTCTCCCCCAAGCAGCTTTGAGCTATCAGGGAGCAAAGCAAACAGCTGCCCGTAGCCTTAGATCAGCATCTTGACCTGGTCTGGGTCTAGGAGAGAAGTCATCTCTGCTTGATTCCTTGGTGTACACGATTTTCTAGCCTGTGCTGGCTCAGACGGTGCTTGGTGGGGAGCAGAGCCACATCTCCAGCCGCTTCCTGCCCACCAGAGTTGGGAGGAGCGTTGGGTGCTTAGGAGCTGCTGGTTTCCCTCACGTTGGTCCCCACAAGACATGACGTGGCTCCTCTGAATGCACATGTGAGAGGATTTACACTGGAGTATGGCACCGGGAGGGATGAGGTTAGCCCAGGGCAGTCTACGTGCTACGTAAAGCTCTGTGGGATGCCTGGGAAATATTGTGGTTTGAGCTGGTCAGATGGAGGACAAGGTTTTGCATGCAGGAATTAGAAAAGTTGTTTTCCCTCTGTGCACCAGAAACCATCTATTTGTTTGGTTTTGTTGAAAGCACTGGCAGAGATGTGTAAAAAAGTGTTCTAGTCAACAGCGTGGTGGTTTGTATTTTGTCGTCACGGGTTGTAATTGTTAAACTCGTGCTGATTTTCCTTCATTCTCCTTTTGCACTTTGGAGTTTTATTTGGACTTTGGTGAAAACCTGACAGCAGGAATAGATTTCTCTGAGTCATCACATTCTTGGGGAAAGACTGTTTCAGCTCTTTTCTCAATTGAAAATTATCCCTAATTTGAAGTTATCCTAATAAAATTCTGGTGTTACCTCGTGCAGCTAAGCAAAATGGTTGTTGATTCCCAACACCTCTTTCTGCAACAGGTTTAGCAAATTTTCCTGCCTTTTCAGGTGGAGCTGCCTCACCTTCCTTTGTCTAGGTGTTCCCATAGCCTGCGTCTGTTTTAGGAGCAGGAGCAGACACAGGTCTTTACTACGCAAAACTGCTGGAAAACTCTGCGTCAGGAAGCCCTGAGCTACTCTAGCAAGGCTTAACCATGGTGGGCAGGGAGGGTGAAAGGACCGTGCAGGCACAAAGTTCACTGGGAAATTCTCCTGCGATGGGTGGGGAGTGATGACACATCAAAAGAGGGTGGGGAGAAGCAAACCCTGTGGTATCAAACACATGGCGAGATGAACCACCTACTGTTTAATGGGAGAATTAGGACACATGGATGTTTTTTCTCAGGCTACTTCAATCTGTTTCTAATCCTGGCCTAGGGAAGAGTGGATGAGAAGCAGAAGGCCAATATATATCTCTATATTAATGTTTCTCATCCTTAGTAAGTGTGTGTGTGTATTTATATTTACCGTAATTGCTCACAAAGACATGTTTGACACTGTTATTTCTGATGTTCCTTGGCAGCAAGAGGCTTTTTACCACCAACCTATTGATACCACGTGGTGGGTAAGAGCACCTCCTACTCTCCCTCCCCTCTTTGCTCCAGACTGGAAAGCACTGGGTTATCTCAGCTTGGCAGAAAAAAATTGAAAAAAAAGAAGGGAAAAAAAAAAAAAGGGAGAAGCCAAGTTATTGGTTTGGCTCCAGAGCTGTCCCTGTTTCTCCTAAAATGCGAATCCCTTGTTCCAGCAAGGGTACGTGTGCATACGTGCTTGCTCTGAAGCGTTCCCATGGCAGACCTTTCACAGCGCTCTATTTATTTTGCTGGGTTCTCGCTCAGGTCAACCACGATACTCTGAAGGGTGGTGGTTTGGACTTGGAGATGGATCATGTGGTCTCCATTATTGGAGATTACCGCTTAGAAGTCAGCCTTGCCAAGACAGACCAGAGCCTCTCATTATCTGACTGCTTTGCCCAAAGTCGGATGAACTTGGAGCCTTCTGGGAGATGGGTCTTCCTGGTCAATGTAGGTAATGCAGAACTGCCTGTAGGATGGGAGATGACAAAGAAAATAGTTCCTTACTCCTCCAGTGTTGAAAAAGGTCTACGCTTTGGGGAGTTTTAAACAGATTCTCCACCCACAAGTCCTTGTTTCTCTTAGGGAGTCACTATAAGTAAGGAGAATTTGTGTTTGTGGGGGCCAGTGGCCCCTTGGAGGGGCTTGTAGAGGGAAGACCATTTCATCGTGTGTTAAGTAGATTTACACAATCTGTTTTTCTTCACTGAGGACTCTGTTGTGAGAAGCGCTGCTGATCCAGAGCTCTGCTTTGGAAGGTGAGATAACAGCTAAGAGCTCAGCTGGAAAATGGTTGCAGGGGACTTTCTTGGAGAAATGTGCTGAATTTGTCAATGAAACCAAAATGCTGAGCTGGCTTTGGCTGAGATCCCTTCAGAGAATGTTGAGTAGACGTTTGCCTGAGGACTGGAAACTGCCCTGCAAAGTGACACTTGGCCTGCTGCTGCTCGTCGACCTCATGGTGAGCAAGATTTTGGGTGAATGGGTGAAGTGATGCAACAACAGCATCTTGGGGTGAGGGAAGGATATTTCTCACTGATGGCTGGGAGGGCAATCAGATGGGTTAGGGCCAAAGATACGGATGGCACAAGATAGATGTGGGCTTCCTACTTTAACACATACACACAAATATCTATCTGTCTATAGCTCCTTTTCCCCAAGCAGACACATCCTTTTCTGCAACACATGTCTCAAAGTGCTGGTGGCTGAGCCTTTCGAGGGCTCTTGTGGGATGTTTGGTGCTCCTCTGCCTGGAGAAGGGCGACAAGGTAAGTTGAAGTGGGGTAATTGTTCATTGCAAAGAACTTGGATATGCTAAGACAGTCCTAAAGATGCTGTTTTCTGTTGTAAATTATTTGAAGTTAAGGTCAGAAATGGTTAGCTGATCCCCTCAGAGAACTGGCTCTTCCACAAAGTGATTAATCTCCTCTGAAGATGACTTGTATTTTGGAAATTTCATACACTCTCCATTGATTCTTAAAGAAGCTTAATGTCCAGCCTAGGCTGCCTCTGGCCTTTTAAACTCCCAAATACAGGTGGGATGAATCCCACTCTTGATATCTTAGTCCTTTTTCAGTAGATTGAGCTTTCAAGGTCTTCCACCACAGCATTTTCTCTTACTGTTGGATAATTTCTTTTTCTCTGAACGCACTATTTTAGTATCTGTTTTATTTGTGGTTTCTACAGACATAGAAGCACTTCCTTTCTCCTGCTTACCATCACCTTTTTGGCAACTCAAGTTGACTTTCTTGCCCATTCTAACATTCAAGTCCTTGTCAAAACATCACTGTCCTTCAAGTCACAATTCTCCGCTCTATTGCTATGGTGGATGCTCCTTGTCACCTGCAGGTAACATTGCGTTTTGCTACCTGAAATACGTATTTGAGCTGAAGCGTGCCAGCAACTTGATAGTCCTGATGGAGCTGAGTGCCCTGCCCTCACCATCACTTAGATCTTTGCCAGCTTCTGTGACCTAAACAGCTTACATCAGCTGCAGGTAATACATTTACCCTCATGAAAGCTGATGACAATGTTGACTACTTCTGGGCAAGGCAGTAGATCCTGACAACCGTCGGTGATACTTTCTCACTGAATAATACCTCCTAGCTTCCGCCAGCTCGCCGGTCGCAATCTATTGAACGTATGCTTGCTTTCTATAGCGCAGCAGCAACTTTTCAAACGGAAGGTTGTGCAATGTTCAGTCATGCACCACATGAAAGTTTTTATTATGCCTGTAAGAGACTCTTTGATGAACAGAACTCATAATTTTGTCAGAAAATGAGATCAGGCCTATTTCTCATGAAAAACACTGGCTGACATTTGTTGCAAATGTAATTATTTTGTGTGAGGTGGAGCGGTGTCACCTCACCTAATTTTAACCAAATAACAGTTTGCTGTCTGATCCAAACTAGCTGCCAAGGTTCGTTCTGCAGTCAACGCAGCGAGATCAGCCCTCCAGCAGCTGAATCACCTAATCTATGTTAGACATCTGTCTTACAGTGGGATGATTGTTGTTTGGAAGTGCCTGCCTGTCTCCATTGAGTGAAGAAAAGGAGCAAGGATTAATTTTGAGCTAGCCTGTGTATAGCTACCTGAGTGAAATCGCTTCTCCTGTTAAAATATTGGCACAGCCTTACCATGCCTTTCTCCAAATGTTGGGAAACGCATTGTTCCCCTTCAGGACTCTCATGACTCATAGTCTGGGGAGTTTCAGGTAAGTCAGAGGATGAATCCTCAACACGCAAGTCCAGGATCCCCTCCCTGCCGCTTCTCTTTATCCAGAAAGATAGTTAGGCTTAGGCTAAGATGTCAGTGGGCCAGCATTTGCTAGACTATTCCCTGTTTGCCAGCCAGCCACAGGCTTTGATCCTTGAGCTCTGTGCATCGTCCTAACTGGAAATGAAAGTCTTGTGGTTTTTCCCCTGGCAAATTCCTTGGAAGCAAGTGGTAAGTTCAAGAGAAAGTTGCATGGGCTAAGGATGGAAAGGCACATGTGACACCCTGACCCTGTCTTGGGGAAATTGATAGGATGAGGGGTAATGGTTTTAAAATAGAAGGAAGCAGATTCAAACTGGAGATAAGAGAAAAAAAAAATTACACTGAGGGTGGTGGAATGCTGGAACAGGCTGCCCAGAGAGGTGGTGGATGCCCCATCCCTGGAAACATTCCAGGCCAGGTTGGCCGGGGCTCTGAGCAACCTGATGTGGTTGGAGATGTCCCTGCTCCTGGCAGGGGGGGTTGGGCTGGGTGGGCTTTGAAGGTCCCTTCCCACCCAAACCATTCTGTGATTCTATGAAGCAATAGGTCCACTCCTTACCACAACTGGGGCCTTCAGAGATGCCACAAGGAATGGCAAATGGGGTGGGCGGTTTTGTCAATGAAAATCCATGCAACTAAAATTGCTTTTAAATCCTGGTTGTCCCTGGGTTCCTCCATTTTCAGCGTGCATCGCTCCGAGGAGACCAGAATAGTGCTGGAAGTGCACAGACGTACAGCTGCAACTACGAAGTGCTGAAACCAGGCAGGGATTTAGAAGCTATTAATTACAAATAAAACAAATGAGTGCATTTCATGACCTGCTAATTTGTAAGTGGAGAGAGCAAAGCAAAACAAATCAAATTGTTGTTTGCAGCTAATTGTTTACTTAGCTCTAATAATAAATACAACCAAAAAGAAATGCCAATGCTCTGCCAAGGCAAAAAATGTGTGTCTGCATGTGAGTGTAATTCTTCTCCTGTTAAGCACTTTAAATGAGTGAAGCTGAAAGGATTACAGAAATCTCATGTTTCATCCTTTAAGCTCTTTGTTCGTTTTTGCTTTTCACTGATTCCGTGGAGGACAGACTAGATTGCTGTAATGTGGTTAATCATCAATTAGTGTCAACTGGAGCAATTTTGGTGTCTTTAATAGATGGGTTCCTTTTTGGGAGTCAGTTTCTCCTCTGAGAAGAACAATTCTTGTTATTGATCAAGGGAAATGGAAACATCTTTTTAGCTGTGTTGATTTTATTTTAACTTATTTTCCCATCTAGCACACGGATCGGCTTCCGCAGCTGCAATGCCAGGCAGCAAAAAGGACCCGTGCGACATTTGTGAACCAGAGTGATATATTTGGGTACAGCGGTATTCCCTTCTTTCTGTCCCAACAAGCCCTGCACCACAACGTGGAGCTGGAAAGTCACCAGAGGTGCTGTGCTTTGAAGACCTGTAGTCAGGCAGAGTTTCTACTCCATCTTTCTTCAGTGGTCAGGACTGGCTCTCAAGTATTTTAGCGTTTCAGATATTTGCATTCCAGACACGGTCCCCTGTGGGAACAGCAGAGCCATCCTAAGCACGGAGGAAATGTGGATTCGGAACCATATCCAGACTTAGTAACTTAAGTCTTCCTCTCTGATGGGCTGAACTGAGATCTCTGATCTGAGAGGTCCCAAAAGGCTTCAGCTGGAGCCCATGTGTCCGGTACAAGGCATTTCGAGATAGACGAAGGCCAACTGGATAAGGTCCAGGGGAGAGCAGCAAGAACGATCAGAGGTCCAGAAAACATAACCTCCAAGGAAGGACTGAAAGAGTTTGGATTGTTTAGTCTAGAGGAGAGACGACTGCAGAGAGATTTGCTGAGAGACTGCAAGTGTGTGAAAGGGTATTGTGGAAAGGAAGAGAAGAACCTGCTCCTTGAGCCCACCACAGGAGAACAGACAACTCGTTCTCATCTAAATCAGGAGCAACATATTTGGGTTGGATGGGAGGAGAAGGTTTGCAAGTGTGAGGCTAGTCACGTTAAGCAAAAGTCTTTTGGTAGAAGTGATCCTATGAGGGAGAAGAACAGACTAGATCATCTGGCAAAATCTCTTCTAGTTCTGGTGGGGATTTTTTTGGTTTTTTTTTTTTTTTTTTGGTTGGTTTTTTTGGGTTTTTTTTTTTTGGTTTTTTGGTGGTGTTTTGTTTTGTTTTGTTTTTTTTTTTTTTTTTTTGAAGGTATTTGAAGTTGTTTGGATTCTGATCCCGATTTTGCTCCTCTGGTGCATGCCCTTATAGATGTGAACATGGGATGTAGCTTCTGGTTTGAAAACTCAAAAGAGATGATCAGAAATGGTCAGGTGAAGGAATATTATGCAGGGAGATGTTGTCCTGTGGAGAGCAAGCAGGACGATGAACATCCAGGGGTCACCTGGGAGTCTACATGGCTGGTTGGTACGCCCACTGGTATGTCTGTATACATAAAGGAGAAGAAAGAATGACATGAGGAAATACACTCTCTGGTGAGTGCAAAGTCCTTCCCTCCATGCTTATCATCATCATTCTTCTCAGTTTTGGCTGCTGGGAGTTGGCGTTTGGAGATATTTCTGAATGTAATGCCTAAAATACTCCTTTACTCGGTATTTGTTAGAATTCATCTAGAGAATGTGCCTAGTTTCAGGGCTCTCCCAGTACAGGAAAGACATTCATACACTGGACTGAGTTCAGCAGAGGCCACCAAGATGGTTGGGGGCTGGAGCTCTTGCTGCATAGTGAGAGGATGACACGATGGGTTTTGTTCATCTTGGAGGTTTTCAAGATCAGACTGGGTAAACCCCTGAGCAACCTGGTCTGATCTCCTATCTGATGCTGATTTGAGCAAAAGGATGAACTGGAGACCTTTGGACGTCTCTTCCAACCTAGATTATTCCATGATTCTGTGATTCTAAAATTCACTGTCTGTATCAGTCAAAACCCAGTGCTACCGCTGAGGCCGAAGATGCTCTCCAAGTGTCTGCTGCCAAGAGGCAACAAAAGGCATTGCACTGCATTGCTGATGCCAGTACCTCTGCCTTAATTATCACCATATTTTCATATTTTTTTTAATGATCAACCCCTCAGATGTCTTTGTGAAATGACTGGTCTTCACCTCATGTGCTCTCAACATTTTATCCCTTTCTGTTGCCAGGAGAAGATAGCTGTGAGCTCCAGTCTGGATTGCCCTCACCAGGAGGGATCATACAGAGACTCTCAAGCAAAAACAGACCAAACTGTGCTGTTGTGTGGTGCAACAGGAAAAGTTTATGAATGCGGGCACAATGCTGCTGTAACATGGCTGTCCACTTCTTGGATCTTACTTGTTCTCTTCTCAAGGTACTCCATACTCCAAGCTGGGTGCCCCAGTCTGCATCAGCCCTATGTTCCTCCATCTCTGTGCTGTCCTCCGCTTTCTGGGACGCTTAAGCCTTTGGAGCAGCTGAGGTTATTCCAGGTTAAGAAGTAAAGATTAAGATTTTTGCTGTTGTTTAGCATCATGTTGGTGTGTTTCGCTTTTATTCCAGCTCCTTCTCAGTGGAGTTCTTTTTTTGTGGTTTTTTTTTTTGTTTTGGTTTTTTTTTTTTTTTTTGTTCTGTTTTCTAGGGGGAGTTTGTTATTTTCTTTGTTTGGTTAGTTGGTTTTGTTTTTATGAGATCGGAGATGTAGCAGGCCCTTTGCATGGATTTTTAGGTCATAAATAACTTTTATGTCCAGTCTGAAGCTCAGGCCAATCCAACATGTGTGATAATCTGCTGTGAATCACAGATGTTAGAGCCTCCCTGATAATGAAGATCTATGGCGCTATTTCCACAGTTTCTCAGGAATCTGGTGTGTGTCCAAACTCTGGGCAAAGCATATAAAAATCCTGTGGTGTGAACACCCAGAGAAGGTGACCACCCTTCTGTCCTGACTTTCCCTCATTTTCAAGTGCCTGGAAGAGAAGGATGAAGGTGAGAAACTATTCTTGCAGACCCTTGCAGTGGGGCTACTCCCAACCATGAACAGCAGACTTTAATGCCTAATCCATGCTCGGATTTTTTCGGATTTGGGCAAAGGGCTTGTCTGTGCTCTCTGAGCACCTTCCCATGATGCATGCGTGCTCAGCATCGCATGATGTCCTTCTTGCAGGGAACACCCTGCCTGGATCTAGTCCATCTCTAGTCAAAGGATTATTCCCAATAGACTTTGCTTTAGTCCATTTTTAAATATCTTAAAGAGCAGGATTTCCACCATAGTCCCTGAGGAGGATGTTCCACAGTCCAGTAGGTTAGATCTCACTGCTAAGAATGTTTCCCCTGATATTCAGAGTTCATTTTCCATTTCTTAATCCCATCTTGTGATTCCTGGTTATTCCCCTGTTGGGCTAACCTAAACAATTCCTCCCCCTCCCCGACATTTATGCTTGTCAACTAGTCAGCAGACAGTTGTCCTCCTTTGCTGTCCTCCAGCCAAACTATACATATTTAGCTCCTTCATTTTTTTTCCTCATAAGTCAATCCTTCCAGCCACTTAATAATCCGTGTTGTCCCACTTTGACTTCTTTCCAGCTTGAAGCATTCCAATGCTGCTGAGGTGCTCAGAAGCAAATCAAGCCCTCAGTCACCTCAGCCCATGGAGAAGGTTGACAGAGAAAACCTTGTTTATGAGAAAATCCCTCTTTGGCATGGGGCAGAAAAAGGGTTTTGGTGCTACCCCTGAGACCTGGCTGGAGAAAAACTGCCAATTTCATTCAAATATTCCATTGAATCCATATGCTGGGGACAGCTGAGAAGCGATGTCCTGCTGCCTTATTTTCATCCATTTCATTGTATTCTACTGTGATGGTGTTTGAAGGACACAAGGAGGAAGGGTTGGCCCAAGCAAATGCAGCATTGCCTGAAAGAGCTTGGTATTGAGTGCCACAGCCTGTTCACGCCAAGGTTGTGTCATTACAGAGCAAAAGCCCAGAGTACCTCTTCCACTTCCCTTAGGATCCTTTTTCTCCCTAAACACGAAGGAAATGAAGTTGCTTTCTATTTGACATCTGTCCTGAGCCATGGCTAGTGCTTACCTTTGTGTGTTAGTATGTATTTGCTAATGCAGGCCAGAAAAAAAAGTATTCTCCATTCTTTTTTTTAAAAAAAAAAGTAGGAAGAACTAGCTTAGGAAGAACAGGCTGGCAGCATAGGCAAATGGTCCTGGACCACTGCAAATCTTACGTCTCCATGTAGGGTAACTTAAATAGAATTAAACATTATCACTCTGTGGAGCCCGGCTTGCTTCTTTCCAGAGCACCTCAAGCTCTTCATCCTCTCCCTAATGAAAAGAAAAGCAATTTTTATTTTTTTTTTCTCACCATCAATGTAAGTGGTGATTTAACCAGTACTTACTGGAGCAGGGGTCAGGGCTCGTTTGAAGCTCTGCATTCCTCCCAGGACAGCAGTAATGTCTCAGTCTTAATTAGAGCCCAAGGTGCCATCGGGTTACAAGGAGATGCTGTTGCCTTTGCCTGTGGCGTAAAAGTAAGTCCCAGACTGCTTATTCACACCCAAGATCCTCTGCCACGACTGAAATTCATTACGGTGTCAGCGTCTGTTATTTGTAGTGGAGCATTGTCTGCCACCGTAGACAAGAGTGCCCCAGATGACTGAAGATTTAACGACGTTGGGAGGAAAAAAATGACTGTGCCATCAAAATAGACAAGTCAGGAGGAGGAAGGAAATTTCCACCCCTGGCTCCCCATTTTAATGATAAAGAAACAGAAACGTGAGGCGAGAGAGGAAAGTGTGGCTCTGTAACGCCGCGGGTTGTAGGGTGCTTCAGCTCTTGTGCAGAGACGAGGTTACACCTGAAGCCCAGTTCCTTGAGGTAGGTGATGATTTTAACGCAAGATCATCCTGCCCGCGTGCCACTGTGAGTGACAGAGGCTCAGAGAACTGGCCATCCCTGATGTAGCTTACTGGCTAAACTGCATTTTTCTGCAGCAGTCCTGCACTTATTTCACACAAATACCAAGTGGTGAGCAGCCTTAAGTCGTAGCGAGGCTACTGTAGCTGAAAGCGCTTTGTACCAAAACTGCAGATTACTGTAGGACAACCCATCAGAAAATTCCTCTTCAGATTTAGCACACAACCTCTAATTTTGCTCCTCCAGCCTATTTTAAAAATAGGAAAACAACAATCTCTTTTAAAAATAGGAAAACAAACACTTTACTGAAAAAGATCAGCTTTTTTATTTTTTTTTATTTTTTTTTTTTCCTATTTTATCTTGCAGGCTGCATAGGCCCTGACTCAGCAAGGCATTTCTCCTTTCTGCACGTCTTGTGCCTTGTGTAGCACATCCCACCTCTATTTTGATCTCCTCATGCTTCCAAGGAGCTGGCTCCTGGGTCAAGACCAGTTAGTGGAAACCTGGTCCTTGTGCAAGGCTGAGCAAGCAGGATTAAAAGACAGGAAAGCTTGGATGAAAATTAGCTACATGACAGCAAAACCCCTGAAATTCTCTTTCTATAGAGGACACAGCTGTGAAGCAGAAGGCACTGTGATAACATCAGGTCCCTGTGGTAGATGATGCTGCCAAAAGAAAAAAGAGAATAAAGCCTTGGTTCTCACCCAGATGGGGACCCAGTTTCATGTGCTGTATCCAAGCCCATGATGTTCATCCCCACCCACCGAAGTGGATCAGAAGTATTTGCACTCCTGTGAGACTCCTTGCTGATTCTGAAAGAGCAAGGAGTGCTAACGAGTAAAAATGTGTTTTTCTTTAGCCGACACTAGAAAACTTTGCTTCTTCCAGCACAAGAAGGACATGGACCAGTTGGAGAAGGTCCAGAGGAGGCCACGAAGATGATAAAAGGGCTGGAGCACCTCTCTTATGAGGAAAGGCTGAGAGAGTTGGGGCTGTTCAGCCTGGAGAAGAGGGGGCTCTGGGGAGACCTGATAGCGGTCTTCCAGTACCTCAAGGGGGCCTACAAGAAAGATGGGGAAAGGCTGTTTAGCAGGGCCTGTTGCGATAGGACGAGAGGTAATGGTTTTAAAATAGAGGGGGGTAGATTTAGATTAGAAATTAGGAAAAAATTTTTTACTATGCGAGTTATAGAACACTGGCCCAGGCTGCCCAGAAAGGTGGTGGAGGCCCCATCTCTGGAAACGTTCAAGGCCAGGCTGGATGAGGCTCTGAGCAACCTGACCTAGTCAGAGATGTCCCTGCTCCTTGCAGGGGGGTTGGACTAGATGACCTTTGAAGGTCCCTTCCAACCCTAACCATTCTATGATTCCTTGCGGAGACACGTCTGGCCATACTGACCTGCAGGCAAGGTTTGTTATACCCTCCCGTGTTTGAAGTTGGACGTGATGATAAGGTACCTGTCTGTGTCCAGCCCTGCTTTGGGATGGAGGAGAGTAATGTCCATTGCATAGACACCAGGCTGGAGAAAGGTTGAAATGTTGATCTTGCCATCCAGCTACTCCAGCCAGTGAGTGATGGCCAGAAACTGAAAGTTATATTTCTTTTTTGTTTCCTGGGAGCAAAGGGAAAACACACCTTTCTCCCAGTTTTCGTTGCCATGTACCATGTCTTTGCAGTGTCTTTTTTGCAGGGCTCAAAGTCAGTTCAGAGGCTTTGATCAGCCATAAAGTGTCCATAAGGCATTTCAGAGGTAGATGAGCTGTGAGGTTTAGGAGATGCCTTCCAGTGAGAAAGGTGTGGGCAAGGAACTATAAAAATGGACCTCAGTTCAGGGAGATGACGTGCTGTGGTGATTATGGGAGCAGAGGGCTGGGGGCTGGGCAACTCTTCTGGGGAAACGCAGCTACGGGACTTTGCTGGTCTTAGGTCTTCCTTAAGCATCTGCTGCTAGCCACTCCTGCAGACAAGGGATGGGGTTAGTTGGACCTTTGGTCTAATCCTGCTCATGGGCTTGTAGAGGGGCTCTGGCCCCAGTTGTGCAGGAAGACCCTGCCCATCCCGTTTTCCTAGAGTAAGGTTTGAGCAATGTGTTTGTCCTTGGGCTCTGCGTGAGAACGTCATACGCTCTGAGTTAAGTATCTTCTAAAGTCAAAATCCTACGTGCTTCCTAGTGTTGATATTAATGCCCCCATCATTCTCAGCATTTGTGGCAAGTCCCATTATATGCCAGGTGCTTTCTAAACACTTCAGGACATTTCCAAGACTCCAGATGCCTCTTAATGCGCGGCTCAGATGCCAATGTCCAGGACACTTGCTGTAGTCAACGGCAGAATGTTCTCGACGGTTCCTTCACTCCTCTGCTACAGTTTGCATCTTGTTGAGGCAAACGCACAAGAAAACACAGGCGATGTCACAAAATGTCTTCTAAGGGTCAGGGGTTGCTTTGTGTCCCGAATTTGTATCGTGGCGTTCAGGCTACTGTGGATGCCCTGAGGAATAAATAGGATTCAAATAGTAAATAATAATAACAGCCACGCTGCTTAAACGTGTGAGCCACTTAAATTTAGATTTTATTTACTGCTTTTACACTGCCTTAATCTCTTGCCCCCTTTCTCCTGTGTTAAATGGCACTGTAAAAATAGAGTTTTGAGCTCAAAGCATGGGAAAGTCCAAAAACCTCTCTGCATTCCCAGTAAAACACCAGCAGTTCCCACAAATTGGAGATTTCCCTTCCTCCTCCCCAGCTTTTCTCTTTTTCATTTTTTTTTTTTTTTTTTTGCACTGGTTAGGAATCGTTAGATTCAGGGCAACCGTACAGGAATTGGGGTTGGAAAGGAAGAGAGTGGGGAAGGGGGGGAAGCAGGGTAAAGCAAATGGAAAAAAATACACCACAGTAGTAGCCGCAGAATTCTTCTCTGCTCCAGCTTCTCCTTTGAACTGGATACGCCACCCCCCCTCTTTAATAAGGAACAAATTTTCAGTGCTCTATGGGAAAGTTTGAACACAACATATTTCTGACAGGTCACTGTCAGTTCACACTAAAGAGTTTTTTTGCTTCTTTTTTCCTGCCCCCATCCCCTTTTCTTTCTCTTCTTTCTTCCTTTCTATCTTTCTTTCTCCCCTTTTTATTTTTTTTTTTAATTCTTTTTTTTAGGGTGGAAGTGGCATCTGGAATATGCTGGCTCGGATGCTGACAGACCCACCACTGTGGGTAGCGGCACGCAGGGCACTTGGGGTTAATGACGTCCTGCTGACGCCACTTGTCACTCGTGGGTGACAAGCAGTTGTCCCTTGCTCAGCCGCGGCTGCTCCAGCACGCAGCCGGAGCCACGGAGTTTGGAGCTGGGCTTGACCCTTGCCAACCTTCTGAGCTCCAACGCCAGCTCTGGTGCGACTGGAAATTGCTCAGGTGATGGGTCAGGGGACAGGAGCAAATACCAGAAAGACCTTGGATGTTCCTGGACAGCTCAGTGATAAATTTATTCTCCTGGCAAATGTACAAATAATGTCAAAGTTTTGGGGAGGGGGAGAGATGGGAATGTAATGTACAGAGCTCAGCAGAGCTGAGACAAAGAGAGCTGGAGGCTCCCTCATACTAATGGACCTTCTCTCTGCAAATGGACCAGCACCTTTAGGGGTCTAAAATGGTTCTGCCCAGCCTTCTCCGACACAAACACAGCCACAGTCTTGAACTGCACGTGAAGCTTCGGACACCCCGCTCATCTGGCGGCCCAACGCAGTGTGCTGGAGTAAAGCATCGCGTTGACCTTGTTGGACAAAACTCTTGGTATTCAGCCAGTTTCCTCTACGGTCTGCCCGAGGGTGCTCAAGCCCTGGTTTCTTGCCCAAAAGTAATGATAGTTTTCAGCCCTGGCTTGAGGTACCACTTGCAAGGCCCAACAGTGTTTTCCTGGAGGACAGAAGCTGGTGCAGACTGGTAGAGCCAGGGCTGTTCTGTGAGCACGCAGAGGAAACGCTTTTTAGGGGAAGCCAACAAAATAGGGCAGTCTTTTTTTTTTTTTCTTCTTTTTCCCCAGTCTACTGTGAAGCTATGGTGGGTACTGCTGCTGGGGGATGGTGTGGGGCTGCTGGGTTGAAATAAGAGATGCCCTCTTCCATTTCCCTTCCTCCTCATCTCTGCAGCAGTGGCATTTCCTGGTTCTCCCAAGCTCTGTCTCCTCTCTCCCCCTTTTTTCTATGCCTCTTCTTGTAGGAGCAATCTTCACCACATCCTGCACCGGCTGAGACAATGCTCAGCCCAACTCCCCTTGCGTGCGGTGTCCTCCCCGCTGGCAGCACCTGTGCCCCAGCTTTGCCGGCCTCCCCTAGAGCAGCCGAGGGGTTAAATAATTAACAACAGCGATCAATAAGCTGCATCACCGCCGCCGAGTGATGTCTGATGCGGGTCGTCTCACGCAGCCTTTGGTTGCGCCCGGTTTTCTGAATGACACTCGGAAGCTCGGCAGAAGGTGGGGGGCGTAGGGTGGAATGAGGCCCTTGAAGGGCAATCTTAGGCGAAGGTAATTGGCTTCATATGTCTTGCAGGCCACTTCTGAGATCTCAAAGCAAGGTCAAGGGTGCTTGAGGCATAGACGAGAGGCTGTTCTCGCTAACATTCATTTCCCAGCGGTACGTCAACAGCTTGTTACACGGCCAGGGCTGACGACTGTTAAAGATTGGGATGGGTGACTCATTGCATTTGCTTTAATATCCATTTTTATTTAGTATCGCGGTGCAGTGGCTTGACTAATCGGCATAAATCTTCCCTGCTTCCCAGGAGTGGAACACATCAGTGCTGGGCCCAGGAGGAAAAACAGAAAAGCCTTTTAAAATGAGGTTTGGCCAGCGGTGTCCCATGAGAGGGACAACCTTCACTTTTGGCTGTTCTTTGGGGTTTCTGCTCATCTTGCTGGGTGGATTTTGGCTTGTCAAAACGTCCCTTCTTTCACTGGCCAGGGCCTCAGGCTTTTCTTAACACACTCTGCTTTGCAGTCCGCTGACGCTGGTTGCAATGTCAGCGGTACGCCCTGCTGATGCTGCTAACAACGGAGCCAGCCCAGGCCGACAAACGCCGGGGCTGCCGTCCAAGTGTTCAGCAAAATCGTGCTCGCAACAGGTGAAGGTATCTGAATTTGCATCGGTTCCTGCAGAAGTGAACACCTCTGGGGAGTTCTGGCCACTTGTCCTAGCAGCCAAGTACTTGCTGAGAACTTTGGGAGATCTTGTGATTACCTGTGCTGGTGGATTTTGGGGAAAGGGAAGGAAGCTGGATGAAGGCAGTTGGATAAAATTAAAATAATTAAAATTACTTTCCAGCCAGATTTCCATTCCAGGAGGCTCAAAGTGGACCCAGGACCTGTATTTGATAATAACCTTTTTGTCTGATACTGCATGTCTTCTACTAGGGGTGATTGATGTGTTTTAGGTTATATCCTTAGCTGGGATGACTTTTATTCTTTTCTTGGCCTAAGTGTTGCTGGTTACCCATCGTTCCCTTGTGGAAGCTTGTCCACAATTCAAATGATGCTCAACACGAGCCTGCAATGCACAGCCCAGAAAGCCAACCACATCCTGGGCTGCATCCCCAGCAGCGTGGGCAGCAGGGCGAGGGAGGGGATTCTGCCCCTCTGCTCCGCTCTGGTGAGACCCCCCCTGCAGCGCTGTGTCCAGTTCTGGAGCCCCCAACATCAGAAGGATGTGGACCAGCTGGAGAGGGTCCAGAGGAGGCCGTGAACATGATCAGAGGGCTGGAGCAGCTCTGCTGTGAGGCCAGGCTGGGAGAGCTGGGGCTGCTCAGCCTGGAGAAGAGGAGGCTCCAGGGAGAGCTGAGAGTGGCTCCCAGTGCCCAAAGGGGGCTGCAGGAAAGATGGGGAGAGACTCTTCAGCAGGGCCTGGTGTGATAGGATAAGGGGTAATGGTTTTAAAATAGAGGGAGGCAGATTCAGACTGGAATAGGAAAAAAATTTTTACACTGAGGGTGGTGGGACACTGGCCCAGGTTTCCCAGAGAGGCGGTGGGTGCCCCATCCCTGGAAACATTCCAGGCCAGGTTGGCCGGGGCTCTGAGC
The DNA here is from genome assembly GCF_036417535.1 of Chlamydotis macqueenii. Taxonomy (NCBI): domain Eukaryota; kingdom Metazoa; phylum Chordata; class Aves; order Otidiformes; family Otididae; genus Chlamydotis; species Chlamydotis macqueenii. The sequence goes on from NC_141559.1 coordinate 83,391,952, forward strand.
AACCTGATCTGGTTGGAGATGTCCCTGCTCCTTGCAGGGGGGTTGGACTGGATGGGCCTTAAATGTTCCTTGCAACCCAAACCAGTCTGTGATTCTATGATTCTAATTCTGGATGACTAACTCAATGGGATATTTCAACTTGTAACTTGGGGCGAACGTTATTGACAGAAGAGTGGGGAGTGGAATAAAAACTCTGTGAGACAGTGGCATTGCTTGGGTTGCAATATTAATTAAGCAGGTTGTGATATTAACGCTAGAGGCCAGATCCCCTTATTCCTCGTTCGGTGTCCTATGCACTAGATTACACTGCTCGCCTTGGTGACTCCTTGGTGTAACTCAGCGAAGTCAACGGTGTCGCGCTCTCCCGCTCCTTCCTTTCCCTCTAGGCATGAATCAGACTCCAAGCCCTTGGCTCCAGGACGCATCCATGAGGATGAGGTAAGTTTCCAGACTTAGGCACTGACAGAGACGAGCTGGGAAGAATTTGTCTCTCTGTGGCTGGAGAATGACTGTGTCCTCCCATAAGGGAGCAAAACTGGAAGCCAGAAAAAGGGTCGCCTCTTGGCAGTGCCGCGGAAATTCAGCATTACAGTAGCAAAAGGTCAGGACACAGCGCAAATGTGGCTAATCCTGCCGCAGCAGGGGAAAGACTTTATATGGCATGGCCCGCTCCTCCTTTTCTCAGGAGAAAAGACTTTCAGAATGCCCTGGTAGAAGAAGCCAGAAGTGGGGGATTCTTGACATTTTTCTTGAAACCCCTCAAGGGAATCCTATCAAAGAGGAGAGCTGGTTGCAGCCTCCTGCTGTTACAAATACCGTCTAAGCAACCCCAGGCTGACCGTAGTCGGTCAGTGACACTGGTCTTTCTCAGAAACCCACAGTCCGAAAAAAGAAGGAGCTGCTTTTTCTCTTTCCTCCCCTCCATCACCCCTCTCCCCGTTGAGCGCCAAGCCAGAAATTACAAACAATCTCTCAACCTTCCAAGAAAACAAGGCAGAGCCACCTAGTGCGGAACAATAGAGAATGATGAAGACACAGCCACAATAGCTGGCTGTGGTTAACCTCAGAGGCTGCAGTCAAACCCAAGGAAATTACAAAAAACCCTTAAACAAATACAATGGCCACGACTGTTTTCTCCCCAGGGGACCCATAAATAGAAGCTAGTGCTCCCGGGGAGGGAGGAGGGGAGAGGCGGGTGGCCACTGTTTGTTCTTCTGTGGTTCGGTGTAGGCTAAGCTGGAGATTAGGCTATGAAATCGAAGGCAGCGAGAAAGTAGGCAGTAATGGATCTTGGCACTGGTTCTCCTACGAGCTGCATAAATTCAGAGCAGAAAAATGCTGTGTTCCTGCATGGTTCTGCGAGGCTTGCGTGGGCTTGCTTGATCGCCTGCGAGTGTGGATTAAATTCACCTTGATCCAAGGGTCAGCAAGGCTTAAGATTTTTCCATCCCTGTTCCCTTTTGTTTTAGAGCCGAAATGTCTGATGCTGCACGGCCATGGTTTGAAGAGAGCCCACTGTATGGGAGTATCAGGCTGTTGTGGTTCAAGCCAGGGATGATCTCTGTCTCCTTTTATCCTATATATTATGAGACCTGGTTCCTCACAGGGACATCTGGATGACACCTACGGTGCTGATTACAGAAAGCAGTATAACAAAAAGAAAGGTCTAGGCTGGAGCTGCCATCCAACGGTGACAGACGGATCCATCTTCTTTAGTTTCCAAGTCTTCTGGATGCTGCTATGCAGCGAGCTCTGGGCACTTTTTGCAGAGAAAATCGCCATTGCACTCAGTGGCGCCTTTCCTTATGGCACCGTCTTGTATCATATTTTGTATATATTTTGGGTTACTGTTGCTGTGAACTGCTCTATTTATAAGAAAAGGAGGATGCAGCAGAAGTTACCTACGGCTCTATTCCTTGCAGTGCAGACACGTGGTGAATCGTCTCACTGGGGTCATAAAAGCAGCCTGGCTAGAGCAACTTGGAGCTCAAGGCATTTCTGAGTCCGCAGATCAGCTTGAGTGTAGCCAGCTCAGGCATTCTGCACAGGGGAACTCTCATTTTAAAGGGCTTGGAAGCTTAGAAAGGAAAGAAAGTGACCCAGCGAGTGGTTCCTTGAATGGAAGAGAATGGTTGTTATAGGAGAGAAAGACCCTAGGCACTGCCACCAAGTCATCTCAGGCTGCGATCGCATGTTGGCAGCTGTCCATCCCCTGGCCCACTCTTCTCCAGTGCAAGCAATTACTGAGGCAATAACAACCATTACTTCTGTCCCTCACAAGCCCAAATTCTACAAGGCAAATTCCTCTGTATGGGGTGGTGTGGAACTGGATGGGCAGGTCTTAGCTGGATTTTGCTGAGCTTTCTGCTTTCAGGTCTCCCTTCCTAGAAGGTGTAGGTCAAAACCAGAATAGGTGAGAATTTCTCATTAGCTTTAGCTGGGAGTTGGGAAGACCTCAGGTGCACTGAATTAAAGTGGTAAATTATCAGCTTTTTTTTTTTTAAGCAATTTAGGAAGATAGCAGCTGTGTCAGGCTTTTTAGTGTGGGAGATTCGAGCCAGAGATGGTGTGACTGCAGCAGCTGAGCTGAAGGTAGGGGCTGAGGCTTTGTGCTGGTTCTTTTTCACAGTGTGGAGGATTAGCAAGATGAGTAGCTGGTTCTTACCTTTCCTCTTGAGAAAGCTGGATTATCTGCCCTAAGTTACACCACATCCCTTGACATAGTATAAAGTATAGAGAAACTGTGAAACTCGGTGGATTTGAGATCTGGGTCTGATCCCCTTTGTTTCTGGTAAAATTAAAATAAGTTTGAAATAGTTCTGACAACATTTTTGAATGTTTCCCTGGAAAATATTGATTTGTTGAAACAAGGACTGCTGATGAATTAATTAATATATTTAGCAGGATGTTCTTGGTCCAGGATGAAGCTGGTTCTTATGGTCAGATTAGCTAGCGTTTGGCATACTGGTCATGAGGGTTCAGCTTCCGTGTGTGATTCATGCATTGTAGAGGGTTACAATTGCTCTCATATCTCATGTGAGCTCTCTAATAACTGACCTGTTTGTCCTTCTTCCTTCCTGCCCTTCACCTCTACCGTATTTATGAGAAGCTTCCATGGAACACATAATAGTGGGATAATGTGGTCTTCGAGTCATGGACAAGGAAAACATTTCCTGCTTAACTAAGCTTTGCAAATAATTCTGCTTGGCTTGGTGCTTTCTCTCCTGTTAATCTTAGTTCTGAATCATCTAGGGGAGGAACTAACTAATGTTTGGCCTGCGATCTCAAAGGAGGTGTCCAAGGCCACGTTAATCTGAGTGAGTGATGTAAAGTTCAGCTTTCTGATTCACCCATTGTTCACAAGGTCATGATTAAGCCTTCTAAATGTCACTTACCTTGAGGTCCCTCTGGAGGTGAATCATGACTTCTTGTCTATAACCCTACTTCAAAGATAGCTTTGGCAACGTCCTGTGAAGACTTAAAGGAGCAAGCAGCAAACACTTCTGGTTTTCTGCAACAAAATGCGCAGCTTAAGCAAAATCATCAGTAGTGAAATGACTCCGTGGCGCTTGGCAGATGTCACTGCTGATCTGTCCTTGAGCCTCAAGGTGGGTTGTGACCTCAGGAGAAGCAAAGTAAAACAACCTTCAGAATCCATTTAGGAAAAGTTTAGGCCTGTTTCTGTGTCTCTTGCTGACCTCTGTCAACAGTGAAGAGATGCTCCCTCACTGAAATGTAAGGGACCTCTTCTCCACCTCTTGCCACGACTGGGGTATCCAGCACACCCTACCACCGTAAACTTGGACACCATCATGTGTAATTGTTGCTGTAGCAACCTGTGGGTGTGAGGAAGGGAATTAAGCTAGCTGGAGATCTCCTGCGAGGCTTGGAAAAGCTAGAAACATGACAGAGTGGGATGGAGAAAGTCGTGGAATATCTGAGAAGCATTCTGATGAATGCCTGTAGATGCTCGCTCTGAGGTTTGACTGACGGGAGGATGTCTTTTTTCAGGGAAAGAAATGTATTTTTGGGTAATGGAAAAATCACACTTGAGGCTAGTGGGCTAGGGGTTTGGAGACCCCTTGACCACCTAGGCTCTTGTCAACCCACCTGTCTGCAGTTAAAATTCTTCAGCTTTTGTCCTGTGCCTCTTGGAAGTGGTGGAACATGCAGGCAATGATGTTGTTCAGTACCTGGAAACCCCAGGCCTAGGGAGGAGGACAGGTACCTGGAGGTTTGTGTCCAAAAGCTGACTGGGCACAAGGATTCACGCGTATACAGCCAGTGGTAGGAAGGCAGAATAAGGAATTTCATTGGCATAGCCAAAGACTTTCCACTCTCCCAGGTTAGCGTGGGAATTCCCTTGTCCTTCTGAGGAAGTGGAGAACCTGAGAAGTGTTCTCCACTTTCCGGAGGCTTTTTGACACTGTTGGAACATTCAAGAAATGATTTACTGGAAAGGTGACTTTTGTAATACCAGTCTTGGATAGGGAAAATCCTGAACCTAGTGTTCAAGAAAGGCGTTTTTCTCCCCTGTATCCCATTTGTTTGGAGAAAGCCTCTTCTGAGACACCTCAGAGTCTAGGTGCACCTGAATAGCACGGGCCCTGAGCTCGGTCAGAACATTTAAATGCCCCTTGGTTGAAGCAGGAGCCCTAATCGACAGAAAGAGGAGTTCAGGAAAGGTACCCTGTGTCGTAAAACCAGGCTGACAGGAGTCTGTGCATAGCACCGTGTCTGCCTGCCTCTGCTCCTTGGATGGCGAATGCTGGAAAGAGTGTGAACACGGCGCTGGACGCCTGAAGCACTTATAAACGCCTGGGCTGCAGCAGGTAGAAGTGTTTATGGCTGTGGGAGATATTTATGGCTTTATTACATCCTCTGTTATTTTGGCCTCATTGACTTCTTACAAAATCTTTAATGAAGGTTTATATTTTATTCCTTCCCTCCTGGCTTGTGCTTGCTTGTGAGCGTGTGTGACGGCAGCAGGTGAAGGTGCAGAAGGTCCTGCAAAGTAAGCCTGGGAAGTGCTGGTGGTGGGTGTCAGCAGAGGAGAGGGCTCCTGATTCTCAACCTTGTTTCTTGGGAAGCCCTAGTTCTCTGTCGCAGCTCACAAAAATGCAGATGAATGCAGATGCACGTTCCTACTCTGAGCCGGCTGCGTGCCAGCCAGTAACGAGTAGTTCAAGCTTAGTACCGTGTGGATTTATACCCTGCCTTTGGGCTAGTGTGGCTATGTGCCTTTAGACCTGACTGACTCAGGAGAAGGATGGCATTAGCGCTTGCACCAGAACGTGGATGCTCACTCACCGCTGCCCTTCCATATATATTTATCTGTCTCCACATATATTTAGTTTTTTTTTCTCCAGCCCACATCAGCTGGCAAGTGCTGGCAGTCCTGGTGTCCTGAGAAGGCTGGTTGACTTTCCTCCATGTGTGAAAACATGGACATTGTCTTTCGGGAGCATTTTATGCTTTGTAATGAACTTGTCAGAAATTCGTGGAGGTGCTCTCTAGGTACAATACATTTCACAGAAGCTTTCTCTAGGAGAGAGGAGATGCTATTTGTAGCAGTCATGTGAACTCTATGTGTTGTCCTTCTTGTTGACTTCATGCATATTGGGCCCAACACCCAGCAAAGCATGTAATGGAAAAACTGCCTTAAAATAACCCAAAACAACCCCAAAGCAGTGAGGAGCTGAAGCGGGCTGCAGAGAGCGTAGTCCTGACTGCATGTGGAAATGCCTCTGTGCTGGGATCCTCTCAGTTTCTTCATACAGGCATGTGTTGCTCCATGTTTTTGGGTCTCCTTTACAGGACAGACATTGCCCTGTAGCAAAGGTGTTGGGCTGGGACTCTGGAGTAGTTGTTCTGAATTCTTTATCCTGCATAATCTTGAACAAACCTGTCTCTCCTGTGCTTGGTTTTCCCCACCTGCAAAAGCAAGAGGTCTGGTGTCCCTTCCCACTTCCAGGCAGTAGCTGCTCTGAGCATGAGTTTGCTCAGGCCACCCCAGTGCCAGGTGTGAGGAATGTCTGAGGTTGGTTGGAGACAAGCAGATGTGGGGAATACATCTCTCTATGTTTGTTAAAGCTGCTGTCATCTTGTGTGGATCAAGACTAAGCATCTACCACAGATGTGGCTTGGCCTTTGGACCCGAGGGCTTTAATTTATTTGGTGGCGTCACAGCCAGGCACATCCATAGACAAAACTTCCCAGGAACCATCTGCCCCATTCTTCTGCTCCGTGGTGGGAACAGGACAAACATTCGCAGGAGGTGACAAAGTGCAGAGACACGTGCAGCGTGGGCCGAAGGGCTCTTGACTGCCTCTTGACTCATTCATGATGACATGAGCTCTTCGCAATTTGTAAACTCCAGGAGGGTCAAAAGTTGAAGGGCTTTTCTCTTTTGTTTTCCACCTACGTTGCCCTCTTTGGAGGAACGCTTGCGGGAATCCTCCCTGAAGGTGCACACCAGGAAAGACAGGCTGCATTGTTCTGGCTCCCGACTCAAAACCAACACAGCTGACATGCATCGCCGCATGGTTCACCAGCTCTGAAAGGAAGGGAAGAAGCTGGTGACTTAATCCGTTGAGTGCCTGCCTTTCATCCCTTAGAAGAGCCGGATATTTTTGCCTCTTGTCATGGTTGTAGGCAAGCTGAGTGCCTAGGTTCCTTTGGAGGGTGCAGCCCCACACCTACAAAACTGATAGCCGAAGGGCATGTCTATCCTGCCGGTGTAGGCAGACCTGAACTGCCTCTTGTCTTGTGCGAGCTCTGAGTTGGGAGCACAGGGTGTGCTGTGGCAGGTCTGGATGTGGCCTGGCCGTGTTATCTGGTGCTTAGCAGTCCCTGTTGAATACCTCCAGTGCTTTACCTGAGGCCAGCAAAACTTGGCTAAAATCTTAACCCATCCTGGGTGAGCCCACCCAGCACAACATAGATTTAGAGATGTGGGACCTTATCAGGCTGTTCTTTCTGGACGAGGAAGGAGTGAAAGACACGGAGGTCTGGTGCAGAAGGGAAGCTGGCTCCAAAACTTTGGCATAAAGCTGCAAAGTGTTGAGTTGTTCCTCATTACTTTCCTAGACATCAGAAGCACCACATGGCTTCAAGTGGGACCTGTGGCAGAGTTTGATGGTGTCCTGCCTTGTCCTTTCACCAGCAGAGGAGAAACACCCTCACAACACAGGGGAAACCCACAAGTGCAGGCTGGTCTCAACCTGTGCTCCTGTAGCCGTACGCTCGGAGGCAGAGCCTCCGCCCTCCTGTCCGGCCGCTGTCACCCATCGAGACACGTACAAGGCTGCAGACTCTTCCTCGGGGCAGGGATTACCCAGACTAACGAGAGTTTCTCCTCATTTTGAATCTGTTTTATCATGTCCCAGTCCTGGCTGTAACTTCAAGCAGCTCAGCCCTTCTGTGCTAGAAGGAAGTGTGATTTTAGCGGCCAGTGTTTTCTCTGGAGGCACTTGTAGGTTTTAATGAAGGTGCTGTGAATCCCCTGAAAAGACACTTCACATCCTGTCCAAAGCTTTTCTTTACCCTTTCTGGACTTTCACAATGATTCTAAAAATGTGCAGATTCAGCACCTCCTACGTTTCCATCGTTTCCTGATGCCGTGCAGTACAAGCTGCTGGAACGTAGCTCCCAGGTGAAAGTCTCTCAATTTCTTCTGTAGAAAATGGAAGGCAGGTGTGTTTGAGTTCGGGTTTTGGCCTTAGCCTTTTAATTGATTAAAGAAAAGCTTAATAGCTGTGTTAGATAAGGGAGGTCAATTCAACCGGACCCTTCAAACTGAAATGTGGACAACCCCAAAGTAGACATGGACAGTGTCCTTCAACCAAAGTTACCAGTTCAGTGCCTTTTGTACTTCTTACCTTACTGTGCCTCTATCTTGGGGAAGACATTGTGTTTCCCCTGCCTTATTTTTTTTCTTTCACCTTCTGTTACCTTATAGCGTCTCCCAAGCACTCAGCGGTTTGGTAAGTGTGCTAACGGCCTTGGTGGCTTCATAGCATCTGTCTTCTCTAGCACAACCGATGAACTGTATTTTGCAAGCGTCTCCTTGGTTGTTTTATCTCTAGCCAGCTTCCTAATTTCACTTCTAAATTAGACACTCTTTCTTGGTAGAAGGGGATACTTTTTAAAAGAAGCTTATGTAAACTCTTTGGAGGTTGTGTTAATTGTATTTACTTCTGTAATTAATGGACTCACTCCATTTTTGAATTATTCTTGCCCTGCTAGTAAATGCCTCACATTCCTTTTACCCACTTCTCTGCTGATGAACAAGAAAGTTAAATGACTGCACATTTGTGAAAGCTTCTTCCCTTCTATTTTTTTCCTTTTTTTCCTTTCTTTCTTTTTTCTTTTCTTTTTTTTTTTTTTTCCCCTGTTTGTTTGGGAAAAGCTGGAGATCTTTGAGAGGGTTTCTGTGAAACCATACCCATCACTTCACATTCCTGCCATATTTCCTTTTCAAGAGTAGAGTATTATGTCTATGTAAAGTCACCTACTTCACGGGTGGATTTTAAGTGCCATAAAGAGGGTTAACTTTTTTGTTCTGCAAATACTTCTGTAATAACCTCACTTGTTATCCTCTGTCAATCTAGTCTTGACTGTGGAGACAACATAGCACTCGTGGGATGTTGCGGAGCACGCTTCTTGATCTTGATCTGGTGCTGATCTTCATTCCAACCTTGGATAAAGTATTTGTCCACTTCCCATCTTTACTCTTTGTTTCCTGGCTGTCCGTTGATGCTGCTGGTACAGTTTTCCTGAGTAATGAATGGCTTCAACGTGAGCTGAGGATTTTGTTGGCATCCAGTATCCTGAATTCATATACTGTGAAAGTGGATAGCTAAAAACTTTCACTATTTTCACACTTGGAATCTGCTGTTTTCCACTACCGACAGGGTTCTGCTTGGAGTTCACGGGTCACAGCTTTGCTTTGTACCCCCAGAGAAATCTATCATTTCTGTGACTGGATCCAAAATGTGTGGGGTGATAAGTGCTCTGCAAGTGACGGACAGGACCCTGACGCTCTTTGGTTTGACTATGTCTCGAAATAAGAGGGAAAGCTTGTTTAAATCAACCTGAAGTGTGATCTACATGATTCAAAATACTTTGGTTCAATCAGAAAGAAAACTTTTGGTTTCCATTTCAGGTTCCTTTAGCAAAGGCAACACAGTCTCTCCACTCCAGCTGCCTTGTAGTCAGGTAAACAGCTAAGGATGGCTACTTCCACACTACACCACGTAGTGCCGTGGCTTAATAGCTAAGGAAACCTTCTGTGTTTGTGGGGAAAAAGTAATTTTCGCTGCATCCCAAGAAACTAGGTCATACGCAAGAAACTTCCAATTTTGTGATTTTTTTTTTTTTTTTTCCTGCTGGAAAGTGTAGCTGGCCCAATGGTAGTGAATGGATTTTGTAAATAATGGAACACTGTGGAGAAATACACCAAGCTGGAAAGCAGATGCCACTGTTCTGTCACTAGCCCAGTAACAGAAGGAGGAGTTAGTACAGGAGTGCTCGGATCACATAGATCCATTTCTAGGGATACAGGGAACTAGAAACACCTATTCTCTTACCCATTAACTTATGGGATTGCACTTCCTGGTCAATACTGGTCTCACTGGATTTGGATGAGAGCTTGACTTTGGTCACATATCAGTGGGTCTTGCAGTCGAAAGGTCATCTGAACTTTGTACTTACCTACTCATCACCAAAGCATATCTCAGTTGTTCAGATGGGGAAACTTATCTGGTGAGATCTGCTGGGAGGAACGCGGCGGCGTAGGCAGCGGTGAGAATGTCCCCCACACGCGTGCTGCTGGAGCCAAGTTGGAGTATGAATTTGGCGTGGCGAAATTTGAATGGCGGGCATTTTTGTTGGGACTTGTTGAGAGGCAGTTCGAGCTGAACTGGAATCCCATCCCAGGCTCCTTGTGCCGGCTGCCAAAATTTGCCATTGTAAACAACTTGCACAACCCTAAGACACTTTCGGTAGATAAAGCAGGACTCCTCTTCTCCTTTACGTCCCCATTACCTTGAGGTGTTGAGAATGAGCAGCACTGGATCTGCATGCTGGAGACATACTCAGGATGTTTCCTGGGTGAATATTAAATATTCAAGAAGAAAATATCTGTAAAGGAGTGAAAAGGTCAAAGTTCAAATATTGTCTCATCTGAGTAACTTCCTTCCAAGCAAGTTGGGCTGTGTGAGAGTAACCAGATTTAGGTATTTAGATATGGTTACTCATATAAGGCAGGGAATGGGGGGAGGAGGACGAGGAAGAAAGGATCACAGAATGAAACTTGCTTTTGCAAGTGTCACTGGAATGAGCTGCCAGGTGTCTGACTCATTCTCCTCACTGGATTTAGCTACGGTGATGGAAGCCTCTGCAGCTCCTGCTGATGTACTGGGAATAGTGTGGGAATTAGGTGCCACAATGAGTTTGCATGGCACCAAATTGTCACCAACTTAAACCCTCCCCACCACCAATAAATTCAGCCTCTCGCTCCAAGACTTCCCTTTCCCTGGTCTGTGAGCTCTTCAGGACTGGCTCCAGCAGCCAGGGGACCACTCAGGGCAGGCAGGCATTTGCTACAGCCTTCTCTCAGCCACTGCTTTCCACAGCCGTGTATGTTTAAGGTAAACACCAAAGTAGAGATGAATTAAGTTCCTTTACTAGACCACAAAGTTCATATACCAGATGCTGGTTCGTGGTTGGTTCTGCTGCCCTTGCTATGGAGGTGGGGCACCTGGCGCATGGGTGCAGCAGAGAGTTGGGGGTGGTCATCTCTAGTATTGCATGAGCCAGGCAAATACGTCAAATGGCAATATTTGCCATTCACAATGGCTTTGCCTGTGTGGCACGTGCACAAGTGGAGAGGTCTCATCTCTGACCTGGCTGGACGTAAGCAGAGACACCTCCAGAGCCCCTTCTGCAAGACCTCCCAGCCCAGGCTGTGCTGGTAGGTCCAGGTGGCTCCAGTGCACCCGGCTGTAGCAGCCTGTGCAGACACGCACAAGAGCAACCTCAAGCATGTGTTTCCCCAGGGCTTAACTAAACTCTTCAAACCCAACCTCTCTAATTCACGGCACAGCAATATGGTGCTGCGGCATCTCTCTCAACTGGGACAAAGCAACCTCTTCCACCTCGAACGCTTGCAAAGCACACCAGAGCTGCTGCGGTTACTGAACTGGCTGTCAGCAGAGTTCTCTGCCGTCCTGGAGGTGGTAGGACTTGCAGTGCCCCGTCGCAGCAGGGCTTTGATGACAATGCAGGCTGACTGAGCCAAAGTTTCACCTTATTATGGTCCTTTCCTCCCTCACTGCTGTGTGTTTAGCAGGTGAGTCCCCAGGAAGAGGTGTACTCAGGACACTGACCAGCAGCAAAGGCAAGAAATTGGAGAATTGATAGGGAGAAGGAGCTGGATTCCAGGAGGCTGCTGGAAATAGGCTTGGATGGAGCTGCAGAGCCATCCCCTGCCTCCCAAAACCCTCTGTGAAGTACAGCTCCCTGCCTCGTGATGCCTCCAAAGCTAGATGAGACACAGCCCTGCATAAATAAGCCGTCTCACGCAAAATCCTTCCCTCTTTCCCACCTCTTGCTGAGAGTGAAATATTTGTGATGAATTCCAGCAGCATAAATCTCGGCTCGATAATTCCAAAATCTCTTGCTGCAGTTGCTTGCCAGTTGCCCAGGCTCCAGCTCTGGAACAGGTCTCAGCTGCCAATTTCCTGCCTTCAGCTGTAGGATTCTTGGAGAATTCTTCATGGCACGAGGACAAACTCACCATGACCTGATTTATGGATGGAGGGTCCGTTTCTGCCCTCCGTGTCTGGGCAGAAGAGGAATAGGAGTTGATGCGAACTGGTGGGTGTTTGCATGTGTCCAGAATGTCTCTGTGGTAACGGCCAAAATTCCTGAACATCCAAAATAACATCAAGTTGCCTTCAACAAGCCCCCATAGATGCAAAGATCAGCTGTTTGCAGGAACACCATTATCTGAGGACACAATTCTCAGCCTATGTCCAGATGGATTTTCTTCTCCTCTTCTCTCCTGCATGAAGCTGCGTAGACAAAAGCAATAAAACTCCATCAAGTGCTGCTAAATACAAGGATGGCACTCCTGGCTTGGGAATTCCCTGGGCAGCAGATAACTGGAAACTAGAGAAATGTTTTTGGGATGGGATTTTAGTATGTTTGTGTGTATCTTTTACGCTTTTCTTTTTTTGCTGGAGACCAACAAAGAGAAGTGAATGTGGGATTATCCCACAGTCTCCACCGAAGCCTTTAATTTAGATACAAGGGTTGGGAGACTGGACTCCCTATAGCTGACAGAGAAGGGAAGATTAAAGGATAAATTTTCTGTAGAGTTGGTCTAGAGAGACTTGGCACCTATTTGGGAGCTTAGGGTTGTGTGAGAATACCTGCTCACTGCCCCTTGGCCCACCACCAGCATGCCTACCTGTGTGAAAGGAGAGGTCTCTCTTCTCTGTGCATCAGCAGGTGGAACATCTTGGGACCTCATCATCCTCTTGATGGATATTGCTGCTAAGCATAAGCTAACGGTCTTCAAAGCCTGGAGGACTGTCACAAGCTGATTCCTACAGCTTCAGTTCTTCAAGAATCGCCTCAGCTGGCCTCTTGGCTGCCAGTGGATTTTTATTTCTTGGGTTATCTACTTCCCAGAGCTCTATGGGGGTGTCAAGCTGGACTTCTTTGTGCTCCTTTTCTACTCTGCAGACTCGAGGCTTTTCTTCTTGGTCCTAGGCTTTCCAGAATGGTTCTTGAGCAGCCCGTATCAACCACTTCCTTAGTCCAGAAGTTCTTTCTCTTACTTGCTCCACGTTACACTGTGTCTTTTCCTGAACTGGGTCTACTGGCACTGGATCCACTCTTTCCCTCTGAGTACCGAGCCAGTAGGCTTGTTCCAGCTATTCCTGCTAGAGCTGTGCGGATCACTGATTTCTTTGGGTTGGCCCACAAAGCGGAGTGCTCACAATGTTCAGTGTGAAATGGAAGCGTCTCCATTTGAGCTTAATCTGCTTAAAATCAAGTAATCTGGCCTCAAAGTACAGTTTCAGGCAGAGGCATTTCTGGAGGGGAGAAAAAAAAAAATAAAAAGAAAAGTCTAACCAAAACACTACTTCCTTGAAATGTTTTCAGGCTTTTGGTGGAAACTATTCACTGAGTTTGCAAATAGTTTTGGTAGGCCCAAAACCCAAAATTTTTTCAGTGAAGAAATTATTCATCCAAAAATCTCCCATGCTGCGTCAGTCCTTGCAGAATCCACCGCCTGGCGTTGTCCACGGGTCAAACCCAACTGAGGGGTGTCTGCCCACCTCCTCCGCCCATGCAGACACAGTCTATCCCAGGAAAGCTGCGTAAATGCTTGGTTTAATCCTTCACTTTGGTCACATTTGAACCCGATTCCTTGCCAGCTTGAATACTTCGGCTACTAATATTTGCTCAATGAATAGCTGAAATGTTCAGAGCAGACAACCTTCAAATGCAGAGCCCTCTATTGTGGTTTTCATCTGTGGCAGCATGAATTTCCTTTACTTTTGCCTGAGCTGTCTCTAGAAACCCCATAATAATCATGTTATTATCTCTTACTAACTGCTAAGGAATGTTGATGTAGGAAAGACCTGTGCTTTCTAGGCAGGTTAGACAGATTATAAACCTTTATTTCCTTTTTCTGATCATTTGGCCTTGTCTTAATTCATCCTTTCTCTGTTTGGCCTCCAGATGACTTCTAGGTTTGTTACGCATGTCTGGGACACACTTTTTTTTTTTTTTTTTTGGATGAAGTCACACATCTGAGCCATTCTGGGCTTTTCTAGTTCGGAAACATTCTTAAAACTCAGGACACGTCCCCTTACACAGGGTGTGCGTGGCACTGTCTGACCTTTAAATCTCATTTTTCTGGGTTGTGTTCTTTTCGCCAGTGAGGTGTCTTTAGTTTTTTATAACTCTGACTTCCATGTGGTGACATTTGTCTGTTTACCTTGGAAAGTATCTCATGGTCACTTTAGGAAGAGGTGGTATTTTAAAGACTGGAGCAGAAAGTCCTCTGGATCGTTCACAGCCCATACGTGTTTGGCACTGGACCCTCCTTTGGCAAACTGCCTTCTCTAAACACGCCACATTTCTTTTAAGGACTGCCAGACCCATCCCAGAATAAAGTCCCATCCCTTCACCCTGTGATCATCCCGTCTCTTTCAGCAGCACCTTTCTTGGGTCACTTCCAATATCCAATGCAACTGGGGCTTGTGACCCCGAGTGGGGTTGCGGATCTGATAGCAATCATAGAACGGTTTGGTTGGAAGGGACCCATAACGCCCTTCCACTCCAACCCCCCTGCAAGGATCTCCAACCGGATCAGGTTGCTCAGAGCCCCGGCCAACCTGGCCTGCAATGTTTCCAGGGATGGGGCATCCACCACCTCTCTGGGCAACCTGGGCCAGTGCTCCACCACCCTCAGTGTAAAAAATTTTTTCTTTATATCAAGTTTGAATCTAACTCCTATTTTAAGACCATCACTCTTTGTCCTGTCACACCAGGCCCTTCTGAAGAGTCTCTCCCCACCTTCCCTGCAGCCCCCTTTGGGCACTGGGAGCCACTCTCAGGTCTCCCTGGAGCCTCCTCTTCTCCAGGCTGAACAGCCCCAGCAATCTCAGCCTGGCCTCACAGGAGAGGGGCTCCAGCCCTCTCATCATTTTCATGGCCTCCTCTGGTCTCACTTGAACAGGTCTATGTCCTTCTGAAGTTGGGGGCTCCAGAGCTGGATGCAGCGCTGCAGGGGGGAAATGCAATTGCTCCTGTTGGGTCTGGTTTTGCAAATCCCAACTCAGCTGGGCTTGCAGCTGAAAGTGGTCTGGGAGGGGGAGCTGGTCCTTAGGTTACACCCACTGACTGCCCATCTCCCTCGTGTATCCATCTTGCATCTGGTTGTGAAAACTCTGTGCTGAAGTGGAGGCATTTTGCTGGTGTAAAATCCAACCTCAGGAAGGTTTGGGTGCTGACTCGCCACGCATGCTCTCCTGTCCGCAGGATCCAGAGTCATCCTGGCAGGACTTCAGGGCTGAAGGAAAGAAAAAGTTTCTCTTCCCTCCTCCTCCTCCTCTGCATGCAAGTGCCTCCTGACTCCAGGCCAGGCAAGCCTCGAGCTTTTTTTCTTTTATGTGTAGAAAGGGAACTCCAGGGAAGGTGAGAAGCAATTTTGTTTGTTTGTTCCGAGGTCAAATGAACAGTTTGAAACCTGTTAGAGATGCATTTACACCATCTTCACCTGTTGCTGTAAGCACCTTGCCATTACAGCAATATGGTTTTGTCAAGAATAATAACGAGCCTTCGTTAGCGAGCACACGATGAACCCAGACAGAGCCGCGATCTGCTGTGAGTGTAGATACAGGAGGTATGCGACTTCAAGACCAGAGCTGCCTTGTGTCTGGCCAGCTTGGAAGGGGGCCAGGGGATCTCAATTTACATCCGTTTGTTGAAACTTGGCCATGGCTTGTCACTCCCTAACTCGCTCGAGGTGAAACTAATTCTGTGAAGCTTCAGAGTAATTATTGCACAGGCTTCAGAAGGAATTGGCCTTTCATTCAAAGGAGATTCACAGAGTGCCTTGAACAATCATATTTTTAATTTTGAAGAATGTTGATTTTCCTTTACTGTCTTTTTCACATTTTGGTTTTTTTATTCCTCTATTCCCTCTCTCTGTAATGTATTTTATTTCCAAAGGTAAAATTGGCTGAGCAAGGGGTGACCAAACCATCCTGTTTTCCCTTTTTGGTCTCATAGGAAAAAAATATGGGAAATAAAAGTGTACTGTTGGGATAGAAGTGTTGTTCAGTGGGAGTGTGTGGATTGGGGGAACAATGGCTTTCAGAAAGCGTTAGCTATTGCTGTTCTGCATCTCACACCATCTGGGAAATTCAGAGCCTGTAGGAGATGGTGCCTAGCTCTAGCCCCTGTAGGGACATTCACAGGCAAAGCTGGCCTTGCAATTCCCCCTGAAAGACCAACCCATCCATGACTGCAGCAACTCTTGTTAGTACATAAACTAACATGCCCCACCCCTGGAAACATTCAAGGCCAGGCTGGATGGAGTTTTGAGCTACCTGACCTGGTTGGAGATGTCCCTGCCCATGGCAGGGGGGTTGGACTGGGTGAACTTTAAGGTCCCTTCCAACCCAAACCGTTCTGTGATTCTATGTTTTAGTCCAGGACTGATAATATCGGAGAGAAATGATGGCAAGGGAGTCTCTCCCTTCCCTTTATTGTGCTTGCAAGAAGACTTTTTTTGCAGTACCTGTTGTTGCAACACCCGAGGAAGGATCTGCTCCCCAAAGGCAATGCTCAAGGGCAAGTAAACCCTTGACAAAGTGTGTAACTGGCCTTAGGCTTTGTAGGGGAATGGCTGTGTTCACTCCTCTCCTGATGTTTGAACAATTGGGATTTATTTCCAGTGGGGGCAAATTTAGGAAAGGTAGCAAACTGAGTCATACCAGTCATCCGCAATCTGGGTGTTCCGAGTGTGTATGAACAGCTGGGCTCCAAATCCCTTTGGGCTACAGTAGGAGTTGAAGGTCACTGGCATGTCTTTAGCAAGGTAATTTCCCCTAACTTCTAATAAGGGCTTGAATTTTTAGCTGTGACCTCCATGTTACCAAAACCTACCACGTGTGTGTGCGTGTTTCTTCTTTACCTCTTCCTGTGATGGTCACACGAAGAACCACCAGACTCATGACAGAAATAATCTGGTTTGTTTTCTTCAGAAGCAGTCCTGCCTAGCAAAAGGAAAAACCTTTGATTTGAAATGTTCTGTCTTGAGGTGTCTTTTTCTTCTCCTTAATCTGGTCACCTACTTGCTGCCCTTTATTAGGTCCCTACCTCCTGGTATAAAAGTGTCCTGTGTTTAAATATTGTTCGTGCACCTTCCAGTCCCTTGCGTCTTGACTTTCAGATTAGTTTGAAATCTGTAAGGGACAGCCAAACGAACATAAGCAATTCCAAAAATATAACTTTTTTTAAACAAACACTAAACATTCTTGAAAACTCCCAAAACAGGATGAAGAGCAAATTGTGACCTTTCCTTTGAAACTTGCATTTGGAGGCAGTTGCTCCTGCCTCCAACACTAGGAGGAAAAAAAATCCCAATCACCATCCCGATGCATAAATCAGAGTGGATTTAGTTGGAGAGTAAACTCTATTTTGGGTGGGAATTTAATTTTCTATGGAAAACTCTAAAGTTAGCCAAAGAAAATCCTCTATAAAATATGGCACCGGTTTTCTTCAGGCTCCGATTTTCTCCTTGGGGTGAGGCGTTCAGCCAGGTCATCTTCCATAATGCATCGCTTAGCGAGGGGTAGAGGCATCGTATGAATTCCTGGTTGTTGAGCACTGACAGATGTAACCTGGGATGAACTTCCCTTTTGCTATATGAGGTAGACAGAAGTCTGGTTTCTGGTGTGTTTTTTTTTTTTTAAAAAAAAAAAAAATAAGAGCTTTTTTCTTCATAGAGTCATAAGGTACATGATTTCACATATAGAAAGGGAAGGAAACCTGATCATTTCTATCCAGGGTAAACAATTTTCTCCTCAGTATCTAAAAAAGAGAAAAATCTTTCAGCTCTTTTCTTCTGAAACCCGGGCCGCTTCTTTGGGTGCCTACACAGCAACTGAAACATCTGTTCTTTATGTGACTGGATCTGAGAGCGGTGGGTGAGTTTGCTAGATGGAAGTGAAATGAAAGAAAGTAGGTTGTGTCCCTGCTCTCAACCCCTCCTGGCAACCTCCGTGCATTCAAAACCCACAGGCTGAAAACCACGTTTGTAACTTATCCTTTTCTGAGCTATTTTAGTAGCTAACGTTATTAGTGTTAGTATAATTAGAGGCATTCCAGCTCGGTAATGGATTCCATTCTGGGAGACATGAGTTTGCTTAGCCCTGGGCTTCAGTCAGCTAGAGTTTCCCAAATTGAATGGAAGCTGAAGATCCAAACTTCCTTGGGGTGAAGAATTTTATTTGCTTTCCAAAGCCTTGTCTATCCCAATTTCCCTTCAGGACTTCCACTCTTTCTGACACTGGTAGAGCCTTTGAGTTTGTAGCACCATCACGGACCTGGTGCCCTCAGCACTGCTTGGTAAAGCAGCGGCCTTTGCAGGTGACCAGATGCCATGATGATGGTTGACAAGGTGATCTCAACTAGAGAGTTTGTAGTTTCTTGTTGCAGGAATGGGAGGAACAGTGAGGTCCTGGAGGAAAAAGGAGTCTCGTGTGGGCAAAGCAGAGCTCCCTCCTGCCTTGGTGGTGGATTGACTCAATCTGATCCCAGCAAAGCTTCATCTTCTGCGAGGGTTATAAGCAGGAAGGGTCTGATGGTTTTATTTATCATCGTTTTCCCCGGGCCAAGCTTCCCTCCAGTTCATGCTGGTGGGGGCTCTGGGGATGCTGTGTTACCCCTCTACTTGTGCGGCCAGCACTGAAGGAGCTGAATTAGGATCAGTCTTCTGGTGCGGGGGGCTTTGTGTGCAGCCCCTGAGAACTGAGCGGGGCTGCTAGCAGTGCAGTCTCCCAGCTGGAGACAGCTTCACCAGCTTGGAGGGAGATATTTTTTTTCTTCCCAGCTCACAGTGCTGCCAAGCAGAAGGTAAAGTCATGAGAAGAATTGGAGGGGGTAAGCAGGGTGGGAGGGAGCTCTGCCTCTAACCAGTTCCACCTGTTCCTGTGCACACAGACTTGCTCTAATTTCTGGCCATCTGTATTTTTACTTTACGCTCTGCCTCAGAGTCTCCTCCAAAAGGTTTTTTAAATTACTTTCCCAGCCTCCTCCTTGTAGAGAGAGCAGCTGATTAGTGGCTCCCCCTATTTAATTTTCCTATCTAGACTAATTATTTCTCTTGATGGTCTATTTATCAGGCTAGTTTCCCTTCTGGGCTATTTTGCTCTGTGATGCTTTTCCAAAGAGAGGAAGAAGGGTAAATAAAAACCAGACAAACAAAGTAGATGCAACTCCATCTACATTGTTTCTTATTAAAACAAATATTAAATTTTTGGGCCACCCCTCTCCACAAAGGAGCCCATCTTCCCCTTAATTTTAATGGTTTATTATCCTTTCATTGGCCATTCACTGTATTTCTACATAGTTGGGACTTCAGCGCTGCGTTACCTGCCCTGAATTCCAGTGCTCTACAAGATCTTTGTTCTGCTGAAATGTATGGTCTCACAGACTTATGTCATGCTCCTGTCGTGTTCTCTGAACCTCAAGCCTGCCAAACATGAGCTTTCTTAATGAAGCAGGGTCCCTGCTGTGGGCTTCCTACCTAGAGTACATGGCATTGTTCAGGGATTGGCAGGATGCTTTGGTCTCTCCCTTCTCGAGTTGTATCTAGGGAATGAGCTACCCAAGCAGCATCTTCTTTCCTTAAAAAGTTTGTAACTTTATAGTTACATGTACCCAAAGTGGAAGATTTTGCACCCAGTGATTGAGCAATGGTCCTGGGATGTGGCAGTCAAGTTTAACACACTGGTCCTTGTCCTGGTTCTGGCTAGGACAGAGTTAATATTCACCTGAGCTGGGAGGAGAACCGGAGCTGGTGGCCCCTATGGCTGGGGCACCCAGCTGGGATAGGTTGCTAATTAGCCAACAGCTGGGGTAAGTTTACCCCAATTAGCCCAAGGGCCGTTCCATCCCACGTGACACCATGCTCAGTATATCAGTGAGCAGGGTGCTGAGGGGAGTCTCCTGCTATGTGGGAAGAAACTGGATGTTGACGTTTGTTGTAAGTTGTTATACTGTATTTGTTTTCTATCACTGTTCTGTTTTCTTCTGTTATTGCTCTTAAATTTATTTTTTGTTTCATCTCAACCCACGTATTTTTGCTGCCTTTTCTCTCTTCTGTCCCACTGGAGGGTGGGGGGAGTGAGAGAGAGAGACTGTGTAGTCTGGTCCCAATCAGGGCTAAACTAGAACAGTCCTATTTGGGAAGAATGGGCTCTAAAAATAGGTCCCTTGCTTCCTAGGTGAGGCTGGTGTATCAACAGAGCCAAGATATCAGGGTATTTTTTTCTGTGTTGTGAAGAGCCAAACTCATGGAGAAGGCTATTGAATGAGACTTTTGTAGGCCATAGGTTCCTCTGGCTTGTAACACGGATCCCAGTGCCTTGCTTCATAAAGCAAAAGCCTTTTTTCCCTGCTGATAACATCTTGTAATTTCATGGCTCCTTGGATTCCAGTTTGCAAATGTCAGCATTTTTTCATGCATCACCTGTACTGTCGAGATGAGGACTCTAAAGCTGGGAATTGCCCTGGCTGCTGGAGATCCTTTGTACCATCTCTGGTGTGGTCAGGCAGGGAGCACTCGACATTTCTGAAGGGTGTCTCCACTTGTACTTGGGGAGAAGCAGAGGATGTCCAGATTCGGTAGGTCTGCGCAGCGCAAGGAGCTTCCTGCACTAGCCTTGACTGAGAACAGGTGTCACAAATGGAATAGGCAGGATGGACAGGGACCTCCAGGACCAGTGCAAGATGCCTTCAGAAACCATTTTGCTTTAAGTGGTTTTCCTAGCACTGCATAGACAGTTCAGGGCAGGGGACGGGATAGAAAGCCTCTAATTGCTCAGACAACGTTCAGCCATATGAGCAAGGACTCCTTGTCCAAAGTGTTCTGTTGCCCATTAGACACACTCCACTTTCTCAGGACCCTACCAATGGGCAGATGTCTTCCAGTCCCTTCAGCAAGGGATGAGGCAGGGCTGGTGATGAAGCTTTGCTTTCCCCTAGAGCAGGTATGGATGCAGCTGAATGTTTCTAGGAGTAAAGTTAGAATGCGCAATTTTGTAAAGTACTTTTTCCTGAACTCTTCCAAACTTCAGGATGTGCTCATGTGGAACAAGTTATTTTAATTCTAGTGGCCCCAAACTACGGGCTGTCTAACCTCAGTGTTTATTACTGACTTCCTTTTTCAAGGGGGAGTGGAACTGGGATCTCCTGAAAGCGAGATCTTAGAGCAGCCATCGGGTCAGTCCCGAGTCTTGCAGCAGAGAGGCCCAGGGATCAGAGCTGAACTCATCTGTTGTAATTTTGGTTCATTTTACTTCATGGGCAGATTGTGCGGCAATTGTTTTCTTAAATCTGTTCAGAGGCAACTGCCTCAGAACTGCAGAATTTCAACATCCCTTGTTGGACTTTCTTTGTAAGGCGTCATATGGACAATGCATGTAAACATCTAGTTCTGCCTTTGATGACCTGGGGAAATGAATACCATAGATTATATGTTGCTGTTGCCCTTGTACTTGAATCCTCTTAACAATAAAATTTTTCAGTGTTTTAATAAGGTCTCCTTTCCTGACACACTAGAGAGGAAACATATTTTGTGCTTCTGGTTTACAAGATACGGAAAGCTGATGATTTTATAAAGGTGTGTTAAACCACTTGGCAGTTAGCAGCCCACTCGTCTTAATTTCTTGCAATATTATCTCCTTCATCTCTCTCTCTACCTGGTGCTCCATTTGGCTTGGGTTTTGGTTTTAATTTACTCCAGCTAACAGTAACAAGCAAAAGGAGGTAGTTCCTTGCGCTGACAGTAGTTAGGCTGGGGAGCGCCTTTCCGTAGGGTGGTGTAGCTGCTTAAAGTTTCCCTGGGTTCATAAAGCGACTGGATGAATTCATGGCAGAGAGGTTCAGAGGGGAATGTCTCCATCCTTGGAGGTGTTCAAGGCTCAAAAGTATGAGTCTTGGACAGCTTGATCTAATTAGACCTGCTTTGAGCAGGGGTTGGGTTAGATGACCTGAAGACGCCCGCAGGAACGCCCTGTTGTAGGGTGCTGGGGAAGTATTCTGGAGAGTATTGCTCCAAGATTAAGCCAGTTTTTATAGTTTGTCCTCCTCAGTTCCTTGGTTCTCGACTAGCGTCAGAGACAGAGTACAGGGTGAAAGAGTCCCTTCCTGGACTCAGTTTGGTTTTTCTCTTTTTGTTATTCCGGAATTATACATCACAAATGTTGTTGGTTGTCAAAAAGTTCATTCCATTCAATTCACGAGCAGGATAATTTATTTAAAGCAGACCTCTTTTGTATGATTAAGCATGTATATTTAAACAGACACACTGCAGCATGATTTCTTTGAGACTTCTTATGTTTTTATCTCTTTATCCCTGTCTTTGAGCCAATCTGTGGGGATCTTTGCTTTTTTCCAGAGCTGTCTAAGGAAGCCAAACCCAGTTCCCTATTGAACCAAAGAAATGGCTACTTACATTTTCTAAAGTTTGTCTTTGTTTTTATTTTCCCAACAGTACCTCTCTTTTCAGTTCCTTTTTTGGAAAGGTGGGCAAAGTTTGCAATGGGTGGCTTTTTGCTCTACCTGGAAATCACCCTCGGATAATTAGGCTTAGCTCTAAATGTGTTAAATTTATGGCCATGGGAATCTCTTCTTGGAATAAAGTCCAGCTTCCAGAACCGTCCTGTTTAACACAGTGCTGTCTATAACCCTCTTTCCAGAGGCAGATATTTACTCTGCTGGGTAATGAAGGAATGAGCTATGTTAGAGATAAGTCAAGTGGCAATGTATGGAGAATCTCAGCTCTGAAGACCATGACATCTGTTCTGTTTCCTTTGCTGTTTCCTAGTCAGACTGGAAAATAAGGCTTGGAAGGAGGTTGCTCAATGTGCACAGCCAGCTCTTCAGCCACAAGCTAACTTCTCTTCAGCCTGCAAAGGAATGCCAAACTGGCACTTGGCCCCGTAATTAAAGACATTCAAAATTAGGATTCATAGACTCATAGAACAATTGAGGTTGGAAAGCACATCTGGAGGTCATCTAGGCCAAACCCCTGCCCAAACCAGGCCTAATAGATCAGGTTGCTCAGGAGCTTTTCCTACTGAGTCTTGAACAACTTCAAAGATGGAGCTGGCCCACTTCTGTGAAAGTGTTCCAGCATTTGTCCACAGTCATGGTAAAACCAAAGAAGTTCTTAAATCTCATCAGAGCTTCCCATGTTTTAACATGTCTGTTGCCTCTTGGCCTATCTCTGTGAGCTTCCAAGAAAATCTGACTCTGCATTTTGTGTATCCTCTGATAAGATAGCTGTTGGCAGCAGTAAAGTCTTGCCTGTCTCTTCCCTCCTTAAAGCTCTCCATAGCATCACCGAATGGTCTGGGTTAGAAGGGAGGTTTAAAGATTGTCTAGTTTCTCTGCTGTGGGGAGAGAGATACTCCACTAGAGTAGGTCGCTCAGAGCCCTGTCCAACCTGACCTTGAACACTTCCAGGGGTGGGCATCCACAGCTTCTCTGGGCAATCTGTGCCAGTGCTTCACCACCTTCATAGCAAAGATTTTCTTCCTTATATCCAATCTCTAAACCTACCCTCTTTAAGCTCCTTAAGCTTTAAACCATTACCCCTTGTCCTGTCACTACAGGCCCTGGCAAAAAGTCTCTCTCCATCTTTCTGATAAGCCCCCTTAAGTATTGAATGTCTGCAACGAGGTCTCCCAGAACCAGACCTGGTTCTCTCAGCCTTTCCTCATAGGGCAAGTGCTCCAGACCTCCAACCATCTTAGGGTCTCCACTGGCCTACCTCCATGATGCCCATGTCTTTCTTGCACTGGGGAGTCCCACACTGGACATGGATCTTCACGTGTGGTCTCACAAGTGCCAAATGGTGGGGGAAGGGTCATGCTTGGGCCTGCTCCTGCACTCTTGCTAATCCTATGGGAATCCTATGGGAATAGGATTGGAGTTCAAATGGATTTGGCTTCAATAAATAAGGACTCTGTCTACAGGAATTTAAGGAACAAACTGTTTGGGTAGGCTCTTTTACCATTGATTATCCCTGCTGTAGCATGCACTCAACCTGAGATTCAGGAAATCTTGAGGCAGCTTTAGCTCTGCTGTGGATTCTTTGGAAAGTAAAAATCTTCTGTCTTTTTTCCTCTGGGTGTGAACAGCAGTACTCCTTTGCCCTTTTTGCTTCATCTATGGAGATTTCAAGTCTGCAGAGCAGAACCGTAAGACCAGGAGTCTTGCTTCAACTTGGGGAAAATCCATAATGCGAACGTGACCAAAGACACGGGTAGGATGGTTTCCACCGCGACATCTCTGGCTGTTGCACGCAGTACATGCAGCTGTCGTTCTTGTGACACATGAAGACGTGGCTGCCGTAACTGCCTGTATGTGGAGAAGAGTCTGAAAGCATGGATTCGCAGTCACATAATGTGAATCAGCCTGAACCTTCCTGGAAAAATAGTCAACTTTTTGTTTAGCCGTTAAAAAAATCCAGCAACCTCTTTTGTTCCGGAAACCTCTGGGCATATTAAGCGAAACCAGATACTTGAGGGTGGGGTGTTGGGGGGAGAGAGGCATACAGGAAAGCAATCAAAATCTACTGGAGGAATTTCTCCTTTCTGGAAGAACATAAACCAGTAACAGAATGTAAACAACCCGCCATATGTAACTTGTAAATCAGAAGTACAAGGAACGGGTTCCCAGCAGGCCATTGTGAACAGTTGGCTGTTGGGTCTTTTTATTTTTGTTCTTCTTGTTTGATTTAATTTTAAATTTGTCCTTCTTTTCCCTCCTCTTCCTGCTCCCCCAAGATGAACCACAAGCCGAACTCTTAAAGCCTGGCCTCCTAAGTGGTGCCTGAAATAGTCACAGCGAATTAATTTTGCAGCGGCTGGAGCACAGGGTTTAACAAGTTCTGACAATGGTTCCTCCTGAAATCACGCCAGCAGCGTTGGTTGACTGGGACAAGGCTGAATTCTCTTCCCAAGTTAATCGGTCAGCTGTGCTAGCCGGTGTATGAGCTGGGTAGTCACTTCTTGTTTATTTAGACTGCAAGGAGTGTCACTGTTGGAAAGGAGAGCGATATCTCCTTTTAAAGACCTTTGGGAGTATATACTTTGCAGCTTGAAAATGGCTTTGATCTTTAACAAACACAAAGCCATTCTACTTAAAATATGGAAGACCTCCTTTCCCCACAAATGCTTTTTCTAACTGGGGAGAAAAAAAAATAGGCACAGGACTTTTAAAAGCAAGTAAAAAGTAAAAATCTGATGGGGTGATCCATGGAGCTACTGCTCTCATGGTGCAAAGTCAATTCCAGGGGTCTGAAGAGGTCATGTTTGATGCCCTTCACCAAAATATCCACCTGCTCCTCAATTTACAGCCAGATCGACTATATGCAGCCTGGACGTGAGCCTGGAGTTGGAACCCTGGGAGTCAGGATGGGTTTGGCTATGAAAGGTGGACCTATGCAAGATACATGTTTTATCCTACAAGGCGTTTCTACTTTTTTTTTTTTTCTCCTAAGGATGGAAAACAGGAAATTTCCAGGAAAAAAAAAACTTTAAAAAGGAAGGAAAAAAAAAATAAGAAGGGGGGGGGGGGAGAAGGCATGTGAGATCAGATATATCTGTTTTTTTTCTAGCACCCTTATCTTGATCTCAGTTTCTTTTTTTTTTTCCTAAGGATGGAAAAGAAGAAAATTCCAGAAAAATTTAAATAAGGAAGGAAAAAAAAGGGAAAAAACAAAAAGGAAATAGTGCATGATATCAGATATACGGGTGCTAGAAAAAAAAAATTATCTTGATCTCAGATGTTCACGAGACAGGCTCTGATCTCTGAGCACAATGCAAACTAATAGGAGCGGAACAAGAGAAAGCTTTGACTTTTTAATGCCTACAAAGAGAAAACTGGATTTATAAACGCAGCGCCCCGAAGACAAAGGCTGCAAGAGATAATTTCTTTTTACTTCTCTCCCGTGTTACGATGAACAAAGCCTTCTCGTTGTTTGTTTGTTGTTGTGAAACCGGGGGAATGGGGAGGCAAGCCCGGCCTCTGGAGCCTTTGGGAACTTCGCCTCATATCCATTTCAAAGCAACTCCCCGTAGCTGTGCTTGCACGTAGAGTTTAGCCAGGGAACAGGGCGCACTTGCATGATTTCATCTCTCCCCCTAAAACACAGGCATTTGTACTAATTTGTTAAAATAGCGATTAGCACTGATTCTTTCTGGTATCAGCCGCTGCGCTGTCAATGGGATGGTTACAGCTCTGGAATCCCCCCCACCCACCGCTGCCTGTTGAGGATCACTACCTGCTCAAGGCGATTCTTAAACTTCAAGCGGATTTTGTAAAGGCTTTCTCTCGGAGCCCTGTCTGCCCTTATCGTGACAACTCCAATATATCACGTTCCTGACAAGATTGCGCATGAGATTAAAGGTGGGGTGGGAAGCGGGATGGCGAGGGGCTCGTCAGACTCGTCTCGTTTAAAGCGAGAAAGGTCATTTACCTTTTGGGCCGCTGGAGGTAGCGGACTGTGACAGGCTGCGGATGAAATTCAAGAACATGCTTATTCTGCTCTCCCCTTCCAAAAGAAAAAAAAGCTGTTTGAATGGCAAAGAAAAGAGAAATTGGGCGTTTTCCTTGCTCATCAGAACGATGGAGCCACTGGGGATGGCTTCAGGGTCTACAGAAGCAGTATTGCTCTTGTCCAGGGACTGAGCAGGCTTGAAAGGAAGAAGTCTTTTGAGATGTGCAGGAAGGGGAGCTGAGGGGCTGGAGCCCAGCTGGGACCAGCAGCTCTTCTTCTCCATCATGCCCTTATGGACAGTTTTGGTCCTGTATCCCCCAGGTGATGGTAGCAAGGGACCATGTGAGTATAAAATACCTGTACCAGGGCTGGCAGCAAACCCAGGGAGGGGTTAACTCTTACTGGTCTGGCTCTTGTTGCCGAGATGTGTTTGCAAGGCTGGTGGGAAGCATCTGCTGCGGCTGACGTTTCTGCTTTGCTGGCGTTAGTCTGGGGACATCGTCCTGTTCACACAGCACTGGGCAGAGGTGGGTGCACAGCTGGTTTGCACACCTCTTTCAGAAAAGCAAATGTGATTTGGAAAGGTTTGTGTTGGAAAAGTTAGAAAACAGAAGAGGAAAGTGGTGATTCAACAGAACATCACAAATGTGAGCAATATGGGGGCTTTTTGGAAGTAATTAAGGTCTATTATTTTAAAAAACTCCTCCTATCCAGTACATTTTTAGCTTAAAAACATCATTAGAACTATTTATATTTGAACTGAACTCTTTCCCTTAAGAAATATAATCTTTTTTTTTCTATTTTTTTTTGTTTAAATGGGAGACTAGAGCAACATAATCACAGCAATTTTCTGAAATGATTTGAACCTTAAAAAACTATTTCAATAAACTTGAATCAGGTGACTTTAGCCAAAAGTGGAGCTGGAATACATGACCTGACCCTAACAAGAAGTGTGATGAAAGTTCAGACCCAATTCAGAAAGCTTGGCCAATACAGTAATATAACCAATAAGCAGAGGACTCTGCGTAAGGGGTAGTCTGGAAATGCGTGTTTCCTTCTTGGGTGTTGTTCATGGAGATGCTGCATAACCCATTACTCAGAGAAGTGTTTTTCAGCCCACTGGGGTCTGTCTGTGATCCAGCACTATCTCTTGCAATTATCTAGAGGAAAATACAAAGTTCCTGGTAAAGCCTTTCAGATGGTGCAATCCTGGCAGAGAGGTCAAGTATGGACAGGACAGTTATACGAGGTGATTGTGACGACTTGGTAGAAGATCTTCTCTTGATTGTGTTAATGCAGCCAAGGGCAAGTTTACACTTCTGAAGAGCTTACAAAAGGAAACGGAGTCTTGGAAGGCAAGAGCTCTGGGAAGGCTTGGGATTAACAGCAGATAACAAAGTACACGTGTACAAATTGTTGTAAACAGCGGGAAATCCATCCACTGCCTGCTGCTCCTGTGGCGGCTGGGCAACTGGTGAGGACAAAGTGAGTGGCAAAGGACACTCGAGGTGAACTGGAGGGATGAGCTTTTGAACTGGAAGGACAGTTAAGTCCTGGGAGAGGCTGTGGGTGGGTGGAGTGGGGTGGGCAATCTCCATCCTGAAGAACTGTGATATCTTACAGGAACAAATTGTCCTGTAAGCTGTCGGCTGAGCTTTCCCAGATCCTCTGGACTTGGAGCTGGCTGGCTTTGCTTTCTGAGAAGGATGAACTTCTTGGCTTGGAAGTCTTTCTTTTCTTCTCCCTGTAGAAATGAGGGGTGCGTGTGGGTGTCTATGCCTGAAAACCAGTTTAGCCAACTGAAGTGTTATGGCAAGATTTGTCAGGGATGTTGGGAGTACAATAGGATTAACGTTATTAATGTTCTTACTGGAAAACTGAGTTTTATACAATCTTTTTTTTTTTTTAATAACTTTTTTCTTAGGGTGCTCAACATATCCAAGTGTTCTTTTTTTCCACTGCATTCTTTCTCTTGGTGAAGGTAAGAAACTTCTCTGTCTATGTCTATACCAGTAAATTAGATGTGCCTAGGGCTATTCTCTGATCCTGAAGCCAACGGATGCAGCACAGCCTATGTCCACGCTATTGGGCTCTCTTGTCCCCCAAAACAAGGTGCCTGCATCCCAGCTGGCTGTTGTGAATGGTCCCTGGATCAGGCTTTCTGCGCTTCAGGCATTGTTTGTAAGAGCGTCCTTTGGCCTGGCCCAAAACTGTGCCAGGGGCTGTTATAAGAAGCATAACAGTGTAGATGATGGTGTTCGTGTGCCTGGAAGTCCTCTCCGCCACAGTTTAATTTACTAGTGCAGATGTAGCCTTTGTATATTTTCAGGACCTAATGCTCTCTGGTGGGACACATGGCTGCTGTGATAAATAGTGATTGAGGGGAAGCAAAGGCAAAGGATACAGAGAGCTGCCTTGTCGCGCGTGGTGAGCGTTGGGACTTCTGTTTCCTGACAGATTCATTCAAGCACTGGGGTTACAAGAGAGGGGAAAAAAAGCAACCGCTGTCTAGTCTCAGTATTGACACAGATGTGTTTCTTAGTCAAGAACTGGCAGAGGCTGTATTAGTGTGATCTTTTCTTGAGGAGAAATTACCACTTCTGTGGGTTTTTTTGTTTCTCGGGTCAGCCCCTTGGCTGGTCGGAATCAGAAGAGTGTTGCCAATGCCAGGAAATTGTGCTGGGTTCTACCAGCTGGGATTCTGGCCAAGGATGCGCAGTTGCTCCCAGTTTCCTTATGCTGTGGAGTGGTGGTAAGGAGCAGCTTTAAGGATGTATTTCAAATGCTATAGGTGTTACAAAACAAAAAATTAAAAAATTGACTCACATTGTCTTCTCTCTGGAGCCTCTAGTCTCTGATCTCATATAGAGACAGTGGAAAAAAGTGGTCCTACAGTTTAGGTAAGATGATCTGGGAGCCCTCAGCTGTTAGTGGGGAAGGACCTGGATCTACAGGACAGGTAGGAACTTACCCTGTGTTGGAAGCAACGTTATTTACACACATTTCTTTTGGGTGCTGGTACCTGATTCTGTATGACTGAAATCAGTGAGAAGCGCATCACAAATATTTGCAGGCACAGGCTTAGACCCTTGAAGCACATGGATGCTATAGGAAGGAGTCCAAGAGAAAGCACTAAAATAGATGACTAGATAATTTCTGACAGTTAATGAGCTACTAGGAGATCTGAGAGCTCAAGGGCTCTTCATCTAGAAACTCATTAAATGCCAGACCTATTACCTGTCATTACTGCTCTTACTATTTTAGGATATGTAGAAATGTTCAGAAAAACAAAGACCTTTCTGAAGTGCTGTTGAAGTTGGAGGTATAGCTGCACATCGCTCTCTGTGCACCGAGGGTGATCAAGGTCTCACTTGCATCAGGACCGGCAGGTTTGTCCTGAGAAGATTCAGTGGGATCTATTCTGACTAGATCCTGATCTGAGGTGGACACCTGGTCCTAGGGCACAAATGAAAACATAGCAGGACTTCTATTTTCAACATTCCTCTAATTTGGACCTCTAATTCTGAGGTGCATGACCAGGGCCATGAAGCCTCTGGTCTGTTTTCAACGAGATTTTAGATATATTCATGAAAAAGGTATACAGCTCTTAATGTCTTCTGCAGATGAGACATACAGACCGAATACATTTGCTGGATATTTTCCTTCGTCTCAGATAGTTAAGATTAAGGAAAGAACACTGGTATTTGGAATTGTAACAATTAAGCTCCAACTTTCCTATTCTGTATGTAATTTTCATACCAGTAGAAGTACTCAGATTTCAGATACGCAGTACCGTAACAGGAACAGCGCTCACAGTTACTATTTCCTGAACAGGGACACAGATATTAAGCTGTTACGGTGTCTGCAGGGTCTTGCTTGCCTGTGTTAATGCAGTGGTTTCAAAAGGACTTCGCTTCGAATCTCTTCTCCCGGCACCGACGTGTTGGTGTAACTGTGCTTGACTTGACGGTGTCACACTAGTGTGAATCCAGATTGACCTGGGAGTTAGATGGCGTTGCGTTGGTTTCATACCAAGCTGGGAGAACGCAAGGCCATTGGCAGGCTTTCATGGTCTAGGGCAGTTTGTTGCTGGTTAAACTGCTAATGGGGGTGAAAGTTGGGACCCTGTTTCAATTACATTTACGATGGAGGAAAAGTGCTGCTTGCCGGTGGCAGGAGATCCTTTCCAGACCTACGTTCTCCAAGCAGGAGAATTTCCCTCTTCTCTGTGGAGCTATGCCAAGGTGGAAATGGTGAATTCAGGCTCTGGGATCTGCGCTTTGTAACCATGATACCCTTTCCTCAAGAGTGCCGTTGTCTAGGGCATAAAACAAGCTTTGGAGAGAGAACGGCCAGTGATGGTGAAGGGCTGTAACCATAGCTTTTTGTACCAGTCATCCAGCTGATGATCTGGTCTGCTCGGAGATGAGCGGTGGTGAATGTTGTGCTTTCGTGGATCTCTGAACGTCCAAGGAGGAAACTGAGGAAATAATGGTGACGTTTTGCCTTGTAGCTCAGCAAGGTCATGTGGCAGAGCTGAGAACAGACTTTAGGCTCTGGGCTCCCACCTCAAGGCGCTGGCTATCAGACCTGGCCTCTGAGAAAGACCTAAGAGTTCATTCCCCATTTCTCCTTCACGAAGCTGGCCTGATTCATCTGCACCGAGCAGACACAACTTCCTTGGTCCTGTTCCCACAGCAACACCTGTTGCCTTTGGCTTGGGTTCAAAAAGGCTTCTAGGTGCTGAAGTCCCATAGCAATCAGCAGGCATTTAAGGCCAAAATACGGGGTTTTTTTTGGATCTGGGTCTGTCTCTGCTCTGAGAAGCTGTCTTGTTTCTGCTGGAGCTAGTGTGGCTGGTGGGAGGCTCTGAAGCTTCAGAGACACTGGGTTTTTTGGTTAAAAGATAAGTATATCTCTCTGTTGTGTCTACCAGCTGGTTAACCAGGCAGCCAAACAGACTCGATCAAATAGCTGTGGCTTTTCCTACTCAGTGCAACCCTGGGTCACTGAAATGAGCTGCTTCTTATTTTTCTTTCCCATGTAGCTTCTCAGATGTAAAACTAATTTTCCTAGTTATAGGGAGGGATCTGGCTATGAAAACTGTCTTTGCTTAATCAACAGATCTTCGCTTTCTTTTTTTTTTTTTTTTTTTTTTGGTCACTGTCTGCATGAGAGTGAGCTCTTAGTCTGGCAGAGTGATGGATGAACCACGTGAGGTCCATGCGGTTTCATACATTGTTCCTGGCACAGAGATACCTGATGCCAATGTGTAGCATGGCACAGTGGATCATAGAATCACAGAAGGGTTTGGGTTGGAAGGGCTCATTAAAGCCCACCCAGTCCAACCCCCCTGCAAGGAGCAGGGACATCTCCAACCAGATCAGGTTGCTCAGAGCCCCGGCCAACCTGGCCTGGAATGTTTCCAGGGATGGGGCACCCACCACCTCTCTGGGCAACCTGGGCCAGTGCTCCACCACCCTCACTGTAAAAAAACCTTTTCCTTATTTCAAGTCTGAATCTGGATGTGAAGCCTCTGTGATCCACGTTACCTTTCTCAAGGCTTCATTTAATGGCAGCAGGAAACAATGGGTTTTGGCAGGTAGCTCAGTGGCAGGTACATCCCTGTCCACTGATGAAACAGCATCTTGACACTGACACAAGTTTGCTGTGTGATGTGCCTTTTCAGAACAGGGAGATAAGGTTTTAGAGTTTTATTTCCAGGTTACAGTCTTGTACAGAAAACTTGCCACAAGTTAAGTGTTGAAAAAGCACTAATAATTTATTCTCCCATTACTCCAATTTTTTTTTTTTTTTTCCCCTCTTCAGCTAGCAATGTAAATAATAAGGGCATGAAGGTGCCTTTCCTGTGCCAAGGGGAGTGATGGTTCAGGGAACGCAAGCAATGAAAAGGAAAAGGTGAAGTGACTGTAACAGTGGGAAGCAGCAGGAGCTGCTGTGCCCCAAAGAGAGGATTGGAAAGCTGCCCATCTCTGAGTTATTTATTCCTCCCCAGAACTGGGACCTCCCCGAGGAGCTGCTACAGATAAGATTTGCAGGAATGCTTCTTGGTAGCTTTGCCCTGCCACCAAACATCTCACTGAGTACTGCAGAGTCCACCCCGCGTAGCACTTGGGTCCCTTGTGCTCCCTGTTATAATTAATTTCTTTTTTTTTTTTTTAATCTTCTATTTTAAATTTAAAGTGTTTGAAATACGTGAGGACTGTGTTGTGACCCACTGGAGAGCTGATTTTGCAGCATATTGTGAGGGGAGTTGTGAGGGTGTAGGGAGGGGTTTGCAAGGGTTGGATGGCTGTGGAGGACGGAGAGCGCCAAACCTGAGAGACACTCATCTCTACAGCGTGCAGGGAGCAAAACTTGGAGTCAAACACCCTTCTGGGTTTCACCTCGGAGGACACTGGTTCATCCCACGGAGAGGCAGGAGCAAGCTAACATACGTGATAGGAATGACCAGAGGACCATGACCTAAGGGCAAGCTGGTTTGCTAAGCCATTGATGGTTTGGACGTTCCCAGTGGGTATCTAGAGCTGGCAGGGACCTCAAGGGATTGTCTCGAGACTGTGGCCTGGGCTAGTGCTCAGCCAGCAGAGTCGGACATCCCTACCGGCCCAGCTGCAGCAACATGCGTGGGCCGCAAATGAGCCTGAGAAGCAGAATAAATCAGCCTCCGCCAAGTCCCTCCTTCCTCCTTCTCTGGGTGGCTCCTCTGAACCTGCCTTCGGTGTCACAGTAAGGGGCAGATACCCCCTGAGGGACTTCTGGGAAGAAGAGCTCTTTCCAAAAGTCCCCGAGGGATGTAGGAGCTTGATTACCCTCGGTTTCTGCTGTTTGTCAGCGTTGCCTGTGCTGGGGCAGGGTGAGGAGCAGGCAGGGCTGTTCCACGTTTTGGCAATTGTCTCTCTTTTCTCTGGGCACGGCCCTTGCCTCTCGCATCTCTTATCTCATGCGTGTTTTATTTCCCCACATGGAGTACAGCTGGGGCAGGAGGTTTATGAGCAGGAAGGCATTTCCCCTCCCTGAGCATGGCTCGGGAAAGGGGGAGGGAGAGGGGAGGTGATTTTGTGGCTGACAGACCAAGGGGATCCAACGTGCCAAGCTACATCTGTGGTTCCTGAGAAATCAATTAGCGAGGGAGGGGAGGGGTGGCTGGCAAACCACACGGTTGAAAGGAAAACATCACAGAGATGAGGCGGAGGGGTGTTTTGAAGAAGCGGCGCTGCTGGAAGTTGTGAGCGAGTGGCTTTGTTTGGTAGCGGGTGCGTGTGAGAGAGAGATGCTCACTGAAAGGTTAATCACGACCTGGTAGGGAAGGCTGGCCTGGGATCTGGGAAGCAGGCTGCCAATAAAAGAGACCGAGAGACCGCACTCATCCTGTGCTGAACAAAATAACCTCGTATCTGTGGTATGCAGTGGCAGAGATTGGGAAAAATGCACATTTGGCATCACTGCAGCATTTTGCAAACTCCAGTAGAGTTAGACGGAGGATTTGGGCTTCTGTTTCAGACTTCAGTTCCCTCCCTACAAGGCCGGAAGACTTGAACTGCTCTGTCCTACTATTTTGGAAATGAATGTGTCTAGAGTTACTGACATAAGTGTGTTTCTGATGCTTTTCCACGTGGAAATGGAGTGTATTGGAAAGGCCCTTGGATGGACAGCCAGCTGTTGTAAGGACTGCCACTAGTCCTTGCTCCTTGGGCTGTGCAATTATTTCAAATTAAATAAATCTTTGGGTCCAGGTCTCTCCATTTCCAGTCAGAAACCTCATTTCTGGTTTGGAGGAGTTTCTATCTCCTTTCTCTTTCACCAAAAGGAAGATGAGTGTTTTTGGGATGTGACCTGGGAGAGGGGACTGATGCTGACAGTGATTGTCCTCATTGAATTTCTCATCCCTCAGCCTTGCTCTGGCAGTTACGTGTGTGGTTGTGTGGACAGCTGGACCAGGGAACCAACCTGGCTGAAAACCCATCCTTCTCCTGCCAGTACGGCTCACCAGTCTTGCTCACCCTGTGGTTTGTGAAGTTGTTTGCGAGCACCAAGGTGAAGTAGAAATACGTGACTAGGGGCTTGTTGGAGATGTGATGACCCCTAATACTAGCAGCCTACTCCAAGACCAGCTTGAAGGGACAGTAGAGCTGAGCCTGGTGTGAGATGAGTAGACTGCAATGCCGAGGGGTGG
Organism: Chlamydotis macqueenii; assembly: GCF_036417535.1. Lineage (NCBI taxonomy): Eukaryota > Metazoa > Chordata > Aves > Otidiformes > Otididae > Chlamydotis > Chlamydotis macqueenii. The sequence continues at coordinate 83,426,472 of NC_141559.1, forward strand.
CATAGAATCATAAAATGGTTTGGGTTGGAAGGGACCTTTAAAGCCCATCCAGTCCAACCCCCCTGCAAGGAGCAGGGACATCTGCAACCAGATCAGGTTGCTCAGAGCCCCAAGGGTATATATGACCTTAGTCTTCCTTGCCAAGAAAAGGGGAACTGAATCCCCATTTCCTACACCTGTGGCAATTGCTCAAACCACAGGTTTGGTTTTCGCTCCCCTTTCTCTTTTTTGTACCACTGCAATGGTGCCATGGGAACAAGAGGGAGCTCTGCTACGTATGGTACCTGTCTATGGTTGTGGTGGTGCATGAAGCAGCTCTGGTGAGGAAGGACACTTGAGATGAGGTCCCAGGCTCCTGGGCTGGGGGATGTGCCCTGGCAAGTGCCTTGGTTGCCTTGTGTTCTGCGGGGAGGTTTGAACCCCCAACTCAAGGTGACAATTGGGAAACCAGGCCCTCAGGGCTGAGCACTGTAATGCTTGAGTGACTTTGCAGATAAACTTGTCTGCTGTCCATGTAGGGATGGTAGCCATGTGTACAGAAGTCTTCCCACACCTTTCTCTGTATTGTTATTCTCAAAGAAAACTTCCCTCCAAACTCCTTCCTGGTGTAACTACCCAACTTGCAGGGTTTGTCTGGTCTACTTGTTTTCACTATGATTTTTGCTCCTCTTATTAACTTTCTCCAGAACCTTTTGAAGGGTCTTTCAAACCACTGCTTGTATGGTTCCTAGGAGATGAACCTTCTGAGAAGTGAGAACCAAGCCAATATACAGTGGGGAAGAACGGCGAAAGCATGTGCATGTGTCTGAGAGAGGGAGAGGACTTGGGAACGAGAGCTGCTGATGCTGTGATAGTGTCCCCGTGTGAGACGGAGTTCGTCTGTGGGTGTGAGAAAGGAATATTTGGAAGTGAGCATGCGTGGGCGTGAGGTGTGTGTGAGAGTGTGCATGCATTTTCATCCCCACACTTTGAAAACCTTTTTGGAGCACTGCAGTGTTCAAACAGGCCCCGGTTCCTGAAATAATCAGCCCGTCTTGAAAAGTTATGAAGTCTGTGGACACCTGGAGGAGGTGGGTTTCCTAGTTGTGCCTTGTAACATGTTTTAAGCAGCTTGTGCTGGCTGCAACGAGGTGTGCTGGAGGTCAGGGCAGGTGCAGAGGAACATCTAGGGGAAACCAACACCTACTCCTCTCTCTGATAGCCTTCTCTTGCCGGGGCTTCCGCATCTTCTGAGAGATGTTGAAATGCAACATCTCCTACACCTCCTCCACTGCTGCCCATTGCTCTCCCTGAAGGTTGAGGTATGATTAGAGACCCATAGGGTCAGGACTGGGCTGTAGGTGACTTCACAACCTTCCGTAGAAGAGTGAAGTTGTCTTAATTTTTATGTTCCTGTGATAGGCTTTGGTTTTTTTCCCCTTCCAGAGTCAACACTGTGCCCCTAAATCCAATGCGAGTACTGCATGCTCTTTGGAGCTGTGTCCCTGGACTAAAACGCATGGGCAGCACGTACAGCATGTAAGCCCTTTTAATCCCAAACCATATGTGTGCTGGCATCACTGCAAGGGGATCGGGCTTCTCCTCCTGCGTCAGCAGTTCCTCGCCTCGCCAGCCCCAACATGCGTTCACAACAGGGGAGATGTGGGCTCAGGTCCCCTTTTCCACCAGGAAGGGTCCAAGCCACATCTCCCACCACCCTCCTGGGGCGATGCGGGGAGGTGGCAGCTGCCTCTTTGCTCCCCCTTCCCCCTTATTTGGGGAAAGCGGTTCCACCTTGCAGCAGGGAAACACCAGATTCAGTGGGTCAGCAAGAAAGAACAAGCAAGGCTGTCTGTGTTAGCGCTTGGGGAAATTCACCTGGGAGTGGGGCGGCCGGAGATCCAGCTCCTGCTCCAAGGACTGTTTATGTGTTTTAAAATTAAACAACCCATCGTGCTGGTAACTGGAATTCAGGTCTCCCCACTCCCAGGGGAGTGCCCCGATCCCAGGGCTGCGGAGTCATGCTCACTCTTGCCCTCTGGAGCTTCAGGTTTTGATTTTATTTATTTATATTTTTTCCCTGCTGAGTAGTTTCTCCAGAAAGGGGGTGTGCAAGCCCCTCTCCAGCTCTGCTGTAGGGCAGGGGCACTGTCCACGGCAGGCAGGATTTAGAGGATTCCTCCCTCCAATGTCAGAGGGAAATGGGCTGAGCTTTTCCAGACCTGGGGAATGCTCGCTAAACTTTTGGTTGTTAATTGGGAGGGGAGCGCATGAGTTTTGCCTCCTACTCCTGCATATTACGGGCAGCTGCTGGTGCCGCTTGGCGCGTGATGTGGTAGGCATGTGATGGAAACACCTATGGGCCAGGCTTTGGTGGTGACACAAGGGAGGGACGATGCCTTGGCCAGGCATGGCCTGCATGGATTGAGACACTTCTGAGCATGTCCTGAAGTTGTGCTTTTGGATTGGGGACCTTCACTCTAGAAACTGAGGTTTTTCATGGGCTGAGATGTCTGCAGGGTGACATGGCAGGTGAGCAAAGGTGCGAGAATGAAATCTCAGATGTCAGTGGCTAAAACACACTGGGTTTGGCTGTATGGACCCTTGTGGGAGAGTGTTCTTATTGTTGATTTATCCTGGGCAAAGCTCTTGTGGACTCCAATGGCAGCAAGCATTCAGCGGAGCCACTCGGAGAGCAGCGTGGTCTAAAGCCTGGCAGGAAAAGTCACAACGGAGCCGTAAATGAGAAAGCTTTGATATTGCTGCCGTTTGGGATGAAGAGCAAGTAGAAAGGCTTGTGCCGTTGAGTGTGGTGCTCCCGTGTTCCCCAGATTTCCCTCTGGCTTTTGAATGGTCTTTATAGCAGCCCCCTAAATCCCACAGGAGCTGTCTCCTGACCCTGCAAGGTGCTGAGCTCCCCTTTGGAGACGCAGAGGGTCCCCAGCTCCGGTTACAACGCCGGTCTCCCAAGTTCTAGTTCAGTCTCAAGCATGGAGTCTGTGCCTGTGGGCAAATCACTTCCACCTCTCTAAGATCTGGCTGTAAAACAAGGCTAATAACACCAAATTACCTACCTGTGAGAATTAATGAGATCATACTTGCTCAGCCCTTTGAAGGCATGAAGCATTACAGAAGCACTGGGGCATTATTACAGAGTGTGTTTTTAATATACGTCTAGTTTCACTTACAAATTGGAGTTTTGCTCCCTTTTGACTGAACGGCACTAATTAGACATGTAGGGTAGGAAATAAATGTTTCCAGCGTTACTCAGGCTGGAAACCAGTTAATTTCAGGGTTCTTTGCTTTAATTGCGTCTGAAAAGACATTGAGAAAATGTGTAATGAGCTGAGAACGCTTTAACTTTGTTTTTATTGTTCCCTAAACTCTTGCTCCTGCTAAGTCACAAAATGCCAGTAAAATAGTGGAGAACAAGACTTGGAGCACTTTTTTTTTTTCTTTTTTTGGTATGTCAAGGCAAAATAATTCCTACTTATTCAGTTTAATGTAGCACGCCTCCTCCATAAATCTCTGAGCACTTCACAAAAGCGGGTACAGCGTTACCCTCATTTTACAAAGTGGGAAACATAAAGCAGAAGGAGGTTGTGGGGTTTGCCCAGGGTTAAGTAAATTAGGCCTTGTCTACGTGCGAAACATGTGCCAATTTAGTAAAACAGGTGGAAAACACGCTGTGCACGCTTACCTCATTTTCAGAGTGGCTTTTCTTGTTTTCGCTTTAGCCGACTCGTATCAGTTTAAGCTTGCTTTAGCTTAGTGGGTTTGAAGAGAAGGCTTCCCATACGCTGTTGGACTGGGTTGGCTAAGCCGGACTTAACTCATCACCTAACTTGGGCTGGTGTCTACGGGCAAGCTCTCAGTGGCAGAGAAGATATATGGGATGCTTGAAGCCCAGCACATCCCATATTGCCCACTTATGGAAAATATTATGGGTTAGATTAGGTGTCCCCAGCAAAAAAGAAGTCGCACTCTGGGATGTTTCTTGAGCATGTTTGGACCACTGAGCATTGTCAGTAAATGCAAAGGGTCAACGAAGGTTCTGTAGGTTTTTTATTAATATAGCAGAGAGCAGAAGCACCACTTATACTCTATCCACCTTTTAGACGCCTGAGTTCCTGGTTTCGGTGGATGTTTTTTGGATTTAGCCCTGTTTGGTGATGCTTTCCCCTGCTGTCTCACACGTTTGCAGTCGCTCGTTGCAGCTCACCTGGGAAGTTCAGGATGGGTACGTCGCTGTGTGCCATCCAACAGTCTGTGTGTCTGTATGGGCAGTCAAACAACACAGAGCTGAAGCGGTTCAGCTGTCGAGAAAAATGACAAAATTATAAACAGTAAAAAAAGAAAACAACACTACAAACTTGAGAAACAGAAGCTCCTCCATTGTTGTTTCTCTGCCAAGTGTAGAAGCATCAACATGTGATTTTTTTTTTTTTTTATTTTCAAGTAAAAAAAAAAAACAAACCCTTCACAAATCTGAAATGAAATCTGAAGGCAGCAAAAATGAGGATTTTCTCCTCCATCCTCGCTTCTCTTCAGCTCCATTCTTCTCTGAAGAGTTTTCATGAGGAACAGTGGTGTCTGATTTTGTCAAGTATGTTCTAATCAAGAACTTGAGCTTTCTCTACCCTGAGAAGAGTCCTAAAAAAAAAACATGTTAGCAGGTCATTTCCCCAAAATTTCTGGCTCATGGTCACAACTTGCTGAGTCTGAGAGAATATTGTCTCCTGTCTTGCTGTAAACCTTCTGTTAAAAACTTAATCGCAGAAAATATCTGCTGCATTTGTACAAAACACAGCAATGTCTTGCTCAGTGTGGTTTGTAGACATTATGATAAAGCGTTACCTGGACTCTGTATGTTTATTTCGAGAAAAACAGAATACACTGGGGCTGAACTGAGTTCCTTACGATGTCGGGGTTCTTGTTCATGCTGGTGGCTATTTGGAAGGATGTGAACAATTTCTGAGAACGTGTGATGGAGCACACATGGAACTGATATGCCCATATCTGCAAACTGGATGTTTCTCTGTATTAGGTATCAGGAAAAAGGCATTTCCAGAGAACAGGAGTCAGATCTTCACCCTCCAATGACTGTACAGATGGCAATGGATTTCTGGGAAACACCTTTAAGTCTAAATACCTTAAGTTAGGTGAACCATGGTAGAAAGGTGTTTGGGGTATTTTTTTATTTGCTTGGGTTTGGTTTGGGTTTTTTTTTTTTATTTGTTCATTTGTTTCTTTGTTTGTTTTAAAGGGGGCACTACTTGAAAGCAAAGGAGCACATTGCAAAATCACAAGGAAGTCAGACCAAGAACAGCTGTCCATCCTAATCTCTGAAAACCATTCCTGAGTCCAGATGTGGTGGTGTGATATTCAGTGGCTTTGTGTTTTCCTGTAACCTTAGAAACAATCATGACTAAAGAGATTGTGGAAAGAAATTTCTTGCTTTCTCACCCCTTCATCCCTGGGGAATATAATTAGAAAACCCCAAGCTCCAGTCAGGTGGGCTCTTTGGGCGATGTCCCTGAACAGCACCAGTGTTAGAAGAGCTGTGGTTTGGTTCAAGGAGGTTTTTGGGGAAAAATTGTGTCCTAGATGGTGCTTGGACATGGTGCTTGAAGCTGGCTGTGGTCAGAGAGCACTTGGGCACATGGCTTAGTAGTGGCCTTGGTAGAATTAAGTTAACAAGCGGACTCTATTATCTTAAAGGTCTTTTCCAATCACGATGGTTCTATTCCAAAAGCAGCTTAAGCTGTCTGTGCAGGGGGATTATGGTCATCAGGTGGGAATGGTAACTTTATCAGGCTTTTCTGGTAAAGCTGACTTGCGTTTGTTCATGAAACAGCACTCTTGATGCATTTTATGCTTTGAGTTGTTTCATAAACGTAGTTGGCTTTTAAGACCCCCATAGCAGATTCTGATGAGACATTATGGTCTCTTGAGAGCAGAGCACTTAACTTGGGGAAATTCGGGGAGTCTGAGTGCTTCTAAACGCTGACATCCATCCTCTCCTCCTCCGTAGCTTTTGGAGAGGGTGCTGCCCCACAGCCAGCCCCGAGGCGCTCGGCGGGGAGAGCCGGGCAGCCCCCGCGGCGCGCCGGTACCATGGACAGCGGTGGGACCGCGCCGTCCCCACCCGCGGGCCGCCCCTCGTGGGGACCAGCCCGGCTCCAGCCTGCCACGGGCCACCGGTCACTTCTCCTCCCGAAGGTGATAGGGTGATGTTGCCCCCCCCCACCCCCTTCCCCCCAGCTTCACGCCGTCAGCTTTTGAGGATTTTTCTTGCAGCAGCGGCTTTCCGTCAGCTGGGCTGGCTGTCGTAAAGTCTCTAAAATAACACCTGGTTTTAGAAGCGTGGGGTAGGGTACCTACACACTTATCATTTGCACATGAAGTGTTCTCCATCTGCCTTAGGCAAAAAGGAGACTTTCCTCCAAAAGCAGAGAACTTGGCCTTAAAATATCTTTCCTCTGACAGCCACATGGTGCAGTGCCCCTGCATCACTGCAGATAGCTGGAACATGAGGAGGAAAAATCTGCAATAACAGGTATTTCTGAGGAAGGGGGTTTGACTGCAAATCGAATTGTGAGTCCAGAGGAGGCCACAAAGATGATCAAAGGGCTGGACCACCTCTACTGTGAGGACAGGCTGAGAGACCTGGGGCTGTTCAGCCTGGAGAAGAGGGGGCTCCAGGGAGACCTTAGAGTGGCCTTCCAGTGCCTAAAGGGGGCTGCAGGAAAGGTGGGGAGAGACTCTTCAGCAGGGCCTGGTGCGACAGGACAAAGAGTGATGTTCTTAAAATAGAAGGAGGTAGATTCAAACTTGGTATAAAGAAAAAATGTTTACCCTGAGGGTGGTGGAGCACTGTCCCAGGTTGCCCAGAGAAGTGGTGGATGGCCCATCCCTGGAAACATTCCAGGCCAGGTTGGCTGGGGCTCTGAGCAACCTGATCTGGTGGGAGATGTCCCTGCTCCTGGCAGGGGGGTTGGACTGGGTGGGCTTTAAAGGTACCTTCCACTCCAAACTATTCTGTGATTCTGTGACTGGTTTCTGGGTGTGGGGATCTACTAACAATTCTAGTTCCAAAGGGTCTGTTATAGCTCTAAAGGGTCAAGGGCAGGCCACGGAACTTGTTCTGGTAGTAGAGGGAGGTTATCTATCATGGCATCCCCTCTGCTCGCCAGGAGGAAGGAGTGCTGGGAGGCGGTTAGCAAAATCTTTCAGGTTGCATGTTAAACACCTATAATTTAATGTATGGAAAAAGAACAACCTTTGAGCTTGGGGAGGAGCAGTGTACAGCAAAGTGGCTTTAGATGCTAATCAGGCTTAGTGGAGAACACAAAAGAGCTTAAACTGCAAAAGAAAGCTAATTGCAAAACCTCAGGTGAGAAACCCACCTCCAAGCATTATTCTGCTACACCTCTGATCAGGACATTGGTGCTGAGTGCAGAGAATTGAGGACATCAAAGCAGCAGCTGTGCATAACCAAGAAGCACTAATAATTACTGAGAAACTTGTTCGGCAATCTCATAAGCACAAGAAATAGAAAAGGGGTGCCAGGTCCTCATGTGATGCATGTAGCCAACGAGGCTGTGGAAATCATGCAGATTTCTCCTGTACTTGGTTAATACTATGCTGTAGATTCATGTCTAGTTGTATTTTTTTTCACACTGGATGGACACTTGGCCATCAGCTGGTTGCTTCTCTATCAGTGTTTCCTGGTGTAGTTAGATTTAAATGGTAATTTGTGTCACAATTTCAGCAAACAGAAATAAATGCCAATGGGGTCTAATGCTTTGTCATGAGCAAATTATATTCCTGGCCATACCAGCCTTGTCTGCAACAGCAGTCAATGTGGAGCCTTGGTTCTGGGACCAAGGAAGGCTACTCATGGTGGATGGGCAAGATCATCCGGGGGATGATTGTTCTGGGATGCCTTCAGCACAGCTGATCAAGCACTGAAAGGATATAATTAACATTTGCTCTGTATTTCAGAAGTACCTGGAGGTTGCATCAAAGATTGTGGACACGTTGTGCTTGGTGCTGTACAAACATACACTCTTTGGCCTTGCAGTGTTTGTAATCCACAGAGGGACAAAGCAGAAAAAGGGCTGGCCTACGGACTCCCTTTCTCAGGCGGGAAATGACTCAGACTTTGGAATACCCAGTCATTTCAGACTGAGGGATTGGAGGGGTCTGTATGCATTTGCAAAGAATGAGGTGGATATCATAATACACTGTAATCCAGAGCCAGGTCCCTCTGGATTAGGGCGACCAGAGCTTTTCTGGCTTCTTAAGCCCTGCACTGGTGCTTGGTGTTGGGGAAATGTGGTTCTGGCAGAGACTTTCTTCTCATGTTTGGTGTCTGGATGGCATGAGCATGTATGTATGAGGGAGGACACTGTGATTCTGGGAAGGTTGAGTTCTTGGGCTCTTCTTCCCCTCTGAAGTCAAGGGAACTGGCAGGGTTTTGCTCTGGAAGACTGGCTCTGCTGGTCAGTCTCATCTGTAAGAAAAAGGGGTATGGAAGGGTCTGAAACTGTAAGATCTTGGGCCTCCCATGGTTGCAGTCTGTACCATATAAGAACCGCCTGTCATCTCCTTGCTAACGAGTCTTCTAATGTACATCCATCCATTGGCTGGTCTTTGGTAGCATTGGAGGTTTCTTTGGGTACCACCCGTTGGTTCTCTCTGGGTGCTGTTCTGTATTAGGCAATGCTATATCTACCACCAAAGCTTTCATGGGACCTTGGGGACAGGCTTCCCACATGCCCAGACAAGCATTACAAAAACTGTTTCTCAGTGCAAGTTTCCCACAGCCAAAGAAATTCCTTACAGAGGCCACACCTGCCTCTGAACTTGTTTAACACCAGCCTACTAAATGGGTGAAGCTGATAGGGACTGGAACCCACTGGAAAACACGCAGCCCAGCCCAATCTGAACATCTTTACCTGGGGCAAAACTTTCCTCTGCAGGCAAGGCGACAGATGTCAACTCCAGTACTCTGCTTCTCTTGACGTGCTCATTTCCACCCTGGCAAAGAGAGCTGAGACCCCCAGTAGGTATCAAATGGAGAATCCTGGTACTGGCAGTGAGAAATATAACTCTGTGTGAACACGGATCAAAATAATTCCCCATTAGAGACCTGGGATAGGCCTGCAGGGGAATCCAGGGTCTGAAACCCCTCCGTGAAATTCTTGGGTGGGTTGCAATGCCTGTGTTTTACTGGCAACAAATGCACTCTTTTTGTTTTTCACTTGGAACAAGTTTTTTCAGCTCTGGAAGTGTCCCAAGTGAGAAGAAAAAACTGATATTTCAGCTGCTTAAAGACTCATGGGAACACCTTTTGAGAGATTTTAGTATCGTTTATCCTGAGCTTGAAAGCAAAGCCTGGTCTACCCCTTGCTTTTGAACCAAGAAAATATAGGGCAATGGGAAGGAGGAGAACAGAGTTAAGTATTTTTGGCAAAAAAACATTTGACTAAAAATGGGTTTATTCCAAATACCATTTTGGATCAAAAATGTTTATCAATATGGATTCAAAATTTGGAACAGCTTCATCTGGAAAATAAAATAAAATAAACATTTCTTGTTTCCTTCACCAAATAAACTTTTTCCTGTTTAATTCTGCAATGACAGTTTTAGTTTAAACATTGTTCTGATATTTTGTAAAGGTTAAAGTATAGAAAATGGAACAAAGGATTTACTCCAATTTGAGTCCTCTGGCCTCTATGAAACTATTTGGTTTTGCTGGTTTTTTTTTTTTTTTTTTTTTTTTCCCCTACCTAAAAAAAATTAAGAGGTTGGGATTTTTTAAAATTCTTTTGGCTACAGAGCTGAAGAATTAGTTTCTCAGGCTCCTTACTAGGAACCAGACCTGTACTGGTCTGCATGACCGAGTTTCACGATACGTGATCAGATTTATGAGACCCTTTTGCAGCGAATCTGAGGTGCCCATGATACCTTGAAGGGCTTGGGTTGAGATGTAAATAAACAGGTGACAAACTTAGTGGCCTGCATTTTTGGCATGCTGTGGTTATTCACCTAAATAGAAGATGGAAAATTTTATTTTCTGTCTCTGTCATGTCTCTTGGGACTTTTCCCTCCTCTTACCTATATTGTGTGTCTTGATGTTAGATTTGTTGGCTGCTGCTTTTTACTTGCCTGGGACACAGAAATTCCCAGTCTAGCCCAGACTCACAGTCTGTTTTAGTCTACTGTCTGACACCAAACAGGCATAGAAATCTCTGCAGTCAGCAGAGGCAGGACAGTTGAATGGAGAGTTCCACTGGAGCTGTTAGATACTGGTCTCTCTGCAAACTCTCCATCAGAAATCCTTAAGCTGTTGATTGCCAAGAACTGGGGAACTTCACCAAGGCAATGCTTGTTCTCTGCTTGTCCTTGCTACCTTATCCTCATGTACAGTCCTTCCTGGCTCATGCTCCATCACAGTGTTGGAGCCAGGGAGTGGGGGCAGATAGACTAGCACTGGACCATGGTGGTCCATTGGTCTAAAAGTGCCGAGGTTTGTGTAAGAGTTAATTTTGGCTGCGTGAAACCCACCACAGACAGCTGCTGAACAAGTTATCTTTGCAGCTAGCTGAGGTCTAATCTACAACGGTATTGGGGGGCATCTGCACCACCTTCTCTTAGTTTCTAAGAGGTTATATCCTAGCATTAACTATTGAAAAGAGGACCTGGAGCCTCTGTGGAACGTGCAGGCATGGTGGAGAATAGGACAGTGCTTCACTCCCGGGCTGCATTCAACCAGAGCACAGCCATGTACACAGGATAGTTCCCAACAGATACTTGAGAGAGGGACAATTGTCTCGGCGATTAAGTTGGGGGTGCAGGTTCCATGACTCACTTTATGCTTTGTCAAGAGCTTCACCACATAGGTCCTGAGCTAGCAGTAGGATTCTCCATCTCATTTTCACTTCATGAAGTGGAGGATGACTTTGGTGGTGCTATGTCTTAGGAACAGACCTTTTGGCTTAGGTTGTCTTTTCACTGACTTGTTGATGTGCAACTGAAACCATCCTCAGGTTTGGCTGAAGGCCATGTGAAACCATGTGGTTGCAGCCAGTGGAAAACTTCTGATGGTAATCCCATGGGGACGAAAGGGAGCACCTTCCACGGGGTCTAGAGCTGCCACCGTGTAGGGAAAGGCACACAGATATGGAGTGAGACTGATTTGTGATGGAGGTTTTTGCCTAAGAGCACCTTGATTTTTGATGTGTTGCTGAGTTTTAGGCTGAAGTGTAAACTCAAACAGAAGAGGCTTATGAGTAAAAGAGCTGTGGCCCATGAACCTGAATGTGTGCGCAGGTTTGCATATCCCCTTTGAGGCTTGGTTAGATCCATCTGCTGCGCTGAGTCACATAAGCAGGTGGGTTATCTGAGTAAGATGGGAATCTTCCTTTCCCCTTGTTGCAGCTGGATCATGAGTGTGTCACTGGCAAAACTCCCCTGCAGGTTAATGACTTAGAAAGCCCTGTGCTTCACCTGGTTACGGTAAATGACTAACGAATATGAAGCACTTCTTGAGAAAGAGGGTTGAACTGGTGAGAGGTGTTTGTGCACCCACCCCTGTGTTGTGTCTCAAGCCATTTCTCTGGAAGCCTTGACTTAATGCTAGGAGGATTTGATACCTGAGGGGGGTTATATTTCCACTCAACATGGAGTAAATACTGTCTTACACCATACTATCTCTGTGCAAAACTTGAGTTCACCAAGGTCTTCTCTGCTGTGACCCTTTCAGGTCCTGTCCATGGGAGTGCAGGTAATCTGCCCATCAGGCATGTTATTCTGTGAAAATTCCAGAGTCAGATTTACAGGATTTTAGCTCTATACACATAGTGTCCTCTTCTCTTGTGGCAGAGACATTGATGAGTCTTGTAGGATAGGTAGGACTACTGTTGAACTTATTATCGTTCTTGTTCATGAAATATCATCGTCTAGTTGGGAAGCGTCCCTGTACCACACAGCACAAGTTCTGCTTTATTAAAATTTTTTAAAATTCAGTTGATTCAGATTTAATGATTTTGAGACAAATCTTTGTTGCCTTTCCATGAGCCTTTTTGAATTTAAATTAGCTGTGGGTCTGACTCATTTGTATCTCAGACATTTGTCTATGGAGCTGGGCTAGGTTGTAAGAAAGGTCATGTAGTTTGCATCGTCTCCTCCAGACTTTCAGTGGGGAACAATCTACATCAGGGTTCAAAAATCAACAACTTGGTCCTGGAACTGGGACCCAGGAACTCACCTGAGGTTAACAAGCAAACAGGAATCTCTGGTGCAGGTACAAAGGAGGTGGAGATGGAGCAGGGAAGAGGGTGTAAAGCTGGAGAGAGAAATGACTGGTGTTTCTCAGACCCAAAGCCAAAATTTGGCTTCAGTGCTCCTGTCCCCCACTCCTATTAGTGTCTCTGATGAGCCTGAGAGCATAATGAGGGAAAAACAGACTTCGGCTGTCAGAGCAGGTCTTGAGGAGCGTGTTCGACATACAGCCTCAGGAGAAACAAAGTGCTGATTAGCTGCTTGTGGGGTGAGCACCAGTCGTCAAGGAGAGGAAATGGGGCAGGGGTTGGGGGGGAATCCATGCTCCCCTATCTCTGGGTGTGCTACCTGGCTGCATCGCAGAGCACATTGGAGAACGGGCTCTGTGAAATGCCAGACTGGTTCTGCACTGAGATTGACATGGCTCTAGAACTTGTTAGCCTGTGTCCTGCTGGCTCATCATGCACAAGACTACTGAAGCCAAGCTCTACTCACTCCAGGCATTGCACAAACTGGGCTGGAGCCATCATATCCTACCTGGAGGTCAGATACCTGCCTGTAGATGACCTTGGCTTTCAAGGTCATCTTGCCCATCAGACCCATCTCTTACGCTGGAGGATGCAGCATGAAGGGCACTGGGGTTTCTAGGTCATCTCCTCCAGCTGCATGAGGAGCCTGGTCAGGCAGGAACGTGGTTCGTGAGAGCCTCATAGAGTCTGGGAGGCTAGACACCCCCAGTAATTAAAGACCTCAGTGCAGCTGAAAAGGCTCATAGGAGCTGGAGGTGACAGTGGTAGCTTAATTTGGATACCGCTGAACCTCTGAGAGCTGGGCCTGGCTGCGTGTGTGATCTTTTAGCATAACCTGGCCATCGTGTACGAACGTGCCTTTGACCTTGGGCCTGCAGACCTCACTGCCTCGAGGAAATGCTGAGTCCATGAACTCGTCAGATTTTAGGCCGGTGGAGTGAGGATGAGACCCACCCTCAGATGCATTAGATAGAAAGAATTAGGAGACATGAGAGAAAAATCTGATGCAACAGCTGAGCTCAGAGGAAAGAAGGAACGGGAAGAGTTTCAAGGTGATGACTTTTCTAGGCGATTTTTTTTCCTCTTTGTTTTCTTTATTTGATGATTTCTTGCAAACCCTTCCTACAACATAGGTTATTATTTGCCGCAGTCTAAATGGTGATGTTACTGAACCTCTAAAGTTTTGTCTCGGTGATGCGTGAAAGAAATCTCCTGTGCTGAGTTATGCAACAGATGTATGTGTTTGGCATGTGTTGCACAACATACGTGCCTTCGGCTCTTGTTGGCATGGCTTAGAGGAGTCCAGCCAAAAGGAGGCAGCTAAGGAAGCTATCTTCCAGTGCAGCTCCTTGCAGGAGAGAAGCTTGCTGTGGGACATTTTTCTTGGCTGCAGTGACCCCATGGACCGGCTGCAGGTGGTCAGAGCATCACCATGTAGGCAAAGAAGCTGCAGAGGGCAGCCGGGATGAAAAAAAGAGTGGTCCAGGTTGAAGGGTCAGCCTGATCCTTCTGTTCTGATATTCCAACTGGGGCTTGTCCTCAAGCCTCCCAATTTAAGGCTTCTCTCAGCAAAAGGGAAGCAAAGAGATTCCTTTGCGTTTGTGCAGGTAGGAGCCTCCACCCTCATCACTTTGCAAATTCCAAGATCTTCAGAAGATCTTTCAAAGGAGCCCCAGAACAGTTGTTAACGGAGTCGCTATTGTACTTTGCGACTAGTGATCATGACACTTGCTTAAGCTCATGTAACTATTCAGCTGGTTGACTTCAGAGGTGAATAATGACTTCACTTTGGGGCAGTGAATAATAATAATAATAAAAAAATAATGCAGGCCTGATTCCACTTGTGGCTCAGCAGAGAGCAGTTCAGTGTGCCAAGAATATTCCTCTCATTGCTGTAATTTTTTTTCTTTTTACACTTGTGTTGAAAAATACAGGAAACAGGTAGGTTTTAAGGGTGTCTTTGGCAAAGGAAAAGAGTTAAGACATCCAGATGGCTACATCCTGCCATAAATCTTTTATGCATTGGTAAAGAAAGGCCAAACTACGTCAGATTTGCAAGTCACATTAAATGATACAGGTGTAACCAGCCTCCGGTAAGCCAGTGCAAGCAAATTTTGAGGTGTGCTAAGGGTCAGATAGGAGACAGTGGGCCAAAGTTCTCTGCTTGTGCAAAATGCCACTCTGTCAGGACGCTCTGCAGTTTTTATGCCTGGGAAGAACGTGCCTCCCTGTCATAAAGCTCTTCCTTTCCCTGAAGATCAACTTGAAAACATTTATTTTTCTTATTGATGATGCACAGCTGGAGACATCTAGACTACACATCTTTGCCCTGCCATCACAGTGGTACCCATGCAGGGAGCAAATGAACAGGACAAGGATGTCCTTGGTATTCCAGCAGCGCAAAGAAACTGAAGAGGACAGGAAGGCCAGATCCTCATCCAGAGTAAACTAGCGTCTGTGCTGATTTATTGCAGCCGAGAAAATGGACCAAAGGGATCCCAATTCCATTTGTTTGCTAGAGGAGAAGCGTAGAGGGGGTCACTTCGGGCTCTCTGCAGACTGGTGCTTATGATATGGAGGCCACGACCTCCTGGAGCCGACGGTGCCAGCGAGTCTGCCCGTAGAGAGCACAGTGATGCGCTGGCGCTTGCTGTGTTGTTTCGCTCTGCGCCGTGCTGCTGCCCCCCGCTATGGAAGTTACTGATCCGAAGCCTGATCCTCGGCTCCGCAGCACGAACCCGAGCGCTCTTTGGGGCTGGAGGCGGCTGCAACAGTGACGGGGTGTGAGGAGCAGGGGTGTAGGGGCAGTGGGGGTGCGCAGCAGCGGAGGGAAGAGGTACCCAAGGTGCTGATGGGGGTGCCAGAGAAGAGGCGAGAGGAGCTTCAGCCCCCTTAGCCCACCTGCCTGAAAAATTTGCCCCTGCCGCTTTCAGCGAGGCAGATAGGAAAGGTGAATCCAAGCTGTCAGCCCCTGAATGCTTTATTTGTGCTCTTTTGGCGTCATTTGGCCAAGGCAGGCCCAATGTCATCGCGAAGAAGAATCAGGAGGGTGGGCAGGCCGGGAGCTGGCTGCAGGTGGCATTTAAGATAAACAAAGCAATTAAACTTTTACTTTTTCCTTCCGTAAAGGGGAACAGCAGCTGAGAACAGGCAGGAATGTGGCTCCCTATTCCTGTTCCTTAATGGGCTGAGGGCGGAGGTTTGACAGACCGGCTGGCAGTCATCTCACCACAATGACAGTGCTTTGCACTTAACACCTCTTACCTGGGGGATCTCAAAGCACGTATAAACATCCACTCAGCTCCTGGCACTGCCGAGCTTTATTGTTCTTTTGATCTAGGAGAGGGGAGGGCGGGGCAATTGGGAGCAGGAAGATTAAAAAACAGAGATAAAAAAAAAAAAATAAGCCGTGCCTATGATTGTGCTACAAACATGGCAGCCCGGTGGAGAGCAAGCCTGCAGTCCTCCATGCCAGACCCGTGCCAGGGCCTTGAGTCTGTGGCCTTCCAGCAATGACCTCTCCATCCCGTCCTTGACCTTGACCACTGAAAGCACCTTGGGACAGTGGCATGGCTCTGGTGATGCCGTTGGGCTGGGCTGTGACCTTGCTCATGGCCCTTTCAGCCGCTCCTGAGACACACTGCAGTACGCAACATCAATACAGGGTGCCCAGAGGGGTGGTGGATGCCCCATCCCTGGAAACATTCCAGGCCAGGCTGGCCGGGGCTCTGAGCAACCTGATCTGGTTGGAGATGTCCCTGCTCCTTGCAGGGGAGTTGGACTAAATGACCTTTGAAGGTCCCTTCCAACCTAAACCATTCTATGATAAGGCAGGAAGGCTCTCTGAAGCAATGCCATTAGATATTGGTTCGTGCATGCCATCCTGCTCCTTGCGCTTTTCCTTTAGCAGTGGCAATAAGGAGGCCTCCTTTCTTTTGAGCCCCTAGAGATGAAGTTTGGTTGTGCTCCTAAGGGGCTTTTCTGCTTCCCACAGCACCCAAGAGATGTCTATCAACTGAGCAGCATCATGGTGCCAACATTTTGACCTCTCATTTGCACCATGGGTGTGAAGGCAGCAGAGCAGGTTTGGCCAGGGCAGAACCGGGAGCAGGAGCGCATGCAAACGGCAGTGGCAGAACAAAGTCCTGCTGGTGCCTGGGACATGATGCTCATTCACAAAAGTAATGACTTGGCTGCCTGGCGTGGTGTGGCCACGGCGAAGTCTGGGCACTGCCAGAGGTCTTGTGGGGATACAGTAGCTTGGATGGGATGAGTCTAAGTCTTCGTTACAGACTTCAGCTTCGATTTTGGCTTCTCTAACCCCACCGAGACAAATTTCTCACTGACTATGCCTGCACGTACAGACACTTGCATCATGACCCCAAGGGATTAAAACTGGAGGTGTGCAAGGCTAGCTGGGCCCATAGGCATCCCAGACTGGACAGTTGTCCTCAGAGATATCTGGTAGAAGGAAGTTGGTCTCTTCCATGCCACCAGTGCTGTGCAGATATGCAGAAGTGCCAACAGCTGGAGTCTCAATGTCTTTTCTGGGAGCTGATACTCACAGTTAGTTCTTGGTTACGGTGCTGCAGGTCGCTCAGCCTATGAGAGCAGCCAGATGATACTTTGCAGACACATCAAGGTAGAGTTTGAAGACAACATGGAAATTGAGAATTTTGACCTGAGAACTTATTGACAGCCATTCTCATAGTAGTTACACAAGCTACCCAAGGCCTTTTTTGAGCAACGTCATGGATGCTGTACTGGTGGTATGTTCTACCTCTTTCTTTCAAGTTGCTAAGGGCTAAACCAGCTGTGGTGGAAGTGATACTGCTGGCTTTCATTTCTTTGCAGTGAGGACTTAGAGCTACCAAGTGACTGGGTGAAGCCCTTTAAAAACTCACGGTTACTCAGCTTTCTTACAGACCAAACCGGCTCTGCAGAAGCAGCAGTAAAAAAAACCTCCTTTTTGTCAGGTTTCAACACATTTCTTATCATTCCTGGGAAGCTCATTAACCACTTTTTTAATGAAAGATTATATTGGTTGGATCTCTGACTAATTTTTTTGGTTGCTCTAGCTGGGTAATAAATAGTCTGCATGCTTATCTCAGTGACAGATGGCTTCTGTGTTGTAATAGATTGTATCTTTATCTTATGCTAAAGCTCTCCTGTCCCTGGAGGCATTCTTTAGAAAAAGAAAAAAAGAAGAAAAAAAAGAAAAGGTGTTTATCTCAATGAGTTTGTAATCCCTGCCTTAAAAAAAAAAACCCCAAAAACCCAAAGCTAACCCAAATCTGAATAGTAATTTATGACTCCAAGTTCATCCCACTTTGTGACAAAGCCAAGGCTGTGAGACAAGGAGTGATGAAGTTGGGTGCTGCTCCGTTCACAAGCATGTGTACTATGTTTCTCCTCTTGCTTCCCTGACTGCTGTGAGTTAGAAAGAGCTGTGTCCTTTGCTAGGGGGTCTTGCCCCTGTGTTTGCTGCTTAACACTAAAATTTTATTGCCGGTTTGTATTTCTGAGGGGAGATGCATTGGTTAAGTCGGCCCTGTCTACAGGAGAGCGGCTGCTGCTCTTTGCGACCTGTGCTTCTACGCTGCTGCCTGTAGGAAGCCCATGGCTAAAGTTGATGGTGTTCCTGTTTTAGCAGAGTAACCCGTCTGTTTTGGGCTCTGTCCTGCCTGCCCACGGGGTAAGGAAATGTGGACTTTTCTAGGAAAGACTGTGGCTGACACCATGCGGCTATGACATTGCTGTCAGCAGACAGAGTACTCCAAGGTTTTCTTGCTCTCCATAGGGATGGAGATACATATGGTCCTACATTGAGAGGTTGCAGACTTGAGGTCGTGCCTGGTCTAACATGCTACGACGTTTACCTCGAGCCTCTCTGGACATGTTTCTGTGCAGGCTATACTTGACCGCACTGTATTGATATGGGAAGGGTGTATGTGCCTCACACATGGCCACCAGCATAGCTGTTGCTCTCTTCTGGGAGAGTTAGTGGTGATGAACTTTTCAAAATTAAAAGATTGGGTCAAAAAGCTGGTTGGGTTTTGTGTTTGGTTTTGTGTTTGTTTTGGTTTTGTGGGGTTTTTTTTGTTTGTTTGTTGTCTTGTCAATTTTGAACCTTGCCTATTAATTTACTTTATTTGACGTTATTTACTTGGGTTTTGGTGCCATCAGGTCGTATGTATACTACACTTGAAATAACCTGACCACACTATAGTGTTGAAATGTTGCTATCTTGCACCTGCGGTAGACTAACAGGGGAGACTACCTTGCAGCAGAGTAACAAGTGCACAGGCTTAGTTGAGGCTTATGAATCTACCACTCGTCTGCCGGGCTCAGACTTTATGGCCACCTTCTCCATCCAGTGTATCTGTAGAACTTCGTGCTGCAGTGACAAAGAAGGAGACTTCAGCTCAGCATTTGGCCAGCATCAGCATCCAACTCAAAAACCTCTTAGAAGTGCTCTGAAACATGCTGTTTGCATTTGAATGTTGAGATTTCCACAGTATGGCAAACTGAGGTTTGAATTTCACCCTTTCTGGAGGAAGAGATGGAATTTACTGACGTTTTTTGTCTCCAACAAATTTGCAAGTGGAATTTGGCAGCCAAAAGGACGTATGTCCGAGATTTAGCTTTTGAGTGGTTTGTATGCCATAAAACTGGGTTCTGTGAGACAAGACCCTGACAAAGCTTGTCCTGTCCTTGGGAGAAGGAGCGGCATAAAGCCCAGGAGGTTTGGTGGCTCTAGGGGCATATCTTCCCACAGACAAGCACTTTGCAAGGAATGTAATGGGTGATACAACCTTTACGTTTGCTTTTCTTTCCCTCAACACTTAAGTAAGAGTTTTAATGTAACAGCACTGAAATAAATCGGAGATTTGAGGACCTCTCCTCTGAAAGTTTTTAGGCTTAATTTTGAATTGACTTTTGTAAGTGGCCATTTCAGGTCTTGTTTTGTCACAGAATAGCCTTGGACTACCTTACCTGTGGACCAAGAAACCCATGGGTGAAAGCAGTCCTGGAGCAATTTGGGTGCTCCTCAACACCTTACTGCCTCACCTACTTCCAACGTTGCTGGACGAGACTGTTCTGGGACCTGTTTTAATTCCCCACTCCCACTCCATGCTTTGGGAGTCACACTGTTTTCAGTGCAAGCGGTATGTGACTAGTACATGTTGATCCTTTACATTTTGGCCCTTCTCCAGTACATATTAATTCTCCCACAGGTATCGCTTAGGAATGTGCTCAGACCCGGGAGGTTCATCCACGCTGTCTTCCACTCTTGGGAACGGCTGTAAACCAGGGCAGTCTTTCCACCGCCTTCTGCTTCTGTCTTCTTCCAGATCCATCTTGTGAGATTTGCTCTGTTAATGTGACCTCTGCCTGCAATCTGTGATGTCCATGAGCTCAGGTGGCTTTGGCAAATAGCTCTTGTGTTTTTCAGGCAAAAATGCTTGCTGTAATGAGTTCCCCAGTCTTTTCAGTACAGGACTTAAAACAACACCAAATAAAACAGCCCACTTTCTTCTCGCTCTGGCACAGCAGAGCACAGTGCTTGCAGGCTTTCCT
This sequence comes from Chlamydotis macqueenii, assembly GCF_036417535.1. Lineage (NCBI taxonomy): Eukaryota > Metazoa > Chordata > Aves > Otidiformes > Otididae > Chlamydotis > Chlamydotis macqueenii. The sequence goes on from NC_141559.1 coordinate 83,446,352, forward strand.
TCTGATGTTGAGGGCTCCAGAGCTGGATGCAGTGCTGCAGGTGGGGTCTCATGAGAGCAGAGTAGAGGGGCAGAATCACCTCCCTCGACCTGCTGGCCACACTGCTTTTGATGACCTTGGATGTGGTTGGCTTTCTGGCCTGCAAGCGCACATTGCTCGCTCATGTTGAGCTTCTCATCCATCAGTACATCCAAGTCCTCCCCAGCGCTTTTCACAATCTATTCTCCACCCAACCTGTGCTTGGGATTGCCCTGACTTATGTGCAGGACCTTGACCTTGGCCTGGTTGAACTTCATGAGGTTTGCATTGGCCCACCTCTCCAGCCTGTCCAGGTCCCTCTGAATGGCATCCCTCCCCTCCAGCGTGTCAATGGCACCACACAGCTTGGTGTCATCAGCAAACTTGCTGAGTGTGCACTCTGTCCTACTGTCCATGACACCAACAAAGATGTTAAACAGCATCGATCCCAATACTGACCCGTGAGGAACACCACTCGTCACTACTCTCTACTTGGACATCGAACTGATGACTACAGTTCTTTGAGTGCGGCCATCCAGCCAGTTCTCTATCCACTGAGTGGTCCATCCATTAAATCCATCTCTCTCCAGTTTACAAAGAAGGATGTCGTGTGGGACAGTGTCAAAAGCTTTGCACAAAAGCATCCAGGTAGATGGCGTCAGTCGCTCGTCCCTTGTCCACCAATGCTGTGACCCTGTCATATAAGGCCACCAACTTGGTCAGGCATGAAGACATCTGATTTTGAATTTGGAGCAGGAGTGGAGGCTGTGGCTGATGTGTCAGCAGGAAAGGGTTAGGTGAGGAAAGCCTTCGGTGCTCCCAGCTTCTCGTGGTAGCCTAAGCCCATCTGCAGAGTCTGTGGCCACTGCCTCCGGAGCAGCTGCTCTCCTGCAGAGAGAACTTGTAGAGGCAAGTCCTTCACCCTCTCCTGGACCAGGCATTAGCCTAATGCCACATCACCCACTCACAAGTGATGCCAGTATCTGTCTTGTGCCTGTGACTGGTATAATCATGGAAAAAAGAGCTGGGACGACCTTCTGAGATTATGCTGGTTCTTCCGCTGCCCCAAGGTAGGATCAGCTCTGCCTAATCCACCTCTGACAGATGTGTCTAATCTTTCTCAGAAAAGAGAAGGACAAGAACCTTCCAGTGTTGCCGATTCCAGAACCTCCCTAGAAAATTCACTTCTCCTCCCTGCTGGAAAATTTCTTACTGTGCTTAATCTAAATCACTTTTGCCTTGTGCAATTTGATCTATGCCTTCTTGTTCCATCCTGAGCGGATGCGAGGAGCAGCTTGTAGCTGCCTCAGCTGCAATCCCATGCTGGTTTGAGCTACGCACAAGCTGTGGGTCATATAGCTCTTCCACTCACCCAGAGCATTGGAAGTAGCTGGGCTTTGGCTTCATCAAGTCAACACAACTTGCTGAGATAATTACGACATTCCAAATTCCAGTTGAATCTGCTCCCCCTCCCCACACCCTACCAACATATCTTAGATTAACTCTATTCCTCTCATAGTTCACCGTGTCTGGGAGATTTATTCACCCGAAGCCTCTTCACTCAGTCAAAATCAGGCAAACTCTGTTTGACTTCAAGGGCACGGATTGACTTCAGTGATGGGTTTGCCAATGTGAGATCGCAGCCTGAGGCACTGGCTTACTGATGTGGCCTGGTGATGTTCTCAGCTAGTCCTGCTTTGTTTCTGATCCTTCTCTGCCTTCCCTATGCCTTTCTTTTTTGGACGTGTCTTCTGGGATCACTAGTCTCCTGCACTGCCCTTGAGCTCATAGTGGTCCCAACAGGACCAGACGGTGACAGGAGCACGTACTCATGTGGCTGGAATGGGTTAGGCAGCCTTGGGTTCAGCCTGACCCCTCCTCCCTTTCAATAAAGGCGATACCCAGCTCCTTCCCTGGCCCGGGCAGGTCTGGCCAGAGGGGAGGCTCTTGTCAGGGGGCAGAAGTTCTCATCTCAGCCAGCAAACCTCCTTGATGCAGAGGCTTGTGAAAGTGTCCATCCCCACCCCACGGCGAATGGGGCAGGCTGCCGAGGAGAGGTGTGGATTCAGTGGGAGGTTGTTTTTTTGCCTCTGGCAGAGGGCTGAGCAAAGTGTCCTGCAGCACAAGGAATCACTGTGCAACCATCTCTCTTTCTGCCCTATCAGGCTCACCAAGATGTCCCAAAAACATTCATCCATTGCCTTTCTCAGGGCTTCTTCTCAGTCTCCAAAGAAGGCAGATACTGAGCCAGTGTCTTCACCCAGTGGAGAAACCAATGCAGTGTCACTGGAACTGATGGAGGGAGGCTGAGCTTGGCCTGTGGAGGAGCTGGTCCTCTAGTTGTACCAGGCAGGGACTGGCGGTCATTAGAGCCTTGCTTAAAGCATTTTTCTGGCCTTCTTCAGGTTTACCTCAAGCCCACGTTGCCTTTGCAGGCTAGATTTTCTTCAGATGCTACCCCGAGGCTTCTTATCTTTACTTTTTTTTTTTCCTCAAAAATCCCCCTGGAGAACAGAGCATGTGCCGTGGTTTAACCCCAGCCAGCAACTAAGTGCTAATGCAGCCGCTCGCTCACCCTGCATTCTCTCAGGTGTAATGTGGGAGAGAATCAGGAAGAAAGGAAAACTCGTGTTGAGATAAAGACGGTTTACTAGGACAGCAAAGGAAAAGATAACAGCAATAACTAATAATAATATTAACAATGAGATATTAATAAAATAGAATAGAATATACTAAACGAATAATGCACAATTTCTCACCACCCAACAACTGACATGGCCTGTCTTGAGCAGCTGTCACAGAACAGAACCAAGAGCGATCTTGGAACGATCGCAAGCAGAGAGAGCGCATTGCCCACCAGCCAACCACCCTTACATACTGAGCATGATGTCTGTGGTATGGAATACTTCCTCTGGCCAGTTTGGGTCCAACCTACTGGCTGTACCCCTCCCAGCTTCTCGCACCTGCACATTAGCAAAACCTGGGAAGCTGGAAAAAGTCCTCAGTCTCTTTAGCAACAACTCTTAACATCAGTGTGTTATCAGCGTTCTTCACATCCCAAACCCCATCCTAAATCCAAAACACAACAGCTACTGGGAAGAAAATTAGCTCCATCCCAGCCGAATCCGGGACAGATGGAAATAGACTTTTCACACAGTGCTCAGATGATGAGTAGGAGTGTCCCTGAAGCCAGGAGTTAGCCAGATTTAAAAGGAAAAGAAGAGAGGAAGAAAGAAATTTTTAAAAAATTGAGAAAAAGAAAGAAAAAAAAAAGTGAGAAAAAAAAGAAAGAGAGAAAGAAAGAAAGAAAAACAAAGACGTGACCGCATGTCTAACACAAGTAATGATGCTGCCTGCTTGTGGTAGGGAAGTCTTAGCAATTAACAAATACAAGACTTGACTCCTTCTGCAAATGGGTGCTTTCACTGGCAGTTGTGATGGTTTATGGTAGTTTTGGAACTGCTCTATATTTTTGTAGTGAATATAGTACTTTTTGCTTCAGGGGAGACCTCAGCTTCTAAATAATGACACTCAGAAAACCTCTTACTGGGAGATGCTCGTATTCGAAGCATACAGTATCGAATGCCAGATTTGTTTTTTCTCTGAATTTGAGGAGACTGAATCTGGACTAACTCTTACTTTCCTTCCGGACTGCATGCCAAAACCAGGAATAATTAGGAGTTTAATACTAAATTTGTTGGTGTCTCTGATGTACATTAAGAGTGCCTCAACTGGGAGTAAATTAGATTTATTCCAGCAGTAGAACAGAAGTTGGCTTATTTATCCTTTCACATCTGCCCAGTCCTCCATCAAGATGTGTGAGGAGCAACAGAGGTGCTATTTCACCTCCAGTGTCACTACCATCTCTGGCAGAGGAAAAAAGTTTGAAAAGGAACTCCTTCTGGAGAAATCGTTTTAATAATCTTTGGTTTTTTCTCTCACTCCTTCCTCTCCCAGACACAGAGGGTGGGGATCCAAAAATCTGCAAACAAGGAAAGGTCGACACCAGGAAAAAACCCACCACACAGCTGTAAGGAGACTTGTCAAAAGCAGCCCATCTTCTTGGTGCTTTTGTAGAGTAACCCACTGCAATAGTGTGTTTTGAGGTTCATCACAAACTCTCCTGACACCGTATTGAAGAGTGAGACCATCAACAGGGGAAATCTGTCTCATCCAATTAGATCCTGTGGTGTAGACACATGGCAAATCTTCCAAACCAAGTTTAGTTTGCATACACGGCTTGGAAGGTGCAGGAAACATCCAGATTATGAAATAAGCAGTCTAGAAGTTCCACGTCCACATCATTACAGACTGCCCTGGAGCACGAGGGTTTGTGATTCTAATTCAGGAAAGTACTGAGCCTGTGCTTATTTTTAAACCTTTCCTTAATTCCTATTCGCACATCTGGAAGAGCAAATTTGACACATTGAGTAATTAACTGAGGGCTTGCTGCACAAAGTTGGCAAGAAATCTCTGGGCTAAAAATAAGCCACTGAGAATTGGGAATAAACGGGTGAAAATCATAATGTGTTCTCTGACAGTTCATAAAGAGAAGAGAATCTGACAAACACTTCGCACTGAATACTTCAACCAGCACTTTTTGCTCTGTGCAAAGGGACTGGACTCGCATGGGTCTGAAATGTTTAACTTGCTACTGAACTGGGGACGGCCAAATCCAAAACATAGTGTGGGGAAATACCTGCACAGGCTTTGGTAGATAGGTGGTTTAGATTATCGAAGAGGTTTCTCTAGCACAAAATTACATAGTTATATAGTAAAAATATACATATTTATATTGTTAAACTGTGGGTAGGATGGAAGTTGTAGCCTTTGTCAGTGTGAACTGGCTCTGGTGAAGTTTGGTGAAGGACAAATTGACCCAGTTCTGCTAAAATCTAGGATTTTTGTCCTGATTGATAACTCCATTGGAAGCCAGTGGATCAATCGCCGGCAGGAGTTGCTGTGGTCGCAGTAAGTCAGTGGGCTGTGTGGCCAGGCGACGTCAACCAGCACATGCTTCTGAAGCCAGGGCTGTTTGCTGCACGGGTTTATTTTATCAATGGAGAATCTGCCTTTTTTCCTCCTTTTTTTTTTTTTTTTTTGGTAGCTCTGGAAATGCACCTTCCTGATAATGAGGAAACAATTTCGAATTTATTTTCAGACCCATGGCTGTCTGGGGAGCTATTAGCTGCGGGATGGAAGAAAGCAGCTGTTGAACTCTGCACATCAACGCTACACAACAGGTTAGGGCAGGAAGTGAAGAGGAATCCAATTGAAACCTTAGGGGGAATTTAGGGAGACAGAACATAATTAACTCAAATTAGATTTTGGCCAGGATACCAGGGCTCTGCTGTTGTGAAATGCACATCTGGGAACTTGGACAGTCATGAGGCAGCTCATCAGCTGGTGTAAATGAGCCTGGCTCTATTATCTTCAGTGGGTGAAAATTGGTCTCCTTGGAAGGAGTACAATGGAGGGAGTTTGGCTTGCACCACGCTAGAAAACCTGGCCCACGAGGTCAGGAAAGCAACTTCCCACTGCTTATCTGTCTAGTTCCTCTCTGACGCCGGTCCTTTTAAAATAGTAATACAAGTATATGTGTGTGTGTGTGTATATAAAGACAAATAATGAATATAGGGGGAAAAAAAAGCATCCCTGTAAATAACACAGAATACAAAAACCCGAAGGTCCTGGCTTCCGCAGTGTCTTTCCTGAGCAGGGACAATTTCTTCCTTCAAGTTTGGGCTGTGGCTGTTGTCATTTCTATGTAAAATGGGTCAGAGGTGGTAGAAGGGGAGAGTGGGGGCACATGGGACATCTTGCTGGGGGTCATTTGGTTTTGAAGGTCTTGGTGTTCCATTGTGCCATGATCCACCACGCCATTCCTATGGGAATGTCCTTAACCGTGGCATGTTTCCATGTGAGGACCACCCCCAGAAATAAAAACTTTGTGGGCTCATGTGTCTGCTGTGTATCCGTGCCCTGCTGTCCCTCTGTCCTGGTGGATTGTCCCTCGCTTGGGTCTATGGCCTGGCATGGGCCAAGGCCTTGCTGAGATGAAGGATGTAAACAGCATCAAGAAGTCACCAAACCATAGAAACCAGGCGTAGGAGGGAAGTCCAGAGGTCATGCAGTCCACCTCCTTGCCCCGGGGCAGGATGAGCTTTACCTACGTCATTCCTGACAGATATTGCCTAAATTGTTCCTGAAAACCTCCAGTGATGGCTATTTCACCCCTTCCTAACAAACCATTCCGGTACTTCTCTTTCCTTATCTGTGTTTTCCCTGGTGTCTCACATCAATCTCTCTTACTGAGGGCACAGTCATTAGAGTATTCTCTTCCTCACATGACTGGATTCTCATCTTTTACCCATTGCCTTTCCTAGACAAAGCATCCTCGTTTCCTTCACTCTTCCCATGCTGTCCATGTCTGCTGGGCTAACGCTCTTCCCCTCCTTCCTAATCAGGATTTTCTTCAATTGGTCCTCATCCTCCTGGAAATCTCTGAGCACACTTTGAGGTTCTACTAGGGTGGACTTCAGGGGACAGGTTGCTTCACTTGCAGGCTGTGGCCCTGCGTGCACATCTCCGCAACATGTTAGCATGTCATTGCCATGCGTGTGGACAGGCATTGCTGTCTCCTGCTCAGCTCACCCCTCTCCTGTTGAGCATCTGCCTCCCCACTCTTTCGCCTCTGCCTCTCGCATTGTCCATCCCTCCTGCCTGAGGGCAGCATCCCATGAGCATCCTCACTCCCTGTTTCCTCCAGACCCGCTGTTCCAGTTTGTCTTGGAGAGGGCTATCATCGAGCTTCTTTTAGGGGTGAGCCACAAGGGTAATTTTCTGAGGCTGAAGGAGACCCATGAGGCTGAGATAAATGTCAGTGTAACTCATCCAGGGTGTGGGAGGGAGGAGGTCCAGGGCTCCTGCCTTAATCTCTGCTTGTTGGTCCCTGTGAGTCAGATACTGCCTGTGCATAGAGCTCAAGTTGTGCATGAATTTAAATCTTGGCTGGACTGGGGACTTGCGAGGGCATCAAGAGCCAGGTGAGGAGCAGGTTTAGGTTCTGGACATCTGTTGGAAATTCCTAAAGCACGTGTGGATCAGGACCTCCAATGTTTTCTCCAGTAGAGCCTTGCCAAGAGGAGGTAAATAAACAGCAATCACCAGGGACTTGACCGCAAAACCCATTCCAGAAATGCCACCATCCCAATCCTGCTGTTGCTCATAGACGGTTTTGCCTGCTGTACCAAAGTCCCTCTTACCCCACACCGAGTTCTCAAGGGATGCTGAGACCTATCCAGCTGAGAAAAACCCAATAAGGAGGCACAGCCTTGTCTAAACTGTTCAGTTTAATTGCATTGACTTCAGGCTATGTCCTGCACAACAGTCTCACATCCTTTCTCTGCCTGTTTGGCCTGTGGATTGCTTCTCCTGAAGCAGCAACACTGGTGCTTCTTGGCTGATCCTGAAGCAAGAAACATCTCTGGATGAGATGGAAAAAACAAACATTTGGCCATTTCTGTAATCATTCAAAGACCCCACGGCGATTTTGCAAGAGTAGGTGTGTTATCCCTGGCTCGGTTCCAGCTTGGCTAATCACATTGCAGCCCAGAAAAAAAGAAACCCCAAATCAAAACAACAAAACCCACACTCCTCCTGCTGCAATTCTGGTTGCGCACGATAGTCTTTCAAAGCTGTTACGTGGGGATGATTTTTTTTTTAGGAGTGGACAAGGTGATTTTTCCCGGTGTTAACGACGTAAGCTGATGTGGGCAAATATCGCGGCATTATACAACATTTTCTGGGATCTCTGCCGCTGCCTGCGATATGAGAATTGATAGCCTGGTGCTATGCTGAGACACTGGTTCTGCACGTGTGTGTGCACTTGCATATATACACAATTGTTTGTAATATGCTTTATGATCAAAGGCGCTACATAAATGTGAGTTATTAATAATCATAATTATTGGATGTTGAAAATTGTTTCTGGGTATTTTGCCATTAAAAAATAAAAGAAGAGGGTTTAAGCGCTTTCAACTCTTGCCCAGGAATATTATGTTCATTTATAAAACAATATTAATGAGTTGCCTAAAGGAGGCTGTAATTTGGGTTGTTGCTGTGGATATTATCTTGCCATTAAACAGTTCAAAAACTCAAAGGGGAGCGTTTTCAGAAGCAGAAGCGTAATAACAGTTTATAATACCTGACATTCGTATTGCACTTTTCATTCCAATAGACCATAAATCATTTCGCAGGCCATAAATAGGAGGGGGGGCTGCTCACCTCCCGTCGAAACGCGGTCATCTCTGGGGTGGAACGCAGCAGCCCTCCTGTGCCAGCGGTGTTAAGCAACAGCTTGTTTAGGAGGTGAAGTCATACGATCACAGGCGTTAGGGCTGGGAAAAAACTCATTAAGTAATTTACTCCATCCCTCTACCCCTACGTGCTTGTTCCTCTGTCCTGTACTTTGTCCAGACTAGTTTTAAACGTCCCAGGGGAGGTAAGGAACATCTCCAAACGAAACTGCAAAAGCAAGCGGGAGTAGACAGAGGAGCTGAAGCCCAGCCAGGGCAGCGCAGTAACGTTCCCCTTGCAAAAAGTGCCACGGCATCACCGGCGCCTGTTGCGCCGATTTTTAAAGGCGCGGTGGAGCGCCGGGCCGCTGGTGAGCGCGCGCTTGGAAGGAGCAGCTCTGCCTCCGCCAGCATGAGCGTTGGCTTCTGCCGCTTGCTCTTGCCGTAAATCTCCTCTTCGGACACCGACCAGACTCTGCCCTCTCCCCATCATTTATAGGTACCGATGCAGCGCCGGCAGAGCCGTGTCTGACTCTGAATACCGCCGGGTTTGAGGACGCCCGTGCAGCTTGGCGATGATGTCCCTGCAGCGGCAAAAATGAGTTTGGGATTAGCATCGCTTCGGCAGAGGTCACTTCAGGTCAGGAAAGAAGGGCTAGCATTTGAGATCTGCGGTGAGAAGGAAAAAAAAAAAACGCTCGCCACACAGGAAGCGGTGGATGCACTGTTGTTTGAATCATTCAAACCAGGGATGGAAAAGTAGATTCAAGAATAGAAAACCATCCTGCTTTGCTTTCTGCAGGAGGCGGACGAGCCGTCCTGGCGCTACGCACCCGTTAAACCCGGGGGTGCGTTGTGCAAGGTACACCGGTTGCGGAAAGCGCTGGCTGGTGCCCGGGACAGGAAAAGGACTTTTTTTCCCCGAGAAAAGCTCCTGTGCAGAGTTACTCACCCTTTCAGGCCTCTGGAATAAGACGCAGGGCCAAACGCACCGAGCTGACAAATGCAAAGTGTTGCCATTTGCTCAGCCCCCTCTCCCTAACCCTGAATTCACCCGAGCAAAACCCCGGTCAGGCCCTTTGCTGGACAAACCCTCAAGCTGTCCCTCAGCCTTTCCTTGGCTAAACTCTCCCTGGCCTCAGCCTCTGTTTACTCATTTCTTACTCAAGGAAACTCAAATTGATTTTTTGACCCTGGACGGAGGGTGAGTAAGTCCCTCAGGCTCCGTCTTTCTCGTCTGCGCCCCGGGCGACCCTTTGCCAATACGGGAATGAAACCCCGGTGTCCGAGCGGGGCGGGAGGCAATCAGCTGGCGAGTGCCAGTTGTTTAGAAACGCTGCCTTGCCTGGCTGCTAGACACACCTACTCGTTCCAGGATCGACCTTCCTGCCTAAGGATATTTAACACACAATGGCTGGCACAACTGAACTTCAATTTTCCAGACAATTATGGTGAAGCGGCATTCACCGCATTCCTTTCATGCTCCTTTGATGTTGGGTGATTTCGCAGTACGTAATGATAGGACACAGACCAGGCTAACATCCTCACCCTTTGGAACCAGCACCCACTACCACAGCCTCATTTATTTCTAGATATATAACGTACATAATAGATATCTTTATATATGTCTTCTTTTTTTTTTTTTTTTTCACCACAGCAGATGGAGTTGTTTTCAGCATCATTACTCTGCGTTCTTAATTAAAGCACCCTTGTTAATTATATTAGGGGACACTCCTTAGGCAATTATAGGTTGGAGAGCAAGGATTCTCCCTACTCTGACTACTGCTCCCATTATACAAAATCCTGGGAGATGCTGAACAGGATTGTTTGGGTAGTTGGGATTTTCTCGTGAAATTATGTGTGCCATAGCTAAAAACATTTTTTCTGTATTTTGATGAAAGTCATTTCTTAGTGATAGGTCAAAGCTAATCCTGAACTTTTTTTTCCTGCAAGCAGCCAGACAGGAGACGTCCATTGACTTTTAGTCTGTCTGTCGCTCTGAGATCATCAAGCAAAGCTTTGGAGATTGAGACGATGCGGTGTGTCCTCTTCATGGCCTCTGGATGCAAAGGGAGCTGGTGGCCAGGACCAACGAACCGCTCCATCTCTGGGAAACATCCTGCTGCAGCCAGAGGAACCCAGCTGGGGCCAAGGCAAGTCACGTTATAAAACTGTCTGGGAGCTTATAAAACTGCCTTAGATCAGATATCTAAACATCTTAGTGATTGCCATCTTTTATATCTACCTTTGCCTTACTCCTCTGAGGCAGGGAAGTGTGAGTCCCACTTCACAGGAACCTGAGTCATAGAGAAGCCAAGTGACTTACCCCAGGTCATGGGCTCAGGATGGCTCCCAGGATGACGAAGACAGGATGGAGACATCCTGACCCCCAACGGTGCCGCAGCCTCACCTTGTCCACTCCCCTTCCCTCCATCTGACGCTTGTCCGACCCATGGGTGCACACCGTCACTTCTGCAAAACACCTCTATTTGCCTGGAGCTCTTGACCTGTCCAAACCCAGAAACACCCCGAGCAGCCAGTTTTGCGCACAAAGGTGTGATGAAGCATCACTTCCACTTCCACCTCCTCCTCTCTTCCAAAAAGTGCTTGTGGATGCTACTACTCAGGAAAAAGTCCCAGGTTTGGGCTGAAAGGGTCCTTTAGTCTCATGTGTGATGTCCTGAGAAGTTAGATGCATCCTCTGCCCTCAAGCAGGTTCTCTCCGGGCAACCCATGGGTAATTTGCTTGGACTGCACCCCACTGCTGAGGGCAGGAGCGTTGCAGCATCTGAGTTGTGAGGCCTTTGTCTTTTGCTGGGATGAGCCTCTGCTCTGGGAGAGAACTGGAAACTCAGTTCTTCTGGGGACATCAAGTGTTTATATTGGAAATGATTTATTGTTTCTGGCTGATCTAATAAGATAGCAGGAGAGGGACTCCCTCCTTATCTGTAGAGGATGGGAAGCCTTCAGTGTGATGTGGTGGCTGTAAAACAATATTATGTTAAATAAATAAATAAAATAAAACTAAAATAAAAAACTAACAGTATTATGTACAACATATACTTATAGGCTTATCTAGGGGGAAAAGATGGCCTGAGGACAGAAAATGATGCTAGTTAGTTTAGAGAAGTGAATGCTTTTAAGGACATAAAGGTTGGCTGCAAAGAAAAATGAGGTAAGTTGCTCTCTGTATCTGTAGTGGGTGGAAGAAGAAATGATGGCAAAGAAGATTTAGATTAGGAAAAAAGAAAAAGGGAACGACCAACCACAGTGGTGAGGATAATGAACAGCAAGAATTAGCTGCCTGAGGAGGGGGTGGCAGCTCTGGTGTCGGAGGGCTTTGAGTGCAGGTTCAGTGAACATCTGATAGGAAAGGTTTGGTTGCTCCTGCTCTGGAGCAGGTAGATAGACTGGATGATGGCTCAATAGACTGGGTGATAGCTATGGCTTGATGCTGCAAGGAGAACGTGTTAATGTGAGACGTGGGAGGCTGGGTCTTGGTTTCTCAGCTTTGCTGAGGTGACTTCCAGCACTTGAAGCATGCATCTGACACACTCCAAAGCCTTCATGTGCTCATGTCCTTTCCCGGTACCTGCCAGTCAGCAGATTGGGACTAGGAATCTTAATCAAAATGTCTTCTTTGGTAACCCTAGGAAATGCCTGGACCTTCTTGAAGAGGCGGTTTCTGAGCATTTGAGATCTTATTCCCTTCGATGAGCTTCATTGTATTTTCCCTATAACTTGTTTTTTTTATTGGTGAAATGGTGCACATTGTAGAGTTATCTAGGGAAGTAGATAAAAGCACTTAGACACCTACGAGGTGATGAGGGCTGCAGCATGGTAAACAGCTCTTAGAGGGGACAATGTGGCAAAGCACAACAGAAAAGTGCCCCAGCTCAGTTGTTCTGATGGGGCTTTCAAAACCCAGCCTGAGAGCTCAAGTTGGATTCCAGTTACACCTTAAATTTTCACCTAGAAGTGAGAGGGTCACCAGGAGATAGGAGTTGGGACCAACCTCCTGTTCTGGAGCAATCCTTGTCTTGGCTGTGTGATGGTCGCTGGGTGCTCACATCTGCACCTGACCTCAGAGCCCCACTTACTATTTTTGGTCTTGACCGGGCGCTTGAGGACCAGCAGCTGCAGAGGTAGGAAGGCAGGGACTTGGCTTGAGAGGCATCTCCATCTCATCTCCCGCTCATTTCTCATGCCAGGGAGAGGAGCAGAGTGCGGGGTGCATCACCAAGGCTAACGTGAAATGAAAACTGCTTGCCAGGTGGCTGGAAAATTCCCTGTTTGGGTTTCCAAAGAAAATCACAGGTTGTGTGGACACGTTATTTTATTAAACCCTGACATGCACTCTTCTGCCCACCCTTATTCCCACAGGCACCTGCCTTCCTATCAGAGGTGTGTCTTCTCCCAGAGGAAGAGCAGGCTGGGGAAGAAAGGCTTTCTGCAGCATAGGCACACCACAGTTGCTCTCTGACTCAAACCTGCGAACTGCTCAAAGCTATTTGTGTCAATTGAGCTGCTCAAACAAACAAAGGGAGGGTGCTCAGGCCAACTTCCTGGGACTGCTTGTGGTCAAAGATCCCCTTGCATTTTTTGCTTTCTCCTTGTCTTGCATGTTAAGCGGATGGCCTGGAGAAATTCCAGGCTGGGTAATTACCTTCTGCCTACTTGAAATTCCCGCCCCCCCACCCCACCATTTCTCCAAAGGGAATTACTCCTGACTTCTGCTGCTGGAAAGGGGCAGAAATAGTGCTCCACTTTAGAATGGACAAAGGAAGGAGAAACTGCTGCAGGGTGAGCGTAGAGCTTGACAGTGGTCACCTAGCCCTGCGTGCTTCTTGCCTTGAGTGGTATTTCCCAGTCCAGCTGTGAAGCTCCTTCACAAATATCATCAGGCTTCCAGGGCTGGACTCCAGTGAGGGCAGGAGACAACGCTCCCTCTTAGTGGGTGCAACTGGCAGCCAAGGCTGGTCTTCAGCTGTGGTCTCAGCCCTGCAGTTATTTGATAGTTTATCTCCTATACAAAAAGCAAGTGGTTTAATTAAGATATTGAAGATACAGAGGATCTATAGAAGCAAGGGGTCTATTTGTGCTCACGCAAGTCTTGTGTCCAGTTGCATTTCTTCTCCCTGGGTTCCTTATCCAGCTTTTCTCCATCTTTTTCTTGTCCCTGGAGAATGCATGTCTGCTTGTACCCTCATTTCCTCCTAAACTGGGAGTCAGGCATGCCTAGTCATGCATGCTGCTTATTAATGATAAAGGTTCATCTCTTCAGACTCTACTGAGAGCTTTTCTTTTCCCCTCTTTTATCCTCTGTGTCTTGTGTCCTCACTGAAAGTTTTGAGCAACCTGAGAGGCACTGGGCTCCAGCGGTTGTGATTAAGAGCTCATCCAAGATCTTCTGAAACATGGACATAGTGGAGGACATCCCCAGTCTCCACACCTCACTTCAAATAGCATCTCCTCCCAACCCTTCTTCCCACCCAGGGTTTGCTTTCTGTACCTCCACCCCAGAGCTATCCAGACCTTTGGTTACCCCTATCACCTTAGGTATGGTGATGTTTTCCCTTTCTACTCTATAGATTCTGAATTAGGAGAGTAGAAGAGCACACTGTAACCAAGCCAGAGATTCTCTGTGGAATTATACATTAATATTTTCTTTTTTTTTTTTTGTGATATTGTACTCATTTCTTCATATTCCTTCCTAATAGTGTTACTGCAGCCTTCATGATGAAGGCAGGTGAAGCCAGGCCTGCAGAGAAAGGTGATGCATCTTTTATTAGGTCAGCTAATGCAGATGTGCGTGCACCCAGACACATGCTCACACCCTCCTTATAAACCTTGCCTCGTTAAAACTTCCCAACACTTGATTTGCCTTTCTGACCACCACTCCCTCAAGGCCTGTCTGCACCCATACCTGGCAGCCCTCGTAGGGCAGGGCGGACAGTACCTGCCCCCACAGGCTCAGCCTGTCTGGATGCCTGCGCAGCCCTTCCCTATCCCCCAAGTTTTCAGGGCTCCTGCTATCATCTCTCTGCTTTCTTACCCGAGACATGATGCCCTCGCCCTTGGAGGAAGACTTCAGACTCAACTCAGAGTCATAGGCCCACAAGGAGAGACCCAAGGTGAGAAAGGGAAGAGGGAGGAGAGGCAACCTTGTCTCTATATCTGGGTGCATTTGTGAAGGATGGAGCAGTCCAGACCTCTGAGGCACTCGCCTTGAGCATGAGTCATTACTTGCCAAACATCATGGGATTTTCCCCAGCGAAAGCTGAAGATTGTTAATGTCACCTATGGTACTGGCTTTTTGATTTCCCTACTTTGCAGGCAATGAGCAAAGCCTTACGCCAGCCTTCTCCCCAACCAACCCCTTACCTGAAGTCTTGCAAAGGACCAGGCTGCAGAGACTTGGTTCATGGCCTGGATGTGCTGGAATGGAGCACTTGGTGGTGACCATATGTCCAAGGCTGTCCAAGTGCAGGATGAAGACCCTGGGAAAGATTGGCATTGTTAAATGAAGTTGATCTAGCATGGCTTTGCCCGGAAGCCCTCTGAATTAATTCATCTCTTGCAGACAAGATTTAACCTCAAGAAGCACACAGCCACCGAGGCAGGTCCCTGCTAACTTAATCCGGTGGAACCCATCTCCAAAATCAAGACTGATATCCTCCTCCTCAGACACTAATGGAGCTAACTTGGAAGAAATTATATGAAACAATCCTTCCTCCATAGGAGAGGCCACAAACCCCCAGGAGTCCCTCCAAACCCTCTGTGATGTTTGCCCTGGGTCCCCTCACTTGCTTTGTGATGCTGACTCCAGTGTACAGGGCATGCTTGAGAGAGTTGGCTTTGGAGATGACACCAATCAAGACCTTTCTCAGGCCTTTTACTGTCTGAACCCCTCTGACTCTAGGAAGAAGGTCTGCAGCCACCAGCTTCACCCCAGAGAGAGATATCGGTGTGAATGAGTCGTGGATGTGAGATATGAAGCTATCTCCATCTTTTTTAACAGTATTTAAATCTGCTAACAGTGACTTTTGTAGATCAGAGAAGTTTGGGGTTGGAGCCACCGATTGTACGTGTTGCAGGTGTCGGGGCAATGCCAAGAGAAGCTATGAGGTATTTGTATTGGAGCCCACTGAGCGTCCAGGCAACTCTAAGGTTTTTCACCAGGTTTCCATTTTTCCTGGGAGTAGAGACATAGTGAACACCGAGCCACTGATGGAGACAGTCTCCTGAGAATATTTTTAAGAAAATCCAAAGCAGGATGGTCATTTTAGATGGGCCATAATAGCCATAATTTAGGCAAGATGAAACACGCTCAGCACTTAAACAAAAAATGAGGCTAAGCATTTCATTCAGACATGTCTCCGGTCATCACAGGGGGGCTATGCACTTAAATACGTGAGGTGTTGATCTGGGAGCTAAACAAAAAAGAGGGTCATTTTTAACCAGACACAAGAAAAAAACCTGAGTTTCTTGACCGTACAAAATGCTAGACTCCTTTTTCAGGATGACTGGATTGTATCCTTCGACCAAGACAAATTACAGTGGTTTTTATCTATAAACATATTCCCATAATTTAATTTCAGAAGGGCAACAAAATTCAGGTCGGTAAGTTAAACCATTTAATTTTGTCTTTTTTATATTACTCTGACTTTAAAAAAGAAAAAAACTGTTACCAAAACCAGCTCAAATAATGGACCTGAATTTAAAATATATGTATATATATACTTTTTTTTTTTTTTTTAAATTTTGTGACAAGTAAACTATTCCCTGAGAGAAACAGAGTGGCCCAGCATTAGGAAAAGGCTCCCTCAGGTTTCCCGTGGCCTCTTTGCCTTGACAGTCTCTGTTTCTCGGTTCGGACTCTCAGCCCCACTTTCCATTTTGAGTTCCCTTGACTCCTCGCAGTGAGGCATGGGAAACGGGTGCGATACTGCATCTCTCCTGCTGCCTGCCACTTCGCTTTCCTGGCTGTGCTGCCTTGGAGCGCTCCGCAGAGGACAGATGCTGTCCTTGACCTTGTCACAATTCGTCCTGCCCTTTGTTACCCGCGGATTGCCAAACTCTCCAAGGCCTCTGGAATCACTTTTCCTACCACACCCCGTGCCTCCGCACCCCTTTTCAACACAATCCCACACCTCCTCCACCTCCCTGGGCTCCTTCCCCAGCCGGTGCCCTGAACTCACCTTGTTTTCCACCCCTTTCTCCGTGTTATTTGCTATCTGCACGTCCTGTCACCATTTTGGGACATCTCTTTCTTCACCTTCTCTGCCCTGACATGTGTCCTGGTCCCTATCAGCACGGAAATTCCTTCCCACTTCTGCAAACACCACCAAAAAAACCAGAAGAGCTGTGTCTTTAGCAGAGGTGTCCTATTTATTAATCTTCATTTCTTGGTTACTTGTACTAAGCCAGCTGGGCATTCGTCTGTGATAGGTATGCTAGAAAAAGACAGAAAGACACAGTTGCTGCCCTTAAGATTTTCCAGTTTAAGCAAAACAATCTTTTTCTTGGGTCATGCAGCAATTCAGAATATCCCAGATCCCAGCCTGGTCCAGATCTTTCAGCTCCCAGCTGGTGGTACCTGCCATGGCATCACAGAAGAGCACTTTAATGAAGTGGTGGCATCTCAGCTCCCTTTCTGGGGCAGAGCCATCCAGCCAAGGACATCTTGTGTCATCTTTCAGCCTCAGCTTCCACACCAGATGCACCAAACTGACCTATTAGGTGGGCAGCTTGTGTTAATTAATTAGTTAAGATCTATAAAATGTTTTGAATCATCTGCGGTGATTGCAATAGCCAAAGCACCTTTCCATTGTTAATTACCTCGCTGCAGGGAGCTGGAATTGTCTTGCTGCTCCATTATACAGCCAGGAAAATTGAGCTGGCAGGAACTCCTCGCCTGAAAGACGAACAAATCACACAGCCAGGCTTAAATTCAGGGATTTTCCACTTACTCATCCTGAACCCAGCCTAAACGTCCTTACTCAGCTATTACCTACCCTTCACCTGCAACTAGTATTATTCATGTCAACAGGGGTTTCCCTAGCAAAGAAAGAGAGAATTAAAACAGAGGAAAGGTCAAATGTGCAAGGCCTGGTTTCCTTCCCAAATACAACATGGACTCAGGAAATGGTCCCTCCTACCTGACTGCGGGCACACGGCAGAGACGGTGAAGGTTTGCAGGTATTTCCAGAACTTGGAGTTCTGTGTTTGTGTGGCCTCTCTTTCCTCTGAGATCATTGACACAAAGGAAAATGGGAACGTGCTTTGAGGATGGGTCCCTGCGCACAGCATGCAAATTAGTTGGCTGGTATGTGCTGACTGGCCAGCTGGCTGATAGCTGAGGCTAGAGAAGGTCCTGAACTTTCTTTGGGGGTGCACTAATTTATGTCTGTCTTTTCCTCCCAGCCATTGTTTTTTACAACATTTATAGACAGCTGGTATCTTCAAGATTCCTCTCTCTTTGCCCACTAGAAGGGAAACAAGCCAATCTGGAAGAAGTCATAAGAATAATTTTATTAAGAAAAAATAGCAGAAATCTTTGAAAAACTGTGCCAGAGGTAAGAGCTCTGGAGATGATGCTCCAAGAATTCAGAGATGCTGAAACACCACCCTGATGAAGATGATCTGCCCCATTGTCATAGAGAGGATGGTATCTTCACTCAGCAATTGCAGATGGTATTTTCCTCTCCTCTCCTGAGGAAAGAACACGGCAGAAGTCACAGTGAAAACAGCAGCAAGTGAAAACCAGAGTCTCCTATACTGGCTGTGAAGGTATACACAACTCTTCAAGGACAAGACTCACCAACATCCTACAGTCTGACGCAGCTCGAGAAGTTTGCGTATCTTTGCAATAAGTGACATCTGAGCTTTTAGGAAAAAAATTCTTTACTGAAGGAGTGGTCAGGCACTGGAACAGGCTGCCCAGGGCAGTGGTGGAGTCACCATCCCTGGAGGTGTTCAAAGAATGTGTAGATGTGGCACTTTGGGACGTGGTTTAGTATGTATGGTGGTGTTGGGTTGATCATTGGACTTGATGATCTTAGAGGTCTTTTCCAACCTTAAAGATTCTATGATTCTGTCATTCACCTGGTAATCATGAATTAACCATCACAGCTGGTTTAAAAAAACCCAAAATATCCGATGTGTTGACTCCTTCAGTGGATAGTACAAATATATTTTCCATTTACTGAGGATCTCAGGTGCTGAAAGTCCCTGGAGTTTTATGCTGATAATCTGACGTTAGATAGACGTCAAGGGAATTATTGGTCCAAGAAAAATATTTTATTTCTATCCTCTCTCAGAAACACATTTCTGGGGAGGATAGACAAAGTTGATGATCGCCCAAGAACTAAAACAGGGGTGATTTTGGATCAAAATAAAATTAAATGAGGGCAGAGGTATTGCACAATGGATCAGAATGGGAAATGAAGCAGGAAGATTGCAGCCAGACTGCACATGGCTGGGGGAAGTTTAGGCAGCATCCATGGTGGAGTACTCCTGGTTGGAGTACAGCTCCAGTAAAGCTCCCGTTAACAACAGCTGCTGTTTGACAGCCACCACCCCACCTTCCCCTCCTCTCCGCCAAGCGAGCCTTTGTGCAAACACGGACACGTCGTACCTAACTGCGAGCAATTAACATCAAGCCCGGCTCCAGATGCAGAACTCAAGCAGGGCTGGGCTGGGCTTACAAAAAACAACAATAACAACAGAACAACAAAAAAAACCCCCTGGCAGTCCAGGAGAAAATACAGATTGCTCTGAGAAGGGCATTGGAGGGGAGGGGTGGGGTCAGCCTTCGCCTTCCTTGGGGCCTGCAGCATCACACAAATTCTTGCAGAGACAGTAACCAAATCCACATGGTGCACAGGCCTTGGCAGATGAGCGTGATTTAATTGAGCGAGCCCCATACCTGAGGGGAGAGGAAACTTGTTTATTTGGAAACAAAACTTGTTTTTCTCATTTTTTTGGTTTGTTTTGTTTTAGCCTTAAGGCCCTTGGAAGTTGGTGCCAAGTCAGTGTGCATGAGTCCTATCTTTTATTAACCCTGCTTCTGCTGATTCAGACAAAGAAGCAGGGTAAATAAATGTTTTCCTAGTTATTAAATCCAGAAGGGACTGTTAGAGAATTGTCAAATGGTAAAAAAGAAAAGTATCGTACTTCTGGCTTCCTTGCCGCTTCCTCGAAGAACGTCTTTGGATTGTGTTTTCTTCTCTGGTGTCTGAGATAAGAATGGGATATTTTGATTACAGCCACTGTAAAGTTAGCGAAAAAGAAAAGAAAGCAGAAATATTCTCAAAAATCATTTGGTTCCAGGAACTGTGTCTTTAAAGGAAAGCAAAAAAATGCCACGAACAGCCCAAGTAAATTTATCTAGACTTTGTGAGAGCACGAATGACAATCCTTTAACCCGACTTCTGCATCGCACACTTGCAGCAGGTTCATGAGCCTAGCAACCAAGTTATGGGCTTGAACCAAAAACTTGTGACAAGACAAAGGCTGAGGGAAAGAAGGGGACAGGGATAAACATTCAGAATTTGCAACTGCCTTTTTCTAAGGGGTTTAAAGTTTCCCACTTGAAAATCCATACCCGACTCTGCACTTCGCAACACAGCTCAGTTTTCTAGGGACATCTCAGGTTTGCTGCTCTTATCCAGCAGTCAGAAAGCAAAGAGGAATGTCATTCGTATGGTGGCTGTTGATCCCTCCTGCAGAATCAAAACCAGTTTATTTAATGACTGCTTTCCAGTGGTGAGTACCGCAAAACTGCACGGAAAAACGTTCCTGTCTGAAACACTGAGCTCCGGGCTTGTAACGCTGGAGCTGCTCAATTTTTCATGCACGTTCCTCATGACTTGGATTCAGTTTGCCCCATTGGCAGATGGGAAATAGAGGTAAAGAGAGGCTCGGTGGCAGGGCCAAAATCAGAGGAATCATTTGCAAGGAGGGTCTCTCTGTGGGGTTGCTTCCAGCTCATGGTCTTGCTTTGTGCTAAAGTTTCAGAAAAATGAGAAGTAATACTAGAAAATGTTCTTGTGCCAGAGGTGAGAAGTGATTCAAATTTTTCTTTCATTGTTCTTTCAGTTTCCAGTTTGGCAGCATGCAAGCACAGAGGCAGAGACAGCAGAAGGTGCAATGGACATGAGAAAAATGTAAGAGTAGAAGCAATATTCCAGCAATGGAGAATCTGGATGCCGTACAAGTCCCATGTCTAGGCAAGGCAAACAGTTGCTCAATCCCTAGGGGAATGTAAGTTTTCATCTTCTCCCAGGTTTCACCCTATCTCTGGATCCAGGATGCTGTCAGACAGAAGACCAAAGGCACGCAATTGTTGCAGTTGATTTCCACTTGCTTGTGGATGCAGCAAAGGACACATTCAAGGTAACGCCAAGGGTGAAGAAATTTAATAAACAGTGCCTTTGAGCTATTATCCATATCAAAACAACGAGATAAAAAATTACAAATGATTAGAAACTCTGCCAGGTGGTTGCACAAACAGTGCTGAGGCAATGAACATGAAAGTGTGTCTCCATTGGGTGAAACACGCTCTCGGCAGGGAGGACACCAGGCCCTCAAAGAAAATGTGGTAGAGTGAACTTTTAGTAGGTGATAGTTCAAAAGGAAGATGAGATACCAGGATATTTTTGGAAGAGAACTTAAATACCTGTGACACAGGTCCCAGCTAGATAGAAGATACAGGAGCCAACTGGTTGCTCTAATGAGCCTAAATTGCATCTAGAGCAGAACGTGAGGAAAGAAAACTTTTGAAACAGTGAGATGTTTCAGTCTGAGAGATGAAAGGGGCTCCTTGTGTGGAAACCTTCTCATGCTCTAACATCATCTGAAAATAGTGTATGGGTCTACATACACCTAGTCCAGCCTTTAAGTCACTGCTGAGTACCGTAGGTGCATGATGAACCCATACTCAAATTCACCTGGGCTGTTCTCTCACCTTTCCTGTAAGGGCCAAGTTCACTTGCCCACAGAGACACCCCAGAGTCATTGTGGGGTGTCTGGCCTCCAGAGTCTCTTGTAAGTAGTGTTGTACACACAGTCCCGTGTGGATTTCTCAGACACCCTATGATGCATGCAGTGGTACCAGGTTTCTATGTCTGGACAACTGAATCCCACCCTAAAAGTGGGATCAACATGGACATTAAAATATCTAAATTTAGGAGTCTGTGCATAGGCACCTCTACATAAATTGAGTGCGTAAGGGTTCTCCTTTGAAAAAATGGGGATCTAGGGCTCTGTTGGTAATCTGTACATAAGTGTGTGGCGCTAACTGAGATGCTCTAAAGCATGTGAGACTCGGCACAGGACCTGCAGGAGACTTGTGCCCTTCTGGAGAAGCCGTTGAAGGCCGGGTGGAATATCCCACCATGGCTAAAATAGCAGCACACGGCTGTGTGGGCAACCAAAGACATCCCAGGTCAGTCTTTTCAATGAAGAGCTGCTTGTCAGGTCTCTCGCATTGCTCTAGACACCCGACTGCCTACTGCGTTGCTCGCTGATTAGTCCCCCTCCAAGTATGCTGGGAGCTTGTGCACTTAGCAGACAGGTAGACACCCACGCGTAGGCACCCAAATATGGGTGTTGTGATCCGTGGTCTAAATGCTACCCTAAACCACTGATAGTGATTCCCTGCGTGTGATCTTTCAACGGGATGTGCTGCGCTCTGTGGAAATGCCATTTAGATAACTCTTTCCTCTAGTGTCTTGTGAAACCACTGCCTGGGAGGGATCCACAAGACTCACTGAAGTCAGGATATTGCTGCTATTGCTTCCGCTTTATCTACAAGGCTTGGTAACCTTCCAGATTTGGAAATCAGACTGGTTTGACGTGATTTGTTCTTAGGAAATCTATTTCTTATCACTTCCTTATCCTCCAGGCTGAACAAGGTATGTTCAATCAGCTGTTATTCCAGTATCTCTGTTGATGTTGAAGTTAAGGTGACAACTCTACAATCACTAGGAGTTTTCTTCCCTGTGCCTTCCCTCCACCTTTGCAAAGGCAGAGCTTACGACAACCTTTCCCACTACTTCTTGAATTCTCATTCATGTGATGGTGCACACTTATCTCCTGCCATGCTTTAGTGGACTCCAGTTGGAGCGTGTAGGATCCCAGTGTCCAGAAGGGAGGAGTTAGGGGCAAAACTGTACTTTATCTCCTTGTCCTCCAAGGCTGAGACTGAAGATTAAAGGCCAGTGAAGCGTGACTTTGCGTCCTTAGCCATCTGGGCGGTCACCGGGCATCTTATGAGCTTGGATACTCTTGACAAGAGTAGAAGACATTGATTGATTGGCGCCTAGATTCCATGATGATGGGCACATCAGGAACCTGTGGGCTGGAAGATTAAAGAGACATTTAAAAAGCCCTGCCCAGCAAGTAGAGATGCACTCATATGTTGTAGTAAGAGCATGAGTTGTCCCAGATAATTGCTAATGGGTCAGGGATGGCCCTAGGTTGGTTTGCTCTTCCATACCCCAGGTTCTGGGGTGCAGTGCATCTGACTTATCTAAACAGTCTGTAGCCTGTTCTCTCCCCACTTTGGACTTTGGCCTCTCCTCCAGCTTCTGTTGTTTCAGTTGTTTTAAGCATCTGGACTCACTTAACCTTTTTTTTTTTTTTTCATCTTCTTCTTCTTCTTTAGGTCAATGCAGAAGCAAAAAAAGACCCTTAATACTTAATTTTTCTATGTGTCATTAAATAAAGGTGCCTTGTGCGGAGGGGTACACTGTTGTCACGATTTTTGGGCATGGTCTGTAGTGCAAGGGACAACGAGAAGATTAAAGCCGGAGGAATCTGTCCTGGAGACAGCTGACTTACCGCACAAGCCCCTCGCAGCACTATATTATGGGCAGCCAGCTCCAGCCCTGGCTGTGAGAAGTGGCTAGAAAACGTCTGCCAAAATAATTTTTAACTGAGAAAAGTATTTTTTGGACACAGCTGAGTCCCACCCCCACCTCCCCACTACCTCTGGAGCCTTTTTTTCATGGAATCATAGAGATTTCAGTGAAAGATTCTGCAGAAAGAACATCAGTGTAAGAAGATGAATTTCAGAAAAGAAAAAAAACGCACAAACTTCTGAATTGTCTTTTAGATTTCTGGAGATTTGTTTTACCTGTGTTATCTTTGTTCTGAGGCAATCATTTTTAGAATTTTCCATGGTGTGTCAGTGGAAAAGGATTCATTAGGCAATGTGACTATCAGTATGTCATAATATAGTCGTGGAAGTATTCTCTTATTTTCTTTTGTTTGCCTTTTCAAATCATTTAAGGCAAATACTATTTAGCACTGACTGAAATACCTTATCTTGCTTACTAGATCAAAGTGTCTCCTGTTTGTGTTGTAATTAATAAGTAATGAAACACTATAATTACAATACAAACAGGAGATACTTTGATCTGGAAGGGAAGATAAGGTATTTCACTCACTGCTAAGTAGCAGCTGCTCATAATGATTTTGAAAAGAAAATAAAAATAGAATATTTAAACAATTTTGGGTCATTATGGCATGCCAGGAGTACCTGCCATAACATAGGAATAGATAATATAAATATAATAAAATACTATTAAAACCCCATAAAATAACCAAAGAATTTCTTGAACTATGTTTTTGGAGTGAAAATTCCCTCATCCAGGCAGTTTCCAAAGTAGTTGGTTTTGTTCTGATTCCAAAAGAAAATAGTAGAAGTTCCTGGGAAAATGGGAACGTGTGAGCATCTGTCTCTTCTTGCTCCTGGTTCAGTTCCTTCTCTTGCACTGGATGAGGTGGTGGATGGAGAACATCTCCTCAGCTATAGCTTCTTTCCCTTGAAGTACCCAGGGCCACCACTTGCAGCATCCTGGGCTTTGCTGAGGAAAGCTTGCATGCCATTGAGAAGACTGGCTGCACTTCGAAGCCCACGGTCTAGCTGCTGAGTTCAACCTAGAGAAGCTGAGACATCTGCTTCATATTTGGATCATGCTATGGCAATAGCAATGAGAAGACCTCACCGGCTGGGAGAAGAGGCTGCATCTTGCAAGGCCGTCTCTACAGCAGTGCATTTTGGAGAAGCTTTTAAGTCATGTCAGGAAGAGAGGTGGGACCCCTGCGCAACTTCCAAGTCCTGAAGGTGGCCATAGCCACCCCTGGTTACATCCTCTTTCTTCTCAGTGCCTCGAGGTTTGGTAACGATTAGCGTTCACTGGTCTTACAATATAAAATTACACTGAGGAAATTGATCATCCATCACTTTCAGGTTTCTTCTAGAAAATCAGTCAGAAATTTGTACAGAAATAAACATTTTCCAAGAGAAAAGGAAGCAAGCCAAGCCAACCCAAGCTAAGTCAATCTAAGCCAAGCCTTTTTTTTTTTTCAGGCTTTAATAATGTAATGCTAATACGAGGCAGAATAATGCAAATGTGTACCTAAACAAGTAGAAAAATGTAAGGTTGGATGGGTATCATATTAAATGGTGATGAACTCAACTTCAACTGCAATTCAATTAATTTAACTTTGACTACAACTTTTTACTACTACTAAAATTTTACTATATTTTCTTTCATAATAGAAATAAGTTCTAAAAAAGCAGTGCTAGGATGAGATAAGCTTAAAAATCAGGATGGGGAAGATGTTTCCTTTCACAAGAGTCCTCTACTGCTGTTCAAACACTTTGGGATGATCTCAGGAAGGTAGTGTCCTCATCCTCATGAATAAATAATACCAGATCTGCTTAAGATCAGGGACCACAGTGGTGGCACCAGCAAATAGGGAACAGGCACGTTTTAGCTAACTTTCTAAAATTCATCTTTATCTGTTAACATTTCTAATGTTGTCTCCATGAAGGACCTTTTTTGGGGGGGGATCTAGCTCACTCTTTTGCCATTTCAGTCATCTCATGGCAAACAGGTTAAAATGTACTCTTTAGACTGGGTTGTGCTCACCTATCTCATGAACTTGCAGTTGGAGGCTTTTAACACAAAGATTCCACTGAACTTTGTACTCTGTCCCACCTCAGGCTAGCTCCTTGGCTCGACTACCAGTGATAAATAATAACCATCTATTTTTTTGCATATAACAGAAGTTTGATGCCCTCTACAAAGGAAGTGGTTAAAGCTGCTTTTCCACCTACTCTGGAAAGATTTCTAGTAATGAACACTTTTCCATGCATAAATGTCTTTATTTTCTTTTTTTTTTGGCCTGTTCCCAGGTTCTTTAAATACGACTTTTCCTAAAATATGATGTCTCTTTCTTGTTGTGTAGTTCTGTCATGCCTATCTTCGTTTTCCACATAAAGCACTAAATTTTATGAACATTATCACACGAGTAATGATTGACTACCTTGGCCAATATAGCAATTAATTAATTCAGAAACTTGCTTTTGTTTTATTTTTTTCTTGAATAATTGTGAGTGTAAGCACCATCATGTTGTATAGTGCTAAGCCTTGAACTGGGTCCCTCCTACGAGAAATACGGGTTCTAGCTGCAGTTAAAAGTCCACACTTGAGAATGAGAGATTTTGATGCTCCTACAGTTGCTTCTGTTGACCAAATGACCAAGACGCAAAGAACATCAAGTTGATTTTTTTTTTAAAAGCATGATCTTGTATTTTTCAGAGCATCAACACTTTTTCTGGCCAAGGAACTTGGTCTCCTAATGGACTAACTCATAGAATCATAGAATGATTTGGGTTGGAAGGGACCTTCAAAGGTCATCCAGTCCAACCTCCCTGTAAGGAGCAGGGATATCTTTGACTAGATCAGGTTGCTCAGAGCCTCATCCTTCCTTGAATTACACCTCAGAAAGTGTGTAGTGCAGTGGGACAAAATGGGCACTGAATCAGCTTCCTAGAACTGATTGGAGAAAAACATTTTGACTTTCTTATTTCTGGGAAAATTCTGGAATTTTGAGCAGTTTTCAAGCTAGAAGGAGAAAAAGTCAACCAGTCAATGTCTTCTGACCAGGTAGTTTAAAAAAAAAAAAATCTAAATAATGGACATATACAATTTTGATGACACAGAACATTCTGTTTTGAGAAGTGAAGACGTTTGATTTTAATAATGTCAAAATATAAGATTTTAACATTTAGCTTGCTAAAATATGAAGCATATCTACAAATGTAGATATCAACATGAGCACATGTCAAAATTGTATGGAATATGTGTCAAAATGAGGCTATCGAAATATTATCCAAATGAAATTATTTAATGTTTTCCAGTCAAAAAAAGGAAGGGAAAAAAACCTCCTCTTAAGATTTCCTATTAAAAATTCCATCAAAACACTTGACTCTTCGTAAAATGTTATTCATTGATGACAACATACCTTCATCAACATTTTCTGATCTATCTTGATTTCTTTCCACAGTTCCTTTGGAGGAAGAGATAATTTCTTTTAAGTACTTGCTGTAATTTCATTAACATTTGAATTCTTAAAAAGTCTCCCTCAGGCTCCTCAGACAGAACATCTTCCAGTCCCAGCTACTTGGCTGCAAAGACAAAATCCAGAGCTCGACTGAAATAAAAAGTGACGGCTGCCTTTGATTTCCAGGGAGGAACTTTTTCACCTTGGTCAGCTGAGCAGGCTTAGAAATGGGAGAATATTTCCTCCAGGCTGAGGCTTATTTGCACTGTCAGAATGGCATAGAGCTGCAGCCCAGGAGAAGCAGACCTGCTGATTTCATGGTGACACTGGCCAGGCAGAGATCATGTGAGATGTAATATTCATTTTAAAAGTTCTCCTGTGGTCCCAGAGTTACTCATGACCCAAGGTCATGACAGGGGCTTTCCTCGATGGTGTTTCTGGCTGGCGTTCCCAAGGTCCTTCCTGCATCTCACTCTGGTTGTGTTTCTTCATGCACCATAGCCCAAGACATCCACTTTCTCCTTCATCAACCAGAGGTGAGGGTTGTGGGGTGAGTGTTGCAGGGAAGGACAAGTCATCGTCTCACATGGACTGATGATGGTGAATTAACCTTGTTGAGGGAAAGAGCTGTTAAAGCAGAATGGAGCCGTTTATGAAATCAAGACACATTTCTAGCTTGTGGTCATGCATCTTGCTGCTTTACTCCCTCTCACTACATACAGAACTTCTCCAAGTGGTAGAGAATTACGAGTTATCAGACCGTGCAGCCCATCTCCCTGCCAAGGTGGTGATGTTTCCCACAATCTCTTTATTGGCTACTCAAGTTGTAATCTCCTGCTAAGCAATGGGGCCTCCAGAATTTCCTATGAGAGACAGTTCGGTAGTCATCCAAACCAAAATGAACGCTGGAGACATAGTGTGTGGGTCCAAGAGGAGAATTAGGATATTGCCCTTTAGTTTAGCCCACAAGTAAATCTTCTTGGATCTCAGGCTCCTTCCTCACTGTTTCATACAGATCAGAGAGCCAGAACTGCATGAACCAGTATTTGTGCAGATCTATCCCTTTGGCAAAGCACAATGTCCTGGCCCAACTTAAGGACAGCTTTCAGTCTAGTTGTCTTTGTTTCTCCATTTTGATGCCTGACCTTACAAATTGTTCTTCCATATTTTTTTTTTTTATTTTCTTCCCTTTCCTCTTGTCCTTTCCCCTTTTTCTTCATGCCACCAGCATTAAATAGCTCAAGGCTGTATTTAAAGAACCGAGAAGCTGCAAAGAATCAAGTAGGATAATGGGAAGAAAGGCTCAATGGGTCCCCCAGGACTTATCATGGTTTCTCTCCAACTGTTTTACATGGAGTCGAAAGTTCAACCTCACATTTTCTGGAAAGGAAAAAAAAAGGGAGAGAAAGAAAGAGGACAAGTCGTGATGTGGGAATCTTTGGACTGTGATGAAGATGGAAGGCGCCACTCGAAAAAGCGGAGCTCTTCCAATGAGAAACAGATGTCCTACATGTTCCTAAACACATTCAGTCCGTTTTCAATTACACCAGAATTAGAGCAGTAATGAGAAACAAAACAGGGTTGCTGGTTGGGTTTTTTTTTCCCTCGCTCTCCTCTGTCTTCTTTCTTTTCTGCCCCAGATGAATCGGTAGCATATCTCCAGATGACATCTCAGATTGCTTCCTAAAACAATGCTAATCATCTAATACTTCTAGCCTGACACTAATCTTTTCTTTCCTCGGTCTTACTTTCTTCAGACAACTGAATGTGGGACCAGCTCTACA
The DNA here is from genome assembly GCF_036417535.1 of Chlamydotis macqueenii. NCBI lineage: Eukaryota > Metazoa > Chordata > Aves > Otidiformes > Otididae > Chlamydotis > Chlamydotis macqueenii. Next base: position 83,474,814 of record NC_141559.1, read on the forward strand.
GTCTGAGGAGTTCATTAGATTTGATGAGAAAGGCTTATTCTGCTCATTTTCTGCTTGTTAGAAGCTCATTGATAACGACACTTTTATGATTTCTGGGGTTTTGTTGTTTTTAGCAAACCAAGATTTGACCAAAAGTCTTTCTTCTCTTAGCTGTGGGATTCCTCATTAGGGCAAGAAAGAGGGAGAGATTTCTCTCAAAAGAATGCATGTTAGAATCAGAAAGTATCTTGAACTAGTGTTTTTCTTCTATTTTCTTTTTCCCAAAGCAATTGGGGATTTTGTTCAGTACTTTCTTGTTTGCTTAAAGACAAGTTCACAGCAAACTAAAGAAAATCCAAATCGCCCCCCTCTCTCCAAACTCACCCCAGCTGTTTTGGCAAATCTGGCTTTTAAGCATTTTCCTCGGATGTAGGTTGTTTTATAGTAGGCCAATCATGAGAATAGAGTTAGACCTAGCAAGAGCTGTTCTGGTTTGAGCAAGGAACCAGGGGATAGAGGACTTTGGTAATCTACTGCCAGACCAGCCTGTGAAGATTGTAGGCCTAAAGGTGATGTCATTTAAGGACACAAAGTGATCTGAAGGATCCTGTTCTTCCTAGTGAAGAGATCCTCCATTGAACTGTCTTGCTAGGACTTGCAGGGGAAAGGCTGAGAGTTCCAGAGCCTCAAAAACCTCATGGTTTGCACATTGCTTTCTAGGGGAGGCTGGGGAAGCACAGGAGAAAATTTGTGCTAATGCTAAGGGGAAGGAAGGGAAGGCTGGCTCTGCGAAGTTGTCGTGCCTGGTGCAAGGGCTGTGCTTGAGTGTGCAAATAGATAGCAGAGAAAAGCCAAGTGAAACATGACTTACTCTTTAAGGACACATGTCCACATCATTGGATTCTCTGCAGAGTCTAATGAATTTCTGCTGACGCATTTCACTCAGTGAAGCAGCATGAAAGTCTACTTGCCCCCCCATTTTCATGACGCTTGCAGATCCTGCATAGCCTGAAGACCTCTGCTTTCAAAGCTGGTTGTGGCTGATTTGCTTGGTGGGGGAGAAAAGACAGACCCTGTGACCATGTAGACATCATATTCTTTAGGACAGTAGGTGATAATAAATTAATTAAAAATAAATAATCTCTGCAGGAGTGCAGAGCTTGTGGGGTGGGGACAGTGCTGGCAGGGCTATCCAGGTGGGAAAGAACTGAGCATCGCTGCAGTCCTGTCCAGACCCCTGGAAGGGGATGGTGGAGCAGGACTCTGCTTTCCAGACCAAGCCAGGACCCCTTCCACTTCCAGAGTGTTGGTGTCCTCCTCTCCACACCCCTGGGTCGGGCAGGGTTATCGCAAACCATGCTTAACCCTGCTACCTTCCACATGCCATAACACTATCATCCTGTTTTTCAGGCCTACCTGATCTGTATGCCTGCATCCATTTCCCTTTCCTGCCGTCCTCAGCCATGAACCGAGGACAGTCACCTTCCAAAATCCTCCTCTCTCCACCTTCTCCTCTCCACAAAGGAGGTCGTGCAGTAAACACCCCGTTGTGCATTTCTGACATTCACAAGTCCAGCACTCATTTATCAGGAGCTGAGTCCTTCTTTTCTTTCCCTTCCTCTCCTTTCTCTTCCTTTCCTTACAAAGTTAATTTACAGGAACCCACAGTCTCTGCATGGGTATTGTTCCTCTCTTTTTGTAACCTCCTTTATTTCCCTGGAGATCGTTCCATGAGAAAGAACAATAATACAAAATAATTGATTCCTTGCTTTTTTCTTTTTTTTTTTACCAATACTCTGTCTATTTTAATTAAGAAACCAAAACTAAACAATAGAAACACCCCACCAACTGCTAAATCTTGCTGGAATGTGCTGGGTGTGATGTGCCTTGTGGAAAGATGTCCCCTTGAAAGGAGAGACAGAAGACCCTCTGGGAGCCCGAGGCCGCCGTGCTCTTGCGAAGGTGCCCAGAAGGGTTTATTTCCTCTGGAGTGAGGCAGCTGGGCATCCTCCAGCCTTCAGCCGGCCCTGCTCCAGGCGGCTCCTGTCTCCCTGAACCGTAACTCCTGGCTTTTCCAGACCTGGGATTAGCAGGGACAGGATTAACACAGGCCCAGGCTGTACCCTGACCTGCTTTATCGCTTCTGAAGCAGCTCCACAACAGCGCTGATCCACACTCTGAAAACCCTGGAAGCCACTGCTCTGCGTGTACTTGCCAGAGCAGCAAAGCCCAAGGCTGCTCCAGGGCCTTGGAGATGCTTGGCCTTGGCCTCGGCTCAAGGCAAAGCATGGCTGGCTGCTGGGACACGGCCAGGGGTGGGTTGCCACCCCAAAGCAGTTGATTTGCTTCATCATGTTGCTTGGGAACCCATTGACTGTGTTCAGTCCCCTCCCCAGGACCAACCCACCCAGCCTCGTTTACCATTGGCCTGCTCCCACGCTTTTCTTAGCACCTTCTCCAAGGGACCTGAAACCTTTCCTACACCATGTGGAGGTGACTTGCATAGGACAGACCCACTTCTAGTTGCTTCTACAAGCTTGGTCAATGCTGGCTTTGCTCATACGGTGCAAGACAAGGAGCCAAGAGATATTCCCTGTGCTCCTGAGCTCCCACCCAACCTTGGGGAGGTCTCTGGCACTTTCTGACCTCCTACCTCCATGTACTGAGAGTAGTAGTAGCCTTAGTTGGTGCCTCCAGGCCTGACTGCAACACAAAGAAACAAAAGGTGAGATTTCACAGCTGGCTGAGGTTGCTCTAGGCCGGAGCTGCTGAAAAGGGTAGCCTTGGCCTCTGCCTGCAGCCGGCCATATGACCCTGCTGTCTCCTTTGAATCGGTTCTGGCCATCAGGTGGTTGTGGGCGGTTTACTGAAAACTAACCCAACAGCAAACACGCACTGGCTTTCAGATGAACTAGGGAGAGGGTGGGAAAGCTGGGAGATGCAGGAGGGAGAAAGGAGGAGCAGCACATGGGTGAGCTGAAGTAGGTTGTGAATTTGAATAATGTTGTGCTCACTCCATTGCAAAGCCATTTCTCTGTGATACAGGCACTTATATCCCTCCAAAGTGGACAGAAAGCGTTGCCACATGGAATTCGGCTTTGTATAATCTTCCCATAAGCAAGCCTCGAGAAACCACGGTTGCTTCACATCAGAGCATTTAGAGTGCTTTCAGAAATAATGTTTTACTGCAGCTTTAATCAACCTCTTTCCAATACATGATGTAGAAAAAGACATTGATCTATTGAAAAAGTACATCTTTTAATCTGATCTTTTAAATGTTTCTCACTAGATATGCCATAGAAAATTTCTCTTTTGCATTTGAGTAGTTGCAAAAGTATCTGCTTTGTTACTCGGTCATCTAAAAGATATGACATGAAAGTCTCTTAAGGAATAAAGAGGAGACTCTGGCTTTCAGATTAAATTTACATTCTTAATTTTGCATTTCCTGATTGCTGAGCATTTGATTTCTCAACTTTTCCATTTCATTAACCTTCGTTATTTGCCTGCAATATAAACCTCTCTTGAAGATTGCCAGAGGAAATCATAAACATTTCGGCTGTTCCTCAGCCTCTCCTAAAATCTGCCATCCTGAAGATGGGTGAGCTGAAACAAAGTCAGCGTTCACCAAAGCTGCCTCAACCTTTCTCCTTACACCTCTCTGACTGTGTCCTCGGATGTGCTTCTCAATGTTTGCAAATGGACTTTCAGTCCCGTGAATTAGCACCCAGAACCTTGGATTTTCACGCTTGTGGCCAGATGGAAGCAGTTCACAACCCGCTACCCCTCCCCAGTCTGCAGCAAGTTGTTAACAAGCCTTCCTGCTTCTGTTCTCAAAGTACACGAGATTAAATCGATATTAAGGCTTTTCACGTGACAGCCTTTAAAATGCAATAATTAAGAGCCCAGATTATTGTTGAAAACCTGGATTCTGCATTGGCAGAGCTGGGTTACCTGCAAGCTGTGAGAAGAGGAACGGCAAGTTGGTATTTGCCTGATCCCGTGTCACTTAAAAGCCCTCTTTTTTTTTTGAGTTTGAGACCATCTGGAGCATGAGTTTCCAAGACATTAATGTCTGGGCATGGCACATTTGGGAATATAGCTCAGCTTAGCTACCGCTGTACGTAGACACCAGGTCTTACTGGCTGGCTCGTTCTCAAATTAATACTTTTACGTTGAAAAAATACTAATGTACTGAAAACAAGATTCTAGGTCAGCACGTGGATTGTATTCCACCACAAAATATTTTTGTTTCAACTTGTAAGGCATTAAAAGCGTAGAATACAAAAGAAAAGCTTTAGCTGTGTGGGAAAATTGTACCATGAAAAAGTGCCATCCCTTCGCTGTTTTCCTCCTCGTTTTAGTTTTACAGGAAATTTCTTTTTTTTTCTGCATTTTATTTGAGAAGGAAAGAGGTCTCTGGCTGTACAGTGAGGTGAAAGAGTTTGTTTTCTACTTCATTCAGACCCTGCAACACATGCACACCTATATACAGACACAAACCTAAAGACTTTAAAAATCTTCTCACTTATATTCAAAGTGTTCTAGCTCCCAAACTATGATAAAAACTCAGACCAAGAGAAGTTCGTAGGAAATACTAGGATGCAGGTGCAAAATTTCCTGTTTTCAAAGATGACAAATGTCAGCAAAAATGTCCTACGACTTTAAACCATTGAGCCACTTCCTTCCAAAAAGACAAAGAAACACAGAGATACCTTAGGAATCCACAAAACAACCCAAGTGTGAAGAATAGCTGGAGCTATTTTTAATTTTGGAATATCCAATAATTGTAATTGGGAGTATCGTAGAATCATAGAATGGTTAGGGTTGGAAGGGACCTTCAAAGGTCATCTAGTCCAACCCCCCTGCAAGGAGCAGGGACATCCCCGACTAGATCAGGTTGCTCAGAGCCTCATCCAGCCTGGCCTGGAATGTTTCCAGGGATGGGGCATCCACCGCCTCTCTGGGCAACCTGGGTCAGTGTTCTACAACACTCATGGTAAATTTTTTTTTCCTAATATCCAATCTAAATCTACTTCCTTCTATTTTGAAACCATTACCCCTCGTCCTATCACACCAGGCCCTGCTGAAGAGTCTCTCCCCACCTTTCCTGCAGCCCCCTTTGGGCACTGGGAGCCGCTCTCAGCTCTCCCCAGAGCCTCCTCTTCTCCAGGCTGAACAGCCCCAGCTCTCTCAGCCTGGCCTCACAGCAGAGCTGCTCCAGCCCTCTCAGCATCTGCGTGGCCCTCCTCTGGAGAAATGTGCTGGTTTTTTCCCATTCCTTCTTTCCCTTATTAGCTTCTCTCTTTTTTATTAGTATGTGTTTGCACTAACATTTTTAGCAGGAATTTGTTAAAATTTAACCACATCTTTCTCAAAACATATTCACCTTCAGAGAGATAGAATAAGGGAAATCTTAGCACAAAGAGAATTAGCTCTTAAAAGTCATGGGAAAGTGAAAAAGAAGAGCCAAATTTCAGTTCCAATTAGTTATTATGACTACTTTGAGCAATCCGCTTATCCTATGTATAAGCTAATGCATCGAGAACTACAGAAACAATTAAGAACACCTCATCAAAGTGTTTCATACAATCCTGTATGGATTTTAAGCTCACTGGGAAAGGCACCGATTTGGTGATGAAATTCCTGTACAAAGTGGGTAGATTTTAAATCGTAGACATCACTGTCAATCTCCCCCACCTTAGAGGATTACTCAGCTGTCTTAGCGCAATTTGCCTTTAGTGCACCAAGGTACGGCGGCCAGTAACAAAGACGGGCACTGTATTGCCCCCGAGGGAAAAGAGAAGATGATCCCCTGTGCTGCATAGCTAACTGTCGGGATTAAACTCCAGTCAAGTTGTAACTGAATTTCCATCTGAGGCCAAAACCATTTCTTAACACGCTCTAACATCCATTGGAATCCGTGGAGCGTTTTCCAGTTGCCGTTGTAAAATGCATGTCAAGCCCTGCAGCATCTCGTCATGTATTCCCTCTTTGGTGCTACCTGGTAGAACGTCTCCCCTGGGGTCCAACAGAGCTGTGGCCTCTTGCTGCATACGGGGTAGCAGGATCTGTGGGTAATGGGCAAGGATTTACGGTGGAGCTAAACGGGTTGAAACCCCTTTCTTTGCCATTTGGGATGACACACTTTTACACTCGTGGGTTTGTATTTGCATGGGGAAGGACAGAAGGGCTGTGTCTCCACCGAAGATGGACTGGTCGTCACTTCACTCATGCACACAATTTTTTTTAAGAGGTATTTGTTGTGCAGGTAGGGATATAATTTTGGGGAGAACAGGGGAGCAAAGCCTTCAGAAACCCTGTACAAATGACCCACTGCAGCGAAGGATTGGAGTAAAGCGGAGGAGCACGTTTAGCATCAGCTCCCGGGAGATCTGGAGGAAGAAGGGATAACAAACCCCATAGCCTCACACCTGGGCAAGCTCAGCATCTCATCAGCACCCTGGCAGGGGGCCCAGACCGAGATCCTGCCCAGCGTCAGAGCCCGCTGTCTGCTCTGAGCAGACCCGACGGCAGGTCAACGTTCGCACCCAGCAGGCAGCTCCGTCTCGCACGCGCAGACACAACACATGCATCTTCCCTCACCTCCCAGGAATTTGCTGTAGATCTCACACTAGATTGAGGGATAGCTCAGGGAAAGGAGAGAGGGAGAGAGAGATCCCGGTGTGCTACTTGCAGTTCAGAGTAGTCGCATGGGGTGCCCACCCTGATTCTTGGGTCTCCCAATAGCTGTGGGCGATCAGGGCAGAGTGAGGGGGGTTTCTGGGACCATTTCCTCTCTATTTATTGCCATGACAAATAAAGATGAATCCCCATTTCCAGAGAGAAAACTGATTATTTTTTTCAATCACAACAAGGTTGGAGTGCTGTCCTTCAGAAATGCAAGGAAAAGGGAATTTCTGTGAAGGAAGGACAAAGCATCCCTGACACCTGGAAGATAAAGATAATGTTGGTCATTTTTGGATATGCTCTCACCAAGAAACGAACACAGGTGACAGCTGCCCAACGAGGGATTCGTAAGTTGGCCCAACCTCAGTGTAAGCAGTCGCAGTGCTGAAGATGTCCTGTGGCCAAACGCCCTTGTGCCATGGGAAGTTGATGCATCGCAGACCTTTCCCTGCGAATCATCTCACTTCTTTTGTGGAAAGGGGAACTGTGGGAAGGCACTGAAGGATTATCAACACTCAAGTATCCTGTCTGCAAGGCAGGCTGTGACAGCAGAACAGCAGAACCTCGTGCCTTTCAAGGCCAACTAATGTGCAACCAAGGCTCTGCATTCAGGTGGATGGTCTTTGTGGAGCAAGAGATGGGATGGAGTTAATATGAAGTTGCCACCAGTTCCTTCCCCAGCTTGAGGTTACCATAAAGCTCAGAGCGCAGCAGGAGGTGATGGCTGAAGCCTGTTACCTCCTTCATCTCCTGGAGTAACCGTAATTACCGCTCAGCTGGAGGTACAGCTATTGCTGCAACCGGGGCAGAAGCCTGCTTGGTGTACACCACATGCATGCATGTGACTTGGTTGCATAATGTGAATGGTTAGTTCTAACTAACACTCGACAGGATACACGGGCACTCTGGTTTAGGTTGTGTTTAGCAAGTGGTAGGGAATCTGTCTGGAACTGCCTGTTGGTGGAGGGAGGTTCATGTGCCCCCGTGGATGGGAGCTCTTGTTCCCAAAAAAGCACAGTAAAAGCTTCTTGCTCTGCTTAAAACCTCCGGGGAGGTTACTTAACGACAATTTTTAAAGCTGGAGATAGAGGCTCTTCCCTAGGCCAGGGTCCAGAAGAGCTAGGTGCTGTGTTGATGCCCCATACCTGGAAACATTCCAGGCCAGGTTGGCCGGGGCTCTGAGCAACCTGATCTGGTTGGAGATGTCCCTGCTCCTTTCAGGGGGGTTGGACTCGATGGGCTTTAAAGGTCCCTTCCAACTCTAATGATTCTATGATTCTATAATAAATGACAACTCCTGCTCCAAACAGCCTTACTGCTAAGGCACAAGGCAGAGTCAGGGAATTCGGGTCTTCTCCTCAGCTTTGCCAAGCTACGACATGATGGTGAGGTATTTGCTTCACCATTTTTCTTGTTTGCAAAGCAGAAGGAATTGCAGAAGTTTTGCAGTGTGCAGCCATGAGCCTTCAGTGTCTGTTTAGGTTGGAGGCACTTCAGAAAGCGCAGAGTAGCTGTGAAGATTTATTATTACTAACATTTTTCCCTGCTATACTGTGACACCCACCTACAATTTAATTGTTACTTATGTTTTAGAAAAGGCTTTGTCCGATTTTGAGATTTTGGGTTTACCAGTGATGGACATGCCACGCACTCAAAAGTACAGGTGATCTTCCACTGTGCTTAACAGGGACTGAGATGTACGCATCAATAACTTCCTAACGACAGAAAATAGAGAAAATGGTACACCTCCAGGGTACGAGACAGTCCTGAGAGGTGACCCAAGCACCCTGCCTTCAAACAAGAAGTTGTGGTTGAGTAGATCTCAAACTTTGAGGGGAGATTAATTGCCATACTGTAGACCCCTAAATCAGATAACTACAGATGTTTCTGCATGAAGTCTTTAACATCCCAGTATAATCATGGAGATCAAGCTGACACCATCAGTTACAAGGTTTGAGTTTTAGTTGCTGGTCGTGCTGCTAGGCAGTGCTCCTCTATTGCCCTTGGAAGCTCCTACAAACTGGGGTGGGTTGGCACATCAAGGGTTGGTTCAAGCTTAGGGTTAAAATAACGAGACTTAGCTGTACCTGCAAATCCAGAGGTTCCCAGAAGTATCCGTGTCTGTGAAGATTTCAACAGCTGCTGCATTTCATGGAGATCCTGTCATTTATAGTTCTGCATGGGCTGATGCAACGTCCTTCTGCAGTTCCCCAGGGGTCATGCTCCTGGGTGAGTCATGCCCCAGACTTTGGGGGAAGAGAACACCGAGCTGGGGACCCCAGCAAGAGGAGCAGCATTCTCAGAGACCATAGTAGTCTGGAGAGGCCAGAATTAGTGCATCACCGGTTTAGTGGCCTATTGATAGCTAAAAAGAGAGGAAAATAAAATAGTAAAAGGCTCTTAATTTTGGTCTTTTTTATTTTTTTCTCCGGAGAGAAAGATGAGGATTTGCAAGTCAATGCTTTGTGTCAAGTAAGTTGAACCTGCCACGGTTTGCAGATGTGGGGCATCCCTTGAGAAGTACCATAGAGAGCACTGTCAATCAAACCATCAGTGTTAAGTAAAAAAAAAAAAAACCAACCAAAAACACAAAACTTATTGGAATTTGTGTAGTGTGAAAGAGAAAAAAAAAAACAGTGGCATTTTGACCTGCAAACGATATAATTTTTTAAACAAGCTCTTTAAGCCTTGCCTGTGCTGATGCGCTGCACTGATTCCCTTTTTAATTAGCACGTGAATAGGTGAGGTAAGGTTCCCTGCACACCTCTGGAAGCAGAAAGATTTATGAACCCGCAGCTGTTTGCTGCTGTTTCTGGAACCTGCCCCACACTCGTACGTACACAGCAAAACCAGGGAAAGCACCAGCGAACTGAGCAGAATGGGGTCATTTCCCAGAATGCCCTGTGCTGGCAAGGGCAAAAATACTCCGAAATAAGGAATTATAGTGATGCCCCCGGGGCTCAGCCTAAACGATGGCCCCGTTACAGCTGGGTGGTGTGTAAACACCTGGCAAAGGGCACTCCCTGCCCCAGAGAGCTTACAGAATGAATAGTCCTGGCAGAGGAGGTACTGCCGATTTACGGGAGAGGAACTACAGTACAGCGTGACTGGGTGACTTGCCCGAGGTCTCAAAAGTGAAATGGAGATCCGACTTAGCTCTGGGTGCTGCCAGGCCAGGGGTGCAGCCCCAGAGTCGCACCCGTGGGTTTAGGGCAGGTGCCTGGGTTGTTGGGGGTCCCAGGAAGGCAAAGCGGATTGCTGAGGTGGAACGCAATGGAACTGCTTTCCATTCCTGCTGGTGGTGGGTTTATTTTGGTTTTTTTTTTTTTTTTCATTATACAACCCTCAAATGCTCTTGGAATCTGTTGAGCTGAGGACCCAGCTGGACCTCAGTTTTGACTGGAGGTAGACAAACTGATTTCAGGGATTTTACTGTGGATTCCCCTTATGGCTGCTGCTCCAGGAAAGTCTAAGGACAGTGTGAGCATCACTGGAGGAGTAAGCACTGCAGGTCCATCCTGTGCAATGAGTAAGAGGAGAGGCTTGTGGAAAAAAAAATCCAAACATGAATGGAAACCATGCAATCAGCATCGGAATTCAGGCTTCCTATAGTCTTAGACTGTTTTACTCAGCCTCAAGACAAAGCTCAATAACTTGGCCTCTGGAATGCCCTGAAAGTTCCTCTCCACACTCAGGGAAAGAGAAAGTCCCTAAAGGCAGCTTTCCCAGAAAAGCAGCACTGAGTAGAGTGCTGAGCAAGACCTCTGGAGACCTGACTACCTACCCTGTGACTTTCAGCTAAGTCTTCCTGTGTCCTTGCCTGGCTGTCAAGAGGACCACCATGGCATGGACCCTCCCTTTCTGGAGTCACTTGCCAGACTCATCGCTTCAGGCACCAATATGAAATGCACGTGTAGGAGTGAGGCTGATACAGGAGTTTCAGGCTTGGGATGTCTCAGCTTTGCAGGACATACCCTTTCTTCCAGCCTCCAGTCCCTTCCTGGTGTTTGCTGTTTGTTGACCCACAGCCCAACTCTTCTTACAGCCTCATACCTTTGGTTGAAACCATCTTGTGTCTCCTTTGGTAAATGTCTCCATAACCTCACCCCAGCTCTCTGGGTGATTAGGTGCTGCTGAGATCACTCAGCTTCGTTAGACCACAAGCCTGAGTCTCACGATGGTGCCTGTGATAACCCCAGTGTTTGCCTTCTGGCTCTCAGCGTTCCCGGTATGCGTTCCTCTCCCCGGGCAGCTCCCATGTACTCACCACCAGATGCCAAGGAAGGGCTGGAGCACCCACCCAGCACTGCTCTTGTCCCTGGACTGGCATAAGAAGATACTCCCCAGCCAGTTGCAACAACCACCCCAGACACTCCTTAGCCACAGCTGGTGCCTTCCATACTCATGAGAAGCCATGCGTGCCACCAGGCTCATCTCTTGCCCCTCTAGACAGCCCCAGCCCACATGGCATCAGGAGCTGGTCCTGGAAGGAGCTGGAATGCACCTGGTCTCTCTGGCACCTTGAGCTTTCTGCTTCATGTTTGAGCAAACGGTGCAAGAAGGAAAGCAGCCACCTGCCCCTTAGGTTAACAGCAGCGGCACACACAGTCCTGCAGACCTGTATACGGTCCTTGATACCTGACTGAGTTGTGAGCATGGATGACCAGAGTCCTGGTGCAGCATGGGGAGGTTTGGAATGGATATTAGGAAACATTTCCCCATCAAAAGGGTTATCAAGCACTGGAACAAGCTGCCCAGGGAAGCAGTGGAGTCACCATCCCTGGAGGTGTTTAAAAGACATGTAGATGTGGCGCTTAGGGACACGGTTCAGTGGTAGATGTGGCAGTGTTGGGCTAATGGTAGGACTTGATGATCTAAGGGTCTTTTCCAACCTAAATAATTCTATATTTCTGTGTTCATCAAACTGGCTGCCACCAAGCCCTCCCTGGGGACAGCTGGATCACACTTACTAAGTCTGTCCTTGCAAATAAGCCAAGCCAGGGTCTCTTCTCAAGCCCCTGGGATAAGCACATGCACATGGCACAGGACTATGGATTAACTGAGTTTGAAAGGGACTTTTGGATGTCTTAATTCAAAATCTTCTCTTATTGGAAGGCTCACTTCAAAGACCAAGGAGATTACTCAGGAGCTTGTCCAGTCAAGATCTGAAAACCTTGAAAGATGAAGCTCCTGCACTGATGGACCTTGTGGGGTTATTGCAACTCCGGTGCACAGCTTTGCATTTTGCCTTTGCTCACAAGCCTGGGCTCTGTTCTTCCTCCAAAAAAACAATGAAAGAGTTCCGAGAAGAGCCTCTGCTGTCCTTTGAAATGTGCCCAGACTTTTTTTTTAGGAGGCTGTCGACTGGCAGTTACAAAACTGGACACTGTGCTGACAGTGACGTACCTGGATGAGCCCATATCCTGGCCGTGCTTCGTTTATTAGTACGGACTTAGCCTTGGGCATCTACCTCATGAACTCTGCCAAGGGACAAGCCTTAGGCCTGAGCTGCTGCCTTCTCCTCACCAGAGGTTGCCTGCAAAACCAATGGTAAGTGTGGTTCCAAGAACTCAGATGCAAGACTGCAAGGTTTGCTCTCTTCTCGTAGGACAGGGAGGATGGCTGGCGTAATAATTCCTTTTATCGTGCCAGCACAGCTCCTTGGGTGCAGCCTTACCCCAGTGAGATCCCAGACCTAGTCCCGCATCTCTGCGGCTCTGGGCTGGGCTGTGCCATCCCGGGTCAGGGCATGCTGTATGCCTTCCAAACAATCCTGACAGGCCGTGGCTCCACCAGAAATACAAATCAAACCACAGATGTGACAGCCTTTTATACTTTGATGCACAAACAATCTTCTGCCATAAACCGTGTGGTACCCTTTCTGCCCTTTGACCAGTGGAGAGGTCCTTTGCAACCTGCACACCTCACCACACACGTGGAGATGAGCTTGTGTGTTGAATGGCCGGCATCAAAACCAAACCACCTTGCAGCTTCCCAGGAAGTCCTGCAAGAGGAAAGCTAGTCATGGCGTGCAACAGGCGTCAACACGGGCGATGGGATTTATGGGACTGGGAGGTGTGGTCAAAGCAAACAACTCTTTGAAATTATCTCAAATTTTTAACTGGCTCTACGGCCCCCTCCAGAGCCACGAATGAAGAAAAGGACTTTACTAGATTTATTTCTGCAAGAACAGAAGATTTACTCACGCTTGGCTCTTTTTCAGGTGTCGTAAATTGAGTCCACTATCTTTTCACAGATTGTCTTTCTGGATTTATCAGAAAGAACTTTATGGTTCGGAGCACCCTTTTCTCCCCAGCCCCCCCTTCCAACGACCTGAATAACAAGCCTGGGGTACAGCCTGTGTTTATAAATATGCGTATTGGTTACATTAATGGAAACTGATTTATTACACAAATAAGAGACTTCATCAATTTTCATCTGGACTTCTTTCAGTGGGACATAAATTACGCTATTGCTACTGGGTTTGGATTTCTAAGTGGATTTATCGAAGCAGGGACTTTGCTCATTTATTTTATTGCTCTCCTTGTCTGTGGAATAATTATAGTTTTGAAGATTTTCTCCCTCCCTTTTTCTCCCTTTATATGTCCCCTTTAGAAAATACAGGCTGATATTTTGGGGAGCGAGACACCACTTGGCAAGCCCATTTGGGGTACCCCTCCTGAGCTGCCCGTGAAAGCAGGACACTTTGCAGGACATGGTACATTGCAGAAGATCTATGTAGACCATCTCCAACCCCAAAACAGAGGTGCTTGGCTTGACGTTCACTCACAGCTTGGCCTGTTGATTTCTTTTAGGAAGCAACTAGCCCCTTGCTGCCTGTTAGCACCGGAGGGTGCCTTCTCCTGCTGCAGCATCTGCAAAGGGTGGATGGAGAGGAAAGCCCCTGGTCTGGGTGAGCAGGTCTGTCACGTAAACACTGCTTGGCCACACAGACTCCCCAGCTCCTTAAATATCTGTATCTTTGCTTAAAAATCCATAGCTTCCATGGACAATGCTACAAGGCACCCTGCGACTTGGTGAGGGGCTTTACTGGTCCTAGAACAGGAGGAAAAACTGACACAACCCCGTAAGGAGGAGATCATCGCATAGCAAAGCCCTTAACTCTTCTCACTGTCCTCGCCTCGCCATGCACCCTTCTCCCCATCTGCACGCCCTGAACTGCTGCCCAGAACACTTTCTTCTGCGACTCCGTTTCTGGAGCCTCCAGAGAACCAGCCAAAGGCTTGCCTGGCTTTTGTTGTTGTTGCTGCTGCTGTTTTCGCCTGAGGCTGGAGCGCAATCCCATGAAACAGAAGCCCAGGCTCCCAGGAATGCATCGCATTACGACACTGTGCCGCAGAGACTTAGACTATTTACATAATAGATCAGAAAGCCCGGCCAATTAGCTGACAAAGGAAAGGGCGTGCTAGCAGGGCACTCAGAGTTCACCCTAATTAAGAGCAAGCCATTAGAGAGCTTGCCTCAAAATGTGAGTGAAGGAGGAAGAGGAGGGAGAAGGTGACAATGCCTACATGCAGCCCTTTCCAAAGGCAGGGGGATGTGTCCTCCTCCCCAGGGGTGGCTGTCCCCACAGACAGGGAAACTGAGGCAATTCCTTCACGTGAGGTGAAAGCAATGAGTTGACCAGCACCCCAAGCCCTCTCTGCTTGCCCCTTGCCGATTCTCACCTCGCAGTGACATTCATCGTTGCTGTCACACTTTGGATTTGACACCGGCGCATCTCCCCTCACTCTGCTGCAAGAACGTCACCACCCGCTCCATAGCTCAGTGCATAAGGCTGTCTTCTGCTCGACGGACAGCAAAGAGGGCCACACACACGGAGGCAGCAGCCAGAGGAAACCCCAGTCCCAATCACTCTCTAATTAAGTTAATTTGCTAATTGCCAGCACTTAGTCAGGGGAGGAGCGCCACCTGCTGAACCCACCATACCCCTCCTCTTGCTCCACCCGGGATGCTGCAGGTTTCCAGGGCCCACCACCCTGCAAACCCAAACAGCATCAACAAGAAGAGGACAAACCTGCTGTCTTCTCATTTCTCTGGAGGTCCCCTGGTTGAGCATGGTACCAGGATGTACCGCGGCATGTGACTCTACTGTACAAACCTTGGTGGTCTGCAGTCTCAAAATGATGGAGACTCTTCCTAGAGAGTTGGAAGCACAAGTTTTCTTTCAAGACTGAGAGCTCACCAGTGTGATGTGTTATCCCTTGTCAGCTGAGCTGTGCTGACAGTATGTGTCTTCCCAGCCAACGCAAAAAAAAAATAAAAATCTTAAAATTAAAAAAAAAAAAATCTGAAAGCATTTTTATGTTCCTTCTGCCTACTCCACAGTCTTTTCCCTTCATGAGGGTTTAAAAAAAAGTATTTTGCTTTTTGGTGGAAGTGCACAAGAACAGCACATGATTGGCTGTAGTTGTTCAGCTCACATGTGGTGACTTCCACAAAAGTCATAACTCCATTGCTCGTGGTCCTCTGCCTGAACCCCAAGCATCCTCACACGGGGACCTTGAGTTGCCAACACACATGTCAATCTACCAGGACTCTGGCCACCAAAACCTGTAAGGCTGGCTTGCAAGTCCTGAGATTACCTTAAGAATTACTAGGTTTGCATTCTTTTTATTTATCTGCCAGCTTCTGAGCTTGCAGAATGCTTTTGATTTCATATTTCTAAGCTTTGCATTACAATCATAAGCGGTAGAAGCTTTTTTTTTTTTTCTTCTTTTTCTTTTGAAGTTGAACAAAACCTGAGATTCTTCACGCAATCTCCTGAACCCAGCAGCTGGGATTTTATGGAAAGAACATTGACAACTGCAAGATGTCCAATAAAATCATAAAAGTTGGCAACAGCGGGGGTTTACTCCCCTCCTTTACTGCTGGTCTGCAGGACAAGTTGATTGGTGTGATCCAGCTGCTGGCTGGTTTTAGGAGAGATCCTTAAAATCACTTTTAATTGCCAGGGCTCGGAGTACTGACCACAGACATCTAACTGAGGAGAGGTATCTACGTTATAAGATTGTTTGCTCTGGATGTTTTTTGGGGCAGATTCTCCCATCCTATAACAGGTAGGACAGATAAACTTTGAAGGTGCTCATCTTTATCCTATTGCTAAAGAAAACTGAAAAACAACAAAAAAAAACCCCTTCAGTGACTGCTTTCATAGTACATGCCCTTCCTTAACCCAAACTGCAATGAAAGTTCAGCCCCGTAAGTCCTCGTAAAAGCTGGCCTCTAAGACAGTATGTCAGCCCCTTCGAGGGCCTCATGTTTTGCACGGATCACCCTCATTAGCAAGGGAAAGTGGAATAAATGGAACAGGCTGCACTCCTGGCGCGATTTTTTTTTGGTTCCTCTTGGAAGTCCCGCGATTCGAACGGGTCCATCCAAGCCGCCTGGTTCGTGACCGCTGAAGATTACAAAAGGGCCCGGGATCCAGCATCCCTGCAGCTCATCACTGACAAACAGTGCTGTCTGGATGGAGTGTTTTCAATAAGGGATGCTTGCTTTGTTGGGAGCTTTCGGAGAGACTGTTTACAACAACCACCCTACAATTACCTCCAAATGATGTCCTTTGAGGAAGATGTTCTGGGAACCCTAAGACCAAAGCTTCTGGGCTGCTTAATCTAGATCAGAAATGTGAAAGTAATCAGGAGCTGTTTGGATCTGGAGACACTGTTGTTGTAAACAGATGTTGCTTTACAATGCTGTGGACAAATCTTCCTTAATGGTCAGCCAGAGCTGGGCCAGCATGGAAGAAGAAGGACCCAGCCCAAGATGGATCAGGAAAATTTGTCAGGGTTTCAGTCCAATGCTCTTGCGCACTGTGTCAAATCTGATCCAACTATCCCAAATTTGCCATCCCTGGGCACCAAGTTAGACTCAGATCTTATTTCTTTGTGCTGAAATAATGGGGTGAAAAGTTTTGGGGGGTTTTTGCTTGGGAAGTTGTTTTTTTGTTTTTTTTTTTTAAATGGTAAAGACAAGGATGCAGTATTAGCTAAACCTAATGGATGCTCACTGTGTGTCTGAACAACGAGAACATCTAGAAGAAAGCCGGAGGCAAACGCTTGTTTTATTCTTAATGAGAATTTTTCTTATGGAGAGGGAAGAGGAGAGGAAAAAAAACAATCCGTCCAGAAGACAGAGCACTGAAGTGAGCCCTCTTTTTCCTCCCAAACCACAGGACCTTAGGGAAAGATTATACTTTCTTAATTGTTCCTTTTTTTCTTAGCCTTCACATTTTAAACCTTTAAAACACACTTGGGTAACAATTTCAAGTTCTTTTCCATGGCTGTAAGAGGTAGAAACTGATCCACAGGAACCAGAGAAGCTGGCTCAGCCTTAACCTAGGCAAGCATCTCTCTGTGGTTGGGTTCCCACCCTGGAGGGGAAGGGTACGCTGTTCCCTGTCTGGGAACAGCAAGAGCTGTGTGGGACAGAGCTTGTCCTTTACGCTTTCATGGCACGCGGTTTGATTCTGTTCAGTGCAGCTGTATCTAATCTCAGGTGGGTAGAGGCTTGGAGGTTTGTTCACCAGGGAAAAAAGTCTCATGGGAGAAAAAGAAAAAAAAAGAAAAAAGTGGGGAAAAAAAGGGGGGAAAAAAAAAAGAGGGGAAAAGGGGGGGGAGGGAAAAAAAAAGGAAAAAATGGGGGAAAAAATGGGGGGGGGGGGAAAGAAGAAAAGGAAAAAAAAAGCAAAAATGGGGGGAAAAATGGGGGGGGAGGGAAAAAAAAGAAGAAAAGGAAACAAAAAGGAGGAAAAAAAGGGGGAAAAAAGGGGGGGGGAAGGGAAAAAAAGGGAAAAGAAAAGCATTGACACCTCCACCTAAAATAAGTTGTCAACATTCGTCTCACCAAAGAGAAGAGATGCTGAGTTTTTCCCTGAACAGCTTAGCCCTTCTCCGATTCTAGGAGAATGACACAAACGTGATTCATGGGTCAGGACACTAAGGTGGCTGTAAGGACACGCTGCCGAATTACAGGGGCTAAGGCAAGGAGACCAATGGGAGGGAGGCCACGAGCTGATGTAATGTCTGGGTAGCTCAAACCAGCTCCTCAATCTCTGTTATTAGGCAAAGACAGGCCGTCCCCGGAGAACGCACGAGCTCCATTCCCCCTCTGCAGACAATCACGTTCGGGACGTGCCCCTTTGCACTCTCACCTATGAGCTCCCGGCACGCGGGAGCATCCTCCAGCACTCCAGGCGTCTTCCTCCAGCAGCCGGAATAACGCAGCCCCACAATGGGAGCGTTGTGCAAGCAGGTCCCCCAGCACCAGGGCTCCAACCCCGTAATGAAACCTCCCCACCACCTTTTGCTGGAGAGAGTGTTTGATGGCAGTCGAGTACCCACACCTGGGGGAGGTAGGAGGGGGTGTCCCCACGTTGGACTGACTGCTCGCTTATAGCTGCACCAAGAAAGGGTCTGGGTCTGGGTCTGGATCTGGGTCTGGGACTGAAGGCAGGGGCACAGTTTTGCTGTGTGATGAGCTTGTGCAGCCTCAGACGTAGCAAGAATCCCCAGGTGTTCTCTCCCCATCTTACACACACACTTCACATGCTGAGAAAAAAAAAACAAAACAAAATTAAAAAGATAAAAAAACACATCACCAAGAAGGTCTAGAGAGATAAAAAGATGCAGAGATGCTGACTTGGGTCCTTGTTCTGCACTGGCAGAGGAAGTCCTCAGCACCTAGACATGTAGAGGTTAAGTTGGCCTCGATGGAGGAGGGAATGACACTAAACCTACGTGCTGGCCGTACCTGAGGCAATGTGTCCATCTGCAAGGGTAGGAGAATCGCGTTCAATGGGCACCCGCTGGTGGCAACTTCCTAATTCAGAAGGGCAGACTTGACTGCACAAGGTCTCTCTGGTTGGAGACCCTTTGTCGCTGAGTACAGATGTGCTCCTCAGGTCCCACCTGCCTCATTGGGCACCCCAGGTCTACATCTACAGAGATTGGGACAGACAACACAGAGTGCATTTGGTGGCAAAAGACAGAGGTTCGGTTCAGTCTGGGGGGTTTATGGTGTGCGGGAGGAAAACAGGGTGGCAGAGGATGGAGGTAAATGAAGGTAAGGGTAGACGAAGGCTGGCTTTGAGGATGAGGTTGGTAAGATACTGGGAGAGATAAGGAGACACAGGGCTGGAGTCCTCATTTATGGGGTGAGATTTATAGTTGAGCAGCAAACATAAGAAAATGAATGAGTTCAGGGTCCCCCACTGATGATGTGAGGGATGTGGGTAAATTAAGTCTTGGGGACAGCTCCTCTGGTGATAGCACAGAAAAAGGGGGATGGTGAGCACACTGGTCTTCTCGACGCCTGTTTGGTCCTGGCGAGCTGCTTTGGAAGTTGTGTGACTCAGGACAGAGCCAAAGCAGGTAAACCTGATGGGAACTACACCATGGAGAAACCTGGGTCAATGGGGAGGGCAGAATGGGGCCCTGCGGACAAAAACGAAACAGGTGAGTCCTGCGTAAGTGCATTGGATGCTGGCATTCCTTACAAAACACCAGAAATACATTGAATTCCCCAAACGGTGTTTATGGGAATGAGGTCCTCTTTTCTGGGGGTTTTGTTTTGTTTTGCTCGAGTCCGTCTGTCACATCTCGCACATTTCATTATTTAGGAATTTTTGATTTCGGAAGATAAAGTAGTCCCAGAGGAATATTTTCAGGGAGATTATTTTAACAAGCACTTTTGTACCAGGAAATCAGTGAGTTTAACCTAACAAGCAACTACCAGGCCAGGGGGACAAATAAATCTAGTTCCCACCTATTAATTTTACAGCCTACATAAAGCAGTGTTGAAGTCAAAAGTATATGTGACCCAAAAAGACATTGCTCATTTTGACACATATATAGCTTGCCCCCTGCCTGAACCCTGTCCCATAGCCTAAATCCAGGAAGCGGGCTCCCTTTTGTAACGGATCGTAGTCCCGTGTGTCAGGAATGTGTTCTACCTTAAACCAAATGTCAGCCTTTCTTGGGGAAGGGATAAGCTGATAGAGACGCTCGCCCCAAACGGGTATAGTTTTCCTGTTTTGTCTTGCGAGATCTATTTGTTTTATTGCGCCGCTCAGGGATTCAATCCAGCCAAGCCCACGCAGGAAATATTGGGATTTTGCCTTGCCAAGCTGACATCTGAAGAGAGCAAGCAGGCGAACGCTTCCACTTCAGAGGTGTTTGCAATGGGTTACTGAACTGTTAGACACTTGAAGGGAAAAAATGCACCTCAAAGAAATAACCGTGTCCCAGGGATGGAAGTGAGCCGGATAACGCAGAAACGCCAACAACTTTCATCTTTGGAGGGGAACGCGGCGGTATGCAGCGAGAAAAAGAAAACAGAGCTTTTGGCACAACACAGAAGTTAAAAATAAAGCGCAGAGTCTGAATGAAGAGGGTGACTAACCAATGGAGTAAATGAGAAGGGAAAGTGATGGATTATCCGCCACTTGAAGCATCTTGAACTGAGGGCTGGATGCCTTTGCGCAAGACGCGCTGTCGTCCAGCATGAGGCACTGGGCTCCAGGCAGGCTAACGCAGATCTTTAGCCTCTCTTGCTGATGCACAAGTGGAGGAATTAGCTCTGGTTATCCTGTCTACAACCGTATCACGGAAGGATGTGAAGCAGGTGGCAAGAAACGTTTGATGCCAATTCCTAGTTAACTGTATTAGCCAGAAAACGTAAGCAGTCAAAGGAGAAGCATAAGCGGTGAGACTGTTCGTTCTGTAATCCCAGTGAAAGGAGGTTTTTGGCTAAAGCTTTCCAGCCCTGAGCCTCTTCCTTGATTTCAGCCAGCTTGGGGTCAGGCCCTCGTTTTCTGAAGGCTTTCAGAGCTCCTCGCAAGTAGGAAGCAGTTCAGCTGGGTGAGAAAAGATGCCTCATCAGAGGAAACTGCATTCACTCCAGCAAAAATGAGACCCATCAACTCCATATCCAACATCCCAAAGGTTTTTAATTACTTTGCAATGGAGATAGGCCCAGTAGTATTTCCTAATTAAATCCTGACGCATCAGAGATGATATTTTGACGGTGGATGATGAGAACGCCTACATTACACTTACATATCTGCAATTTCTTTCAAATATTTCTAGCAATTCTTGAAGCCAAACCCAAGCTCAGTGCAAGAAACAACTCCAGTTGGGTGGCTCTGCAGAATGGAGGAGAAATCCTTGAGACTTGCTGGATCCAGCCCCTCAGGAGCGCAGCAATGGGGATGTGTGAGCTCTGACCCACCGCTGGAGCTGGAGAGATTGCGTGGGACCCGGGGAGTCGTGGGAGTAAACCACGGACTGAGTAGGACTCACTTGGAACAGACCTAATGGCTAGGGGCTCCTGGGAGCCTCGTCTCAATTTGGAAACATCTTTGAGCCATAACGACAGTCAAGGGAAGGAGCAAAAGTGCCTCCGTGCTGAGGCTGGGCACTTGCCTGCGTCTGCAGAAAGCAATTCCATGGATAAATGGCGATCTCTACAAGCTGAAATACAGCCCTGAAAAAGTATTGATGCCTCCATCAGCCCATGAGTGGAGAGCTTCAGATCCATTCAAAGTCCTGTCTTAGGTGCCGAGGCAGATGCTGTGGGGCTTGGCTGCTTCTTCAAAGTTGCACAGGCAAAGTGAGTCACAGCCTGAAGACCTGGTGCTGGGATCAATCCCTCTCATGCTTCTCAACCTCTGCTCAGCTGCCTTCCTTTAGCAATAATAGCCGCAACTGTCTTGGATTCAGGGAGAGCAGATGGGCCTCACCCTGCAGATGGCCCCCAGAAATTTTTAGAAATATTTATTTTCTGTGATTTTGTTTACTTAATTTGTTCCGTAGTTTATCATGGAAAGAGAAGACAAGACTGGAGAGTTACTTGCTTTCTGTTTAGGTTATTTCTTCTTAACCTTTGGGACATGGAATTATTATTTACCTAAAGCCTTTTCTCCAGTTCAGAAAAGCACACTGCAGTGCAGATGACCATGATGCTAAGCTTCCAGTCATCCTGCCTGCTTCAGCTTTTTAATTACCCCGTGATTTCAACGTCATCCCTCCTCCCTTTTATTTAGTATTTCAGCACTTGCAGAGCTCTCGGGTGCCGCATGCTTCAGTATCACCAAAGCCACCCGTCCCCAGAGCTCTTTGGCTGTCTGTGCTCCGAGGCAGGTCCAGGCACCTGCCGACCTCAGAGTCATCTGGGAAAGCAAAACCAAGGCTGAGGAAGCTATCTCCTCATGGGACCAAGCCCTGACCAGACACTGACAAAGAACCCAGTCTTGCCTCCTCCTGAGCAGAATGCGGACATTTTCAGCCCAAACGGAGGTCCCCAAAGCCGTCACTCACCTGCCCTTGCTGCATTGGTTTTCCAGGTGAGATGTGCGTTTGTGCAGTTGTTTTGTTATCCATGCTTTTCGGGTCTCTAAGAGCTTCTAGGGCATTACACTTCTTTGGTCTGGGGACTTTTGATTTCTTTCCTTTGGAATATTTCAGTCTCTATAAAAAATAAACAAAGCAAAACAAAGCAACCCAAACCTTGACTTTTTTATTCTTAACAGTAGAGTTTGGTTTAAAAACCAAAGGCAGGCCTGGTTTCAGTAGGAAAAAAATCTAGTTTTTGAAAAAAAGCAAAGCATTTCTTTTAGTTTCTGAAATGAAAGCCAGACCACAGCCCAAACACTTCTACTGGAAAAAGATCACTGCCATATTTATTTTTCATGCAGATGCATGGGTGAAATGTTCCCTCTTTCCCCAAGGAGTTACAAAAACAGAGCTCCAAACCCAGCTGTTGTTAACGTCCACAGCTTTCTTCTGTTGCCTTCCTTTCCTCCTCTGCTCTGCAATGATCTCACCATCAATCCTCCTGGTCCTACCCATCATCTGGGATGATGCCTCCTGTACGTCTATCCTGTCTTCTGTCAGCTGTCTACATTTCTGTAGGAAACCTGCTCATGTCCCCTCAAATTGATCCCCTGCTGTCCAATTATCTCGACATCCCTATGCCTTCTGCTTTTGTAGGGATGTGACATTTCTTCTGCCAGCTGCAGAAGACGGTCGACCTTCCTTCAGCTCCCTGCTCTGTCTTATGAAGGGCTCTCTCTTCGAAGGGGTCAAATTATTGGCAGAAAAATCGGTTGAAAGCCGTCACATACAGAATTGTTACCTCTGGCTGAAGAAATCCCAGGCCCTCTCATCCCACCATCACAATGCTCAGGATGGAGATGGGAAGGACACGGGACCTCTGTCCACTCACCTCCGTGCACTCCCCAGGATAATAAATGCCTCCTCTGGGGGAAAACGCCATAAAAACACTCCAAAAACACAAGGCTGGGCTGCAACTCTGTAAAGGTTGGATGAGGACCTTCCTCATCCTCGGGCACTGGAGGAAATTCTCCCCCATGCTGCCCTCACATTCCCCCCAGAGGAATTGTGCCTCAGTTTATTTTTAGATACACACAGAAATAAACACCTCTGCCCCCTCTCCGTCGTGATTAGCAGAGACGTGATGATAATGATTATTTGAGTTTCCTCAAATGAAGCAAGTATTCAATTATGTTTTCATTCTTTGGAAGGAAACTTAACCCAGTTTGTTTTCCGATAAGGCCATATGGAGAGAGGACACAGCTGGTATTTTATCCAAATTAATATGTGTCCTGGCTCGAAAACAGGTCGTGTTTGTAATGAGCTCAATCTTCGTATAATAACACTGCTGAAACAATAAACGTCACTTCGGCTCCAATTTGGTGTCTGGACTGCGAGGCACAAAAACAGTTCTGCTCTAAACTGTCAGGGTGAAGGCTGGATAAACTCGAGAAAGTTCAGGTCAGGTGAAATTTCACACACGGAGACTATTATTGGAGCAAGCAGGCTGGAGGAGCTATTACGGGGAGCATGTGCATCACTTCTCTTCCCACAGCATCCCTGTGGGCTTCATCCGAGATGCCCTCAGCAGCTGGAGAAAAGGACCAGTTGAGTGTAGACAGCTCATTTTCCACCAGCCCTGGGAAATGCAAGGTGCTGCTGGGTCTGTGCTCGGCTAATCACTGGGGTGCTGCTGTCGGAGGTGTTTTGGAGAGCTGCTCCATGGTGCCCGGGTCCAGGGTTTGTGGGTGCTGGGGATGGCCTCCCTGCAAAGTGCCTTTTGTAGGCACAGCACTGCAGGAAACTCTCCAGACAACATCTTCACTCTCCGAAATCCAACCACTCCTGAGCTGGAACACCACCGTTTTTAGTCTGAAGGAGCCTTGGAAAGAGGCAAGGGGAGGCAGAGGGGTTTTGCTACCGCAGGGCAGATGAGCAAAGCAGCAGAGGTGGCATGAGACCTACGAAGGGGTGGCAAAGCTGAAGAATTCAAACCTTATTGCTTGCCAGAAGTCTGGCATGAACATTGTGGCTAGTCTGGTGATAAGCATTGTAGCTGTTGTGGTTTCTTGTGGTCCATTCCCACCATCACCAGATTTTCTTCCCCACAAAGAGGAGCAAAATTATTATGCACACCTACTCTGAGGCTAATTGATGGCTCTCACTGGCCCAGGATGCAGTTAAGCCTCTTACAGAAGTGAAGCCTTTTAATAAGTAATTAAAAATATCCTCAATCAACCATGAGGGACTAATTCTGCGTAGGACCTAGACCCCAACAATTGCCCTATCCCTTTTCTTTCAGCCTTTGATACATGTGCTGAACTTTTACCTAATGAAGACAGTTCTCCCTATCCTAGAAGTGTCTTTTTCTATGCTAAGGAAATTCTACTTACTGGTTCCGTATAAGAAGCCATGGAGAGCTTCATCCAAGAGAGAGATGAGTAGTTGCTGCTTAGATCATATACAAACCCTGCCAAAACCCGCAGACAAGGTGTTCCTCCAACAGCCTTGCTGCCAAGGCTGGATTTGATCAACATTTTTATATATAGCAGGTCAAGCACTCAGAAAAGACATCCAGAAGTGGGAGTGTGGGGTATATCTGTGCTCATCAGTGCTTAGACCACTTGGCCAAGGAAGTGGTATCCTTGAATCGAGTCTCTTTTCCAAGGACTTGAATACATCTCCCACCTTCTGTGCAATGCGACATGAAGAAACCTGTGAGACGGGACAGAAATAATCTCAAATTTAGCCTCCGTGTGTGGGAGATAACTTGTTCACTGGGCCCAGCAAGTGTGGAATTGCAAGATGGCATCAGGTTCCCAAGCTGCAACATTGGGAGCTATGTTGTCTTGAGGGATTGCTCAGTCCATGCGTGATTGTGGGCGCATCATAGTTTGCAGGAAATATTGGGAGTTGGCAGCAGTCTGACCCAAAAGGCTTGGGGGTCATCAAGTCCCTGCTGCAATTTTTCTTTCATCAGTTGTTAAACACTTACAGGAGAACGCAGATCTTCCGTGTTTATTTTGCAGATACTCTGGGACCCCAAATACCACATAATCTGTATGTCTAGAAGTATTTCTGCTTTTTATCCCTGACCAGTACATCTCTATGCGTTGTACAGAAAGGTAAACGTAGTCCCCACACCCACATTTAAGCCCATTGGCCCCATTCCTTCTTATTGACAGGCACGTGGTTCAAACTCTATCCTAAAATTAGTTGGGTCCTGTCCTTTCACTCTCCTGGAAAGCTCTCCTCCTCTTCATATCTGTTCTCATATGAAAACCAAAGCCCTCAGAACAGCAGTTCAACAAAAATACAAAATTCCCAGAGATTTCTAGGGCTGGAAGGAAAGGAGGGGTTTACAGCACAGCCATGAGCGACGGTGATGCTCTTCTCCTCAGCACTGGGCTGCAGGAAAGGGTGAGGCTGAGCTGCAGCTTTCCCTGAGAATAGAAACTGGCAGGAAGGAACTGAGGAGTGAATGTTTCCTCGGGATCAATGTGTAGAGATTCCCTGTCTGGGAAAGGGAGGGGATGGAGCAGAGCAGGAGCTGAGATCACCGTGCCCTCGAGGGACGGATCTATCCAGGTCTACACCGACAGCGACGGCTGTTTCCTTCCCATCTCACCAGGCAGTGCTACCTTTTTCCGAGCCTTTGCATCCCTAGCAGTAAGTACAAGCACGAGCCCAGACTTTTCTGCTTCTAGACCATGCTGTAACAACACATGTCTGTATCCGCACCTCCGGCTTAACGCTCCCCTGGTCCCTGAGTCCATTCTCCGATCGAGGTAAAATATCACAGTACAGTGGGTCCCTATTGCAAAGCAGGACACCCCTCAAGTTTAGCACATTTCTCCTGGAAGTCAGCAGTGCCACAGCACGGAGGCAATCGATGTAGTTGCGGGGAAACTGAGGCAGAGGGAAGCTGCGTGAGTCACCCAGCACAGCAGAGTGAGACAGCGGCGGTAGCCAGAAGAGAAATCCAGGGCATTCCCATGGCTGCAGAGTGCCATGTGCCTATTTATATCCCCGGTCTCAGCATCCACCCATTTCCTTAAGCCATAACCTCATTGCTGATCGCTGCTAATATAAACACGCGAAGGCTGCGCTTGGCTAGCAGGAGCTTCCTCGCTCCCCAGACCCACAGGTCTTGAACACTGTTCCCCGTTCCGTGGCCCGAGAAGACGGCACTGGCTTTCAAGCCGTTTCAGGGCACAGGCTCAGCTCTTTGACTATATTGTCTAGGGCACTCCATGGGAAACATCCAAAAACTGAAGTTCAAGGGACAAAACCCAAATCAGGGCAGAACTGGTTCGTGGACATTTTGGCTTGGGGTGAGTGACAGAAAACCCCTTGAAAGAGAAATGAGACAAATCTGACTCCTTTAGGTCCAATAATAGAGCTTTTGAACCCATTTGATGATCAGAGATGACCATTAGAAAACTCACGAGAGTGTGTCTCATACTTTCCCTTTTTCCCTGGACTATTTGCCACGGGGTAGAGATAGTGATGACCTTTGTGGACAAGAGATGGTTTTCATCCTGCTTCTGCCTGTTGCTTCTTGTCTGGCCGAGAGTGTGTGACTCAGCCACACTTTGCCTTCTGCATAAACGGGTGATCCCAGATTTTACGAACTGTTTTTCATCAAATGTGCTAGAACAGCCACCGCATCCCTGCAGTCCCCAGGGCAAACAGGTGACATCAGCTTACTTAATGCCATTGCTTCCTAATTTTGAGCATTCCCTGCTCTCTGAAAGGATCTGCTTGAAATCTAAAAACTTGTGCTTCTGGCACCTCACAGAGGATTAAGCCTGGATGTGTGTAAATAAGATCATACATAAATAAGAATAAATTGGGGATGAAAGAGTATGGAGAGGGGAATATCAGGGAAAACAGAGGGAAAAAGGGCTGGAAAGATGTACGGGGAGAAGATGCCGGGAGGAACCTATAGCAGTGGGGATGGGAGGAAATCACAGCTAAGCACTGTGTGTCAGCATGATGTATTTTAGCGTTTGATGACATATAAAAAAATGCCCAGCATAAAGTATTTACATATTTCTCCCCATATTCTTTGCTTTTCTAGCATGGAGAGCACAGCGGCATCTCCTTCTCATAGCCCCGTGAACCTGACATCGGTAGGCTGGGGAGGGATTCCCTGCCAGGGGTGGGGAAGGGGAAACTCTGCCTGTTTGGAGAAGACCACTGCCAGGGGACCCCATCCAGTCCTGTGTGGTCCAAGGATATCATCCAGGAAAAAAAAAACATTGCAAAAACTCTCTCTTTTTGCCCCAGAGTGAGTAAAAAGTTGGGAGCTGTAGTGCCTTTTTTATTTTGGTTATGGGGTTGGCCATGTCACTTGCTTTAAGGTTATTTTTAAAACACAGCTATAGAAAAATGCAGTGCTGACAAGCAGGAATGTTTATTTTTTTAAGATAAAAAATACATGCCAGTGCATATGTCCTTACATCTCCCGTACTTTGTGTACTGAGTGTTCTCCAGGTACCATGGTCCAGTGTTCGATCCTCACCTCCTCCCAGCTGGGAAAGGATGCTGCTGAGCACATCAGAGGACACGGCACAGGGTATTTTCACTCCACACGCTACCAACCATTTGAAGTCAAGAGGCTGAAGATGAATAGAGGAGCCGGTGCTGCTAAGGAGGTCACTTAATCCAGACAACCCTGTCCCTCCCAAGAGGGATGGGTTGAGATTTGACTCGCATCTCCTACAGTCCCAGCAGCAATCAGCAAGGGCAGGGGGTCATTTCTGCCCCTCACGTTGCCGTCCCCACTGTGCAGTGTGCCTACTCCGGCTATCAGCACTCCTCTCCAGAAGGTCTCTTGGAAACAAAGACTTGTTTAAATAAAGACATTTTTAATTTATTTAATTAATTAATTAAATTAAGAAAGTACCATTGTAGATCAGCAGTAACAGGAACTCCATCCCAGCAGCCATCCACTTTCCACGACTTGATTCTTCCTTCCAGCCTCATGCTGTGTAGTTTAGTTTGTCCCCAAGCTCACAGAAACCCTCCTGGATATGTCAACAAGTATCCCAGACAATGCATTTCCAAGAACTTTCTTTTTTTTGGGGGGGCATAGGGCAGATAGGTGGCTATTTTGTTTTCCCCCTATATAGTTCCTACTTTTAAGTTTAAAAGAGTTCATACCTGGTTTTTGTTTTTTTTTTTTTTTAATGGCTCAACAAGACTATGAAGAGAATTTTATCTGGCCTTGAAAAACTGGGAGCAATTCTGTCACAATGCCCTGTCTTCTGCCTGCTCATCCCTTTGGGCTACCACGTCTGCTGCAACGCATGGTTTAATTTGGCTGGGCTGGAGCATTTTCCTCAGCTTCCCTTACTTTGACCATAAGCTGCTCCTTTACTCTAGAGATGGAGGCAGTTTTCCAAGGATATTTTCTGTTGGGCTGAGCCCATCTTCGGACACCAAGGAGAAGAATGAGTTTTCAAGAGTCTGTTACCCCCAAGGGCTTCCACTGCATTGCTTATGGATAGAGACAGAGGAAAGCTTGGCGTGTGTCTGCAGAAATTTTCTATTGAATCTTTTCCATCATCCAAAGATAAATAAATAAGAAATAAACTTTTGGTTGAAATGGCTGTTTTGGCAAGAAATGTTTGTTTTAACAAAAATGTTCCTGTTCTTGTTATAATCCCCCAATTATTGGGCTGTAGTTACTTATAAAAACTCCATTTTATTTTTATAATGCAAGTTCAGAAATGTGAAAGTTGTTCTTCTCTCTTCATCTTAATAAATGAGTGTCAACTTTTGCAATCATAAATATCTTTCAGAAGGAAGGAGTAATTTCCGAAAAGACTCTATGAGGTGGCCAGCAAGTGTAGGGCTTGATGTGAAAAAGCTGCCCCTAATAACTATCCTTGTCCCCATCAAAAAGGCCAAAAAATAATTTATTCTAGTTTCTCGAATAAGGTTTTACTTCAGCCCAGAGTCCTTTCTCTCACCAGCAAAACCTCTCAAAAACTGAGAAACCTCTGAAAAGTGACCATATATGTTCCTTTTGGTTGAACTGCCAGCCTGCAAAGAAGGCAAGTCTGAATTTCCTTCCACTCCTGGAATGAGGGCAACCTTACCGATCACTGCTCTTTTCATCACCCTCTCCTACTGGCCTCTGCTCTGATGTGAGCTGTATGCAGCGAGGATTGTCATTCTGCTGTGGTTTGGTATGGAATTGTGCACACTAAGGTCCTTGTTGAGATGGCAGAAATCACAATTTTTTTTTTCTGAAAACTTGAGACAGGCCCAAAGACGAAGTATTGGTTCAAGCAGAGCTCTATGATGCATCACAAAGCTCCAAATGAAAGGCTGAGAAGTTTCCAGGTGCTATGGAAAGGACACTGCAATATAGAAATCCTGCATGGACCGTGAGTTATTTTTTTTCAGAGATCGTCAGTGTTGAAATGTTATCATTTCAGCAAGCTACCACTGCTATCTTGCCGTAAGAGGCTGCTAATCTGCATGATGGCTAATTAGAGGTTGGAAAACTTATTCTGTGCTCACATGCTGCATGACAATTAGATGCATGGGGAGCCTAAAAGATCAACCATTTCAAAAAAAAACTGTGAGTCAAATCCATGGAGGAAATTATATTTATGGTTTTTAAGTGAAAATATTCCCTGAATTGTTCTGGAAGCCCTCAGCTTCAGATCACAGTCTGCCACGCGAAATGCCATTGAACATTAAACTGATGCTTATATTTTCCCTCTGGGGAACATCTCCTGGCTATTGTTGGAGACAGAGGGCAAGTGAAATGGACCTTTGGAGGTCTGACCAAGTAAGACCAGTATCAGGGTGTTGGAACTGGTCCCGTCCTTGAAGGCCTGTAAGGGAGGTAACTTCTGAAAAAAGGCTGACCAGAGGATCTCAATTCTTGAAAGTCTTGCTGGTGTCAGTGGGACAGACTTCCAGATGGGCCACATCACATTTCACTCCTCCAGCTTCAGTTCCACTAGCATCCCAAAGAGCATTTGAAGAAAATGTCACTATTAATCTTCCATAAAAGCAATGAGACATTAGAAATCAAGTCCAATTATGTCCATAGACAACAGCAGCTACTTTTCCTTTGTACCTGCTGTCATGGATAGGCTCTGGAAGGAAGGGTAGTAGGTAGATAAGCATTTGGTGTTTGCCAAACCAGTTGAAATCCTGCTAAATCTGTGTCAAGGAGTCATGGAGTCAATCTGAGGCCTTTATGCTTGAACAGAAGCAGAAAGGTTCCAGTAACTCCACAGCACCCGGTTCATCCCAGTGCTTAATTAACTGAGAGTGAGCAGAAGTTGACATTTCCTCCAGCTGCTTACAGGAACTTGTTCGCAAGTTTCTGTAAAGGATTGTGGAGAGAGTTCAACTTGCGACACACCAAGGCCACAGAGCTTGCCCTTCTGCTCCTTCACGCAAAGAGATGTGTTACCAGCACTCCAGCAGGGTTTAGGGAACTCAGGAGAGGTCTTGGTATCTAGACCTTTGCAGCTACTTGTTCCAGGTCTCAAGGGTTGGTCCTCAGAGCTGGACAAAAGGGGAGCGATGATGGATTTATTAGAGTCTCCTGTTTAAATGTGTGGAGAAGCAAGAGACAGGAAAAACAGGAATAATTGTTTCAAAACAACTGATTTTGGAGCCTACATGCCATTTTCAAAATTGATCAAGGAATGCAGAAACCTAAATCGTATCAGCTTTCACTGAGGAAACTGCATAGATTGCATCTGAAGACTTCAGACAACTTGCCCAAGTTCACATGATCGAGGCAGTGCAATTACATCCAGGCCTAAAACCACACAATAATGTAGGTTGGAAGGAACTGCAAAAGGTCTCTGGACCCACAGCCTGCTTGTCCTGGATCCCTGTGCAAGTAAGTAATTGCCAAGAGCAAACCATGGTCTGGTGGTCATCACATGGTGGAGCAAG
Source organism: Chlamydotis macqueenii (assembly GCF_036417535.1). Taxonomy (NCBI): domain Eukaryota; kingdom Metazoa; phylum Chordata; class Aves; order Otidiformes; family Otididae; genus Chlamydotis; species Chlamydotis macqueenii. The sequence goes on from NC_141559.1 coordinate 83,505,776, forward strand.
GCCCGTAGCAGCAATAGTCATCTGCTTGTCAAGAGGAACCAGAGACAAGGTATTCGTGCTCTCCTTCTTGCAGCTTTTGCAAAAGTCCTCTGTGTAGCATGTCCTATACATGCCTGGGAAACAGGTCAACCCACATTAAATCATCACTTTAATTAAGGATGTTACATGCCATTGTGATGCTTCTGTGATGAAGACCACAGCAACTACAGCTTTGGACATATCCAATAGCTCCACATCTGTTCTTTCTCTGTAATAAATGCAGCTCTGTTGCTAATCTGATTTTAGCATCCCATGAGCATGGATATGACCCTTACTCTGAAGTGTTCAGGGTGCACTGCCAAGTGTCAAGCAGTGGCCCTTCCATCGCATGCCTTGGGAAGACTGAATCACAGCTTGGAGGATCTCATCTGACATTTCCAAAAGTGCTGACCTCTTCATCTACCTTGGTGGAGAATTGCGAAGAGCACAGGGTCATCACAGCTCTCTTGCTTCTCCATGGTTGTGTGTAACTCTTCTGCTCACCTTCCAGCCAGGTCCGCACCAGACATTTTTGGTCTATGTCTGTGCTAGCAAGATCTCAAAGCCATAGCTCACTGCTTTGAGACTGTTGTGCTGCGATAAAACAACGGCATGGTCAAGGTGGCTGAAGCTGAACCTCTGGAAGTGGTTCAGCTTCAAGGTGGCTGAAGACGAACCTCCAGCAAGCTGGAGTTAGACAAGGAGGGAAGGGTGATTTTTACTCCATTCTCTTTTTTCTTGCCCTTTTCATGCACGGCAATCTAGGAAAGGAACCGGAGCTGCTTGGTCTCCTTCTCTCTGCGTGGACTCCAAAGCCCCCTTGGAGTGTCGTAAGAGAAGTGAGGTGGTGGTGACCAGCACATAACACGGATGCTTGTGTATCTCTGGCAGAGGTATCTCGACGGCTGGAGTGTTACGTTTCTAAGTGGACAGCAGGGCATTTTTATTGTTAAAAAATGCAAATATCTGTGGTCTTCATTGTAGAGTTCACTACACAAGAGCCACTCAGAATCAGGCCAAAACCGATGGGTTTTGTTTTTTACTGTTTCCTGAACAAAAAGTTCACTCAGAATCCTCTCTCCCTGTCTCTCTCATTCTCTCTCTTCCCTCCTCTCTCTGTTTCTCTCTCCAATTTTGGTTGCTTCCTTTACACATCCATTTCATGACAAGCTTGTTTGTTGCTTTTGGCTACTGGGCCAGTATATATGGGGGATTACAATGGAGTCTCTGTTCCCACAGTGGTTGTTAAGTTGCCTTAAACAAGTGCCAACTGCAGTCTGAATTTGTTCATCTCTCTTTTTTTTTCTTTTAATATATAAATATATTTTAAGAAAATAATTGTTCCCGAGATTTATTTGACAGTCAAGACTTCCTAACACCGAACAAGCCTATAGCTTTTGGTTGAAAGCCTTTCTTATACATATATGAACATGATTGATTGAAAGAAACCAGTTCCAGACACCCACCGTGGAGAAAATTCTCACTGGAAACCACAGCGGAGCCTCTCGAAACCTGTTCCTGGAAGCTGGAAATGTCTCTTGCCGTGAAACTGAGAGGGCTTCACAACCTGGGGAAGTCTCATTTGCCTAAAAATTTCCTGTTTGATTCCCCTAAATGCTTTCATCTATCCCATCCAGGAACCACTGGTGCTGACATTAGCAACAGATGTCTCTTGTGGACTTCTCAGATCATTTTGCACTTGATCTCTTTATTTTTTAAGTGACTTGAACCAAACGTGGAAGTATAGAGAAATCTCATCCAGCTGGCAATTTTCAGAAAGAGTTTAGCTTTTATTTTGAGCTTGTATTTTTCCCCAGCCACTAGTACCATTAGATTTTACCAACAGGAATCAGCCTGGTGTCCTAGGCAGCTTCACAGCATCCATTGGTGATTTTTTCCCTAAAAACAATGCAGAATTGGAGAGCTTGGATGAGATATCTGCCTAGAGTTTCCTCTTGGCATCAGCTGATGGAAAAATGTCTCTCCGAATATGGCTTTCACAGTGTAGATGGTTGAAAAGTCAGTAGAAAACTATATGCTGATTAAAAAGTAGGTGGAAAACGATACGCAAGATCACTTTTCCTACTTTAGGAGGTATAAATTGAGTGTCCCAGATCCCACCCACCTGCAAAAGCAGACCCTGCATTGCCCCCGAGGCTCAAATCTGTAGATTTTTGTTAAACACTTTCCATCCTCAGGCTTGGAAGGTTCCCGTTGACCTGCACATCGAAGACTGAAGGAAATATCTTAATATCTAACACACGCACTTTGCTAGAAACCCACTCCTCTTCTCAGCCTCTCTGGGGTGCACAGGGAAAGCGGTTCCTTCGAGGTAGGCTCCCCTCACTCTGCCCTTTGTTTTGGGAGGTGTCCTCCGGAGACGCAACGTCCCCGTAGTGCAGCCCCGGTGAGGCTGCTCAGGACGGGGGCCAGGCTGTCTCCTTCCAACGCACGGAAACCTCCCCCTTCCCTCATCAGCACGGAGATTTGGGAAGAGCGAAGCTGTGAAAATGTGATGTTTGACGACTGCTGGAAAGAAAGAGACTGGGAAACATGTGAAAATGTCAAATGCATCGTTTTCCTGAGTGAAATCTTTTGTTTGAGAAACACTGTGCTATTATATTCTGACTTGGTCAACGATCCTTGTTTTGAAATAATGGTTTATAGGGAACTGGCCTTTATTTTTTTTTCCTAAAATGTTTAAAAAAGTAAATAACTTGAAAAAAATATGTTGCCAATTAAAGGAAACATTTTGGTTTGAATCAAAATGAACTTTGCAAATTTATTTAAAAAAAAAAATTCCATTAAAATATTTCTGGCTTGGTTTGACTCCAGTTGATTTTTCCCTTTTCTTTTTTCTTGCTATCTTCCTCATTTTCAGGTTCACCAAGTTCAGCCAGGAGACCCGGATGAAAACTTCAAGAGGAGCAATTTAGTCTTTTCTTTCTGCCTGTACCTGTTCAGGGCTCCTGAATTCTGAATTCGGACCACCGAAAGCAAAAGCAAGGACAACATGGTCTCACTGGAAAGTGTTCCCATGTATCTGCAAGAAAATCCCTAAAGTAATGTATTTTTTTCTTCCAAAAAATGACCAAATAAAAACTAAGTTCTGACAGCCTTCTGCCTAGGCCAGCATCAATAGAGGTTTTTCCCATTGAGGTCCTAAAATACCCACCTCCCTGCTCCCCTACTATCCACGCTGCCTGGATGTGAGTTGTCTCCTGATTCCCAATACCCCTCAGCATTTTGGAGCAAAGTCATTATTTCACCCTGAGTCAAAACCCAGATGATGCTCCAGATATAGTAAACTCCAGAGATCATAGTCTAGGCAGTGACGATAAGACCTGGAGAAGTCCGGTTTCCTCCACAGTCCCTCAACACCATTCTGGTAGGTCTTCTGCGCCCAAACCCTGCTAGCTCATGCCATGCCCCATGGCAAAACACACCCTTGGCATAGTGCTATAAAAAACATCACTCCAGCAGGCCGCAACACAGCCTGTGCTTCATTTTTTTTTTGCACTTTTAATTGAAACCCCCTCCCACACACGCCCATGCGAATGAGATTAGGCAACAAGTGGCTCTGAGGAGCCCGCGTCCCGTAGACATCCCCAGCCTGATGGAGCTGGTCCTGACAGTGTCCACCTTTGTGCTGGGGCAGATGCCTTTATCAAGGTGAATGATGTCTTTTTCCTGACCAGAGTGGGACTCAGCACCCCAAATCAGCCAGGAACTTCTGCCAAACACCCCTAGCACTAAGACCAGCTCTTGCTGGAGGGAAGCAGCGAGAGCAGAGGGTGGTGGAGTGCGAGGGGAGAACAGGAGAGCTGCCCAGCCCTTCCAGGCACGGTGCTTGTTTGCCTGATAAATTCAACCCCGAGCAGAAAAGCAAGAAATGATGAAATGAAGAAAACTAGCGCCAGTTGTGCGGAGAGGGCCCTGAGCGGACAGCATTGTTTTACGGTCCAGACTGTATGACTGATTGGATTTCCCAACAATATTTCTCAATGCCTAAGTGTGAGAGGCCCCTGGGAACAATAACTTTCCTGCAACTCAGAAGTTGAGTGATGAAGCCGTGGGTTAATAGCAATTAGTCTCCACACTGGCGGCTCCCTCTGCCACCTCCAGTTTTTTTTAATTTGCTGCCAGCCCCACAGCAGTGTAAATAATCCTTTGTTTTAAATCCACTGTAAATCTGCTGGTGAAATAACTGCAGCTTGGGTTATACAATGAGCATCCTTGATGAATACGCTTGGGCTGGCTGGAGGGACCGGTGTACCTGCGTTCTCCTACAGAGATTCATGGCCGGCCCTTCAGCAGGGGGACGCAGGGAATTTTATGGACTTCTGTTTTCAGTCACCATACAGATTTCATTATCGGCGAGGTCAAGCGAGGAACAGCCGCAGACACTTAATCCAGGCACCAACTGAAAATGCAATTATCAAATGCATAATAAGAAAAAATAAATGAGCTCTCCAGCCTATGGCTCAGGAGCATCTTAAGTTTGGAGGAGCACTCACTGCGTGATGAACTGGAGCAGGGAGAATCAGAGCGGCAGATTTAAGGGGGAGCTGAACAAGTGTGTTAAATTTCAGTGACTGAAAGAGGATCCACCTGAGATCACAGACACAAACACAGCATCCTTCATCCGAGGACTTCACAGAGTGATGATCCCTGCCTTTGCTGGGAAGCACAGACAGACAGATAACAGCAAGTTGGCAATATCAGAACTTCCTCTCTAGATAAGCATCAGTTCTGTTGGGTTTTTTTCTATTTTTTATGATTGCTGGAGTATCTTGCTGGCAACACCTCACCCATGAGCTGTGGTTTGTGAACCATGCTAAAGGAAATGCGTGCATTTCAGACGAGGACTGAGAAGCAGGAAAGCTGGGACCCAGCTAGCCTACCACAGGCATTGGAAAGGGGGTCACATTTTGGAACAAGAAAGTTTAAGTATCGACATTAAGGCCGGCACTAAAAAGGACTCTGGGTTGGCTGACACCAGTGAGCTACCATGAGCTTGTGAATGGCTTTGGCACTGGATATCAGAGAACACCTCGTGGTGTTCTCAGCTCTGACTTGGGTATCCAGGATTTTTATGGGGGCAGCTGGATGTCCTTTTGAGTAACTTCATGGAAAAACGGGCTGTACCTTCCCTAGCCAAAACCAAATACTACTTAGGAGCCAAAGTACGCACACCAACTTGAGGATCGTGAACTTGCAAACCCTCTTGGAATAAGTCATCTAGTTCCATCAAGAAAAATGGAAGTGAGGAAGCATTGCTGTCTGTTCTCTCATGGAGATCTTGGCCCACAACAAGGGCTGTTTTAAGGAACTAGACTGATCCCTAGAATTTGCCTACCCCAAGAGGCCATAGACAGAATTGAATGAGGAAATTCTGCTGAACCCCACAGTGTTTCATCAAGGCTTTTCATGAATTCTCAGGAGACCAGGCCATTCTCCAAGGCTCATCGGGCACCTACAGACCATCAACATTAAGATTTGTGCACTGCAAAGGTGTTGGAGCCATGCCTTTGCACCACGCAAAGTGAGTCACCCCCTCTTGTGTGTGCTAGCGCATCACTTTGCAGCATAGAAGAGATGAGGCTCGCTCATCTTTCTCAGGTTTTAAAGGAATTAATATCAAAACCGCTGAATATGGACAGGTGCCCAAGTTCTTTCTGGTATTCCTGTTGCTGGAATGATGATGGACAGTTTGGATTGTTTAATATGAGTACTTTAATCCTGGAATGGAGTACCTTAAAAAGATTTCTGCCTACATACACAAGACAAACTTAATTCCTGGAAGGTTGAGAAGTGTGGCTGGAATAGAAAGATCTGCTTGCAGAGTTGTGCGCTGGAGCATACCTGTCTCCTGCCAGAAGTGACTTTCATAGATCAAAGACTTCCAGGACAGAAGAGCAGAAAGCATCACCACATGCTAGACCCTGGAAAACATAAGCTGGGTTTTTTTTTGACATTGTCTGTCCTTTGCTCAGAGATATTTGCTTTCTTTTTTTTTTTTTTAAAAAAAAAAACACCCCAAACCAGTAAATCAGACAAAAAATATATTTAAGAACCTTTTGGCTTTTCTCCTGTTCTTTTACTTTCTATGCAGACCTTCAGTGTAGACTACATATGTGAAAAGGTTGCTGTGATTAATGAGAGTGATAAAGAGCTTGTTTTCTCCCACCTTTCCTGAGGAGGAAGATGATTAATTGGAGCAAGATAGAGGGCCTCCTTGGATTTGATTAATACGCACATTTTCTCAGCTGGCGTGGAGACCCACCTCAGGTGTTCAAACCACCTTTGTCGCAACGACCATGCAATAAAATCCAACGAAGCCCCTAGGCTGTGTCACCATTTCTGCAGTGTGAATGACTCTGCTCTCAGGTGGTCAGCAGGGAGTCTCAGAACACCAAATCCTCAAAGCCCGCACAGGGTATCAAGTAAAACAATTCTTATAGACCTGAGCTGTTTCCTCAGATTTTGCATCCATGTGCTGTTGGCTTCTGATGGGTGATGCTTCAGGAGTCAGGTGGGTGACCAGCTGGGGGGTTAGGAAAACAGCAGTATGGATCCTTTTACCTTCTGGTTTGAATCTGGCCAGGAAACCAGATCCTACACTCAGCCACTGTTGCATAAATCTGCTCTGCATCCCCTGGACATGGTAGCTGTTGTGAGAGGAACAAGTAGTTGGTCTCTGCATCCTTCCTCAGCTCCCTTGCTCCACATTAACTCTGTAATCTTAAACTGGCCTTAACTGGGACCTTCAAGCAAAGAGGTGTTTTTGGGGAGGGAAACCTCGGCTGCTTCTGCTTGTTACAGGGCTCAAGTTTTCCCTTTTTCCTTTGGTTTTAAAATGGATTTGTAGTCCAATATAATCCTAAACTCTGTTCCATCCTGGTTAGATAATTAAATCCTGCCTGACTGAAACTTCCCTTACAAAGCCCACCATGGTGAGAAGATGTCTGGAGAAAGGGAGTGATCCATCCAGGTGGGCTCTGTGCCCCAGGGACTGGACTTCCAGAAATCGGATATTGTAGGGAGAAGGAAAAATGGTGACCTGGACAGACGTATACGATGAGAGAACAGGACAGAACAGTGACACCGGTCATGGCAGTCTAAACTCCTGCTGTAGAATATTTTGGGCTGTTTGGGAAAATTTATTTATAACTTAGCCGGGACTCTACTTGTCTTGCTGATTTACTGCAAGCCTGGCTTGGAAATCTGGAGAGGATGCTTCTGGAAATGACTTTTTCTGAGCCCTGGGGATGTCCAGCACTGAAAGCATCATAATATTTCTGTTCTAAAACCAGAGCAGAGAAATTACACTTCTTTAGCCTAAATTCCTGCACAACACAGGCCAGAGAACGTCATCTGGTAATTTCTGTGGTTGAACCTTGTCCTTGGACAACTGTCCATTTTCAAAGCATGGGACTTTCTGAACACTTTTCCTTCTGATCCGACATTTTACTTCCTTTGTGGAGGGCCAAAAATGGCTAGGTTTGTGTTTGGGCATGCGACACATTGGAAGAAACTTGATCCCATTGACTTCTGTGGTTAGTTTATTTAGAAGAAATCTACTCCCCCTTTTTTGAGTCATTGTTTTGACAAATATTTGACCTTCATCATCTGGACCCGACCTGTGAGTAACTGATTTCTGCAGTTAACTGGAAGTTTTAAATAAAGAAGAAATTACTTTTGGATCTACTGAAACAAAATGTATTTCAAAATATTTGGTAAACCAAAACTGAAAGTGTATTTCATCTCAGGTCTAGTGGAGACATGAATTTTTAAATTCAAATTAATTTAAAATTTTAATTCAGAATGGGAAAAGAATTAAAAACCAAGTGGAATTTTTGTTAAAACATAGAATATCTCATTACAACTCTTGAAGTGAAAAGTACTCACTGCTGCAAAAGATTGTTTTACTATCTCTCTTTGGTGACACTGAGATCACTCCATGAATGATCTCCTACAGCTAGAACTGTAGAAAGACTTCAGGTTGCTTCTAACAACAATTTCAGCCAAAAATGCCTGTGCCTGGCAGCAGCCACAGGGAAACGGCATTACAACGTGAGCCTCTTCTTGAGTAAACTCAGGAATGTCACTTGGCTGTCATGAATTTATTTTCACGCCAGCCATAAGATTTACCTGTATCTGTGTGTATGCAATCCCAAAGTGCAAGTCTAAAGGCTCTGGGGTTTGAAAAGAGAGATTGAACATTTTCAGAGAGAGATTAAAAAGAGAGATTAAAGATTTCAAGGAGAGATTAAACATTTTCAGAGCTGCAGATCTTCCTGGCTGTATCTTCAGATCAAGGAAAGTTTCACTTTCTCTTCCCGTGGCGTGAGATTAGCCAAAGAAAGAAGACTTCACCCAGTTTCCCAGAGTTCATTTCCATCACTTTTAGGACTGAAAGTGGTACTGTTCAGTTTTACAAGTGAAGGCAGAAACTCATCCAAGCTCTATAGCCCATAAAACTCCACTCTTAATGGTGATCATTTCCAAATCAATGTTGTAAAACACCAACCATTTCTTTTTCAAGGTGGGTCAATTGAAGATCTCCATGTTATTCTTGAGTAAAAGGCAAACGGCACTTTCTGGTGGAGCGCCAGCTTGACCTTTCCTGGTAAGGTGACCCTGGGCAGTACTGCTGACATTTCCAAAGCACAATCCACCAAAAATTCAGTGGTGAGAGATGAAATAACACTGATGGCTTCTGAAGGTCCCTTGAATTGCCTGAGGCTCTTTCTGGCAACAGGACTTTGTCACCTGTTTGTATTAAAATTATTTTGTCATTTTTTTCCTCCATATCTGCAGAAAATAGAGAAACCTTGAGAAACAAAAGTCTGAGGAGGGGGGTGGAATTCTGCCTACATGTCATCGCATTTCTTTTTACTCTTTCCTTTTCTTATTTTCTGCCGTTCTTTAAATATCAACTTCAAAGTCTCCAGCACTCAGTTTTGGGTGTTTCATAGGCAAATGTGCCATCCACTAGAATAAAGAAAACTTCCAGATGTGTGTTTAAATTTGTGAAAGCTCATGCAAAATACATTAACTTTTCTTCTCCCTGAAATTAAAATAATAAAAAGAACAAAAAAAAAGCAATTCCCCAACAAGCCTCAAACACGATCATTTTTTGACCTGAAGGGAAAACTTCTAAAAGTGCTCACATCTTGCTTAACCTGACATGACCTCAGTTCAGGAAAATACTTGAAAAAATCACTTAATTTTAGGTAACGTTAATTTCTGCTCACTGCCAGAGGGGCAATGCAGTGTTTCATGACTGAACTCCTGCACATGTTGAGCCCCTCATTGTCATGACAGAGGTTTTTCACTGTTGTCCCTTAGATGCAGATGAGGAAAAGAGGGTTAGCTCCTTCCCTTGGCTTTTCTTCAGCAACATATCATCTTCTGCAGGTCCCCCCTGTCTCGTGGTGTTATCCAGCACAACTGGGAATGGCCAGGCACCACAGGATTATGCAGTCGACAGTGGGTTTTACTCCCAGTAGGGATATAAATGTCATTGGAAAGGACATGGAGGCTATGCCTAGAAAAACAAATGAAATTTGGGTTTTGAGAGCACTCAGGAAGATAGGTGCTTGAAAGTTGGCGAGGTGGTTGTGATACCGACACTTCTCCTTCTGTAAATGCGCGGGAAGGGGCAAACGTATTTTCATTAAATTTGCTGTAGGTGAATATCTCTGGGACCTCGCCTCTGTTTAATCAAATGAGAACCAGCCAGTGGATTCCCAGTTTAGCAGAGTGGTACAAAGACATTTATATACACACAAAGATATTCACTTCCCTCACCCTTCTCCCAACCACAGCCTGAAACTCCGTTTGCCAAGCTGAGGTTGCAGGACCACTCAAAATCACTCTTACTGCCTTTTGTTTTTTTTTTTTTTCTATATGTCTGTGATCTGGACTAATCCCATCTGGGATTTTAGGTAGATAAGGAATCTCTGAAAGGCATATATTTAGAAAATCTGCTCTCAGTGAAGCCATATTTTAATCTAAAATCATCGTGAGAGGAGAGTGGTGGTGAACTTGCCCCATATGATTGCACAGCTTCTTCCCACAGCTGGCCAAGAACATATGCCTCCCCTCTCCTGCTCTCCTCACTGGTCCTTTCAGTCTCCACCAGTTTCTTGATGCAATCAGAAGGCAAATTCTAATATTTATAAGCTCTTTAATTAAAAATACACTTAAAAAACAGGCAGAACTTTTTGTCCTGCAATCAAAAAGAAATTGTTTTTTTTTCCTCTTAATGTCATGTGTCTTTCCTTCTCTTTCTTCCCTGGACAGCAATTTTGCAAGAAATCTCCTTTCCACCAGCCTGACTGTCATTCAGAGGGCCTGAAAGATGACAGTAGAACTGCCCTTTCTAGAGAGAAGGGGAAAACATTGAAGCAGCAGGGTTTGCATTCAGTCCAGCTTGTCCGAACACAAAACAAGAGAGAAGCACAAAAAAAAAAAAAAAAAGAAAAAAGAAAAAAAAAAGAGAGAGACAGAAAGAAAAAAAATGCAGCTTCTGTCTCTGGTGCTGACTCTGCCCACACTCTCCCGGTGCAAGGACAGCGGAGGCAGCAAATATTCCTCTGCACTGCTCAGAAAGAGATTTTCGCAAATTCTGCGTCTTTGCATGTGTGACTGTAGCTGCCCTTCCTAACCACGGGCTCAGAGCCGCTCTGCAAAGGCTGCTGGCATAGCCGAGCAAGCTGCACGCTGCAGCGGTCAAAGGGGGAAAGGGCAGAAAAACGAAGCCGGTATGGAGAAAGCCACATTGGGTATGAGTGCAAGGACTCGTGTCTCACGTGGGGGGCAGTTTTCAGGACTTCACGGAAGATTTCAGAGGTGGGTCATCATCGATGGCTGATCTGCTGTCAGGATCAGGCCAACGAAGGCCCATTTGTGTCCTCATGCCAAGGTGAGCAATGCAGAGCACAAGCCTTTGAGGTGCAGCAACCAGGGACAAACGCTTCTCTTGGTTTGGGCTTCACAGTTTCCCTGAGCCTCTATCCTCTGTAAAACGAGGAGAGCATCACCCTGAGGGCATCACCCTGAGGGCATCCTCTTGAGGGCATTAAGAACTTTCTCCCAGGTGTTGAACTGCGTTTGGGACCTCTCATAGTCCCAAGGTGAGGTGAAGGGTGCCGGGCTGCTCAGCTGCAGTCAGCGTAGGCAGAGCGGAACTGGTACAAAACCGCAGGTCTGTCAACACGTAACTATTCCCAGGGTTGGGCCTTCCTGGGTTGCCTTGGAAATGAAAGGATGTGCGTGTCGAAACACGGGGCTCAGCCCTAGAGCCATAGCTGTGCCAAACCAGAGCCAGACACCGCCGCAGAGACACAGCAGCTCCCCGGTCAAGCCCTGCTCTGTTTCTTGCTGCCCCTCCTGACTCTATTCTGGCTAGATCTGAGATGTTGAACCTGGCTCATGGGTCTGAAGAGCTGCCGAGAGGAAGCACTATCAGCACGATGCAAAGCACGACATGGCTGGAACCCTGCCTCCTGCCAAGGTACTGAGTTTAATCCTTGCAGCAGGAAGCTGGCATCCCCTAAACCATCCAGCTTTGGACTCAGTAGGTCAATGCTGGACAACCTGCCCCAACTCTGGTCCCAGGTCTGATCACTTAGATGGATCATCCTGACTTCAACACATGAGGGGCAGTCCCCAGTGCCTGAGCGTTGAGTCCCTTGGGACATGCTTCAGCGTGGCTCCATCTCATACATAAAAATAGATAAAAGAGAAGGGTATACACGTCCTGTAGAGGGTCAGTGGACCTCATACAAGCTCATAGATCTGTGTCCCAGACCTCAACCATTCATAGAATCATAGAATCATGGAATGGTTTGGGTTGGAAGGGAGATTTAAAGGTTATCTTGTCCAACCCCCCCTGCATGGAGCAGGGACATCTCCAACCAGATCAGGTTGCTCAGAGCCCCGGCCAACCTGGCCTGGAACGTTTCCAGGGATGGGGCATCCACCACCTCTCTGGGCAACCTGGAACAGTGGGGTCCTGGTGTCCTGCAGACCAGGATGCCAGCTGCCTTTTACAAGCTTTGCAGGTCTCTTACTGCACGTGAGATCAAACCTCTCGGCAGGAAAGGGCCTCATCCGACACCCACGGCTGCGATCAGACCTGACCTGGTAAGCAGGGCGATCCCAAGCCTTGCCACTGGCATGCAGTGTCTCGTGAACGGGAGGTGCACTGTGCTCTGAAAGGGCTCGCAATTCCCCTGACGAGCTGCCATTCGGTTCCAAGGCAATAAAACAGCCATTGCGTATTTAGAAATGAGTATTGAAAGCAGATTTAATAAGGATTAACGAGGGGAGTGTGGGAGTGATAAAAGCACTCGCTAATATTTGGGCTGGGCTGGTTTTGATAATCATCTAGAATTTGAAATAGTGGCACAGCAAAATCCTTATCATATAAATTGGATGGCTTAATATGACAGGTATCGTATGTTTAAATATCAATGATTATTAGAAACACATTCATTTAAAATTAACCATGTAATAGATTGTTATCTGTGACACTGCTTGCTTAAATAAATACACGTTTTCACAACCAATTGAGAGTCTATTCGAAATGATAGCTTGTTTTATTATTACTACTTTTTTTTTGGTAACGCTGCAGAGTGTGTTTGTTTTCTCCCCATTCCTGACATAACAGAGATGTTTTTCGTTCCTAAGCCGTGTGTGCTTAGCCAGCACGTAATCATCATAACAATAGTAATGATAATGCATTTTATTTTTACGGCACCCACCAGCCACAGCTCTCCGGCTGTTTCATAAACAAGAATACTAATACCCAGAGCGCACTAAAACATCCATCGGAAAAAAAGCCAAACAGAGTTCAGAATAAAATGCAGTCTGGTTAATTAAAGAAAATAACAACGCGTGCTTAGGATGACAAGTTTTCCAAGTCTCTTTTGAAAGCAAAACAAGACAAGAGCCCTGTTTTATGGTTATCCAACAAAAAGGCAGTGGGAGACAGGGAAAATTCAATTGGCACAGGAGGGAGCATCTGCCCGTCTGGGTGGGCTCCAGCATGGGTGCAGGACAAGCCAGCTCGGCATGGCTGCCCCCTTGGGTCTTATCTATTTCACTGAGCAAAGCCAAGGCCCTGGGAGGTGAAATGTGTTGGCTAGATTTGCTTGGGAAGCCAGCAGTGCATTAATTGGTATGCATTGATGCTTCTTCGTTCCCCAGTCTTGGCAGTGAGAGTGGTGGGACCAGCGTGGGCTCTCCAGGGGAAAGAGGAGGAACCCTACTCTTGTGCCATTGCACACTACGTGTATCAGCCACAAGAGATCAATAGACCAGAGGACAATCCACGATGGCCACTTCCCCTCCCTGATCCACAGCCCCTCCTCACTCCACTACCTCTCCCTGCTCCAGTCTGCACCCATACTGGGAAGAGAAGGAAGAGATCACAAAAACCAGCGGTTCCACTTTGATCCATAGGTAGTTTCCTGGCAGAAGGTCTGTAAGCAAATTTTGCTCTCCTTGCCAGTTTGAATAGAATGGAAAGCCCAAGGCAGAACAGAGATCTTGCTGAGTCAACGTGTGAGGAACAAGAAGTGGGGATACTTGAATGAGTGTCTGAATGGACTGCTGTCCTGCGGTAGGGACATGGTTATGGTCAATTCCAATTACTGTAACTATTATTATCCAGATGTTAATCCAGTGCTTGCTTTCTTCAGATTGCTTTTGGTGAACTCTATCAGGAAATGCTTCTAAGAAGATGTGACTGTCATGGTTCTGGCTAGGATAGAGTTAATTTTCACCTGAGCTGGGAGAGGAACGGGATTTGGTGGCACCTGTGGCTGGGCAACACAGCTGGGACAGCTTACTAATTAGCCACCATCTGGGATGGGTTACCCAAATTAGCCAAACGGCTAATTAGGTAGCCTAATTAGCTACTCCATCCCATGTGACATCATGCTCAGGTTATAAAGCGGGGATGGTGCTGAGGGGCAAGTTTTGTTCCTTGGGAGGGATGCTGGGCATCAGGATTTATGGTGAGTTGCTGCACTGTAAATGACATGTTTAAATATTTTCTGTTATGTTTTTGTTTTGTTTTTCATTTCTCTTTTCTGTTCCTTTATTGTTCTCTTAAACTGTTTTTATCTCAACCCACGAGTTTTATCTTCTTTTCTTTCCTGATTCTCATCCCCATCCCATTGCAGAGGGGAGTGAGTGAGTGACTGTGTGGTTTTTTTTTAGCTGCTGAGTGGGGCTAAACCATGACAGTGACAGTGTGGGTCTTTCCTCCAAGAGCCTGTCTTGGATCTTGGAAATTGGACCCAGAGGAGTTGAACAGAGCTTCCTGGAGGCTGGCCAAGATGATATGACTCTGCCAGGTGTCTGCTGATGGCCTGGTGGTGGGAAAGGAATGTGGTTTGGGAATTGAACACCTCAGATTTGCGGGATGGTAAAGGGGGCCTCAGAGGACACCAGAAGTATGCTCCCAACCCCACCATGTTCCTGTGTCCATCCACTGGGAAGGTTGTAAATATGTAGCTTGTACTTTCAGTATCATTTCTGCTTTGACAGAAAGGCTGTAATTGCCCAATGGGGTTTGCCAAATGGATTGTTGAATCTTCACCTGGATGCTTCCATGGTGTTGAAATACTCTCTCTGTAGGTTAACCTTCTCCCCAAGAAGCAGTTCATATACCTCTATTCAGAGAAGTGTGGCAGCTAAGGGATGAAGCTGGGACACAAGACAGCCAGGCTCTGCTTCATCACCAGGTTCTTGGCTTGCATCTCAGTTTTGCAGTGAGTGTGTGCACCTAAATACCTGAGAAGAAGAGACACAACAAATGGTGGCCATGGTGAGGGGTGTGACTGCTGGCTAATACTGGACCAGGTTGGTTCACCAGCCCCCTGTGTCTCTGGTAGCCTTAGTCACAAGAGTCTCCTGACAACTGTGCCAGAACTGTCACAGGGTTTTCCCTACTTCCTCAGGCATGGAATGGGATCACCACTAATGAAGGTGACTTTTTCATCCTCTTACCTGAGAAAGATCCTCAAGAAGCCAGCTCCAACACACCTAATAGAGTGCCACCTGAGCTAACTTAGTGTCCCCTACTAGCATGCCACCTCACTGCTCTTTTCCATTTTCAAGTTGTTATACAACCCGTTGCTTGGCAGAAGATCTGATATAACATTTAAAAGCCTCTGCTGTTGCCTTTCTTGATTTGCTTCTAGCATCTCAGCCAGGTCTGGATCCACGCTGCTGCTTTTCCTCTCACCCTGACTCCTCAGGTCCTCTCCCTTCCACCTCTCTGCCCACAACCAACCGATCTCAATGGAGGTTTCTAGGTGTGGAAAACAAGAACTTATTCCAGGCTTGTATTTTTTTGTGTGTGTGTCATGCACAAGGCTGGCCAGATGCAGCTTTAAAGTGAAAATATTGGCAGATCTACAACAGTTCACAGAAAAAACAAATGCTGTGTGATAAATTTCCATGTGAACTGGTACAAACCATTAGCTGAAGTATATCCTCTACTTACCTCATCCTCAGCCACCTAGATGGGAATTACTAGAAACAGTGGAGCATCCTCCACTCATCTATCCATCCAATCCAGTGTTCCTTCTCTCTCCTTCATCTCTATTTATTCACCCATTACTATATTCTCCCCCAAAACTAAAGTAGCTAAAAGACACCGCAGAGTTGTATCTTTCTTCAACAACCTCAGAGATCCAATTGTTTTATCACAGGCATGACGTATGTCAAGGCACATCGATGATATCTGAGATATCCTCATGAGCTTTACAACACTTGACATGTGGAAGATGCATGCCCTTCTGGAGTGGCAACCAGAGGCCCGGTGGGATGTCCCAGGGCATCTCAAAAGACATTAGACATATGTTTAGGGAATGGAATCATTTGCAGGTATCCACTGATCAGCTCTCCATAAAGAGAGCTCAGCACCTTGCTCACAGCAGTCTCATGAGGTCGGATGACTAAACGTGGAGCTGAATCTGCCTGGGGATCTCTGCAGCGGGTGAACTCTGGCTTGCATTTCCAAATCAGCCTGTGATGTTCCTCTGCCTGCACAGGGCAGTGCAGTGACGATCAACATCTTGCGTGGTGAGCTCAAGGAGGCTTAGCTTGGAGACAGCCTGGGCAGGAGCTTGTTCCAGACTTGTCCACAGGGACAAAAGACAAATGGAAAAGAAAGTTTCCAGGAAACACTGAAACAGTTAGCAGTCTCGCACTTGAAGAGTACGGGTGATTAGCAGCTTAGCTTTCAATCCCAGGTTAATTGGCTTGGGTTAGGTCACTGTTCCTCCTTGCTTGTGTCACCTCCTTCTTGCCCTGCCAGAGGGTGGCGGGAGCAATCAGCATCACGAATAGGCACCATCAGTAGAACGGTCTTGGAGTGACTGGGAGGGGGACCTGGCTGGGGGGCAGCAGGCTCGCCCCTGTGGCTTTGGCTTTACACCACCCCTGCCAATGCTGTCGAGGACTGCAAAATAAGGGATTTATCAAGGTCACATTGGCTGTTGACAGAGGAACGGGGAATAAGTTGTGATAAACTGGCATTTTTTTAAACACACACATACACTTGTGCGTACATTTACCTGGGAATAAGTATAAAAATCCAACAGAATTAAGAAAATATCTTCCCCAAAAGACCTCAAAACTGTCAGTACCCTGGCACTATGTGGCTCCACTTCTTGTTAACTGAAAGTCTAAAAAAAAAAAAAAATCCTGTAAATGTTATATTTAGTAGAAAAGTTTCCTTGGACCTGGATGAGATGTGTTATTTTTTATTTTACCATATTGTAAGGAAGTACTTAAAATATTTTACAGACAGGTTTTTCCTGCATTAAAAACACAGGCATTTTCACTGGGAAAAACAGGGACAATCCAAAATAGCATCATAGCAAAATATGGTGATATTAAAAACGCTGGGATCGTTTTGGCAAAAACACTTTGACAAGACTCTGATTTCACAGAACATTTTGGTGATTTTCTTCCACCTTTCACCTCTCTTCAAAAATAGGTTTGTTTAAGATTTCATTGTTTCATGAAATCTAAACAGATTAGGCTACAGGTCTCCTAAATCCAGCTTTGCATCCTAAATTTGGCTCGTTAATGACAAGTGCTGTAGTTTGCAACCCTAAAATGCTTGGTTTAGGGAAGGTGACTGTGTAAAACCTGGGCTGAAGTCAAAGGAAGGAAGAATGCAGGTTGCATGACAGAAATTGTCCTGACAGTGCTACCTCCAAGGCAGTCTCCAAGCAGAAGAGATGAGATGTTCATTGATTATTCACAGAGGATGTGTAATCTCTGAATTGAGGGATTGCGTTAAGGATCAGTCCCTCCAGCAGCTGGGTTGCATCCTTGAATGCCACCATGCAACCTGCCCTGGGGATTTACCAAAGGATACAAAGCTGGGACCAGCCACCGTGCCAATGACTTCAGCTTCTGGGAGGACCCCTCCTGGAGCCCCTCCTTGGGTTTGGCTGGATTCCAGCAGGTCAGAGTCTCTGCCATGCATGTACCAACCTGCACTGGCTGGCCCCAGGAGGCAAAGCAGTTCATACTCATGTGCAGAGGTAACGATTCATCTGGTAAGATCTCCCTCATTAGCCCTTAGAACAAAGTTAGGTGCAGGAGGCAAGGGGAGAGATGGTGGTGGGAGGAGGAAGAGGACACTCTGGGCTGATGGATGCAGCCTGATTTCTCTGAAACAGAGTGAGCTGTGGTGATTTAATCAAGCTGGCGAGGTAGGCAAGGAGTTTTGGCCTAGGAGAGCCTGGGGCAATGAGTAAGCTTAAATTTCTGAAGGGTGGAGCTCAGAATTGTTTTTTTTTAATATGCAAAATTTAAAATAGGAAAGAAACTGATTCATTCTCCCTAGCCCCGAGGAAGACATTCCTCACATTAACATTAGGTGTGTCTACTGGGAACGTGGTGTAATAGAGGTCAGGAGGCACGTGAGGAACACACACATGCGTCCTCCCCCCAGAGAGGAAGGCTCTCCAGGAGACCTGAGGACCACAGGTGTAACAGGACACCATCGCAAATTGAAGGATGCTCCTACCTTGATGTGCTTACAGTCAAACTGAAGGAAGATGATGGGAAGAGGAGGATCATTGTCCCAAGGAGTGGTACACAAGGGAAAACATAAGCAGCAGTCCAATGCCAGGTTGGTCTCCAAGCAGGCTCTTTTCTCAATCACTGTGGTCATCTGCTCCCATGAGCCGAACACTGCCGTTGACGTGGGGTTGTTTATCCTGCCTGCCCCACTTGAAGCAGAAGGAGATCCCTGACAGGGGAAAGTGGAAAGCGTTATTGTAACTAGCCCCAGTTCACACCCTGCTTTGAAGGGAAAACACATTTTCTGTCTGCCAGCCAAGTTTCCTCCCTTCCTGGGACTGGCTGCATTGGCAACGCAAACAACAGCAACCAGACAGAGACCAAGAGTTTAAACAATGACTGTGGCTCCGTGGCGGATGGACGGACTTTATGGCTCTTCACGAAGAGACACATTTTTTTTTTTCCCTGAAATTTCTGCTTCCTCTCCCCTTTTTTTGAGAAAACGGGCATTTTTTAAGAACCTCAGTGTGGGCACAGCAGGTACCCTCCTGTGTCAGCTTTTCTTGCACAAACAAGACCACTTAAAAACACTTCTTCCAGCTGCCCAGGGAGCATGTTCACCTGGTAGCTGGCCCAACAGCAGGGCTATTCTCTCTTCTACCATCTGAAGTCTTATGCAGGATGGTGGCAGCGAGCGGCGGTGCTCTTAGTATCACACTGTAGAGTGAAGAGATGTTTTTGTCTTGCCCATGGGTCTGGTCCCCAGGAGAACAGAGCTTTTGTTCCTGGCTCTGTTCTTGAGTAAGTCATTTTGCCTCTCTTTTCACTTCGTTAAAGGTTAGGACAGCCTCCCTCAGTACACTGAGGTGACTAATGATGCTCCTTATCTCAGCCTGTTGCTGCTCTGGCAATACAAATAATGCCTTTGGTTCCAAAACCCTCCCTCCATTACCTCTGGCACTGTCGTGTCAGTTGCCTTTCTATCAAAGAGGGAATCACAGAGGAGAGCTGCTCAGTCATAATATTTACAAGTCCCTGAAGCAATTATCAGTTTCCAAGTGGAGTTCATACGCACCAGAGCTGTCATGATAGCAAAGACACTGAAAAAACTGAGCACACTCAACGACTGCCTGGCCGTTCAGCAGCATGACTCAATCTCAGGCAGAGCTTTTAGGCGTGTAGTAATACAAACCAAATGCTAAATCTTCCAGAAGTAGAACCAAACTACAGCTTTGAGTCTGATATAGAGTCCTGTGTGTGGTGACAATGGATTGTTATTTCAGGGAGGGGAGAGGTAGGGAAGGAAGAAGGATGCTGAGGCTACTCTTGACTGCCACTGGTCCCATACGGAGGTGTCTACTCTCCCTCTCTCTGTGCTTGGTCACCTACAAAATGAAAGGCTGGCTCTAGCTAATGAACTATCTGCCTTGTGTATCTGCTCTGGGCAAGAGAGAATGTTCTACTGGTGGGGATTTTCCAGGTCAGAAAGCAAATCTGCATCCTGTCTCTGCTATCACCACCAGTTTTTATGCCATGGTAGAAGTCAACAAGGGGACACCTTCAAGGTACTTCATTAAAGAGTGTTTGTTGTGAGTTGTGTCAGAGCTGACCCGATAAATGACTACTCAACGTGTGGAAGATTGCAAGTGGAGAGCACCTCAGGGCTTGGTCTAGAACAGCTCAGGGAAGGTGACCAAGATCTTCACGGGAGTTAGATCTGGAGCTGTGTTCAGGTTTTCTGCCCTGAACTAGTCACGCTGTGCAAAACATCAACATCCATTATAGACAGCCACATACTTTTCCTGTTTGTTCTGCAAGAACTTACTGTGTCTGGGCTGTGTGAAGGTTTCATAGATATGTCTTAAATTGAGCTGCCTATGTGGGGAATGAACAACATCGGCAGTCTGCAGGAAGGGGCCCAAAGATCGTTGAGAGACTTTTCCTCTGTGTGCTCCCATACAGAGAGCTGCTTTGAACTCCGGACAGTCTGCCTCAGAGTGTTGCCCTGCCCCCGTCCCCCACAGCTCCCTACTCGAAACAACCCATTCTCACCTCTGCTCGGGTTCTGGCATCTGAAGTATGCCTGGCCCCTGGTGCTCCTCTCCACCTTCCCAGGGACAGAAGGATACAAAGGGTGTGATCCTAACATTTCCCGTCTTTCTCAGACTGATAGTGGAGAGATTAGAGGTGGAAAGAACACCTATGAGGTCATCTCTGACATCCCCGGGGAGCAATCCGGGATTGTTCCTTTGCATTTTATTATCTGGTGCTCTGTCCAGCTCAGCAGTAACACGATTCAAACCACGATCTTCCCAGAGCTTCCCTTGGGGTTGAGAGTCGCAACCTTCTGTTTCTTACTGTCAGGAAACGTTTCCTGATATTCAGCCTAAATTTTCCTTTCCTTAAATTCATTCTGTTTACACCTATTCTCAGACAGACCTCACCCTGGACAACCTCTCCTCCTCAAAGTCAGATCCTTTTTGGACTTTGTTGTTCTGAATGCATCAGTGAGTCCAGTTTTGCTGCAGCTTTGGTTCATGCTGGGTAGCCCTTATTTGAATATCCGAGAGCCTCTGGCTCGTCAGTGCACTTCTCATTACAGCCTTGTAAGGAACAGCATGCTTACTTGAGGTCCCCATCCTCCAAGATATCTGGGTACCCAAAAGCCAAAGGTATTATGTCCATGAATGGCCACTAATGCCCTTGAATATCCTGGTTTTGATGGAAAAGCTGTGCAAAAATTGTCTATAGATGACTCATCTGACTGAGAGCAGTTCCTGTAAATGGTAGCCTCCATTAAATGTTTGAGCCTGTCTCACTAGCACAAATTAGTTTTGCTGTATAGCTTGCTTATCACTCTTGGGTGTCTTGGTAGAAGTTGCAGGTGAGATCCCTCTTTTCTGCCTCCGTATATTAACAGCGAAGAGGAAAAAGGACTCAGGGAAGGCTGCTCATGTGTTCAACTGGTGACCAAACGAATGGCCCAACTCTGCTGGCTTGCTTTGCCGGCTGAGCCCTGATGTTAATTGTCTTGATGGTTTTTTTTCCTAAATGCACAGCTCTGCATATGCTGTCCTTCTAATATTTTTAGTGTTTTGTCATCACTGCTTGTGGATAGAGAGTTGTACAAGGGACACATGACCTAGGTAGCTTTTGCTGAAATGAAAACTGGGAATCAGAGTAACGAAGGAACAGAGCTGAGAATTCACACTGAAATGTTGTTCAGCTTTAGAACTGAGCTACCAAAACCGGGATCCATTTGGAAATCTCCGGTCTCTGAAAGCTGGCAGAGAGACAACTTCAGCAATAAGCAAGTGGGACAGGTGCTTCAGTAGGCAGCAGGACCAGGAATAACTCGCAAATTACAGGGGATGCTCTTGGTGTTAAATGACCAGTGGTTCTATGAAGAGAGCTGCATAGAGAGGTGGTGAGGGAGCATTTTCTTTCCATGTGCAGAAGCAAAAGATTCCCCAGGGGAATCCCTGGGTAGGATCCTCCAAAATGCTTCAGTTAATGGGAGCAGCATTAAGAGGCTGAAGTGACTCAAAGCTCATTGGGCAGAGAACCTCTTTTTTTTTTTTTTTTTTTGTTTTCTTGGCTGCCCAATGTGAGGTACTGCGGGTGCTCTGTCTGCAACTGGGGCTCCCATGTACAAGGGCAATAATAATCAACGTTACTGGGAAAAGGAAGTATTGTCTTGGATTGACTCCAGAGGCAGAAATGATGGTAATTCCCCGGTGGGAGCAAAGCCTGAGCAGCCCACACCTACGGTTACATTCAGAGATGTTATCCAGGAAAGTCTGTGCGTATGCGGGCAGACCTTCTTTATCAGCTCCCTGGAAGTTGCTTCTAGGGAAACATAAAAGAGCAGTTATGTGTTTTTTCCATGTCTGGACAGTGGTTAGGATGCAGAAGTTGATGCTTCTGTGCATATCTTTGTTTCCGGCAATTAACCAGCCTTCCTTCACTTCCCTGATTGCAAAGTCAGCATGCCGTGAAGGCCTCCGGCTGGCACAGGCCAAGCGTTCCCCGGGCACGCAATGTCCAGCCAGGCTCTCCTGATGAGTGCCGAGGGCTCGGGGATGCTCGTACAACGCCACATTAGGAACAGCTGCTCTGCTGCTGGGGAAGCGCAGGGGCAGCCGTGCCGACATGCTCGCAGGGTGGATGAGCTCACGGGGGAGGCTGAGGTTTAGCAGCCTGCTCTGGGCAATTGTGATGCACTGTGTGTACTCACCGAGGAAATAAACTCTGGCTTCATGAGCGTGCAAGCCAGCAGGGAATACAGGCTTCCAGGAGATGTCAGGAGGTCGCCTGGAACATGTCCCTGCTACAAGAGAGGACCAGCTATGGCATCGTTAACACACTTTTACCTAATCTGTTGGTAAATGCCTCCAGAAATATCTCCAAACTTTTTTTATAGCTCTGCTTTGCTGTCCTGTCTATTAGGGAGCATTTATTGCCGGTTAATTTTACTCTTTCTGCAACTGAAAGGCAAGTTTTCTTGACCGATACTTTTGACTTTAGAAAGCAAGTGATTCCCTTCCCCTCTCTAACAGCAGTTTGAGACAGTTCCCATCATAGTACCTCTTCTGCCCATGCTTTCTTGGGATAAAAACCCCTGTTCTTTTGGTCTGCCTCCACAGACCATGATTTCTGGACCTCTGGTTCTGCTTGCTTCCTTCTGGCTGGTCTCCAGTTGGCCTACGGCTTTCTTACAGTGAAGCACCCAAACCTAGCCATGGATGTCCTTGACCATGCAGAACAGAACACGATTACGGCATTGTCTTACAGACTACCTTGCTGATTTACAGATGGAGTGTGAGGTTTGCGTGCTTTAACATTACAACACTGTTGACTCAAGTTCAGCTGATGACCCTCACTGTTTCCCCAGATTCCCTTCTGCAGCACTGCTGCCAAGCCAGACCTCCCCCTCCTTCTGTACATGGAAAACTGATTATTCACATTCTTGTCCCTATCCAATTTCATCTTTTTTTTTTGTTTTGTTTTCCTCTCAGATTCTTTCTTGAGTTTGTCAAACTCATTTTGAACTCTAATCCTGGTGTTCCATGTACTTGCTGTCCAGCCTAGCTTGCTTTAGAAAGTACAGTCTGTATGCTAACGAGCATCGTCCTGGTCATTAATGAAAATATGAAATAGTCTCCGACCTAGGTCAGATCCTTGCACAGTGCTGCTCAGCACGTGTTTCTGGCAGGACTGTGACCGGGTGCTAACTGCCTTCCAAGAACACTCTTTAAAATCATTCTGCTTGAAACCTGCCCTCTCACAGCTACGTCATTTGGACCACTGTCTCCACTTTGTTTACAAGAATGTTACGTGGAACAGTGCAAAGCACAGTGCTAAAGCAGAGGTGTGAAATTTCTGGTGTACTGGGCCCCTTAGTCTATCAACAAGATAAATTAGATTGGACAGAGATAGCCCACTCTCGACAGCTCTGTCTTGGCTGGCAGTCAGCATCTTGTTGCCTTCTGTGTTCACAAAAAATTTGTTTCCTTGCCCTGTCCAAGAATTTTTCCAGGAAGTAAAGTAAATGCAATGGAGCCTTGACAACTGTTCATCGATACATAATGCGTGGCTAAGGGTCGTCTTTGGCATTCCCAGTGTGCTACCTGGGATGACAGAGGAAATGATGCATCTGCTAAGAAACTGGGGGAGGAAGCAGAAGAAAAGGGGGAGGGAATAAAAAAAAAAAAGAAAAGACACAAATGTGCCTACCCCTTTGAAAAAAAAAAAAAATAACTGGAGGTGAAAGTGGAAGGAGCAATTTCTTCGTAGATACTAAAATCTGTCATCTTGAGCAGCTGAACAAACAAAATCTGGTTTTCTAAGGATTTGTGTGTCTTAGTTGATTAACTTTTTGATAGAGTTATTGTAAAATACTCTTATTTCTGTGCAGGTCTGTAACATTTCCTTCCTCTCCCTGTTCTAGACTTCCTCCTGTAGGGTCTTCAGGTAACACCACATGAGATGTCAAATGACAGTGGAAATAGCCTGTTGACATCCATGGCAAATGAGTTTGTGATTGAACGAACAAGTTTGGCAGTGTATGAACAAACAAGACAAATTTATGGCCATTTACTTCTGCAAAATTTGTAGGATTTCAGTGGCCTTTGGTATGCCTTCCCATGGATAGAGTGACTTTTGTGTCCTTCTAACAAAACCCAGTGTGACCAGAGACTGTGTAATTCCCCCGGCCTTATTTTCATCAATTTCAGTGGTAGGATCAGACCTCTCGTAACTTCCTTTACGCTATTCTGAACACTGGCTGAGGTCTATCAGACAGCACATAGTTAGCAACTTTGCTGGAAAAGTCAGAGTCTGTTTTACAAATGGAGCAAACTCACGGCATCAGGAAGATGGGAGTCCTTTGCTCCTGGGTGAGTGCTCCACTGAGATGCCACAGAGCACTGCGCTTGGCAGGACCAAGCCTTTGCTGATCTTGACACTGATTTTTTCCACCCCATGGCTGCAGTTGAAGGATACCCAGCAAGGCCAGGCATTCAAATGTGAAAATGATTAGACTTCTGCGGTCAGTTTCCATGTTGTGATTGCCATGCACACCCTGAATACGCTGGGCTAATGTTTTCATTTAATCATGGCTTTCTTGGCTTTGAATGCTCTTGGTGTACCGGAGCTACGAAAACATTTTGATATCCTTAGATTTACCCAAACAGTTTGGCTTTGCCCTGACTTTGAGGCAGCACGATGGGCGACTTGACTCTAAGTGAAAGCAATTAAGCAGGCATTTAAAAAAAATGTGTGAGGAACTTTACACTGATCCCGTCCTCTGGGGTCCTCTGGTGTAATATAAGCTGCTCAGAGATTTTTTGGCTGCTGTTTGCGTGCAGTGCTACTGGCTGCAAAGCCTCAGATGGAAATGAAGCACCTGGGTCTAAGTCTTTTCATTCAGTTTTCCAAATGTCATAATCTCAGTGTTTCTCACTTGCCACAGCCTGAAGACAATTGCGTCATCAGGTTGCCACAGATGCCTTGTGATTCTCCCCCAGCTTTCTCTAGAGTGGGCTTCTGGCGGTAAATGCTGACAATTAAAGATGTGTGGTGGCAATCTGCAGTTCATAGGTCCTCCTAGACTTCACCATGTGGGAATAAAGATAAACAAAAATGAGTCAAAATTGGGTTTTCTTGGTCTGACCTTCGGGGTAGTGTTTGAAGGATGTTTTGATATGAATTACAATAACAAGCCAGGCTTAACAAACCTGAGAAGACCTGTTGGTTGGCTTTTGGAAAGTCTCCAGGGCTTAAGTTTCAGATAACATTCTTCCATGTTCATGGAATTTATGGTCCCTTGTTTGCTACCATAAAATAATTAAAAAAAATAAAATAAAAAAAATCAAGAATTACTCACATTGTCCGTCAAGTTTCCTGAATTTCTCTTAGAATATCCAGGAAACTAGACAACTCAAATGGCTGAATAACATCACACAACTTTCCATGGCTCAGGGTATAAGGTCACTGGGTGTTTCATGGAAGCCATGTGACTTGTCTCAAACAACTCCTGGAAAGAGAAGGTCTCTGTCAACAAACAAACTTGTTGCCCTGGCCAACACTGGGATTTCTGTATTTTTAAGGCTTGATGGGAGGGTAGGGTACGTGAGGGACAGGAGCGACTACTTACAGATTCTTTTATAGTGGCTCAGGGATTTTGAGGGAAAGACATTAGTTCAGTACGTGCTTAGTATCAGCTGTCTGGGGCAAGCAGAGGTGCTTCAATCCATACAAACGTGCAGGAGCCTGTGTTGACTTGGTGACTAACGGTGATCCTCGAATCACCTGCCCACAAGTGCCCAAACCCTATAGGCCTCCTTTACTGGGATTAAGAAAACCAAAGCATCCTGAATTCTGCTTCTGCAGAATGCCTAGAGGTCCTTGGAGGTACCTCTGTCTTGACATGGCTGTGTACCCTGAGGATTATCTCCCCACTATACCCTGCTAGCTAGGATATTATCTTGCCTCTTGCTAATTGCTTTATGAAAGGAAAACAAGAGCACGATCATAAAGTTTGGACATATCATCAAAGCAAGAACACTACTGAAAATGTCCTAGTGTCCTAGTTGCATCTATCTTTCTCCGTAGAAATTACTTTGACACCGTGACAATTTTTTTTTTTTTTAAATGGCAATATGTTACCAATTCTCTTCTAGGACAGACCTTAATGCCCAGATAAGTGTTGGTTTTCAGGAGTACTGTGGCATTCTGTGGGAAATTAGTAGTATTTGCAGAGCATGAGACTCTAAAGTTCTTTTTGGGAGCTACTGGAAAGGAAATTGGAATAAAGGACTCAATAGTAAAAGCTGTTTTGTTCATGTGGCTAAATAATTTTAAAATTAGTGGGAGCTGCTGAGCTTTAGCTCATGTAACTACCAAAGCCAGTAAATCATCATTCCTCCTGAGATAACAGGAACGCGTCAAGATGAAATTTTAAGGCCCTCCTCTATGCAGACTTCTTGAGAGTCCCAGTGGCCTTGCAAGAAAAATGAGAGACAACTTTCTGAAAATCCCGTGTATTTGGAAACGGGAATGGCAAGGACTGAGTCCCACATCTGCAAGAAGTGATACTTGAGCTTGCCTCCCTACGTCCTAAGCATGTGGCTGGCTTGTCAAGTGGGAGAGGAGGAAGGTGGTTTAAGTGGCCGTCTTCTGTTCTTGACATAAAAAGTGTAGGTGTTTATTTTCAGGAAAGTAGTAGTTTCATCCCATGCAAGGTATTCTGGATCTTACTTAACATTTCATCATTTAGATCCCTTGCTCAATGCTAATTAGGTTTTCATTTAAAAATTGCCACTGATTATATTTGTGTATTTGTTTGCAATGCAATCTAATATTTGATTTTTGTTTGCATTACATGCTCTTTTTTTTTTTGTGGGGAAAAAAAGAAATAGCTCACGTGTAAAGTGAATTGTCCTTTATCCATTCCTCTTTAGACGCGAAGTGTGTCCTGTCTGCCTGCAATCCCCAGATCCACACATGAAAATAGAATTGCTTTCAGTTACTAGGGTTCACATCTTTTGCCCAGGTTGGTGGGTTACACGACACTAATGCTGAGGGTCTTGACTTTTTCCTTGGTGACAACATATGATTAAACTGGAAGAATGGATGGTAACATCTGCTGCCAAGACCCCTTCCATATCCATGAACCTGACCACCGTTACAAGACCTCCCCTCCTCTATATTGTTGACATCTTTGTCCAGTTCAACAAAACGTGACTCATGAGGGGAAAATCACTACCTCTCCCCAAGAGACTCCTTTGCAGGCTGACAGTTTGTCTCGCCATTGAGAAACGTTTCCTGATAATTCCACTGAAAATTTCCTCTGCTTCTTTTCGGCTCATTCCTCCTAGATAACAATCTCGCGTTTATATATAGTGTTGGAGCACTAAAATCCCACCTGACCAGCACGATGAGTGCCTCTGAATAGTACATAGATCCTGTAGAAAGACCCCCTCCCTTCCTGCTGTATCAGAGGAAAGTTTAAGACTGTAAGGACCTCAGCATCCCTTCTAAAGAGCAAGAAAATAAATCCTCTGAAAAATGGATGTACTTATGCCTTGCCTGCTGCTGGAGTGAAGCAGCTATGCTCTGCTAACGCTGTGGAGGAATCTAGACTGAAAAGTAAAATAAAATTACCTGTGTACCACAGAAATTACTGGTGGGAAGCTGGGTAAAATATAACATTGATCCGAGGAAAGAGTCCATGTTGAAGAAGATGTTGCTGTGCTCTTTCTGCTCCCAGTCATCGTGTGGACCAGAAATATGCTCACTGTCTATTGAATGTTATTCTTATAAGCCAGTTACTCTAAATCATCCGTTTTCAATAGTTCCTTTTATTTAGTTTCACACCAATTTCTCACCTTCCTTCTGGTATTGATTATGGATGCATTTTTTTCGATACCTTTTGTTCCTTCAGTTGGAATGACCTTGATTTCTTTCACACTCCATGGACAGTGAAACAAGAATAAATACGTCTTGTAATTCCTGCACCTTTCAAGCCCCTCCCCTGCATAGCAAAATCAGCTGAGCAAGCTCAAGACCATAAAATTAGGGGTTTTGGAGGCAGAAAAAGGCAGAGGATCTATTTGGTTTGGGTAACTTTTTGCATCTTATCTGCCCCTAGGCTTCTAAAGAACAGTCATACAAAAGACTGTTCTACAGAACTTGGATACACCCTGGATTAAGCTGAAGTGAAAACTTTCATTTTGGTTCAGTGAAGCAAAACAAAACTGTCTGATTCAGAAATGTCAAAACATTATGTTTTTCTCTGAAGTATTTCAGAGCCAACATATTTCCTCTCTTTTCCATGAAAAAGTTAAATATTTGCGTATGGAGCATATTTCTGTGTAATCTCACATATGGAGGGAGCAAAAGTTTGAACGTCAAAGTAACAATTTCTTGCAGGGCAGGAGTTCCTGGTTCTCTCACTGGTTGAAACAAAGCTTATGATTTCCTTAATTAATTAATCACCTTTCTTTTAGACAGGGAAACTTGGCCCTAGAAAGCTGGAGTGACTTACCTGAGGTTCTCAAGACTGGACCCATTTGTTGGCAGTGGCAGGTATCTTGGGGCTTTGGTAAACAGGCAAAGCGTTTAATTCAAATGCATCAAGAATAGCTAAAAGCAGTAGGAGAATCCCAGAACATGTAATCGCAGTCATCTTTTTAAGCTTGTAGTCTAAAGCAATTCAGTCAACAGGACCAAAGAGTGTCATTAACAGGCCAAGAGTGGGACAGGGCTTTCAAAATTAGATTCTTGTGCACATTATGGTAGATGCCCCATCCGTGGAAACATTCAAGGCCAGGTTGGACAGGGCTCTGAGCAACCTGATCTGGTTGGAGATGTCCCTGCTTCTTGCAGGGGAGTTGGACTGGATGGGCTTTGAAGGTCCCTTCCAACCCGAACCATTCTATGATTCTGTTATCACCCGGAACATACATTCAGACAAGACTGACCACTCTCTTAAATGCCATGGGCTGGGGTTATCAGTTTGAAGTTACCCGCTTGGGTCATAGTAGCTCCCGGCAAATTAAGCTTCTGCCCTGCTTCACAAGAAGGCCTATAAATAGTCTAGATTTTCTCCTTTCAAATGGGAGCAATGATGTCTCATGAACCATAATACCTGGCCACGTGCTGGCAGAATAGGAAGCACTCAGCTGCTGTCAGATTTAGTTCTTTAATTTCCTTTTCATCTCTCCCTCCTCAGTTCAGTCCTGGAGAAAAGACAGTGGAGAAGGGGGTGCCATGTTGGACAGAAGCATTGTCACCTGGTGGTCTCAAGACCAAGAAGAAAGAGTGGATAAATCCCAGCGTGCTAACAGAGGCATAGGCATCCAAGATAACAGAGACATGTGAGTTTACAACGCTATAGCAGAAGCAGGAGTATAAAGTGACAGCAGCTAATTCCATTGGGTGGTTTTCTAAATCAGTTCTGATGGTGTTAGTTTGTTCTCCTTGTGAGTGGCTACATGTCTTGTTGCGGCTACGTGTTTTGGGCTCCTATTCTCTAACCAGTGGCTGTTTTGGAACATTTTAGACTCAGATCTGGCTCTGTGCCCAGGATAGATAGAAACCATGACACCAGAAGACAGTTGAGCCCCAGTGGAGTTGTCCTCCAGACAAGAACAAACCGTGACTTCATCTTTGCATCTGTTGCCTTCTGTTTGATAGCAACTTAGGCAGCTACTTCCTGCAAGTACAGGCCTTGCTTAAACCAGAAAAGACCATAAATTTGCTCCCTGAGTTCCCACTGAGGGTTGGAGGAGTTTCATACTGGGGTCACGGCCATTTGACAGGTAGACTCCCCTCTTTGAGGTCAAAGTTACATCTTTTCTTCTGGTATACATGTATTATAATATCAAGAATTTTTAGGGCTACATCTTCATCTGCCATTCTAAAACCAAAGGAAAATTTGCATTGGAAGGCACCTCTAGGGTTGTACAGTCCATTTTCCTGCTCAGAGCTGGACTAGCTTTGAAGTTAGAGCTGAAGATCTCAATCCATTTTAACCTGCCATTTTTTAAAGCTCTACTTCCTTGGCAATGGTGAATTTAAAGGAAGTAGGTCTAAATTGGACTACGAGCTACCGCTGTGCTCCCCGTGGCTGCTCTGGACTTAACAACATAGGCTATGAGTGTTTTATCTCTTGTCTGGTGGAAAAGTTCAGAAAATGCCATGCATTTCACTTTTCCCTCTCTCCTGAAATATTATTCCAACACTCCCCTCAGCATAGTAGGTCAAAATCACATTTTTAATTAAACCAATGTAAAACGGTATTTTTCTTTCTTTTTTTCCTTTTTTTTTTTTTTTTTTTCTCCCAAAACAAAATACCCAACCAAGCATTTTACTCTAGGTCAAATGCTGGAGCAATTTGCTTCAGTTTTGGACTTCTTTCAGTAAAAAAAAAATCTGGGCAATTTAAAATAAAACAAACTTTTAATGGAACATTTGAAAGTTCGTAATTCATCACCAAAGCTTTCAAAGAAGTATTTTCAGCTAGGTTTAAAAAAAAAAAGTGTAAGAAGTCTGAAATATGCTACGTTTAATTAAATTTTCTTTTGATATTTTATACTATATATCCAGCTGTATCAGTTGGGATCCTCTAACAAACATATCATCAGGCTTGACTATTAAAAACGCCAGCTTCCCAAATCTTATTTCCTTCTGCTCCTCCATCTCCCCCCGTTATTTTGAGGCTATCTGTTGAAACAGAAGTGGTATTCTGTTGCCATTGTCAACAGAAGGAGTCCACATTGGCTCCTTTTCTAACAATCAAAAAAAAATCTAGGCTTGGCTTCATTTCATCTTGATTAATCCCATATAGCTAGAGGCAGTTAGTGGAGGGTCTGACATAAGAAACCTCACTGACCTCAGTTCGTTTGCCACTTGATGGAGAGAGACTTATAAAAGGCCGCTGAAACCTGTTGGCTTTTGTAGGCTTCTCCCTTTCTTCACTGAGAAGAAACGGTGTCTGAATTGATATCTACACTAGATGTCCTAGTAAGCGTAGCTGAACTTAAGACACATGAACCTGGTTGAAATTAAGAAACTCTTCTTTATGTTAAATTATCTAGGCTCGTGTTATCTTGTCATTTTTCCTTGTTGCCACGCTAGTTGAGATTCAACTCATTTATTGATCCCTTTGGCCGTGTAGTTTAATTTGTCTGTTTAAACTTCTTACACCACATCCCAATGGTAGTTCTCAGGGTTCATTGATGAACCACAGGAAATTAATCTCAAAGCAAATCACAACACCTTCTCCTTATAAGAATGCTCTTTTATCCAAACATGGGAAAGTGGGAGAGTGCAGTATGGTGAGACTTGTGTGGCTGCGCACGATCCTGGAATTACTTTAACTGGCACTCGACCTCTGTAGTGACACGGCTGTGATTCCTCGAGATCTGTCTTGAAAGATACGGTGACATTTCCTGACAATGAAACAAGGTCAGGAAATGGAAGAGATGAGTATATTTTTGGCCATGCTCAGGACAGTAAGAAGAAAACATAGTGATGATAAATGATACACAGCTTCAGCACAATTCCAGAGGGGCTGAACTGCCTGGGCTGCATCCCAGGCCATACCAGTTTTCTGAATGTTGCTTTTATGCACTTGGAGACCACCACTGTAGTCTGGCACCTTGACAATCTCTACCTCTGCCTCATGGGGTCCAGATACAGATGAAATGCTATGCTTGACACCTTCTACAAGGCTCCCTCTATGACCTGATTTATACAGCTTTTCATACGTGTCAGTTAGGAGTCATGATGATAAACCCGACAATTCTAGCATGTGATCTGAATATGACCAACTGCTATTTGTTCATTCTGACGTGAAAGGATACCCCCCAATATCACAGCTATTCTGCATGACTAAGCCACCTCAAATATGACTTTGACATAGTGGCTCAGGTTGCCCAGAGAGGTGGTGGATGCCCCATCCCTGGAAACATTCAAGGCCAGGTTGGACGGGGCTCTGAGCAACCTGATCTGGTTGGAGACATCCGTGCTCCTGGCAGGGGGGTTGGACTGGGTGGGCTTTGAAGGTCCCTTCCAACCCAAACCGTTCTGTGGTTCTATGTCCTTAGTATATCAAGCCCATGCATTATAATTCTTGTGCAGCATCCCTTGGCTTCAACAGTCCAACTCTAAGCATCTGTGAAATGCACTTCTTCAGGACACAGGTGGATATCGTAATGTTCTCAGATACTTGTTGCTCCAGTCAAATGTTCAGAGCTACTCATTGCTGCCATCCCTGGCCTCCTCCATGTGTTTGCATGGCGCTGAGCTGCTCTCTCACATAGTTTTCCTATCAGTCTCCCTCCTTACCTGCTCCTCTTTCTGCAGCTGGGACTCTTTACCAGTGCACTTGGTTGGAGCCCAGGAGCCTGTCCAGTATGAAGCTAGACTGCTGGGCACACTGGTTCCAAAGGGAGGGTTTTATTTGAAAAGCTCACTGCACTTCTGTGTTATTAGAAGCGTTTTCCTGGCATGGTGCCCTTCATTCTTTATGCACTAGTGCTACTGAGGAGATGAACTCTTAGTATAATATTAGCAACAAGTAACACCTAGGGGTTTTTGTCACCACTGCATCTCAAAACTGTTTCCAGATTATTTCATCATTCCCACCTTACAGTTGGGGAAATTGAGGCAGAGCGATGTATCAAAGGTCCAGCTGTCCTCCTTGTTCTTCTGTGCCCTGTCCTTCTTTCCCACATGTATTCATCTCCCTTCTTCACGGCTGTAGCTGTCATCAGTATCTAGGTAGACCTCATTACTGTGGAAGGAGATTGAAGAGATGGCCAGAGGTTAATCTTTGTGCTCTTGTGAAACTGTATGAGCTGCTTCTGCTCCCATAAATTTACTGGGGCATGACTAAGACAAAGCCTGACCCATAAGGGCTTTCTCTTCCTTGCTTTCTAGAGAGCTGTAGCACCTAAGAGATATGTACAGACTTCTTTACGGTATTTAAGACCGATTTGGAGGTCCTCCATGGCAAATTGGTCAAAAGAAGCCATTAACAATAGGTAGTTGGACTAGATAGCCTTTAAAGGTCCCTTCCAACACAAACTATTTTATGATTCAACTCAAACCTTTAACATGCTGTAGAAGGAGTTTGGGGACATTTTTTGTCCCTGTGTACAAGCTCTGAAGTTGTCTTTCCTGAGGGCTGGATTGCACCCTGGCTAGCAGGCTGTGGTGGAAGAAAGGCACGGGAGGCAGAGCTTGTTCCCCTGGGTGCGGGAAAGCAGCGAGCAGAGCGCAGGAACGCTCACGCTGTGTGTGGCCGCCGGTGTCCTATCCTCCAGGAAGACCGCGGCACAAGGTCCAAGCACGGGGCTCAGCACCAGGAAATTTGGAGTTCGCGTTGACCGTGCTTTGGCCTTGGGCAGGCAGCTACAACGTGATTCCTTTCCATTTCCCCATCTGTAAAAAAGTATGAAAAATACTTACCCCATATGGAGGATTAAATGTTTAGGAGGGAATCCAAACTCCACTGAAGTCAATGGCAAGTCTCCCAGCATTTCACCAGGAAAAAATTTTAAAGTGCTAAGTGTTCTATAGCTTTGCATATGAAAGGGAAATTCTGTTTCGGAGAGTTTCAGCTACTGCCCAAAGTACGAGAGCCCTGGTCACATCGGTCTCTCTCCCGCTATCTTGAGAGCAATCTCTCTTCATCTTTCGTTTTAAAGTTTGATGTGGACTGAAACCAAAACCACAAATCAGAACATTCCTGAATGTTAGAACTGTTTGAAGTCCAATCTGGATCTGCATTTGCAAATGTGCTTTATCTTTATAACAGAGGCCAAGCAAAATCCTCCATCTGGGTACTTTTGAAGTGGGGAGGGGCTGCACGTAAATTTTGCAGTGCGAGTCCTAATCTAATCTCATCTCATCGACGCATTCTCCTGTTCGGCTGCTTATCTGTCTATCTGCCCAGAACATCAGTTTTAAACGTGTGATCTCGGGTCCTCCGCAGGGGGAGAGGCAGGGAAGGTCTGTGAACTATTGCGAACTTTGAAAAACGTAACCAAGAGTGTGAAGTCTTGCTAGACAGAAGCCTGGATTTACTCTATGTGGGTGTGTCCTTCCATTGGGAAATTTTTTAGGATCAGCAAATAACCGTAATAAAGTTTAAAAGCCACTTACCTAACACTTAAACATTTTGCCAGTGTTTGATAACATTTTAACTAGTCAACATCACTAGCTTTCCCTAATTCCTGTCTTGTTCGTGGGCATATAGTATCACCCAGTGGTGGAAACCAGCTTGGTTAAAAATACTGCTGATGCTGTTGCATAAAAGACCAGTGACAGATGCTGACTGAGAAATACTAAAACCTTCAAAGTCTCTCTTTCTGGCCTAAATGACTGGTTTTATTTTTTTTTTTAAAGTAGGAACAAGGGCAACAAAAGAGAAATTTGGTTTTCTACCTCCTTAGGCTGTTGTACTTCCAGCTACAGCCACTTCTGCACCTCTCCCCCATCCTTACCCTTTGGCGTTGCCGAAAGCACGCTCAAACGTCTGTGTGTATATGCCCATGCACAAACATAGAAGCGATATTGTGTAATACGCGGGGTAGGTCAAGCAGGAGGATATTTTGGTAGCCAGAGATGGATGACAAGTTCTAACAAGCCCATCCACATGTGTTAAGATTAGAGTGCAGACATCAGCCATGACTCAACAGGATATGCTGGTCCAAAGCCAGGGCTAGAACTCTCTTACTGGCCTTCTGAATCATTAGTGGAAAAAAAAAAAAAAAAAAAAAGACATCCCTCTGTCGCCAGCATTCTCCATCTGTTTTTAACTTGATGATGTCCTTTGGAAGGTAGGTGAACTATTTGGTTTGCTTTAACTATGCAAACATCTTGGCAGACTGGCCTCTGAACATGCACGGGGCTAGCGACGCTGCCCTGATGGGGAAGCTGGACTGGCTCGGCGATTTGGGATGTTTGGCTGCGCAAGGACTGGCAGGACGAGGGAAGGAGGCTGCTGATGAGGTCGGTGACCCTGTGGCTGCTGGGACGTGAGGTGGCTGGGAAGCAGGCGAGGACAGACTGTTCGATACCTGCCAGGCTTGAAGCTGGTGCTGGGGGGAGAATCCATATTTCCTAGCGTGGTGCAGTGGGAGCTGTTGTACCTGGGAGGGCTCTGTCTGAAAGGAAAAAGATGTTTCCTTTCTAAGCTGGCAGCTTTTTCAAGTTCATCTTGAGAATACAGAAGTCAGACTGGGGTCACTTCTTCTCCTAGGTCTCCACCAGCGATAGTGCTTTTCCAGCTTACCCTGTGCGGGCCAGCTCCCCACACGATTTGCCCTGGGTGACTTCATGCAACCCCCCAGTCTTAGGTGGTAAGGTACAGGGGGGTGTCTGCAGCTTCTCCCTGCCCGCATCTGCTTACGTCTTGTATCCACAGTTTGTCACTGTGGATGCGCCTTTTGTTTGAGGCAGCAGAGATGTCTTGTAGGAAATTGGCCATTTGTTAGCTGTGGATGGAACATGCAGGAATCCAAACTCAAAGTTGCATTAATTCCTTTATAGCTAAACCCATCCGGATGCAGTGGAAGCAAGGTTGGTAAAGATGGTATTATTATCCTGATTGCTAAGCTCGTTTTGACACAGAGCAGTTTCTTCAGGAGAGGGCATTGAACCAGGCAAATCTGTGTGCTGCAGTAGTAGCCTGCAGTTCTGACTCTCCTGGCCCAGGCAGCAAATTCATAGCCAAGCAGTAAAAGTTCCGATGTAAAAAGCAGATGATATTTAAAGGAGTCACGTGCAAGGACTATATTTAAGCAAGATTCATTGCCTGGATAAATGTCAAATGGAGAATAACTGTGCAGGTCTCAGTTCTGCAGAGAAGGGAGCTATGAATCAAGAATCAAGATGATGATCATGAATCAAGAAATTCATGTTGTTGTAAAAAAAAAAAAAAAAAAGATTAGTATTGTACTGAGTTGTACTAGAAGAAATATATCGTTCCAGTGGAATGAAACAGTTCTGCTCCAGTCAGCGTTGGCTAATCCATTGCATGAAAGACATGGATGAACTGGAGGGTCCATTTTGAGCCTGAGGAGGATGATTAAAGAAGCGACCTAGAAGTAAAGATCAAACTAGCTTAGTCCAAAGAAAAAGGTGAAGGAAGAACCCATTTGCAAATTTGAAATATGTAAGAAACTGGAAATAATTTATGTGCAAATGTTGAATTGAGTTAGCCTGAGGACCACCTTCCTGAGGTTAAGGGTTGCAAAGCACAGCAACACATTCTTGGCAGAAAGGTTTGGCATCTCCATCACTCCATCCTTTAAGAGGTTGCTGGAGCCACATCTACTAAAAATGGCAGAGAGAAAATGGGAGCAGAGGGCAGACTGGAACATCTCATAATACCCCTCCCAGACATCTGAGTTCTGTATCTAAAAAGGAATACTAGGAAAGGACTAAGCAGAGAAACAAATTACTTAGGAAAGGAAAAGGAATTAGAAATAAAAGTCACAGCGTGAAATCAAGTAATGGAAAACAGGTTAGGCAGAAGGAAAAGTGCCTCAACTTGAAGAGCTGTGGAACAGCTTGTGGAGGACAGCAGTGGAAGCCCTCGGACTTGAGTCATTCAGAAGAAAGCCTGGGGGAATATACAGTAGGGAACAACTTTATGTTGGCTAAGGGTGAATAGACAAAATTATCTAATTAGTCTTTTCCAGATCTTTCTGTGACTCCATAGAATGCCTTGATGAGGACAGTGGGATTTGGGCTTGCTAAAGGAAGCCAAGTCAAACATCACAAGCCATCACATGACAACAGCACTCAGCATGAGAAACGGCCACCTCCCTTGTCAACCAGTCTGCCTTCCAAGTAATCCCCTCAAATTCAGCTTATTGCTGATGACTCCAGCAAAGAATTGGAAGAGCAGTCACGCTACTTCTCTGAAAATCAGTCGTAATGCGGGAGACACAGGAGCTACTCTCCTGAATCACACCAGCCAACCGATTCACTGAGTACCACTTACTGAAACAGCTACCTCAGCCAAAGGAACCGGAGTGCGATATCGTGAGGTGAAGCATTGCTGGTGACAGCTGTGCCTCTTTCTCAGAGATCGGCTTTGCTCGTGAGTTTCAGCAGGAACGCTTCAGAAAATCAGCTTTACTGCTGGTTGGTATTTCAATGGTTCTTGGTTCTGGTGCACCCAGTTCGTTTGAAACCACCATGTGCAAGAATAAAATGAGAGAAACAGACATTAATCTCTATGCCATTACCAGAAGCATCCAACCCTTTTTATGTGAAAGAATGCCTGGCAGCCAGCAACTAATAATGATGCCAGTTTTTTTCAGGCCCCAATGGGACATTTTTACATATATTCCTTCTCAGTTTTCAGATAAGGGTGTCAATCTGACTGAATTTTCATAGTTTCATGGATTTTTACGGCTGAAGGGTGAAAGCCTCTTAGTCTTCATTTAAAGCCCTGACCAATAAAGCATCTGAACTTCCAGACATGCTTTCTTACCTGCTCTCCTTTTTGCCAGTGATGATGGAGCTCTTGTCATTTAGAAAACACAGAACCGTTTCACAGCTTCTGCAACGTGCGTGGAATCCAAACACGTACAGCATCTGCTGGCAGACCCGGGAGAGAGTTTGCCTCTAAGTCTAGGCTCGTGCTAGAGATGTGCCATTCACATTTTCTGTCCTGGCAAAGTCAGAGGAAGTCAGACATAATGTTAACCATGCTGTGTCCTGGTGGGACACTGGCTGTGGAAAATAGCACGCCTGGTTTGCTACACTAATTCCATATGTTCTCCAGGCTAAAGCGGGCTTTGATTACATGCATAACTGTGGGGCTTGGGAGAAATTATGGCTCAGGGCATGGAGAAATTTTAATTTTGAGGATGTGGGGGAAATGTACCAACACTAATCACCAATTCAAACTAACAATGCTTGATAGCAGAGGTTCTACATTTCTTCCAGCTGATACATGGTTTCCTCTTGCCCAGAGACCTCCGTGACTTTCCGGGCATGATAATGAAAAATAGGACAGAGATTCTTGAGTCCGTCCAAAACACTAAAGTCAGAAAGACCAGCACACTGTTGTGCTGATGTCCCTGCCTGGACGTCTGAAGGAAAATAGCTGCTGATCCTGTGTGTGATATGGTGGGAGGACAGCTGTGCTGTTTACAGCTGACATACACCTCAAGTACCAGATATCAGATCGTAGTGCCAACAACAAATAAAGTAACTTAAGTGCCAATATAATACAATTCTACAGCATCTCTCTCTGTTTTAGTCCTTCTTGCTGACTGTAGCTGTCCCACATGCTAAGATGCTGGATTCAGGCCTTCACATAAAACAAGCTTGCCATTTCCAGCTAGGGAGGGATGCTCCTTTTCAGGCTTGATATAACTAAATAAAGCTAAATCTATTTTATTTACTTAGGAAAAATCCAACCCAAGGTTGAACGTGCTGTAACTAACATGCATGCTAACGCCACACCTCTGTTTGATTGATCTTCGCTTTTCCTGCGTGCTGCCCGTGTAGATATAGATTTATACAGATATAACTGAAGTGGTTTCAGAGCACAGCTCTCTTTCAGGTTGCCTAGTACGCCTGTGTCACTTGAAGCTGTGTTTGACCTACCTCTTAAGAGGCCACATTCATAAGAGTGAAGGGATTCAGACCACCTACTATCTGAGCCTAATTCTCTGTACAGCCAGTGGAGAGAGGTAAGGAATGAAAGCACCTCATTTATTACAGATATTTCAAGCAGGCAACATGACCCTTTCTCTCCACTGACTGAACAGGCAGGGAGCCAGACTTTGGCAAACCTGAGCAAGAGGTGTTCTGCGCTGCTTGTTCTTCTCCTGAGCTTGGACATGTTGGTAGGCATCTGAGAAATGTTGGTGGTTACTGTGTAACTCTCTACAGCAGAACTCCAACTACAGTCAGCAGAGAAAAGTAGGCATCGTCAGCACAGAATCTAACAGTTTATCATCTAGATTTGGAGAGATGAAGTATTTTTTTAGATGTACTTATTTCTCTCCATGTCCTATATGCAGAAGTTGTAGCTGACTGTCTCTGCTGAGATATCTGGTCTGTGAAAACTTGAAGTTAGGTGAGCTGAGTGTCCCACACTCCAGCCTAAATCAATTTTCAACACTACAATGAACAGTCCTGATACAGCCCTTAAGCACTTTCTTAAGGTCTGCTTAGTCCTCTTCCTGTTACAAAATTAATATAAATACATGGTTTTGTCAGGCAAACAGAGGAGAAATGTGGTGTACGTACATCTTGTCTTACGCAGGGCAAAAGTCTTTGTTTCCTCCACGAAAAAATGTCTCCTTTCCTAGTGACTGTCCCACACTCTCCTACAACAGGGCAAAGCACCAAACAAATCCTGCTCTGTTTTCCTTCTCAATGTGGATTGAATTTTAGGGCTTGCGAGAGGTGCCAGAAAGACAGCCCTGCAGATTGAATTACTCTGTGTATCCACAGACCAGGTAATGTGCCAGCAGCCAAAGCGTTAGCTTGCTTTTTTTTTTTTACTTGCCTGCCAAAGGGGTTTGGTTTTGACCTGGAGAAACCAGCTGAGAGGGACAGAAGGTAGCTTATTCCACTTGAGTTCTTGGCCTCTCTGTTGAGACTGGAAAGCAAGTTGCCAACGAAAGGTAGCTGTAGGTTTTCTCCAGACAAACTCTGGCAACTCACACGGTGGTGATTTAAGAGGTTACCACCTCACACTCTCCGCTGCCGGAGGTTACCGATTATTTAGCGGGGCTGGCAGAAGTGAAGCACCTTCTCAATGGTGGTTTGAGTTATGAAGCTGCTCTGTGAGCTCTACAGCCAAGGAGACTACATGGGTTTGACTCTGCTGACTCTCTCTGGCTGAGAGAGTTGGGCTTGTTGAGGCTGGAGAAGACAAGGCTCTAGGGAGACCTTATTATGGTCCTTCAATACCTAAAGGGGGCTTATAAGAAAGATGGGGACAGAGCTTTTAGCAGGGTCTGTAGTGATAGGACAAGGGGTAATGCTTTTAAACTAAAAGAGGGTAGATTTAGATTAGACATGAGGAAGAAATTTTTTACAATGAGGAGGGTGGAGCACTGGAACAGATTGCCTGGATAGATGCCCCATCCCCAAAAACATTCCAGGCCGGGTTGGATGAGTCTCTGAGCAACCTGATCTGGTTGGAGATGTCCCTGCTCCTGGCAGGGGGGTTGGACTGGATGGGCTTGAAAGGTCCCTTCCAACCCAAACCACTCTGCGATTCTATTTTATTACCCTGCTACAGGCAAGTAGACCTTCTGCAGAGCCGTAGGGAGGGCAGTTGGTCTATTGAATCACATGAATGTGAGTTGCTGGAAGCTCCCTCAGATGCTGTTGCAGTGTTAGCAAAATAATACAGGGCAGGGATTATCATTGTTCTGCTTTCTTCAGATAGCATAACCATGTGCTTCTGCTTTCCCTGAATGGGGCTTCTCCCATTCCCTCATCACAATCTCTCAAAGCAACCCAATCTGCTTATTCATCTTCAAAACATGTGATCAGTGACTCTGTCTCACTTGCCTGGAAAACAGTAACTCAAGCAAATGCCTTTGGCTCAATTCAGTACCTGTCCCTCTTGAAATACCCCACTGGTCTGCAGCTTCCACTAAAGCATGCGCTTCCCAGGAGCTTCCATTGCTCTTACCAGTCCTGTGTGGGTACCTGGAGTATCCCACCGCTTCTTGGCTAGCACTGGATGTGGTACAGGCAATTGTATCACACCTCTCATTATCGGCACACCCACATCTCAACATATCTTCCCATGAATAAACACACAGACAGTGATTCATTAATCAAGCCCCTTCTCGTCTGGGCTGGGAAGAAAGGACAAAAGGAAGAGCACCAGTCACTTTCTAAACTACATGTAGACGCGGTAACCACCCAGCTGGTTTCCCTCTGAAAGTCTTGCAGGGATGGGCCCTGCTTCCTGACGTCATATGCTCAGAGGTGCTAAACTCACCACCCCAGTGAGTTGTGGTTGGGGAGATGAAAACCACAGGTCAGGGGAATTCCTAGATAAGCTACCCTCTGGTGACTTGCTGATAACGGTACTGACTTGCTGGTTTATGAAAGCAAAGTCTCTTTAGCTACCAACAAACTTCTTCACGTGATCTCTGTTTTTCCTACACAGTCCTTGACTGACAAAAAGGTGTTTCTTTGCTTTTTCATCCTCCTCCCATTCCCCTCAACAGTGTGGATCAAGGTTTGAGAGAATCAACCAGATCCCAGTCAATCAATGATCTTATACTCCCCCTATTCCTTACTTCATGTCTGCTCATTGCTCCTGTCAAGGCTTCTTCTGCATTGGTGGGTGTGCTAAACCAGGGAAAAGCACATAGAGTAACCCAGAAGACTTCTAGTAGATACACCTCATTGCCCAGGATTGTTTTCTGCATCTGTTTTTGCCTCATGAGACAGCATCTTTGGGTCTCTGACCTTTGAATAACTGCCTCTACAGATGCTGCAGCCAAGAAGGATGTTCAGGGACACGATGACTCAAGCAGGTCCCAGGGTGCGTACGCGTGAGTGTTGGCGCTCGTGTAGTTGTGTGGGGAGAATGAAGCAGGCACCACGTAGCTCCAGATGTTGGCTGAGAAAACCGCATTTGGTGTCGGCTCTTGGAGGAAAAGAGGGAAAAGGTGTGGAGCAGAGGCTGAGTCAACCCGGGTGGGGACCTAGAGAGGAAATAAATGTACCTCCAAGGCTGTTTGTTTTTATTGTGTTTGTATGTGCATGCATACTCTTGCTTGTACAAATGCATGGTAGTTCATCCCTTCAAATGGATGTAGTGTATCTTGAGAACTGCCTGTGGACATGGGCCTTTGGCCCAAAGCATGTTGATCAGGGTTGGTGGTAACAACAGTTCCTGGGTGTGCTGAGCTGGAAAAAATCTACAAATATTTCCCCCGTTTTGCTCTCACCTTCCAGTTCATTCTGGGTTCCACCATGTTTTCTAAACTCGGTGGTGCCCTGCAAGTAAGGTCTGGTTTACAGCACGGATAGTTGCATGTCAAGGTGCCACTTTGCACTCATCAAAACAGGCCAGCATGGATCTGCGTGGCCAACATCTGTCCCCTTCCCCCAGTTCAATATGGTCTTATGGCATAATCACTCACATTGAGCTATAGTCACCAATTCTCTCACTGATGAATGGCTCTTCCTTTTCCAAGTGATCTAAGCCCAGATTCATCCAGCTGGATTTCTAGCCAAGACACAGAGCCTGGTGTTCCTTTGGGCTAGGTGCCTCCAAAGGCTTTGAGTGAGCCAGCAGGAAACTTTAGGCACAAGGACGGAGGTGTGACTTAGTCCAGTTGACTCTGGGCCCAGGCCTGGAGTAAGGAAGAAGCCAAAAAACTTTGCAAAAACAACATGCAGTTTTGCTTTGATTTACTATATTTGCTCACATAGTAGCCACATTTCTTGCCCTGCCTCCTGCCAGATTTTGCCTCTGAAAACAGAGGCACAGGCATTGTACACAAGCATTCTGAGATAATGATGGTCTGGACCCTGCTGCCATTTTCTGTCCTTCTGTTTCCCAGCACCTTTCCCTTGCTCCACCCTTAAGCTGACTGCGAGGGCACCTACTCCCGGCACACCTTGGTCTTCCTTTCTTGGTCATCCTTCTCCACTCCTCAGTGCTATTATTGTGAAGTCCACAAGACAACACAAGTAGGCAGCATAGGACATGGTGTTGTAACTAGAGGCAATAAGCATCCTTGACATGACTTCTCAACTGGCTCAGATACCTTAAATTTTTCTCACCTGAGAGCTGCTAAGGACTTATTAGAAGATATGACAAAGAATCCTAAAGTAATATCAAACAAGTTCTGTCCAGTCTAACAAGTTTAAGCAGCTAGTTATGTAGTAGTATCTCATCTCCCCAAAGCTGTGTCTATGGAACTGTATTTCGTATGACATAAATTTAGCACAAGGGTGTCTACAAGCTCAGCACTGAGAAAGAGGAGCTGGGAGCTGAAATTAGTAATCTGTCCTTGTTCAACTATAGAGAGAGTCTAGGGACTGTTCGAGAACACTTCATGTATGGCCCTTGGCAGTCAGTAGCGAGAAATAAAATTCTTTGCCATGTATTTAGCAGAGCAGGGTAACTGGTCACAGCGGTCTATGTTGGCTTTGCAGTCTGCAAGCATCGCCCGTTGTCAAGGTAAGGTGGCAGTTCAGAGATGTCTGAAAAGGCGAAATGAATCCATGGTTGAATGAATATGTGATGGAGCTAAAGGATGAAGCAGACAAGCCCTACAGGTCTCTTCCAGTCTTATTTTCAGTGGTTAAGTCATGTATTATCTTCTGTAAATTCACTACAGACAATTTTCCCTAAAATAATTTCAGCATTTTTCTTACACTAATTTTCAAGGCAGGTCTCAGATATCATTGTTAGCAAACTTCTGCTCACCTTCACTGTGTATTAGTCTGACTTATCCTCTTGATGTTCGTTACAGTATCCCCTTTCGACTAAATCTTTCTATATACTCAAAATTCTTGAAGTGGTGAGGCAGTTACTCTAGATGATTATTGTAGGTCCCTCCCAACTGAGATATTTTAATCTATTCTGTTCTGTCTGGCCTGGCCCGTTCTATTCTATTCTATTCTAAAATTCAGTCATCTCCCATATCCTCTTCTGCTTTTTCTCGTCTGGCAGGAGTGGTGAACTGGAAAGTAGTTCTTCACATATTTTTTTTTTTTCTGTAGTGTAGTGTTTACCTGTCTCTCAGCTTTTGGCTACAACGCTTTTAATTCTCTACAGGCCAATTGATAAACAGAAATGGTGCTACTTATCTTCCAATGGCCACCACAAGCACCCACATATTGCAAAGAGGCGTATGCTGAGGCATTTTCCCAGTAATTCTCTCCACAATGTTATGGGTGACTGCTCAGACAGTTGTCCTCTCTTTAACGTGTTTTGCTGAGCAAGCCCAATGTACAGGCTTCTTTGCTCCTGATTTCTGGATGATTTCCCTGTGCATTCAAAAGAGGAACTTCCCTCTACTCAATTCCTAGGATTCATGTCTTACAGCACATCAGGATTTTACTCAGAAACTCATCTGTGTCTCTCTTAAATGGTGCTGAACAATGGAGACTCAGGAGACTCATGGCAGGTGTTGCAACAATTTGGAAGAAAGCTTGGGATAAAATTCTTATTGGGAAGAGTCGAGCTCCTACATGCATCTCAACACTAAGAAAACGCTTATGCTTGAGTTCAATCAAGATACCCCCAGGTAGAAACTGGTGTTGGGAAGTTTTGCTATGATGCTGGACCAAATTCTAGTCTCTGAGGCTATCAGGCACACAGTTAGTTTTCCTGTAGTTTTTACGTGAGTCACAGTGGACTCCTTTCACCATCCATTCTTCCCTGTGAGGCTAGGAGGAGTCAGGATGTTGTTTTTGTCTCCACATCCCTCTGACTTGATTAGTCTAACTGGGGCCAAGTCCCTGAGGTTAGAAAGGAGCTGATTCCCAGTCTGTTTTCAGGTGTGGTGGAGGTACCAGCTAGTTCCTCTCATAAAGAGTGCATCCTTTCCTGGAGAAGATGCAGAAGTGAAAACCTATGGAAACAAATGGGAGCTAAGA
Organism: Chlamydotis macqueenii; assembly: GCF_036417535.1. Taxonomy (NCBI): domain Eukaryota; kingdom Metazoa; phylum Chordata; class Aves; order Otidiformes; family Otididae; genus Chlamydotis; species Chlamydotis macqueenii. The sequence continues at coordinate 83,550,497 of NC_141559.1, forward strand.
GCTGACATTTCTTCAGGCATCTGGCCTCTAGCATCTCTATGGCTTCTCAGCTCTGCGAGGATAACACCATGGGGCAACTGTTTTGCCTACTGACTTATAACCTCTCCGGAGCCCATTCTGTCTTTCCCTCTGTCAGGCTGAGGATGACACCTTGGTCAAGGTTTCTAGGGGCTGTATGACAGCAACAAAGTTTTAGGCGATTCTCTGTTCCTGAATGTCCTCTTGGAAGATCAATTTGAATATCAGAGTGCCAGCTGCCAGTTTAAAAATAGAGGCACAGGATGTATAGAAAACAGTTCATGACCCTGCTGGGAGGCTTCCAACATTGGGCAGGTTTTCCGAAATTGCAGGGAACAGTCTGATTTTTTACTAGTTTTCATTGGCATAAATGTAGCAAGTTATATTTGAAAAGAAAAAAAAAAAAAAAGGAAGGAGGGAAAAGGAGAAAAAAAAGAGAGATGTGGACCTTACTGACGTGTATTTGGTGGAATCTGTCAGTCACACGATCACATACCGGCCCCACGTTGGCCCTGGGTGGCGAGGACAAGCTGTGCTGAGGCTGGCTGCCAAGGTCTTCTGGTGGAAACGTGCAGCTACCAGAGGTGGGAATAGCCAAGTCCCCAGGCTCTGAAATGCCTGCCAGGCAGTGCGGTTCCCCACGTCCCCAGGCTTCCAGATTTCACTGCAGTGGTGGTGAACACCACTGATTGGTCAGTCCAAGAAGGGCACACTCATCTGATCAACTCTGCTGTCAAACCCATTTTGAACTCTGCTCTTCCTAATCACTCAGGTAGGAAAACCTTGCCTCCTAGGTCCTAGATTGTGTCTGTTCTGGTCACCAACAGAACTTCTGTCTCCTCTCAGATGTCAATGAGTAGCCATGATGTCTGGAATTGATTCAGTTGCTTTTGCACAGGCATCCAGGACGACCTGTGATGCCCTGGGGTACACAGGCATGGAGCAGAGTACCTAATATATGCTTTTGAGTGAGTGGATTGCTCTTCAGGATCCACTTACTGGATTTCCATTGACTATAATGAGACCTTAGATACCTTGCGCTTGGGCAAACATCTGTCTTCTGACATCTGAGTGTGGGGGCATCTGCAAGCTAAACCCTACTCCAGTGTAGGAAAACACTTCCTTCCACTAGCATCTCTGCAGACACTTTCCAATCACTCCCTTTGCCTCCAGGCCTTTTCCAGTTAGATAAGGCAGTGGAGACTCAGTTCTCCGTTTTTCAAACGGAAAAACAGAGGAACAACTTGTTTCTCTAACGATCCTGCAACTTTCTGCAAAAACGGGAGACAGCTCAATAACTCTACTCTACCTCTTGGATACAATCTTCCGCAAGAGACAGCTGAACAACCAAGGAGGATTCAACCAGGCCTGTGCCTGAAAGTGCAATTGTGAACTAGCTGCTCTGCTCTACACCGGAGCTGGCTGCATCCGCTATGACCTGCCTTTGGCCCATGACTGTTTCTAGTGCCAGGCCAGCAAGAAGTTCGTAAGATATTTGTCATTTCTTTCCATGCCTTTCAGAGTTTGGTGGGATTTCCAGAGCCATGTGGCTCTGACTATGGAAAATGTTGCAGTGAGGAGCTGAGTTGTTTAGATGAAATGTTCTGCATCCTCTTGAGTCACTTGCAATTTCCTTGAGCTCTCTGTATTATAGCCCTGTTTGCCTATAGCCTCTCAAGTGAAGCATTAAAAAAAGAAAAGAAAAGAGAAAGAAAAATTTGAGAGAAATGTTTCTTATCCTGAGCCAAACAGAGAGAAATTCCCCTGATGAGTGTCCAATTTTAGGTTGCAAAATTAACAGCAAATGAGCGCTTTCTCTTCTGAGAGTGCACCTTGCCCTTATCATGACTTCTGCTTATAAATTTTCTCCTGGGCAGGGCGACAAGGACACCCGGTGGCACTCAGCTGCCTGGAGGGCCAGCTTTCGTCTCATTCATGGGAGGCAGGCACTGGGACTGGCCCTCTGACTCAGCAGCACCAAGGACCTTCCTCCAGAGTTCTTGCTGCCGAGAAGATCTGACTAATAGCAACGCGCCCCATGAGGCTGGGAGCTTGGCTTCAAAGTCTCCACCACCTCAGGGAGTGGAGACAGCTGCACTGTATTCCTGGTTTTGCTGGTGGCTCACTGGCAGGCAAGCACGTCAACCCCACCTGTGCCTTAGTTTGCCAGTCTCTAAACTGGAGCCGTAAATCCATACGGATTCTCACTGTGCCATGAACCCTGGTGGTTTGGGATTTGATGGTGGCAGCAGACAGAACACAGAAGTTCCTGCCCTGTAAGCGGAAGGAAACTCTTGCAGTGTCTCGAAATAGCACCTCTAATGTCTTTTTCATGCCACTTCCTGATGAGAAATTCTGGGACTGTTCAACACGGCTCCGGGGAACAGACTGAGGGAAAAGGAGCGGGAAAAGGTGGCAACTCTTCCTTCTTTGCTCCTGAACTCAGCTTTGATCTGATGAGTCACAGTAAATGGTTCAGCTGTAAAGACCATGGCATTTTCTCCCCACCCCTGGGACTTGTGCCATGAACTCCTCCAGGCTTCTTGGATTTGGTTTCAGTTTTACTGAGCGCAGGAAACGGTATCTCCAAATTCCACCCATTTTCAGCATCGTGCGAGATGTCTGTTGGTAATGAAGGAAACTCTGAGATAATGCTCTGCATCTCTATTGTCAAACTGGTTCCTTTCACTTTTCCAGTACCTTACCCCCACCGATCACCCACACCACATATTTTGCTCTAATATGGACCGAACTGCTTGGTTTCCTTTATAAGGAAACCTGGGTGTGGAAAGGAAAACAGTTCACTCCAGGGTTAACATGCTTTAGATAGCACGTTAGATAGGCCTGCTTGCAGCACATGGCTACGGGCTTTAGGGCCCACTCCCTGAAACGCAGAAGAGGCAGTGTGGATGAAGAGCTGGACTAACACAAGCAGTGTGGCCTTCCATCTTAAAAGAGCAAGAGGAGCCAACACTAAAATAATATTTTTCCTAAACTAGAGAGAAAGAGTTTCCTCATTTAGGCGTGGGATACAAAGACGCTGGATATTACTTGACCACAGGATGACTATCACCACCAGTGAGATCTCGTCATGACCAAATTGTGCATGTTTAAAGCAAAGGACTTCTCACAGTTTTAGGAAAACTTTGGGCCTATTTTGGTAGACGAGAAAAAATACTATGAAGTCTAAGTGTGTGTGTAAGATAACGGCGGAGACCAGGCAGCAGTATTCCATTAGAGGTAGCAGAGGAAGGTTTGCAATCACCTTGAGACGGAGATGATGACTTTGAAAGTGAGTTCTCCGCGTGAAGGGCATCTCTAGCCCGATGTTCCTATTAGTGGTGTTGTACAAAGCTTCTGGACTCCAAGGTTCAATTTTAGTTCATCGTGTTAAAGGAGGACAAAATCAACCTGGAACAGGTGCAGAGAAGGGCAACGACGAGCATCAGAGGAAGGGAGTGTCCTGTTTTGGAATCTCAAAGAGCTCAACTTGTTTAGCTCAGCAGAATACAGGCTTGGAGAAGATACCGTCACACTCTATAAATAGAATGGGAGCTAAACACCAGAGAGGGAGAAAAGCTATTTAAACTTAAAGACAGCATTGGCATCGGAACAGATGGGGATAAACTGGTCATGAATTAATTTAGGTTGGAAAGTTGAAGATGTTTTTTAAACCACTGGAGCAGGGAGATTCCGGACCAGTCTTCCAAGGGGAGCAAATAAATGAATTCCTGGAACTTGCAAAGTTTATGAGGTGGCGACTGCAACAGCAGAGAGCTGGCCTTGGAGATCCTAAACTTTACAATTACCATCACTGGAATGAATGGCCCACCCAGATCTATAGGCTATTGTCCCGAGTTTTCTTATTGATATTCTTGTTCTGCTCAGTCTGCTTGCGTTTTGAGGTATTCTTGACAATGCTAACACCAAACAGTGCATTGTTTGCTCAGGAAAGAAACCCGAGTTGCTAGAAAGAATGGGAATATGGAAACAACTCCCCTCTTCCAGCAAAGGAGTGAAGATAGGTTGTCTTCTTCACTACCGGTCACTCCTGCCTGTGGTAACTGATGGTAAATAACAGGAGGATACTTGGTCTTCTTGCAGTGAAAGGGACCTCACGTGTACAGCATGGTACGAGCAGGCAGACAAAACTTAGTGGGGATAGCTGACGTGCTGTAAATCAGAGTTTGGTTCACCTCCACACAATGAGACCACCTTGTTTTGGGGGAAAGCCTGCTTAGCTGAATGGACAGAAGCCATGCTGTGCTGTGCTTCTTTAGGGACAGGCAACGGTCCCCGGATTGCTTTATTAGGTAGTACAGCTATAAATCTTTCCCTTGGAGCATTCCGCTGAGGACTCTGGTCCTGATTCACTGGAGAGCTCAGCTATTGGCTTCAACAGGCTTGCAGGCAGTCATGTCCTAGACTTTACCGGAGGCAGTCCTCCTTGGTAGGACTGAATTCTGCAACCAAAGTGGCAAAAGTAATTCAGCTGAAAAAAAAAAAAAGTCACCTTTCTTTCCAGGATCTTTGTGAAATAAGTCTCTATTCCCTTCTGTTGCAGGTCATATCTCTTCCACAAATGGAGGAATAGAAGTACAGAGATGTTTTTTCCTTCAAGATGCATGAGGACAACAGGACCAGGAATCCTGGCTATACTCCAGTGGCTCCAGTGACTGGTCAGTGAAACTACAACCTAGCTAGCTGCCTGAAACTTGGAAAACAAGAAGAAAAGTGGGGAAGGACTGGATTCCCAGGAAGAGGCGGGCTCCCGTGTTTCATGGTCCTGAGTTAGGCACCTAAATTTATCGTACAGGTAATAAGGAGAACACGCCTCTTACCCACAGAGTTCATAATAGCTATTCACATCTCTGTCTCCTGTCACGCAGGACAGTATAAGTGGCCCATCTCTCCAAGGCAGTAGTAAAAGTAAAATATGCTTCTAAAAATGTGTAACTGTGGGTTTGGTCTCCTCAGATTAAAAGAAGTCTTGAATCCACATCTATTTCTTGGGTGTGATGAGGTAGAGGCTGTAATGCAAAGGGGATGTGTTGATTCTTCTTTCATCACATAGAGAACATAAGTCTACATTTTCCATTTAGCTCCTGTTTTGCTCCAGAGCCCTGGTCCACTGATTGTCCACACGGCAGGCAACTTGTTGATTCCCAGGCTCCCTTGTGAAGGAAGCCAATTATTTCACTAAGAGAAGAAATTCAATAACTCGCTCACGCGTCCACACCGGACAGACAGTGTGGACAGATATTGCACCAAGCCTACTTCCTGCTTTTCAGTTTGCTCTGTTTATACCTTATTCCAGGACATGCAACACCCGCAGTGCTACAGAAATGCTATTTGGTAGCCTTGTTATTATTTTGGGTATTTTGAACTCAGTGGCCCCTCTCCCTCCAGGAAAACCACGAGTTATGAGTCAAGATCACCATGTTCCTGCAAAGGCCTAGGCCAAGGTCTTTGCTGTGGAGACACTGTTGGTCCACTGCGGTTGGGTCTGTCTGCACCAGACAGTCCAAGGATGAGTCTTCTTCCCTTCCTGAAACCCACAAGGGCCCAACCCAAATTTTGAGCTTCACTCCCAGAGCCAGTCACTAGCGAACTGCTAGGACCACCATTGAGTGCAGTGAGGCCTCGTTTCTCTTGGTGAATCTTGTCTCTGTGTGGTGGGTTGACTCTGGCTGGATGCTTGGTGCCCACCAAAGCTGCTCTATCACTGCCATCCTCAACTGGACAGGGGAGAGAAAATACAACAAAAAAATCACAGGTCAATATAAGGACAGGCAGAGATCATTCACCAATTACTATCACAGACAAAACAAGTTTGACTTGGGGAAAATTACTTTAATTTATTACCAATCAATGAGACGTATGATAATGAGAAAAAAACAAAACCCAAATCTTAAAACACCTTCTCCCTACCTCTCCTTTCTTCCCAGGCTTAACTTCACTTCCAAATTCTCTATCTTCTCCCTCTGAGCCATGCAGGGGGATGGGGAATGGAGGTTGTGGTCAGTTCATCACACGTTTCTGCTGCTCTTTCCTCCTCAGGGAGAGGACTCCTCACATTCTTCCCCTGCTCCAGCGTGGGGTCCCTCCCATGGGAAACAGTCCTCCATGAACCCCTCCAACATGGGCCCTTCCCACAGGCTGCAGTTCTTCATGAACTACTCCAGTGTGGGTCCCTTCCACGGGGTGCAGTCCTTCAGGAACAGACTGCTCCAGCGTGAGTCCCCCATGGGGTCACAGGCCTTGTCAGGAAACCTACTCCAATGTGGGCTTCTCTCTCCAGGGGCCCACAGGTCCTGCCAGGAGCCTACTCCAGTGTGAGCTCTCCACGGGCCAGTCTCCTTCAGGCATCCGCCTGCCCCGGCATGGGGTCCTCCAAGGGCTGCAGGGGAATCTCTGCTCCAACGCATGGAGCACCTCCTCCTCCTCCTCTCTCTTCACTGACTTTGGTGTCTGAAAACTTGTTTCTCATGTGAAAGATGCCTCTCTCTGCTGCTGCTGTTGTGTCTCAGGTTTTTTTCCCCTTCTTAAAGATGTTATCCCAGAGGCACTTCCACCATTGCTGATGAGCTCGGCCTTGGCCAGCGGTGGGGCCATCTTGGAGCCATCTGGCATTAGCTCTATGGGACACCGGGGAAGCTTCTAGCAGCTTCTCACAAAAGCCAGCCCTGTAGCACCCCCCGCTACCAAAACCTTGCCAGGCAAAGCCAATACACCTTGTCACTTAATCAGGGTTGCTCAACAAGCCTTTAACAAGCCTATGGCTTGAATCCGAGATATCCCTGTCCCAAACCACCATGATCATGGCTGGACTACATTTCCTCTTACAGCTAGCCACTCCTCAGCTACGCCACTGAATCTCACACTTGTCATACAAGGTGAAACAAAGATGAGGCAACTGTGCTGGGAGAAAGTGGCCAGAAAGCCACAAAGAAGCTGTTTCTGGGGTGGCTCACGTCATCCAAAGAAAGTCCAGGGCACCGGGGCCAAGTTGTCAGGAGTCAGCCCTAGAGCCAGCAATGCTGATGCACAAGGTGCTTAGAAAACCAAGACGGCCATGGTAATGCAGATCAGCCTTGGAAGCAGATGGACCACACGCCGACTGTGCTGCACCCTCTCAGCAAGCTTTGCTCTTCCTAGGCTCAGGTTTGTTGTTCGTGCTCAGGACTGCGTCATGTTTCTTGTCTGTGCTAGATCAGAACAGTCAAACACACCTTGCACTCTGTGAGGGACCTTAATTTGAAGGGAGAAGGCTCCAGGCAATGCTATCTGGAGGCTGTTCCTCGGTTGACATACCTGCACAGGTAGGGAATACTCCCCACTTTTTGCATGTCCTATATTTTCTCTCTGTGATATTGTGCCTCTGTCTCCATGCCCTTAGTCTGAGCTCCTTCGCTGATGTTTAAATCCCTCGCATTCTTGTGGATAATTAGCATAACCCCATCTCTGCCATTTGATCCTCTCCTTAGGTCGGCCCAGGGCCTCTTCAATCAAGGGCCATCCTGGTCGTATTGTGATGTCTCATGCTGGCCTCTTAAGAACCCAATCCCTCAGTAAACACAGAACAAATGAGGTAATTAGGAAAATGTAAACAGGACGAGAGAGGCCCTTTCCCCCTCAAGAGAGCAGGACTTGGAGAAATTAGCAGGAGTTTAGATTTACATTGTGCGGAGACACAGATACCAGCGGTCCCCATGTAAAGCTAAATTCCTCATCTAATTTCATTATGGAATAATTTCTTCTGTCAGGAATATAAGCCTGCCACCAAACTGCTCCTGGGATACATCAAGCTTCATCTGATGACAGCAACTGGGACGGCAGCACAGCCTCTCTTCAACCTACCTTGGATAAGCTTCATAATTTAAAACACATAGGAAAGGGAGATAGACAGACGGTCAGAGCCTCAGGACACATCACGCAATAACCTTCTGTCTCGCTGTATATTCTCAAAATATGCTACGTGTCCACCGTAAGGTTGCCTCCTTTTTCTTTGCTTCATTTCAGGCACTAAGGCTAAGTTGATGCTAACAAATTAAGTGTACCTGGGTCCATTCCCTGGGCCGGATCCACTGTCACAGAATTACCACCTTTCTTAGAATCATAGGATTGTTTGTGTTGGAAGGGACCTTTAAAGGTCTAAATTTAATCCCTTTGTGATTAAACTCTCTTACTTTCTAAGACGGGGTGGCTGCCTCCAGATTGCCCGACAGGCATGGCCCCTGATGTGTGCTATCTTCCAAAATGTGCCCAAGAACAATCTGGGAATGAGCTGGAGCTGGTTGGCTTGGGCTGATGGTGACCAGGGACTCCTCAGGCGATGTAAGAGTCCTGATGACCCAGTTCTTGTGCCCTGTCCCTGTCTAGTTTGCTATAATAGAGGCAGCATGAAGGGTACAGAAAACTGAAGCTTTGTCCTCCCAGAGAAGAAACAATTACGCGAGAGGGAGCTCAGGATGACTTGGTTTGATTTAGTTCTTACACTTGAACCCTGGTCTTGAAAAAGTGATGATCTTGATCAGCCTGCTGCTCTGGAAATGCCCAGACTTCACGCCAAAGACGTTCTTTTCAAGAATTTACTTTCAGCAACTGAAATGGGGAACAAATTCTGCGCTATGTGCTGTAGCCTCTCTCTAAAGATGGCCACACAACAAACTCTGGGACAAAACAGTATTTCTTCATCATAAAAACAAAACCGAAACACAACTTGCATGTGCTGGCCAAAATTTCTTGCCCTGGTGAGCATGGGTAACATTGCCATCTAGTGACTCCTCCCATAACAGTTAATTAACCATACGCTAGATTTACCCACATTCAACAAGGCGTTTCAATGAGAGCTGCAAGTAGGAATTGGAGACAAAGGATGGTTGAGACCAAGTTTGTCTAGTATGTCCTGATTGCCACAAGAATTGAGAGCAGCATTTGCCCTTGAACTCAACAAGTTGCCAACCCAGCCTCTCAGGAAATCAAAGTGTCCATTTTGGTAGCAGAATAAGTGTGTAAGGACTTCATTTTAATTTTGTTTTTCAGGAAATCTTGGCTGATTTTCGTGCCTAGCTTAACTCTGTGGTTGCTGGTTCAGAGAGCTGAAGAGGCATGCAGATTTGGAGAGCACAACTGAAGCCCAAACTCCAACATTTAGGGGAGATCAGATGCAGTCAATAGACTCTCCACCTGCACTAAAAGCTTCTTCTCTATTGATGAGACTCCTCTTATAAGCATGACTGCTCCTCATGTCAGGTCTACTTCTGAGATCCTCTAATCCTAAATGAGTGCATCTGTCCTATGCTATGATACTTTCTCTTCGCTTATCTTTCGTTCTGCTACTACTTTCTCTGGGCAGTCTTTAACTCACTCCCTCTGCTCTGCAAAGCTTTCTTGTGATGCACTTGAAATCAACAGTGAATCAGTCTCCTCTGATCACGTAGGGGTGATATTTCTATTGTCTTTGAAGTCCTCTCAAGATGGAAGTCTCTTATCTCTCTTTTGCAAGTCAGCTAACACTATGTCAGAAGGTTTGGACTGCGCGAGCATCCCTGGTGCAATTAGGGTGTTGCCAAAGATGTTCACACAGCTGAGCTGCAAGACCGCTATATGCGTGCATTGGCAAGGGTGACCGGCAGACGCTGACATCTCTGAAGACTTACTCTTTCAGTACAATACAGATATAGTCAATATTATTCCTTTCCTATGGCTCCTTTGGAACCATTTCAGATTTTCCCCCTCCAAGCTTCCCCGGCAACAGCGAACAGCTCCTGTTTTTCAGCCAAAATGAGCCGTGAGTAGTCAATAGAAGGAGATGAATTCACAGAAATAGCTTAAGCAGTGCTCCACGTACTTGCTGAGTGGCGCATTCCTGAAGTCACAGTATCTGACAGGTCACACATAGTTTCCATCCCATCCTATTTTTTTCCAGAACAGGTAGCTCACGTTCAGACTCTATTTGTGCTTGGTTCTCCATTCCTTGTTGGAACTGGCAACCCTCATCTAGGTTGCACCATGTGCCAAGAATGTGACTTAGACTTGGGTTATCTTTGGACAGTCCTTGAAATCTAATTATTATTAGTAAACAGGACAATCTGCTTGCATTCTGTTCAGTGTGCGATTGCTGCCCTGAGAAAAACCTTGTGTGTAAATAGCAGCATTCACACAGGGACTTCAAATATATTGGAAGAACAAGGACTCAGTCTCTAGTCCCCAATCAAGGCGGTAGGAATCTGCCCTGCCCAGTTGCAGACACATGCTTTTGGGATGCTAATGTTCCCCTCACTTGCTCTCAGAGCCTGTCTTAGTTATTGCAGTGATGCTCAGGCCCAAGCAAGGACAAGTGTCCCAGGCAATGTCTGAGAGACTGTTCAAACCATGTACTCGAGGTGGGTAGCCTGGCCTCATGAGCACATCTCTTCCTTGATGGTACGGGCAGACAGCTCTGGTGAACTGGTATTTTGAATTGGTCGTCATCCGTTTGGGCGTACGACAAATAACAGTGTCACATATAGCGGCTCTCAGCAGTCAGGTCTGACTGTGACTCCAACTGACTCTTCTAAATGCCCTTTGAGTGGTAGTTTAGTTAACAATCACACCGCTTATCCACTTATTTTCTGGTCACCTTGTCGTTTACACAGCTGATCTTCACAGAAGACTTATTATTTGATTGTAAGACCAGAAAAGGAGCATTAATAGCATCATGCTCAAATGGTGCACGCCGATGTACGCCATGAGCCAATTTTATCCGGATTTTGTGGAAGTCCAAGAAAAGAAGAGGGACGCTGCTCACAGGTTTTGCTTTGCTAGATAGCCTGAATCATGAATCTCAGTGGTAAAGCCTTGCTCTCCAGGCATGAAGTTCCCTCCTGCTCCACTCCCAAGGGCCGTGCTGCTACATCAGCAGTAAAAGCCCGCAGACCTCCATTCTTGCCTCATGCACTCCCATCCCATCCCTGCAGCGCAAGGAGGAAAAAAGAACTTGGTGGAAACATGCCTGGAGCTAAGCTGACCTGCCAATCACCCTGGGAGAGCGGTCCCTCTCCTCCCTGCGGTGTTCACAGTGCCCCACACCCTGCAGACCAGGGCTTCAGACACCTCATCTCATGGGGCTTCAGACGCCTAGATGAATCTGAAATTGGGACTTTTTTTCCTTATTTACAAAAGGGGTTGGGGCTTGGATTTTTTTTTTTATTATTTTATTTTATTTTACTCTCTCCCTTTCTAGGTGTCAACATGTTTGGTTAAAAATGCCTCACAGAGGAGCGTTTAGCATGGAGTGAGAATGTGGATGGGAGTACCAAGGAAGAAAAATCTAAGGTTTCAGTGTACCGTCTGATTTTTGAGTGACGAGAGGAGGAAGCTCTACTTGCCACTATTTAAAGAAAGCCAGGCAGACAAACTGAAAGAAAGTTAATATCTGTCTGTCACAGCAGCGCACGGTCGTAGGATGATCCAAACTGGAATGAAGGTCAGGAATACAACTGCTTTTCCAGATAGGTGTGTATGGGGGTAGACAGACAAATGTGTGCACGTAGAAAAACAAGAGAGAAGTTAATTCTGGTGGAGAGCATGGCCATGAGATCTTTGAAAATCAACGTGCTTTAGCTACATGTTAGCTAAAGTCCCTTTTGGAATTGGGGGAAAAAAAATATCTCCTTGAGAAACTGAAGACTTGGATTGGTAGGGGAGGAGACACATGGGGGTAGGGAGGAGGGATGTAGCCAAGTCATCAGGACTATGAAAAAAAAATGGAAGCCACATTGTTCAGGGCTCATAGATGGGGTCTGGTTCCCTGGTGCTCGTTTTCACTAAAGAGAAACAATTGAAATAATTTAAAAAGGTGCTCAATCTTGCCAGAGACATTTCTCTGCCCCTCCATAGGAACACGGCTGTTTGAATCGTTCATTTGGCATTCATTACAGAATCCAGCAGGGAAGAGGGGGAGAAAGGAAAAACCAGGCAGAATCTGGCACTTCCAAAAGCAGGTGAGCTGCCAAGGGAAACCAACCGCCTCATGGGCAGCAGAGCAGATTCCCAGCGCCCGCGGTTCATTCCCAGCTCCTGATTAAAGTCTCCATCCCTCCCTGTTACCCTAAATGCTGAATCATTTCTTTGTGCTGCTGTGTTGTGTAGGAAACCTCTGGTGGAGAAGAGAAATGGGAAAAATGGGAATAATTTTTGAAGAAATTACCAGTTGTGCTTACAGGACTTAAAATCTTTGTCTTGAATGCAGTAAAACTGGCTACTTGATCGATCTCAGAAAATATCTGTGCACAGGGACCCATAATCTTCCTGAAACGCCTCTAGGAGGGGTCCCACAGCAATCCACCCCAATCCAGTGCTATCCAACACCTTTATCAACGTATTTTATTGATCCAAGAAAAGTGGAAAATTATTGCTGGCACACCCCGCAAATGCTGCGGACTGCAGTAACGCGATGAAAATCATCGGAAAGAGGTCAGTTACACCCAAGCAGGCTGGATCGCTTGCTCGGGTGGCTCATTTGCACAGCCTACGATTTTAACGCAGCCAAAGGCGTGGCCAATAATTGGGAAACGAAGAACGCAAGTCACACGAGATTGGAGACAGCGTCCTGGAAAGCAGCAGCCCTGAGCAGCTTGGGGCTGTGGTGTTGGAATGGCTCTGCAGCGCTGCGGGTGAGGGCTAATGAAGCCCTTGGATGTGTAAGCACGGACCTGACGGATACAGCACTCATATTCTCTCCGGTATTTCTGAGACCGCTGCTAAAATATTGGAGCACAGTTGTGATGTCCACACTCGATATGTTATAAACCTAAACGGATTGATTTTTGTCCCAGGGTGAAGTTGTGGGCTGAAATCTTTCCCTCTAAAGTCGCTTTGAGCCAAACAGGGGAAGTTTGGTGTGAAGATTATTAGAGGAAATTCTTAGTTTTAACTGGGATTCCTGTAAAAGGGAGATGTTGTAACAGCAGGGGATTTTCACTCAGAAACAACTGGGCATGAGGTAATTTTCCCTCAATCAAGTAAAGGGTGACTAGGAGTTCATTCAATGCTAATTATGGAGGGAAGAGAAAGTTAAAACAGTTTGCAGAAGAATTTACCTATGGGTTGCACACCCCATGGAAAAAAAAAAAAGAAAGAAAAAGAGAACACATTAAGAAAAAAATAAAAGTCAACCATTGCTCTGGTGGAAAGAGATGTACTGGTTTAGGCTACAGGTCTCAGTTTTATCTGTTCCCTAGGGCTAAATAAAGGATTTCTAAGAAAGCAGACACTGGAACAAGGTCAAGTAGCTATGCCCAACCTCAGGGAAATCATTGTCAGGACACGTGGAATAGTCCTGGCACGTGTTGTGTGTAAAAAGCCTTTAGAGAAGGTACCAGATCATTAATTCCCAAACTTTTTGGAAGAACCTTGCCAACCCTCAAATTTTCTTGCAAACCACTGCACACCCAATCAAGCTTAGGAAATGCAGACTTGGTAGCTCACATGTCTTTAGGCTTAATATGCTTCTATGGCCCAGATGCAGCCCGCTCACCACAGGCACACGGACCACCAGCAGTTTCTAAACCGCAGCTGGAGTCCTCCTGGGCTCAGAGGATAAAATTGAGCCCGCTGAGGTCAACGGGAGTCTTTTTACTAACTTCAACAGGCTTTAGATCATGGCCTTCCCACGCTAGCTGAGAAGCACTACTGCTGACAAGATTTAAACAGGGGATCACAAACAAACAGCATCGTTCTGGTAGCTGGATGGATCCCAAGCTGTTTGCCTTTTTTTTTTATTGATTTTTTTTTTTTTCCCCCAGGTGAATGCCTTCCTCTGTATTTTTCAGCATCTCTGGAAATCCAGACGTTGAGCTGGGTCAGTGTATTCAGGCATTCAAGCTTGCAGAGTTTATCCTCAGCCTCTTCGTGGTAGGAGTGTTGGTTGATATTTGTATGAGTAAAGTGTCTCGAGGACCCCTGAAGCTTGTGGGGTGCAATGTGGCAGGCAGCAGCAGACCTAGTATCATTTGCTTCTCTTTCTTCATCGCAAGAAGGAGTCATTTTATCACATCTTTCCACTGAGGAAAAGATTTGAGGTGGGGCTCACAACCATCCTCCAATGGAATGGACTGCCTCGCTCTTCATCAAAGATCAATCCCTCCCAGCAACTGCCTTACAATTTAAAGGAAGTTATTTTCTCTACATCAAAATACTCATTTTTAGATCTATCTCCCATCTTTGAGACTGTTTTTTTTTTTTTTTTGTCTGACTAAATGGAAATATTTGCAGCGCAGAGGTGGCATTGGGCCCTCGTACATGTTGTTGTTCTAATTTGAATGTGAACCTTACCCCTGCAGCCTGGTGAGATTCATTTCCCTTCGATAACCACAGTGTGGACACGTACATTCAGCCTAGTCATCTCAAGCTTTCTTGACAAGGGTGTGAAGCACTTTCAGGGTTTGAATCATCGACCAGACAGGAATATCTACTTTACAAGGAGATGAGTTGTATGCTAGAGAGTTCATTTGTCTCCATTGACACTGGGGAATCTGAAAAAACTAACTCCTAAGTTAAATATCTGGTTTTGGTAAAAAAAAAAATTGCATCAGCGCTGCCTCATCTTTGCATCTTGGTGTCCTATGTGCTGTATGAAGGTGAGGATCTTTACTTAACTGCCTCAACACCGGAAGATTTGACTAAAGAGACTTCTGGTTAAGGTATAGAGATGTGACCTGTTTTTCAAAATTTTTGATACATTAGTTTGCAAATATGGCTTCAGTCTTCCCTTGGGCTCTTCTTGCTGCAGGTGACTTTATTCAGGTTTTGCTCTCATGGATGACTTGTAGGATTATATATACTGTGACTTCTTCACTCAGGTGCCAGGCTTTTTCTGAAATTATATCGCATCTTAAATTTGGGTACTTTGGCCACATTCTCATTTCTTGTGCTAGGAATTTAAGATGAAATTTTCTGTGCTATCTAGTGGACCAACCTGTTCCTTAAAGCCAGCAAAAGGAAGACACCAAGGAGTCATCTTACCAGTGATATCTGGTGGAACCCTTTCTTGGAAGCCACGAAAAGGAGCAGTCCATCAGCTGAACGGTAACAGCTGTCCCTATTGTTGCTCCTCTTGCCGTTGCTTTACAAGCATGTTTGCATTCAGTCTATATGTTCAAAATCCATTCTTTTCTCTTATGATAAGAAAAATACTTCTGAGCAATAAAAAATTCAAACAGCACATCTGAAGGAGATCCACTTCTACTACTAAAAAAATCTGCCTTACAAATACAGCAGATTTCCACAATAATCTTTAGGTCAATATTTCCAAAGCAGGTTTTTTTTCAGTAAGAATTTCCAGTCATAGGCGAGGATGAAGGAAAGAATTTTATTTTCTTAGTCAGAATAAAAGCAAATTTCCAAATGCCAAAATTTCCCATGAATTAGAAATCCTGAAATTTGGCTGGTATGATTTCCTAAGCCTGGTATCTGCAGTTGTGCCAGAACTACAGAATAAATATGATTTCTACAGTCTGACTCACAGTAAGTGAAGGAGCTAGTGTACGCAAGCCAAAAATGATGAGATCTGGCCTTTACTGATGAGTTGGTAAAGAAGATTACCTGGGAGGAGTTTGATCTTTCAATTCTTTTTCCTAAACGTTGCTTTACAGTGCCTTCCCTTTATATCTTGTATTCACACCTTCTAATGAGGTATTAATGAGCTGTCCGTGGTTTCTTTAATTTAGGGCAAGACCATTAAGGGAACACAAAGTCTTTACTAGGTTCCAGATTCTTAATAAAAACAAGTGATGCATTATTAGATAGGTCATGCCTGAGCAGTGACTCCATCACTGTCTGATCAGCCAAATTTATTTCCAAGTTTCATTGGGATCTACGCATAGCCTTGAGAACACCATTTCATCCTCCCAAGCCCTAGCCTCCCTCTGTGTAAAGAGCTCATGATAGCATGACCTTCAGTCTCCTAGTGTTTCTACTTTGCCATTTCTCCAGAGCATCGACAACAATTTGGTAGCTCTATTAAATGGTTCAACAACAAGGGGACCCTTTTGGATATGCAGAATGGTCAAAAGACAGTCTTTGAACTGATTTTGAATTTTCATCTGACTTCAAAGCTAGACCAACTTTGGGTTGGAGGTATGACCAGAGATGTCCTGAAGTACCACGAATACCTTCCAATCTTAATTAGTTTATGATTACAGCAAGCTTGTCTGTATGTAGCCATAGAGTCCCAATGAGGAAAGTTCCAAGCTTTGGCCTGGAACCACATAAATTTCTAATACCCACTTTACCAGCTCCTTGTCTTGGTAGAAATTTTGTATACACAAAAAAAAAGTAACAACAGTAAAAAAGGCTTCACAAAGAGATGTAGTGGTGGAACTGCACAAAAACAGCTGCCTTCTAGTTTTCTGGTTTAATCCTTAGCATATTTTGTATCTAGGCAGCTCCACTCCTCTCTCACTCTGCCAGACATATTGGGGGCTCCTGGTCTCCCACAGTTTTATTTTTCTGTTTTTAGCTTTGCTGTGGTCTTACCCATATCAAGTGAGTGCAAAAGCTTAATACTGGTGAAAGACATGGACTTCTGCCTCCTGTATGACTTGTCTAGTCTGGACTCCCTGCCCACATTTTCTCCCTACCAACACCACTCATGATGTGAAGGAAGGCTGGGACACCATCCAAACCATCAAACCATTTAAATGCAAAATCTCTATTGGAAGAACGAGGAAAAAAAGACATAGCAGAAAAAGCTTTTCACAGAGCTTTGCTGTTGTTTCTGGGTCCTAGAAGGATCTATGGAACACGTAGATGTACAGGGGGAGATAGTCTTTTCTCACGTTTCTGGCTTGAGGTTGACTTTGCACTGACCTTTTAAACTCATCCTCTGAGAAAATAAATTGCATATACTATTTGGTTTTACACTAGAGACCTTCTTCGCAGTCTTGAGGTAGACTCTTTCAAGCTCTCTTGCCTACACTGTGAATGATATTAACCTCTTTAATCTCTTTAAAGAGTCTAAACGGACTGAACTTCTGCTCAGAATGAGGTCATTGCTTTTTCATTATATTTTATACTTGTAGTGAGTCCTTAAGAAAATGACAGACCAAGGAGGTTACTCTCTCAGGTTTACAGCTTTGGTGCCCTTGGCACGGGGACTGTGGGTATGCTTTGCATTCCCGTTTACCTGCTGCAGGACAAACAGCAAGGTCACATAGGTCTTGGCCTCTGTTACCTCTGTTTGCTCATGGAGAATCAGGTTTTAAATGACTGTGTAATAGAGATAATCATTGACTAGCAGTGGTTTACTTTGGGTTTGGATGGATAACTTTGGGAAGAGCATTGACCCTGGTCAGCCTAGAAGGAAGTCTACCCGCATACGTAGCAGACCAAGCCTTGTGAGCTTGTACATTAAGGACTGTGAAGAGACACCTCACATCTCTGCCTCCACAAAACTGAGTGGCACGGCTGGTCTTTTGCAAATGCTGTAAAGTTTTTCTTTTTCCTACTTCTCTGTGTCAGTCACGGAGCCAAGAAACTGTGATAGCCAAAGATGATCCAATCCTAGATGAACTACAGACATTTAAACATGACCTGGTGTTTGCTTTGTCGATAAGCAATTTACGGTATTGGTGGATGGGAACAAAAGAATAGAGACAAAATGGGACTAAGCCACAGAAATTGAATATAAAACACAAAAAGGAAAAAAAAACCAGCCTTGAGGAGCCACAGAGAAAGGTGTGGTATCCAACATCTATAAAAATGCGGTTTTCCAGTGTAGGCAGCTAAATATAAAAACCCTACAGAGAACTATAAATTCCTAATAAATATGATTGAACTACTGGAGAAAATCAGGCAGGCTAGGCTCAAGAAAACAGAAGCAGAGCTGCGAGTGAGCTGAGGCCAGGGACACGTCTATTTATGATGTGTATTTTATGTTACTCCGGAACTTGAGGATTTGTGACCTGGGTCAGGATCTGGTGAGCGCTGTTTGAGGGCACGCACCTTGGGGAGCCATGAAAGTTGAAGGTTGTTCTGTGGCTCTGAGAGGGAACGGTGTCGACGGCACATCTCCCAGAGGACAGCCAAGGCTAGCACGCCTCAAAGGGACACGTACCAACTGCCTTTTTCTTCCAGTGCTATCTGGAATAAGTATTTATAGCTGGCCTAGACCAGCTGAAAATGGATTTTGTACCTTTACTAGCTCAGCTAGGCTGGCCAAGGAGTCATGGGCATGAAAATAATTTTTTTATTCTTTCTGCTTATGTTTCAAGGGCAGAATAAGCAGCTACACATCTAGTTCTCTCAGTGCTCCTGGGCTTGAGGTTAAAGTAGTTATCAGCACAGCACATAGGGAACGACCTTCACTTCAGGCTTTAGCATATCATGCAAGCCCAGATCCACGTTTTCTCCAACCTATATTTTTTCTCATTTTTTAATTATTTATACCATTTTCAAGAGGTGCTAATAGTTATTTGTCAAACAAGGAGATCTTAAGATCATGTTGGGGAGTGCGGGTCAAACTCACAGTTCAGTCAAGATTGCCAAAATTAGCAGATATAATTGTCTCTGCGGAGGGGTTGGAGGCAGCAAGTGGCTGCAAAACAGACTGGCATGGAAATGAGAGCTGGAATCACTGGATCTTCGTTTTACCTGAGTACGACACCAGGCATCCAAGGCAGCTGTGCAGGTTCACATTCAAGTCACACAGTAAACAGGAGTGATGATGGTGGGTGAAGGGAGGAGGGAAGGCTCTGCATCTTTTTTCTCCCCCACAAAGCATCAGAACGCTAAGGCCAAAGAAAACAAAGCAGGGAATATGCAGGGTTGGGAAGGCTAAGCTGCTGGAGGGAGTGCAGCCAAGATGCTGGGGGCAATCTCTGCCTCTTTCCACTGCTGTAAGAGCATCTACAGGAAGGCTCTACCCAAAGCAGACAGCAGGGAAGGTGTTCTTTATGGTACAGCTTTTTTGGGGTGGGTAATGGTGAGGTTCGTGCTTGAGCTTTGGGATGCTCTTAGCACAACTCACACATGCAGAGTAATTCAGGACTAGCCTGACCTCTGGGATTGGAGTTGAAAACTTCTTCAAACTTTCTCCTGGTTCAGTTTTTATTTGGTCAGCTCCTGTTTCTGCCAAAGACTCAACAAACCCTTTCTTGTCTTTCTTGAACAGGATGGCTGTGTGGGAAAAAAATCACTCAGTTTTATTCGGTAAGTGTCACAATAAGACACGCTATTGTGTTGATAGAGGACAGGGAGGGGGGGGTTCCTCAAACTTTTTTCAATTTGGCCAGCCTGTCAGGCTTGTGCTGACAGCATCACTGGGACAAACCCCTCTGGACCACCCCAAGGTCGGAGGCAGGTCGTCTAAACTATTCAGGGACTCTCATGAGCAGTGGCACTAAGACAAGTCCCTTATATCTCCGATAACCATTATTAACATTTCTGAAATATTAATATAATATCACTTATATTTATAGATAGACAAATTTTATTATCTGTGTTTGTGACAGGATAAAGGTTCGAAGATAGCTGGTGATAACATACTGGCTGCGAAAGTGGGTTTAAAACTACATATATATATATATATGTATATATATAACTTATCTTACTAAGTTTTAATAGCCAGCAAGATGTTAGTATCTAAGTGTGCATAACACAGGGCTCTTACCCAACGGGTGTCCCTATGGGGGGCAAAGAGAGGTCCAACCCCTTGCCATGTCACAGACATTTCAATGGAGGTCTTCCCCAATATCCCCCTTCTCTTAAGCCATTTTTATACTGGTTTTTACTTTTGTAAAAAGTAACCTGAATGACCCTAGTCATACACACCTTTGTTAGGATTGGTGCAAATTTTCCTCACTTTGCTTGTAAAGGTGTAGACTAAAACAAATTCAGAACACAGGCTCAGCGAGGTGTGGTCACACCTCGAGGTGGGTAGCTTTTGGGATGGAGGTGTGTTTTGGCATTACAATGATATTATAATGAGGAAAGTTCAACTAAAGGACACGATTTTGCCACAGTTCTTGGCTCAGCAGCTGGTATTCTTCTTGTTTGACAGTTGCGACGCAGTTCATCAGCTACTCTACGGCCCACTGGCCACCAGGTACCATGACGTTCCCGTCCCTGCAGGGACTGTAACAGAGTTTGGCCGAGGTGTCTCCACTCTGCTCCGCCCTCCATTCTGTTCACCCTACCAGGTGCTGAGGGAGGCAAGGTGTGGTATCTAGGGAACTGCTGTAGCCAGCGTGCCAACCGCATTTTATCCTGGAAGGAGCAGCTGCGTTTTACCCTGGAAGTTCTTCCATTAGGATGAACCTTAGAGAAATTTCCTTCCCCCACCGGTCATTGTTCCACAGGTAGGAAATGCCATAATTCTGAAATCTTGTTCTGAAGTGGAAGAACACACAAATGCGAAATTATTTTGTGCCAAAGTTTCCTGCAAATCACAATAAAAATTATCCATTCTTTTAAAAACTAAGCCATTTCATCCTGGCTGTGACTTTTCCAAATTTGATAGGAATATTTTTAAAGTTGGTAAACAGAAACTAATGCTTACCATTTGAACTAGGTTAAAATATTTTGTTATGATTTTTTTTTTGTCTGCAAATAAGAAGGTGTCAATATTGACAGTTTCCCAGGTCAAGTTCTGATGTTTAAAAAAAGGGCACTTTGGGCTAAAAAGTGTTGTACTTTTTTTTTTCTTTTTATTTTTCTCTGTGCCTTATGGACAATTGTGAATCCTCTTTGTATATAAGGCACAATTTATTTAATTGTTGCAGCACTGTTATCTCAAAACCTCCTAAAATGCTTTAGAGGACACAGGTAATACACGAAACACAGGTGACCTGGAGCCACGTTTAACAGGTCACATGCAAAGCCCAGTCATGCTTGTGATGCCATTAGAGATAGACCCGAGCAAGCTCTTCTGTGTAAAAGGATTTGCGGGGAGGATTAAGGGAGGAGGGAGAATGAGAGGGTGATTTGTCATCTGGAGGACAAAGTTTAGCCTGCTGCTCTGCCAGACCAGTGATTCAATGACTGTTAAAAAAATGCATTTCCACCCACCGCGTTACAACCGCAGCTGGGCAAAGCTGCCTAACGGATAAAGTGCTGCTCTAGGACTTGCAAGCCTTTAATTCTATTCCGAACTCTACCCTTGAACTTCTGTGTGACACCGGGTGAGTCGTGCTGTGCCTTCGAGCCCTCTTTTTCTCTCTGTTGGTGTCTGTTAAGATGAAATGCTCTCTTGCAGGTTTTACAGCGTATTGACTGCAGTTTCCCCTTTGCCTCTTGACTCAGCCCTGCCTGATCCAGCAGCAGGTTTTTAAGGCTGTAGACAAGGCTTTGTAGCCTTGCTGTTCTTCAGCTCATGGATTCATCAAGTTCCAAGTCTGAGCTTGGGCAGACCAGCCTCCTGTATCAGCTATCCCTGCTGATGAGCCTGTCTGCAGGACTTGGGTGAGAAGTGCTGGCTCCTTCTCCCTGTGCTTTCTGAAGTCACAGCCAGTAAACAAGGCTGAAGCAGGGAGTTGTGATTAACAAGGGTTTCTATCTGCCAAGAATTAATTTAAAAAATAATAATTGTTAGCTTCCCACCCTACTGCTGCCCCGGCTTTGCACAATCATGACTGCTACGGAAGAAAGGAAGAGGACAGCGTGGTGAGTTTGTCACGTACATGCCCCCAGTTTTTGTAGGGCAGCTTTGTTGTTGGTGATGAGACCAGCTTGACTCCTCTTGAGGACAACTGGCCGGGTACACTCAGCCATCACGTGCCCCGGCAGTTACGGGGCTGAGGTTTTGTCCTTGGTTGACATCAAAATAGTAAGGGATCCCTCATTGCCGTGAGGGGACAGAGGTCTAATGGACTCTCATTCCCATGTCTCCCAAAGGAAAGTTGGCGGGCCCACCACCTGAGACTCACACCACCTGGGAGTCTGCATCCCCAAAATCTGGGTCAGACATCCGAAGAAAGGAGAGTGGCTTGCTTAGCACATCTGGGTGTACTTGGTCCTGCTATCTGTGGTCAGTCTCGCAAATATAGCGGAACTTCTTATAAATCTTTTTTTTAATATAATTTTTAAAATTGATTACTAATTTCCTACTCTAGGCGAGAAATCCTATCGTAGCTTGTCATAGACCCGCCCACAATGCTCTGCTGGGATACTCACAGGTCTCTACTCAGAAACTCCCTGGTGCAAAATCAGGACAGCAGGATCAGATAGGGCCGGCGCAGCGATGGGCTGAGCTGGCTGGAGCTGCCCAGAGCTGCCCAGGGAGGGAAACTTAATTTGCAAGTATTGTAATCCTCTAAAATACATATGTGTATATATATTTTTGTGGCATATATTCCTGTTAGGCATATCAGAGAGTCCTGGAAACCTACAAAGAGGAGAGAGGAAATCTCTTGGCACAGGTGGTAGCTCCACGCAGTGTCTTGTAAGCAGCTCTGCAAAAGTCTGTTCACAGCCTTTCATTTTGTCTGCTACGGAGACTTGAGATAATTCAGCTAGTGACACGTATCCCCTCATGTGATGGGTACATATTCAGTTCTGGACTTACACAACTCACCTGCAAAGTGACCCAAGGTGTCTGCGTGCACCCATCATATAAAGCAATGAACACCAAGTGCTCAATACTGGCTCACGTTTTGCTCATGTGGGTGGGTAAGAGGGACAAACTCTCTCCTCCATGACCCACTCTAACCACAGGTCTAAGGAAAGGTGAGCATCATCCCAGGTTGTGGGCTGAGGAATTTTTTTCCAGCATGCCAAACCCAATCCGTGGGCCATAGGTAGGATGTGCTGGGTCCGCACGATCATCATCCCCCTTCATCAGAGGAAAGCTGATGGGACCTGGGCTTGGAGCCCACCAAACCAAAGGGGGAGGTTGTGGGAGCTGCAAGCATCAGCAGTAGGTAGCTGGTCTGAGCAAAGGCAGGGCCTGGCTCTGTGTCGGCGGTGATTTTTCAGGTTGGAGTGAATATAAATACCAACACAGCTGCAGTTGTTCTTGTGTGGGGCTGGAATGGGGCTTTGAGGTAGGACGAGGGGCGGGGGGGCAGAGAGCAAAGGGGAAGACAGATGCAAATAAGCATGTCATCATTGGTTCGTTTTCACAGCAAGATAAGATCATGTCTGAGAGCCTGTGAAACTCATATTTCCCCAGTTAATTATAGCACTGATGCTGAGCACAACAGCTCCCGCTGACATTTATCGCATTGGCTGAACTCTGCTGCTCTGTTTTGAGCAGGCGAGATAAGACCAGAGCCGATGAACATTGCAGGGTGGACTCCGGGGATGGTTTCTCTCTTTTTTTCTCCTTTTCCTATTTTCTTCATGTTCTCTTTCTTACTATATCACTTTCTCTGTCTTTTCTTTCTAGTCAGCTCAGTCATTTACAGGCTGTGAGTGATTAATTGCCAGCTTTGGAAGGCAGCTCAGCAACGCAGACCGTTTAGTGGGTGACTTAGCGAGCTGTCCCCATGGTGTTTAGTGGAAACACAGCCCCATCAGCCACACACCCAAACCATGAGTGCTGACGCCTTGTGCTGAAAGCCAGAGTTGGAAAGGGAGAGGGGGAGAGCAGCAGGATCGGTTCCAGAAAATGAGCAGCTACTGGGAGTTTCATGACCTGATCTGTATGTCAGAAGGAGAGCAACAGTTGCTCATCTCCCATTTCCACCTGTAAAGTGAAGGCTACTTGCAAAAACTCCGGAGGGTTAAATGCTGCTGAGGACTTGACATACCTTACTGCCCAGTGCTAATGAGTTCAATCCCAGGAGGTGACCTCAAGGTCAGAAGAATGAGCCATTTTGCTAGGAGCGCATCCTTTGATCACCAGGATTAGGAAAAGCAAGAAGTCCATGTGTGGTGATATGGATATAGTATGAGATGGAGCACCACACCCATCGATCTTTGGGGAACAAATGTCCTTAGAGTTTCACACAAGCTGCTTCTTTTTTAACTGTCAAGGTCTTTGTTGAGCATCGATGAACGGCAAGTCTAACATGCTTGTGCATCGATGAATTATACATCAATTTGTGCAACGGAGAGGGGTTTTAGACTGCAAATCCTCTGTCAAGAGAGCAGGGAATCAGTCTGACTCTGCCACTGAATGGCAATGAGTTGACTATTGCTTTCTGTCCCTCTCCACGTGAATGGAAAGGCATTAGGTGAGAGTCTTTTCTGCTATTCTGCATGTGCCTGGCAACATCGACTCAGATTTCAGGAGTCTCAGGCACTGCTGTTAAATAAGGGCAAGAAATGTCCCCCTACGACCTGGAACAGTTCTTGCAGGGATGATTGGAAACACAAGAGCAGCAAGAGAAGAGGTACTCCAATGAGCTCCTGCTCTGACTTCTCTGGACTTCAGGCATTCACTGTCTGGGGCTGCAAATCCTCTGCGTTCAGTAGGCTTCGAATTTACCAGTTTTAAAAAAATATTGTTTTCCAGGTGTTATGATGGAAAGCTAAAACATAAAAAGCTCAGCTTAAGACATTACTAGAAATTACTTGACTATATAAATGGGCTGTTTAGTTTAGTAGAGACATTACTGCTCGACCTCCAGACCCTCAACCTAAGAGTCCTTCTGTGATCTCTGTCAGCTTAACTTTAAAAAAAGGGATTTTTATGCAACCATTTTGATGGGTGTTTCTTCATCCACCTTCTTCTGGTTTCTGGTTTCTCCTTTCCTGTTTTTCTGTAAGATCATTAGCTCCCCTGTTCCCCTGTTAATGGCTCATCTTGGGCATCATAACTGTTAATGTGCCTAAAGCTCTGTGATGTAAGTCGCACCAATGTCTCCAGGGCAGCCTGAAATTCAGCACTTTTTATAACAGCGGTCAAGAAGCTGAACATTGCATGATTTTTGCTCAGTGACAGGACAAGCCCACAGATGACACAGCTATTTCACAACCAGCCCCCTGGTTATGCTATAACTGACTCAGAAAGCCCTGTTACAACACAATTACTTTTCTTGGGCTGGTGACAACGTGAAGAGGTTTGTCCCGTGGGCAGAACTCACCCAAATCCCTTCGATTTCATAGCAGCATTAAAATATTAGTTGGAAGGGGTCTGGAGATAATCTAGTCCAGCCTGTGCCTGAAGCAGGGTGTTTTCCAACAATACATCATGGTAGCAGAGACTGTTTAGTCAAGTCTTGGAAACACTTGAGGATGGAGATGCCACCACCTTTCTCACTTTTCTGAGGAACCTGTCCCAGTGCTGCTTTATCCCTCGAGAGAAAAAAAAAAAGCTTTTTTTTTTTTTTTTTTTTTAATGTCTGAACATTTTGAGCCACAATTTGTATCCTTTGCCCTCTATTTCCAGGTGATTTGGAAGCTTGCCTCCCAGAGACGTTGAAAATTTAACAAGTGGTGACTATGCAGCTCAAAAGCTGGAAAAAAAAAAAAACAGAGCCAGAATTTGACTCTGGTGCTACACTGGACGTGACAGGAGGGTTAGGAGGAAAGGGTTTGAGACTATGAACAGATAAATTGGGCAACACAATTCATGCAACAGAAAAACAAATACCAGGGGAAAGATGCACAGAGACAGGTGAAGGAAATAACCGTGTAGCAACAGCAGAGGAACTTCACGGTGATCAAAGCCAGGGAGAAGGATGTAGTAAGAATAGATATCCAAGATGATGAGTTTTTGGAACCTTATATTAACTTCCAGACTAAATTTATTCCCAGCTCATTTTTACCCATTTGTTCTTGTTCCAGCATGTCTTTTACCTTAAATAGCTCTTATCTCTCTGCGATTTTTACCTCCCCAGTGTATTTATAGAGAGCAACACATCATTGTGCTAGGCTAAACATACCAAGCGCTCCTACTCTCCTCACATTTGATTGGCTTTCTGTCCACCTGATCACTGCAGGGGCCCTCTACTATGTCTGCCCCAGTTCAAATTCCCCTTTTTTGGACACGTAGCACAAGAACAGCCTATGGCGTGCCAAGGGAGATCTTCTCCCGTGCTGTTAACACTTCACTAACTTCACTGCAAATAGCTTTTGTACTGCATGTGGAGATTACGTTCTGCTTTTCCATTACTGCGTCACACCAACAGTGCCCGATCGTGCTATGATGAACACACGCATCCACATCCTTCTCCTGCAACTCTGTTGTTTCCAGTGGATGAGCCCACAGCTTAAAGCAGCTATTCTTGTTATCAGTCTCTAAGTGCTTGATTTCACACTATTAGATTTCATTCTATTTCTATTACTCCTGGGCTTAAGGTCATCCAATTTTTCTTGTGTATTTATACCAAGGGCCTTATAAATACACAGATTGGTAGACTGAATAACTTTCAACAATCATACCTGTGGATTACGGGATAGTCTTGTTGAATCCCAGCGCCTCCATCTAAGGCAGAGTTGTAGCAGAGTAGAGATCAGACACGCAGCATGATTTTCCTCCCCTTCTTCGGAAATGCCTGGCATTAGCTTGCAGAGGATAAGAAACAACAGGTGAGGGACCTCTTTGCTCTGAAGCAACAGTTCTCCTGTTCCAAACTTGAATATAATCAGGAAAGAACAAACTCAGCAAGGGCTATAGTGGCTGAGTAAGGGCAGAACTAAGACACAGTCGCAATGTAAAGTACATGTTTCTTAACAGGGACCCAAACACATCACATCTTGGGAAAATCACCAGATCTGCATCCAACCTTCATGATATATGTGCCTTCCACGGAGTAAACATTGCTTCATTTCTCCTTACCTTCATTAAAGGAATCTGCTCTTCTATTCACTGCTTTGCCTGTCAGGCAGGGCTCAGACAAAGCATTCAGAGTCTATTCTGAGGTTCTGGTGACTGCAGGACAGGATTTTCCTAGATGATCAATGACATCTGCCATGTAGAAAAATGGGACAGCTGGAGATATAGGCCCCTCTGGAGCGGAGGCAGTTATATCCCAGGGATGCTCAAAGTATGGAGCACGCCCAGGTTTGTCACCAGGTGATCCACGCAGGGATGCTGACGCTGGTCCCAGTGGCATTTCAGCACATGGACAAATTGTTGCCCTTGAGATGCCATGGCTACTGCAGAAAGTAGACTCAAGGAGAGCTCTGTAGAGGAAGGCAAAACACCTCTGTATACAGCTAGTGTGAAGAAACCTCTTTGATGTCCAAATTCCAACTTTTCTAAACTCTCTCACACATCAGCTGGAGC
Organism: Chlamydotis macqueenii; assembly: GCF_036417535.1. Classification (NCBI taxonomy): domain Eukaryota; kingdom Metazoa; phylum Chordata; class Aves; order Otidiformes; family Otididae; genus Chlamydotis; species Chlamydotis macqueenii. Next base: position 83,577,672 of record NC_141559.1, read on the forward strand.
AATTGTTCCACCTTCCTTCCCCAGGCTGACAACGCACCTGCGCCGTGTGAGAAATTGCTACCATACGCCTCTCCAGAGGTGGCTGATTTCAGCTGTGGCAAGTGATTGTTCTGTATGATCTCTCAGAATGGAAAAAAAAAAAAAAACAACAACCTCTGTCCAGCCACTTTTCTGACAGGCTGTGTGAGTAACAAGTTAATGGGGCTGGGAGAAGCTGCTGGCAATTCTCAGCTCTGCAGCTTTCCACTTGAGTGCTCTGCAGCTGAGCTAATAGTCAGCAAAGCCCTTCGATGGATACAGAAAGCGTTTGCACTTTTGATGGGAAGAGAGAATGGAAAAGAGAATGCCACTGCTTTTTTCTCCTCTTTCTTTCCTTCCTGCTGCTGCTTTTCTGTTTTAAAATAAGGGCTGGAATATGGTGACTCCTTCCTGCTGGTCTCTGCCCTGTCCTAGGTATGCCTCGGTCTTGTGATTACTACCTTACTTGTCTCATTGCTTAGAATTCCCTCAAGAAATAAAAAAAAAAAAGAAAAAAAAAAGAAAAAAAAAGAAAAAGAAGACAATAAATTTTGTTTGCTCTAGCTCTTTTGGGATCTGCAGGTGAAATAGTTTAATCGGAGAATACCCATTTTTTCTGAACTGCCAATGTTTCAAAGTGATGAACATTTGGACAAGCTACTGTTCAAACACTGGGAGAGGGTTGTCCACCTGATTTCCCACCAGTTTACCTCTTGGCTGATCAGATGGCCAAGCCTCCAAAACCTTGAGAGGCTCCACTGGGCTACTGAGACTGCCCTGATGCTCCAGAACCTGAGATTTCCAGCCTGCAGGACATGCTGCTGAGATCCTGGAGCCTCTTGAGAGCGCTGGGATCCCTATAGCACTGGGTGTCTCCATTTCCAGATGAGGGGCCCAAGGTTTTCCCATTGGAGATCTCTGAGGCATTGGACTTTTCACCCCAGGGGGTCTCCATTCTGTTTGTGCGCCAGCATTCTGGAAGCAAACCAAAAGTCAAATGAAAGTGTTTTGATTATTTTTTTTTCACAGTTAAATACTTTCAGAGTGCAAAATGGGGCACTATTTTTTTTATTTCATTTGGGAACAAAGACTTTTAAAATAAAAATGTTGGAATTTCCCAGTGAGTGGAAATTCAGAGTGCTGTTACTTGCCTTAAGGTGCTGTTATTACGCAGGTCCTTACTCTTTTACTACATAAATTAGGGTAACATCAAGAAGTTCTACTTGAAAATGAGATTTTAATATGTTAGATTGATACAAATGCTTAGTGATGGACAGTCTTTTCCCACAGAGCTTAAGATACAAACATATTAAGTCTCTGAGTGACTGCAGTGGTGCTGGAATTAAAAAACACTCCGAAAAAAAAACCAGTTTCATAGGTTAGGATCCTCTTGCCTGATTACCTATACAACCGTAACAACCAAATAACAGGAATTATTTGGAAAATACAGGTAGTAGTGGTTGAATCACTGCACGTCTGGCCCTGATCTCATTGACTGCCCACTGCAATCACTGGAGTTTGTCCTGGTTTTAGTGAAAACAAACAAAACCAAAATTCAAGTACATTGATGCAGAGCAACATTTCTCAATAGCTCGGCAAAGAAGCTGTTGATCTTTTAGCAATTTTATAGTGAGTGAGTCAAAATTGTCCCATCTCAGGGCAAGCTTATACCACTTGCCTTTCCATCCCTCTTCCTGTGTAGAGTTTATGATAGTGCTAGTATGATGGTGCTACTATTTTGGGCGAAGGAACTTGGATGTTGGCTTTTAGCAACAAGTTCCGCCTCCACTGGCACAGCCACTGGCTCTAGATTCTGCTAGGCGATATATTAATGTTTACGATGACCGCTGGACACGCGACTGGGGTTCTGGCCTGCCCTTTGGGTTAAGCGTTGACTACCTGTCAAAGCAGGGCTTTCGACAAGTTATCAGCTAGTGTCAGTGAGACGTTCGGCACGTTCCCACCCTGACAGTGACCCTGTGAGGTTACATGTGAAGTAGCAATGGACTCAAGATAAGGCCCTGTTACTTTTTTCCACTGTTTTCTTAGAAGAAAGATATTGATATATTATGAAATGTTGCCTTATTCCACTTTTTGCAGAGTGCTTTCCAACCACAAGATTTGCCTCAGTTTTCTTTGGTTTTTGTTTCTTCCCATCCAGCTTGTTTTTAATTTTCTTTCTTTTTTTTTTTTTAAATTTTAACTATCACTCTTCCTTGCTCCTCTCTCATTTCCTCTCCCAAACAGAAAGGGAATTTAAATTGCAACTGGTCGCAGATGCAAAACTGGCAAGAGCACGCTCCAAAGACACTCTCTTTTACTGGGTTCATCCAGAGGTCAAAGAGGTTGGCTGCGGGACAAGACAGAGCAAAAAACCTACCCGAGCCCTACTGTGTCATCATCATCCCACGTGGCCACGAGCAGGACGGGACAGGAGAGGTGGAGGAATGCTGCTCTGCGTCGCGCTTGCAAAGACTCAGGATAAGGAGGCACCTCCAAGCCTTGGCTTGGGCTACCGCAATTTTGGGGTGGCCCCAGGGGGGAAGAGGCTGGTGGCCAGGCTGGCAAGGGGACAGGGAGGGCAGCCAGGGAGGGTGGAAGGGAGGGATGTGGAGGAGACGCCAGCCAGCTGTCTTGCCTGTGCTCAGTGGTTGCAGCTGTGCCGGTGGGACGCGGGGAGGCAGCCCAGCTGCTGGCTACTCGTAGCGTGGGGCTGCACAGGGTCCCAGCTGGTGGGGTGGGAGAAGGGGGAAAGGGAGCCAGAGGGAGAGGACGAGATGGGTGCCAATGTGCTTTTTGGTCCCCAAGGTGGGATGGCGGAGGGGAAGCTCACAGGAGCGAGACATTGATCGAGGTAGATGCAAATTAAGCAATTCACTTGCGTGCTCCTATCAAAGGCAGCCCGGTCCAACAGTGCTATGAGCCACAGGTCAAAGACTGTAATGTCCCCAGTTTCCATCAGCTTACTCATGGCTTGAAGAGTTAGGCAGCACAACTGCAGCTCAACAAGGAGCCTGGCACCCTTGCTGAGGAGCAGAAAACAGAAGGAGAATCTGGCAAAAGCCAACTGCTCATGCAAGGCTTGCAATGTCTCACCCAAAAGACGCACTCGTGAAACACAAATACCAGGTCACAAAGTCACATCAGGAAATGAAGATGAGGGTGATCACCTGCCTGGGCAGCTTGAAGACACCAAGGAAAGATGGCAACAGGGTTGGGAGGAGCATTCCCACCACTCTCTAATTGCAAGAGCATCAGATACACATGAGGAAGAGCATCCAGCTCAGATTGGATCTCAGAGCTGACTAAGCAGAGCGGGAATGCTCACAGAGTGTCACGTGGGAAATTAACACCCTTGGGAAAAAAAATGCCTGCAGGGGATCTTGGGCATTCAGTGGAAATACACCATCACAAGGGAAAAATGGAAAAGCCATCCCCTGGCAACCTGTCTTCAGTCTGGAAGACTTCCCCGATGAGGCCATCAAACAAAAACTGACCACGGCGAGGAATTGTTCGTGTCCATATGGAACCCTAGAGAGAGCAGAGGAGGCCAGAGCAAAAGAACTGCAGAGCAAGAAAATTAGAAGTCTGGAAGAATCCAAAGCAGGAGAAAAGACCCAGAAGAGAAGTGAGGGTACGACAGCGTTGGCATACAAAGACTGAAAGAATAAAGGTCACAATTAGAGCCCATCATAAACTGGAGGTTATTAGTCTGTAAATTTCATGGTGAGACCCTCAGATTGCTCTATAAAACTGATAAAAGCCCATGAATGTTGTCTGATCACTGTGCTTGTCGTGCTGTCACCTCTTTAATCCAGAAAACATCCTAAGCCCATTGCCCAGGCTGATGGAAAACTGTGACATTGCCCATGTGATTCAATGACAATTTCTCTTTCAGTATGTCCAGGAAAAGCAAAGCACCATGATTGTCCTGGGATGCTCCTCACAGGGAGACCTCAGCTTATTTCCTGCTTCTTTCCATTAAATGAAGAGATCAGAAAAATCTACCCTCAGCAGATAAATCCTGGCAACATCCAATGTCGTCAAATCAATTCCCGCAGCTCCAGATGACTCCAAAGTAATTGTTGGCTGCCTTTCCCAAGCTGGCCTTGAGGAGCTCACCTCTCAGAGCTTTATTTGAAAACACTGTCCTACAACCTGGCAGTACTTGGTTATGAAATGCTTGCCTTCATAATCACATTTTCCTCAGCTCAATTTCATTTCATTACTCTGTGTTATCAACCCTAATACCACCCTGATCTCTTTGAGTTCCACAACCTCCTCATTTACAAAAAAATAAAGCTATCAAGCTTCCATCAAGTTATCTATGGCAAGCGTCTATGACAGTCGGTGAAATAGGACTCAAAGACCCAACGTCTGTTGAGGCTTCCAGGGTAAGGACACTGGCTTTTGCTATGTTTGGGTAGCACTGAGATATTTCTGCTAGATAAGATCGCGAGACAAGCATTACGTGGTAATATGTCTGTTTGGGAAACAAAGAACTTATTAGAACTGGATTGAATTTGTTTCATTTAAAATAAAAAGGAATTAACAGTTCAAATAGTATTAACAATTTTTAAAGGCTCATACATTACTGAAAGCTATCCCTGTTTTGCTAGCTGAAGGCCTGCTTGGAATTTTCCAGTTAAAAAAAAAACTTATCAAAATATTTTTTTTCTCCTCGCTCTTCAAGAAGTAACAGTGTGAATTCCAGAATACTTTTTTTTTCCTGAAATTTGTTACTGTTTTTTTTCAATGCATTCTCATTCTACCCCAATTCTTTTATTAGCCTGAATACAAGTTTATTTTCTACACTGTCTTCTGCGCAAAGCCATGATTCCCAGGCTTGGTAACCTATCTCTAGCTTGTGGTGAGCAGAGGTGAGTCCCCATGGGGACTCAGCTTTACACAGTTTTGGTCTTAGATTTCCAGAAAGCAGTAAGCATCAGTGAGAAATCTAGAAACTGAAAGAGCCCACAGCTAGTCAGGGGTCTTTTCCATAGGCTAAATTGTTTAAAGGAGGATGTTTACACTACTTAAAGAACACACAACAGAGGCAAGGTAATGGTATTCACTATGGGAAGCAGCAATGCCATACAGGGAAAGTGGCTGATCTCAAGCCACTAAATAAAATGGGGTTTTATATGCATAAAAAAAAAAACCACAAGAAGAAAGGGATTCAGTTTAACTGAAGGTGTAAATGAAGACTGGATTGGGGAATCTTTCATTAACCACCAAAATTAATAAAGCTAATGTAGAATAAGGCATGTGCAATCCTTGAAATTGCAGCCTGGAGGTCTGCAGTCTGTAAGCCTTTCACTATCTTTCAGAAATGAGCTTGCGGAGAATCCTCCTCCTGATGACGTTTCAAACGCTACTGAGCAGCAATATCCCAAATATGCATCATCACGCCTGCTCTGAGAAAGGACAGTGACTGATGGATAAAGAAATTCCCAGAGCTGCTCATCCTGGCTGCCAGGATGGAGATTCTGGCTTAGAAGGAAGCAAGCCGTGTCCTTTCAGTGGCCTTCAGGTGGCCTTTGCTCGACAGCAGGATGCAGGGCTGCTCAGCAGAGCCGGGCTGAGGAGTCACTGCTGGGACACGTCTTGGGTGGACGGCTGTGCTTGATGCGTTCAAGAGGTCAAGCAGTGGAAGAAGGAGGAAAGGTTAAACGAGGGGACTCCTAGGAAATGCTCATGTAATCTATCATGCTGCTTTCCAGCCCAACGCGCCAAAAACCAGATACGGGAGGATCTTTCGTATCTATTTTTCCTGTCACTGGTTTTCCATAGTGCAGGCACAGAGGCGGCAGAAACATTGCTCTTCAGAACAAACTATCTGGGTCCTTCTGCCCTTGCCCGGCTTCAGTTCCCCAATTTCCATGTAAAAGAAACAAAAATAAGCACAGAAACATCAGCTTGTCTCCCGGTTCCCTCGCTGTACAGCAGCAACAGCCCAAAAACCTTGATTCAGAAAAGGATTTAGCCAGCAATCCACCCCCTTGGTTCGCAACGAGACTTCGGTTCCTGAGTGCTTGTTCTGCTTCTTCAGGAGATGAACATTATTCCCACTTTAGAGAAGAGGCCACTGTTCTACAGAAAAGGGGACTTATTCCCACAGAGGCTTTGGCAGAGCCAGGAAGAGCCAAGGCAATTGTGCCTCCCCACGCCAGGTCTGGTTTGCTTTATTTGAACAGCCTTCTTTCAGCCTGTGAGCTGTTTTCTGTTTGGCTGGATTAGGCCAGTATTAGGCTGGGTGACAGCCAGCGCAACCCATAATTTTCCTATATTCTGCTACCCAGCATACACACATCATCCGTCCCTTGACTTGCTCTTTGGCTGAGAAAAGTGGGGTCAGCGTCAGGTGCTGAAAGGACTTGGCTTTGAGGAAGACTTTGAAAGAAAAGATATGTTTTGCACACACACACACAAAAAAAGAGGGGGAGATAATTCCAGGCGTCGTTATCAGCGCTAGGGAGGCCTACAAAGGGAGCACGAACGGAAGGAGAACAGTCACGGTGCAGGGCTGGAGAGAAGACTGAGATTTCTCTTCTCTGTCACCTCTGGAGGTGATGCGCTTGACTGCAGCACAAAACGTGTCTTCCACACATCCACCCCTCCCTCATACTCTAGCAGAAAGTACTCAGCCGCTTCTCGTCTTCCCATCAAGCATCACTTTCCATAGAATGACATAAAGAACAGAGCACTGCTGAGGATGGGGAACCACAGATGGTCCTAAGAGGGAGACCTGAGACATCAGGGCACTTTCAGTTCCTCTACACAAAGGACAGAGTGGTGAACGGCTCTCACGTTAAACATTCCTTCCTGGGACAGGCTGCACTTCAGCAATGGAACAAAACCTTTCTCTCCAGTGGCTTTGACATCTCCCTTGCTACTCTAAGTTCCAATGGCAACAGTATACCCCGAACACAATCAATGAGTAAAATTCACCCTGACAGCCCCGTGCTACCTGCTGTGCAGCCCAGATTTTTAACATCACTCGGCTCCTTCTTGTCTCAGCTGCGGCCAAGTCATCTGACCAGTCTTCCCACTTCTTGTCCTTTTGATTCACTCATTTCTGCACTTCCTTTCACAATGACTCTCCCATCTGATGTCCTCTGTTGGCTCCACCTAACCAAATTCCAGACTGTCTTTTTTGAAAGACGTTGCCATTAATGTAACCGTAGGCTTATATACACATACACACCTGCAGGTGCATCTACATAGGTATGTATGTGTAGAGATGGCTCCACAAACTCACCCACTCTGGTGATCCAAACTGGTCTTGTCATGTCCTGACTCCCCAGTTTGTCCCCTTCTCACAGCATTTCCTCCCATACTTCTCAATGTACCCTTGCCTCTGGATGATGCCACTTAGAATCATAGAATCATAGAATGATTAGAGTTGGAAGGGACCTTCAAAGGCCATCTAGTCCAACCCCCCTGCAAGGAGCAGGGACATCTCCAACCAGATCAGGTGGCTCAGAGCCTCATCCAGCCTGGCCTTGAACGTTTCCAGGGATGGGGCTTCCACTTGTACATTGTTAGTATCATATCCCAGGAAAATACCACATCCCAGGAAAATATCACTTTTGCACATTGTCTCTTCTTTCAAACTCATTGCACTTCATATTTGTGGATGATATGAGCTATTCCTTATTTGTCCAAGAAAACGTATTCTCTTTAGGGACACTCCCTTTCCCAACTGCTAATTTAAACAAGACGATCTACGTGGCCATCATGTCTAGCACTCTAAGATCTGCTAACAATTTCTCTGTATTTTTCCATCCAGATTTTTCATGGTTGCTCAGGACACCTGTTAGTTTCATCAAATGATGTTTGTCTGGCTGACAACGCTCATCCTCCTGAAACGCCAGCTTGAGGACACTCTTCTGAAAGTTCAGACTGTTTATCTTTCAAGGGAACTGCTTATTCGGAGCAAGCTAAGAGAGGTGATCCAAACTTGGGTCTGCTATGAATTTAGTAAAGCAGGATGCCTCTGTTTGGGCTATCTGAAATTCAAGATCTGCTCAGTCTTGAACCTACGACTGTTTGTCATCCAGAAGTGGATTTAAGTCTAGACTGCTTGATCACCTCAGAATGATAGGTGATCACATCACTGGTCTTTTGATCTGATCCTCATTCAAGAGCTTTGCACATGGGAACAGCAGCTTATAAATCAATAACAAACAGGGATAACGAGAGGCACACACTTTGTCATTCCTCTCTAAATCCACGCTCCTTATTAAGCATGGAAAACTTCTTGGACTTCTCACAACACATGAGGGAAGCTCCGTGGAGACTCTTGGATTTGTACTGAAAGAGCAAGAAGGGAAAGTCCTGAAGTTTTGGAATTTTTCTGCTTGCTATTTATAATAATAATTCATAAATCAACAACGGCCGAAGGGTCACGCAGAAAGAGTCTGCTGCCTGGCTATATGAGAGACTCCTGTGTGGGTGTGAGAACCTCTTGAAATGGCAAAGGACTCTGGAAACAATGAAGGAGAAATGAATTACATTTTTTTGGCAGAAACAAATCAACAGTTCCACCCTCTCCCCTTTCTTTTTTTTTTTTAAAAAAAAAAAACAGAAATAGATACTTAAAAAAATAAAACCAACAACATTTTTCTCTTGACTCCAAAAATAAAGCATTTGAATATCCAGAACTTGCTTTTTTTAAAATTTTTTTTTTCCTCCCCCAGTCCCCCTTACATTTGAACATCAGAGTTCTGGCAGTTCTCTTTTAAAAAAATGTCCTGCTTTGTCCAAGCACACTCATGTTAAAATGCAGACAGAAGACTAGATGACTCCAGGGATTGGTAATGGGATCTACAGCCTTTCACCTTGACATCATCACTTCAGCCAGCCCAGCTCGGTAGCGGCTACACACGGCTGCCAGCCGCTGGTGGCTGGCTGGTGGGGTGGTCCCAGCACGTGTCACTTAGAAAGATCCCCCTGGAAAGACCTGTGTCATGATAAGACATGATATCGTGTTGATACAGCCTGCCACACTCTGTATAAGGAGAAGGGGGGTTCCTCAAACCCTTTCTGGTTTAGCCAGCCTGTCAGGCTTATGCTGACAGCGTCACCGGGACAATCCCCTCCGGACAGCCAGCGAGGTTGGAGGGTGGTCGTATAGCCTGTTCAGGGACTCTCACGGGCAGCGACACTGAAACAAATCCCTTCTATCCCCGACATCAATTATTAACATTTCCGGAAAGTGATATTTATAGATAGACAAATTTTATTATGTATGTTTGTGACAGGATAAATGTTGGAAGATAGCCGGTGATAAGATACTGACTGCAAAAATGAGTTTGAAACAATATATATACACATACAGAACTTGTCAATACTAAGTTTTAATAGCCAGCAAGATGTTAGTATCTAAGCGCACATAACACAGAGCTCTCACCCAATCGGCGTCCCTATGGGGGCAAAGAGAGGTCCAGCCTGTCGACTGGTCCCAGATGTTCTGATGGACGTCTTCCCCAATATCCCCCTTCTCTTAAGCCATTTTTATACTGGTTTTTACTTTTAGGTGGAGCTTGAGTGGCCCTAGTCATACACACCTTTGTTAGGATTGGTGCAAATTTTCCTCACTTTGCTTTTAAAGGTGTAGACTAAAAGAAATTCAGAACGCAGGCTCAGTGAGGTGTGGTCACACCTCGAGGTGGGTAGCTTTTGGGATGGAGGTGTGTTTTGGCATTACAATGATATTATAATGAGGAAAGTTCAACTAAAGGACACGATTTTGCCACAGTTCTTGGCTCAGCAGCTGGTATTCTTCTTGTTTGACAGTTGCGACGCAGTTCATCAGCTACTCTACGGCCCACTGGCCACCAGGTACCATGACGTTCCCGTCCCTGCAGGGAATGTAATGGAGTTTGGCCGAGGTGTCTCCACTCCGCTCCGCCCTCCATTCTGTTCACCCTACCAGGTGCTGAGGGAGGCAAGGTGTGGTATCTAGGGAACTGCTGTAGCCAGCGTGCCAACCGCATTTTATCCTGGAAGTAGCAGCTGCGTTTTACCCTGGAAGTTCTTCCATTAGGATGAACCTTAGAGAAACTAATTCCCCCCCTGCCCCTGGTCCCTCTTCCACAACCTGGGACAGGAAGATCTGCCAGCAGGAAAGTGGGCAACTTCACTCCACCCATGCCCTGCAGAACCATTTGTGGATCATTCGTTCTCATAGAATCATAGAATCTTAAGGTTGGAAGAGACCTCCAAGATCATCAAGTCCAACCGTCAGCCTAACACCACCATACCTACTAAACCATGTCCTGGGGTGCCACACCTATATGTTCTTTGAACATCTCCAGTTGGCCCCACATCTGAAAACGGAGACTATTTCTTTTCCCTCAACAATTTCCCTCAACAATTTTCCTCAAATTTGTGAGTAGATAGAGTACAAGCAGGAGGGCAGAACTTCTCTTATTGGGCTCTTGCACCTCTTTCTGCAATCATAGAGCAGTTGAATAACAGGGTTCAGGGGCTTTCTCATGGTTGTACAGGCTATCATACAAGTAGATCTTCGTCCTTAAAACCCCTTGTTGATGCAGACTCTGCAAGCGATCCCTGCCAGGTTATCATTGCTCTTGCTTTGGGACCCTTTTCACCACGTCCAGCGTGAGTCTTCCTCATTTGAATTTAAGTTTATCTGTCAGGACTCTGCCTCTGTAAACGCGTCAGGAGATCACATCTGCAATAAACCTTTTTTACGCTTGTCTGCATTATTCTGCAGTGACGTTTTGTGGTGAAAAACTGACGATTACAGGTGAGTATGTAGTACTCAGCGAGGATTGAAAGCCCGGCTACTGGGGGATGGAAGTACCAGTGAGGTTTATTCCCAAGCAAGGCAGCCTTTTTCCTTCAAAAGTGCAAAACAGTGACTTTACTCTTATCTGGTTCGTGCAGAATGAGTCTCACCCTTGGCTGTTAATACTAGCAGGAGACACTCTGGAAAAAGCTGTCCTCACTAGCCACCAAGAGCTTAATAAATGTACACCCTCGTTTCTTCTGCAGGGCTATCCACCAAAAATCCGTGCTGTTTTACATTGTCAGTCATTTGGATGCTGGCCCATGTCAACAGATAACCCTCCTGCTACCAGGGTAACACCACCCGTGTGGGGGTCAAAGTCCTAAAGAACTTCTTTTTTTTTTCCTTTAGGAGCAGGAGAAAGGAATGTGACATTCAAATAAAACTGCGGGGGGGAAATTTTCAGATAGACACAGTGTAAGTGATTACACAAGTTAGGAATTTTTGCTGGGGCTCAACAGGCTTGCCAGTGATGGTGAGGACCCTCTGTGGGCCAAGATCAGCTGAGGTGCTGACTGCACATGCAAGGCTAGATTTTTCGGTGGGTACAAAGGGAACTTGTTTCTTCTGAGGACACTTGAGTGATACCGAATTACAGTGCTTTCATGCCAAACTCGAATCACGCTGCACCAATGGTTTAACAGTGGTTTTAAAGGATGATTGCAACCTAAAATGCATTCCTTGGTGGGCTCCTGCCCACTCCTGCAGCAGCTCCGTTTATAAAAGCTGAGGCCACAGTGTCAGGACTGACGTGTCTACATCTCACTTTCCTCGGAAAAGCAAGACGACATGCTAGTGGAAAGGGATTGCTCAGCTGCAGCGTCGCTTCCCCGTACATACCTGAGAGCTCATAAAGAAATATTTCATGCTACACTTGCATATCTATACTGGCCTGGTTTTTCTCTTATTTTTAGGGATATAATCTGCATTTACTTCCATTTGCCTGCTTACTCCAGCAGAGCAGCTGGTAGGAGACCTCCTTTTTCTCCCTAAGGCGGAAGGATTGATTCAAGGGAACCCTTTTGAGTCTTGTACAGACTCCGGATGCCCTCAGGCATTCAAGCTTCCTTATTTACTGAACTTGTTGAATCTGCAAAGGCATAGGAGCCCAGAGCAATTTGGGATAGATGGTGGTGTCTGAGATACCTGCCTGGAGTTAGCAGTATGGTATTGGACCTATGGAGCAAGAGTCTGAGTGTGATACCTGTCCTGAGGCAACTGAATTCAACCTACTTATTTATTTTGTAGGCTCACACCGGGTGCTGGTTCCTGGTTCCACCTCATTTTGCACTAATGAGTGCAAAATCTTAAAAATCTCATGGGATAATCTCATGATGCAAAATCTCATGGGATAAGTTTATAAATAGAGTTGGGAGTAGGGACTAAGAAGTTCAGGTGGTATCTGAGCACCAGCCTCCCAACCCAGGACTGCGATTCCCTGGTGGGATCTCCCTGAGCATGGACTGGAGCAGGAGGGGACATGGGTTGGGGCAGTGGTTCAGTCTGTTGGGACGGTGGCTGCTCTGGCAAGTCACAATAGCGGAAACCAGTCAAAGCTGCCTGTCCAAAACTAATGCATGTATGAATGCGCCTTAAGTAGGTAGATGGGGATTTTATGAACTGTTTCTTTAGGGGTCCAAAGTCTGTCTTAAATGAAATATAAGTGCCTAAGTCCTTTTGTGAGCCTGGGCCTCTCCGGTCCTTTTCTGCTCCTGTAATCTGAGGATCAGTACACTTGCCTGCCTTAGAGGATGTGGTAAAGATAAATATATTAAAGACAGTGGGGTGCTTGATATTGTAACGACTGAGGCCAGATATCTGTAGCAGAAGCAGGAGTAAAAAGAAATAAGATAATAATTGACGAGGAACCTTGCCAGCGTATGTCTTGGCAGCCAGCGCCGCAGTAACCTATCATTTAAGATGGCGGGGTTCCCCTCACCTTCTAAAATCTAGTGGCGCTGGGGGATTTGTGAATGTGAAACAAGCTCTCTCCAGTTCTCCAGCTCTTTTATATTTCCTCATGCTGCTCTTGAGTCGCTCTTAGGCATGCTTCCCGATGGCTTGGAAATCTCCGGGCACGCATTGAAGCTTCTATATTTGCTCTCAGCCTCTGCCAAGATTAGCATTACCACTCTATGGAAAAATATCCGTCAACCGGATATAAAAGAATGGTGCGAGGAAGTAGAGCTATGTCAAGGCAGCACAAATATAGCTTATACGTTGTCGGGGGAAGCTGGCATATTTTATTTTTCCATCTGGCACTCTTTTTTTTTTTTTTTCCAGATTATTGTAGCTACAGCATAATGCTGAGGATCCTTCTAAGACTCCTGATTTTTGTTCCAATTATTTCCACAGGCTGCTTGTGATAGGGATGAGCCAACTTCAAAAGGACTCAGAGTTTGTCTTCACTCCAGATAAACATTTAGGGGTTCAGATGCTTGTCTGTTCTTCTCCATCTGATCGAAGGTCCTAGGGCTGTAGCCTGAGCGCGTAGGGAAGGTTATTTTGCTCATGCTGACATAAGGCCTGACCCTGTGAAGTGTTGAGCACTGGAGCAACTCTGTGCCTTGGATGGAGTTGAAGGAACGGGGAACATTTCAGTGAATACCTTTGATCCGTCTTACATTGAGCTGTCTTTCTACCTGCTTGCCGATACAGGAGCATAAACAAGTGCAACTTGTATTGCAAGAAGCCAGAAAAAAGTTTTAAAGATTCAAGGAGAAGATAGGTAAAGCAGGAGATTAAAATCCATTCCTCTGCTCTGGGCTCTCTGAAAAGCTTCAACTCCCTTAGAGTCAGCAGGACAAATCAGCGGTGAGATGTAAAAGTCACCATGAGGGTTACAAAGTTAGGTGATTCGAGTCTACCTGTAAGCCACGTTGGTGTGACACGCATACCAAAGGGACAAAGACATTGACTCCTCCAGGTTAGGTTCTCCCAGGGCTCACTGGGGCCATAGGTTCGTTATGGGGTGACTTTGCAGTGAGTCAGCCCCACTGTCATCGCTTGGTGCTTCCCACAGTAACTACAAAGGAGCCCATGCCCACCCCCGTCATATCCTTGTTTCCTCCTAACCTGGCCCTTATTCTCACCCAAAATGGCCTAGTAAATGCACGTGTCTTCTGATGCTCTGGCCACTTAACTTTGATATCTAGTTGACTCCTGCTGTGGGTCATGGAGAGCTGGATACTTCAGGAGGTGGAATAGAGAGAGAAATTAAGATTTCAGGTAGAAAAAATTGCCCCCATCTCTGCTGACTATATAGGCAGCCTTGTGTAAGTACATCCCTGGGTCAGGTACCTTGGTCCAGACTCTTATTGCCAATCCCCTCTTGCCTATACGGAAACCACATGCAACGGGAGGAGATCTCTCTGAGCCCATTGTAAAAGGATTTGTTTCTATTTCTGCAGTCTGAAGAAAAGTATTAATAGAGGAAAGACTGCTATTTTCTCCACCTTCCTTATTCTTATTCTCTTCCTTCTGCAATGATAGGATCAATGAGTTTCATGTTCAAAGGTTTTGCTTTGCTTTCCCTGACCTCACGTCCAAAGTGATAAATCCACCATCTTTGAAAGTTCCTTGGGGATTTCTTCATCTAATTTTTGAACTAGTGAGGTTCCCAATTGAAGCTGTTGCTGAATCATCTCCAATAATTTCTTTTACACTGAGATTTGAAGAAGGATTTGGATTAAGCCAAACAGTAAACTCTGGTGAGAGTTAGCACCACTGCCATTGCCTGAGAACTGGCCATTTTGGAAGAGTGAAGGCATTATTATTACGGCATTGGTAGGATGTGATTGGGGTTCCTCTGTGTTCCGTGCTGTACAAACACACTGAACAGGATGTATAAAACTCACCTTCTTGTACAATACTGTTCCTGGCCAAGTTCTGGAGATTCCTGCTCTCCTGATGAGTGTGTCTTCCATAAGGACATACAACCTATGTTGATGCACCAGATAACCCAGAAATGGCCTGTGAGATTCTATAGTTGAACTCTGGACGAAGACAGACTTGGCTCCCCCGTTAACTTCACGAAAAGTACAGCAAGGAGGTGAACTGAGGATCCGAGAGAAGCAGCAGCATCTAGGTAGACTTGCTGTTTCATCCTCCCTGGAAGAGGGGAATGAGTAGTCCCATATGCCGAGCCAATGGTCTGAGCCAATCCATCTAACCGTGAGCACTGACCCAGGGCTGCTGTACAGAAGCACTCTTCTGAAAACCTGGCCCGACTACTAAGTAAGCTATTTTCTTTCTTTCTGGGAGAATCTTAATGGGTAAAGATGTTCCAGATGGCAGGCAGCCACCTGCCACCAGGATTAACAGTCAACACAGAATGCAAAGCCTTGGGAAGAGTGCTCTGTGATTGTTCCTGCACGCACAGAAGCAAACAGACGCAGAGTAGTGTTCGGTGTAGCTAAATCTTCACCTTATTACCTTACTGGGAATTCAGATAGTATTACCCAGAATCCTCCTCGCTGCAACCCTGCCTTGAAAAACAATCTGTTTTGGAGCTCAGTGTACCCTAAAGTGACTGTATTATTAGGATTTAACTTTGAACTGCAACATTTGGAACCCATTACGCAATCATTAATTTCCTCTGGTTTTCCCCCAGCTTTAATGCTTCATGCTGGATCCCTGGGCTCTGTGGTCCAAGCAACACTTCAGTACAACAGTTTGTACTTCAGCGAATGCCGTGCTCCATCATTCTTTCCTACTACAGAAGCCTGTGTTTGTTTTAACCGCTCGTCCAACAGTGTGCCCTGGCTTGAAAGTGCAAGAACAAGACACAATCCTTCTACCCAAGGCTGGCCTCTGCCATTGCTCTTTCTGGCTATGCATGGTCAAAAAATCCCAGTTATTTCTAAAACAGATACTACCAGAACAGCATAAAGGGGTGCCGTATCCCTTAAAAGGTTTGTTCCCTTCAGAAATAGAGACCCGATTTGTTTCTAGTGTTTCTTGATCACCCATCAGTGTGAAACCCAACCTGGGGTCTGGGAATCAAGACGCGTTCACGCATGCTGTGGTGGTCATCAAGATGACGTGCTCAGAGTTTGATCTCTCAGTTTGGTTTGGAGGCTTAAGGTTCTTCTAACTGGATAAACTCCAAAACTTTAAGATTAATAAAACCGTGCTTTCTCTATAGAATAAGCAGTTGGAACCTACAGCTATCAAGGGAACAGTATTGTATGAGAAGGTGACTTTTTAACATAGTGGCTTTAAGAACAGAACTCTTTCTCCAGGTCTAGGGTAGGCAACCAATCCAAACATGGTATCACCTCATATTCCAGGAGTGGTTGCACTGAAACCAGTAAGCTGGAACCTCAACTAGTACAAATTGGTGTAGATTCACTGAAAGCCATTAATGTTGTGCTGTACAAAATCTGGAAATAGATTGGGGTCACAGGCATTTATAGCCACAGAGGGTCTGACACAATAAGGCCACTTGTGGATTATGTATGCTCAGCCTAGTCTCAGATAGGCAAATTTGGCCCTAAGAAGAGATAGCACAGAAATATTAACTCTAGTGGCTCTGTTTAAAGAGATGTGATGCTGCACTAGTGCTGCTCTTAAAGAAGACAGCTTACAAAAGAAGAGGGAAGGAGTATAAATGGTAACCCTGTTCTGGAAGCCAGCTGAACTGGATTTTCTGGAGAACACGCTTCACCCAACTTCAATAGCCTGGTGGGTTTGATGACAGAACATAGAAGGTAAATTGCTTCCCAGGTGAAAGAAAGACAAGAGGAGAGGGATGTAGAGAAAATATAACCATCTCTGTACAACAATCAAACCAGAATTGCAGACCGTAGACAAAGTACCGTAGGATTTTCAGTGATTTGTAGAGCCTGAGATTTCGGGTTAAATCTCATCCAAAGTCTGTTGAGATGTGTGGACTGCTCTCTCCCATTTCAAAATTCCAAAGATGGCCCTTGGAAGTTTAAGTGGGACGCAAATCTTAACCTGGTCTGAATTTTATGAGGCATTGACAGCTTGCTCATTTTGAGGATGAGGAAGCAAATGCATCATGGTTTTATGGTCAAAATGGGAGTGTGGGATGCAGGTGACTCAAGTTGTCTTCTTCATTCTCCTACAGGGTTGCTGCAAAGCCTTTGACTGGTTCTTTGCTCTTGCAGAACATCTCTGAAAAAAAAGGATATTATGTCTTCTTTTATCTCGGTGCTGCAAGAGATGGTGACAAAGGATTTGTTAATTTTTTTCTCCTCTTTGACTGTAGTGTTAGGATATTTGGACTGCGAAATCCTGGAGATTTTCTGGTTAATGAGATTAATGGAGAGAAGTCCTACGGAATTATGGTCTCTGGGCTGTGCGGTGGCCCCTTGGAGAGGTAGGCTGGAAGTTTGAAGGGAAGGCACTGAAGCTAAGGAAGTTTTCCATTTCTAGGATCATGCACACCTTCAGGACCTGCCCTCTCCCAGAGTATTCCTCCCACAGACGATAACTGCCTTGCCTAGAGCGCCTGAGCAAAGCAAGAGCAATAACCCACACGCAATATCTCATAACAACGTGACGAAACATCTGTCCAGGCAAGGTTAAAAGGATCAGAAGTAGAGGCTACATTTTGCTGCTCAGGCAAACGGTGTAGCTGTAGCACAACGGAATGCCAAAGTTTTAGGGCCACTGGAAATTAAGCTTCAAATGCATGGAGAAAGTACATCTGAGAGGTCATGAAATAAAAGTTTGATATACTACTGTCAGTAGGTAAATAGTACAGATGAATTTAAATCATATTTAGATTAAAGAAGACTGAGCATAAAAAATATTTTCATTTGAGCTTTACAGTACAATTAAGAAGAGTTTAAGCTTTCAATTCTAGTGGCTCTCGCTCAGGTCTGTGGTTAACCAAACGCTGAAGATATATTCCTATTAACTTCTACTGGGAATGCCATCTCTGTTTAGATGTAGAATTATACCTTCCTCTAAACAGCCCTCTTATCTTACAATCTGCAAATTGCAGGGTCTCCCACAGAAGGAAATCTTTTATTAAGCATTTTATTTTTCTTTGCTGCAGGCAGGCAGACTAAATAAACTCCAGCTTAGACTTTGCACGGTGTCTCTACGTTGGCCATATCCAAGAAACACAGACAATGCTGGTTTGCAAGAATGAAAGAATTTTAATAAAAACAAGCCATTCAAAACCCTTGTCAACTCCTTCTGCTGGATTGTTATAAAGAATTTATTTCATTACTATAAGTGCTGTTGACTTAGTGTTAGTTTCAGCACTTGAATTCTTGGATAGCCTGAATAAAATTATGTTTTCCAAGATAAATATATTATGCAAAGTATGACCTTCATTCTTTCACTGATATGTCTGCTGACTCCAACTGCTTCCTCCTTCAGAGGGGCTTTCTGAGTTCTGATGGGGAGAAGCTTTATTTTGGTTTTACTCGATTAAAGCACTGCAAACAAGGAAGACCATGTGAAAAATAAAAAAAAAAGAAAAGCTGGAGCTCGTTTCTGTTGAAGTCGGAGACAGTGAAATGTCAGCTCTGATGAAGTGGAAGTGGTGAAGTACTTCCGTGCATGCGAACGGACATTCACGTTTCCAAAAGGCAAAGGTTTTCCCCTCTCACGGGGAAGTTTGCTGCACAGTAATCAGGCTCTGCTGTGCTAATCCCCTCAAAATGGAGCAGTTATGACCTACCAGGGAGGTGATGATTTCAAGGGGATTATCCTTTCTGCTGAATTAGCAGAAGGCAAGGGCAAGCAAAAAGAGGGGGAGCTGACACTTCTGCATCCAGGGAAATGAAAGAAAGGGTCTGGCCTTCTGATTCCACCCTTGGTGGGACCAAAGATAATGTGCTGGGTGTCTTCACACCCCTGCAACCGCCTTTCACAAATGGAATTGCTGGATATGCATATTACCGCACATTACAGGGAGAGACAGATCTGTGGTCTGCCCCACGTGATACCGTACAAGGCCAGGAAATGACAGCTGTTGTCTTACCGCTTCTCCAGGGACAAAAATGTGCCTTATATCAGGGAACTTTCTTGGATTTTTCTTAGAAAAAAATCCCCTTGTCTGATACGGACCACTGCCTATTCCTGATTAGCCTGCAATGTCTTTCATCGCAGCAATCCAGAAGTCTTCTGCTGAGAACTAAGAACTGCTAGGCAATCTGGTGGCAGCTTCTGTCATCGTACCCGGCCTGTTGCGGGTCCAGGCCAACTCCAAGAGGTTCAGTTTCTCCTAATGAGCCTAAGGCTCAATGAACCTCTAACTTGATATTACTGTTAAATAAGAGAAGATGGCAAGGAGATGGTGGAAAAGAAGGAAGGAATTAGGAGTGCTTCTTAGTGTGCTATGTTTAAAGGGAAGAACTTGAGTCTTGGAATTTCTTTGAGTTTCCAACAACAACTAATGACCACTTTTGGTTGTGTTTGTTAAGGTCAAGCAGTTGAGAGATGTGACTCCAGGTAACTTGCCCAAATCCATGTGAGGAGATCCAGGACTGGAACACAGCCCACTGGAGCATGAGACAGTCTTTCCTCCTAGTTGTCTTCACATTCTTCATCCTCTGTGACTCATTGCTTCCACCTGCCCACTCCATCCCATCAACTGGCTCTTTCTCATCAGCACTCGGTCTTTCAAAACCAGCTTTCCCAGAAAACAGAGTCTGTACTCTAGATTTTCATCTCTCACCATCACTTGAGCTCAGCTTCTGGAACTTCGAGTTATTGGAGCCAGCACACAATTTAAAGAAGGAATAGTCGAGTTAGCCTCACAGAAATCTCATCTCCCTAATTTAATTTCTAGACAGAAATTCAAATGAGCGTTGCCTCCTTTGGGTGTTTCCCATGAAGAAGAGAAAGAAGAATAGATCTTTTCGGAGGTGATTGTTGCTTAGTCCTGTGTGTTAGCTCTGCAATTTTCCTGCACGTACTGTTTTCCATGCCATCATTTCTGAACTTATAGCATATCCACTGGATGTAAGGGTTGCATTACCGCAGCTGCCTCTATGCTGGAAAGTTCACAACCATAACCGAACATCAGTTTAGCACAGGAAGGGAAGGGGATGATTGTATCCAACAGAAGAACTGTGTCCAGTTAAAATTACAGTAAAAATAAGTGTGGGTAGGCAGAATATGAATCAGAATTTGGCCTGGAAACCAGCTTACAGCTACTTTTACTTAAGAAAAGTGAGACTTTGAAGAACTTGGATAACTAGGAGCGGCCACTGGGATTTTGGTTTATGTCTTACCAAAAGAAAGACCCTCCAATTAATTCTGGCAAACAAATTTAGTACCAGCAGAGAAGAGAAGTTTTTATTGCGGCACTTACACCACTTTCTGGAAAACTTAATTTGTGCTTAGAGGATTCCCACACTAAAATACCACCCATTTGATAGTCCTTTGCTTAATTCCTCTGAAATAAGAGTAATAAATGGCGTCTCTGGAGGTTGTTTTTTAAGGTAAAATTTTTCAAGGAGTGCCTTCCTCTCATCCTATCTTGGAAGCCCTTCTGTCTCTTTGGACTCCTCACCTTCTTGGTACTGCTCTCTCAGGTTACATGCAAGGATGTTTCAGTGCCTTCGTGGCGTACTACCTCTTCGCGTCAGGATGTCAAGAGAGGAAAACATGGTGCAAAAAGGCCACAAAGACACTCTTCATGTCATAACACTGAATAGCAACAGAATTGGCTCTAAAAAAGCATGCAAATTCAGACGACTCAGTAGAGTGACTGATTTCTCCATCCCATGAGCTGTGCTAATGACCTCCAATGGACAATATTGATGGTGTACTTTGTTGATGTCATAGAATCATAGAATCATAGAATGGTTAGGGTTGGAAGGGACCTTCAAAGGCCATCTAGTCCAACCCCCCTGCAAGGAGCAGGGACATCCCCAACTAGGTCAGGTTGCTCAGAGCCTCATCCAGCCTGGCCTTGAACATTTCCAGGGATGGGGCATCCACCGCCTTTCTGGGCAACCTGTTCCAGTGTTCTATAACTCGCATCGTAAAAAATTTTTTCCTAATTTCCAATCTAAATCTACCCCCCTCTATTTTAAAACCATTACTCCTTGTCCTATTGCAACAGGCCCTACTAAACAGCCTCTCCCCATCTTTCTTGTAGGCCCCCTTGAGGTACTGGAAGACCGCTCTCAGGTCTCCCCGGAGCCTCCTCTTCTCCAGGCTGAACAGCCCCAGCTCTCTCAGCCTGGCCTCACAGCAGAGCTGCTCCAGCCCTCTCATCATCTTTGTGGCCTCCTCTGGACCCTCTCCAACTGGTCCATGTCCTTCTTGTGTTGGGGGCTCCAGAACTGGACACAGTACTCCAGGTGGGGTCTCACCAGGGCAGAGTAGAGGGGGAGAATCACCTCCCTCGACCGGCTGGCCACGCTCCTCTTGATGTCTCATGCTCCAAAGTCTGGCAGATGACTGCCATTGGTGCCAGCCCAAAACGAGTACTGAGGACAATTGTTTCCCATGAATGATGCAGGTCTGGATGGCATGCTCTTAAAGAAAACATGCCATAGGTCACCCATCGCTTTCTGTCAGAATATATTCTATTACCTAGTAGTGTTGAAATACTTTCTCATCTTTCCATTACACAGTTTAATCTAATCCTGGATTTAACCTTCTTGGACCATACTAAGAAATTCCACCCTGAGAGTGTTTTAAAACCCTGTGTATGACTATTGCTTTGGCGCATCCAGGGTGCATTTCTGTCTGGGAAATTATTCCTTCCTCTGCGAATCTTGACACATTTTCTGAGCCGAGTTAATTATGCAGAAGTAGATGTCTCAAGCAGCCAAGCTGTGCCCAAAGATCTTTGCTGCTGTGTTCATTCCGAGGCAGAGGTTTTTGAGGGAGTGACATGCAGGGCTGACCAAGATATTCAGAAATGGCCAACAGTTTCCAGGCGCTTCCGCTCACAAATTCGCGGCTCCCTGCAGTCTAAGAAGTTAATTTCAAACACTCACTCATGAAAACTTACAGCCTTTTCTACACAGTTCGGCTCCCCAAAATTGCAACCTCTAGACCACTAGAAACTTTTGAAAATATTGACAAGGTTTGACCCAAGATGGCCAACAACAAGAGACTCTAATCTTAGCAGATCAGACTTCCTTTACGGCAGCTCTCTGCCTGCTATGAAGGAGCCTTGTGCCTGCTGGAATTATCATTAAGTGGACGGGATGTAAAATCAAAGCTGTATCCACTTGTCAGTCTTATGGCACTCAGATTTCCTCATGAGAGCAACAAACAAATGCTATTATGAACAGCACTTTTCCAATACCAAGTCCTCGGCTATTTTCACACCTTTGCTTCACTAAATACTTTTCAATTTCCACAGGAATTTGCCCAAGTCTCCACTAAAAAAAGCTGGAAAACAGAAGGTAAAATAAGTTTGTTGCTCACAGCCATTGCACTAAAGTCCTGCTGTTGTTGCATGAGGCATGCCATGAATATGGACAAGCAGACAAGTGGACTTGTCTCCACTGTAAGGAAGGTGGGGATGGAGACCATTCTGTGCTCAGATATGTAATGAAACAGGTAAGAATAATTTAGGGAGTTTTTATTACTGTTTCTCTTCACACTTCACTGTTCGATCTGCACAATTGCAGAGATGTCCGGATTAGGACTTACATTTAGAGCTCTTAAAGCCACCAAAGAAGATGCTGGAGGGAATCCTAGGTCCATTGGTTAGCTCTGCCAAAGGGACCAAAGGTCTGGCAATGACATTAACATCCTGGTATGTGAGCTATATTCATGGGTCTTTGGTTTTATGGTTCCCACTAAGTCTTCAGGGTTCTCAGAGACTCACTGGAATCAGGGATGGAAAAGACCTATTACACTAGGTCATTTGGTCCATCCGCTGACCCTAGACACGGCAGGATTTTCCATACTGTGTAGTCCCAAGGGCTTTATCCTGTCCACTTTGAAATGACTCAAGTCAAGGGGCTTCCACCCTTCCACCGCTCCCACTGGGAGACCATTCCACAGCTCAACACATATTCACTTACAAATATTTTCCTGAGAGCACATCCAAATTTTTCTTCACTTCATTTCATCTCATGACCCTCCTCCTGAAAACCCTTCTGCTCCCTCCTCCCTTGCTATGAACATTGAATGTGTATATGTATGTGTGAATGTCTATATATGGTTTCACCACATCCCTCAATATCAACGGCCTTTGGCCAGCCAAAGGGCACAGAGGGACTTTCTTCCCTACAAGATACCTTGCAGCTCCTAGCAAGAACTGGCCACAGTTACTAAAACCAGTGGCTTCCAGGAAGAAAGGCTCTTTGGGACTGGTGTTCATGTGCGTGGTATGGTCTCCAGAAAAGATCATACAAAAAGGGCCACAGTCCTATTCCCCTCTTTGTCCAGCGAAAACCTACTGGCAGAAAGGACGTAAAACTCAGGACATGGAGGGAACTACATTAGTGATGAAATTGTGTTGGCTTTGAGCAATCTGAATTTAACCTTTAACTGTCCTACATGTCTCTAGCACGGCTTTAGCAACGCATATCTCTCTCTGTGCCTCATTTCTTTGTGGTGAGAAGGTGGTAATGCTAGTTAACTTGGCACCTCTTTCCACCAGACTCTACAGGAAAGGGATTGCTGCTGTCTGGATACGTTGGGACGAAGCAGCGTCTTAGCTCGACCACACATTACTGTGTCCAGTTCTGGAGCCCCCAACACAAGAAGGACATGGACCAGTTGGAGAAGGTCCAGAGGAGGCCACGAAGATGATAAAAGGGCTGAAGCACCTCTCTTATGAGGACAGGCTGAGAGAGTTGGGGCTGTTCAGCCTGGGGAAAAGAAGGCTCCGGGGAGACCTGATAGCAGTCTTCCAGTACCTCAAGGGGGCCTACAAGAAAGATGGGGAGAGGCTGTTTAGTAGGGCCTGTTGCGATAGGACGAGAGGTAATGGTTTTAAAATAGAGGGGGGAAATTAGGAAAAAATTTTTTACGATGCGAGTTATAGAACACTGGAACAGGTTGCCCAGAAAGGTGGTGGAGGCCCCATCCCTGGAAACGTTCAAGGCCAGGTTGGATGAGGCTCTGAGCAACCTGATCTAGTTGGGGATGTCCCTGCTTCTTGCAGGGGGGTTGGACTAGACGACCTTTGAAGGTCCCTTCCAACCCTAACCATTCTATATCAAACATCATACTGTTTCCAGTGGGTTGTCAGGAGAGCAATACCTTCCCTTGCAGGGCTGGGAGAGGAAGAGTATACTGGAAAAAGTTATCAGTGGAAATATTCAGAGCCATCAGAGATATGCGTACACCTAATTTCAAAGTATTTCCTTGGGAGCTGAAGAACCAAATTCCTTTGGCATCTTTGAGAGCAATCTTAGCTTCGGTATGCAAAACTGCTCTCCAAGAAAGGCTCGGGACACGGAGTGGGGACTTTCAGGCTGGGGCAGGGGAGTGTGGAATAGCCTGACATGACTGTTTTCTTTTCAAATAAAAGTCGTCTCCTGTGGTTTTCGGATAACGATGCAGGCTCCTGGGGTGCTAAGGGACTGCATGGAGCCCTGGCCTGTGTGTTTGCTAGCTGTGCATGTGAGTGGGCTGAAACAAAAATATACAAGTGCTCAGGAGGAGTAAACTATAAACAATGCTTAAAAAAACACTCCAAACAGAGCTGTCCCCACACTTTCCCCAGGCCAGGCCGCTGCAGGGAGCTGGATGAGAAGGAACCTGCTGCGACTCAGCCCGGAGAAGGCAGGAGTGACGCTGGTTAGCAGGGAGAAGGAACTTGAGGAATGGGCAAAAGCTGTGACTGATGCATCCATCGAAAGAGAATGTCGTTCTCCGGCCAAGTTCACTGCCAGGGCTGGCTGCACAGCTTCGAACAAAATATCTCCCTCTTGGAGAAGGAGGATTATTCTTTTTAACGGAATTTTTCCCCCTGGCTTTTTGACCTAATGAATTCCCCACAGCTGGAGCATCTCTAGCATTGCCCTGGATGCCCGCTATGCCCTACCTGTGCTGTATTTCACCCTGTGAATCTGCTGATCTTTTGGGTTGTACATGCATTACGGAGGAGCATCCCGGGGCTTGGCGTGTGAGGATTGCACCCTGGACACTGTATGGGCATAGTTTCTGGCCTGATTGCTGACCATGAGGAACTAGCTTTGTCTTCCTCTTTGACCAGGACCAAAGGAAGTCTTTATCTTCCTCTCTGTCTCCCAGAGTTCCCTTTTCCTTAGTAGTTCTGTTTGGTTTGGGAGTTTTCCCTCCCTTGATGTACTATCCCCTTCCCGAGCTACTGCTATGCCCATTGGAGTTTCCTTTTTTTTTTTTTTTTTGCTGTCCTTGCTCACTCTGGGATTTGTTTCTCAACACTCTTTTCCCACTAACATCGAGCTCATGCGCTGAAACATCATCTTAGAGGAAAGAGGTGGCTGAGCTGGGGAAGGACATCAGGGAGCAGAGTTTGAGATACTGATCTGTGGTATCTACCAGAGCACAGAAAGACAGAGACAGCTGTTGGCATAAAGGACACAATAAAATCTTCCTGACCTCATTCTTTTAGAAAGCTTGTTGCCGAAAAAGATAAAAAATGGAGGTTACCATTTTAAATGTCCTCAAACTGCAGGAGCTATCCGCATTGTCTAGAGATACATCAGCACTCCAACTTGCCATGTTCCTGTTTTCTGGGTTTGCATTCCTTCAAGGTACCAATAATGCATCGTTGCTGTCTAGAAGTGCTGCAGAGCCATCCAGTCTGTCTCCCTGCTATTTCAGGCCGCTTCCTTGCATTTCTACTCTCCATGCTATGTAGGTATAAATATTCCCAGCTACGGGACTCTCACATCTTCTTTATGAGATGGTTATTCCATAGGTTAACATTTCTTATTTTCAGGAAGATTTTCTTGATGCTCAGCCTCAGCTTTCAGGCTCACTCCCAAGTCCCTTCCCTTCATACTTATTCAATTATCGTGTTTGAGTCAGAGGTTACCTTTCCAGAACAGTAATTACCAGGAGTGCAATTCTTTCGGTTGTTTGAAGATCTGGCACAACCTTCACTTTTTCCAGGTCTTCTGCTCTCAACCTGTTTCTGCAGGGTGGTAGATAAAATTTGCTCACTTATAACTACAGTATTCCCAGATTCATATCACCTGGCACTGGCCAGTTTGCTTCTTATCCAATTTTCCACATATTTCTCTACTTCTTTTCTACCGAGAGCTGTTTTTACAGGTTGATTCCCAATTGTTCAAACATATTTTCCTTTTATTTTTCTCCCTTTTTTCTTCTTTTTGTTTGCTCCTTTTCCTTGCTGATGGAAGGTTATAAAAAGGACGTGGCATTTCAGCTGTCTGAGTCACTTGTGCCCTGTCCCTCCTTTTTTCCTGATACATCAGTAAAAGCACATTTTTATGCTGCTTATCCATTAATCCAGACTGCTTTTTGGCTGCCCTTATCTTTTCCCTCAAAGCCTGGGTTTCCTCTGTGTGTTTTTATTTGGTTACTTCTCACTTACGCTGCCTTCCGCCTTCTTTTTTCCTCCCTGACCTGCAGTGTTCTGGCGTTGCCTTCCGGTACCCTGGCAGCTCCTTCAGCCTCAGGAATATCACTGCCAGTGCCCCCTCAAGAATGGATTTTCCTGGTCTTTTACCACATCAGCCGTCACTACCATATCCCCATCTAGCTCTTCACTTGCTAGACTTCCTCCTATGCCAAACTGCTTGCTTTCAGCTGATTGCTGCTGTATTTCTCCAATTTACTATCTTGAAATCCCGCCAGCTTGCTTGATATTTCAGTTTTTTGGACCCTGCCTTTTTTTATTATACAGTGCCTTGCTCCTCTCTTTTTCTTTCTCTCACCTTCTGTTTTTACAATGCCGTGTATCACGTTCTCCTAACTGGATGCCTTCCAAACTGTAGAAATTAAACTATAAATGTTCCATTGCCTGATTTTCCATCCTTTTATCCCCAAGGAGATTAGCAGGGAGAGGGGAAGTTTTGGTCAGTTTTCTCAAGATTCCTCTAGGTGTTTTCCACCAAATACCGATGGCAGCTGTTACGTAATGGTTACCCCTGCCTACCATTGCAGCAGCTGAAAGCCAGACATGAACAGGAATCGCCTGTCCCTGTAGGAACGCAGAGAAATAGATGTTTCTCTCCCTGAAGAGATTAACACCGAATTGCTTTTAAGAATTTGTCGGAGGTATTAACGGGGTTATGCAATGTTGGTTGCAGCAGCGCAGAAGTGAGGGCTATTATCAGTGACATTATTGTAATACTGTTAGTTAAGAAGGATGGAAGAAGGTCCAAGAAGAGTTTCATTTCTCCCCTTTTTTTTTTTTTCTTCTAGGAGATAACTCAAAAGAAAAGGAAAATAAAATAAAGCCATTGAGCAGGAATGAAGGCTGAAGGAGCAAAGGGAGTGCAGTGAGATAGTTGGTGCAAACGACTCGAGCTGCTTCTGCCACTGCCCAGGTTTGCTCTGCCCTCCTCTGAAATCTCTCTGTCCCATATTGGGTATGCTCCTACTGGTTCTTCCCAACCCCTGATATATCTGATACCGGTAGGCCTTAATCCTGGACTTCTCAGGGGCTATACTGGCCTATGCCCAAAACATTTGAGGAGTAGCTGCCATGGGATGGACAAAGGACTCTGTAACGACAGATTTCACAATACCTTTGCATTTCTCAGTGATACCAATTGAGCAAGGGACTCCTGTTTCCTCTGGCTTTTGGGCTGAAAAATACCACATTCACATCTGGTCTGCTGCACCAGAGAAGTCAGGATGTCAGAGCTGAATGCGTCAATCTCAGAGCCAACGCTGCGGTGGCACTGCAGAAGTGGATCTTCTGGGTGTGCCACTTCCCTTGCTTCCGAAGAATTGATGCTGAATCCAAATCACCCATAAATTTCTGCCTCACATACCCCACTATGGTAGACCGTGCTTTCCTATGCAACCTTCACACTGTAAGTCAAAGCTGGAATCTAAAAAGGTGATGTGGCATCAGCAGAGGTGCAGCAGTGCCGTGGACGTGGACTCCTGCCGTTGCCATGGACCGTGTAGGTGAAGTTCTCAGGCTGGAGGGGGCTCATAGAGCATTTCTAATCACAATCCCAGTGGTGTACGCCTGTGCAAAGCTGGAGGGTTTCCTTGCCTCATGTTTTAATCTGGCAACGACGGCACAAAGTGATCCCAAAGAACTGCCTGTTCTCACCGTCGTTCCCTACTTCAGTGGAGCCTGTAGCTTGTTCCCCAAGTAGGAACATAAGCACGAACAGAGCTGCCAGTGAGAGGAGCAGACCGTGCATGCAGATGCTATCAGGAATGTTCTCAAAATTACCACGCTGC
Organism: Chlamydotis macqueenii; assembly: GCF_036417535.1. Lineage (NCBI taxonomy): Eukaryota > Metazoa > Chordata > Aves > Otidiformes > Otididae > Chlamydotis > Chlamydotis macqueenii. The sequence continues at coordinate 83,605,798 of NC_141559.1, forward strand.
TCTGTTTGCTTCCTCTCGTGTGCTCTGGAGGAGACTCCAGAGAATTGCTTCCTGTTCACTCATTGAAACCTAAAGAGGTTACGGCAAACGTAAAGAGCCCGCAACGTGCACACGTGTGTACTCAACACAACACTAACTGGTAATTGAAAACAGGAAAGGCCAACATTTTTTTTTGCACCATTTTTTAGCACAATTGCACTGAGAAATGTTTATGGCAGTTACAGTTGCCTAAAGAAGAACCTGTGGTTGCAGCAAAGGCCCCTGGCATGAACTGGACAGTCTTCACCGTGCAAGAAGAACAACCAGCGTTTCAACAAGGCCAGCTCAGAAGAAATAACCAGGATTGCACAATGACCCACTGCAGGGCTTTACCTCGCAGTCATCCTACCAGCAAATGGCTGTTCTTAATCGCTCCTGTTGAACTCTGGCCAGCTTCGGTCTTTGTTGCCTTTTTTCCCTTAAAGTACTTGTATGTGGCTCACTATTAATTTGTTCCTTTTCCAAAATGAAAGGGCTACTGCAGCAGTGAAGAGTTAATTTTGCGATAAATTTATGCCCTATTAGGAGTGCCTTTTACCTTTGCTGGGCAAAGCATGGCCTGTGAAAGACCAAGGGTCTACAGTCAAAACTCACAATGAGGGGTGGAGTGTAGTCTGGTGGCCATGGTTTAGAGGTCAGTAGCCCTGAAGCTAATTCATATTTCTGCTGCTGGACCAGCTTTATGATTTTGGCTCAGTCACTTCTTCCTTCTGTGTCTCAGCAGTCTTTTTAGGGTGTAAATCCTCTGTGGTAGTGATTTTCTCTTTAGCGTCTGCATTACTTCTGCCAGGAAGGAGCCTGATCTGTTGGTGGTTCTGCAGGAAGGAATATGAACCCAAATTATTGGAAAGAAAAAAGGCCTGGAAGGCTCTTCAGGGGTTATCTTGCTTACGCACCTTGCCCTGAGGTAGGATTGACTTTTTCTGACCCGCACTGGCAGGTAAGTGTGGCTTTCTGCCTCCTTCCTAAAATCCTCCAGTGAGAGACTTCACAGCTTCACCAGGCAGTGAACTGCATCACTTCCTCTTCTTCTTGCTAGAAAGTGTTTCCTAATGCCCTCTCTAAGCACGCTTCACAGTAGTCCACACCCAAAACCTCCTGAGAGGTAAGGAGAGTAATTTGTTCTCTTCCTCTTGGACAAACCCTACATTATTTTGAAGATAATCAAGCGATTTGGTTCCACATAGTTGAGGGCAGTCGTAAACATCCATAGAAATTGCCTGACCATGCCATGTAGCTCTCAGAGCGGGGCAAATATGACCTGATTCCCAAGACATAGGCACAGGGCATTATTGTAGATGTTCTGGGGAGTCCTGCGTGATCTCCAGTTGCCACTCCAGAAAGACGTGGTTGCTCTGCAAGTCTTATCTCTGCCAGCCGCCTGTAGGCATCTCCTAGGCATTGGGGCACTTCCACCCTCTGTAAACCTTCATGTGAAGGAAATTGGGTCACAAGGCAATGACCAATCATACTGTAACGGGAACATTTCTGCCAAAAGCTCCCATCCCATCCCAGTGCCAGGTCTAGAGCTGAGGTGCTGCATAGGACGTTATGGGGAGACCATCCTTCCTTCCTGTCTCGCCTGGAAAACGGGGCCCGACTCTTGGCGCCTCCAGCATCTAGGGGCAATGCTGTTACACATCGCCTGGCGCAAACCGCTCAGCAAAGATCACGAAAGCAACAAGCAGCTGGAAACCAGCCCTGATTTACGGCCGGAGCCGTTCCTAGCGTTCGCTGTGTGTTGTGCTGTTACGCAGACCAGAAGATGTGGATTTATGACTTCTCTGCAGAGAACAAGTGCAGTCATAGCATGCCTCCGCTTTCCCGCTGCTCAAATTACTGCTGTAACAAGAGTCGTTATTTATAAGCAATACACAGTTCTATAGCTCAGTTTTCAACGGATTTATGCCTGGAGGGTGAACTCCTCTGTGGATTCTCCAGTGACGAATAACGGGCATGTTTACACTGCAGCCCTTCCTTCAAGGGAACTTTGCCTCCATCTGGCTGCCTATCTGCACAGCGTTTGACAAACTCATGTGAGTTTTTGAAGATCTCTTCCTCCTTTGCCAGTCGAATTGGTGTTGGTTACTAAGTAAGGGAGTTATTAGGGAAAACACAGAATTAGAGAATAAAGAGAAAGATTCTCTCAGCGTGCCTATGCAGACACACACCTGGTATGATCTCTTCCCCTTGTACGCAGAAGGGGTTACCCCCCGACACCATTTATGCTTCCATATCAGTACAGGAGACAGACAAATAGCCCTTTCCCACTGCTGACCATGCCTTAACCTCCCTTCTTAGCCTACTCCTCCCACAGCTCCTTCCCTCATGATACAGGCATGGTGTGGTCAATTCCATCTCCAAAAACAACCTGTGAATCCGTCTGATACCTCACTGAGCTATGCTCATTCTTTTTTAGGTTTCTTATCTGATCAGTCATCTCCAGTTAAAGGCTGAGGGATAAGTTGTCCTAACCCAGAGATGGGGACTGGTTCCAGGTTTGCACTTGGACCTGCATTGGCCAACTGTGCCTGTGAACTCACGTGTGTGTACGTGCACCCCTAATCAGCCGAGTCTCGATTTCTTTCTGGAAACTTTCAATTATGAGGTGGAAACCCACGCAGAAAAGCACTCAGATCAGATCGTGAGAGGCTCCAAATGACTAAAAGCACTTGGTTTAAATGCTGCCTTCAGACGTTTGTTTTGACAAAGCAGCGATTTTCATCACAGCAAAAATTTCCACTGACACATTAAACTTCAAGAGTTTTTAAAATTTCCAATGAAAAATTATAGATGTAAAAAGCTGACTTTTTACTGTTACTGAAAGTTTTCGTTTTCTTCCCCCTAACATTTTTCTATTGCCAAGAACGGGAAAGGTTTGTTTTTCCTTTTTGCACCAAAACCTCTCGAACACTTGAAGTTTTGACATAAACTAAATATTTTGGTGAAAACTGAAATTCTTTGCTTTTGATGACATTCATAGGATAAAAGACATGTCCCAACCAGCTCAGCTACTCTGTAAGAAAGGTTTATCTTATATCATCACTGTTCTGATCAAAAGCATATTTCCAGAATGTGTCTACTTAACGTGTTTAACATGCCAGTAACAATAAAGAGGAATCTCTCCGCAGAAATGAATGATTCTGCTTCCGCTAGGTTGCAAATCAACAAGTGGATGTTTTTTATTTGCATTTTTAAAAATGCAATTACTTCCACTGTGTTCAGAATCAAAAAAAGCTTTGGAGATTTTTCATGGAGGGAATAATTAATCTTTTAAAATTTCTTCTCAAAGGGTATGCCACCTTCTCCATAAGCTACTGTCTTTGCATTAAATTTTGATGTCTTTCCAAAATAGATGGTAAATAAGGCTATGGAAAAGATGCAGTATCATCTGTGCTATGATAAGGTCATCCCATCTGGCCTTAATCTACAGGGACAATGGATGAAACATTTATAAAGCTATTAATGGGTTAGTAAATAAATAAATGGAACATGCCAAAATAAAATTAAAAAAAAATAGAAGCATTTGGAATGATAGTATTACTTGGCTAACTACAAAGTAGTAAATCTTGAGGAGTCTTACAGATGTGATTCACAACAATAGCCAGCTTTGAAAATAGAAGAAGGTTGGAGAGGCAGAATCACTGGATGAAACATCTCATTTTCCCCCAGAGTTTCCCTCTGCATGGGTGCAGGGACCCTTAAACACCCGCCTGCTGCCTTTGAACACCTTTCTGAAAAGAGACCTGCAGCGGTTTTTATATCTGGGCCAGGCAGCTGGTGTGCGTGACCACCGTTTTTCATGCTGGGTGGGACAGTCTCATCCTTTTCTTGTGCCGTCCTGTCTGCTATCCTGTCTGTTGTCCAGACCCAGGCACTGAAATCATCGTCTCCTTAGGCTGGGCTTTCTGCAGCCTCTTGCAATGCTGCCCAGATTCCATGTTTCACCATTATTAGAGTCAGAGTTTGCAAGAAGAGCACTAGCAATTCCCCTACGTGCTCACAGAGAGTGTCCACAGCAAGGAGCGAACTCCATCTCCAAACTCGCAGTGACGTTCATTCACCTGCAAACCACAAACCTTTGGCTCTTTGGGCAGAAGACATCTTTCTTGGACCACAGTTAACACTGAAAGCATCAGCCAAGAGCGATCAGCCAAGCAACCTAACTCACCAGCATTGTGTGTATTGAGTTATTGTTTGCATCTGTGCAAACTGGAAATAAAACACAGCTTTCCAGCCCAGAGATTGCAAGATGGGTCAGAATAACAACTGAAACAAATCCATCATTATTTTGGGTGTAGGACTGGTGCTGCAATCCAGGACAAAAACGATTAAGTGCTTTGCAATGGTAGAAACAATTTTGTGTAGCTACAGTTGGAAAGATAGCTTGAAGCGGGAAACCTGTAGTTTACCCTTTCTGTTGAGAGGAGAACTGAGACCTGGAGAGGTGAGGTGGTGACTCAGTCTTACTCAAGGGCTTATTGGTGGCTAAGGCAGATGCAGATCTTGGGTCCGTGCAGTCCACTGCACACTGTAATGCAGAAGATGTGCCCTTCCTCCAGCACAGGGCACGGGGTGCTTGTTCAGAATTTAAAACAAAAATCTGTGTCTTTCTCTTCCTTCTTTCCCCTATCATCCTCCCAAAAATCTCTTATTCTGAAATAGTCTTCCACTATTATCACCAAATTTAATATCTTTGATAATATCAAATGTAACATCTTTGATAAGGACCCAAATCAGTCAAGTGTCTCCGAGGAGCTGTGTTTGGAGGCGCAGAAGATGGGAATAGAAATCTAAGCATCTGGTGAAGCTGCTAGGGGGGATCGCATTTGGGGAGAGATGCTTTGGAAAGCAAGGGGTGATTTGTTGGGGGACAGTAAGAATAGAAGCCACATTTTCTTGATGTCTGACTCCAGACAGCAACACTCTTAGGAAGAGTAAATCAAGGGCTGGAAAACAATAGCACCTTGTATGTTAGGAAAGTGAGCTGTGACGAGGCGAGGGGGGAGAGAAAGCCTTGCCCCGTGTGGTAAAGTCTTTTTTTTTGCTGAGTGTTGCTAGATTTTGGACCTGCGGGCTACCTCTGTCTGTTTGTGAACCGGCCTTTTCTCCTGGACACATTCCTTCCTTACTGTCATCATGCTCCCAGTGCTGGAGTGACCACAGCCCAGCTCGTATATCGCTATAAATACACGCCAGGGAGACGTCCCCGACGCCTCTTCCTTTTAGTATCGCCGTCAGATCGGACTGGCAGGCACCATTGTGATGAGAAGAGTCTGAGCAGAAGAGTTTGTGGGGAGGATATAGGAGCGGCTTCACCAGTCAGCCCAGTCCCAGGGGCCAGATTCACAACAGCTCTTGAACTTGGGCCGAGCTGTGAAGGTGATGGTCTTTGACAGGAGAGCATCTAATCTCCCTCAGCTTTATTTTTCTCGTCCACGTAACTGGATGATGTTCATACCCTTCTCTGAAAATGTTAGAGGCTAAATGCTAACATGGACTGTCTCAAGGAGGAGCTGACAAATAACAAAAAGGAACATTTCCCCCTGCGTTTATCTGAACTGCTTTATTAGTTCAGCTAATTCGCTTTGCCCTTACGCTGTTCAATTTCAGCAGGAGATCTAGAGTGAAGACCAGAGCCGGATGAATGAAAAATACCATTTGTGCGTGTGAGCGCGAGAGCTTGAAAACTGAACTTTGTTTTTTCTCCAGTAAAAATTTCCAGCGAAATGTTTCAGGTTTCTCGTAAAATAACAGCTATGTCACACATCAAAAACTGTTTAAAAAAAATAGTCTTTTGAATAAGGAATGTGGTGTTTCAACACATCCAAATTAAAAATTCTTGCTGAAAACAAGGAAAAATATATATACTGAAAGATTTTAGCTTTTTAGGGGTTTAATTTATTTCTCTCTTTTAAACATTATAAAGTCTTGCCCAAAAATGAAAGGAAAAAAATATTCCAGCATTTTCTCTTTGGTCAAAAGGTCACTTTTAAAACAATTGTAAAGAAATCTCAACATTAAAAAAACATTAAATCAGCTTCAGTGAACATATATTTTAAAATGTAATTCTACTATTAAACTTGAAGGCAGCCCAGTATTAATACTGGCAATGATCCAAATACCAGGAATTAATCTGCAAATATATTACTAAATACTTTTAAATAATGAATATTTGGGAGTATATGTTCAGTTATACAAATCTTAAAATATATTTGTATTTGTATCTAAATATACGTGCCCTTTGTTAACGGCCAATTGAGAGAGTGGAATTCATGAAATAAACTCTTCATCAGAAATGTGACCTAAACCCAGTCGAAACATTAGGCAGATGCTTAACTTTAAGCAGATCAGCATCCTTGCTATCTGTGAGAGATTCACAATGTTCTGAGCGAAGGCAGATTTTCTCCATCCAAATCTGTCCTTTGCTTTTCACGCCTGGAACAAGCTTGCAACACATGATGCTACTGGCAGGCTCCTAATGAGCATCATCAGATTTAGGGGAGAAAATCATTGTATCATTAAAAGAACAGCAGAGAAGCAGATCACATCTCACCACTGAGATTCAGGTGCCAGGATATTTAGGAACTGCCCAGAAGATCTATCAAGGGGGTTGATGTCCCATCCCTGGAAACATTCAAGGCCAGGCTAGCAGGGGCTCTGAGCAACCTGATCTGGTTGGAGATGACCCTGATTCTTGCAGGGGGGTTGGAGAGCTCTCTTTCTAACTGAGTCTTTGGTGAGTCTCCCTGTTAGAGGAGGCAGCCTTGTAAAAATTCGTGAAGATAGTGACTGTGGTAGAAAACCTGCAGCTTCAAACTTAAGCTATTGATTTCAGTGAGGTTATTCCTAAAGGGAAAGGTCTCAGACTTCAAGATTTCCAGAAGCAGAACCGAAGTGAAGACACTTCTACTGCTTGGAAACCACCTAGCATCAGTACTTTCTTACGCGTCTCTCAGGTTAAAATCTGGAAATGTTGCTTGGTTGTTGTTGGTTCTGTTTGGGGTTTTTTTGCATGACTTTTATTTTCCCTCCAAGAAAGAGTCTTGTAGAAGAAGCACACTCTACCAAGTAGGGGTATAGGAAATGATTTGAGCTCAGTCATTGTTTTGAAAAGAATTCAGACTCTTCTGCTCACCCTGGAGGTTTCCAAAGTGCTTTAGACTGGTGAAGAGAGAGAGGTTTTCCACCTCTCCAAGGTAGCCAGGAATAATGGGAGCACAGTAGCTGTCAAGCAACCTGCTCTAATGTTGTATATTTATCTAGAAGAAAAAGTATTAAGGAGCTCCGTAACCCTCTAAAGGAAGAAGGAGAATTGCAGTTGGGTGGATTTAAGCTCCATGAGCAAAGGGAGCACTTCCTTCTTTAGTAGTAACTATTCCCTAAATCCATCACTCTGGGTTTAAGCACCTCTAATCCATAAATTTCAAGGAATATCTTTCTAAAAGGAAAAGAAGGATGGCATTTTCGATTCCTATGTTTGTCCACCTCACAAGGGTACAGTAAAATGCCAAAAAATTTGACTCAGCTACAGAAAGTGCGGAGACCTACTGAAACTCTTGCTACAGGCAAAGGCAGAAGCCCAGTGGTCCTGTGAAACCTCAGGACATGGGACCCGGCAGCACGCCCCAGCAGCATGCTGTATCGCTCCAGTGTATTGAGGAACCTCTTGATGTACTCAATACATCGATGTCCTCTCTGTCCTTTACCCAACCCGATTGCCTTTCCTCCCAGTCAGAGATCTTGGGAATGGATTTGCCTTTCACATATGTCATGGAGATCCCCAGGTGACACCATTTCTAGAAGAACTCTTGCTGTTTCCAAACCACCCTCCTGTTGGCCAGGCTGGTGCTTTGCTCAACTTTCAGGAATGATCACGATCCAGAAGAGTACAGCTGATGGGAGAGAAAGCAATACCCTAGTAGACAATGCATGATGCTTTATTGGTTTGGACAGAGATCAGTAACATTTTCAACCTGCTTTGCCCCTTTTAACTCTGTGCTTAATTTATTCTGTATTATTTATAGGCAGGTAGGTTTGCACATTCATAAAACGTTCAGTTTCCTGTTATGTCTAGTGAACTGGTAGGAGGTATAGCAAATATATTCGTAGCAGCTCAAATCCCCTGTGTGGTTTCCATTGAGTGAAATATTCATCACTTCCTATCCTAAACCCAGTGAAGCACTGCCAATGTTTTAACAAGAGGCTCCCACAGAAATGTCCCCCCTTTTCTCTCTTTCTACCTCTGCATGTGCCTTTCTTGCCTTCCTTCCATCCATCTATCCATTCATCCATCCATCCGTAAATCTCTCAAAGGGTCAGTTAGGACTTATCCCCACTAAAGCCAAGTCATGTTACCCAAGAGAGGTCCACTCTACATTTATGCACTTGCAGGTAGAGGAAAGGGAAAAGGAGTCATCTCCACCTCCTCTCTTCAGGGGAGTCTTAGCTAGAACCTCAATCTCAAACGCTGCCTCATGCACCTATTGAAACTGCAGTGGAACATTGCTGGGACATACTCAAGAGAGCTGCCATTTGCTTTGAAGATACCTTTAGACTCAAAAGGTCCAGGAGCTTGGAGTTGTCCTAGGTAGCAGGTTGGACATCTAGAAGGTCATCACTGAAGTGTTCAGGAAGAGATACTGGCTTTACCAAGCTTCCACTGTGCCTAACCTGTCAGGCTGCATGGCCTCCTGTGACATTCTCCGTAATTGTATCCTACTTGAGCTATTTTCTCTGCTCAGTGTGGGAAAATTCCGTACCGTAATGAGGGTTAATAATAGAAAGTTCTTATTTTATTTGAGAGTTTGCCGAAGAGCAACAGAACAATTTCCGATCCTCTTCCCTGAGAATATGATTCCCTCAATCATGTATTATTATTATTCTGGGAGGGGGAGGCAGTGGGGGAACAGGAGGGGGGCATGGGCCTTCTGAAATGAATGGCTGGGCTTCTGAAATAAATGATTGTCACCTCCTTGTTCATATGTATGAATCAGCGGCGCCTATCCAGATGCGAATGGCAGCCAACACACCCTGCGCGCCATCCCTTGCGGAGCTTTGAGCTGCTTAAATTTAATTTAGTTTCCTTTTCCTTACACAGTTGAACTAAGAAGCCACAAAAGAAGCAGAGAGGAAATCAAATCTGGAAAATATGCATTCATCTTGAAAGGGATCAGAAATGTGTTGACAATACAATAAAACATCTATGTGAAAAAGCAACACTGATAGACCTCCTCAGATTCTTCTGCTTGGTAGTCCCAGCTTAGGTCAGATTGTCTGGCAGTCTTTTCGAAGGTTGTAGTACTTCCTCCATGAACGCATCTATAGGGCATGGTTTAGATGCCAGTTCTCTGCATGGTGAGATTTCCTTCTTTCTCTTCTTGATTTCAAACAGAATTGCAGTGCTCTCTTTAAAAAGAGAGTCTCATGGAACTGGATACCAAAGGCTGAGAAAATGGTTTAATCTCTTTAAGATTTGACTAATGCAAGGAACAATGGACAGATGGAATGTCACACAAATATTGTGAAGGCACGAATGACAGTGACTAGATGGATAGAAGTACACCTATCGAGGAGAGGTGGATGCTCCAGCTAGAGGAATAGCTGGCTATAACTGAAGGGGGAAGGAGAACTCTATAAATCTGTTTGGGTAGAAAGCTGAGGGTAGAAAACTGCAGGCAAAAAAAATATCTGCTAAGGAGGTGCTGTTCCTTGGAATCAGTAAGAGAATAATAAAAAAAAAAAAAGCTTGCTTCAGTGTGTTTTCTGTCCCCACAGTCAGGTGGCTCATCACAAAATACTTTCTATATGAACTTCCATTTTATCCATAGAACTTTTATCTACTCCATGGCCTCATGAATAAAATGAGGTAAAGAAAATGTATTTGCACAAAACTTTGAGCTTGCAATAACCTCCATAAATGTTGTCTTGTCTGGTAGGTACTCTCCGTTCCAACTGTTTTCATTACTATTTAGTATTGCTGCCCACGCTGTTCCAGGGATGTTGTTGAGATATGGAAACAGTTTCTTTTCTTCTGAGATGGATTTCACCAAGTCCCCTTTGTTACTCCCAGGGCTGAAGAAAGAGTGAGGATTACCACAGGTATCCTCAAGCAGAGAATAAGCAAGGGAATTTAACACTGTGAAATTCTTCATGGAGCTTGAATAACGGATTACTTGAACACTTGTTTTTCAAGATAAAGACCTGTGGTGATTCCTGGACTTTCCCTACTTGATCTGTGAAAAGGAACTAAGGAAAGACGATTCAGCCACTTGATGCCTCCGGAAGGTGTGTGAGAGTGATGCTGTGTTTTCCACGTCATCAACTGGTTGACATTTCTGTGAGAGTGTTCATAGAAATCTGAAATGGAAAGAGGCTGAAAAGCATGGACTTAGAGCATACATCTCAGCCTGAATCTACAGTGAAAGTTAGGGTTAGGGTCAGCTTCCTCCAGCCCAGACCATGTATATGACCAATTTTTGTGCCAGGCCAACGTCCACTCCCCAGCTAAGACTTAGGGAACTTGTGGAGTAGGTGAACTCCTCTTGTTCTCTGCTTCACTGCAGAAAAGGTAAATGAAGAGATTTCTCCTGAACGCAGCAGCCAGGAGCTGAAACTCTATTGCCTTAGGACTGCTGCTAGGAGGAGACAACTGAACAACTTTAGAGAAGTCAAGTCTTACAGACTCAGGTAGAATCGCAGAGTAGTTGACTTTAGAGGAACCTCTGGAGGTCACCTTGTTCAACCCTCCTGCTCAGGCAGGACCACGTAGATCAGGTTGCTCAGGACCATGTCTGTATGGCTTTTGAATGTCACCAGTGACAGGGATTCCAAAGCCTCTCTAGGCAATCTCTTCCAATGTTTAATCACCTTCAGCGAACACCTTTTTTCTCCTTGTGTTAGGGTGGTATTTTATGTACTTTAATTTGCACTCTTTGCCTCTTGTCTTGCCACTGGGCACCACTGAGAAGAGTTGTCCTACCTCTTCTTCATTTCCTGGCTTGCCCTTCCTACTGCAGCCTACCAGAAGCTGCCTTTGTTGCAAGGATGCATTGCTGGCTTGTGGTCAGCTTGCTGGCCACCAAGACCCCCAGGTCCTTTCCAGCAAAGTAGCTGTCCAGCGAGTTGGCCACCAGCATGTAGTGGTGCATGGGGCTGTTTCTCCCCAGGGAGAGGACTTTGAACTTCATGAAGTTCCTGTTGGTCCATTTCTCTGGACTTTCTAAGTTCCTCCAGATGGCAGAGCAACTGTCTGGTGCAGCAACCATTCATCCCAACTTTGTATCATTTGCAAACTTGCTGAGAATGCAGTTTTCATAGGTTTGGAACTAGTTTCTGGTAGGACTTGCTCCTTCACCTTCCTGGTGTCAATGTGAAGCTTATAAGCTTGTTCTTCCCCAAATCCTCCTTCTTGCCCTTCTTGATGAGTGATAACTGCTTTCTTCTGTTCCTCAGGAACCTCTCCCCGTTGCCATGATCTTTTAAAGTTAATCAAGAGTGGCCTTGCAATGCCACCAGCCAGCTTCTTCAGCAGTTGTGGGGGCAGCCTACCAGGTCCCACACTCTTGCACCTGTCTAGATTAATCCTTTCCTAATCTGATTCTCCTCCATTGAAGGCAAGTCTTCTTTGCTCCAGGTTTCCCCTCTGCTGATGGGAAATCACATGTATATCACATCATTCCCTAGCAGTCCTCCATCCTCAAAGAGGGTCCTATGGTCATAAAATGGAGAATGGAGAACAAGGTTCCCTTCTGACTGGGATGCATTTCCATCATCCTCTCCCTTTGACCTCTTCAGATGTCAGCTCCAGGCAGAAGGAGCTGCAATGCAAAGAAAGAGGAGCCCCTGACAATCCCTTTGACAGCTGGTACATCAAGATCGTACTCTTCCCCTGCCTTGCCCAACATCCCACGCTTTCTTAGCAAAACCTCAGCCCCCCAATTTTAGCTCTTTTCCCTACTGCCGTACCCTTCAGTCCCTAGGACAGAGCTCCATCCAGAGCGTTACCGCTGGCTTTTCCACCCTGCAGGTCTCACGGGAGAAGGCGTAGTTGCGTTCCCAGCTCAGTTTCCTATGGCCTTGCACTCTGTGCCATCGTTTACACTGGTGCATTCAGCACTTTGCACAACAGCCCGACTTCCTGCGTCCTAAAGAATTAACTCCAAAGCCCCATCAGAATGCATTATACCAGCATTATACCTCCGCAGGCGACGCACCCCGAGGAGCTGCAGGCTCTGTGGCAGCCTTGGGCTGGATCCCTACAGCTGCCTTCTGTCCTGAGACCACAGCTTTGCCGGGAAATTTGGGATGGAGAACCTAAATATAATCCAGCTTCTTCAAAGCCACGGACTTGGTGGCAAGGAGCTGGTTTAGTTCTGATTTCACTCAATCTAACGCGTCTTTCTCTGGGCTGTGTTTCATTTCAAGCCCTCCAAGGAAGCAACAAGGTGGCCAGGATTTTTGTTGCAGTTGATGGCTGTGGGTACTTGCTCCGTTGCGATGCCTGTAGTGCCACATCCCCTTTCCTTACAGTCTCCCTTCTTGCTCTCCTCCCACTATTTTGGACGTTAATGAAATCAGTCACTGCAAAAATAAAGAAAAACCCTGACCTTAGATCTTATTATAGTTGAGCTGGGGTTTTTTTTCTTTCTTCTTTTTTTTTTTTTTTCCACTTTTTTTTTCAGGAACATTGCACACACAGATTTTTTCCAAATCCAATTGTAATTACGTGGCCATTGTGTGTGTGTCATTGCTGCCCTCTACTGCAAGGAATCAGAAGTTATCAGCTGCACATCGTGAACCCGGGGGTGAGTGCAGGGGTCCTCCCTCCTCTGGTCCAGGACTTCTGGTCTCGGCTATGAAGATCTTCAGCACACAAAGCACATGAAACCCCTGGGCTCATAGTCCAGCAGAGGTTGCCTATTCCAGGGTTTTTGAAGCTTTTTTGACCTTGTGGCTCCCCAAAGATGTTCCAGTGGAGGTGTGACTCCCTGCAGGAGTTTTGCACATGAAAATCTCTAACACAAACTAGTTTTTCTCAGACTGAAGTTTTCTTCACAGTCATCTTAGAGAAAAAAAACAAACACCAGCCTCAGGTGTCCATGGCCCACAGGTTGAAATCTAGAGATCTAGTCCTCTGCCAAGACACCTCCAATCTCAACTCGCCTTAAAGCACCCCTGCCAGATCTTTCTAGAACGTATTCCTAGAAATTGCTGGTTTTTCCTGCTGTATCAACTAAATCGTGAAAGTCTTTTGTAAGAGCTTATGAGCTGGCATAATCAATCCTGTCGGAGCTTACAGTGCAAGATAACTCACATGTTTTATTACTTGAGTTTCTTAAAATATTTTGGTGTGTTCAGAAGATGCTATATTCCATGTTTGTTTGAAATCTTATAGGTCATCCTGAAACAGGAGATTATTTACAGAGCTCTGTGCATCACTGTTATGAAGAGCCAAAAGCAGATCAGCATCCTTTTTTACAATGAACTGTGCTACCCCGCTGCAAGGATAAGAGGGGCATGACGTCCCCGGATTAGGTCAGAAAAGCAGATGAGGAAATGACACATGCTTCTGACAGGAAGAAATCCAAGAGTAAAAGTAAACGATAATCAGAATAACCCAAACAAAGGAAAACTCACATGGGCAGCAACCTCCCGTGTGTGAGCTGTAAAGCTTCCACTCATCAGGGGCATCTGGAGGGTAGTAGAGAAAAGGGCTCAGATGACTTGGTTTACGGATATATTTATTTAATTGTTTTAAGAGGCCTTTCAACTCAACTCCAGAACTGGAGAGGAGCCATCAGCCAAACGGCAGTTGAGGAAAATTTTGGTTTTTAACAAAGAGATAAGCTCTTGGAGATGCTACCTGAACCAATTTTACTTCCTGGGCACAGACGTGTACTCAGGCTGGGGAGAAGGCATTGACTACAGTTTCTTAGTGCCTCGGTTTCCTTCTCTCTGAAGGACAGAGAGTCTGATCTCTGGGGAAATAAAGCCCGGTCCAAATGATGCCTGGGCCTCACTTATGAGCCGGGGTTTGGCGAGTGCTCCTTTGCAGGGTCTGATTACTTTCTAGGGGCATAAAGAGGTCACCCAGAATGACAATGTTTGTCATATTGAGTGGCTAAGTACTATTCAGTTCAAAGGAATTTCCTAAGTAACAATGCAGATGTTTATATGAATGAACTTTTCAGAATGTTTATCTAATAGTAACAAGCACTTATTCACGGTCAAAGCCTTTTACGCACGTTGTCTCAACTCCACCGACACTCGTGTGAGCTCAGCCGCCGGGCGCGATCAGCTGCACTTTGCAGTTGGGAAAGGTGAAGCGGGGAGAGATTTCTCTAAATTCAGGGTCACCATTTAAACCCGGCACACGTCCTCAAGTGCTTTTCCCACCCATTGCCTGGAGCTCTTCCGCAGCGTGTGGGGTCAGTGCTGGACGGGAGGCAGCACGAAATTCCTCCCTCAAGGTAAATTTACAGCACGTGTTGCCACACAAATCTTCGTCATTCTATCTCTAGCAGGCTTGGCTGGGAAGTTGTTACTGAAAACGTTTTGGAGATTTTTAAATTCCTATCATTTCTTGCTTTAGTGGATCTCTTTCACTTTTGTACCAAGCAGAAATAAAAAAGTGGGCTCCTACAGAAAAGTTGGACTATAGGTAAAATACTTTCCAGTGTAAAAGTAAGAGGTGGAGAAAGAAAGGAGAGAACAATATTAGATAGAATTTTAGTTGCTTTTAGAATAAATGCCCCCTAATTTTTAATCAGAGTGGACAAATGGAATATTTTTTCTCAGAAGTGGTCAGTTAGACAAAAGCTGTCTGAATTAACAAAAAGGCTCTGACTGGCTCTCGCAGTGTGTTCCTTTTATACCTGTAAATGTAATTTGCATGCCAGGTGCATGAGGAAGTTATGACAATAAACCAGGAAGTAGAAGTCCTGAGTTAGGTGTTTAAGGGCAGGCAGCCTCTCCTGAGCCAATGTCTTGCTCCGCAGACGTCCACGGCCCTGCGTACGATGCTCCTTCACCTGCTGGGGCTCGTTGCCCCCCTTTCCTCTCCTCACCAAGGCCACTGCAGGCTCTTGCTGCTCTGGTGGCAGGGATCTGCTGCTCCCTTCCAGCCCACATTGCCTCGTGCTGAGTACCCCCCATCCGTTCTTCTGCACACCATCTCCTTCAGCTTAATCAGGTCTTTTCCTTCCTTGATATTTACCCCTTAACTTATTTGTAAAGAGAAATTTGGTCCTCATCAGCTTATGTTTTGCCAGGCTGAAACAGAAATCCTTTTTTTCCAGCTGTGGCAACACCAATGAGCCATTTTCCGGCACCCTATTTCCCCTTTTTTTTGGGTAACTCCATTTGGATTCTATTGTTTTGGATGTGGCTCACCAGATCTCTACACCACAGAACCATGATCACCTTGACCAAGGCTTTTCACCTTTACCTCCTCGAGCAGGACTTATATTCCTCTCTCTCTACTGCAGATATCACATCTGGTCACAGCATGGGATCACCATTACTTTTACAACAGCACTGACGTTCATTCTTTAGCTGAACAAAGACACCATTGTTTTCAAAGGTGTTCTATTCTCAAAATGTGGTTTTCAAGGGTGAAGACCCTTCTCAACCCCTCAAGATGAACCGTTTGCTTCACCTTGTCACCTAAAGAAAAGCCCTTGTCTACAAGCTGGACCAAAAAAAAGCTGGTACCTTCAAAGGAGGCCTTGAAACAGAGAGGCTACATCTTTCCTCGTAAATAAAACGGTCAACAGAGCATTCCTGAGCCGTGAAGGCAAGGGACACAGGACGGGTTGCATCCGTATGGTTGCACTTTCAGTTGATTTCTCTCAACAACAGTGTGGTCCCATCCAAACTGCCTGCTGGAGCTAGTTTGAGCTAACTTCTGACCCACAGTTGGGTATCGTTGTATACACACCAAAAACATCCTTCAGGGAATGCACAAACAATTAAACAGCCTGGCTGCTTGCCGTCCAGTGCCCAGGCCTGCAGGCCCTGCTTACTTCAGTGGCAGCTACAAAACAGGACATTTGGTTGGCATGCTCCACCACAGCATGTCTTTTGTGTTCGCAGTTAAAAGACGGGTAGGAACAGATTTTTATTTTTAAATATGATTGTTGTTTTTCCCACTCCCAACAGCAAGTCCATGAGACACTGTGCCCACGAGACACCATGTCCACAATATTGGTGTCAGATTTGTCTTGAGCTCAGGCTGACCTCTTCTACAGGCCAGATGAACAAGAAACTCAGTGTTTTCAGAAGGAAAAAAAAAAAAAAGGTCTAGGACTACACAGCAAAAAGAGAGATGGTTTGTTTGGGTCTCACCACTCATCACTCACCACTTCATAGCACCACTGTTATGTGACGCTGATTTGGAACAGGAGGGAGATAACTCCAACAAGGAACTTCTATGTCAATATCTGCAATGTGGAAAAGTAGTGAAGAAGGGATTTGAGGTGTTGCAACAGTCAAAATCCCTAAAAGAAGAGGTGTACAGTATACTCTTCTATTTCAGCCCTACAAAGATACAGAGATGATACACAAGATCACATTTATCTCTTTCTGAATGTGTCAACCCCTTTCAGGACACATGCAATATCCCAATTTCTTGTTTTGCTATTCATGATTTTCAGTATTGTGACAATATTGCTGCATTGAGACTTACTTGTAGTGTGTTTATAAAAAATAGCATTCTAAAGGAATAAGGACTGTATCTGGTCAGCAGAGCTGGAAATAACTAGGAAAATCAAGTGTTCCCTCCGCTGTTCTGTTCTTCAGAGAAAATGCTGACAGCACTGCCCTGCTGTTTCAGGACAAAAAAAAATCCTACAGACCCCAGTTTGCTGGGAAAAACTAACTGTTTGCTCTGAGAAAGTTGAGTCAGAAGTTAGTGGCCGTTACCCCAGCACATATACTTTTGCCTTCTGAAGGAGCATTTCCCAACCATAGAAGGAACACCACAAACATGTCCAGAACAATTACTTTGAAGATATAGTATTTTAACTAGGCAGGCATGTGTGAAGCATCACCACCGAGCCTGTGTGTAATTTTCCAGCCCTCTCCCTGCGGTTCCTCTTTATGTTGGGTCATCAGGCTGTTCCTTCCCTGCGGCAGGGACGGTCTTTTCTGGCTATAAGTCTGCAAAGCATCTAAACCACTTCTGTTACTCTCTTAATAGCAGGGATCACAACTGCTTGAAGATAGCAGAAGGCAGGACTTCTGGTTTGGCTCAGATGACCTCTCAGGCTAGTTGTGGTCCTCAGGGTGAGGAAGGACAAAGGCATGTCTATGTAGCTGAGAGATTTCTCCTTTAGAACAGGAGATAGGATGAGATCTGCATGAGGCATACATGGCACGGAGCAACAGTAAGCCTCTGGAACAAGAATAAATCTGCAGCACAGTCTGGATATTCAGCTTGCTCCTTCCTTGGGGACTTAGGTGTGGTGCTTCTCTGTTCTGTGTAGACATGACCAAAAAGGTCCAAAGTAGATTGTGGAGAGCTGGTTCCATCATGTCTCGTTTCAACAAAGCAAAGATGTTATTAGGCAAAAAGGGTTCAGCGTGGCACTTACTCAGAGCCCTTTAGGCAAGGTCTCAGGTTCCAAAACTCACAATCCATAATGGTTGGCTCAAGACAAATGGAAAGTGAAGTGCTCTCCGGAGATGTGGTGACTCTGCATCTGATCCTAGAAGACTGCACTAATACCAGAGCATGTGAAAATGGAGAGGGTGGAGGAAGAAACACCACCAGAACAAATGTCTATTCAGTGTTTTCATAACTCAGAAGGGGTTTCTTCAGGATTCAGTCTGGGTTTTAGGTCCAGCAAATGGAGCTGTTCCCTGCCTCCTTCACCTCTCTAGTTCAGTTCATAAACGTGATTTGTCTTGTGTCATTTGGGGATATCAGAGAGCTCTCTTTTCATGGTTATTTTTCTTTCTACAATGTCTCACATTTTCTGCTGTGCTTGGCAGTTTCCAGGAGCTGGATGAATATTCAGGGGACTGTGGTGACTCCATTTAAATTGGCATGATAAGAAGAAATGCCAGACAAGCAGTGTGAGTTTCTTACTCCAAGGCTTCGCAATCCATAATGAATAAAATCAGAGAAAGACTTCTCCATATGATGCACTCCATGAGACCATTTTAGGCTTTCCCTTTAAATGCTCCTAGGCATTTATTCTAGGCTGTTTGGGGATAAATTACAGAGCATGCAATTGCCTCCGGTGTGGTAGGTCTATGTGTGCACATGCGGAGCAAGACACACGAGGGTGTGTTTTTCTTAAATGCTTCACACTTGGCTGCCACGGCAGAGATTCACTAGCATTGCAAGCCTTAAGCAAGAAGACTTGTGGTATTACTGAAATCGGCTGATCTGGTTTCATTTTGGTTAGAAATTTGGCTCTCCAGAATCACCTGGGCTGAGGGTATCATCCCAGCCATGCGTCAAGTGTGTGTGGGAATGGGATAGTCCAAGAGTTAGTTCTGCAGGAAAAGGAATTTATTGGGGGAATCTTTCAAAGTTATGCTTGCTAGCAACGTGCCAGGATAAAAGCATGGGATGATCAATGTAAATGTAGATTACGGTTCAACCTGCAACAGCTTCAAGCAGTTGCTGCACTGCAACCAAAAACTGAAGCTTGATTCTTAAATAATAGTCCCTTCGAAGAGCTGCGATCTAAGAGACTTTTGCACCCTTAAGTGGCAACGTGAAGATGCTCCTTGGACTGTCAGGCAGAGTTTCTATCAAGCCATAGGAAACCTGCACAGCTTGCTGAGGCAGGCTGATTCAGTGGTCTCTTTTGAACTTTACAAGGACTTTTACAGCCAGTTTGTCCTTAAAGGTTTATAACCTCTTGCTCAATGCCAGGAGGTTGCTGAGGTTTGTGCGCTTCCTGTTACATCAGAGATGGCTTTGTCATAGCAAGGAGCCTGGAAACACCACAGCGGAGTGGTGTGCCATGGGGATTTACCAGTTTGCTCCTGGAGCTGACCCAAGAGTCTTGGGACTGTACCCTGATGCTGGTTTCTAAGACCTAGATCAATTCCTCCCCACCTCTGAGATCCTACCAGAAGTGCTTACACTGGTAACCTACTCCAAATTAGTTCTCCATGGGGAAAGAACAACAGGTAGCTTACACTCCCCTTAACAGTGATGGGCACCAAGGTGTGATTTACACCACTAGATATCTATCCAAGTCTGTCTTTGGAGCCACACAGTCCCTTTCCACTGATCACGTGAAGAATCGAGCCAGTTGTCCTGCCTCGTCATCTCACTTTTTGACAGCTTAGAAGAGTTGTTGCAAATCTCGTCTTTGGCTCTTAACCGAGGCAGTTCATCTAGGGGGAAAAAATCTGGACTTTCAGTGACTTCGCTGGGACCACACAGGGAGTTTATGGACAAGGCACTGAAGGCAGCTCTCTCAACATCCAGACTGCACACCGAACTGTCTCTGGCTTCCAAAGCTTCTAAAAATTCAAGATTCACGTTTTTAACCTTTTTCTCATGCTCAGGAAGCACACTGTGCAGGGAGGGAATAGGAGAGAGAGAATAAATGAATAAAGCATGCCAGGATCTGTGTGTTATCCCACTTCTTCACAACCTGAGGAATTAATTACCCCCAACAATAAATCTCAGGGTCTGGAGATGCTTTTTGCAGGGACTCGTAGAACAAGACGAGGGGTCTGTGTTGACTGATGCTGTGTCATGGTGACCTGACGCCAGGCTCACGTCTCTTCTAACCCTACCACGAACCTCCCTGTGCTCCAGAGGGAAGAATTCCGCCTGCAGGGAGGGGACTTATCCTCACAACCCGGTGGCCTTGAGTCAGGAAGACATGTGATAGAGCCATCTAGGACGTGCTATAAACAAATGAGCCAATGGACAAAAAATTAGTTGTTATGTCCTGGGAATGAGGAGAGGCACACACACACACTTACAGGGTTGAGTGGGGGTTTTTTTGATGTACAAGTTCCTGAACAGCACCATTCTCAGAGGAGCTGGAGTGATCCACGTACTGAAACTAAACTGACCCTGACTCACCTTGGATTCATGTTTCTATTGCTGTCAGCTTGCTGTCCTCTATGGGATATAAGTTGCAAAACACAATTTTATAAAAAAAAAATACACTGTACAGCCATCTATTTTAAACACAATGTCTATTTTTCATTGCATATTGTAAACCACTTGAGCATTTCTAAAGTGATTCATTCCTTTATCTTCTAAACAAAGAGCTTGTGGCTGCACAGGGCTGGGAATTTATGTTTAGCAAGTAGAAGGATTTCCAAGTTAGGATTGAAACAGGGATATAAAGAGGTCACTTGAAAGCAATGTATTGCTAGAATATAATAGCATTATTGTCTTTCGGATAATTTAGGTATGATTGAACTATGCAATCATAAATCAGTATATGCCTACAAGACACACATTAAAAATGACGAGGCAAGAGGGAAGAACCTTCTCAGAAAAGTTTTCCTCACCTCTTTCAACTGCATCTTGGCTCTCTGCATACAGTATTTTCTTGCAAGAAGTGAACATACTCAATGACATTTTAACGATGAACTATTTCCGCTATCACACCTAGCAATGAGTTTCCTGAACATACAGCTACATAGGCAGATGGAGAGAGATGAAGTAAAATCTTTTCACAATAGCAGGACTCTCTGTAGACTTTCTCTCTCTTATAACTCTGTAGGATTTGCTGTCTTCATCTAAGTTTATACTTAGAATCACAAAATGGTTTGGGTTGGAAGGGACCTTCAAAGCCCATCCAGTCCAACCCCCCTGCCAGGAGCAGGGACATCTCCAACCAGATCAGGTTGCTAAGAGCCCCGGCCAGCCTGGCCTTGAACACTTCCAGGGATGGGGCATCCACCTCCTCTCTGGGCAACATGGTCCTACGCCTCACCACCCTCACAGTAAAGAATTTCTTCCTAATATCTAGTCTAAATTTTCCCTCTTTCAGTTTAAAGCCACTATCCCTTGTCCTGTCACTACAAGTTCTTATCATAAGTCCTTCTGCAGCTTTCTTTCTTTTTTTTTTTTCTATATTTCTGTCCTATTTTTAGGAACAGATCTTCCTAATGTTTTTTTTTTTTCTACCAAGTTCCTTTTATCATTTTAGTGTCTGATTTCATATCCTGAACTTGTAGTTCTGGGTCTTCCATTTTGTTCACCAACTCCTTCACTAGCACACAAACATTTGCTCGGTTTTTGACTGGCCATAATGAGTACTCTCTATGGATAAGGAATAACTGGGGATGACTGGAATTTTTTGAATGTGAAAAATCTGAATCTCATGGAAACAGAACATGAAACCAGATCAAAATTCCTGCAGAAGAAAATAGAAATAAGCAGAGAATTTTGAGATAACAAGAAAGATAAATAATACGACAACAATAAACTAGAGTGATTAGACAAGAAAGCTCTACCTGGCAGACTAGCAGGCTTTTGGGATGAAGCGTGTATTGTCAGGGAGGGTTTTGTCTTGAGCAACCTCCTCTAGCTGACTGTTTTGTGCAGGGGGCTTGGTCTAGATGATTTCCAGAGGTCCCTTCCAAACTCAAACATTCTGAGATTCAGTAAAGGTAGAGTATGAGGTGGAGGTGAAGCAAGATCTAGGCAACTCTTAGAACTGGAGAGGGGATGAAAGGAGAGTGGATCTTCTCCATCCCTGAATGCAAAAGGGACTTGCACATGATTCTGCAAATCTGAAAACATGGATTTTATAAACTTTTATCAAGGCAAGACTAGAAATGTTTGCATTGTAACAAAGGTGACTCCTAGCTTTAAAAAAAAAGATTTTTTTTTAAATTTAAGTGTCTACTATTCTTATCTCAGCAATACAGAAGTGAAATATTTTATAGATAAAGGAAATGAAGCTGATCTTGTATGTCCAGAGCTCAGTAAAAACTCTGAAAGGGAGCCACTGGGATGTCTTTAGTTGAAAAAAGACAGAGATCTAAATAGTAAATGGAAATCACATCAAAACTGTCTGAAAAGGAGACAAGAATAGGCACTGTTAAAAGAGACTCTCTAAGACCTGAAAGAGGTTAGTATAACAAAGCAGTTTGAGGATAATTTTTGGAACCAAATTTATCGAATATAACCTCCCTCAGAAAAGTAGGCGTGCTCTGATGAAATCTGCTACTGAGGGAAAGGTGGGAAACACCTTCATTACAGAGAAAGAATGCAATATTGGATAGGAAGTACAAAACATATGGCCTTGGCAAGTGGCATAATGAAAACAGCAATGTAAAGCCCTGCAATTCAGGACTTACAGCCAAAAATTTTACTTTTTCAGTTGGACATTAGGCAAAAAAAATCCCCCCTACATACTAATTAATTTTGATAAAACTATGCCTTTTAGCAAAATTCAGTTCTTCAAGAGGGGCATATCAAGCAAGACACTTCCAACAGTGACGAGGCAGTCTTCATGCCTTTCTTGTAGGCATGCTCAGACCATGCCCTGAGTCCTGGAGATGTTTGGCCATCCAAATAGGAGGAACTGACGCTAGATGGAGGATGAGGAAACAGAGAAATTGTCTTCCAAGAAGGAACTACATAACATTGATTTATCTGACTTGGCAAAATGAGAGTTGAGAAAGTAGTGATCGTTTCCTAGTCAGAGATGGATGATGAAACAGTGAAGAGAGATGCAGCGCTGGCAAAGTGGCTATAAACTGGCTGCGGATAAATTTAGGTTGGACATGAAAGTTTGTGACCGCGGGAACAGGGAGATTCTACTGTTATCCTCCGAGAAGGCAATTTGGAGCAAATAACCTCAACATTTTAAATACAGGCTGGATCACTTTAGGAGAACAATGATATGTTGTGGTTGCCTGGGTTTGCCTGGAGTGGAATCACTGGCCCATAAAGGACTTTTTGGTTCCATATTCTTCTATTCACTTTTTTTTTTTGGTACGTGTCGACTCACGTCTTAGTGTTTCCCTTCCGCATTTCCCTCTCCAAATAAAGATCTGGTTTCTGGTGAGCTTAAGTTTTTGTAAATGGATCCAGGGAGTTATGAACTGAGGAACATTTTTTTTTGGTCTGGCATATTGTTTATTTAATTTTAGCAATCTTTCCAACCTAAAATCAACAGCCCCCCCAGCCTCTATGAGTCAGTGTTAGGTGTTGATGCGTTCATTCTCTCTCAAGGGACTTTGGACAGGATGGAACAGGGCATTCAACACATTATGCTAATATCCTCTATTCAAAGGCTGAAGAAAATAAAAAGGTTGGGGTCAGAATGAACTTTGGTGAACCACAATTTGAGAGGATGTGGTCAGAAGGGAGAGATTCACCCGCAGGGGAGTGATCTTGTCTAGCCCTGCAATATGGTGACAGATATTGCATCAAAACTCACGAAGTTCTGTTCGTGTTTTTTTTTTTTTTCCAAGAAGTACAAGATAAGTCCAGGGCCAGGATGCATCTAGCACACTCTCTTCTTCCAGTGAAGAAATCACCAGTGCAACAGTCTGCAGCAGATCCAGGTGCAGAAGGAGAGGTCAGGGAAGAGCAGTGGACATGGCCAAAGGGCAGCAAACTTCAGGAAAGACATGTATGAAAGGTTCGTTGGAAAATCAAAACAAGATTTTTTTTTGTTCTTTCCATCTTATAGTTGAGAGTTGCTTGTAATGCTCTGCTACTGCTGACCTGACTGACCCTGAGGTCAGCCCCTGAGGTTGGTTTCAAAGTTTGGTTTTCCTATGGTTTGCAAGTGTCAGGGCATGAAATTCAGACTTCCAACCACGCCTCGCAATGTCTGGAAACCAGAGAGAGCAAAGGTAGAGAAGGAAGAAAAGAGTATTTAGGGAACCGTCATGCTTCCTTAGAAGTCAATATTCCTAAGAAGTCTCCAGTCTTAGGGCTGTTACTCTTACAAAGAACAAAGACAAAAGCCAGGGCAAAAAGAGGTGGTTTGCACGATCATCATTCAGAGGAGCACAAGTGCACGTGTAGGAGTGAGCTGTGTCCAGAGCACAGATGAGAGAGGAGGCTCATCCATAGACAATCAGTGAAATGTTCAGACATTACTTAGTTTGGGATCTTTTGGCACTTGCAACATTTCACGCAAAATTGCCTACTTCAGGATACAACTTCCAACAAATGTGAGTTGGGAAGTAATTTTCCAAGGCGGGGCAAAGGAAGAAAAATACATTATCCTACAACTGTGGGCCTTCTTACATTTTCCTACACATTTCCCAGGAAGGGTAGGACCTGGTGAGGTCCTATCCTCAGCTGAAGATAAGATTTTATAGCCTTCTGAAAGGCATGCTTTTATCCAGCTTCTGGGAAAAATAGAAGGTCAGAGAAAAGTCCTTTTCCGGATAGATGTGATGAGCAGTGGCTGAGTTAGCCTGTTTGAAAACAGCTCCTACATCTCTGTGGCCACTTGAAGCGTCAAGTCCCACTTAAAAAGAAGTTCCCCTTGCCTTGCTTTTACTAGAGATGACCGTCACCTTTGCTGCCCTGAGCATCCCTTTGCAGGCTGAATTTCAACATTGCAGGGGACAGATGGAAAGAACAAACAAAAACTCCCCTTGGCTATTTGTGTACTATAAATAATATATTTTTAAAGCTGGAAGGGAGCCCAGGAAGTGTTTTTTTGGTCTCAACTGCTGGTCCCAGGGGAGGTGAAGGTTCTAGTGGGGTTTGGGGCTTCGGGGGAGGCCTCAGACAGCTCCCGCACACGGTAGGATTTTTCCAGATTTCACTTTTCACTGGAGCGAATCATTCAAAAATATTTTAAGAGAAGGGCTTAATTCCGCTGCTTCTGGGGGTTACACCAGGGCAGCCAAAGGACACGCACCCAGCCAACAGCCCCTGAATTGTTTGGTTAGGAATTAACGTGTGCATGCACACGTGTGGGAGGGAGTGGGGGGCCACGGAGAGGGTCGCCGAGACTTTGGCTTTGTTTTTTGTCAAAACAGATCGCACGTGGATGGCAGGCGGGCTCGCATGGGAGGGACAGAGGGACACAGACAAATTACTTAACCGAGCTCCGGCTGGGGATGTGTTAGCTCAGTAAATAGCCTTTTTGAAGGAAAATTAACCAAAAGCTACTCCTTCCTCCCCCAGCCTGGGGAAGGATGCAGCCACTCTCGTCCTCCCAGTCATTCCTCAGTCCATCCTCCCTATCTTTCTTTCACATGCCCTTCTTCAAACCACCCTGCTTTGAAACCTTAATTCCCCCCACACCAGCTACTATCATCTTTTTACTGCCCATGTTTCCCTTTTCTTGCTCCATGTTTTCTGTCTTTTTTTTAAAGTTTCCTGTCTGTCACCTCTTTTTCTCCTTTCCACATCTCACAGATGATATTTTTTTTCTTTTTTGTCTGGGTCTCCTTCACATCCCTTCTGCTCTTCCCTTCCTCCTTACCTTATAACTGTGCTGTAGGTGGGGATACTCAGCCCCTGCTGAACAGCCTGGCTTCTCCCCAAGAGCAGAAGAGAAGAAAGAGCCATGCTTGCCAAGACCTTCCCCAGCTTAGAGGATCAGATGCACCTACCCCCCAGCACAGAAAAAAAAGAACTGGTGTGAGCACTGCACAGATTTATCCCCGACACCAAGATCAGCTGTGCTGGAACTCAGCTGATTTATATCACCTGGAGAGGGGGGCTGAGCTATTTCAGTTTATGCCAGCTGGTGACTGCTGCAAGTTCAGCTGCTGTTGCTGAAGAATTGTATCCTGCTCTTCAGGTTTGGCTAACAGCTTGTTCCTTTTCATAGTGCTGAGCACACTGTTTGGATTTTTTTTTTTTTTTTTTTTTTTCTCCTCTCTCTCTCCCTCTGCAAAAAGCTTGTTTCTGCATGCATGTTCACCTAGGTGGGCTGAAGTGAGTAGCTGCTGATATGGTGCTCAAAAGTTGCTCTCAAAGTTTAAAGCTACTCCAAAATACAAAAATGCATTGCCTCTGTTTTTAAACACACTCTTGAGGAACTCCAGAAGCAGTTATCTGCAAACGTCATTTAAAGCATCCTTCAGGTCTCTCAGGGCTCATCTGGCTTTCCTTCCTATAGAGAAGAAAGGCTGATAGTAGGCAGTGTTTCACTTTTTCTTCTCTCTCACAGTGAAGACTGAAGCAAGAGGCCCTGGAAGCCTCACTGGCCTGAAACTTTCCCTGGTGAGCTGTGTACACATCTCACAGGCACAAGAAGGGGTTGCCCAGGCCAGCAGACTCCCAGCCACTCTAGGGTGTCAGGGAATGCAGATCCAAAACAGGCCCGGATCTTCAAAGGTCGTTAGTCGTGGCTTAGCCATTCACTGCATTATAGTTCTTGGATCGTTTCCCAACATTGCTTCATGGTGTTTTTCTTGCAGGTTTGGCAGCCAGATGGTTTACCTGAGATCCTCCTGTTCTCAAGGCTAATGCTGTCCTATAGACTCTGTGATGGGATTTCTCTCTCTCTCTCTCTCTCTCTCATCTCATGGGAATTTGTTCAATTACTTTGAGTTCAAACCCATCATCACGCTACCAAGACCTAAGTGGGCTTTGGGCATGCAAATAACTGAAACAGGAGAAGCCTCACATTCAGATAGCGACATTAACTTCCCTCAAAAAGCAATGTGGAGTTGACCGTCTTCCCTGCTAGGAAAAGTTCTTGACTGAAGTTAACTTCTGGACAGAGTCTAGGCATTTTCTGGGAGACTTGGACCTGGCTAAACCCATACAGGAGAAGAGAAGAGAGGGCTAAGGGGAGATCTTATTGCTCTCTTCAGCTACCCAACAGGAAGATACGGAGTAGGTGGAGACAAACTCTCCTTGAAAATGCAAAGAAGAAGGGCAAGAGGCAATAACAGAAGTTGCAATGTAGGAAACTCTGATTACATGTAAGGAAAAAAAATATTTTTCTCTGTAAAGATAACCAAACACTGGACTGGGATCGAGAGAGTTTGTGAAACCATCATCCTAAGTTGACTCTGCTTTGAGCAGGGGATCGGATCAGAGACCTCCAGAGGTTCTCTCCAATGCTATTTTATAGTCATATTGACAAGTCATCAGACCATTGCTCAAGTCTGGCTCTTGGCCATAATTTTTGCTAAAATAAGTGAAACTTTAAACTTCTTAATAGATGAAACTTCAAGCAGATTCTCCATTCCTCTCTACCCTCTGTTGTTCTCTGCATGTCCTCCTTGTTATTTACTCACCTATTTTTTTCCCCAGCTGACTGGGTTTTGATATTTCTATTCTTTCAGCCAACTCCTTTCATATGTTTCTCCTGCTGCCTACTGTCCCACCTGCTGTGGCAGACGCTCTGGCTTCGCGTTTTTCACATAGCTCGAATACATCCTGCTGGAGATAAGGGGCTGTCAAAAGCTTGAGGAATCCCAGTATTTCTTACCAACTCATTCCATTTAATCCTCAGGGTTTTGTTTTGTTTTCATACGGCATTTACTTTCCAAAGCATTGAGATATCTTGTTTATACCTTTGGTGGGTTTCCAGCACTCACATCTGCGTTTAAAGGTGGAAAGAACGTCCGAGCTGAAGAGCTGAGTTTGATCTGTTGGTCGCAGGTTTTCAGTGATCCAAGCTCCTGAATATCAGCAGCTGCTTTGCCAATTCATGATATTATTTCCTGTTGAATTTCCTTGCCAATCATGATTCTGCCAAGGCACATGTATAAGTTCACCTTTCGTAACCTTTTGCCCTCTAAAAGAAAACCTCTGAGCTGGAAACTGCTGGGAATCTCATTGTCTTCTTGTTTTCATCACAAGCTATTAGCCTCACATTGGATTTTGTAATACTGGATGGTGGTTTGGTTCCTGCCTGTGGAGCAGCTGAGCTGTTTGTTACTCAAGAGAGCTGCCATCAGCTAAAATTGCATATTTTGATCATCTCCTCCAGAACTGTCTCTGTTTTCCCTCAGCGGCGGTAGCCAACAGGTCAGGTGATAAAATTCACTGTAATCTCATATCAGTATCGGAGTGAACGCATAGGCTCAGGACTACTTTTCTTGACCCATGAAGGCTGCCCTCTGACCAGAAAAAGACTCCATGGTGTTGGTTATTTTTCTTGGAATACCCCAACACTTCGGGGTGTCCCAAATTGAATCATAAGGAAGTCTGTCAAATGCCTTTTCAAAATCTGTTCAGTGTGGATTTTACCATTTGATACTTAATTTGATGGTTATTTTGAGGCTGAAAAATCTGTTTGACACATGATCTTCCCAGGTATAACTGAACCTTGTCAAAACAGGAGAAAAAAAAAAAAAGCATTAAAGCAGCAATTTAGAGCTGAAGAACACATTTCACATTCTACGAGGCTTAAGATCCACCACAGGAAGTCAAAATGGGCATATTCTGGTCTTTGCACTGCAGTAACTGTGGTTGGTTGGGTTCGTGAATGACATACCTAACATCTGGATTAGCAAGGATTTGTGGCACTGCATAGAAGACAGAAAAGAAATAAAAGAAAATATAAAATAAAGCTAAAAAAATCTCCTGAAAAATAAGTAGCAAGAAATTTTTGTAAAACAGAGGAGTGCAAGGTGAGGTGGATGGATATTAAATTAGTCTTAAAAAGTGACTAAAAGACACTTAACAATTAACTTAAAGAGCGGCTGAAAGAAACAGCTGCAGAAAAAAAGTCAAAAGTCTCTTGCTAACTAGTAATTGGGAAGAAGACTAAAGATGGAGGAAGAGAGGAAATATAGTGAGTTTTGGAGCACATTTAAGAAACACTAGGCTCATGAACTCCTAAAATATCTGCCAAGAAAACAAAGCACCCCAAACTAGCCATTGTATCGCCACAAACCACACACAGAGGAGAAAACAAAACAAAACAAAATGAAAGAAAACCAACCAAACAAACAAACAAAAAAGTCCTCCAAAAGATTTGGATTATGAATGCATTACTGGGATAAATTGCATGTTATTAGGAGACTTTTCATGAAAGCACTGGAAACAAAGTATGGGGCTGTAAAATACCTCTAACACAAAGGGGAAAATAGAGACATCAAAAAGAACATGATTAAAGGGGCTGCAGTAACAGCTTTTGGGAGAAGAATAATTTTTGGCAAAATTATTGCAAAGGGAGCAGAGGGGAACTTTGCAAACAATGACAATTTGAAACAAGAAAATAAAACAGCCACTTGAAAATAAAACTCCCTTCCAGCAAGCGTTTGAAATGCATCCCTGCTGCAGTCCTGCTTACAGCTCAGGGATAAGGGTGCCCCTGAAGGTTGGGTGTCCCAAGGCTGCTGAGCATGGACAGATGGGGTCAGAGCTCAGCTTGCATCGGGACAGAGGCAGCAGCAGCCTGTGATAACAGAACATGGTTTGGGTTGGAAGGGATCCAACCCACCTGTCGTGGGCAGGGACACCTTCCACCACACCAGGTCACTGAGAGCCCCATCCAGCCTGCCCTTGAACACTGCCAGGGATGGGGCACCCACAGCTTCTCTGGGCAATCTGTGCCAGTGTCCCACCACCCTAATCGTAAAACATTTCTTCCTTATGTCCAATTTAAACCTACCATCTTTCACTTTAAAACCATTACTCCTTATCCCATCACTGCAGACCCTTGTCAAAAGCCCCTCTCTAGCTTTCCTGTAGCCCCCTTTGGGCACTGGGAGCCGCTCTCAGGTCTCCCCGGAGCCTCCTCTTCTCCAGGCTGAACAGCCCCAGCTCTCTCAGCCTGGCCTCACAGCAGAGCTGCTCCAGCCCTCTCAGCATCTGCGTGGCCTCCTCTGGACCCTCTCCAACAGCTCCACGTCCTTCTGCTGTTGGGGGCTCCAGAGCTGGACGCAGCGCTGCAGGGGGGGTCTCACCAGAGCGGAGCAGAGGGGCAGAATCCCCTCCCTCGCCCTGCTGGGATGCTGCTGGGGATGCAGCCCAGGGTGCCGTTGGTTTCTGGGCTGTGAATGCACATTGCCAGCTCATGTCCATTATTTCTTCCACCAGTATCCCCAAGTTGTTTTTCTGCTGATGCTCAATGATGCTGGTGCACCATAGGTCTGGGGGGGAAAAAAAAAAAATTCTCTCTTTTTTTCCAAATGCCATAAATGTTCAGATTGCCACTGGATTTTTGCTTCACTGAATTTAGGAGACGTAAATGCAACCAAAAGTGTTTCCAGAGCCAGGCAGCCCTGCGCAGTAGCTGTTTAAACAGCCTTTTTTTGACCTAAACTCTGCATTGTCACTGAAGTAGTAGGTGTCAATTCCAGCCTAGATGACTACATGTTACGTGTAGTGATCTGCCTTTCAATCTATCTGCCTTCTATCCATGCATCTCATGCTGTTTGTGTAACCAGTGTCCCTCGATAGTCTGAAATTGTAGGTATCAACGCCATGTTCAGATCCGATTTCCTTTGCAGCCCCATCTTTAATTCTACTTAAATTTATTATTTTTTTAACGTTCACTAAAAATAATACACAGCAGAATCCATTGTCCTCATACATGCATAATCTCCTGTAATTGGGTATTTCCTTCAATCCATCCTGTCAGCTCAAAAATATTGAATGAACTAGCTGTCACGATCAGTTAAGCTTTATTAAAAGCTGCAACCCAATATCTTTGATGTTGGCTTACTGGGAACTGTCTGACATAATCCCACAAATTCTTTCGAAAGCACGGTCGTGGGCATGCCCTGTATGTTTTCCCAAGAAGTTTAGACAGCGTAGGGCTGTACTCATAAAATCACAGAAATTAGAGATGAGGAAAGGACGTGTTATTATAACATCATTTTGGACATTGATGGGCAAATTTTCAAATAATGACAGAGCTCCAAATAGGATGCAGGTGCTCTGTCTCCTGGGATCAAGGAACAGATCAGTAAAACTCATTCTCTTCTACAAATTAATGCTAGGAGGACTCTTGTAGAATCAATATATTTCTTCACTGATAATATTAATTTGCATTTGAGAGGACAAAGTTCAAGGCCTATTGCAGCTGGCTGATTCGAGTCTGATTAGAAAACCTTTGTGCTCGTTTAAGATTGTCTTCTGACCTTCATGATATTACAGATCCAAAGCTAGAGTGACATGACATTGGAGAATCTCAGTTTTCTTTTCAAAACATACGTGAGAATCTAGCCTGTCTGTTGGTAGAAAATGCCCAGCTTTCAAAAGCCAGAGAAGAAATAAAACCAATCCTTAATTATCTCCTTTTTTTTTTTGCCTAAACTCATGAGTTTTAAACCAACCGGAAGATGTGCGCCAGGGGAAGAGGAAGAGAATGCTGCCTCATGACTTCTGAGCATTTGGAACGAGTGATAAAAAACATTTGGGCTTTTGTTTCTCTGCACAGAATAACCTTTTACCCTCCAAGCCTCACCCAAGAGCTTTACATAACAACAGTTTTTGTGCCATGCAACTCCCAGCAGCTGATACCCAGCTGCTTGTCTGCCTCCGAGCGCCTGGCGTCTACAGCTGGCTCACGCAACATGTTCCTACCGTACCTAATATCAAGCAGGTGCGAAACAGGGCATGAGTTTCTATCCCCCAGAGAAACTTCAGAGAGAAACTTCAAAATTTTACCACTGGGGTGCTCAGGCAGAGACACTTTCTGAGGACTTCACCAAACCACAATTCAATGACTCGGAAGGCGTGGGAGGGAGAGAGGGATGGAGAAGAACAAGTCCACATGGCTTTCAGACAAGTCAACCTTTGACTTGCTGCCTAATGAAAACATCTGAAGCATTGATTGTCCCAGTGATAAGCAGGTGGGAAACCTCCAGAAAGGGAGGTAAGATGCAAGAACAGAGAAGAGGAGAGCTGGAGAAACAGGCCAAGGAAAGGTCGAGAAGAAAACAAAGGAAAGACGCTGGCAGTCATTAAAGGCAGAGGGCTTTCCCACTGAGCAAGGCTGTAGGCAACAAATAATAAATAATAACAAATTCATATTCTGTACTACAAAAAGCTCATATTTTGGCCCTGATCTCTGTGCAATCATCACAGTGACATCAATGGGAGCTTTGCAGCCGATCAAGGAGTGTTTACAGCCTTCCATTTTTATCCCAGCTCATCAGCCAGGGTATGTTTAATGAAGCATCACTAAAGCTGGAATTCTGCCCTTTGAAGTTGTCAACTCATGCTCTGGAACCTGGGGGAACCTTTTGCCAACAGGCTGCCTTTTTTTTTTGCCGTGTTGGTCAAAACATGGAGGCAATTCTTCTTCCAGGATGTTCAGCTGTGCTTGGCTTTCTTCTGCATGCTTGGCAGGAGAGAAGCCTCTGGGCAGCTTTGCAATCACTCTCTGCTCCCATTTCCTGCATCTCAGGGCATTTTCCAGGACCCCCTGACATGCTGGGCAACGTTTTTCCCTGTAGAACATCTGTCAGATTAACTTCTCCAAAAAACCATGAGCTGATGCAGCCAACTTGTGTTCTTAATCGTTGTCCCGATGAACAAATGAGCACCATATCTGTAGGAATTGTGGCCTTATCAAGGCTTTTCCTTTAAACTGTTACCCTGCAGAAGAGTTATCCCTCGTGCTACTGGAAACAACCAAACAAACCACTCACAGCCTAACTATGTTCCTTGTGTTTTGTGTTCACAGAATAGGAAATTTTCAATTTCTTGGTGCTTCTTCCCAAGAAAATTATGCAGAGAGCGGGAAGAGATGTCTTGCAGGTGGCTGACACTTCAGAAGCCAATGGACAGTGATGGAATAGATACCAAAACAGCACATCTTGTTTCACAGGATGCTGTCGTAGTTCAGCCCCAACGGGGACCAGACTACGCAGTCTCTCTCTCACTCCCCCCACTCTCCGAGAGAATAGGAGGAGATTTGACAAACAAAAGAAAACCAGGAAAAAAAAAACCAAACACGCGGGTTGAGATTGAACAAAAAAGTAAATTTAACAGTAATGACAGAAGAAAACAAGACAGTGATGGAACACAAATACAGTACAATAGCTCACAACAGATCTCCACATCCAGTCTCTTCCAACTAGCAGGGCCTCCCTTCAGCACCCTCCTCACTTATATACTGAGCATGATGTCAGATGGGATGGAATAGCCCTTTGGCTAATTTGGGTAAATTAACCCCAGCTGTTAGCTAATTAGTTAACTATCCCAGCCATAGGGGCTACCAGCTTCAGTTCTCCACCCAGCTCAGGTAAATATTAACTCTATCCTGGCCAGAACCAGGACAGATGCTTGGAGAGGCTCAGAGGTTGGTTGCCATAAGGCTGAGGGCATTTTCTGCCTCCTAAGCTCATGTCACATAATGACTTTATCACTGCTGAGGCACTGGTGTGTTGTCAATGATGTGTGAGGGTGCACAGATATCTTGGATTAGATACTGACTTTGTTAGAGTAATCCAAGATAAATAAATAAATCAACAAATAAATAAATAAACAAATAGATGTGCAACTCTCAGTTTGCTCAGCCAGGAAAGGGACTGCTGAGTCTTTATCAAATGTGGTCCTTTTTCTTTGTGGCTCTATCCCAAGCTTTAAGGAGTCTTCTCTTTTAGCAGAAGACAAATAATTTCATAGAACTAAAACAGCAAAAACCTCAACTTGGGCAATTCTCCAGGCCTGTAGCAACTTATTGGTCCCACATAAACCTAAGACTTCAGTCATGACTAGTCTATAAAGAATTAGTAAACTGTTCGCAAAGAGCTAGAGAGTATTATAGAACCCACCAGTGCAGGAAATTGCAGTATTTAAAGTGCTTTTTACTGACATGCTTATTATTGTCTGCAGCACGTGATTCTCAGAGCCATAATTTGAACACGTTCATCATTTCTGTTGGTCGTATATTCATCCTCAATAAACTGTCACTGAAAAAACTCTTAAAAAGGAGCATGACCAGTTTATTAGAAGTAGAGGGAAAGCCACAGAGAAACCCTGTCAAGGCAGAGTCAGGATTTTGGTACCGCTCACAGCATCACTCCAGAGACCCCAGTTATTTCCTACAGTAGTGGTTTCCAATGTGTTTTTTATTTGCAGAACTCCAGACCCTTCCAGGGGATGTGCCATCCCCACTGAGCCATCTGAATCTGTCTGACAATAAGTTGACACTTCTTGGTTATCTTGTGCACACACCTTTGGGATACTCCAAGGATTTCAGGTTTCTGCTTGGAAATGATCTTCTTAAAGGCAGATTGTCTTTTCTACCTGTCTAGACATCACTTGCCCAGAACTTCTCTGTAGCTACCGGAACTAATATTGCAGTAATAAACGCTGCTCCACTCTCTAGACAGTGAAAGTTTCTTTGACAGAGACAGTAATGGACTCTCAAAGCAGACTGACAGCTTGAATTTACAAGCCCGATATGTGGATGAAATTTGTAGCTCATCAAAATTTATTACTACCCTTGTTCGTGGCAGGACTGTGTGCTGTCTACGCGCATTGTGAGTTTGCATTCAAAAAATGTTGCCTCTGCAAATATATCAGCCCCTCTGATTTCATACATTTCCAAAAAAGGCCATGATTTGTGGGTAGAGAGTCTTTGAGAGCAGGTGGAAGTCATCTAATACAAAGCCATCAGAATTCAGTAGCTCTGGGAACACGCCACATCTTGGGTGCAGGATGGGAGTTGGTGACATGAAGTTAGAAATGAGAACATTTCGGGGGAGGGAGGAGATGGTCTTCATTCAAAAGTGGGACTCATTGGTGTACAAAGAGTTGTTCCCAGCTCCCAGGAGGCCACAGCACCAGGTCCAAGCAAAACCTACAGGGTTGCTGAGGGACTTATATTTTATTTCTTTTTTTTTTTTTTAAATAGAAGTAAAAAAGATTTACATGCCAAGTAACATGAGAAAATTTGTGTGTCTGTGTGTTTTTCCTCCTAAGTCAGTGTGTTTTTAGAGAAAATTGTATTCATGAGCACGTTTGGCAAGTTAAGCCATTTTTAAAAAATAGAAAAAAAAAAAAGAAAGACCCAAACTGATATTTTGGCATGCCATCAAGTCCCATTAAAAAGAGAGAAAAACCCACCCTAATATCTTTTTCATAATCCAAAATGCAGGGACATGTTTTAGTCATTTATGGCTTATGGGCTCAGAACTCCCACAACTGCTTTGAATTACGAAGAGTTTTTGGTCCCGATTTCCCAGATTTCATCCTGTTACAAATGCTT
The DNA here is from genome assembly GCF_036417535.1 of Chlamydotis macqueenii. Lineage (NCBI taxonomy): Eukaryota > Metazoa > Chordata > Aves > Otidiformes > Otididae > Chlamydotis > Chlamydotis macqueenii. The sequence continues at coordinate 83,640,894 of NC_141559.1, forward strand.
GTTTTCTTCTTCCTCCTCTCCTCTTTCAATAACGTAACACATGGATCTGTGCGCAGATTTAATCAGCTCAGCGCCATTCCCATTCTTCCCCTTCTCCCCATCTCTACTACAGGTGACGGCGAGTGGGTTTCACCGCAAAGATCAGGACTCACTTTAGGAAGAACTCCCTTTTGCTTCCTCCGTGTCTTGTTTTGAGTCAGAGCAAGAAATGGATCTGCCATGTAAAACAGACCAGACTGGGCCATTCAGAAAGCCAGACTGATTATCATTCTGGGCCATCCTGGTCTTCAGACCTGCAAATGAAAATGTGGACTTTTCCATTCTGATGGGACACCATGGATAACCCCAGAAAGTGTAGGAGTCTCAACCTGCCTGGAGAGAAGCCAGCTCACAAAAATATGGATATGGCCATAGATTAGAGGAGAGGTCCATCTAGCCTTTTATCCCATTTCCAGCAGTGGTGTTGGCGGATGCTTAACACAGCATAAGGACACGGCGTGTACAGATTGAGCTTTCTTTTAGTTTCTTCTCCAAGCTTCTGGCTGTCGTTATATCCAGACCTTGCAACTTCTCTATGGCTCAGTTCCGCACTCTCAGATGTCCATAGGAGGTCTGCTCTCTATTTCGGCATCTGGTTCTGCTACAAGAGAAGGGAAAGCATGGAGAGAGCAAAATTTATTAGGGGAGTATTTTTGCAGGTAGAGGGGGTGGGTTTTTTTCTCTCATTATGGTAAGAATCCTCTAAAGATTTTTTTTTTTTTTTTTAAATGAATCACATCTCAACACAGAAGGGATGACTGTGTCCACAGAAAATTTCTCTTACATTAAATAAAAGGAATCTATGGAGCTTACTTTCCTCAAATCAGTAGAAATATTTGGGTTTATGAAGACATGACAGTAGTTTTAAAGCAGGTGTGCCCACACACAGGTAGTGAGATGTTAACGGTAACTCAGCATCCTCTTCCACTGAAATATAACACAATGGTCTCCTGCTCCTGGGAGAAAGATGGGAATGAATATTGAGGGTGAATGGCAGCTTTTCCTGTTTGCAAGAGTGGTTTTGGGACTGGCAAAGAAAAAATTCAACTTAAGTCTCACTTAGACAAACCCGGAGTCCTTCTGACTCCTTCAGGCAAAATCCAGTCTCTTTTCTCTCTGGAGGTTGCTCCTACCACTGCCTATAACCCAGCTTTACATACGGGGAAAAGACGTAAAGCAAACTCTCAAAGGACAATCTGGCTGTTTTCGGGGGGAAAAGGCTGGGTCGTTCAAACGGAGCTGGCTGTGGAGCGATGGTACACGGGTTTAGCACGGAGGATCTGGAATGTCCAGCCATAACCTCAGTTCACTAGGGAAGCTGAGGTGGGCTTGTGAGGATACTTATTGTGTTAAAAAAAAACCCAACAAACAAACAAACAAAAAAAACCCAACAGATTTTATTGTTCTTTTTTGTTAAAACTTGATATCCAGAGATCTTAACCAGCTACAGAGCCCGCCTCCTGCCAGCTATAAACAAGGGTAAGTTCATGGAAAATATCACTCCTTTTTCCCCCCTTTTTTACTATTAAAACAATTCAGTGAGTTTGGAAAAAGTTTTAGCCCCTCGTAATGAAAAAATTTCACCAGAAACGGAGCCCTGAAAATCTTAGTAAAACATAGACAGCATCATGAGGTTTTTGCCACAATGTTTTTCAGGGATTTAAGAAGGATCAGAAGCCAAAACCCTACATATTTTCTGGACTAGGAGCAGCAAGAGCAAACATCCGTCACTGAAATGGCATATTCCCACTGCTCCTAGAAGACCATATTATGTTATTGCCAGTTAATATTATTATTAATTATTACAGGTGGCAATGCTCTATTATTATTACCAATATCATTATCCTTATTGCTACTACTGCTGAGCCTAATCATGACTAGGAGATGCTTTTGCTAGGAGCTGTATGCAAGTATAGAATAAAACATTCCTGTCCCCAGGGATTTTGTGCATATTGGCTGTTAAAAATCGTTGCGAAAAATCAGAAAGGAAGAGACTTTTCTGTTACATAGAGAACAATTAGAGTCGTGCTCTGCTGTCCACTGCTTGATGGGCCCAATTTTGGGTCCCCATTAAAAAGTTGTGAAACCTGGGGAGTTCAGTGAAGGCCACAAAGACAGTCAAGGGGCTGGAGCATGTGGAATACAATGAAAGGCTGAAGAAGCTGGATTTGTTCAGCCTACAGAAGAGAGGATTAAAGTGGGATCTAGCATTTTTAATGAAATACCTCAACGGGATTCAGAGAAATGATGAGCCAAGCTTTTCTTGGAGGTCCACTGTAAATAAGAGGCAATGGACAAAAAGAAGGAAAAAGATTCATGACAAGGGTGGTAGCATCGAGACAGGTATCTGGAGAGTTTATCCACCATCCTTGTAAATACTCAAAACTCAACTGGACAACCTGATCTGTGGCTGGATGAACCTTGCTTTCAGAGAGATTGATCAGAGACAATGATGAGAGGTTTTTCTACAACTCTGCAGAGCCGCTGGCTTAGGTGACACTAGCACCTCTCCACCCTTCACATTGCATTTTACCTCCATACAGCAAAAAAAAAACAAACTGAACTGCAAGACAGCAAAGCATCAAAAACCAGAGTTCCCTGCTGTTTCAGTTACCAGATCTTTGCTGACACATCCCTGTTCGCTCACGCAGACCCAGAGTGAACTGGCTGAGCCTGGCTGAGCTGTGACTGTTGGGTCCATATTCACTCTGCCCACAACTACGAGCCCCATCGGTACACAGACTTGTTAGACGCAATTTCTCAGCTTTTACCACAGTGAAACCTATTATAATTGAATATCCAACATTTTCACTCAGGCTCTCAAGTCTTTCCATTTTGCCCTCCAATTAGTTTATTTGTATCCTTAAAATACAAAGTGAATTTCAGGCCACAGTCTAAACACCTCAAGCACTTTATGTCTTGGGAAGATTTTCTCAATCTATCCTGTTAAGAGTTTATGAGACCGAGAAAAATAAGATCTAGGTAGATAGGGACTGTCCTCCTTGGAAAAGGGATAACCGACTATGACAGACACCTATCTGATAGACTGTGATAGACAAGCAGGTATCTCAGATGTTGACCAAATCGTGGGTGACATGACGAGTAGAGTAGAGTGTTATCTATCCTGTCTCACAAATCAAGTAATAAGGGACAGTGAAAAATTTAAAAGTCATAATTTTAAAACACACAGAAGGATTATTTTTGCATAAACTGCATAATTTTGCTACTAAATGCATTCTCTCATGACATTTTTATGGTAATATGTATGAATTACTTTTCTAAAGTGAACAGAAGAAATCACAGAGACAAAGCCGTCAGTGGCTATTAAATACGATCATTTGGCACAGGATGTCCCTAACTCAGTAGTGGCTGAAAGCTGGAAAAGTGTGTCTAGAAGAAAGGTCATGCTTGCTCCATTCTTCCCCTTTTTGCTGAAACTTATGTCTGGCAGGGACAGGACACTGAGCTAGATGAACCTGCAACCTGAGCCAGGATGGCCCTTCTTATCTCCTTACGAGATGGCGATTGGAAGTGCAGTTTGAGGTCCTCAGCTGGTTTGTATCAACCGAGCTCCGTGGATTTCCCTGGCTCTGGGCCACTTTGCAGCAGCCAAAGATCCGTCCCGCAGAGTTCGGATCCTTGTAACTAAGCGTTTCCCTGTAGTTTACGATGATGAAACAATAGCGAAGTGCCCATCTGCTGCTATCAAATCATAAGCCAACATATTTTCCATAGTCATGTGTTAGTGCCTGAACAGCCATGACAGATTTACTACAGATTTAACATAATAAACTTGAGGTTATGTTTTAGTAGCTCTCTGCCTAGTTAGTGGAGTGGAACTGTAATAGGCACAGCATGCTAGGCCAGGACTAGGTCTCATGACTCAGTAACATGTGTTTTATCGCTCCTTGAGTTCCTGCTGAACAGGTTTTTGTTGGACTCGAGCGTTTTTGACCAGGTGAAGGCAACATCCATCAAGAAACAGTTATTCTTCTGTGACGCTTACTGGGCTTAAAATAATGGATGTGAGCGTGATCTCACGGGGTACAAGCCACCTGCCAAGGGCCCCATGAGGTGCTGGGATCCTGTGAGCAAAGCAGACTTCAGATACAGTCCATATTTGCCTGGGAGGCCCCACAGGTGTTGTTGGATGCCCTGCAATTATTGTAAGATGAATAGTTTGAGGCTTACTAATGCTTGAGGGGGACAGAGCAAGGAAAATGTGGATTTGCAGGTTAAGCATGATCAGATCAAGCTTCCTTCACTAGCTGGTGTTTGTTGGAGCCTTTCCTTGGCATAAAGTGTCCCTTATGCTCTGTGTGATGCTGCCAGCACATGGTCCTCCAAGGCTCCCTTGGCCCTTTTTCTGCATGGTGGAGAGGCTCCCAACTCTATGACCAGAAACAAGCCCCAGATTTCTTGTCCTGTTCCTGGTTATCTTTGGGGACTGGTTATCTGTGGTCTGTTCCCACGGACACAAGTTTACATCAAGGTAGTGTGAATTTGAGCTGCTGGTACAGAGCACACATGGAAGCTGTGTGATGTTGGTCAAGGTGAAAGTATAAACTGCATTAGCTAATCCAGTGGACCATCCTAACCCTTTGTGCAGGAAAGGCCTTAATGATATTCAGTGAATTTCTTTCAAAACCATGCTTTTGGTTAATTTGGAATAACTTTCCTGCATGTCCCAGTGCACATAAACCTTGGTCTGAGTAAGCGCATCCGTTTACTGTTACGGTTTAACAATTTGCCCAAACAGCCCAGATGGATGATGTCGCTTTTTTCCTCTTTGTTTCCAAACATAAACTTTGTGCCTGGTGACTAGGTCAGAGCGGTGATGTCCAACGCCTGCTTCATGCTCAGTTTCTTCTGGGCAAGAGACAGACTGGAACACCCAGACTACTACAATCCCAGTACAATCCCAGTACAATTCTCTCTCTTTCCAGACTGGTGCTTCCATCAGAGTAGGGTTTACTTTACTCAAGGGCACACAAAATCAGAGTCATCCCAAAGCCCCTTGCACCAGCTCTCCAGTTCTAACACCACCTCTTCAGAAATGCCGTTTATCTGCACTTTACCCAACCATACGCCACAGCTGGACTGATTTTTCTGCTGATATTTACAACTGAGGAGAGGGGAGCACACACAACCTTTGGCCCACACAATGGTTTTTTGGACTGCTGTTAGCTTTTCCCAAGCTGCCAGACTCTTTGATGAGTGATTTATGTCCAGGAACTTATGAAAAAGATCACCACGTGCAAATGTTAACTAACCTCGATTACAGGGAAGGAAAAATTAATCCACGCTGGCCATTAAGTATTTTCTAAAGAAAATAGTTCTAATCATGAACAGAGATGGTTTCCAAGAGCCAACTCTCCATGCTGGGCTCTGCAGTGTGGCCTGGATGCAGTAAGAATAACAGATGTGGTCATCATCTCTCAGCCCTTTGAGAACAACCATACCAACCCAGTCACACCGATATGATGTTACCAGAAAGCCTTGGGATACGAGGGTGTTATCTCTGACCGGCCCATGAGAGCTAGGGCGGGGAATGTTTTTCCATCACGTCCAATCTGGGCAATGATACACAGAAAAATGGTGTTAACTGACATTTAGGTTACTTCATTTGAAGTGTATTTCTCACATTGTCCATGTCTGGTGCCGGTATGTTGGAGTTATTTATTCCAGGCTGGAGTTCATGCTCTCTGTTCTTTCTCAAGGTCATTGATTAGAAAACCAAATCTTATCACTTAAGCAGGAGAAACTCCACCTTGCAAAAGACCTTTACTAGGATTGGACCCGTTTTACAGGTGAGGAAGCTGAAGCACAGAGAGGTGAAGCAACTCACGCAACGGTTTCTTCTCAGAGCTTCACCACATGTACACCTTTCCTTCAATAATAGTCCACAGGGTGGATTTGGGGGAAAAATAAAAGACTTTCCTCACAATGAAATGCAGATGCCTCTGGGGTGGGGCCCAAGAGTTCTTTGTAATCAATACACACGTATTACAAACATCTGTCCCCTAAACTCAGAGCCCTTTCCTGTAAGATTAGCATAACATTCAGCAGTTACAGCAAGTTGTCAAAATCTACAACTAATCATCCAGATGACTACAAGAGCTTTTACAGCTCTTTGTGGTCATGGGGTTCAGCAAATGGGGAGGGAGGAGCATTGGTCTGTGGTCACGTAACCTGCATTTCTTGTCATGAGTCTTTGGGTGACACAATTTTCCTCACCGTGCCTCTGTACGTTGCTCATGTGTGAGAAATAGGCACAGAGGAAGATGTGACTTCCCCAGCTCCTGAACATTTTTGAGACAGTGAGACATTTTCCCCACTTGAAATGAAGAGGAGGGAAAAAAGAATCTCTAAAATATTCTCAAACCACAAACCAGTGGGGAAAACAAATTTGAATCTAAGTAAATTCGTTTTAATAATTAGGAAACATCCTGTGGCAGTTCAGACCACAATATAGCTTCTGCACCATTAGTTTACATTCCAAATCAAAAAGACACTTGCAACCAGAGAAATAACATTTATCTTTTCCTTGAAAGGAAAAATATTAATATTCTTTTTCAAATTTTGTTTGTGTTGACATCTTTGTCAAAGCCAATGCCTTCTGGGAAAAAAAAATATTGATATAGACAAATCAGTATTTTTCAACAACAATATGATAATATAATTACTTGCTAACTCAAGATTCATTCACAGCCATAGAAAGTAAGTTATCAGAGCCATGAGTAATTTCTGCTGCAGCCGTGCTGTGTGTGTTTGAAGTGCTGTCTGTGAGGGTAAACGTGTTTGTGTTTGAGCTTCTGTCCAGTGACTCCCCAGTAATTTTAAACCTCCAGACCCTTGTCAATAGAGATGGCAAGCACAGGTCTCCAAGATATTGTTTCAAGCAAGGCTGATGAAAGCAAGCAACTAGGAAAAGGTTGTGCTGTGACCTCAACCATTATAGTAGACACTGGAGAGTCTACACAAGGAACATTACAAATGCTCCAACTGCAAGACAGTCTTCTGGGGGATTTTGCCCTTTACCAAACATTGCTGCCAAGCAGCCATTAAATACACCTTCAGAGGAGACTGAATTTCCTTCCGACGGTCCCAGCAGTCCTCATTTCCACCAGCTCTGCCAGATCGCGGAAAGGAGATGGGGAGAAGCCATCAGACCTATTGCAACGCTCTAAATGTCACACTGCAGCATGGCTTGGAAATACCAGGGAAGAGGCTCTGACAGCAGCTTTGAAAATAAAGAAATGAATGAAGAGATGTTTGCTTTCTCACATCATAATCTCTGCGCCAACCCAAATCTATAGTGCCTGGAAGATAAGGCTGTTTGACGGGAGGTGGAGATCCCAGCCCCGGGATGCAGAATTCCCATGCAGTGAGCTTCATCCCATCACACCCACCGTGGCTGCCTGATGCTTTTTGACGAGCTGCCGAGCAGTCATATGCACCGGAGATGGGCAGGAAGCTGTCTGTCCTGTGGTCATGGGCACTCCAGAGACAATGCTTTCAGAGCTACATAGATGTTGCCTAAAACCAGCCCTTCTGCTATAAAAAGAACAACATGAAATTCGGATGCAAGCACACAGGCTTTGGGGATTTTGGAGCCTGGATCCATTGGTAATAAATTCACAAAACACACAGCTCACCCTATGGATCTCTTTCGCTGATTCACTAAGATCCACAAAAGGAACCTGGAGTTTTGGGTTGCCTCTCCTCCAGAAGACATAATTTCACATTTTTGTGTAGTATAGGAAGTGTATGCGTACTTGAAAAGAGTTAAGCTACTGGAGTGCTGCTTGAAGTCACAGCCAGATGCTCCAGAAGGACCGGGCTGTCGGAAGCATGCCATCAGCTGTCTGCACGCTTTCTCTTGTCATTGTTGGTTCTAGTTGTTTGCTTTTTTCCAGCGTGGAAAATTCCCATAAAATGGAACTGGGATAAAATCTATCTGATGATACAAAAAACTAGCAGGACTCTATGGAAATGAATCTTAGAACTTGACAGTTTAATAAAGGAAGTCCTTGTGTAACTTGTTAACAAGAATAGAGTTCTCTATTTGAAGGAAAAAAAAAATCACAAGAGGGGACCTGCTTATAGCCAACTCTAAGCCAGTTGTATAGATGCCCCATGTTTATAAATCTAGAAAGATTAACAGTCTCCTAGATCTGTTCATCCCCCGCAAAGCAGGAATAATCCAGGTGTGGTGACACATCTGCTGAAGGTGCCTCTCCTGGAGTGTGAAGGGAATGCTGAAGAGTAGACTCAGCTGGACTTTGAACTTTTAGAGATGATGTCAGGGAATAACAGTTTCACCAAATAATCTAAAAATGGAAGCAAAGCGCCAGTGGACATTTCCTAATCCTCCTTGTGCCCACTGTCCTGAACCCATGGATTGTCATGGGAGCGGCTCATCTGTACACTGTACTTGCTCACCAAGTGCTCTGCCTCATCCCTTAATCCTGCAAATGCCTTTTGCCAGTCCAGCTTTCCCCTTCCTTGGACCTCAGCGGTCCGTAAGGGAAAGAATGTTTTTCTGTCTGCTGGAGGTGCGAGACAGCAAATCACGCCAAATACTATGGGATGCTCACACAACCAGGCATAAGGCTGCAGACTCGTATCCTATGTGAAATCACTGTAGCTATTCCTGATTTTCATTTTATTTTTCCTCTCTGCACTCTTTGCACACCTTTGGGAAATACTGGCAATAGTTATCATCATCATCATATTTTTTTTTTAGCTTTACCTATGCAACAAACAAGTTTCCAATATGAAAAAAAAACCCAAATCACCAAACCCCCTAACAAACACACATAACATAGGTATTTTGAAAAATAAGTTAGTTAAACACTTGGAAAAAAAGTAAAGGTTTTTTTTTTCCAATCAGCAGTTCTAATGTAATCCTACAGATGTTCAGACAAACTGTAAGACCAATTGTTTTCTATTTGTTTCTCTAGGGATTTTCTTTTTAGCCACAAATGGGAACCATTTCACATTACAGAAGTTGAAGACTGTTCTCTACTATCACCATACTCTGTATATTTCCCACTAACAGGACATAAATAATTCCAGCAAAAAAGCACATTAAGAGGAACATGATTGCCAGAGGATGCTGCTTCCCTCCCTGGTTATAATTACAAGGATGTGTGGTTTTGCTTAAATGGGAAAACAAATAGATTTCCCCAGCCTTTCCTTTCCCCTCCATCTGAGTAGACACTGCCTTTATCATAAGCTAAAAGAGAAATATTTATAGGAAAGCCTTGTTAAAGTGCTGGCACGGTATTACTGCCTCTGGCTGAGCCATAAACTCACTTGGGGGAAAAAAAAAATCACCCTGTGAAGGATGCCAGCAAAAAAAGCCAGTGTGTTGTTTAACTGCCAGGCTTGAACAATGCACGGGTCTCGCCTCAGATCTCCAGCCCGCCTGGATTTCCCCTGTCAACAAGTCATTTAGGGCCAGATGGTTCGTGCTCAGGGCCGTCTTGGACAGGGATGATCCCTCCCTTCAGGGTCTCGTCCTCCTGGTGCTGTGTTAGGTTGATTTTCAAAGAGGGTCAAGGAGGGAATGGGAAGGCAGAGGGTTGAAAGGTGCAAAGGTACGCTGAATGCTCTCCTGGAGTCTCAGTGTCATGTCCACCGGTGCAGGTGGGAAGCAACGTCTTGGGATACCTGGAGAAAGGTCCCACCATCAGCTTCATCAAAGCTGATTCCAGGTCCCTCGGGACTCAGTCTGGAGCTCTTCTAGCAGCCCTGCATGACCTGCTGTAGAGAAAGGCGCTCAGGAATTTTGACCCCGCTTCCAGAGCAAGAGGCTGAAATAGATGACAAATCCCATCAGAGTGAAAGCTCAGCAGCTCTTCAGCCAATGACGCCAATTAGAAACGTTTTTTAATGCATATACGTGCTTTCAGCGAGTGCTAGAGGCATCGGCAGGACATCGCCAGTCATTCCAGGCATGTATTTAGTCTCTCTACTGTTCTATTTTCTTGCTCTCCCTGGAGGAAAGATCAGAAAGGTTGTCTGTTGCTGCAATGCCTTCCCCTCGCCACTGCTCCAATAAATCCGAGCATGGAGCCACACGCGTCACATGCTGAGAAATCCCTCTGCACCCAAGGGCCGAGCACGGATCGCTACCGGCTGGGCAACGCAGCAAGGGGCTCTGTGCTCTTCTTCCACGATGCTCGATCGCTGGCCTTAGCAATAAGCAACAGCGTACTAGGGGACTTATGTTAAAAAAAAAAAAAAAACAACAAAAAACCACACAAAAAAAGCTGATCAAGTGTGGGCTCAGCTCTCCATGCAGAGTCAGCAGTAGATTCTCATTTAATTTTATGAGATATTTTGCTGACTCACCAATTACAGAAGTAGATTTTAACGCAATTTTTTTTTTTAATCTGGAAAGCACAAAACAACTTCCAAATGAGGCTTTTCTGCACAGGGGAAACTGAGGCAGAGTAAGCCAGCATCTCCGCATTCCTTTCAGCAGGCCAGAGCTGGAATAACATGTCATGCTTCTGAGTTCAATCCAATTTTCCAAATCCAGTGCAAACAGCCAGCACAAAGCCCGCATAAGCACTTCTAGGATTAGGCCGGGAATGCCAACCAAATCCTCTGCTAATCTGCACCGTAAAGTTCATGAAATCAGGCTTCCTCTTGAAGCGTTTCTTGCATCCAGCTGTGTCAGAAACACCTTCCAGAAAATTAATCTCCCCAAGCTGGAGCTTCACTCCCAGGCAAAGCCAATCCCTCAGTATGGAGTAAGACTTTGGCGTGAAGTTGGTCTTTTGGCCACTTTTTTGTACAGAAATGAACTTGCCTGTAGGCAAGGGACAGAGGGACACTGTTTTCCTTTCAGGAGCTGCTCAGAATCACTGCTAGCTGTATTTCAAAACCACGTAATGAAAGCTCCTGAATTCAAAGATAGAGAATATATAAAAAATGATCTTCAATCGCTTCTGTCTGAAAAAAAAGGACAGACAAAGATTTGGTCAAGGTCTTGCAACTACACCTCCATCCCTGTATCTGTACCGCATGTGTCTGTGTTTACATGGAGTTGGAGGTCGAGCCCTTCGCTGCACACAAAAGGTGAGCTCTAAAAGATGGGGACTGCGATGGTCCAGGGGACTGCGATGGTCCAGAGGACTGCTCAACCATGAGGCGTGGGGTTAATGCAGGAGGCCCTTGGTGACCTCATTTGGTCTGTGCCAAATTGCTATTTTTTTTGGTCTGACGGTGCATGCCTCTCCAACCCCAGGAGGTAGACCTGCCCCATCAGCAGCTTGGGAAGAAAACAGCCCTGTATCTACAAGCGGGTATCCCTGCTAGGAAAGGTCAGAGCTCTGGATTACGATGCTGCTGAAGTGCCTGGTGGATGTTGCCATCAATCTTGGCTTCTTACCCTGCTCCCTGTCATCATTAACAGCTACGGAGCCATTCCTTCGTTTTCTCCTCTGGCCCAAGGCATAGGTTCCCTCTGGCCATTCAATACCCTTTAGATCTTGCAGCCTCGCTCCATTCATGCATCCGCCGCCTCTTAATGAACATTTCAGATGCTTTGCTTCTGCTGCCAGCAAAACTGCCGTGTAGCCAGTGCCCCTGGGAGTCAGGACGTGCCAGAGCAGTAGCTTGTGCGAACCTTCCTATTGTTCAAGCTCGCATCTAGCGTGGCCATCGCTACTTATCAGTGGCTGCTGTTTTCCATTACAGCCTGCTTGAACACGAACTGGATATGAACACTGGGCTACAAGCCGGGCTCTTAGGCCTCCAGAGCTCCGCTGAAGGTCTGAATTGCTTCCAGCTCCGTCTTAGAAGTCGCTCGATATTCAGTAGAGAATCACACTCTTGGGCTCTTCACTTCTCAACTTGTTTCTTGCCAGAGAGTTCAAACCAACCTTGCAGTTGTTCTTGTTCCACTAGAGCCGAGAGGATTTTCCCAGATGCTTGTGAATTGCTCAGAGCACATCAACAGGCACAGAAAGTTTTTTTCAGGCCAGAAAACACGTACTGGCTCCACCTCTTCACAGAGTCAGAAACTGAAATTACGCATAGATGGGAAAGTATAATTCTAAGTTTGAGAATACTTCTCATTCCTAGAGCATCCTCCTTCCTGGGACTGGAAAAGGCTTCATCCCTGTTACCCTCTTTAGCTTAACAGTGGGTAAGCGTTCATTCGGAGATGGGTTTGCGGGCAGGTTGGAAGCCTCCCCTCCTGCATCCCCTTTTCTGCAGCAATGAGTGCCCTGCTGCACAAGTACTGCTCAAGGAGAAATGTGATCGTGATGAGGTCTTCTCTGGTATCCCTTTCCTTTAACACTTGGAAACACTGCAGAGGAAGAAAGGCCACCTCATTCAGATGGTGGAAAAATTGCTGGGAGATCTGGGTGCAAGTCCTAACCACCCTCCAGATTTCTACATCCTGACTAATTCTGCACACCCAGCAGCTGGACCCAAAACCAGAAGTTATTTGATAAAGTGAAAGGCGAAGGGATGTGGTTCCCAGTAAGGTCTAACTACACAGCATTGTGGGGAAAAAAAAAAATCAATCTATGGCCTCTAACACCTATTACCGCTGGGTCTGCACTGCTCCCTCGTGCAGTTCCATGGGAAACATGGGGACTTGGGAGAAATTTCTTCGCTAGAGAGTGAAATTCCATTTATCTGTGGGACAGACTTGACATGTAGAAGTTTCCCCACCTGTACTCACTCCATCTGTTGGTCTTTATAGGGGTGCTCCGAGCTGGAGGCCAGAGTTGTTCTGTGCAGCTCCCCTTAACCCCACTGCTCCATGCTGTCTGCCCTAGCAAAAGGCACCTTTATTCTTAAAATTCCACATCTTTTCCAGGAAGCAGTGAGTAGAGCTGCAGTTGAACTGCTAAAAAAGTGGACCAGCTTAGCATCAAACCAAAACAAAGATTTGTTTCTATTTTTATTGTGCGGAACAAAGAATACTGTATTTTTATTTCAGAGCAACGCCGAATGTTTTGTTACACTCCAAGGTGCTTTGTTTTGCTTTCAGCTTATTTAATCCTTGCAAAGAATTGTTTAAATTCCATGCTGAGACAAGGAACCATTTTGAAATAGAAAATTCCAAATACTTCATTTTTTTTTTAATTTTTTTTTTTAAGTCTCTGCACTGTTTTTCTCCCAGAGGAAACAATTCCCTGAATTTCTGTATCGTTCTAGTTCTATTACTGTTGAAAAAAAAAGAAGACACTCAGCTCTCAGTGCAAGCCACTGGAAGAATTAACACCAGATGTGGCTATATCCTGAAGCATGTTACTTTTGGGTTGCCATTAAGAAAGCACCTTCTTTCCTGGAATTACTTTATCTCTAGGTGCACAATGTCCTCACCAACCCAAAGGCTAAGTAACGGCTTTTAAAGGGGTAAAAAATAGGATATAAAGACTTTTCTTTAATCATCTCCAAAGGCATACCTAGAAGATTGGAAGGCAGAGTCCAGTAAGGAGAGGAGGGTCTGGAAAGATGTGTTTGGGGAAGGTAAATGATGGATCTGGGAGATGAACCACCACGGTGTTTCTACTTAGACACCCTACGCTGGCATTCAGAGCCGTGGTGGGTTCCCAGCTCTCCTGCAGAGGAGCCCAGTGCTGGGCCTTTGCTCTCCTGTTGCTGGTTCCTGCTCCAAACAGAGGATCCTGCTTCTCTTTGCGGGCTGGAAGCAATTGGTTTAAGATGGCACGGGAACCCAGAGAGGAAACGGTGACTCCCCTGTTCTGCTTCCTGCAGGAGAATGTCACCATCACTCCTTCGGGAGAGGGACGTCTGTAGCAAGCTGCATTGCCGTTTCTGAGGAGATGGAAGCCAGGCTATCTGATCCCTGGGAAAACAAGCCAAACTTTTGCATTTTAGGCAGTTGAGGCCCTTTTAAAATCAACATTTCCATTTTACTTGATTTTTTTGTGGGTGCTGGGGGGGCACAGAGATAAAGCAACATGTCCCATACAGGCACAAGGTGCATACAAAAGGCTCTCTTCTGTCACCAGCACCTCTTCACCACGCTCCTCGTGTCCTCTGCAAAGCCTTGTGTGCTTCCCCAGAACCTCTTTCCAATCCCTGCTTAGCACAGAACATGACTCACCCCTGCCCAACCCTCCTGTTTGTCTTCCCCACATCTGGAAGCCATCTGGGTCACACTGCTGAGCCTCCCCAGCTCCCCCTCCCCACCACACAGGCAGCCCATGAGGAGAAGCCCTGCTGCAGCCACGGCAGCCTCACATGTGCCCCGACCTCCCTGGCTCTGTCTCCTCAAGGCTGCACCAGCATTTCCCACGCTCCTGCAGCAGATGACTGCAGGCTGATGTGATTTATGACTCTGCCCATATCATAGAATCATAGAATCATGCAATGGTTTGGGTTGGAAGGAAGCTTTGATGGTCATCTAGTCCAACCTCCCTGCAATGAGCAGGATGTCACAGAATCATAGAACCATTTAGCTTGGAAAAGACCTTTAAGATCATCAAGTCCAACCGTTCACCGAGCACTGCCAAGTTCACCTCTAAACCATGTCCCTAAGCTCCACATCTACACTTCTTCTAAATATTTCCATGGATGGTAACTCAGCCACCTCCTTGGGCAGCCTGTTCCAATGTGTCCTCACGGTCATCCTCAACATGTCCCAGCTTCTCAGTTGTGGGCTTATGGGCTTTGGAGACAAGGCTACAAGAGGGGCAGTACTGAGTCGGATGAAACATTCAATTAGACCATATAATGTCTATAGCTCTGGGCAACAGCAGATCTTTCGGGAGAAATACAAAAAGAGGGCAAACACAAGATGATATGTCTCCAGATACTCTCCCACCCACCAGTCCATCCTGGCTTAGACCTTCTTGCATCAAGGGAGTAATGGTTTGTTTGTTTGTTTTTTTTTTTTTTGTTCCATAACCTAGCATGGGCATTTCTTCTCCAGGTGTTTGTCGGGGTTTTTTTAGGCATGTATATTGTTAGTTTCTGCAACATCTTTGTCCAGGGAGGTCTACATCTTGATGGCACACTATGAAAAGGACCACTTTCCTGCTTGTCACCCTCTCAAGTGCGAGTGGCACCATTTTCACGGCCTCTTCAGGCCATCCCACTTTGCTGCCAAAAGACTGTCAGTGGCACCCAATTTTCACGTCCACGCTCATATTCCCTGCAGTTCATCAATGACTTTGGAGACTGCTCAAAGCAGGCACCAGGAGGAACAGAAGGCGAACGGCCTTATTCAGGACACCGGGCTCTGTGATCCCAAGGTTCCTTCATGTCCGTGAAGTTGTGAATCGCTGCGCTCTGTGGATCCTTGGCTGCTGCAGCAACCCTTGAGGGAGCCAAAGACAGCTGTGAGCGTAATTTAGAGCTCTCCAGAGGCCAGTCTGGAGGTTCTCTGAGTGCCAGACCAACTTGAGTTGGCCAGAGGAGCAGGCACAAAGCCATCTTTGCCCAGCTTTGTGCCAAGCACAGCTCTGCTGGAGTATGAGGCCAGAGCAATTCTCTAAAAAAGCATCCCTTTTTTTTCCCCTTTCTGTTTTAATTACTGGTTTTTCTCTCACATTGGCTCTTCTGTTCCCAGATGAGGTGCAACATTAGTGTGCAGCCTGGAGCTGGACCCTGTAATGGGGTGAAAACTACTTCAGAACAAGAGGGGAAAATCAATTGTCCCTGAGACTCCAAATCCTCCTTTTGCTCTAGCCATTTTTTTCCCTGCTTCCCAGACAAATGCTAACTCAGATCAAAGCATATCCTGCATTGGAGCATTCCTCACACGGATCCACTGGATGCTGGTACTGTGGCTGAGCTCACACGATGCCCTTGACTCCGCAGAGACATTGTTCTGGGTCATTTTTTCTCTGCGTTACCTCGCTACTGATTTTCACAGCACTTGTAGAACTCCAGGCAGTATAGATAGCACGTAGACACTCACACTGCAGGTCCCTTTTTGGCCAATGGCCTGCTCTCCACTAGTTGTGCAATGGGAGAAATAGCGTGTAACTCCTCTGAGCTATCTTATCTGTCTGCTTTCCAACGAGCAGGAGTCATCATTTCTCTCATCATAGCTCTGCCGGCAGCATCTGTGTCCTGGAGGCATCAATCCCACACTCAGCATCTTTGAGGCTTTCAGCTGCTTCGTTCAATGGTCTGAACATCGCTATGCTCTGTTTATCTATAGGACTAATTTTTGAAAGGCTTGGAAATTGGGAGGAGGAAGGGGAACAGACAGAAGACTGTAACTATGGCCAACCAGGGACTCTGGGGTCAAGAGCACATCCGTGAGTGGTCCTCCCTTGAGGGTGAATTGCCTTTCCCATGGAGGTGTCTACAACAACCCTACAGCCCAGAGCAATCCTGCCGTGAAGGCAGCTTTGAGCATCCTTTGGTCTCTCTAGAATTACTCTGGGACATGGACTATTTCTCCTTGTCTCTGCCACAGCACCGTTGCTGCCTGTGTCACTCCAGGATCTCCTCCTGCTTGTTCAGGGCAAGTTAAATTCCCTGAAGTAAGTTGCACCGTTGCGGTACAGCTCATTTTTCCCCTCCACTCTCTCCTTTGCAAGCTCTGCGGTGAAAGCTACGCTTTCCACATCGAGAGTGAATATTGGGCAAGGTGCTCTGTTCCAGAAATAAACCTAAACGCTTTCCTAATTTCCTAACATAACATGTTTTTCCCTTTTATTTTAATAAAAATAACAATAATAAAACAAAGCATCCTTTCTCCGTTTCTTTTTCTTACACAAACACATAATCCTGGTGCCTTAATGTCTCATCAAGAAAATCCAGACTGGAGGCTGCAGCCAGGACTCCGTGCCACCTAGATATTTTGGACACATATTTGGACTCGCATACGCACATACGCACACACTTTGCCTTCCCTGCCTCAGCAGGACAAGACTTCAGATCTTTTCTTGCATCCACAAACTCGAAGGGATACACTGAGCCTCAGCAGGGAAAGGTCATTTCCACTCATTGACATTCAGGCTGTCTCCCCATTTGTTCCCTTCAAGCAATATTTATATTTAAAGAGCATCAGCCTGGCTGAGGAGAGACTTTCCATTCGTCAGGATTTCTGGGAAGAGGGAGCTTTCACACCTGTAGGAATATGGGGTTTTGACAGAAAAATAACCAAATCCTAATGCATCTTATCCTAACGGGCTTGCCCCGTTGCTGAGTTGAAGCTGCTGGCTGTCCTAGGATACGGTTTCCGAACAAAATAAGGGTTTTGTGAGCATGCACCTTGTGTATGGGTGTATCTGCCTCTCTGCCAAACCACTCTCCCTCTCTTCAGTTAATAACTTCTGAGCCTTTTCACCAATTTTAATTCAATCTCATAACGGGACCACATTTAAAAAAGAATAATCTTCCTACATTAAGACAGCTAAGTTAAAAAAAAAAACAAATAAAAGAAAAATCTAGTTAGTTAGAATGTAGTTAGCTAAAAATCTAGTTAGTTAAAATATAGTTAGTTAAGCAAGGGGTCAAAAGAGCTCAAGGTGTAGACGGGATGGAAACAGAGTCTCAGCCAGCCCATGGAAGCAATTCCCTCTGTCACAGCTCAAGTTCCTATCCATAAGGAAATCAGCCATTAGGCTGTAACGCTTGACTATACCCATTACGGTTCAAGGCTGGGGTGGGGTAAATTGTTGTGGGTGCTACACATCAGAGGAAAGTTTATAACAGAGAGCAGACCCGAGCCTGGAAGCCCAAGGGCAGCTGGGGAGAGTCAGGTTTCTGTGGAGATGAGGAAGAAGAGCAAATTTGGTTTAGGAGATCAGGATGTAGCAGACATATTCTGCTCAAAGGCTAGGTTGGTTACGAAAAACCCTACTTCATCAGCTTCGGGCTCTTCCTATAGCAATCCCCATCCATCCACCTGTTCCCTGCCTCCTCAGCCTGTCTCATTCCCCCAGCCAGAAAGAGACGTCCCGACGTCGTACCCCATTATCCCAGTGTATTTCACGGTCTGTCTCTCTGCGCTCCCAAGGCGGCGGTGAGCACCACCCTCATTTTACTGAGAAGGAATGACTTACCCCAGGTCACCCAGCAGCCCCACAGATGTGCCAGGAATGGAACCCAATCAGATAAAAGTGTCAGAGAGAGAACAGCCAAACTGCGCTCCGGAGTGGTTGGGCCAGATGAGGTAACAACCAGGGAAAGATGCCGATGGAGTTTGGCAGGATGCGGGAGTCACACACGCCTCCCACTTTGGCAGAAATCAGAAGCTGCTCAGGCTTTTCAGGTCTGCTGGCTGGAGCGCTCACCCAGCACTGCACAGGTTCACAGGAGAGGTTTGGGGAGCATCCCATGAGCATCCCACGCCTTCCCTGCACGCGCAGCAGAAGATGTTGCAACACAGGCAAAGTGAACTCCCCGCTGAACTCACCACTGAAAGGTTAATGATTTTGGAACTCAAGGGTGCCAGAAATTGCCTAGAGAGATTGTGCAGTCTGTGTCCTTCAAGGTTTTCGGGATCGGACTGAGCGACCTGGTCTGGCCTCCCAGCTGTCCTGCTGGGACTAGGCACCTCCTGCGGTCCCTTCCCACTTGAGCTATCCCATGACCCTGTGAAATGCAAAGCTCAGCCGTGCTTTCACCATCCACAGGGTCATACCACCCCGTTCTCCGCAGTCATAACAGCAGTTAACCTGCAATAACATAGACAGGTAACAGATAACCACCCCGACCTGCCAGCATGGAGGTACGTGTCCCACACACCTCCTCCCTCCCAAAAAGTAGCGATGCTTGGCTGCTTTTTTGTGTACCTTACCTTATTCATTGTGACTTTCCCTCAAAGCATAGCAAGTGTTGGGTAGGTTGGTTCCATTTAATGTGTAACGAGAGCACATTGCATCCAGGTCACAGGCAGCCTTATGCCCACTCACCATAACCCAACCATGCGCTGCTGCTCTTCTGCCTCTGCTCTTCACCTGGGACTTCCCAGAGTTTTACTAACACATCCAAGAGGATTTTGTGACGTGAGCACGCTGCTTTCACTTCTGACCTGAGGAGGACCTCAGACCAAACATCCCAGACTCCAGCCATTGGCTGTATCACTTTCCTTTTTTATTTTCTATCATAAACTACCTCCTGCTCCCCAATTCTACTTCCAGGGCTAACTCGCCCGTTGCCGAAAGCCCTCCACCGTTTTCCCTTCCTTCCATAATCCCTAAGACAGCAAAGCATTTGATCTCCCGTCTTTGGAAAGGCCAAAGGGATAAGCCCTGGGCCTCCTTGGCCCGTGTGGTGGAAAAGATCTCACGCCAGGTAATCCTATTGTTCCTCGTCCCCCTACCTGACACAGCCTCGTGGTGTTTTGCTGCGAGATCCCAGACGTTATAAGATGACGGGGGAAGTTCAGCTCCGCACCGATGGCTCCAAACACATTAGTATTAAATTCTTATACAATCAAAGCTGCCCGCAAAATAAAGCCAATGATCTACCTGATTTGGATGTTCTTGGCACAGGACAATAGACTGCAATTTTCCAACAGTATCGACTTGTTATAACACAAGGACCTTTTTTTTTCTTTTTCTTTTTTTTTTTTGAATGTTCGCTTGTTTGCCCTCCTGCCAGATTTTGTTAGTAATACTGTGGCACCAGGCCAACTTGCAGCCTGTTTGGAGTCCGTCTAAAAACCTCTAGTAAAGGAGATAGAGGTTCCACGTTCCCCTTGAAAGATGGAAAGCTTCAAAAGGCCATTTGTGGAGGCATCAAGCCCATTGTCTGGGGTCCCAGCCCTCAAGCAATTACCTCATCCTGCTAATGAGGAGTTTGCTTCGGGCTGTACTGAACAACATCCTCATTCTGACTCCAGATTTTAGAGGACCAGTTGTTCAAATTTGGCCAAACAAGTTCTTTTACTGGTTTCCCTGTTTATCTATCCTTTTCAAAGTGCAGGGGAGATGAAAATGGATGAAATGCATCCTGAAGTTCCAGCTCAGGATACACAGTCTTTCAAACAAATCAGCTTCCTACCACAGTCAGTTTTCCTCTGTCAAATTTTGTTTTTTCCTCTTTTTCTGAGATGAGATAGATATTTTTTCATCAGTGTTTCCCAGAGGTGACAACCAAAACAGGCGGCATTTCTAATGCTCTTTCTTCAACAAGCTGCTCAGTGATCCAGGGACAACCCTTCCAAAACGCAGATGCCATTTCTCATGGCACAATAATGGGGACAGCAGGCAGTTATATTTTCCACGGAAGTTTTGAGAGAAGTTACGTTCATTTTCTCAGTAGATTCTGCTTCTCTCATTTTTGGTCTCCTTACAAATACTGAAGACACCTGGGAGACATCACTTTCTTCAGACTTTGGCTTGATGTAAGCCCATTATCTTTGGGCTATTAGCAGATGTGAACACGGTATTCAAGTAAAGCCAACTCAGTAAACAATTCCGTTGGAGATGTGGAAGAGCGAACTGACTCCAGATCCCTCCAAATCCCACACTTCTGTCTGCTTTACGAAAGTCAAAGGTGGTGAAGAAATCTGTTTTTCACAACATTAGCATCTTCAGCCGAACACAGTCTGTCTGCAGGGCGTTACAGTTGGGTGCGAAATGGTTTTCCAAGTCTGCGAATTTTATTTTAAAATCTCAGCAAGCTTCCCACCATAAATTGTGATAAAAAGCTGAAATATCCAAAGCGCTGACACACAAAAATCTAATGATGGGGAAAGGAGGATTGCGGGCTGGAATTGTTTGGGTTTGAGCTTTTTGAAGAAAGCTTAAAAGCTTTCATTTTTATTTCAAACTTTTTGATTTATGTTTACACTTTGATTGCAATTACTTTTAATTTCAAACAAAAATCCATGTGATCTGGTAATTGAAAATATCATATTCATAAAACTTAAAATACCAAAACAAAGCAATCTCAATATTTAAAATTTGATGTGAATAAAAAAAAAGTTCGTCTTTTTTTCTTAAAACACTCAGCTTGAGGGAAGAAGCATGTTCTAGCACAGAAGAGGCTGTGCTCTAATGCAGATGTGGTGGCTGAGACACGCTTTTCACAGAATTTCTTGTCCAATGGGAGAAATTCTGACTTCCGCAGAGCCGGAAGATTTCCTGTAATACCAGATAAATCTGCAATGCAGAGAATTTTCTTTACTAAGGCCTGGATATAAACGTTGAACACTTTTTGCTGGAAGCAATTTGAGACACACCGTAGCATTATCTGGTAGTAATGCGGAAAATAACTGAGACTTTGCCACAGGAAAGCTGATGCCATCTCACAGCTCTGATGTAAATGCATAGAGTTGTATTTTTTTTCCCCATGTCTCCTCCCAGCCTATCTCCAGCTACTCTGGTGTTGGATCCATGTGAAAAATTAGCAGTTCAAAGCAGGCCATACTTGCCTGGAGTATTTCAAGGAAAAACGGTGGTGTAGTGTTTCCACTTGATCTGCAGCTTTATCTAATCCCATCACTTGCTGGTTCAACCCAGTCTAGGAGATTGCCATGGGCAGACACTCCTCCTGTAGAGGGTACTACCAAGGGACATGAGCATGGACACTCAAAATCTCCATGAGTAGTAGATTTCTGCTTCCTTCCCATTGTCCCTGTTGAAGAAACAGTGAAGAGGGACACCACCTGCTAAGTCAAATCTCCAAGGTTTGCTTCAAACCGTGGTATGCCTTTACTGTGTGAGCAATCAAGGCTGGACGGCAAAGGACCATCCTAGTGCGAAAGTCCTTGCAGAGTCCTCACAGCGTGGTCTTAGCATACCAGCAAACAGTTTGTGGTAGTTTGCAATGCCTTTGCCTTGTTCCATATGTCTTCTTGAGAGGTGCTGTTCCAGGACACAGATCCCCGGGTTGGCGTTTCCACACGAAACTGCTTTGAGGTTTGTATTTCATTTTGTCTTATTTTTCACTACAGTGTATTAGACTGAACAGGCTTTCATTGCCCGCACTGCTTGAAGTTTCTACTCTCCCCTCTGTCTTTCCCTTCGTGAATGTCAACCAAAACCTGAACTCATATTGAATTCATTTCCTCTCTGGATACCTCAGCACCAGACATTTGTGCAGAAGAGAGTAAGCTGACCTTCTCCCATTGAATTAGGAGCTCCCCCTCAGCTTGGATCTCAATCCTGTCTCAATACTGCAGTCCTCAGCAGTGCTGTAAAAAGAAATGCCCATGAAAACCAGGACCGTGCATATACGACCTATTGGCTTTGAGGGCCTTCAAATCACCCTGGTCGCTACAAAACCCCGCTGACTCCCTCACCTATAGCTCAAGCCAGTTGGAGCAGCCAGCAGATTGCTCAGTCTCTGCTGAGTGTCCAGGACCTGAGATGGCTGCCAGATGATGCAGACTAAAGTCTACATGGCCCATTATCAGGAAATTAGGACAAACCATCGACGATCCCAGTGTTCCTGGAAAGCCCGGTCTACATGAGCATCAGGAGCCACAAAGGGGAGTTGAGAGGGGGAATCGTTTATGGAGGGTGGATGGATGAGACATAGAGTCTGGATGCATGGAGAATTGGCACTTCCCACTCAGCCGTGGGAAGGTTTCCTAAAGAAAAGTTCTGGAAACCCCAGAATATATAAAACTGAACAGTCCAAAACTAGGAGAATGGTTATGTTTGGATCCAACCTTCATGACTAGGTCTTGGCTTTGAAATAGGCGTCTCTCCCCAGGTTGGATCACACATCTCTCTGGAACAGAACTGCTCATCTAGAAAGCAGTGACCTCGAGGTGGTAATCAATGGATGAAATCCTGGAGTTAAGAGGAAAGTTACTGCTAGGTGATCATACTGGGCCTTTACAAATCTGTTCATTTAAAAGGAAAAAAAAAGGAATCCTCAAAGTTAGGAACTTTGAAGAAGTTTGGATTCAAATTCTGATATTTTGGCTGAACTCCAGCTATAGAAATTACAAAGCAGCTAACCATCCTACAGCATAAGCTGGAAGTCAGAAAGTCCTTTTTCCAGAGTTTAAGAATTGGAAAGATCAAGTTAAGGGTTTTTCATAAAATTGGTAAATCTCAAGAATTTTAGAGGTTTAGGTCTGGACAGCTGTCAGACCTCCAGTTATCACGGTTGCATTCACCTCAAAGAAACTTGATTGAGAAAATCAGACAGGAAATATTTTGCAGTGTCCAGCACTTCCGGAGCTGGAGGAACCAGAAGTCCCACAAGAACAGTTCTCACTCATGGCATTATCGTTACCTTAAGGCTTGATCCAGACAAATCTGGTAATCCACAGAATCAAAGCGAAAAAAATGAAAAAAAGGGCAAACTTTGCTCTAGGGCAAAATACTCCAATTCCCTCTGCACGATGTCCCAGAGCCCTGGGATCTGCAGCGTGTGTAGCTGCGACCAGCATTGTGGTAGGACTGGAGAAAGGCTACACACTTTAAGTGGGCGCATACTCTGTTCTTCTCCTTTGGTGCCTACAATGATAGGCTGTTGATTGCTGCTCGTGTCAGACACGGTTTCAGAAAGAGCTCGTTAGAAATAAACCCAAATTCAGTTACAATTTTTTGTTTGTTTTATTTGTTTTTTTGTTTTTTATTTTTTCCACCATGGAAAATAGTTGCAAGAAATCGTGGATCAAAAGTTTCACTGAGCAAATGCTTGGCTTGCTACCAGCTTTGGCTGAAATTCCTCAAACACAAGGACACGAATGTTCATCTGTGAAGTGAATGTTCATCTGCGAATCCGCACGTTAATACTCCCATAAATTTCTCATGTGCTTGAGCTGTATATATGCACAGTGGGAAGATGACAACCTGTATGCACTGGAGAGATGCGAAGGAATTACGCACTTGAGCACCAGGAGGGATGATTACATCTTCCATCTTGACACAGGCTGTGCTGTGTTATTCAGCTGCTTTTGGACTCAGCTTGGCAATCGCACACAGTTTGCACCAAATTCTCTCGGTCTGCTGAATCAATTGCACGTGATAGAGCACATGGATTACAGAAACGTCTACAATAGTCCCCACCTGGTGCCTGAGAGCTGCCAAGGTTTCAGACTACCAGGTGATGATGTGTGATGGGCACTCACCCAAGCGAGTGCCCTGGTTTGTGACGGACCTGTTGGTTCTCCTGCAGGTGACTAAGCTCAGCCTAACCACGGATGATAGCATAAAAGGACACATAGGCAAGGAAAAGGCTTTCCCTTCAGTCTGCTGCACCTTGATGACCTACGTCCTCTCCTCTCCGAACCTCTCCGAACCTCTCCAAACCTCTCCCAACCTTTCCTCTCCGAACCTCTCTGAATCTCTCCTCTCCAAACCTCTCCGAACCTCTCTGAACCTCTCCTCTCCTAACCTCTCTTCTCCCCTCTTCTCTTCTCCTCTCTTCTCCTCTCCTCATGGGACTCACTGGTTCTGCTGATGGCAAGCGTTCAGCCCTACCCACTTCAGATCCTGCTCTGGGACTGACTTGTTCTGGGAAATTAGGACTTGTCCTGGGCAATTAGGGCTTTTCCTAATCAGTGCCTCAGAAAGGCCCCATCGCCAGTGGGGTCTGAGAAGAAAGGCTGTAAAGCCAGGCCTGCTTGCAGCAGTGGGAGCGTTGCCATTGCTTTCTTTGGTTCTTACACTTCACACTGTTCTGGTTTGTTTTTCAAGTTATTCTATTTTCTTTATTTTGCCCAAACATTTTCTTTTCCCCATAGGGATGGAAGATGCCAGGGGCTGACACTAGGATCACATCCTCGCAGAGGAGCTGCTGCCCCCTCCTTCCTCATTTTTCTAAACTCTTGAACTTTTGGCCCAAGTAGATTTTTCTGGTTATTTCCAGGAGAAAATTATCTGCGGTGTTAACAAGGCACTGATGGAAAAGTCAAGTTGGCTGAAGAGTGTCTCGGTACCCCATCCTCTTCTTCCTTCACTTCTCTTCTGAATGGGTCTGTAAGAGCAGGGAACGCAACCAGTTTGGCCATGCATAATCTGGAGCCTGTCCCATTTCCTTCCTGTTAAAAACAAAACAAAACACAAGAAAACAAAATATTGCCCTCCATTAAAAAGATTTTCTGCTTAACAAGGAGAGAAAGCACTGGCAACTAGGCTAAAAAAAAAGTCCTCCCCCTAAAGCAAAAAACAACAACAACAAAAAAAAAAGGCACGAGGAAGATGTAAAAATCACAAATGCTGAAAGGATGTCACAGAGCAGATACGGTGAAGAGAACGTGAGGAAGTGCCACACGACTCAGATGGCACAACCAATACCAGGTGAAAAAGGGCTTTCAGAGGGATTCAAAAATAACCTGCCAAAACTCTGAACAGTTATCCTCTCACCTGGTCAGGGTGAATACTTATAGGGTCAGTACCTTTAGGGAACATATCAGAGGGAGAAAAAAGCATATTGGAAATAAAATTCACAGAAATTCGAGCTGTGAGAACGATAGCTCAGAGAGCATCTACCGTGCAGTCTCCTACCTGAGCCCATGAACACGACACTCCCGCATCCTCTGCCCTCTAACTAGCCTACAGCAAATGGGAGCCCAGAAACACCGAATCTAAAGCCTTCTCTGACTTCCCCTGCTTTCCTTTTCCTGCTCTTGTAAAAGGGCAACCCCTCCCCTTTTTTTTTTCCCCCATTCTAGGAAACCCTACTGAGATATTGCTCAAGGCTGGTGGGGCTGGCTCTGGACACAGCAGTGAGGAGCCTGTCCCAGGCAAGAAAAGCTCCTCTTGTCAAGATCACAGAGGGGAAGATTGGGTGCACTACAACTTTTTGAAGCCCTGTCCAAACAATTGTCCTCGAACTCTCTTACAGCAAGGAGTCATCAGCTCCAAACATCTGAAGATGCTGTTTCCAACCATCAGGAAGGAATGTTGGAGTTGTCTGACCTGATTGAGCGCAGCAGCTCTCCGAGGAGCAACTCTTCCCAATGGCAGCTCCTTCACAGAAAACCTTCTGCGGGGAATTTCTGCTGGGTGAGAAGTGGAGAGAGCGGGATGAAGCCAGCCTGAGCTGGATGAGGGCAGTTCTCGGGACAAGGGTTCAGAGAAGGGTGCGTCATGGGGAGGAACTCCGAGTCTGGGAATGCAAAATTCCCCTCTTCCAGTGGGGTTTCTTTGAAACCCTTTGAGCGCATGCTTCTTCCTTGAATGTCTATGCCAAGAAAACTCGTTGGCTGCAACATCAGAGAGAACCTAATGGAGAAAAGATTGCGAGCCCAAGGGGACAGAGTTCCTTTGAAAAGCCCACCCCAGGCGTGTACACACCAATGCTCGCACACGAGTCACACATGCACGCCTGCACGCGTGCGCGCTCAGCACAGCCGTGCATAGCTGGGAGCTTCCAAGGGAAGAGAAAACACTTCAGGGCTGCCCGAGCCGTAAAGAACCCTTCGTAATGCCAAAGGCAAAGCTGACTGCTTGGATCGGGCTGCAGCTGGCCGCGGATTTCCCTCCGAGCTCAAGCCGTGATTGAGATGTGCTGACCAAGGCTAACCCAGGAATGTTCCTATACAGTTTGGGATGATGTAGGCCAGTCTACCCGGTCACATAAACAGTGTACACACACGCAGGGGTTCCCACACCGCTGTTTGCTGGCACGCCAAGACGGTCTGTACCTTATGGCATCTCTCTGACCACTGGGGATACCACAGGGGACAGCCCGGCAGTGTTGGTGCCTGTGGGATGGGGAGCAGTGACCCAGGACAGCATGGAAAAGACAGCTATTATTAGTGGGGCATCCCTGGAATGAGACGTGGGACATGGTCCTCCACCACTTGTGGTCAGACAGGCATCACGGGGCATTTTACATGGGCAAGGAGATAATAGCAGTTTCACTAGCCTAGCTCTTCTCTAAAGAGGGAATGTTTTTAACCAAACAGCCTCTGTAGCTCAGAGCAGATGCTTTCCTTTACAGAAACATCTGTGAAAATGCCACTGGTGCAAAATGTCAGCTGTGCCCCCAAGGGAGCAACATCCATGCTGCAAAGCCACGGACCAGCAAGGAACACCCCCCCAGGCCATCTGCAGAGACCCACGCACTGCTCTCCTGAGAAATGCACAGGCTTGAGGTAGAGTCAGTCTCTGAGGAGCAAAAGGTGGTTTTGCCAAGTTTAAGATAGTGAAAACACCTCTGGTCCATGTCTGCTTGGTCCTGAGCCCCCTCATTCCCTCTGGGATCTCTTTGCCCCGCGGTGGCCTCTTTGTGCCCATCCCTGCACAGGGACGCAGCTGTCAGAAACCCTTTGATTCCTGTGCAGCACCAAGCACCTGGACTCCTGGCCCCGATACCTTCCCTGTCCAGGGAATGCAGTCAGGAGGGGATTTATCCAGGCAGAGAAAGAAAAGGGAAGGACACTGAACAAAGTAAACCGGCTCAGGCTCGGATGCTCCCGAGGTGCCTGGGAAAGCTGCCTGGCTTCCCCCAGAGCAGAGGCTGTGCCGCTTGCATTTCCGAGCAGAGCGCAGGGACTGGTCTGGTTATTTTCTCTGTGGAACCACGCTCATCCCTGCTGCAAGGCAGGCTGCTCCAGGAGGGTTTTCCCTCTAGTGGAGGACCGCAGGAAGGAATTCAATTCCGAGCCCTCCAGGCCTGAGCTTGGCCATGTGTTGATGTGATGCTGGGAAAGCCTGTCCCATGCAAGTGCAGCCTCTAAGACCATAACCTTCCTCTGCATGTGGAAGGGAGGAGACCTTTGTCTGCAAAAGTGTTTCCAGACGCAGGGAGATGCAATAGGTGAGCTTGTGCTCAGTGCTACAGGGCAAAGCTGCCTCCATCATCAGCACCTGCAGAGGTAAAGCCTTTCAGCAGTGACCCTTTGCCTCCACTAAGCCAGTCAGGAACGCAGCAACACAAAGCGTCAGGAAGGCTTGCAGCCTGGATGTGAGTGCCAAAGGAATTTGGTGAAGCCACATTGTGTTCAATCTGTTGACTGGGATCAGCAGCTGGGGCCAAATTACTGCGAGTAAGTCAGGGCTTTGCTGGTAAAAGGCCACGTACTAGAAGGATCAGCAGTCTGTAGCAGGTTCCCTGAACTGTCAGGGTTGGGGAAGCAGGGTTTCATCCCTGGTCTTTAGAAGCAGGAAAAATTTAGCAAGCTTTATTTCGTGGAAAGTGTACAAGTAGAAATTTGCAGTAATTGTATTTAAAAAAAAAAAAGGAAGAATAGGCTAGAAAAATAATTTAAAAAATTATGATTAAAGTAAAGAACAACCCATTCTTGGGATGACAAAGCCGATCACTACCAAGTAATGCTTTCCCATTTTTCCAAGAATATGAATTTCATAGAAGTATGAAATAATTTCCACTGAAAGACACTTCTGGAGGAGCTTTCATTCTGGTCTCCCTCAATCTGAAGACAGGATCAGTAGTTGTGGTTGACATATTGATCACCAAGCGCTATTAGTCACCTCGCTTACCGATGCGGGACGAGGACCCACGATGGCCAGCGCGCAGCCAGCCCTTGCGCCACCTTTTGCGGAGCTGTCAGGAAAAGTTCTGCAGGGAGCCTGAATTCCTGGATACGGATGTACGAGCCTGAGTCAGAGCTCCTCCAGGCTGAGCGGTCGTAGAGGCAGGGCCCATCTGGTTGTGATTTTGGAAACAGCGGAGATCGAAAAGGTCTCTTGCGGGGAGAGGCTGGGAGGCTTCTGACAGGCGATGGGGTGGCGATGCCGTGGTCTGCGAGGCAGATTGCCATTGCAGAGAAAATCTCCCCCCTCCTTGCCTACCTCCATTCCCTCCTTAAATGGGTGAGCAATTGCCATGGCCAGCTCTGATATCACTATGACATCAGCAGAAACACTGGTCTTGAGGTGCCACATTGAGGTCTCGGTTGCCTGATGGCTTTTCTCCCTTCAAGGACAAAGACCCAGTGATGGGATTCACCTCACGGGAAGAACACCAGCATTTCCAGCAGCCAGCAGTTAGGAGCTCCTGGAGCTAGAAATCCTGATCTGGTCAATGCTGCCATCCTTGGGTTACACGAGCGTACTGTTGTTGGCTGGCGCAGTGCCTCAGACCATGAGTTTCAGGACAGAGGTTGAACCCCGAGTACCGGCAAAATAAAAAATGTAACCAAAGGAAGAAAGATAGGGATTAATCAGATGTGGGAGGTGCCGGATCCAATTCCCACATCTGAAGGTGGGACGATGCGGGGAGAGAGGCTCTGCACAGTCCCATGACCTGCGAAAGAGTTTGCAGCTTGGTGAGGCTGTTGTCGGGATCAAGCCTCGAAGACTCACCATCTCTCATATCCTCGGCTGGAGCACGCTGACAGCGATGCTATCATCCCCCAGATGTCACTCAGCTTTCGGCTTTCCCAGGAATCCATTTTCATGCACCAGCTGCTGACCCACGGACACTTGATTCACTGACTCAGAGGTTATGAATAAACAGAGGGAAAGAGAGGTGCTGAATGTGACTTAGGATGACACAGGGTGGCTGGGCCCTGGGTCACAAGGACACAGGACCTCTCTGACAGTAAAACGTGGGATTGACATGCAGAAGCTCATTTCCTTCTACAGCCTTAGAGGCCACATCTAATTATGCAAGATTTAAGTGACATATTTTATTTTGTTTTATTGCTTCTTTCCTTCTTTTTCTTTTTTTTTTCCTTTTTTTTTTTAATGTTTTATCCATGTAAGTCATTCAAAGCAGATGCTTTGACCCAGTTAAGCTCCAGGCAAAGTCTATTTGGGATGCTCCGAATGAGTTACCATCCCGATGATCCAAGAGTCCTTGAGTCGGCGTGCTGGCAACACGCTGGCTCGAAGAAGGCTGAGCTGTGTCATATGGAGAACATTTCCTCCTGGAGGTGCCCACTGCCAGCCAGACCAGAGTGATCTGGACCAGCTTCGCTCTCCCCCAGTGCTTGCCAAAGAGCTGGGACAAATCATGTTTCAGAGGATGTCTCCAAAGGGCTTCCCCGGCTGCTCAGCCTGCAATGCAAGCCTGGTTTCTCCCTCTTCTTCAGCAAGAAGCAACAGTTTTGGTGTTGGTGAGACCTCCGGAGAGGGCTGCTCCCCCATGACCCCAAACCACCCTGGTTGCTGGTTTCTCCTTCACCAAATGCACACAGCAGCCAGAGCATCTCCAGTGATATTTTTCTTATTCAGCCTCATTAAGCTGCAAAGGGATCCGCGCTGTTAGG
Organism: Chlamydotis macqueenii; assembly: GCF_036417535.1. Lineage (NCBI taxonomy): Eukaryota > Metazoa > Chordata > Aves > Otidiformes > Otididae > Chlamydotis > Chlamydotis macqueenii. The sequence continues at coordinate 83,670,991 of NC_141559.1, forward strand.
ATTTACGTTAGGGAGGCTTTTCACAGCGCTGTGAGCTCTTAAATGCCGCTGTGATTTCTCTCACCACTGTTGGAAGGAAAGAGAGAGACTGAGATTTCACGACAGTCTGCCTGAACCCTCTGCCTTACAGGGGCTGCGAGCATCATTTCCGACATCTGCGCAAAATGCCAAAACGATTGCCCATCTATTTATTCTGCTGTCACCTTCCCTGCACAAAACTACTGTCATTTAATCGGTATACTCCACACTCTCCAGTCTCTTGTGCCACTCTCAGTCCCTCTGCACTTATGTACGTCTGTATCTACGCATAAAAAGAGCAGCAGTTCCATTTGAGCTGTTGATCCTGGGTTCCCAGGGAAAGGCTGTTCAGTTTGACCTGCTAGTATTAAATATTTTAATTAAGGATTGAGATGTAAGGGGAAGAAATCCTAGCCATGAAATTCAAAAGTGGGACAAGGTTGTGGATAGGAAAAAAAAATAAAGAAAATGTTCTGGAGAGATCAGTAGCACGGTCAGGAAATGAATACACAAAATCTTCCACTTGGAAAATAAAAGTTGAGGCTGCTGGAGAAAGATGATCTGAAACAGCTATTCAGCTCAGAAAAGTAACCTGGCAGGCACAAACTTTGAAACTAATGGAGCAGGGTCAGCTAGGAGCAAGCGGGACAGGCAGAGCCTTGTCACCCCCTGAAATCCCGTTTCTCAAGGGTGCCTCTGCTCTTCTGAACGGGGGGGGAAGGTTAGGACAGGCAGAAAACATCCCCTTGAAGTTGTCATTCATCAGAAAATTGGATTTCTAACAGATGAAAACATTTAGCAAAACAATATTTGCTTTCCCTGACAACCCGGCTGTATTTTTGCTTTTGTTTTTTTTTATAGATGTATAGATTGAAAGGTGAGAAGCGTCTCTTTTAACCTTCTCATGTTGTTCGTTGATTCTAGCTGGGGCTGAATAATTTAATCTGTTTGCTCTGTATTGTGCTTCGTGATCTGGGTTTGGACAAGGCCTGTTGCAGGCAGGCATCCTGTGGACTCTCAGACAGGGTGAAAACTCTGGAGTTTGGGTTAATTGTTCCACAGATATTTTTGGTGTACCCTTCTGCAGAAGGGTAGAGGAGCCGTAAGAAGGAATTTAATAATCTATGTTTCCTGACTTGCATTAATCATTAACAGAGGTGTTGGTCACTGCCAAAGACCAGAGACACCAAGATCGCTAGTCCGTAGAAGTGTCTCCTTGGAAATGCTTATTTTAACAACGCGGTAGAAGAGTCGGAGGGTAATTCAATCCCGCCCGCCTCTAATCTTCCCTCTTTCCTTCCTCCCGTTGTAATACTGGCTTAGATGAGCTAAGCCTGTCACTCTTCCCAGGACACAGTTAATACCACGGTCCCTTTGCCGCAGCTACCACAGAAAAACAAGGCTTAAGCCTCCTCCGTACCTGTCTATTGTTGTGGTTGAGCAGCGCATCTCCTGTGGGACCAGCCAGCTTCATGCTGTGCCATTGAAAATCAACGCTTCATCACGGAAGCGAAATATTTTACTGATGCAGCTCAGAGTCAGGAGATACAAACTGAGAAAAAGAGAGACGGAAAGAAAGAAAGGAGGGAAGGAGGAAAGAAAGAAGGAAAATATGTCAGTTATTCAAATGCCACGTTCATAACTCAGGAATCGCCGTCGATCTGTCTGCCATTTGAAGGCGTTATACCAGATTCTCTGGCTCTTCCTGACTTTACCCCCTTTCAGATGGATCCAGTACGAGTCATTACAAAGGAAAGATTTTTATTCATTTCAGCACATGGCAGCTGCGGCCCTAGCCACGCACATTGCAAGCAAACATTGAATTTTTTAAGAGGGGACCAAGGTGCCGAGCACTGGTCTTCAACCTCCTACTTTGGAAGTGAATTTCTATGTTCTGGAGGGGGGGGGGGGAGGAATGGAGGGTTTCTTAACCAAAAAAGATAAACAACAAAACAGCCCAGCCATTCATAGGAAATGCTGAAAAAAGGGCAACTGTTGACCTGCGTGCTGTTGGAATAATTGACTTTTTTGTTCGGACAGCCTCATCTCAGTCTCGTTTCAATTCTTCAAGTCCCAAACCATCTGTTCTCTGAAACCTTAAGGTTAATAAGCGTTAAGAGCTCCTCCCCTAAGATTAATAAGAATGAAGAGCTCTCTTCTTCAGGGCTTTTCTCCACCTATAGCACGGTCCGCCGGAGAAAGCCAACGTGTGCCAATTCATCTTCTCCACGCACGTCTCCAAACCCACCGCTCCAAATCCACGCATGCAGAAGGAAAGTAAATAAAATAACATCTCCGGCGGCTGCCAAAAAAACTCCACGGTTTCTGAGCTGTTGCAACTGTATTCGTCAGTGAAAAAAAATTTCCTGGAAACCTCAACTCAGATGGCGATGGCGGGAGTCGGGGGGGGCTGGGAGGCGAGGGGAGGAGAGAGTGCGGTCAAGGCCAGGGCAGAAGTTCATGCAGTTGGTGGTTTGTGAAAATGTGTTTTGTTTGTTCTGGATTAGGCTGTGGATTCTTAAAAGAAAACATGTTTTAGTAAGCTAATTTCAAATCAGGAGGGGAAGGAGCAAGGTCAGGGGGAGAACAAATTAGCATCTGGATGTCAGCAGAGTGAAAGGAGGATTCAGACGTAGAGGAAAGTGGGTTATTGAGGCTGAGGGCAGCCAAATTGCCTTGGTTATACTTGCCCTTAAAAAATAAATAAATTAAAAAATTGCAGTCCCAAGCAAGCAGCAGCGCAGTGATGCGCGTGCAGCCCGGGAAGCGGCCCCTCTCCAGGCAACAGCTCGCGGGGCGGCCGGTGGCTCGCTGGGTGGTGGGGAGGATGCTGCCAGGCTGTCGCCGGGAGGGTGATGGGTTCACACTCAGGCTGCCCTCAGACCCTGCTCGGGATACGTGAGCAGCTCCTGCATCTGGTGTTTTGGAGCCTGCCTCCTGGGAGGCTCTTTCCAAGGTCAAAGCCTGATGGAGGCAGGATGGAATTGTCCTATAAATCCCTTCTCAGTACAATCACGTCTGTTGGTGTGGGTGGTGGGGGAGGGAATAGCCTCCTTCTGTTAAATGCATGAAAACACACGTATGGCCCCAAACAACCTTTGTGGCTGCTTTCCCCTCTCTGCTTTCTGGCTAGCCCCTGGCTAGCAGTGAGTGGCAGGCATCCACGGCTTCAGACAGATGCACAAAGCCATCACCCCTGCCTGAGGATGAAGAACAGTGAAGCAGGGATACATTCAAGCAAATACCAAGCTGCTGCGACCAAGAATTTCCAGGCTTTTCACCTGAAAGCAGAAAGGTCAGCCTGCCTGTGATCACACACAGCAAAGGAAATGCCTTGAGTTTATTAAAGTTTGGGCATCACAGCCAGAGACAGGACTTGTCCTGGGAGGACTCTTCCTTCGGAATTCCTGCTTTCCCGGAGCTCTCCCTCGTCCTTTGCTGAGAGGCAGGGAATACTGAGGCTGGCCATGAGACCGAGCTGCTCCCCAGCGTCACCGTCCAGCTCCGGTTGATTTGCCCCTCTCAGCAGCACAGAGCAGGCAGATCTGGGCAGAGGACATTGCACGTGATTTGTACAATGGTAGAGCATCTCCCTGAGATCTGAACTCCCCTGGTTGTGATTCTGCAGAAGTCATGAGCATCTGGCCTATTTTATTAATCTTTGCAATTGTTATTCCTGTTTTTACCTCTTTTATGAATCTTTGTAAATGCTACAGCGTTTTTTTCTTGGTTTTTTTAGACTACTATAAGAAATATATTGACTTCTGCAGATGGGTATATTTATCTTGTGACAAAAGGAAATAGATAAAGGAATAGAAGTGTTTTGCTTTGTTGCATCTTGGTTTGGCTGTAAAGATCAGTGAGTGAAGCTTTTGTGACAGCAAGAAGAGTCTAAGTTTAGCATTCAGCTCTGTCCTGTTGTCTCAGCTATAAATTTACATTTTCCTGAGCACTGGGAAACAGGACAATTGCTCAAGTGCAGCAGGTCAGAAGAAGGGCCTTTCAGCCCGTCTCCGAGACTGAGCAGCACTAGATGTGCAGAGAAAATTAATTCACTTTTATGGAATAATCTCTCAGTAAGGAAAATAGTTTTGTGTTACTCCTTTTAGAGATCAGCTTTCAGCAGCACGATTTATGTTGCGTCTAAAAGATGACACTGCTCTTGAAATCTTAACTCCGCGTATTCCTGGAAATACCTGACTGCTCCCCGGCATACTCATATCATGTTGAAAGCAGAGACTGTCACTAGACAAAGATAACAGGTTTTTACTCTTTTTTTTTTGCACACACAAACATTTGTCATCTCCTGTGGCCTTTCCTCCCCCACTGACATCCTCCCAGTGCCTCATTCCCATTCTCCTCCTTTTCATCCAGTTCTCCATCCTTCTCTCAACACTCTCATCTCTTTTGTCCCTTTCTTCTCAGTGCAAATACGCTTTGGTTTCTCTCAAACCTGAAATCTAACTTGGCTCTCCCCGCCTCTTCTCCTGCAGATCTTTTGCAATCCAACATCCATATACTGCCCTTCACCAAAACCGCTCCCGTTCCACTCTTTACCAGTCTCTTCCCATTCAAACTTCAAGCCTACTTTGGATGCATGGATGGCTTGGACCTGCCAGCCCCATCCATCTGGTCACTGGGTATATTATTCTCTTTGTGATCTTGTTCTTCTTGATTTCTATTACTCTTTCCCCTCTTGGTTCTCCTCCCACCTTCCTAGTCACCTGCTCGGTGTCCTTCGCAGGATTGTCCTAATCTCCCTACTCACTGCCTGCAGGACCGTTACAGGGCTTTGCACTTGGTCTCTTTTCCCTCTCCCCATCTCTCTGGGAACCTCATCCACAAACACACCATCTGTACTGATGACTCACAAATCCACCTCTCTCTTCCAATATGTATCTCTCTCTGTCCGGACTGAAATCTTGACCTGTCCTTCTGGCTTTTCCTCAGAGATGTCTTGCCAGCAGCCCAAATCTAGTCTAGACTGGGCTTTTTTTTTTTTTTTTACACCTAATGGGGAAAGAAAAAGAAACTTTCAGGCATGATTCACCTCATTCTGATGTAGATACTTAAAATAAATTGGATTAATCACAGCCTGTGAGTTCCTGTTTCTGCCATGGAAGTCTAGATGACAGGTAGGGAAATCCGCATTGTCGACGCTTACGCTTGGGTGAGATGAATTCCAGCTGGTGTGATGCAGGTTACAGATTGAGCCCTGCGAGATTGTTCAGATGAATGTGTGACTTCGGGCTTTATATTGAGGGGCTGGTGGAACATCAAAGCTGAAAATTTCAGTAGCACGCGTGGCCACCAAAGACCCTCACAGGGCAGCCAATCTGAGGCCAAATGGGAAGAAATAGAGACCAAAAACTCCGTGTTCCTCAGGAAGGGATTATTTACTTGAGTGCTGACATTCACCAGCCTCAGGAAGTCTGAGGATTTAAGACACATCTAGGGTTGGTTGTAGAGAGGTTAACACAGGTTTTGCAGTCTAGTCAAAGGATTCAGTGGATATTTCCCTGGCAAGAAAAGGCAGAGGTGACCTGTGCCACTTTCATGCCATTTTATCCACAGTTGCATCTGCCCTCCCTCTGCTCCCCCTTCTCTGTCCAGCCCATCTTTCGTCCTCCTTTTCCAAGGTCTTTCCTGGCCAGTGTCCTCGTACCTTACGGTAAAACCTCTCACAAACCTTTCAAACCTTTAGCACATGCTGCTCCCCACTTACAGAAAGATTCCTCTTCAGCATCCTGGTTTAAGTCCCCTCTAAAGCTCTTTTGGTGCCAACCCTTGGCAATAACTAGGCTGCTGAGAAAACCTTTGTCATGCTGGCTAAGAGTAGGCATTGTTCCCTCGAACTTCCAGTTTGTGGTCATAAGTAACACCATGGCATTGATGATGAGTGCTGTGGGGAAAGGATAATCTCTTCCTCTGCACACCACCAAGACCAGAGCTGACAGGCAGCAGAGGAGAAAGAAGAGGAGGAGGAAGATGCCAAGGCGACTGGACCAATGTATGAGGAGCCCTTTCTGCAATGATGTAGTGGTAAAACATGTGGAGAAGACTTCAGTGGAACTGATGGTCCCTCAAGCTGCTTCCTCCTTCACCTGGGTTCCCCACTCTTGGTTTGGGCTCTTCCAGCCTGTCCCATCCAGCTGCTTTGTCCTGCAGGACTGGCTCCTCCTTAGGCTCTGCAGGGTGAAGTGGTTCAGAGTAGGAGTAGGTTTAGAAGAAAAGTTCAGTTTGGGTTTAATCTGGGGTGAGACTTAAAGTCCATTCAAATTCAGATCCCTTCCAGTACCTCCCGTGTCCACATCCCTTGGTTTCTCCCCATATCCCACCATTGCCTCCAGTCTGTTATGAGTTAAACACACACACCAGTTCAGAGCTCAGTGAAGCTCTTGGAGGAACAGAAAAATAACAGGTCTCCACTCAGTGAAGTTTACAAGTCAGGGGACAAATCCTGCATGGCAGCATCTACGCTTTGTGTCTATTTTGGGAAAGAATTTATTTTGGGGCTGAAACCTTCTCAACCAGGGACCTGTTAGACCTTCTGCTGGGCAGCTGTTGCAGGAGAGATGTTAACACCACTGGAGTGAACAGAAGAGCTGAGACCTTAATTATTGTGATGGAAAAGACAAAACTAAATTGCAATACATTTGAAAGATAAGTGTAGGCCCTGTATCTCCCTGAGGTCACAAAAATGGATTTTACATGGCCCGCTCCTGTGATGGTGACCTCTGGGATTCCTCCCACCTTGCTTAAGGAACAGGATTCAGCTCCCAGCCATAGACCTCTGTGTTAAGGCGTGCGTAATGCGGGTATCTACATGTGCATTGAGCATCTCTGCTCCCAGACAGTTGCCACAGACCCACTCAGTGCAGTCTGCAGAGCTACAAAACACATTTTAGGTGGAAACCTGTTTTCTTCTGGATTTCAGAATAACAAGTGGTTGCGTGACATTTCTCAGGGGTGCAGTACCTTCTGGTGTCCTCCTCTCGAGGTCTGTCGTCAGGAAATTACCTGCTCTGAAAATAAGTCTATGGTATAACTCCGCAGAGCAGGAGGAAGACCATGGTTCTGCTTTGTCACTGTATGAGGGACAGGACAGGTTGTACTGTCGGCTGTGACTTGGTGGCCTTTCCAGCTCGAGTTGCCCCCGCTTTGCGCCATTTTCAGAGCTAGACCTGCAGTCTAAAATGAGAACTTAATGAAGAACAGGCGTTTGACCTTTTGAGGGTAAAATGGGGCTTCCAGTCTAAAACTGGATACCTTGGAGGGTTAGGCAAGGAGTGTGTGGTGCTGGAAATAAAATAAGTAGTTGAACTAGCCATGAACGCGGTGACTCTAGTTCTGGATCGTTACCCTGCCGGCTGGCAGCAGCAAGGTCTTCGGCTTCTGAAGGAATTTCCACCCTGAGACCGGTGAGAAGAGAGCAGCGGTAGCCAAGTCTCCGTGCATGAGAGTGTGAATTAGAATCTGCTAACTGCCATGGCCATCGTCGTGACGGGAAGGAAATTCCAGCAGCCGCTGAGCCCTTTTTACGGGGATGCTGAGGAGGTGCTGGGGCAGGCAGGGGAGGGAGGTGGTGGAGGTAGAAGCGATCGTGATAAGATGCTGAAAGTGGAAGAAAAGGAGTAAGGAGATGAAGGCTCCACCAGACTTCTCTTTCTTTTCCCCACTGGAGGACAAAAATGATGGCAAGGGGAGGGGATTTAGAGAAAAAAAATAAACAAAACGTGGCCTGCATTCAGCTCTTCTGAAGGGTGCTAACAGCAAGGAGCTGAATCTGCCACAGATGCATTTAAGCCCTTCCAGCCCATGAATTCTTTTTCCAGAAGTTTCCCAGAGTAAGTAAAATTAATCCAAGACCCAGAGAGCTTTGACATTTGGCTATAAATCTACATGTCAGCAGCCTGGGAGTGAAAAGGGGAAAGAAGAAGGGGGGAAAAAAAAAAAAAAAAAGGGAAAACAAACCATGTAACGAAAGAGGGATGAGCTCAGCGCCTGGAGGAGCGAGGCCTGGAGCTGGGGCACGACGTCGCGAGGGGCGGCTGGGGGAGAGGGAGGGACAGACAGGGCAGGGGGAGGTGGCAGCCGCGCAGCGTGGCCAATGCAAGGGTGGGACCGTGCTCCTCCGGCGGGAGAGCTGGCGGGATGATGGATAGGCGTCGAGCACTGACGGTACCGTCTGGAAGGAACGGGACAGTTAATGTAATCTGAGTGCCGTTGGGGGAGCAGCCTGTGGGTCACCCCGAGCTGGCCACACGCCATGGGCTTCTTAGAGACCTGAACGTGTCTTCTGAGGGAACTTTCAGAACTTCAGGTTTTGGTAGGGCTTTTCTTTCTCTTCCTTTTTTTCTTCCCTTTTTTTTTTCCTTTTTTTTTAATACAACGGAATCTCTGTTTGTGCAAAGGGGGAACACTGAATGAGGGCTTGAGCAGCTGCCATGGATGCTGTTTAGGTTCAGGGGACGTTTTCTTGAGGGGATGATTGATGGCTCCTTTCAAGACAACCAGGATCATAAGCCTCCCCTCCCCCTGATCCAGAGACGAGCTGCGCACATCCAGTGGCTGCTTCCACGGGCAGGACCGAGGTTAAATCCACGCAGATGCAGGCTGCAAAGGCAGAGAACCAGTCTAAGACTCTCGCAACTCTCCATCACACTGTCCCTTGGAGATTAAGGCCTTTCAAGTTGAAGCAGCCAATATGGTTTCGATCAGTCCTGACAGATTTTACAGAAACGGCTTTTGTCTTGCTTCAAGCCCTCAGATGCTTGTGTTAAACTTCTTCCAGCTAAGCAAGCTCAGGCTAGGTTTCCAGGGAAGGGGTTCAAGGGATATACAGGGGAAGAGGGGATCTGCGTTGCGCGCCAACGGGAGCACTCTTACCGAGCACAGCAGCGCAGCAGGGTTGGCCAATGGAGACACCTCTGATCTGAGGTCCCCAGACTACAGGTCATGGGGATTCCAAAGTGTTTTTACCCACAGCTAAGTTATTTGTCCCACTGCCCCTCCTGAAAGCCCCTGGTATGGACGTGGGGAGGATGCAGTTATAGTCAAGTTGCTACTGCGGGGTTTTGCAGAGAGCTCTTAGAGCAGTCGCTGCTTTCCATCCCAGAGACTTCTTCTCCATGGAGGGGGAAACAGCTCCAGTTCCTCCCAATCAAAGAGTGCTTTGGGTGGCCAGGGTACACTGCAGCCCAAATGGCAAATGCCTTCCATGAACCTTCCTTGCCTCCTCAGTGCATTTGGGCTGCAAGATCCAGTGTGAGAAGGCACGAAAAATATTTTCTTTTGGTGGGTCAAATGTGTCTTTGAGCCATTGACATTGTTTCATGGAAAATATTAATGGAAATAAACCACGTCCCCCTTTCTGGCCACATTGGTTTAATATTCATCTAAGAACTTTAGAAGAGATCCCCGCAACTTGGCAGAAGCATTTTATACCTCTTATTTTTCCTATGTTGTTTCATCACACAGGTGATGGGACAGACTGCACCCTAGCAAGGTTGTGGATGACACCAAACTGGAGGGGAACTTGTTTTTAGCCTGGACTTGTCATAGAGACCTCCAGAAATCCCTTCCTATCCTATTTATTCTGTGAGATCCCTTTAAATGCAAAATACAGCACAACTCTGGACCATCAGGACACAGGAGAGAGCTGAGGATAAACTATGACCAGTCCATTGAACCCAGCTATGAGGCGATGGAAGAGAAGCCAACTGTATACCTTGCTGGGAAATTTTGCCACTCTACATAGGGGATGCAATTTAAACCTCTCTCTGCTCCAGTGCTCCTCTAAATAATCTCTCATACCTTCTCTCACCCACTCACCAAAAAAAAAAACCAACCCTGCTTAGCCTAAGAGAACCTCTTACCCTAGGAAAGTCTTGCTTTTCATTTAATGAGAAAGAGGTGAAGATTTGGGGATGTGCAGCAGCAGAGAGTCTGAAAACAGTGTGATATATTTCAAACCATCACTTTATAGATGGCTTCTGCTATGCATGCTTCCACAGGCACTTACAGACCTTCCAGAAAACCAGCAATTCACTTTACATTTTGAATCTATATGAACAATTCACAAACCAGAACTATACTAAACTACTGGAAGCCTGGAAAAAAATTCAAATGGCCATCAGTCGATTCTTTTGTCTCAGTCATGCCAAGTTTTGCCTAAAGCATCTTTGGAAGATGGCGAGAAGAGAGCAGAGCAAGTCAGCAGTATGACGATGGGACCCAGGCCACGTCTGGGCCAGAAAGTCTTTAGTGAATACTCCAGCACATCCGAAAATGTGCTCTGGTGCAATCAGTGCAGCAGCTCAGCAGCACTGAGTGTAGATCCAGAAGACCTTGCTGGTCCCTGACACCTGGACCAGCACCTGTTGAAGTCCAACGGTGAATCCAAAGCCACATTCATGCACACACACTGCACCAGGTCAAAACAGCACAGGTGGACTGGAATCTAGCCGGGTGAATAAAGACACTCATCGCTCAGCCTGGAACGGGGGATTCTTCACGCCGTGGAGCTTGCATCCGTGTTTCTCTTGGGCTCGTTCTCTAACTCGGACCTGGTTCAAGGCAAGTTGAAGTTCAGATACCGGGGGGAAGGAAGATAATTTTTACATTTTTGACATAGTAACAATTCTTCTTTTTGCAAACTCAGAGACAGCAGCAGCCTCCTCATATCAGCAAGCGTTTACTTAGTAGCAGGAAGCCTGAAATTTGATGCTGTCTCCACAAAAATCCTCAAGTACATTTAACAATAGCCCTTGTTTATAGGCATCAAGCCGTTTGTTTTCCTCCCTTTCCTACAGTGATGCAACAGCCACTGCTGAAGAATTTGCTTTTCAAGCCAGAGGCTCAGATGCATTTCAGTCCGCAGCGTTTTTGGGTTTATTTCCAGATTTTCAGGGAGCAGATTCTGGCTTCATCGGCTAAATTTCTTCTACCCTGTTGGAGGGAGGCTGGCCTGTCCACGGGGTGATTCATCTTTTCTGGAGCTGATGTTCAAAGGGGTGCATAAACGTAACTCAAGGGCAAGGTTGGGAAGAGAGAACATGGGTTTTTAGCCATGTTCCCCCCTGCTACAGATTTCCTGTACGGCCTTGGCTCTTCACTTCGTCTTATTGAAAGTAACTCAGTCTCCACCCACCATGGGAAATGACCACTCCCTCGAGGCTCCTGTTTACACCTTCAACGTGGGTGTCATCACGGTGCGCCCAAACAGGGGTATGCCTGCTTGAACACTGGTCGTACTGGGAAGACACAGTGGAAGCAGCAGTGTAAGCACATCTGAGAGACTGCTGGAGGGGTGTTTTGGTGGCGGAAGCCTCACTGAGGCAGTCCGGTCCAATGGGCACAGATCTATGGCACTGGGACTCCAAAGACCTCCTTCTCTAGGCTTGTCCCTTGACTTGGTGGATAAGAACAGATGAAACCCCCTGCTCCTTGCGGGGTTGTGGGGGGGTGTGTGACCTTTAAAGGTTCCATCGAACCCAAACCGTTCTGTTATTCCATGGGGTCAAATCTGTGATTCAGCTAACCCACACTGCGGGCAGAGGCAGGAGCTATTTTGGGATATTTTCTGTCATTTTCCACCTCTTGATCCCCCAGCAACCACAATTGCTGCTCTGGGGAGGTGACAATGCCCATCCCTGCCCAGGCCCTTTAGAATTCACTTCTTCCCTTGTCCATCAATTTGTCTAATCCCTTGCTCATCCATCTGCCTCCTGGCACTTCCACCGAGGGCAGTGAACTTCTGCAGAAGTACTTTCTTTCATCTATTTTAAGTAGCCACTAGCCTTGTTGACTGCCTTCTAGCTGCTGTATTATAGGACTTGGTGAACAACAGTTCTGCATTCAGCTGCCTGATGCACTTTTTCCACCATTTAATTATACCCAATGCAGCATTCTCGTCTCCAAATTGAAGAGTACCAACCTTTTCAGTCTCTCTTTATAGGGCAATTCAAATACCTTTGGGCAAGTCACTGTAAGCTTTCTGTGCCAAAGTTTTCAGCCTTGCCATCGAGGATGTCACTCTTGCTAGCATCCTTTGGCTGCTGCTTTCAGTAAGATCCCTTCTCTCTGAGAAGCTCCAGCACATTCACAAGCAAATTAAATTAAACAGAATGACAGCAAACTCCTGTAGGTGGTGCAGGGCCCAGGACCCACTGCTATGCAGGTCTGAATCCATCTCTTCAGAGGCAATGAACTCTTACTCTGTCCACCTAGAAAATGGCTAGATCTAAGGAAGAAATTTTTTTACTCTGAGGGTGGTGGAGCACTGGAACAGGTTGCCCAGAGGTGGATGCCCCATCCCTGGAAACATTCCAGGCCAGGTTGGCCAGGGCTCTGAGCAACCTGATCTGGTTGGAGATGTTCCTGCTCCCTGCAGGGGGGGTTGGGCTGGGTGGGCTTTAACGGGCCCTTCCCACTTAAACCATTCTGAGATTCTATGTCCCATAGGTCAAAGAAACGGTCACAGTACTCTGCTTTGACAGGGCGGTGGAGTGGGGATTAGGGGAGCACGGGTGTACCATGTGGCACCCCTGCCACGTTGCCCCGTAGCTGCTTCCCCACCCTGTGACTTCCAGAGCCAAGACCATCATACAAACATGGTACAGCACCATCTCACGCTTAAAATAAAAAATAAAACTTAAAGAATTATCTCTGCAAATAGTAGGCTTCTTCAGCTCTGTGTGAAACACCAAATGATGGGAAGAAGACACAAAAGGAGCATTTCATCACCTCCTGTCACCCTCCTGTATGGGACTTCTCTGTACTGTTGTGGCCTCCTTGGTTTGCAATAAAGTGGGAGCATGGGTAAAGCATCTCAAAAATTCCAGATTTTGTGAAATATCTGCGTCTCCTCTCTGAGCAGCAGAGACACTGATGTCTCCACGAACTGAGTGACAGACCCCTCCGATCATGCCTGCAGCCAGGATCTCTAACCAACAACTTTCTTGTGAGGGTTTTCAGTGTTTCTTTGGACTCGGCTGTTTGCAGCTGTTCCTAGGAGCTTGATAACAGCCACGGACAGAGATTATGGTTTGTTACTTTAATCTCGCTGTCCTTCGATGTTGCAAGTGACGTCTTCTGCCCCTACTCCAGGTCCACAGGGCTCTCTGCGGAGGAATGCAATTACAAAAAAAATAAAAGAAAAGAAAACAAAACTTGCCATCATTCACCATCAGACAGCAAAAAGAGAACAGAAAATATGTGCTATGTATGCAGCTCTGCTGGGTGAAATGCAGGATTAGGACACAGAAAATCGGCTTCTTGGATCTATCAACTTAATAGCATCACCCTTCTTTTCCATGGATTTCTGATCCTTCTTTTTTTTTCTCTTTAAATGACAGCTCATCACCATGTGGATCATTATTTGCAAACACGCTCGGTGCTGTGCTTTACCAGAAAACAGGTGAATATTGGTCAGAACAGCAGAAGTGTTCACGACAGATAGGTAGGAGATGGAGACACCACACTCATGCCTTACCTCCATAGTCCATGCAGCACTGTGGGGAGGAAGATCGAGCCTGCGACATTTTCACTGGGCTTTACTTAGGCCACGTTCAACAAGAGTTCAGTTCACGCTTCATTACTTGAAATGCAGCCACACACAGCTCACTGTCAGCACTGGATTGAACGTCTGGGTTCCCCTTGGGGTTTGGGATCTGCTTGAAGACCATTGTGTTGTCAAGTTGGACTATCTCATACCAGCTCTGCTTCACCAGGCTGCTTGAGGCATGTGGCCAGGGTTTACAGAGAAGGCTGAGATTTCATATTCAGTTTCAACCCATAGGGAAAATTAAAAAAAAAAAAAATCTGCAGAAAGTCCTAGATCAAAAAAAAAGAAGTCTGCAGAAAGCCTTAGACCAAGACAAGCCCAGTGGAGCCCAGCCTCTCTGTGAGCTGGAAGGTCTCATTATTAAGTAGATAGGAGATGTCAACACGAGTTTTTCCCTGCAAGAGCTGATCAATGAACGCGCTTGTGGCAAACAGGGCGACTTGGTGAGTTGCGCAAACTGAATCACTGCAGCAGGCGAGATCCACCTTCTCCCAGCACATCTCTCTCACATCCTGTGCTCTCACATTAGTGTGGATTTTACCCTTGCTCATAAGCCCATCAACTGCAGAGATGCTGGATAATAGACCAAAATGAGGTCTCAATCGTACTCAGGCTGCAGTTAGAGGTAGCACACAGCTCCCTGAACGTGACCGAGCTGATGAAAGGACAGAAGGTGGTGAGCAGGACCCAGAATGGGCTATACCTTCAGCAAAAAGGTTTGGGGGACCCATGTGGTGCCAGCACTATGAATAAATAAAACACGTTTCTCGCTATCCATCCACCCAGCACCTCTCAGCAGCACACAAACCCCTTTAAACAGACAGGCAGGAAAGAACAACCCTTTATCTCGCGACGCGGTGAAAGGCAGCATTGTTGGGCCGGATGGTTTCATTACCCCCTTGTGTGTGATTCCGTGCATCGGAGCTTGTGTTCCAAAAAGTGAAAAATGACCTGTTACGCGTGTGCATGGGCGCGTACACAGCTTCTCTCTGCATCTCCGTGGTAAGGGTTAGTTACGCACCTTGTCTAAGGGACAAAGCCCCACTCTGCCGTGCTGCGCTTTTTTGGATTGGCTCCGTATTCCCTTGTCTCCAGCAGACAATTAGGAACAGGCCTCCAGGAGTGCTCTGCGCTCCGAGAAACCCAGAAAAGCCTCTGCCAATCCCCCAGTGACCTCATGACCCGGAGGTAACATCCATACTAAGCTGTTTAAGACAAACAGAAGGAAATACTTAGGTGTAAAATTACTTGGCAGAAGCCAACCCGTTTCCTTTTTTGACAGGGGCAAAATAAATAGAATAATCATCCACGATCCTGAAAAACCCAACCACCCACTACGAGAAAAGGGGGGCTGCACGCTCTTTTTGGATGATGCTCTGTGCCCCTTGAACCAGAGAGACGGGACTGTCCTGAACTCCTCCGTCATGCATCTGAGTGCACGAGAGGGAATGGGAGCCAGCCAGGTTCCTTTAGCTTCCCCACCACCCTCTGACCAAGACCCTCTGCTTCTCCCTCAAGGCTCTTCTGCAGGCTGCAGGGCCCCCAGCCCCTCTGCTGAACAAGGTTACTGTCTTTTTTCTTGTCCAACCGCCTTGCAATACACCTTAATCTCCAGAAAGCTAGACCCGTGTCAGTCAGGAACAAGTTCATTAGCACGCATTTTAGCTGATGTGGGAAAATAAATGGGGAACAGGAATAGTCAGAGATCACCTTATAATAATACAGATTGTGTCTATTCATAATTTTTGCTTTTGGCTTTTCAATAGAAGTATAAGTGGATTAGTAAGAAGAAATTGTGGATATTTCTTTTTTTTTTCCTCGGTTAAAAATAAAGTTTCCTTTCCACTTGTACCTGGGAAAGAGCAGCTCTTCGTTAGGCTAACCAACACATTTTGGAAGGACAAATATCATCTGGCTTATGTCAGATGAGTCAACCTGGAATGAGACCAGTGGGGAAAGAATTGAGATACGTTCTATACACAGTGTCAAATTCAGAAGATTGAATTCACTTGGAGACTTAGGAACCCAAGATGGAAACATCCTGGCTTCATCAGATACAAGAAGCATTCCTTGCAAAGTCGTACTCCTGTAATTTTGGGGAAGCGTCTGTGAATTCCCCACGGTGTCAGCATCCTGGAGAAAGCTAGGCTAGCAGCCAGTGACACCTAACACAGAGGCTTTGAAATAATTTAATCCCAACAAAACACAGAAACCTAGACACACTCAGAAAATTAAGACAACCCCAAAGTACTGTTCACTGGATGTCACTGGCTCTGATTTTGAAGATTTTTCTTTATTGTACAGTTCTAAGAAACAATTCTCTGCTATGGGTCCTGCTCCAAAGAACCACATTAAGATGAGGTCTGAAAACCCAAGGTTCTTAAGATATTTTGAAGACTGATGTTGTTGATTCTACAGGGGAAAAAACAACAAAAACAGCTGAAAGGTGTAGAAAAAGTCTACTAACTTATGAATGTCACTGCAGGGATTGAACTCCAAGTCCTAGTGGTTTTTAAAAATAGATTACCCAAACACCTGCGAGGCCTCTTGCACACAGATGGTCCTGCCTCCAGAAAGGAGGCTAAGCCAAGCGACCTCTCGGAGACCTTACCAGGCATATTTTCGTGATTCCTTCAGCAGGTTTGTGCTCCAACCCCGATGAGATACGCTGCCAATGTGATGTCACAGGAGAGAGTGTCTGTATTTCTTGGAGTTACTTTGCTAAATTGGAGAAACATTGACATCAGGAATGAAACAAAAGCTATGCTAAAAGGAGATTGGCGAGATTGCAGAGTCAACCACCCAAACAACAGAAAACGCCACAATTCAGACTGCCTTTCTCTTCCCTGGGTTAAACCACCCCTTCTTCTCCTGGGTCATCATGGACCGTGTTTTATTACCTGAATTACTTTTCTTTCACTTCTCTCTCCATCTCTTTTTGAAAGGTCACTGACCCCTCAAGACACAATATAACAGCTAATACCTCTTCCACTCCCAGAGTGGAAAATCTGCTTCTGTGTCTTACAGAGCATTAGTTTGTTTATACGTCCCAGGACAGCACGACAAGAGAACATTGCTGACTCACATTCACAATGTGACTCACTGTAAACCCCAGGTCCTTCCCCTCGTGCTGTCCCTAGCCAGCCTCCCTCCAGGCTGGTTAGCCTCCCCTAAGCACGGGCGTTTGTGTTTGTGCCCATGGACTCCCAGCCTGCTTTTCCAGGTTATTTCTCCAGTTTGTGGAGTTTGCTTTGGACTCCTTTCCAGTCCTCCAGCAGACTCTTTCCTCTCCAGCCCTGGCCAATGCCACATGCACATCTCACACGTAAAGTCCGTGTCTCTTTATGCAGGTCACCAATTGAGATACCAAATTGTCCCCAAGCCCTGGAGAGCACAACTCTACAGAGCTTTCTGTGACAGCAAACAACTTGTGAAACTGTTTTTGCACACACTTCTGCTGCTTCATCAAACAGAGCTGCTGACAGTAGTGATGTCCTCTTCTCTTTGGACTGAGAAGGGAGTGGGATTCTTTGCCACGGGATGTCTGAAGAGTTAGTGAAGCCATGAAAGGATGGCACTGGGTAGCTTTGGCAGGGAAAGTTGTTCCAAGTTAAAACACTCCCTTGTGACCATGACAGCATCCATCACAAGACAGCAACAAACCTGTTTCACAGCACCACCAGACTATGTCTTCAGAAGGCTTCTCAGTTAGCTAAGGTGAGTTGGTTTTCTGTAGGAATAGCAAACAATACTTTTGTAAGACAAAGACCAGCACTACTTACTACCTAAAGCCCAAGGTAAAGCAGTGTTCAAAAAAATAAAAAAAAAAAACCACCAAAAAAGACAAACAAAAAACCTCCAACAAACAAACACCACCAAAAAGAAATCCCACCATACACAGGATTTCAGAAGTCAAAGCAAACATCCCTCTTCCATTCTTTTTTCCCCTCACAAGAAAATAAACTGTTCTAGCTAAAAAACTTAAAGGAGGAAAAAAAAACACCACAAAATGCAAAACCCACCACCTTCACACCCTCTCCCAGAAGGGAAAAATGGAGGGGTGGGGGGGAAGAAGGAAGCTAGAATGAAGTAACACTGGTAGGCTAGCATATAGTGAGATTTCCTCCTTGCTGGCTGTGCTGAAGTTTCTAAAAGCAGAAAGCATCCTGAACAAACTGAATAATACACCATGGAAGTAAATCCTCCTTCAGCTCACCCAGAAAGCAGAGTGACTGCAAAAGAGAGGAACCTACCTGAGCATCACTGGGCTACAGCAATAAATGTTCTGAGACAAACTAAATCAGTTCTTCTCATTAACCCCCAGGTGGATTAAATCTAATTCTCTCAGTAGTAACTACCAGGGCCAAATTACCTCACGTATAAATCAGGCAACGGTGTAAATAGCATACACCTGAAGCCATAAATGTCTGGGAGCTGTGACTGGGTAAGGGCAGGCTCAATCCCTTCCCCACCCCCATGTACTGGGCAGTGTTTGCTCCAATATGAAGCCCATTGACTCCACCAATTTTTTCAGTGGTTTCAGCTGGGACTTGGGCATAGCTGCCACAGTGGGCACAGCTTTTCGGGATGGGTTAAAAAGAGTTATGCTTAAATTAAGTGCCAGGATGTCCAAGTACTCTCCTCCTGGCGTGTTCTCCTCACTTTATTTCTGTTTTTTTACTGCTCTTATCTGCATTCTAGAAAGGAAAGAGACAATTTACATCAACCTTTTCCCTGCTGCAGGTTCTTCCCCAGTGTATCATAGGCTTTGTGATGATTTAAGGGCATGGAGTTGCTTGCATTCTACTTCCTTTTTTCTGCCAGCTACTGCCTTCCTTCCCCTAGATTCATGTGGGAGCTTGTAGTAATTTTCTTATTTTCCATCCTACTTTGTCTGTGACCTAACATCAGATTTGTTTTTTCAAACCATAGCTGCTTACTGGAAGGCGATCTTGCTGGAACTTGTATCACAGCTGCCAACTTTCTTTTGTGATCTAGTAATTTTGAAACTCAACCAATAGATAAACCATTTCAAGGAAAGCTCTCAAGCATAGAGCATGTTTGCTTCTTGCCTAGAACTGGCTTGGCTTTAAGACCCTCAAAGTCTGAGGAGCTATGGTGGTGTCAATGAGACAGATCACTTTAAATGTCCAACAGTTATCTCAAGCATTGTTGAGATTTTGTGGTGTCTGTATTCAAGAGAAAAATTTAGACTATGCACTTTTTGTGGCTGCTAGATTCCGAAACCATAAAACAAGACCCGGGAACAGGACATGGTTTAGTAGGCGTGGTGGTGTTAGGTTGACGGTGGGACTTGACTATCTTGGAGGTCTCTTCCAACCTTAAGATGCTATGATTATAATTCTATGAAATATCCAGAAATACCTACAGGACTTTCTCTACAGGTGTTTCACACTTTTGTCGTCTGAGTAACCTGCTCTAACTGGACCTGCTCTGAGGAGCAGGTTGAACTAGAGGTTTCTGTAGGTCTCTCCCAATCTGTGTGGTTCTGTACCTCCTCTATCAGTGTGTTACATGAAGAGGTAATGTCATCGGTACTTAGGAGAAGTCTGCTCTTTCAAAACTTTCTTCCTTGTCTTGAAATCCGTTTCCATGATGGTAAGTCCTCCAAATTTCTTTTAACCAAAAATGATAGTGCAACAGAACATGAGATCTTGGCCAAGAAGTAGCAGATGCTACCAGCTGTGGAAGCTCAGAATTCCCAAACGGGGAACACAGTTATATAGCCTAGCCCTGGCTGGGGCTTAGTTAAAGCAGACTGCCATCTCCCAGAGTTTCCATGATAAATGCTGGAAAAGAGCCCAACCTACAAAGTGTAGGTCTGATTACAGCTTTACTATGGTTTTGCCATTAGAGGCAGAACAGGTAGGAACGTCTAAACTTGTGGTTGCCTGAAACTTTTCACTTTAAAGCCCTGTTTCCACCTTACAGCGCTGTCAAAAATTAAGCAAAGCACCATGAAATGCAGGGTGTATGCCATAGGCTGGATTTCCCTGGATACTTCAGCCAAAATAGTCCAGCCAAAACAGCTTCTGAGAACAAAGCTAGGAGGGGGAAATACATTGTTTTACCTATGGTAAATGATTCTGGAAGCCTCTTCCCTTTGGAAAGCTGCAGTGTGCCTTGACTTTGAACAGGCCCTCAAAATTTAGCAGGGAGTGCCCTGCTAAATATCCCTGTTGCAGATGTGTCTTTTGGCACTG
The DNA here is from genome assembly GCF_036417535.1 of Chlamydotis macqueenii. Lineage (NCBI taxonomy): Eukaryota > Metazoa > Chordata > Aves > Otidiformes > Otididae > Chlamydotis > Chlamydotis macqueenii. The sequence continues at coordinate 83,690,800 of NC_141559.1, forward strand.
ATGAAAGAATTTTCCCAGGCTTGATCGCGTTAAAATTGCAGAGCATGTGTGCAGTCAACAAAGCCTTGTAATAGAAATGCAGTTAAACAGCTCTGCCCCACCCTGGCTCCCTCCGTACAGGTTCTGCTCCGATTTAGGCCCTTGAGAGGCTGAGCACCACCAGAGGTGTAGGTTAGGTGAGGCTGATGCCTCTCTCAGCTTTATCCATTAAAGAGGAGAAAAGCCTCTGACCTTTTGAATGATGCTGAGCACAGCCTTCTGCTCCCTTCTAGAACAACGAGAGGCAGGAGGTTCTCCTTTGGGGTTTGTTCCTCTGGGCAGAGAAGGTAGATCTTTCCTCAGCTTCATCTGCACTGGTGGGATGACCACAGATATTGCTAACAGCATGCCAAGTGTAAGAGGCTTCCCTATACCTTATTCCCTCTTCTGAAGGTAAAGATTTGTGCTGTAGACCGAGGTTTTTTGTTTGTGTTATATTTGTGTCACTCGGTGTTGACATTAGAGAAGGCTGGCCTCCAGAGCAGAGCATGGTGAGGTTTGCAGTGGTCCTTGATGGACTTTCCTCTGCAGACTCAGACCTACACAGCTTCTGATAACAGACAACTGCACCTGAGGCAGCTCCAGTTTTTGTCTCAGACCTTTACGCAGTCATTGACTCCTGTTGGCTCAGCTTCTGGGGCGTTTTGAGAATAAAGACTGAAAGCTCTAAATTAATGTAGGGTTCTCTGAGAAGGTATGGAGATGAACAGAGTAGAAGTGTTGCTGTCCAACAGTAACAGATAGTGCCAAGGAGGGTTTTGCATCTGTTGGCTGGTGCTGCCCCGGAATTTCATTTCGGCCAAGGCCAGGAAGTCTCTGGCTGCTGGCTCCAGCCATTTGGATCTGGCACCCTCTGGAACTAACATTGGTGTGCTGAGCTTGTACAGCCTTTGGTGAGAGGTCATGGGAATGGCAAGCTCGTGCAGGATACACTGGCTGTTGGGTGTACCCTAACACACCTCCATCTATATTTTCTGGTACTTAACAAAGGGATGAGGGCACATGCAGTTCTTCCCTCAGTGAGCAATTTTTCACTGCATACAAAATTGCTTTAAGTACCTCATTTGAAATTTTTCTGAGTGTAATAGGAAGATATCAAAGTGTCTCGGTCTAATCTGCTTTGCTGTCCATAAGAACAGATAAAAACTATTAGCTGATCTATTTGTTTCTTTTCATCAACAGACCTACTGGAAAAGAAGAAGCAGGACCATACTGTATTCTTCTTTGGGAATACCAGAACGGTGGGAACAAATGACAGAACTGGTCATTAGGAAAAAGTGAGTTCGCCTATTTCTTGGAAATTATTCCCAAGGAAATACTTAACTCTTATACAATCACACACACACCTACAGATCTAGTGTGATGTCCAAGAGCAAGGACCTGCCTTATTTATGTAAAAGAGAAAGAGAAAAATCAAGAATTAAGATCTAAAGAATAAAATTCAAGACTTTCACAGTGAAGATGTTCATCTCTGCAGCGGCTGCTCAGCTGCATGCAGGGCTCTAGTTCTGTCTAGACCGCTGATCTGGTGGGCATCTCATACTACACCCAATCTGCTTAGATTCAACTAAAACTACGGCTAGCGAGCTGTGATGTCCTAAGAAATCCCTCAAGGCAAGTATGAAAGTGCCTGTACTCCTTCCTTTCGATGTAAGACATAGCCAGGAAGCTGGGAATTGCTCAGAATTAGGTGCCAGACTCAGATGGGTTGCACTGACACACGTCTCAGTTGCAGACTCCCTGCCAGTGTTTCCAGCTCCTTTCCCTGCCTCTTCTTCCTAAAAGTAGGAGAGTTTTTCAGTGCACGGTGTCTTGGAAGAGTGTACCTACTGTTTAGGTTGACATCCAAGTGTGGAAGAAGGCCAGAATGTCACAGACTTACCCATTTGGGTCATTTTTCTTTGAATGTTGTAGGTGACCCTGGCCACCACCCACCCTCTGAGTTTTCCGTGGTGACTGCTGCTCAGGGGACATGGGACACAGCTTGAATTTGGGAAGTCCAGTCCCAGAGCTGAGTTGCCTCTGTCTGAACAGCTTTGTTCTCTCTGGTGTAGTTCCTCTGCCTGTAAAAGGCATTTGCAGGCAGAAGCACTGCAGTGTCTGTTGTAGGTATGGAATAAATGATGAAACTCTACCTTGATGTACCAAAATGGAGCATCTTATCTCTGCAACTGAGGGCAAAGGCACGTTGCCTGTGATGGAGGAAGAAGGAATAGGAATTAGCTCTCTCCCCCCAGCTCTAGTATTTCAGGCTTGGATTTAAAGAGCAGCCAGAGGAAGTCTGGCCTTGAGTTCCTAGCCATTTAGCCATTTTACTGATTTAGGCACCTCTGGTTAAAAAAATGAAGAAGGGAAACCCTTGTTTTTGCTGCTTCCAAAAAAAAAACACTTGCCAGAGCCCTCTGTTCCATCAGAGACAAGCACTCCAAGATGTCACCAGGAGTTTCGTGGCTCCAGCCAGAGAGCAATGCTCTTCGCTGCCGTGTTTTTCCCTTCACCATGACTCCACCCTGCTGACCTTTAAGTGAAGTAATAGGCTGACGAGAACACTTCCAAAGCGGAGCACTTTTCCGACTGCCTTACAACCCCTCTCTTTCCCTCTGTCTATCAGACCCAATAAGTATAAGCCTCAAACACCAGTCCCACCGGCATCTGCCAGGATAGATTTCCAAGTTTTTTTATGGGCTTCATAAAGTTGGGATCAGGGGATTTTTCCACAGGACTTGAGTAGAAAGAAAGACTTTCTCCACCTCTTTTTTTAACTTCATCTTTAATTCTTTCATTTGGGAAACGAGCTCATTCTGAGAATAAAAATAACCCCTTGATTTGTGTACCTCTTCCTTAAAACAGAGCGAGACTTGTTGGTGGATCTAATAAAGTTTTTTTCTCTCTCTTTCTTTCTCTCGTGCACTGTTAGGCTGTAATTTTATCCAGATGCCTTTGCTACTAATAGCCTTCCACTTTGTGTTTTTGTATTTCACACACGCGCATGTGCCAGGCCATCTTTTCTTGACATATCTCACATCTTTTTCACCTTCTCCTGAAGACCCACGCTAAAGATCATCGGACTCTGTCAGCCTCTTCCTCCAGCCTGTACCTCCTCACTTTCATGGCTTATAATTTAATCTTGATTATTGTAACACCTTCTCCTTCTGTTTGGTTAACATATTTCTGAGGTGCCTGGTGGCCAGCACCTCAACACTGTGCAAGAAGATCAAAGCAAACAGTTAAAGGAAGAAACAAATAGATGGCCAAGCCAAACCAAGGGACCTGGTAATAAGGCTGTCTCCACTACCCTCTCCCAGTCCCAGCTGAAGGAAAAGAGATTCATTCACAATTAAAGCAGATTTAAAAAAAAAAAAAATCCAGTAACAAATTAAGGGAATGAAAAGGATGGAGATGTCAAACCATATTGTTGCTCAAGGGTCTGTGGTGATGAACACTGGTTACCCATCAACCAGAGGGATTCTTAGAGATGTTGGCCATCAGTTGGGAAAGTCTTGTTCATAACCTGTTCCTGAGTGGCAGGTCTGTGGCACAGGGTCCGTCTTTTCTCTTTGTGTTTACACAGCATTGATGACCTCTCTGGGGTCCTAAGGCCATGACCGAACTTCTTTGCTGTTCTGGTAACACAAATAATGCAGAAACTAAGAGCAGCTCCGCTCCGGCCAAGCACCTATGCATGATTGGAAAGTGGCAATAGTGGTCACACAATGAAACATGTTTCATGGGAAAGAGGAGAGGAGGAGAACACTCAAGTCTTCCCAGCCCTGATTCCAAGATGCTGCCTCTAATGCCTTCTCTGATGTCTCTCACAAACAAAAAAAATGTTGAGGATAATGTTCAGGTACCTTAAGTCACATACTTAATTATATTTGGGATGTCATGGGGTACCCCAAACACATATAGGGCTGGTGGATGTGAGAGAGCAGCTGAGGAAAGCCCTTGCCCTTCTGGAAAGGCAGTGGCAGGCCGGTGGGAAATGGCAGCAGATGCATTTGCTTGGGCAACTGAATTTCACCTTGAAAGACTGCTTCTCCAGAGGGCAAAGTAGACTTTGCCATCAGGTCTTACTTGCTCTGAATTCCTGCAGAGGAGACAGGGAAGAGGGGAGGACCAGCCCAGCAAGGTCCGTTGCAGGGTAATGACTCCTTTTCAGTAGAAACCACGTTCTAACTGGAGCATTCCTGTTGGCAAGACTGAGACTGAGAACTTATTCTCCGCTCCTTAACCTGTACGTGATCAGAGACTGACGCAAAAGCTTTTCAGGTTTAGGGTAAAGCTCAGTGAAACTAAACTGAGCTGAGGCCGCAGAAGCCCACTGCAATATAACAATATTTTTTCTGTGCACACACCTTGTCATACAGCAAGCAACTGGGATTGGGGAAGAGCAGTTCTACTTGCTCTGGCATGAATAGATATGTTGGCTGCCCAGCACTGCGTTAACCCAGCTTCTACCTAATCTCATCCAAGAACTTGCACAGTAATTGACCCATGTTATGATCATTCTGTGTACAAATTTGTCCTCTCTGCAGAGCTTTCCAGACAAACCTGACTCAGGAGCAAACATTAGCTCCTCCAGAGAGGACACGGCAGACTGCCTGCACCTTGAGGGTCCAGGGCGCTTCTATCAACCTTCCAGCTGCCCTGCTTGTTGGCTTTTTTTTGAGTTTTCAAGTCTTAATGAGTGACTTTGTCCCTTGATTTAAACCTCTTTCCTGTTTCAGTTTGCTTGCTCCTGTGAGCTCAGGCTTCCAGATCATGCTTTAAGCTTTGATATTTAATTTGGCCCAGGTCATATTTATTTGAGCGCCAATTCAGGGCTAGCTCTGGATGGGCTGAGTGGCAGAGAAAAGCACCATGGGATGGTAATGTGGGGCTACGCCCACTACGCACTGGGCTGCCTACGTCTCTCTTGGGGGTGGTGAGGAGCACGGAGAGAAGATCAACCAGTTAGGCTCAGTGAGTAAAAAGGTGTGAGTGCCAACAGCATCTCACGCAAAGTTCTAGTGTTGTGACAAGAGGTCCTATCTTGAGAAGTATCTGACATGCGCAGCTTGTGTTTTTCACTACTGCAGCTCACGTACCAAAGGGAAAAAACCCTGAAATTAGCTCACCCACTGCTTCTGTGAGTTATCCTGGGTTTCTTCTGCTGTGGCGCCTGTCTATGCTGCCATGGAGCAGCATAGACAACCATTGCCTCCCCTTATACAGTAACATGACTTTATGAGGTGATTTTATGAGGAATAAGTAGATTTCCAAAACAATGTCAATATATGCTAAATTAGAGCTAATCTGTAGTAACTCAACCCTCCTGAACGGGTTGTACCGTGTCTCAGGTCACAGATCGGTGCGGCGATGCTATGAAATGCATCTGTTCATCTCAGGAAGCTTTGGAGTCAGAATTCACAGTTTTAATGGGAAGAGGGAATCTCACAGAGAGCCACTGTGAGTCTGATTCTTCTGGTGTTCCTTGGCCAGGCGAGAGCGGACCATTCAGCCAAAATGCACAGGTGGTCTGGGAGAGGAAGATGCTCTCTGTCCCTGCTTCTTCATAACCTAGTTATGCAGGTACTCCAACAGCTCTAAAAATATTGTCCGTCCAGTCTCAGCAGCACTGCATCTCCAGTGTTCAGGACAAAGGTAACGTTCATTCCCTCCCACTTCCATCTCCCTCTCAAACCTGCTTTCTCTGCTGACGTTGAAAAGTACACACAGGCAAAGCCAAGCCAGGGAAATGTGCCACGGTGTCTCAGCCCACCCCTCTGCAGATGCCTGGGAGAAGCAGGAGCTCTTATCAAGCTAAATGATAGAAGAAGGAGCACAGTGTGTCCAAACTCTGGTGGGATGACGGAGGTGGATGATAAGAAAAATAACTCTGGCCCTGTCCTTGGGGAGAGCGCAGGCTCCCCCGCCAAGGTCGAGACGGGGCTGCGCATTGCGAGCGGAGGGAACACCAGCGGCAGAGCTCCCTGTGCGGGGCTGAGGTGTTAACTACACGGCCTGCCATTTAGGAAGGCAGGACGGCACTTACCAGCTTACACGGCAGCCTTGCGAGGGAACGGCTATTCCCAGTCAGAGGGAAGCTGGAGCTTAAATTTAGCAACATATTCAGTCTCTGCTAAATCGATGCATTCCTTAAAAGAGCTGGGCCATTCATGCTGCATATTTTCGGTTTACCACATGGCTTCTTGAAGTGATAGCCAATGAGTAATCTGAAAAGGTTCCCACTTCAATCATTTTTAATACTGCACTTTGGTCACTTTGACTTAAACGTGAGCCGTCCCAACCCCATTAAATGTGCCCGTCAACCCCTCTTGCTAAGTAAATGTCAACAACAACATAAAGCACCTGGGATTCATTTTGCCATTGAATCATCCATGATTGGTGGCAGGTTTTCAGTCGGAAAAGCACTGGCTTCCTTTCCCTCCCTCCCTACCCCCCTCCCTGCCTGACTCACTGTTCCAGTCGCTCGTGACCTTTTCTACGCTTGCCTTGTGAAACTGTCAAAGTGCCACCAAAAAACAAACGAACTTCCAACCCAAGGGGGATCCGGGATGAACCAGAGGGATGTTGCTGCTAACGGAGATGTGCAAACCATTCTTAAGAGAAAAAGATGAGCAACAACCCAAAAAAGGAATATTGATTCAAATTTAATAGTTCTGTTCCCAAGGAAAAAAAAAAAAAAAAAAAAAAGAAGAAGAAAATTAAACCTAACTCCACAGACACAGTGGAAAAACTGGGAAAGATTTTTTCCCCCCTGATTTATTCCTTATGTTTCTATTCTCTTGTTCCTTTTTGACCGATATGAAAAAAAAAGGAGTGAGAGGGGGATGGTGGAATAAAAAGGTCGTTCTAGGGACGGCAACTGTCAGTGATAGTGAAGTAAATGGCCCTACTGAGATGATCCACACGGGTGTCTCCTGTTTCCAGTAACAGATTCTTGATCTCGTAAATCATTCACACTGCTGCTTCTTCCCTCCTGTCCCTTCAAAATCCATCATGGAAAAACAGCATCTGCACCATTCCTGGGGGCTGTTTGGGATAAAGCTGGATTATTCTATTTAATGTCATTTCTTTGATAAAAACTGCCTCAAAAATGGAGTTAAATAAGCCAACTGGAAAGGCAGGTAAGTGTGGGTGAGAAGTCATGTGAAGGCGTACGCTGAGACGAGGTGGAAGGCGATGCTCTCACAGTAGAGTTAAGGCATGGAGAGGAGTGTCATGCCGGATGTTGGAAGCACCAGGAGTGAAGGATGCTTGCAAGGAGGGTCTAGAGGAAGGGAGGACCAGGGCATCCTTAGCAAGCAATAACAGCAGGAGAAGGCAGAAGGATGAGCAGGAGACTCCTAGGAGAGTGGAAATAGGGCGGCAGGCACCTCTGCTAGCTCCCGGACACCTCTGAGTGGGGAGTCCTTGCTGATGGCACAGAGCATTGGATTGACCTTTGCCTGACTGTTTTAGGGCCGTGCCAAGAATTTGAAGTGGTCATCAGAAACCTATGGAGCAAGTCAAGGACCAAACCAGTGCCTAAGAGTTCACATCAAGCCCCTGTATTAAAAATTCTTTTAAATCAGTTCAGCTTAAAAGCCTGAGTTTTGCCTATCCTCTGAGCAAGGTTTGAAAAGAACGCCCATTTGCACCCCCTTCTTCACGTCATTCCCCGCACCCCTGGCCATGGCAATGCACTTTTTCTCTAACGTGGTGTGCCTGTCTACCCAGATCAAGAGATTCTCTTTTCCCCAGACCAAGGGTACCTGGGGCGTGCAGTGTTGCCTGCCTCTGACTCTTTCTTGCAGCTACCCAGTGTTCCCCACAGCAGCTCTTCTGCTCATCAGCGGTAACTGCTGTGGTTTTTCACACATCGCGTTGCATGAGTTACTATGAGCAGAAGTACTGAGACAGACTTCAACAATATCCATTGTGGATTAAGCTGGGAATTACAAAAATAAGGAGATTGTGCCCTCATATGGTCAAATGAGTGATGTTTTCTTTCTGAAATGGATGGAGGTTTCCAGGTCAAGAGTGTTGTTTACACCCGTCAGTTGATTGCCCTTAGCAGTGGCTGTTAAACTTTCCCCAAGTTTATTTTCCTTCCTTCATCCCAGGACTTAACCCTCCTTTGGTTGGTTTAAAAAGCTTCAAGGAGGCAATTGAAGATAAATAAATAACAAGGGTAGTATGAAGTAAAAAGGATGGGAAGGTTGCATGTAGCTAGCCCACGAGCAGGACGTGCTTTTTTTCCTGTGCCTCCCAAATGAGGTCTGGCCAGGTCACTGCTGGAATGGGAGACCACAGGGGAAAACACTTCCGAAGGCCTTTGGTGTCTTATTGATCTAACTTAATACTATAGCTCACCTTCTTCTTTCCTCCATCAGCCTTAACACAATTTTAGAGGAGGCAAAATGGCTTTTCTCAGTAGAGATGTACAATGAACCAGGAGGTCTACTGAGCTGTGGTTATCGAAGGCTTTTCTATAAAATAGAGAGGTTTAGTTGCTTGTGCCCGATCAATCCAATCTGCCCTTTTAATATCTGTCCTTCACTAGTACATGATATTTCCCTGCGGCCACAAAACAGCTGTTGGCTTGGTCCCCAGGGGTGGCTGTTTTTCATTGCTAGACAAAATTATTTGTTTCTGTAAATCTGTGAATGGGACTTGTGGAGAAGAGAAGTCGTAAAAAAAAAAATAATCAAGAGAAGATATTATAATTAGGGAACGAAGTGAGAGTTCCTACCATATACTCAGGAATCAGCAAAATAGCTCTCCTCTTTCTGTTCAGCCACAGGAGCCCCTAATTGCCAAAGGGATGTAGGTCTGGTGGCAGGGATGTAAATCTTTTCACTGCCCTTCCAGCCCTCTGGTCTTTTTGTCATCATGACCCAAGAAAAGGACCATATTTTTCACATTTAGTGCATGGCAGTGGTGCTCAATGGATGTAGTGGTTGATCCATCCCATCACCCATCCAGACAGCTATCTTTACCGTTTCTTCTCCAACATTTACAGGTCTGTTTTGTTCCAGTGTGGACATAGGGTCCTGTATACAAATTTTGGAGCACTGAAAGGATGTTTAGGTCACCTTTTACAGGCCATAGAAGTTGCTGACAGACCCCTGGGAGTACATGAACCACGAGCGAAAAGTCATGGATTTAGCATACTTACTCACAGAAGTTTCCAAAACTGCAGCAGCAGTAAAAAAGTTTCATGGAACTTGGTGGAAGAAAGCTAATCTATGTTAGCCAAAACTGTTTTCCAAAGTCCTTTCAGTCTGTAGAAATTTGTCAGTCTCCATCGTAATTCCTTATCACATGATTGACATTAAGAAGCCTTACTTGTGAGTCAAGTAATATGTGGGGGAGAAGAAATTTGTTCAGATCAACTGAATTTGCAGATGAATTTAAATGAAAACACACTGATCCAGCTGTGACAAATGTCTTCAATAAATGCAACGCAAGCTCCCAATGTTCTAAAGAGCTTTCTTGGCAAGGTAAGGTTGCCATTAAAGCTGGAAGAGAAGGATTTTGTGAATGGGAATTGTACTGCTGCCCTGATCCCCTTTGGCAGGCATCTCCTGGAGGCAATAGGGAGAGAAACAGAGAAGGAGAGACCGTCAGGAATGATCTGCAGATGGGATAATATTAACAATTGCACTAGGACAGCTGTGTCAGTAGAGATGTCGGATTCCTCTCCAGCGCGTTTAGCAGACCAAAGTTCAAGTGGATGAGAAACAGTTTCTGGGAAATAGGGGGCTGAGAAAGATGGGGCCCAGTCATTTGGGGTGGTTTCAAGGCTGTGCCATAAGCTAGTGGAAGGTCAGGAATTTTGTGGCAGAAAGCATGGTATTGTATCGTAGGAATGTGGAGCTGGAAGGGGTCTCAATGAGCCACCTCATCCATTTCCCTGCTTTGATGGATATTCAGGTATATCTCAGGTATTCCTGACGGATGTCTGTCTAGAATATGCATAATAATCCCCAGTAACATCTCTTTAGGCACTCTAACTCAGTGCTTCACTGTCCTTATCACTAAATGGTTCTATTTCTTTACTATCAAAATTAAACCTGTCTTTCTGTGATTTAACCATGACTTCTTAATCCATCGCCAGTCAACATGGAGAATGGGTTGTTTCTCTCTTTGCAGCTGGCTTTCATGTGTTTGAATACCATCGTCATGTCTTTCCTCGATTCTCCAAGCTCTAAACTAAACAGCTGTAGTCTGTAACCTTAGTCCCAGTTGTGTTTCCTCATACATCATATCGCATGTAATCATATGATAGATACACAAGAATAGTACAGAACAGAACAGAATAGAAATTTCAGCTGGAAGGGACCTACAACATCATCTAGTCCATCTGCTTGACAAATTCAGGGCTGACCAAGTCAAAGCATGTTATGAAGGGCATTGTCCAAGCACCTCTTATCCATACATAATTTACCATGGGACTGTCTTTGTTGTCATGGCACGACATGGCTCTCAAAATCCCTACCAATGCAATAGGATTCTTTTCCAGACTTGCAGATGCTGGTCAATATGGTATTAATAATAAGTAGTAGGAAAACAAAATGTTTAAAAGTAATCCTCAAAATGATATCACTGCAAACCCAATAGCTAATTTTTTAATGGTTTGTACTATTCAACATTATTTTGTTTATTGGTTGTTTTTTTGTGCAGTTAAGAGGTCACGTCTTGTGTCTGCCTCTTCAATCTGAAAGTCCAGTTTGGAGATTGCAAGATGTCACAAGATGTTAGCTATGGAAAATAATTTTTTCTGGGCCCATTCTGAAAACACCCTTAGGATAAGTTTTGCCTTGCTGTCTTTAGTGATCTGAAAGCTGGGCATCTAATTTACAATACTGCTCTTTGCTGGTTCTTTCTTTGGTGGTGACTCCAGAAAATGCTTAATATACATGATTTTATACACGAGCTTCAGGCTGTAAAAAAATTATGACACAAAAACTTTGATCTTTCTGAATAACTGAAAAGGAAAGTTAAACGGTTGATTTACCTTAGCTGCCCAACTTTTAGAAAGGAAAAAAGCTTCAGGTGTTTCTGAAATTAGGGCTCAAAATATGACAGATAGTTTAATTGGATAGGAAGATGAAAAAAGAGAGAAGGGAGGAAGAGTGGAAAAGACAAAGGGTGGATGCAAGGGAGAGTGAAGGGAAAAGAAGCATGTTATCCCACAAATTTCACAAAAATCTCCTTCGCACAATGTCCCATTATCAAGCTCATTGGCTTCTCCTTGCAGAGAGAGCTAGAACAAAACGCTGTAGACAAGAGCCAAAGAAATGAGGGGGAGCAGGACAACACACACAGCTAAATTTCACTTTAAGCCTTCTCTGACAATGGTGTTCACAAGTGCGTCAAAACCAGGCTGTGGAGCTAGAGAAGTTATTATCCAGATGAAGACAATTTAGCTAAAAGAGTTGATCCATAAAAAAAAGGAGAGTCAAAACTCTAGATTCAGCACTGTCAGGGATCACGGAGTCCAGGGGGTTCCTAAATTGGTGTCTGGGATGCTTTGCCTCCATCTCTACTAAAGGAGCAGTCAGCATCAGGCCTTAAGTGACAAAAGACAAACAGGGCCTTAAAGTGAGGAGAGACAAAGCTTCTTCAAGTCCCCAGAAAGGTTAACGCATGGATTTGGTACAGTTTAGAGAGGCCCAGTGGGGCAGGCTGAAACGCAGATGTTCTTCCAAAGCTGCCTTGAATTGTACTCAGCATCTGGGGAAAGGGTAAAACGACAGAAGTCAGTGGGATGCTGCGCTATCCAGATCAAAACCACATGAAAGCAGGAGGCTGTTTTTCAAAGAGGGAAATTCCAGAAGGGAAGCGGAGAATCTGTAGCTGACATCATTCCCCATCAGGCTAAATTGATGGGTGGGAGAAGATATCAGCACCAACTTTAGCATCCCTGCTGCCTGATGCACAACCAACCAAATCAGCAGTCCGTAGCCCTCAAAGAGGAACCAGTGTCTGCTCCCATTGCATGGAGGAGATCGACGAGAGGATGTAACAGTGCTTGGGGAGGCACAGTAGCTCTGCCAGCCGAGCACAGCCTAACAGAGCTGTCTACCGACCCTTGCAGCTCGTCCAGAATCCTCCCTCCTCCTCTGCTGCCACAAAATCTGGGAAGGTTTCAGTTCATTTTCTTTTGATTTTTTTTTTCCCCCAACATTCAAAATTTTCCAGGGCACAACTTTGTCACACATTTTTCCAGCATCTGTTTCTCAGAGGGCTCGGAGACCGAGGCACAGGTCGTTTCTGACCCCACACCACGCTTCCTTAGGCGCAGAGGGACAGCTTCTCCTGGAAGTTTCCATTTGCAGGGACTTGGGGAAGAGATGAGGGGGCTGCAGCAGATTCATTATATTGCGGGCAGAGAGACCCAGAGAGTTTGGGAGCAGGCCAAGAAGCATTTTTCTCTCCTTGTCTTGGCTTCCCGTGGCATCACTGGACTGATAATGCAGATAACTTAATCTTTTGCAGAGGCATGGCAAGTCAACGCAGAGACATGATGGATCAGATGCAGCCTTCAATCTAGGTCTGGATCACTTGTCCTGACATCCACAGGAACATAGCCAACGTAAAAGTTCAGGACAATTCAGATTGCTTGCTAGAAGGATGACCCAGTTGCTGGGCTGTGCTTTCAACTGGTGCGGTAATTTAGGACTGAAAAATTCTGTAGGCGCTAACATACAAGATTTGCACTGGAGAAACAGCTAGGACCGCAGTCACAGACACAGAAACTGGATGTACGTCCTTTTGTTTGCTGGTTGGAGGCAACATCGTCTCTCCAGGGGAGCTAAGAAAAGCTCTGAATTTGTCCCAATGTTAGTGTTTTGATGTCTCAATAGATAGTTTAGGAGCTTATAGAAGGTCACTTGCATTTGGCCTTCTGTCACTCTCTACCTTCTTATCACGTGGAGACATCAGCATTTCTTTTCTTCGCCCTAGGGCTGTTTGGGCCATGAGTGCTTTGGGTTGGGATCATCTCGTATGTCCAGCACCTGGCAGAGCAGAGCCCTGGAGCTTGCAGGAAACTATTCAGAAATTGTTCAATGCTGGGTTCCCTTGAAAAACCAGTCTTGGGCCAGGCTGACCAGCGTCAGATTCATGCAAGACTCAGAGCCATCTCTGATCCTGTGGTAAAAGGCACTCGGTCTGCCATGACTCTTAACCCAAACCGAGCATATCTTTGGCAATTGTGGGCCTAAGTGTTTGCACTGTTCAACCCTGACTCATCCCACGGAACAAGAGGAGCAGCAGGAGGAGAACCCACAAGCCCTGATGATGGAATAAAGTTTCAAGTTAAAAGGAATACAGGCTTGTGGAAATCCCTAAGAACCAAACCACACTATCTTCAGCCTCCTACTTCTGTAATTGTGTCAAGTCTGGATGAAGGAGAGAGACACCACTGTTGTCACCCAGAGATGTCGGCTTTTATTTAGAGAGATTTTAATATACTCCTGACCCAAGGGCTCTAGTGCCTTATATTTCACTTAGAAATTATATAACTCTCCTGCTTGTCTCTTTGTGGTGTGGCGAAGCAAATAATTTTAAGGGTTATGGAACTAAGCAGAATGACCACTGTGAGAACATTAATGCTGTTGTAAAGGCCTTATTTACTTTTCTACAAGGGAAGAAAAGGCCAAGTAGAGATAGAAAAATCATGTGAGTCATAAAGCTCCACAACAGAAAGATGGGGTTACATCGATTTTGCACTATTAACTCCAGCAAAAACCTCCATGCACACACTGTCATGTTTTGGGGGGTTGTTTTAAAGCAATGTTTAGTCAGTCCTCAAGGGTTAGAGCATCCTTTTCTGTACTCTCAAGTGTGGACTAACCACAGGCATGGTCCACTGAGAGTTCCTCCTTCACACTGTCCAAAGTCCAAACAAATATTGGAAATTCTCAGGAAATCCCAAATGAAAAAGTAAATCCTGATTATTATAGGTGGTAGAAGATGCACGGGAATACAGTGTGATGCCAGAGACACTTGATGTCTACAGTCAGACAGGGTGCACTACAGCTTAGCTCTGATTTACAGCTAGCACCTCTTGACCTGTGTCTTTACGACATGTTGCACACCACGGCTTTTGGAATTGGGTCTCATGTCGTATATAAACTTCTCCAACTTCTGGGTGTTCACGTTGATGGTAAAGTTGGGATTCCTATTATATAACAATCTAGAAGTCAAGCAGGTTTATGTCTTACTTCTATGCACCAAGGCTCCTTCTATAGCAGATATGGAGGACATCTCCAGAGAGTTTTTATGCATTGAAGAGGAGTGTATTTGGGAAGAATATTTTTTGTCAAAAAAGGAGAAAGGTGTACATTTCCACTTACCACATAAGTGCTCAAAGGACGCTAGAAGGAACATGGAGATCTGCAACATCTGTCTTCTGCAGAGATTCTAAGTGTCTAAGCCATCTCTGACAAATGATCAATGAAATTAATCTTAAAACCTTCCACTTTGGGAGATTCCATAGCCTCCTTCAGACACTGATTCGGAAACTCCAGTATCCCTGATGTTTTATCTCCTATTGCCTCATCTAACTCTTCCTTTCTGTAATGTAACCCTGACTTCTCACCCTGGTCATCACAGACAGGGAAAGCAAAGAGAGATGATGGCACCACTGCAATGGAAAGGTTAGCTTTTCCATTGGAAATCGGTGTGGCAGAATTTTCCGCCTTGGAGTTATGCTAATTTACAATCTAAAGGGAAAGTCTTGGGAAACTTTATTTCACCAAGAAATTCTAGAGTTGAATTTAGCCCATATATAACCCTTCTTCAGCGCTAGCTGAACTTGTGGTAGGCTCTGCTGTCCCTGGAGCCCTTTAGCCAGCATTCTTTTGTGTTTGTTTAATTGACTCATCCTCGGGGAACAAAAGTTCAAATTACAAGTACAAAGGGTTTTGTGAGCAGGAACCGGCTCTGAAAAGCCAGCAGAATTAAAATGTGAGTTGCTTGCAAAATGTCAGGCTCTGTGAGGGTCACCCAATTCTAACAGCCCTATTCCTCCTGCAAGGCTCCTGCACAGGCACGGAGTGAGATTCCTGGAAGCAGAGCACGTCTGCTGGGTAGCACAGTTTTCTCAGTGTTGGATGGATGGACGACTGGGTTTTTCAATTTTCCCTGTCTGGGTGTGTTCAGGGGCATATCACCCTCTGGCTCTTCTGTGGCTGTAGTCCTGATTCTATGTCCCTCAACTTTCTTCATTTTTTTAAATTACTTTCCTGTATTTGCAGGAGAAGAGAGTAAAACCTGTTGTGGGGTCATTCCAAACTTCCAAGGGAAATTGCCACTCCATTGATGACCTAATTAAAACACTATGGGCCTGCACATGGTGTGTCTCCAGAAAGGACAGAAAATGGGGCAGAATTATGGGCCACTTCTATAGGCAACCAACGTCTTTACTCTAATGGTTTTAAAACAGAAGTTTTCAGTCCATGCACACCTACTAAACAAGTCAACTGTCCACGCCATTAAGGACCATGAAAGTCTTTCATGGATCCTGGTAACAACTGCAGGGAAGCTGTTCACTTCCAAGGCATCACACGTTTAGGAGGACGATGGACGTGTTCTTGCTCTTGCGCTTGCTCTTGCACTTGTTCTTGGGGCCTCACAGCCTGCGCTCACCAGAAGTAGGAACAGCTCATGCTTGCCAGGTCACTGCTGTGGTTATCAGCTTCAGCAAAGAGGCGAGGTGGTGAACGGGCTAACTGAATTGTCTGGCTATGACTGCATTGCCTTAGTCACACACTCCAAGGAGTGAGGAAACCAAGCATCAAGGAGCAATCTGATCCAATGCTCCTCAGAACAAATCTCTTCTAGAGCTGACTTGAAGCACCCACCCTGCGCCGCGCTTGAGCCAGACCCTTACTCAGAGCACATTCGTATTGCTGGCACTGAGTGAGACCCTGGGATGAGTTTTAACCCTTGGATAGCACCTGTGTTTCATCCCAGAAGGCCCTGAAGAAGGGTGTGAAAGGATGTGAACGCACTGCTGACGTCTGGGGAGATGCAACCTGTGCACAACACCTGAGACAGGCTAGACTAACACAGTAGATATTCCCTTTCTTTCCTAGGCCAAATGGGAATACCCTTGGAGATAGGGAAAGAGAGAAATTTGCATCACAGCAATCTGTACTGTCTATGCCCTAGAAGGCAGTCAGACATCTCCACATCTTCCAACACCTTTCATCTAAGACAGCAAAGTAAATTCTAATAAATAAATAATAATAGTAATGGTGCAATAAATGGAGGCACCTCAGTTCAAACGCAAAAGAGAATATTGCTGTGTGCTATCTCAC
This sequence comes from Chlamydotis macqueenii, assembly GCF_036417535.1. Classification (NCBI taxonomy): domain Eukaryota; kingdom Metazoa; phylum Chordata; class Aves; order Otidiformes; family Otididae; genus Chlamydotis; species Chlamydotis macqueenii. The sequence continues at coordinate 83,707,158 of NC_141559.1, forward strand.
TGGTTAGTACTATCAGTGAATGATTTAACTTGACAGGTCACCCTCTAATGACCCGCTCTCCCATGGCTCTCCAAAAACCATATGTTAAGTGGGAACAACTTCTGGGCCAGTGCTCATTTAGCTTAAGAAATCTCCCTCGCTTGATTCCTTGCCGTGAAACGGAGTTAAATTGGGACCCATGCTGGGGAGCTGCCTAATCAGATCTCTAATAAGGAAGAACTGACCTTGAACCATGTTCCTGTTGTGCTGGAACTGCTGTGGCATTGAGAGAGGTAAAATACCCTTTTACTACCTCCACACCTGTCTCTGGGACCTCGTGGTAGGAGGTCTTCTGGTTTCAGGGGGTTCCTGGCATGGTCAAAAATGCTGGCAGAGATGCACATTGTGAAGCCACCCTTAAGTAATGTGCTAAGGACCCCTGAAGAGACACTTGCTCCTTGGTGACTCTCTTTGACATCAGTTAAGAAGGAGGAAATGATAGATTATTAACCATGGAATTCCATGAACCAGAGGTCAGTTGTTGTTCAGGCCTTTGGGGACTCTGGATATCGTAGAACCAGCTTTCTCGCTTGCTCGCTCACTTCTGATGTACATGTTTACTGTTGAAATGAATTATGATGATTGAACCTTGACCCTTCGTTATCCAATGTCTGAATCAAGACCCCAAGGAAAAACCATTAGGACAGTAATGTCTCCGAAGTCTCCTACCATCCTCATCTGAAATTACCAAAAAAGGGAGATAATTAAAGGAGAATAAATTTGTGATATGGCAGTTAACCACATTAAATACAAAGATCTGAAATCTCCTCAGAGCATCCCTGAGCTACAGAGAATGTTCAGGGAAAGCATCATTAAATTCTTGCCCTGCTTTTATATTCTTTCTTAGGCATCTGCTACGGGCCACCGATAGAGAGAAGACATTGAGATGGACCATTGGTCTGACTGGTCCAGTGTTGCTCTTGTGATCGCTGAAGAATGGAACAAGAATTCTGAACAAGCTTTCAAAGTACCGTTGGGAACCAGACTCCAATTGCTTCCAGTAGCTGTTGTTTCGCTGGTGCTGGATGCGCTCCACTGGTCAGGACAAATGCTGCTTGGCTGGCACCTCGAAAGTCCTCCGCAGACCTTCTGATCCCTGGCCTGATGTGTGAAGTGATATGATTAGCAAACACGTAGATTAGATCACACTCTGATATCTTTTGCATGTACAGAAAAGAAAAAAAAAAGAGATTTCTCACAATCAGAAGGGAAGCGAGAAAGATCAAGGGAGAATAAGGCAAGAAAAGGCATTTCATGTAAAAGTCCAATAATAGGAATGTTCCCAGCTCATTTGCAGGGCTTTGGTCACACTGATCCTGTCTTTCTCTCTTCGGTCTGCTCCGTAGCCTTAGAGAATTTATTGGAAAGTATTGTTTCCTGAAATTCCTTTCCTGGTATTCACCCTAAATTAGCTCTTTTCTTAATTGTCTCCCATTATTTTTTTTCCCTTTCTCTCAGTCCTGATCCACTTCTTCACTGCTGCCAACTCTTGCAATAGTACCATAAGTCTTGCAATATTTAGTGTTTTACTGTAATCCCCAGCATCTGGAAGCAAGTGGTTGTGCAAGGCTTCCAGCTTTCATTAAAGAAGTCTTTGGTCCCTGGAGCTGCTTAGAAAAGCTTGAAAATATGACCTGAGTGTACTGTAAAGAAAAAAAAAAAGAAAAAGAAAAAGAAAAGAAGAATGATAAAATCAGTGAAAAAGTCAAACGAGGAAGAAATGTATATACAAGTGTGGTAATAAAGATGGCATTAATTTCAGGGTAAAGCGTAATGCACAGATTTGAATATTTGGGATTGCTGATATTGGTGTTTGAAACCAAGCCTGTAGGATACGGATGTATTCCAGCACAAAACAGTTGGGTACACAGCAAGGGAAAACCAGGCTGTTTTCCACATCCACTGAGGGCAGAAGGAAAAGGCACCAGTCTAAATTGCCTTAGAGAGAAGAGATGAGGAAAAACATCTTGTAACTGTAAGAAAGTTTAAAAAACTGGGACATTGGCTTGAGATAACATGGACTTCCCTTCTCAGGAGATCCTTTAGAGTTGGTAGATACTCATTTATCGGAAACAGATTTGGGAGAACCTTGGATGGAGGAAGCTGGGAGCTGAGGAAAGATGGGAGAGGAATGGCTGCATGACCTCTGGAGGCCACCAACAGCCCTCTGCACTAGGACTCTCCAGTCGTCTCTCATCCAACTTCTCCTTACGCCGTTCTCTAACTTTGCCCTCGCCATGATGAACAGCTAGCGAGATGAGGTGGTGCGGTTGGAGTCATATACTTAACTTCCAGACTCCTTGTAAGGAAGAAGTCACACAGCTCAAAGCCTTTATTGCTCCCTACTAACGATGACAATGATGCCTGAGCTTTTCGGAACCTGGCAACAGAAAACAGATGTAGTAATGAAGGCAGTAGCTTCATGCGGTTTTGGGGCAGGGGCTCAAGTCAGCAGGTAGGTTTATAAAGGCCTGAAAGATTGAACAGGGTCCTGTCTTATGCTGAGAGCATTCAGAAGAAGGTCTTCAGCAGGGAGGTAGGTAGATATCTGCAATCCTGGTACAGAAAGGGTGACAGAAAGGGTAACTGAGAATTAGGAAGTGGGATAAGGAGACTCTGTCCCAGATCGGTGAATCTACCTTGGTTTTTTTTGCAAGATCCTGCATCACACAAGTCATGTATAAATAACATAGTTGCTTGCCCTGCACTCTGTCCCAAGACGGAGGTTTTCCAGGATCTCACTTCGCTAGCACTTTAACCGTCTGATTTCCAGCCTGACTTCTATCTGTGGCCGGTTTCCCATCCCTTTGTTCCTGTGCCAGCACTGGCCTTTAGCTTTAATAGCTGTCTCCTCACTTTGGTCTATTACTCCCAGATGTATTTCTTGTCGCCGGTTAGATCCCTTCTCAGCTTTTATTTGCTCAGCTAACCAGGCCAAGGATCTCTAGAGCCCTCTCCTCACACCAGCTCTCTGCTCCCTGATTACCTGAGCAGCCTTTTTCTGCACCAGCTTCAGTTACCTTGCTGTAGACCTTGGGAATGAAACTATGACCCTGACTTTCTCTCTGAATTGGGCTCTATCTTTCCTCTGACCACAGTGGGAGCAGCTGGGTACTCATCACGTCTCAAAAAAGACGTTGCAGAAGTCCTAAACACCAACAAAGGCCATCAATCGACAGTGAGGTTGCAAAGCCTGTCCTCTTGACAGTGACTCCCATTTAAACGAGGTCTTCAAGTGCTGCAATCTTAAGAGGTGAGTTACGTGATAATACAGGCTTGCATATTGTAATTAATCAGGAGCCACTCGTTAAGGGAAAATTCAACTCATCTAACTGTATCCATCCAAAAGTTAGTCATATTGTATAAACTGGTCATCTGCTACCCTGAAATGCCACCAGAAAGGCTGGCATCTCCAAAGAGCAGGCCAACAAGCTGGTTTTCAATAATATTTTAGCATAGGAGTAACTGCACCCCAAAGAGACAGTCTTCTCTCATTGCCTTTCACAGAAGCCTGGTTGACCAGATCCAACCAGACACTTAATTCTCCAGGGAGCTAACAAGCCTTGAGATAAACTCTGGCTTAAATCAGGATGGAGAGCTGGAGCCCTAAATTGGCATTAAACATAGCTGACTGCTGTTGAGTAAAACTCCACCGAAACCCAGCCGAAGCAGCCAGCTGCAGATGGATGCGAGTAGCAACTCGGAAGTTCAAAAAGGTTTCATTTTTTTCTGAGTTTGTTTTATAAGATCAAAACAAGACCAAGTAAAGTAAACAATAAGTAAAAGATTTTAACAGCATGTACTACATGCCCTGGGTTAACTAAACTTAAGTTTGTGTTCGACTCAGTACAACTGGGTCGTGGTCTACATCTAAGATTCTTTAGAGATACTGCAGTTAAAAATAATGCACAAAGACATGACAGAAATATGGACAAAGTTCTCCTGTATCTTGTGATCTCTAGCTTCTAAATGACATAGCAGATATTTTGTTATTAATTTATACATTCTGCTTTTCCGTAAAAGACAATGGCCACAGACAAAACCCAAGAACAATGATGAGTACCCCATAAAATCCTGAGAGAAGATGAGATTGTGCTGTTCTGCTTGCAGAGATTAGAGGGTAAGGGAATTCTCTGGCATTGACTTCATGCCAAGTAGTTCAGGACCTTTTTATCCACCTCATTGGATTATCCACAGGAAGTCTTCTGACTCATTAACTCCATTGAGAAGGTCAAATAGGATTTTCAGCAACCCTAACCTCCCCTCAGCAAGTGGTTATGGGCTGCAGAGATTGCCTTGATCTCTGTCGCAGTGCAACCATCTCTGAAAAGACATTGTGGTAAACTTTCTGGTTTTAGTTTATGAGGGGTTAGCACAAAGCGGTCACTGAATGTGTGGACATAGAGGCCTGTGGATTTTCATCCTTTTTCAGGGATGTTTTAGGACTGTGATGGCTTTCTCACTTTGAGCTCTGATTTGAATTTATCTAGCATCAGGACTGTCAGGAGCACAGGAAATATGACTAAGATGTAGTCATAAGTTTGTAAAGAAAGGTGGGTGAGGTCAGGTTAAAAGAAGCACCTCAAAGAGTGAGAGATCCCCTTAGATCTGAGTAGGTCTAATTAATTTCCTTCATTTAATGAAAATTACTTATCTTGAAGGTGTAAGCTTCTGGTCAGGTCTGTCTAAGATGACATGACAGTACTTTTGTTAACTGCTGTGGATATGAGGTGATAACCTACAAAAAAAATGTTGATGGGAACCCAAGCTAACCTTGAGAATTGGGCTACAGCTGAGAAATTAGTCTGCTGAGGTGGGAATGTCTTTGAACGGTTGAGATCTGTAGAACCTCAGGACTTGGAGGAGACTGCAGCAGGATCTACACAAAGAGAAGAGGAGGGGACTGGGAAGGGAGCTCTTATCCATTTGAAGGCCGCTGGACTGTGGACCAATGAGGAAATGTCATTAACCCAATGGCTGCACGTGCAGCTTGGCTGCTGCGCTGACTGGTCACAGCAGTATTCTTCTAGGTGATTTGGTACCTCTGAACCACCTGTCGAGTGTGGGTTCAGACCTGTGTCTGGGTCTTTGAGCAAGCTTCCTACGGAATACGGCTGTGCACGAAGAGGTTTTATGGGAGCCCTGACTGTCCCTGCCCTGTGCTGTGCCATGGGTTATGACCGAACGTTGACTGGGAGATGCTGGCCCAAACCCAGCAGACAAAACTCCACAATATGGCTCACTGCTGGCCGTTACATCAGCCAGCACCCAGCCCTTATTTTTTTTATGAGTGTGGCTGTATCCCATGTGTAGGAGGGGGCCAGACAGACACATCCTCTCCCCGACACATTTCTAAACATCTAAACGAACAGAGTGCGAGCATTTTGACTCGGTAACATCTTAGGCAGCTGTGGTTTGTTACTTAATTCTGCACTGTCTGGTTTGCGTTCGCACCTTGGGAATTAGTGCCTATTTGCTGGTTCAGATCAGGCTGGGGAGCCTGAGGTCTGCTATCACTTATTCAAATGTTTTGCTATCGGATTCCTGCTAACCTTAAAAAAAACATGGGAATGGGGTATGGGTTTTAGGGTATTTCTGTGTGGTGGAAATCACCTTCTTAGAGCTGTACTGCGGCTTCAGGGACAGCTCACAGAATGTCCTCTGAACAGAGATGACCCTAAAAGATGTTCTTTTAGAGGAGATTGGGAATTCCTTCTGCTCTGCATTCAGCTGGGTCTTTTGTGAACCGTGTTTAGTAACAGCTTAAACACAGAGAGAAGTTCATGCGGTGAGTCTTTGCTAACCAAAGGGAAAAAAAAGTTTCCCCAGACCTACGGGGTACGAGCACAGAGGCAGCAAATAAAAATATGGTGCCTTACCTTAGGAAAGAGGAGCAATCACCCTGGTATAGGAACACCCATCCAATTGCAGCAATGTGTTAGAAGAGACGTGAGAAAGCGAGTGAGCGTGCTGAAAACACTATGAAGGCAATTTAATTTAAAAAAAAAAAAAAAACCAAGAAAAAAAACAACCCTTCAAAGGCAGAGACACAGACACTTTGTGTTCTGCGTATCAAAAGGATGGTGGAGAGGGATGTTGCACAAGCAACATTATGTGAGGAAAATACAGGCATGAAAATGTTGTGTAACCTGGAGGGAAAAGGTAGGAGGAGAAGGAAAACATGCCAGGTGAGCTAGGAAAACTGGGCAGAGAAGTGAGAGTGGTTTCTGTGGGAGCACTCTTCCACAGGGCAGAGATGGAGTCTCTCTCTCAACGCCATCCCTGTCCTGCTCGTTGGATTTGGATGTCATTTAGCAGGAGATATCTGTGCACTGGTTATAAAGATTGATGCAGGTGTATTGGCGTGAAACTGACAGTTTCTGAAAAGAAATACCAATCCAAGTGATGAAATTGATCTTTTAAAATTTATTTCTAAGACTTTTGGTCCTTATGTAGCATTGGGTGGGTAGCAAGCGCTGCATTGCAGAGGTGCTGGAAACTCAGGCAAAATTATCCAGAGCCCAAAGGAGTCAGGCGTGCTTGTCTCTGGGAGAAGAGATACTGGAAGCAGGAAAAGGTGTATTTAATTGTACTTATTGACTAATAATCACTATTGATTAATGACTAATTGACTAATGATCACTGCCTCTTTTCTCCTATTCAGGGATATATTTGTCACTTTTTGTAGGATTAGGCTGTGGTTCTGACTCTCCCTGTACACCACCAAAATGCAAAGCTGGAGGATTTGAACAACGCAGGGGTTGCAGGAAAACCATGGATGGAAACATGGCCCGGAGCATCGCTGCAAAAAATGGGACTGAAGATGCAAGAGCTGCCGTGTTGGGTGAGCGCAGCCATCCCTCCAACACAGTCCCCCATCCCTGGCCAAGAACCAGGGTCTAGGAAGGGTTCAGGCAAAGGTCTGACCATGCCTCAGGGACTTTGCAGAGGGCTGCAGCAAACTGAAGGTGGTTTGACCAGAAGAAAGGGACTGCATGGCGGGCACGAAAGGGGCTGCGTGGTGGGCACGTCTTCACAGCAGGTCTCTGTGGTGGCTGGCACACCATAAATCTGGAGAAATTCAGTAGTACGCTATGCACAGACTTGAAAAAACCTGAGATCAAAATGTGCTCACTGAAGGTTTGTGTCTAGCAGCGTTTATCAGGATTCTGCTTTTACAGGAAAAAAAAAAAAAAAAAAAGAAAAAAATCAATAAGAGCCTCTGTTGGTTTTTGCATAACAAATCAGGGAAATCTATGGCTTGAGTTGGAAGAAAAGGACAAAACCTGCTGCAGATAGAGAGCTGATGTCAGCTGTCATCCTCCTTTAGAAAAGCGGGGGACAATGGCGCTGAATTAGGACAAGCCTGAAAGACGTCCCGGTACTGGGAGCTTGGGTGTCCCGCCTGAAAGGGCGGGAGGGCCGGCCATTATCCCCAAAGCCAGGTCTCCTTTGTCAACCCTGTCACCGCTCCTCCACCCGCACCGCTCGGCCCCCGTATTGCTGGTGGCCAGGAAAACAAAACCCACTCCCGCCGCGTTGGGAGGAGAGCAAGGGAAGAAAAGAAAGGAGAGGGAGGGCTGGGAGAGAGAGAAACTCATCTTGAATGCGCTATCAGATAAGGACTGTTGAAATAAGCCTTTTTTTTTGCCCTTTTTTTTTTTTTTCTTTCCATAGCTCCCTCTGCAAGCAGCAGCAATGGAAGGAAATAGATAATTAAAGGGCCTTTTAAAATGGCCCCACTGTTGTCCCAGGGCTGAGAAGGTGCGCTGGCAGGACAAGTGAAATACCCAGCGAAGCAGACCTTTATCTCTTCCTAATGACTCGCAATGAAAAGGGTTGGTTTTTTTTTATTTTTTCTCCCCAGGCCCTGGGCTCAGCCTCCTACCCTGGGAAGATTTCATTCTCAAGGCCGGGAGAATAAGTCCTCTTGTCCACTTGCGGGCTGCGGATAAATGGACGGCACTGTTGCGGCTGGGTTTTGTGCCTCCGCCGCCCCAAATGCCCTGGGCTGCTAATGAAAGGGGAGAAGTTGGAGGAGTTGATCTCAGACATGAAAGTTTCCTCCTTTTACCCATCCCTCCCCCCTCATCCAAAGGTTTCTCTCTGATTTTGTTCTTGTGGGATACAAAGGGGCCCCAATCTCTCACCCTTTCTGCCTTTGCTCCCTCTTGCTGCAGACTGACCCCCCAAATCCCATCCGGCCTTGGCGTAGTGGAAGCGGGGTGAACCCGCCTGACATCGGTACAGGTTTGTGCCTCATTGCTCGGCTAGGGTCGTCGGAAACATTTCTGCCTCCGTCATTGGTTCCATCCTGCGCTCTAGGCAAATCCTTCCCCTCCCTGACACCCCATGCCTCAGTTTCCCCATTTGTAGAAGAGATGATGACCTCTCTCCTGAGCATCAAGGGTGCTTTGATCCACAAGGACAGAGGCAAGGAGAAAAATCTTCCTTTTCAGCAAGCAGAGAGCAGAGGCTTGGGAAGGAGATGAGCTGTTCCCACCAGCTGCTACGTGGCCATAGCTCTGTCTCCAACCGTACCCCATGAAGCAGACGTCACCAGCACTACGGTGTGGTGCACAGTGCCATCTCCACGGTGCAGAGCTCCACACACTTATAAGAAGATGGGTTTTATCTGCAAAACTTTAAATGTACAGCCTGAATGAAACAACAAAGAGTCCAGAATCATCCAATTATTTATAAAAGCACAAATATTTTTTTTGTCTCCCTATTCACCAGGACAGAGTTTCTTACTCTTGTTTTTTTAATATTGCTTGCTTATTTTGTTACACGTCTGTGTAACTTTTTGAGGAGGACTAGCAGTAAGATTGTCCTGCATGGCACTGCTACCTGACGGCCAGGGGAAGAAGAGATGCTAGATAAATAAAGTTATTGTCTTGCTGTCCAAGAACATTTTATCATGTTATAAATTTTCCTGCTGCTGCTGTGGTACTTACTAGTAGTTTACTTCAGCCTAGACACTGGCTAGAGCCGATTCCAGCTTCGTGGAAACGTGAGAGAACTGTTTGCAATCTTTTCTGCTGGCTCTTCCCCGGTGCTCTGCCACTGCCTGGCCACCACAGGTTAAGCATCGCTGCGCCAGACTTTGCTCGCTAGGCTCGAGCTGGACATCGCCCCGAAGTCCATGCCGTCCGCCAGCACCGATACCTCGCCCCCAGAGATGAGCCAGGCGAATGACAGTCTCTGTTCCCACTCATCCCACTTTTCGCTCTATATTTCTGAAACTTCCCCCAGTTTGTGCCTCGTATATGAGGCACACAACCACTCTTCCAGCCTCTAATGCACTTTGTCTCCCAGAAAACTGCATCAGGGGAATTATTAGGGACCCTGTTTCTGTTCCTCAGCATCCCTCCTTGCCCCAAGGTCAAGGATGCCAGCAAGGCCAGCACCGTGCAGGAGTGCACCCACGTCTTGCTGACCAAAGGGAAGCCGCTCCCTCGCACGTGAAGAGGCTGGGGCAATTAGCAGGGAGGAGAAGAGGCAGAGGCTGGGAAGAAAACTGGATCTTGCCAAAAGTTTGAGGCAAAAAAAAGGAAAGGATGGAGGGAATAAAAAGGCAGTGTTGCCTGAGACTCTAATTAATGTGAAAACACACTTCACTTGGGCTAAGACAGATCTTTTCACTGAGTGGAGACAGTTTTTATCTGCCCTTTGCAGCCCTGGCTATTCTTCCCCTTGGCATCTGGTTACCTGTTCACACACGGGTGCACACGCGCTCGCACGGCCCTGGACGGCGCACGCAGAGTCAAGCCGGCTGCAGGCAGCTATGGGTTTGTGTCGGTGTTAATTACCCAGCTCACAACGTTCAACAGTTTCCCGGGTGCCTTCAGAAGCCCCTGCACAGCAGTGGTTAATGTGCTAAAGCATGGTCTGAAAACGAGAAGGGAGAGAGACACGGTAGTTTGGATTTTACACTCTTGCTTTTGTACTTGGTGCCTTGCATGCCAGGGCAGAACGAAAGAGTTGAAAATCATCTTCTGAATGAAGGAAGAGGTAATTTCCAGGTTCGTTTTGTGGTGATGGTGGGATTCAGTTGCCCGAGCAGAGATTTTACACACGAAGGGTACAGATCTCCTGCACATCGTGTATGTTGGTCTTGTGCAAATCTGCCAGATCACCCAGAGCATCTGAAACAACACGAGACACCTTCTCTTAGGCTTTTGCATTCAAGCATATGTCTCTATGAGGAGACGAGTCATAGCCTCAAATTTCCTGGAGGCTGGTTCAGGATGGTTTCTTCCCAATTACTGGTGGGTCCCTTGTGCCTCCTGGGTCACGAGCCTTGTGGTGGGCTCCAGGCTGCAGCTGTACAACTGTTGCCAGGCCCGGGTATAAAATAAAAACTCCTTCAAAATCTGATAGCCCTTATCTATTTCTCATGGAGCACAGCTGCAAACAGATATCTGTTTTACGGATAATCATTTTCCTCTTGCTAACCTCCCCATGTTCAGCTCAAATTAAGTTACTTGTGTCTCTCTTCTCCTTGCATGACAATCCTTTTGCCGTGCCTCCCTTTACTAATGCACATTCTACCACGCAAGAACCAGCCATGTTCTTTCTCTGCACCATTTCTACTTAAACTCAGAGCAGTTTTTTGTCTTTGAAGTTTACTGCTCCTGTTTCACGCTGGGAAGAGGGTGCACCTCGGGATGCACCTGCAAGCTCCTCAGTGTCCATCCAGTTGTTCCAGCTGTTTAGCAGAAGGAGTCTGCTCTACCTTCAAACCTACTCTCACCTACATGAGTGACGTGTGGGAAGGACACATTGCCTTGCAGAAGGTCTGGGGTCTTCTGGAGACAGCAACAAGCCCAAACTGCTGTTTCCAGTAGTTCTTCTGAGCCTGGACCACTGTGGGATGCAGGGTACCCCACTCCATCCCATTTTATCTCTGCCCACACCATCTGCTCTGTTTATTCATCTTTCTTTAATCCCAGCTGCAGGTACTGATTCACACTGAGATGCCGACCGTGGTGGAAGACTCAGACTTACCATTAAACCAGGTGGTCACTGAAATGCCTTATATGCTCTGTGCATAGTGAGCAGGAAAGAAAAACACTGTATGGGGGAACCTTCGTGTGGTATGAAAAACTCACCCAGACACCCAAAATCTGCAGGTTGACTGCATGCCTCTCTGTACTTTTTTTGGAGCGCCGCAAATGCAATAGTCACAACAACACACAAGTTGTCTTCTGCAGGGCTAGAAAAGGTCAGGAAAATTTTAGTGAAATGTTCTTTTCAGTCTCATTTTTACTACAATCATAATGGCTAAAAATACAGTGGGATGACATCCACACCATTTTTATTTAGATCTAAATAATTGAAGCACATGGATAAAAGTTCTGTGTTTTATTTTCTTTCATGTGGAATTTACTCTTCCTTCCAAACACAAAAAAAAAATTATACGTGTGCGCTCGCGCATGTGTCTGTGTGTCTGAATACGCAACAGTCATATTTATATTCTGTGTTTTAGTTATTAAAAACAAAGTTTCAGTCAAAACAAAACATGTGCTGGACCAGCCAGTAATTGTTATTTATTTAGCCAGATGTCACCTCTTGGCGAGTGACTCTGCGCTTCGGGTTTTAGTCATAAAAAATAATACATTAAAACTGTGGAATGTTCCCCAAAGTGGAAACTCGGGATAGACGGACATTGCTGGGGAAGGGAAGCCAGGGAGGCTGCTCGTCCCTCTCTGTCCACACATTATTTCAGACACTTTTGAGTGTAAAAACCATAGAAAATATGAAACTATGCTGGGGGGACTGAGAGGACAGTAAGGTCCAGATGTTCCGTGAGCTGGATGTGGCCAACCACGTCTTTAGTGGGGACCAGACCTGAGCAGCATGCGTGTTCCTGGCCCCCTCTTATCTTCCTCTGTCCTCATACCTTGAATTCCTGCCCAGGTCTGTTTGTGGATATACAATCCACTTGAACTTCTACATCAAAAGACAAGTAATTATTTTGGCTAATAGAAGGCAGAGAGGGAAAGTGGCTTCTCCCTTCTTTGCCCACCCCAAGGACCCCTCAGTCATCTTTGGGGTAAGCCCAAGGGAGCCACCTCTATGATTTTGGGGTTTTGGGGCCACACTCAGCAGCAGATGAATCCAACTTATCTCCTCGACCGTGTGCAGCAAAGACAAGCTTTGCAAATTATTTTGTCGATGATGGCAACTGGTTTCAGGTTCAATGACATGAGGAGGGGGGTTGGGGGCGAAGTAGAGATGCACAGGCTCGGATTGACATGCCATGCGGGGAGGAAGCTTCTCCCCAAGGATTGCAAGACTGCTTCTCTACCATATGCCCGGCCATCAAAAGCCACCTCGCAGAATGTGTTGGGATTCACAGTCATCCATGCAAGGAAGAATACGCGAATTCACTACTGAGCTGCATCTTTGAGTAAGGAGATGCATGCTACAAAACACGCTGTCTTCAGTCAAGGGTTGCACACACTGCTGGGCAAGGGTGGAAAATGGCAACGATGTGCAGGTCCCCCTTAAATCTGAGAGTCCCTTAGAGCTGAGAAAGGCAAAAACAGCACGGGGATGTTCAGGACCAGAGGTCAGCTCCGTCTGCGAAGGTCGGATGGGATTGGTCTTTTTCCATCCCAACTGTTTTTCGACTCAAACCTGATTATTTGGTTAAACCAAAGCTTCATACAATGTTCCTGCTTTATTTAGCAAATTGGTATTTCAGTGGGAAAAAAAAAAAATCACAGGGCTAAAATAACATTGTTTCAGCTAAAACTTCTGTAAAACTGAGGAAACCTTGATTTGAGGCAGTTGTTTTTGATAATTTATTGAGAGTCTGAAATCATGTGCAGATCTTATTTGACCAAAAGAAAAAAAAAATCTTAAAAATCTACTTATCTTTGACCAAAGAAAAAAAAATCTTAAAAATGCTGAAATTACCCTTCATGTATACTATATTTCTCACTCTAGTGTTCCTTCATAGAGAAAAAGAAAAATACATGTTTAAAACCTTTGTTTCCTCAGACTTCATCACAGTGCTAAGGAAGGTCTTTTCTCCCCATTCTTATTTGTAACGCTGCCTCCAAGGACACCTCTTCCAGCCCATTACCTGCGTGGCCTGAAAATCGTAGTCTGAACCTCATGATCTGCCTGAACCTGAAATTTCTATTTTCATCTGAGAACTCTTCACCTGTCAGGCCCTGCCTGTTACAAGATGCATCGAAATCCTCACTAAGGATCTACGTTTCTGTTGGAGGATGTATCCTAAAACACCCAAATCCTCATAAAAATTCTAATTCCCAAGAAAGCTTTGGTGGGATTCCCAGGTTAAGGTCTCAGCAGTTTCTGGTGAGGCTTCAGAGGGAAGATAAGATGCTCTAACAGTTAAAAAAATTCCAGTTTGGTCACGTCTGTGCTCTTACAGGAGCTCTGATGCTCGCTAAACTCTTAGAAAACTAGTGACCTTTCTTTTCGGGTTTAGTTCTCTGCCACTTAAATGAGCCAAAACAGAGGTTCAAAGAGTGCCAGAGTCAGTGCAAGGGAAGGAGCAGGACCATGTGGCAAGGAGCCCTTCAGCAGCTGTCAGCCTCTTATGAAAGCCTTCAGCAAGGCCTGTTGCAATAGGACGAGGGGTGGTGGTTTTAAAACAGAGGGAAGTAGATTCAGATCAGATATTAGGAAGTTTTTTACACTGAGGGTGCTGGAGCACTGGCCCAGGTTGCCCAGAGAGGCGGTGGATGCCCCATCCCTGGAAACATTCCAGGCCAGGTTGGCCGGGGCTCTGAGCAACCTGATCTGGTTGGAGATGTCCCTGCTCCCTGCAGAGGGGTTGGGCTGGGTGGGCTTTAACGGGCTCTTCCCACCCAAACCCTTCTGTGATTCTATGATTCTATGATTCTAAAACCTTCCCCTCGCAGTGTGTCCCACACCTACATGGGCTTTCACACGTGTCCAAACCCCAGAAATCCTCCCACTCACTTCATACCTCCAAAGCTTGTAGTTAGAGTACAAAGAGTTTGACTTGCCACCACCGGAATACCCAACCATTGACCTTTAAGACATGCCAGCCTGGACTTTCACAGCAAAAGCTCCTCTTTAAGCTGTTTCACTTTGAATAAAGTATTTCAGCGTTCCTTGCTGGAAGGATGGGGAGCCAGACATACGGGACTTGAGCTGTCGCACTGAGTGGGAGACTGAATCCTGAGCTAGGACATCTGTTCTGCTGCAAATTACGTTAGTCTGCTACCGTGGCGTTAAAAAAAAAAAAAAAAAAAGCATCCAGGGGGAGGAGGGAGACGACGTCTGCGAGAGGAGAGCTGGAGGTTGTACATGAACTTGGACAGGTCCCACGGAATTTCACCAGCCTATTAAAGAAGCATTTACATCAACCACAAGTTGCTTAATGTTTACTATGTTAAATCATCCAAATTCCATGGAACTCTTTGTTCTTATGCGTTCGGAGATGGAGAGCAGGGGGAAGTGATACCTATAAGCAGTGTTCTCCAAGCTTTAATAGCTTTGGCCCTGCTTGCTCGCCGTGTTCTGGTGGCTTTTGTGCCGTTACCCAACTCCTCGCAAAGCGCGCGTTCCCCGGGAGATTGGTCATGCTTCGGGGCTGCCAGACCTCCCTGCCAGGACCCTCCCAGACCCACCGAGGTGAGAGCTAAGCCTCTTAGCCTGAGAAGTGATATTATCAGCTCTTTTCTCAGAGAAACCCCATTATGCCTGAATAGAGTCGGAGCAGGGAGGGCTATAGGCAAAGAGATTATAATGATTCCCTTTTTTGAAGCATCATAAAAGAGAGACAGGACTTCGGCAAGAAACCTGAGGACTTAAGAGGCAGGGCTGAGGTCTCAGTGGAGATGGGGTATTCTTCTTCCCCTCGCCGGGCCCTTGAAGGTATTTTGGAGTGGTCAAAGCAAGAGGGGAGTCAGTAACTGCCTGCCTGATAAAGGGATCATTGACTGCGGAAGGTGAGCATGGGGAGGAGGGTTTTCGCATTAGATTTGGGCCAGGGCCAATGAACTTAATCATCTTGGCTCCCAGGCTGGCTGCCGGTAGCTCGAAATCCTTCCCTTGTTCACTCAGCCGCGTTGGTGCTGAGAAAACGAGTGAGGTCAGCAGAAGCCCTTGTGAATGGAGGGTGTTTTTCTGCTGCAGGCTGGAAGGAAGAGAGAGGGGGATTCAGACCCACAGATTTCGGTGGCGGCGGCTGAGCTGGAAGGAAAATAAGGCTTTTCCTGCTGCACCAGCATGACGGGATTCAATCCATGGGGCCCTTCATGCTCTTCCCCATTAGGCAGAGTGCTCTGCAACAACCTTCCCATGGGATAAACACATGTGGGGCTTGGGGACGCGGCAGGATTAGCTGGCTTCAGCAGCACTGATGGCCTCTCTCTTCTCTTCCACAGCATCCCGCATCCAGTCCCTTGTGTGGTCCCAGCAGTTGGAGTGATGCAATATTCATGGATTTGCCCCAGTGCTCCTCCAGCCCTTGCACCATCCTATCTGTTGGACATCTGCTACAGCACCCAGACATGAGGGTCTGTAGGTCTGTGCTGTCTGCAAGCTCTCCAGTATTCCAGGCTGAGCTCTCGGTGTTACACAGCCGTGCCATGACCACGGCAAGACCTTGCATGTTTGCAAAGTGATGGCAAACAAGGCTCTTCAGACCCTTGGGCTCTTGTGTCCAACAAGGTTTTTCCTCTGTTTTTGTGGCAGAGCACATGACAGTCCTTGTGTTGATCCAAGATGAAATTTACTGCCGTGGCATAAGTGGTTTCAGATTGGTACCCAGCGACTCCACCAAGAAACCTTCACAAGGCAAAAAATTACTGCAGAGACAGCTGCTGAGAAGTTGGAGGGGAAGTTCCCAAAAGCAGTTAAGTAAATACTGCATTGAGAAAGGAGAGAAAAGAAAGACTTGAGGAGAACACAAGTGGCTGAGGAAAGGACAGCAATCGTGCCTCTTGCATGGTTTTCACAACTGGATGCCACCTCACAAGCTCCTTCTGTCTTCTTGGTTGTGGGTTTGCAATGAATGGGGAGCTGGAGTTGCAGGAGCCAAGGGCAGAAGCAAGGATGGTTCGGGGGGCTCGGAGTTAATGCCGGAGCCATGAACGTGTAGTGATGGCACTGGAGGTTTGGAGAACCTATCTGCTCTGCTGCTGCCAACAGCAAAGTATGCATCAGATCCAAAAATGATGCTGAAATTATAACAAGTGGAAATTCTGATGGTTCCTCTTTGCGAAAGAGATGGCTCGGCACAGAAGCTGAAATAACCGGAGGAAGCAGAAGAAACCAAAGTGTCAGGAGCTGGAACGACTGAAGCTGGTTTGCAGACGCTGGAGTCAAAACCTCAGGCAGAGGCTAACCTCTGTAGCTCCAGAGTTTGTACCAGAAGAGGGAGTGATTCCTGCTGTCAAGGGCAATGATGTGGCAAAGAGGAGAGGCAGGGAATCAGTAGTGGGAAAAGGAGGATGATAGGAAGGGGAGCCTTTTGCACGCTGCAGGGTATGTCTTGATAATAGAAAATAACTCTGGAAAGAATCTTGGGCCAGATCTCAAGTCAGAAGCAAATCTAAACTGTCTTGCAGAGGCGTTTGTCTGCTTAGTGACTTCCAGAGAAGGAACTACCATGGCCTTTTATACCGGCAAGTTCTCCTCCCTCTCTACCTTGAAACTCTTTCATTGAAAATTAAGTGTAACCCTCCTCCTTATGTACCACAGTCATGGACAAGACTTTTATTGATGGAAGCCTTAAAAACCAGCACACAGTAAGAACAGGAGTAAATAAACTTCTACACAGAATCTGCCCCATGCTTAACCTGTGGATCCAGAAGAGGTTGTCTGCTTCTGTCATGGAAGAGGGAAACTGAAATTAAGCCCATCTATGCTTACTTCTGCTCCAGCACTTTATTTCTGGACACCCCCAAATATAAACCATCATCATCATATGCATTTCACAGTGGGGGAAATGAGCCATACAAAAGGAAATCATCAGGCCATGCAAGAAGCCAGGAACAATGCAGGTTCCATAGCTTTCCTTTCTTGAGAACCTATGGATGTGTTTCTCCACTTCCTCATTAAGATTTTCAATGATTGCTCATCACAGCCCAAAGAAGTTACCCACTAATACCTGCTTCCAGCCCACAGCTTCTGTTCAGTGGCATTCAAAGCCTGTAAAAGAAATAACTTTTCACTCAGTACTCTTGCAGCATGAGGCCACCAAGAGCACTTGAAAATACCTGCATTTCTAAGTAGGTTAAGTAAGGTTAAGTACTTTTCTAAGAAGGTCAAGTACTAATAAGAAGTTAATGGCATTTATAAAGAGTTTTCTCTGCAAGGGTATAGAATAATAGAATCAAAAAATCCTTGTTGGAAAAGACCTCTAAGATCATCAAGTCCAGCCATCAACCCAACACCACCATGCTCATTAAACCATGTCCTGAAATGCCGCGTCTACACGTTCTTTGAACACCTCCAGGGATGGTGACTCCACCACTGCCCTCGACAGCCTGCTCCAGTGCCTCACCACTCTTTCCATAAAGAATTTTTTCCTAATATGAAATTTTTCCTATATACTCGTGAACAGATTCCTGCATCATACCAGCAGCAGATCTGGGCTATACAGCATCCTGGGGAGCAGTCCTCAGCCAGCCTTTTGAGCATCTCAACAAGTGAGGAGTCATCCACCCACCCAAAGCTGCACCAGAAAGAAAATTCTCAGCCCATCCTGAGCAGCTGGAAGGATGCACCATGAACAAGACTGCCTGACACAGACGGGAAGGGAACCAGAGCCTCAGCCTTGCAGCAGGACTTCTTTGGTCAGGGATCCAGCCAACTGCGGAACGGACCTCCCAGTGCCACACATCTGCTGGATAGTGCCCGTTCCTTTCCTTGGTGGTCACTTTGAGTGCTGGAGGGAACTTTTGCAGCCAGGAAAGGAAGAAATAGGATTACTCCAAATGTAGTATGTGCTGTGTGGGAGATGAAAGCTACCTTGTTGTGATACTGAGGTCAGAGGAGGTACCAGGACCTAATGGAGTGTCCAAATTTGGCCAATCTACCCTGCACTTTAATAGGTAGCCTCTAAGCTGGTGGCATTGAAAAACCACATTAGATTGGACTGATTTGGAACAGGAAGGAAGGAGGCATATAGAAGGTCCCCTTGGGGCCTCACCTCAAAGCCAATTTTAAGTGTCTTTCATAAGACAGAAAAGTGTTGCTGATGAAACCTTCCTCGGTGTGCTCTTCCCTGGAATGTCCTGAGTTGTGTCAAAGCTGCTTGTGCGATGCAGGACAGAGACGACAACTCCAGTCCCTTGCCAAGGAAAGACCCCAGGTGCCAAAACTCTGCTGTTGTCTAAGGTAGCTATAAGGGTGACATGATGAAATATACGTTGGGAATACTCAGATATGGGTGTGGGACAAGTCTACTGGATGCACTAGGCTATTGCTGGGAGAAGGATTTGGGTATATATACTTGGAAATCCAGAAAAAGAGCAAAAGGCAGACTCGTTAGAGTGCTTATTTACAGACACATGTCCTTGGTCAAAAATAAATAACAATCAGGAAGACCCACGCAGGAAACATATGATGAAGCACCAGAAAGACAGAACAATGATCTGAGTCAAGAGTTTCCAGGAGACGTCGGCACTTCTTCTGAAACGGCGGGCAGAGCACGCAAGGCCTGCTGGAGTTTCTCTTCCAGCCCATTTGGAGCAACTTCTCTTGGTCTGGATGCTTCCCAGGCTCCCATGACAAGATCATACACCACGCTTCCCTTCCCATCTCATGCCGTTGGAATGAAAGGATGAAGCAATGGGCATGTGCTTTCTCACCAAGGTTCGTTAGCACTGGCCCTCCAGAATGCATTTTGCACATGTGGCAAGGAAAATCTGCACTGATTTCTTTTTTTTTTTTTTTAAAACAACAACAACAAGGGGTCTGTTTTCTGTTTATCATTAATTAAGCAGCTATGAGAACTATTTCCTTAGGACAGATTATAGTGTTTCAGTCAGCCATCGGGTTACCATTGTCAACTGAAATTAACATTAATTGCCTGCATGATCTTGTCTAATGAGCTATCGGCTTCATTCTGTGCGGTGGTCATCACAGAGTGATTATTGTGAGCCTTGAGTTCACGTTATGTTTGAGATTATGCCCCCTTCTGCTCTCTGTCTGACAAACTGACAAGTACCGAGACACCATCTCAAGTTTGGTTGGGCATAAACCAGCATTAATTTTTCTGCTCACAGGAACGGTTTTTTGGCTGAAATTTTCTAAAAATTCCACCTTCTTTTTCTTCCTCAATTACCCAAAGGCAGCGATGCCTCCTTTGCAAAATAGCTAGCATGTTTTCACCATTACTGGTGAAAGTAAGACCAAGGCAGGGAGCTGATAGGATCAGCTGCTCTCTGTGAGTGCACCTCCTTCGGCGCTGCCCAGGATCCTGCACCAAAATGGGTGCAAGGGCAAGGCCGTCAACCTTACGAGGTTCAACAATCCCGCACCAGTGGGCCCCCATCTCCTCTGAGAAAAGGAGAGGCAACGACAAAGATCTAAGTGAGGTCTGCAGGCTCTAGCGTTTGGTGATGGAAGGCCAAACCTCAATGGCAACAGGCAGCGCACAGATTGCGTACTCGCTTTGGGAGGCCCACAGCCCCTCGCCCTTCCTTGAGAGAGTTACAGAAAGGCACTTTGAGCTGAAATTCTCCTAGGATTAAAAAGAAAGGAAGCCCAACTCGCCAGAGTTTGCTTTTTGATTCGGTCTGACAAGCAGCGTGACAGAAATACGATGCAGCCTCTCCTTTTTCATATCAGTTGGGCTTCGATGGTTTCAAGGAGAGCGCACAAGCAGTCCATGGCGTGGAAAGGAGACATAAATCATGCCCATAAATCAGGAGCCCCGGCTACCCGTACCAGCAGAGAGACAGGAGATTGCAGCAGGTGCACAGATTAGATCCCATATTTCACTGCTCCCATCACCACACCCTCTTCTGACTTTGCAAAGAGTTTGTGGAGGGAAGAGTCGTTTTCTCCATTGCCTACAACGTGCAGCAGAGTTTTCTGCAGAAGCACAGGTCCACCCAACTGACCTTGGGTCTGCAAACCAGATTTTAAATGAAAGGAAAGAGATAATTCTTCTAACAAGCAAAGAGCAGCAGGCTGAGTGGAAGGTCAACAGGGATCGTGGGGTCACCTGGTTTGAACTCAGGCCTAACACTGCTTGAAGTCACCCAATTTCTCCTGGCTTCAGGCCCACTAAGTATGCTGTCAATCAAAACATGACATCCATTCAAGCCTGCTTTTCTCCAAAATTGGGGTATTCAACACTCCTCTTTGGAGCTTTGCGCAAGCATCTTTACTCTCTCTGAGAAAAAAAAAATGTATGGAATTTCTCTTTTGCATTTTTTTTTGCTTCTGCAGTTCCTTGACATGCTCATCTCTGCTGGTGTCCTCATTTTGGCTAGGACTGAGTTAATTTTCACCTGAGCTGGGAGAGGAACTGGAGCTGGTGGCACCTGTGGCTGGGGGACACAGCTGGGATAGGTCACGGATTAGGCAACAGCTGGGCTATTTTACCCAAATTGGCCCAAGGGCTGCTCCATCCCATGTGACACCATGCTCAGGGTATAAAGTGGGGATGGGGCTGAGGGGGAGGTTCCTGCTACTTTGGAGAGAGCTGGGCATCAGGGTTCACTGTGAGCTATGCTACTGTATCTTATGTGTTTAAGTATTTTCTGTTATTTTTTTGCTGTTGTTTTCCATCTCTGTTTTCTTTTCCTCTGTTCTTCTCCTAAACTGTTTTCATCTCAACCCAGGAGTTTTGCCTTCTTTTTTTTTTTTTCCTGATTCTTCTCCCCACCCCATTGCAGGGGGTGAGTGAGTGACTGTGTGGTATATTTGCTGCTGAGTGGGGCTGAACCATGACAACTGGTCAGGAAGGTCTGTCATCACCTAAGCTCTGTAGAAACATCATACCTGTGCCACAATGCCATCCAAACACCTTTCTTCTGAGCTTGCGATCTTCAGCTCTCTAACCCACATCAGGCAGTGTTAATCTCAAATTATCTTTAGATATCAGAAGTTAGAAGAGGTCAATCCCAGCTTCATGAGAAGATATTTTCCCTGGTTTTCCAACAAATACTCAATTTCTTCTGCCTCATCTGATGTTTGTTGGTTCTTTAAATGGACCAAATCCCAGTGTCTGTCTCCACAACACTGTACTCTCTGCTCTGAGCCATTGCTTCATGGCTGGTGTCTTCAAGAATCCCATTAGTCTCTGCTGCAAGTCCTCTCTGACCCTTAAATCCTATAAAGAGCTGCTGTCTCTTGGTCTGTCATTCTCTGGTTATGACCTTCCTGCCTTTCTTACGCTTATAGATGTGTGATTTTGTACCAGCATAGCAAGAAAATGCATTTTATTAACTCAGGCTCTGTATGATTGCCCAGCACTCATTGTTACTTGACTTTATCTGTTTATTTAAACTTTATCTGAGGGTTACATAGGTATTTATAGATCAACATTAAAAACATGGAGCATCATCAGGATTAGATGCCTGCAAACTTTCTTTAAAATCTCCTTCAGCTCACTGTGATTTTTTTCCAGTGACATATGTGCCCTGAGACCTGGCAGCAGTTCTGTCCTTGATACCTGAAGTATGGCATTATTGGTCTCATTTGTTCAGTGAGAACCAAAGTGCAATGCTGAGTTGAACACTTTGAGCCACCAAAGAACATGATGTCTGTGAAGATACCTCTATCAGACAAACTTATTTGCTCATCAAAAAAACAGAGTGTGTTTGCCAAAGTAGTGTCTCAAAAAAAGCCCCAAAAAACCTACTACTGATGGACAAAAGCTGTGTTCAGTGACAAAAGTCACCTTCTACAGTGACTGAATCACGTATCTGCTTTTCTGTTATTTTCTGTATGAGCTACATTGGCTTAATGACGCACAGGTACCAAACTTACTCCAATTTCTGGCTTGAATGGCCCAAAAGTCACATCCACGCTGTCAACACTGCTTGAGTTTGTGACGACATCAGACACATCTGTGTTTTTATATGGACTACATGTTTTGTCCCCTGTCCTCAGCCCCAGGTCTCCTCTCTGACCGAGCCTGGAGACAGATCAATGCAGACAAGCGTTAGACTTTTCCTTGGCTTGAACTCTGGAGTGTGACCACCCAGCAGCACAGCTGCATCCTAATTTCCTCCGTTCAGGGCTATGGCCAAGTCCTGCCTGCAGAAAGTGAACCACTGGAGGGACAGCTTGGTCAAGACCAGAAAAAATCTCAATGGATCCCTAAAGGATATTTTTCCTCCATTAAAATTTGAGCTGCTTTATTTTGCTGTGGGATTCACTGATTACTTTTTTCCTATTCCTTCTTTTCTACACAATTCTGATATGCAAGCAGGTCACAGTGCAGTAAAGGGAAAATTAACAAAACTTATAAAATTATAGTTGAAGGATAAAGCAAACTTTGAATACTGAATTTTGAAGTAGCAGTGCCATTTCATAGAATCACAGAATGGTTAGAGTTGGAAGGGACCTTCAAAGCCCACCCAGTCCAACCCCCCTGCCAGGAGCAGGGACATCTCCAACCAGATCAGGTTGCTCAGAGCCCCGGCCAACCTGGCCTGGAATGTTTCCAGGGATGGGGCAACCACCACCTCTCTGGGCAGCCTGGGATAACAGCGCTTTTCTGAAGATCCTGACTTCCCGGTTCTGGCTGGTATTGTGGATTGCCTGCATGGTCTTTGCCAAGCACTGTAGACCTGATTACCCAAAAAATTTAGAATCTGAGATTAGAGGCTTTCTGTCTTTGCAGATGTGGATCATGGTACCTCACTTTCCTCTTAAATGGGCATGAAAAGCCTTCTCCAGTTATTTTAAAAACTGAACACTTCAAAGCTTGACATGGACTGCCTAGGTCATGAAAGGTGGTCACTGTATCCTTCACAAAGCCAACCACATACAACCCTTCATAAACAGACAAGTGTCCTTCTATTGTCCCTGCATTTCCTAATGAGAAGCTATTCCAGGGTTTCACTGTTGTGGTGACTTGTTCATGGCCAGCCTACCCCAAGTGTCCTTTTGGCTTTGAACGTAACGGCTATTCTCTCCCTGAGATTGCTCTCAGCAGTCATGCATAGATTACCGTGCTTGAAAATTTAAACAAAGCTACTTTCTTCTCTTCTTTTGTGGCCAGATCTCCACTTCCCAGCCTTCCCCTTACCTGCTCAGAGTTGGTTCTGAACACCAGCCATCAAGACTTTACACATTTTCTAGAGATGCCACCAGTGTTTTTTTTTTTGATGGCACTAAATCCACCTCTCAAGCAGAAACACTTCTGATACAAGAGGAAAATTTTGCATCTCAGGTATTTTGACGTCTTCCCAATGAAGAAGCAATTCTGTACAGCAAGAGAAATATACAAACTAGATGAGCCATTTTCCTGCTGAAGCAGGTGGTAGGATACCGTTTGCCATCACTGAGTTAGAGGAAGGTGAAGCTAAGTGAATCTGGAAACCTCACCCCGCGTGTGTTTGTGAACTTGGAGTTGGAGGCCTGACCCATCATTGTGTAGACTGGGATCAGCCACAGCTAACGTTTCTTTTGTGGACCCCCAAACTCCTGCCTTTTCCAAGAAAGTATGGGAAGAAAAAAGAAGAATCTCTTTAAAGTTAGCATAGTAGGAGCTGCTGCAAGGTTGTTTTTATTTTTTTCTTATTTTTTTTTCCTTAGGTGAATTTGAGTAAGGTGACCGCCAGTCTTGCACAAGCTACAGCTGCTGTAAATCCAAGCTCAAAATGTCAGAGTCGTAAACTATTTTGATGAAATGCCATCAAAGAAATCATATTTATCGGGATGATTTGTTGATACTGAATATCCAAACAGTTTGAAGTGCAGTAAAGTTCAGGGGGGTGCAGGGATTTATGGCTCTCTGTTGCTGGGGTTGTTAATAACATTTCAGGAGACTAAACCAGAATGTTCCAGGGACGCAAATGGTTCAAGCAGGGGAGGGACAAAGAGTTTCGCAGTTCTGAAAAGAGCAAAGAGGTCATCAGTGTGTTTATGGAAACAGATTATAGTCCCATTACACGAGGCAGCTCCCCAGACCTGAGGATGGGACTTACTCATCATGGCCATCATTTTTGGGTTTTTTCAGTTCTTTTAGAAACTTGGTGCTTTGAGGTGGGCCACAATGTTGGGAAATGCAACCCAGTGTTCTCACATTCCCTGAGCGGAGGGGCAGTAGGGACTTGTTACCTGTCCTCTGTCAGACTGAGTACCATCTGACTTCATTTCTAAAGGAGTTTGGTCCTTCCAGAGCACTGGATTTCTCATTGCTTATGTAAACACCCTCCCCATCTTGGTCTCAGCCTCTGGATTGCTCTCAGTCCCAGGGACAGACATTCACTCCAGGTTGCACAGAGCAATCATATTACGTTGAATGCAAGTCATTTTCTTCCCCTAGTCCCTTTCATTGACCTACCCTTTGCCCCCTTGCTACAAAGGAATAGTTTCTAGTTGCCTTCCTCCAGATCACTCATTGTTTCATACTCTGCATCCTATTCCTTATCAGCGCTGATCGGTGATATCGTTCTGCAGTGTCGGCTGCATGTCCACCACAAAGGCCCACAACAGTCTTGAACAGACGATGAGTCATGTCTCAGCAGGACCTGGCGTGACCTGGAGCATGGAGAAAGGAAGAAGGTTTGTCCCAAGGAAGGCTTTCAAGGATGCTGTCTGGAATAAATGCAATTTGCTGCCCAGCTACTTGAGCCCTTAGTCACAGACAGGCAACGCTGGGGTATGAAGATGATGGGAAAACTGAATCTTCCTCCAGTATAAATGCTGTGCACTTCCAAACCTTGGTTTTGTCCCAGTGAGGGAAATCTTGACAGCTTTTGTAGGAAGGGAAGGCATTTTCCATTCAGCTACAGCATAATCAAAAAGCACCAGCTGCCCTTTTCTCTCCTGCCTCCAAGGGGTGGTCACCGCCAAACAATAGTTTGGGAAGCAGTTGTTTGCACAGCGGGATCCTAGATTATATTTGATCACCGGTTCTCAGCAAGGAATGAATGGCCCCATTAAACATAATAAATACGTTTCAGGCGGAATGTTAAGTTGGTCAAATTTCCCATTAGATATGTTAATCGGTTAAAAAAAAAATGGGTTGCCTAATTGAATCGGGCGATTTGTGGGCTGTGTTGTCTCTCTTGGTGGGAAAAACAGAATAATTATTGTCAGAAAAACAAAAGCTTTCCTCTCAGTTTTTGACAGGTTTTTAACAACAAAAAGCTAAGATTGTACAAGGGCAAAGAAAAGACCCAAACATTTTCCAGCCAGCTGTTGTCTTCTCTAGTAGTACATGAGAACAGGGTTTCATAATGCTGATGGGAAAAAATTCTCAAAAGTTTTCATTTTATTTCTTTCCTTCTTTTTTTTTCTTTTATTATTCCTTTTTTTATTTTACAGCATGACCTTCAGGGGTGGAAACAGTTGAAAGTCACTCAGATCAGTTCTTAGAAACATCTGCCTTGGAATACTGACTGCTCTTGTAAAAGGAAAATATTGAACATGGGGTTTTGGGCTTTTCTGGGCTTTTTGGCTTTCAATAAATCCAAATAACTGGCTATGACCAGGATACTGTAATTATGCAAGACCAGGCAGCTGAACAGATTTTTATTCCAAGAATTTCTAACCGGTGCTGCAATCCAGAATCTTATAATGGAAGGAACATATCATAGCCACTGTAAACCGTGAGGGTGCTTACGTGAGTAGGCTTAATGTATTTAAAGTAGGACTTATACATCCGTCACAATCTGGGAGCAAGAGCCTGAAATTCGTCTTTGCTCACATCTACAATGGCAAGAGCAAAAGCTTGGAAGAAAATGGAACTAACCACAACTCCAGAGTTTGGATCCAGTCTATCCCATCCCCATCTGGGCTGGATTTAGAGCCTTACAGCCTATACAGACTGCCTTCGGCACAAAAAGCAGATGCTGCTGACACGGTCAACTGATACATCAACTCACCAGGGTCCCTGTGTGTCCTAGTGCCATCTGAGCATGTTCATAATAAGATCAGGATATTTCATCAAGGGATTCAGGGAAGAGACACAAAAAACAGTTAAAGGTGGGTTAGTGTACATGCAGTTTGCATGGACAGATAGTGGAAAAGGTGTGCTTGTATGGGGTAAGGGAGAAAGCAAAAATTAAATATGTAAGAGGATATTGGTTTCCTCACATTGATGCAAAGACATCAGCCCAGGACAAACGCCAAAAAAAAAAATGCTGAACACACTAGGAACATCAGGATGGTAATACTGTGTAAAATGGAGGGAAATAAAGTTTGGATCGATTAGATCCAGGTGAACCTGGCTTAGGATGGCAGATCTGGGCTGAACTGTTTATAATAAGATTTGATAGGCCTTGTAGGGATGCAGAGCTTAGGTCTATGCATCTGTCCCCAACAACGGTTTCTAATATATTTCTTGTCCAATCTCATCCAGCTTTTCAGGGTGTCTCAAGAGTGTGCTGTCCATGTAGGAGTCATGAAAATCAGCAGTAGGTGAGGACAAAGGTATCTTAGTGCATCAGCTGACAGAAAAGATTAAAACTCACCCTTCATGAATCCTCAGAGAACCTGAAAAATAAAATTTCTATTTTAAACCAGGCTGAGCACACAACTAGTTCTTTAACAGATTCTCAGGACTTGCTCAGCTTTTACGGAGAGACCTGGACTCACAAAGCCCACGTCTGGGAAAATGAACTGTCTTCTGCTCCAGCTCATGTGTTGCAACCTTCCTCCAACCTGGATGCGCAAAGCTGTGTTAGTGGCAACGGCAATGGGGCCTGGCTGATCTCAGGATGCTGGGAAACTCTTTCCCCACCTGGAAGTCACACAGGGATGACAGCTACAGACAGCCACAATGCCATTTTTACAGGTTCCCTACTGAGGATCTAATGGAAAACGTCCCTTGGTGATCTATAAATCACAGTTTATCACTCCAGAGGCCCCGTAGTCACTGAGATGATGCACCAGCGTTATCATATTGATCGATGGATATCTCCTCCCCACCCTCAGCTCTGTCAAACAGGCTGCTCTCTCACGGGTCAGGAATTAAATACTTTGGCATGGAAGATGGAATTTGGAAACTGTCCCTTCACAAACTCTGAGCAAGTTGTCCAGTTCTAACCTGATTTTCAGAAGGTAATTTCCTGAGGAGTAATGCTTTTTTTCACTGCCAAGGTCCTAATTGCACAAAAACACTAAATAAAGGGCTCTGGGGCTTTTAACATTTTTATTTTAGGAGCTTTTATATGACTTTAGAACTACTTCAGATGAGGCTGTAATCCTTGATAACAGAGCCAGGAGTGGAATAGCTATCTTCTGTGAGCCTAGACATGGTCCTCAGCTCCAGAACATCAAAATCTTTCACATATTTACACAGTGAGGTAGAGAAGTTCCCACTTTCAAAAGGAAACAGCAGCTAAAGAGGATAAGGAGCTTCACCGTTTTCCCAGAGGAAACTTGTGATGAAAATCATCTCTCATCTATCACTGTGTCTTCAACCACCCACTCCTGAGGATTTGAAAGCCCTTTTCAAACTGGGATGAATTCATCAGACCCGTGGAAGTGGTTTGTTATTTCTGCCCTGTTTTCCCAGATGGTGAGTGAGCTGAAACGTGGGAAAATGAACCGGCGTGGTCCACAGCTCTACAGCAAGGGAGCTGCTGTGTTGCTGGGACCGGGACCGTCCAAAACCCGAGTAAACTGTGAGCTCTCCAACCCTTCCACATGGGCGTAAACAGCAAAACCAATCTCCTTGGCCTTCCACAGCATCTCTCAACCAAGACCTTACCCAAGACTCCACACGGTCTGGTGGCCAATGCCCCTAGCATGATGTCATTTTACTATGGGTGGCAGACGAGTCTTTCAGCGGTTATATTGTCCCACGATCCTTACTATAGCTCGGGAAGGGACCAGTTTCCTCTGAGTGCAAACCCTGGTCTGTACCAACCTCTTTGCTCTAAAGCTTGACCTTCACCTTGGTGGAAAGGCTTCCAAGCTTTATTTGTTTTATTGATTGTTTTGTGTCTGCGTTCCCACAGGATCAGAACAAGGAGAAACAAGGATAGGAGAGGGATAGGTTTGAGCAGGGAAAATGCAGATTGGCTCTCAGGTAAATTTCAGCCCTCTTAGGCTGTGCTAATGTCTCTTGAGATACACATGGCCATATCAAACTGGAGGATATACAGCTCTCAAAATGTGTGATTGCAGGATCCTGAGTTAGCCAAAGTGGTCAGACAGGGTGAAGTTCCTGATACTATCCTGATAGCCATAATTTCAGAGCCTCAGATTTTTGTGGGGGCCTAGAGAGCAAAAAGATGGATTATACAGTTTTACAAATGTGACAAGCAGGATTTTAGCAACCACTGAAATCAACAGGGACAAAAAGTCTTTGCTAGGTCTTTCTAATTCTCCTGGGAATGCCTGCTGTTGGTTTTCCCCACAGAGTTTTTAATTTCTGCATGTCCTTTCTGGAATCTCATTGCAGACTTTAATGTGGCCCTGCTAGAGACAACTTTTCCCCAATGGAGAATCAAATCCCCACCACTGCTCCACCTCAATGGCCTCCCAGAGTCCACAATGCCCTGAAGAAACCTCAAATACTGCTCCTCTCCTCTCCATTATCACTCTATCCCGCAGCCAGCAGTAGAGAGGAGAAGCCAAAAGAGAGGAATCGATTGATCTGGCAGTGATATATTTCCAAACTGCACTGAGATGCTGCTAGCTGTCTTCTAACCGAAGGTATGTGACCCTTGATGGATTTGACCCATACCCTTTTCTCATGCAGGGTTTAAGTCCTTGCTAAGTCTCCTTCAAAGGACCCAGCATAGACCCCGTGAGGCTCTGGATGCTTTAGTTCTCCATGACGAGGTCCCACTTCAGCATCGGTCCAGTAGCTGCTTTGCACGCGGTATGCAGGTTCCTCATCTGCTGCGTGGTTTCTCCCAGTGGAAAAATCACTGAGGCTGGTGGGCATCGTTCTGGGAGAGCCAGATGGGATCTGTTCAGGAATAACAGCAGCCAAACTCCCTCTTTGGGAGTGTTCTGGCTGTACTGGTGTTGGGCAAGTGTGTTTTTTCAGGATACAGAGCTCACAGGGATGTCTGTCAGTCAGCTCCATTTTCAAAGCACTAAATTCACACATAAAATGCTTGACATGTTTTGAAGAGAAAAGTAATCTGTGCGATTTCTTTGAAAAATTATGCACGCTGACATTTTACACCTGTAATTATGATAAAAGCTCTCAGCGCAAGCCTGCAACTGTTTCCAGCAAATAAATCATCTTAACCCCTTGCTTTTAGGAATTTAGGGATCAGCCCTCGGCTATAAATTAGTAGCAAGTGATAATAGCTCTGCTCACAGCTGCCGTCTCATGCTTTGGAGATGAAACACTCCACGGAGGAAGTCGGAGCGGTCACAGAGCCTCCTCCCCCTTCTCCAGCCACACTCCTCATCAGCATCACCGTAGTTACACATAAACTACATCCATGCAGGCAGTGGGCGTCCCCAGTTACGTCTTTGGAGGATTGGATCCACTGTGTGCCTTTGCAGACCAGTAAGATGTGAATGCCCAGGTCATATTCAGCAGATTCCCTTTGCAGCTGAGATGGAAGAAACACCTCCATCCCTTCTTTTTTCCTCTCAGGAAACTTATGAGGGTATGTGCAGTAAAAGACACCACATGCTTTGATTGCGGGTAGAGCCCATGTTGAGAGGTTCCCAGTATTGCTCATTTTTATTATTATTTCTTAGTTTATTTATTTATTTAATATTATTATTCGTTTTATTGTATGTTATTATTATTGCTAGTGACAGTAGTAGTAGTATTGCCAGCCACAAGAACAGACATTTTCCGAGAGCTCTGTGCATTGAACCATTTAAGTCGACACGTATGGGGTCATCTGTTGAGTCCCAACATTGCAAAGGATCATTGGGCTCATGTCTAGCCAGCTCTGCAAAGGGAAGGTTTGAATCAGAGGAGCAGGACAAATAAACGGAAATGAAGGTGCATTTCACATCAGTAGTGTTGTGCGGAAACAGGGCAACCACCAAGAGAGGAGGCCAGTCGTGGGCTCCCTGGTGAAGTGTGAGCAGGAACGTGAGAGGGAGAACTGGACAATGTCAGATGGGATTTTAGTGCTGGGAGCTCAGAAACTTTTCATTAGTTCTTGTCGAGCCGTTGCCTTGAAGCTGTTCAGGAGCAGGATGCAATCTCCTTCGTTTCACTTGGCCAGAGCACAGATACCTCCAGGAGATCCCTTTGTTCTCAGTGATGGAGCAGACAATGGTCTATCCCTTGGGTAACATGGGAAACAAATCCTCCATGGTGCTCACCTGCAAGAGAGACATCTGTGCTGTAGGTGTCCACAGGTGGTCAGACAAACTGTCCATCAACAATGCTTCAGGTCCAAGCTGAGGTCTTTCGAAGGAGTCTAGAAAACCACATTGAATGAGCAACCTAATTTTCAAGGGCTAAAACTAGAAAGTTCAAACCCACCTGAAAGATGGAGGCCAGGCCTTGATGTTAGCGTTTCTGGAGTTGGAAATCCAGAGGAGCTGTCTCCACTAAACACACAGTGCCCAGACCCACAGCACAATGCTTGTAGGAGACCTTCTGGTCACCTTGGTGCTAGGCAGAAGGAAGGCATGGGTGTCCTTGCTGGTGTTGGAAGGGGATTGATTTCTTCCACGTCTTCCCCAAACTTGGTAGGTGGGGTCCAGTCCCATTTTCCTTTCAGCAATTTGTACATTTTGCTTTGGTGGGGCAGAGGAATGGAAACTTGAAGCTCCTTATCCCCATTGAAATGGTGATGCTTGAGAGTGCTGACTTGGCAGTGGGGAGAGGAATTCCCTCCTCTGTGAGTATCCTGAAATAAGAGCTGGGAAAATGACAACAGATGGCATTAAAATGTGTGAAATAAAAGCCACACTAATGATTGAACAATTTCCTGCCCCGTGCCGGTCCCACATCTTTGCATGACATGAACCTGGTTAAATAGTGAGAAAACCCAGTGCTCACAAGGCTGATAACCAAAGGGAGAAGAGAAGGAGATAGAAGACGTGTGGGGAGGGAGTGGTCCATGCAGTAGAGGGAGGGAGGAGAGCCACACACCAGGAGAACCCCAGCTTACCAGACTGATGGGGCTCCTGCCAGGATAATGTTCTGGGGTGTGTTTGTGCACAATATTTCGAGACATCTGACACCACTACGTGCCTAATGGTGGGTTAGCATAGTCCTAGACTCTTTGCGGTCACAGGAGGTGGTGAGGGGAGATGGAGGAATAGTGTCACAAGTTACTTTAATCAGAGGGAAGTAGTATTTTCCCTGCAAAATAAATGACCCAGGAGGAATATATACTTGATTCATCTAAGAGAGACTTTTTTTATTTCATTGTCTTCAAATTGCCTGCGGTAACTGACACAGCTTGAATAAAAAACTGCTCGTCTCTCAGTCTTACCTGAAATTGCAATGGTTAGACTTCACTCATAAACTCCATGGGAATGGAGCTCGTGGAGAAGCAGCATTGCATTTGCTTCCCCAATATGGAATTTTTTATTATTATAAAGCTTCTCATTTCCATTGGAAAAAGGTAGAGGTAAAATAGACAGCAAATTTTTTTTCATAACAATGCAAAGCACATCTGAAATGATGACTTTTTATCTTCTTGTTGTCCATGGCTTTGGAACTGTCTTCTGCTAGTGGCAGCTGAACAAGGCAGAAAATAATGGGGAAAAAAAGGTGTGATTTTTAAAATGAAAGATGACTTCCTCCCACTTGAAAACCAATTTCATGTCTTTTTATATATTTCTCTAAAACATACCAGATTTTTTTTTTCCCTTACTTTTTCAAGGGAAAGGGAGTTTTCTTGAGAAACCAATTCCACTCTGGCTTTGACACCAGTAAGGGTCAAGATCATCTGGTGGAAGATGCTACAGACAAGTGAAGTCTGAATACTAAATTCACAGCTGTAGCAATATCATCCCACTTCACCACTTCCTCCTCGTTCCCCAGAACAGGATCTAAGGTGGGGTCCAGGCACTGGAGTACCATCACCCCTCCACGGCGTGCTCCCTGAAGTTATTTTGGCCTGATTTCACATAGTTTTGGGTTGCATCCTCCTCAGTTTCCATAGCAAGAAAACAATGGGAAAAAAAATGCTCCGGAGAACAGACTGGTGCGTAACATGGTCCATACCACGTGGACTGGTGGTCGTGGGTCTGCCAGCATCCCAAGGTCGCAGCCCAGGGCTTACCCCAACCTTGTGCAGAGGTGGCAACCGAGGGCCTGCCACCCCACAGACTTGCATTAACACTTAACTGCCTTGCAGAACAGAACAAGGACTCAAAAAACCAGACCAATTTGGCCTTCAAAGAATGCTGGCAGCACGTGGGAATGCTGGAGGACAGTGGTTAGACAGACAGACAGACAGGTCCCCCTTCTCCTATTCCTGGCTGAAGATTTACAGCAGAGGAGGTGTGCTATTATGTTCACATGCCCCGTTTGCCAAATTCTAATTACAATCTGCTCTATTGACTCAAGCTAACAAGTTAATTGCCTGCTTTTTGTGGCTTTGGTACACCGCAAGCCTAACTGTCCTCTTAGGTAATGCTGGTGTGGGTGCGATAAAGC
Source organism: Chlamydotis macqueenii (assembly GCF_036417535.1). NCBI lineage: Eukaryota > Metazoa > Chordata > Aves > Otidiformes > Otididae > Chlamydotis > Chlamydotis macqueenii. Next base: position 83,739,901 of record NC_141559.1, read on the forward strand.
AGAACAGCCAGGGCTGCGAAAGCCGTTCCAGGGAATACTGGGCTTGAGAGAATTTCACCACCTTTTCTGCTCCTGGATTGGCTGCCAAGGAAGTGTCAGTAGCTGTCAGCTCTGGTTGGGAAAGAGTAAACTCCATCAAAACTTAAATAATAATAGGAAAAGCCGTATTGCCCTGCAAGGACCAGCTAGGCAGAACTGGAACCTGTTTGCAGTAACATTTCACAATATTTTCTTTTGCCCTGAATTCTAAACTGGCTGATTTCCTTGCCCAAATCTCAGCACTCTACAAGTTGTCCAATCATCTCAATCACAGCGGCACACAGAAGCTGCTGCTGAGGTGGGAACGCCTTGATGTTGAAAGCAGCTGCTAAAAGGCAGCTTCAGCCTCTGAGAGTCTGTGATGTCATCTGAAAAAGTAGGGAAGACTTGGGAACAGCATCATCATTTGAGACGCTTTACACGCATATATATAGGCAGCTCAAAGCGTGTTTTGATGGAGGTCGCTGTCATCAGGTGGGAAGTGGTTTCCCCGAGGGCTCACAGCAAACCAAGGAAGCAGAAATGGCCAGCTAAAGGTTTTCCATAGCTTCCCATTCTCTGGAATAGTCTAGCCTATTGGACAAGCCCTGTTTACATCAATATGAGTGCACCAAATGCCCCAGGACTCACACCACACACATAAACTCATGCCCCAAAAAACAGGATGGCTGTCATAATTCCCAGTGGGAGCAGACCATGGCTTTGCATATCTCCTGACCTCTGCCTGGTTTTCTTTTGACAGTGCTTGAGTCAAAACCAAGCCAGGGAGCATGCTGACAATTCATGGAATTATGGAATGGTTTGGGTGGGAAGGGACCTTCAAAGCCCATCTGGTCCAACCCCCCTGCAAGGAGCAGGGACATCTCCAACCACATCAGGTTGCTCAGAGCCCCGGCCAACCTGGCCTGGAATGTTTCCCAGGATGGAGCAACTGGGACAATTGGCACACGTGAATAATTGTGGGACAGTGCTCAGAGCAGGACCTAGCCCTCCACAAACACCATCACTGATCATGCTGGCCCCCTATAAATCCAGGAGAAGGCAGCCATGGGGGAGAGGAAAGGGCTGGGGATCAAGCTCCTACCTGCAGTGTTTTATTCATTCAGCCACACTGGGGAAGCTGACTTCAAATTATCAGTTTTAGGGTGCCTGATTCCTACAGAAACCCATCCACTTGCCTCACGCCTCTGCACACCCTATACCCAGCAGCTCCCCTCCACCGTTGGGACTGCCAAGCCCTGGAGCTGTCCTACAGGATTCCTACTCTATTTCTGCAGGTCAAGGAGCTGCAGAGCCCCCAGAGAGCCGTTTCGTGGCCATAAACACTCACCTACAGCAGAGATGGGGCAGAGCATCCCCTCAGAGGAGGTCCCCCCACCTTCTCATGCCTTTTCCAGGAACACCCAAGCGCACACACGCACGCACTGAGCACGCGCGGCCCCCCAACCCGCTGCCCTTTGGCACGAGGCATCGGGGCTGGAGTCCACAGAGGCAGTGGAGACAGAGAGCAGGCTGTTTACAGGGGAACAATTCAGCCTTGTCTTCAGTCACGTTTGGCTCCAGCACACAGGTCTCCTGGATGCCTGGAGAAGGTCACAGGGGAGGGCAGGAGACAAAAATATTTTGTGTTCTTCCAGCCAGGCTGGAGCAATTCGATGACGGTGACCCCCTCAAATCTCATTTTTAGCTTTACGAGAAACAGGTCATCAGGAGAGACAGAACAGCCCTGTGGAAGGATGCAGAAGAGAGCGTATCTCCTTGGATTTCTCAGAAATGCACCATCAGACCCAACCGAGCCTGTCCATCACTGACTACCCCAGTTTACCCTGTGCAAAACAACCTTCAAAGCACAGGGTAAGAAGAGATGGGAGTTTTGTGAGCTTAAATGCATTCACTCCTCTCATGTGAAAGGGGCCAGAACCCAGGGACTGGGATTAGCTCTGCCAGCTGCTGTTAGCTCTGATTTTCCTCTTGATGTCGTGGGAGCCTAAAAAGTGCAAAGCCCTTCCTTGCAGCCAGGAGACACCAGTTTCTGGGCTGGAGGTGGTCTTCTCTTCAGTTCAGCAGGAATGGATGAGGGGACTCATCCTGAGTCCATCCTTTGTCCTGAATTTAAGAGGACCCATCAGGTTTCTCCTCTACATTTTGCCTACACCTGTGAAGAATAACAGAATTTTTAAAAGCACTTTTTTCCTCTTTGTCTTTCCATCCAGTAATAAAAGCCCATCTCTAGGTTCAAAGCCTTGGCAAAGGGTGACAGGAAGTGCTCTGAAGTGGGTTCCTCCATTCCTGTCATATCTGCGTTGTCCAAGGAGTTTGTTTAGATGCCGATCTTCCTGGGCCCAAGGGTGCCTCTCCTTCAATCCACATCCCTCAGAGACAGGGAAGAGGTCTATCAAATCTTGGGATGCGTACAGAGAAGACATAAGAGTTGGGAATCTTCTTTCCCTCTCTATAGGAACTGAAAGAAATAAGGAGTTTTCAGGTTCAAGACGAGCAGAAAGAAGCTATCCTTCTCAAACTGTGTGGTTAACCTGTGGGACTCCTCACAGAAAGAATCTGTGCAAGTTAATCATCTGCATGGATCAAAAACGCAACTGCAGAAGTTCACAGGAGGGAAGCCCTTCAAGGTCTGCGAAGTGTAAAGTCCCCTCACTCAGGAATCACAGATCCCAAAAGTCTGGGGAGTATTCTGAAGGACCACCACCATGTGCATGCCGTGTCAAGGACAGCATTATCCTTTCAGCAACATCCTGACTCACCTCTACCTCTCACCCGTCGGTTGTCTCAGTCCTGCGTGCAGAGAGGGAGCGGGGCAGGGTCCCAGGGTGCAGGACATCCTGCGAGACCCCAGCCCAGGAGCAATGGGAAACCAAGCCCAAAGCAATCCTGGTCACAGTCGAAGTCTCTGTGTGCTACCATAATGCAAACTCACCATTCAATCCCAGGAGTCTAACAAACTGTACCTTAAATGAAGAAATTCATTTTCTTCTATGCTCTTCAGCTCAGCTGTGATGACAACACTAAATGGAGCCTCCCACCGCATTCAGCTCCCACGGCGTAGGCTTTGCCAGGACTTTGATCGAGCCCTTTGCGCTAAGTTTTAGGGTATCTGGGCTGAAAGAGGTGGACCTCCACTGGAGCACGAGACAGCAGCAGATCACTGAGCTTTCAAGACCATGGGCATACAGCTCAGTATGGACAAATCACCAAAAAATAGACTCCAAAAAGGATCAGAGAAAAAAGAAGGATCAATACCTTGATAAAAACGTATGCTTCCAGTTCCGAGTGCCTATAGCACAACGCCGCACAGTGTGCTTTCTTATTTATAAGGTGTTGAAGCGCTCTTGACTCCCATCACACTGATAATTCATAAAACACACTGAGTCTACGAGGGAATAATGCAATATGCCCACATTGCTGCAGGCCAGATGGTTTCGGAGAAATAGAAAGGTTTGTGTAAAGACAAGAAGTTTTGTTCTGGATGGGATTGGAGTGTCTGAGATGTGGTTTGGATACAAAAAGGGGAAGGAAAAAAGAGAATTTTATAGATGCTTGAAAAATAAAAAGAAAGGAAAAAAGCATTGGTTTGATTCAAGTGTTTCAAATGACCTATTTTCTTACGATTTCTGTCTTTTTATAGATTGTATATTTTAGGTGTGGATCTAGGTGTCTGATGTTAGAAAAATAAAACATTTCTAAAGAAGAAGCTAAGATTAAAAAATCACATTTTACAGTGAGCAAAAGAAATACTTTGTTCGGAAAACACCAGCAAGGCATGTTTCAGCACGGCCTGATCTTTTCTCAAGATCTTCTTCCAAAATGAGGTGCCTGTGAAACATGCCTCCCTGTGCAAAGCACTCCAGTTTCAGCAAACTGCACCCTGATCAAGTCTGCTTCTCTTGCAATCTCTCCAACACATTTTTTTTTTTTACAAAAAGTGCTTCTACTCTGCCGTGTCATTCCAAGCATGGAGTGATGACTTGTGCTGCTCGTGCTTCAGGCTAAAAAAAAATGCTTCATGATATCCCAGTACACTTGAGAAATTAAATCTCAGCTTTCTAGTGTAAGGTCTTGGAAGGGACGTCAAGTGGAGGAAGATGCTTCAGCCTGGAAAAGCAGTGACTGGTCTAGGACAGAGATCTGTGTGTTCTGCCTGACCTGGAGCAAAGAAAAGTTATTGTTTCTCCCACAGAGCCGGGGCCTGAGGACGCATGAGAAGTTGGGCATGAGCTTCACACAGACAGAAGACAGCACTTCCTCACACCACACTGGGTCAGTCCTTGGAGTCAGAAGAGGTAAGATAAGTTCCTGGAGGACAACATCTCCAGAGGCCAAGACCTTGGTGCAATCCTCTAGAGACTGCTGAATGCTGGGAGGCTACCAGGAAAAGGATCATCCCTGTTTGTCCTAGTCTCATACCCTCTTTAAGCATTGTTAGCCACCGTATTAGACATTATTAGATGGTATTAGATGGGTCATTGGTCTGGTGGCCATTTGAAGCTGAGATGATGCTTTTTTAATAGCATCATCGCTTCGAACCTCTCCTCTCCAAACCTCTCCAAACCTCTCCGAACCTCTCTTCTCCAAACCTCTCATCTCCAAACCTCTCCAAACCTCTCCGAACCTCTTGAGAATTCCCCACTGGCTTTTAAAGATTACTTGGTGAGGCCAGCCCAGAAAATCCTGTTCAGCTTTTTGAGAGGTAATCGGGTCTGTGTTGCTCTCCACAGGGGAAACTACAGCCACCCTCCCACTGTCTCAGGGTCTGGGACAAAGTCACTCCAAGGAAAAAAACCTTGGTCACGCAAAGAAAAGGCCATTTGCACATTATTAACCAGCTTTGACATTGATGCTTGTCCTCGTGCTTCTCGGGGCAGTCAGGGAAGATGCTTTGCTGAGCCACGCGCAGCAATGCGATGGTTTTGTTTTTGTGGGAGGCTGCAGCTGTCTCACGCTGTCTTTTGCTATTACCTAATGCGGGATCTGGCGGCATCGCTTTGACAGGGCAGGACTCCCCAGATACCTATGGCCCTGATTCAGAAAAGCAGTTAAGCACATATCTAACTAGAGCATGAGTCAGGGAAGGACATGCGTGTGTCCCGTTGACGTACGTGGGAATTAAGCATGTGTTTAAGTGCTTTTCTGGCACATGATACGGTTGTGGATGAGATGATATGACATGGTTTCCTGCACGAGCCAAGATGCTCCTTCCAGCCCTATATTCCTGACACATATCAGACAGGAATTTCCAAATACGGGTGACCAAACAAAGTTCCCCAAATTACCATAGTTAACCTTTAAATAAACGTGATACCGTTGTTTAAGGATGCTGAGTACGAGAAGATCCTTTTCGCTTCAGCATGGCACTGATGGATGGAGGCGAGTCACCTCTGAAGATTAGACTGCATCTATCTTGGGGCTGCAGTACGGTTATACAAGATCCTTGCTTTTTTCCCACGTTGTAAATCAAAGCCTTTGACTTTGCCCACTGCTCCAAAACTCCCCGCAGGACCCAGGAAACAGTGTGCTGTGAAAAGGGATGGAAGATATCCGGGTTGTTTGCTTTTTGTTCTTATCAGTTAGACGTTTATCATTTGTCTTCAGTGATAAAGTGCTGGAAGATGCTACATGTTTCAGCTATGTTCTCAGAGGAACAGAGGAAGACAGATGCTCCATTTTGATCTGATGGTCTGGGATCCTGTTTTGCATATGCTTGTTCGGACCAATCCTTCTGTTTGGGAAACAGTGCTAGGTGCTTTGCACCCACGGAATGGGACCTGTAGGAAGAGAGTCAGAACACACCCACAAAACCCCCGTGTGGGAGCACCCATTCAAGGCTGCGGCTGCCTCTCACTGCATGAGGCACCCTCACAAGGGAGTACTGCTTGGCATGAGAGCCGGAAACACATTTTCTTAGATAAGGCTGACATTTTTCCCTTAAAATATTTAATTCCATCTGCCTGCAGATTAAAATAAAAATTTATTTGCTGGATAATCCTGTATTTCTTCCCCTTCCTTCCATGGTGGCATAGTGAGCCATGCTAAGGGATCTGCCGTTCACAGGGAGTGCTTCAGTTTTGGTTGTCAGCGTGTCCAGGATGATGAGTGGTTTTAAAGTAGCTAGAGAAAGATGAAGATCTGATAAGAACTGAAGCAGTAGAAATGCATGCTGACATACGAAGGTGAAGGGACATACACTAAGGCATCAGACAAATTAGCATGGATAGGTAAATTGGGTAATGTGCAAGATATTTTGATAGATGAATATCAAGGTAAGAGAAGAGCGAAGAGTAGCTGCATTGAGCTGGAGCACTTAACCCAGTAGCCCGTGTCCAACAACAGCCAAGAGCAGGTGGGTAAATGCCCCAGTAAGTGCCATGGCTTTTTATTTATTATTGAGGGGACATTCTCCCTGAAAGCCTCATTGAAGGCTGGAGGGCACCACATTCATTGCATTTTTCTGCTCACCATGCCCAGATGTTCTGCAGAACCCTCACGGTAATGCTAGCCAGCTTCCACTTTTTACCTTCCCAGTGAATTACGGCCCTATGATTTTTGCACTGTAAAGGCTGAAACCTCAGAGTTCACAGGGAGTTTAGTGTCTCCATACGGTGAAATGCCGTGGCAAACGCGTTTGGCTCCAGCTGCGCTTATCGCACACGGCAGACTCACTGCTGAGTTGAATCAAGCTAGCTTATCAGGACAGGCGGAGAGCAATTTCTTCCACAAAGAAGAAAGCAGAGCAACACCCAACACCATGGCCACACTTGTTTTTTTTTTCCTTTTGGAATGATCATAAAGCTCTGGCAGATCCCTCAGCTCCAGGCAGCACAATCAGAGCTAACCAGAAAAAAAACAGCTCAGTCAATGGGGAAATGTTCCTCCAAGATTTACAAGGTTTCCTGTGGTTTTCAAACGCGGCAATTACATTTTATTCCATGCAGTTTGCCCTTTGCTCTCAAGGTGGAAAAGCCACAGGTTTGGGATGTCTGCGTGTGCATGTGCTCTTGAAAGGAAAATGAGGGGTGGGTCAGCCATGGGACGGTCTCACACAATCTTCCCAAGAGACTTTGAGGGTCAAACGTTTCTGATGTCTGCTTAATCTCATGACTCTTCTTGTAGTGGTGTTGGTTTCAAAGGGTTCCTTACTGGCTGCAATGCAGTCTCAGATCTCAAGGATGGTCAGGTACCTGATTCTCTAGCTATTTCCATGGACAGTCCAGGAAGCAAACATCTTTGAGCTCCTGGGAACAACTGCTGGCAGAAGAGGGGTGTTACTTCCCAGCAGGACAGCTACCAACCCCCGGATACATTCCTCAGAAATCTATGCTAGGATATCATGTCTTGGATACGTCTGATGGGTAGGGTGAGAACTGGAAATAAAACCACCGAGTTTGGCTTGAGGCATGGACAGAGAGGCAGTCGAATGACACTGTTTCTGCATGATCTTCCTGTGGAAGAGCATTGAAAAATTAAACCTGAGATTTTTGCATAGTTGCATCACGCCACCAATTGTGATTATAAAACCCCCATCCCCAAAATGCAGCCTTGTCAGACTCTGCACAAGCTGACTTTGCATTGAATTTTCTCAGCTCTTCCACTGGCACGTCAGATCTTACTTTGGTTTTATTTGACATCTTAATTGAAATTTCACTCACCAACAGACAGCACACTCTTGAACTGAAAGCGCAGTCACCAAAAAAGAGTAGCAAACTGTATTCTCTCTTAAAATGGTGGAAATCAAGAGTAACTTCATTTGAGTAACAGATAATAAAGCTGATGTATGGGAAATAATTAAATGTCACAGTTAATTAACACCTCTAGAGATAAATCAGTCCCAAGCCAGTGAGATGTAGCTTTCAGATGTGCTTGCTCCAACGTTCAATCCAACATTATACATGTCATCTGGGAGCTGGGACAGGCAGAGATATTTCCCCCAAGGTTAGGCATGTGACTCAGCCCGAGGTTGTTTTAGCCGAATTCAGGCATAAAATAAGTACATAATAGCTGGACTAGATGACCTTTAAAGGTCCCTTCCAACCCAAACTATTCTATGATTCCATGATTTATAATAGCTTGTTTCCAGTTTCAATCATGCCCACTCCCTCTACCACTGTTACAGAAAGGAACCCTTGCAGAAAGCCTACAATTCACCAAAAGTACAAGAAACGACTCCCTGCCAAGGGCACAGTGTCTCCTCATTGACTGTAGAGGAACCCAGACAGTGCCTCTAAGTTGCCCTTGGAGAACTGAAGGGTCTCTGCCACAAACTCCCAGGATTTCCTCAAGTCAAGTCCTCTGCAGGAGACCAGATCTGTCTTCAACTGCCACCATAGCAGTGGGTAAACAGATCATCTCCCCAGGCACCCAACGGAAGTCATTACAGGTGGCCCATGTCCTTCTGTGCCTCAGTTTCCCTTTCCTTTCAGGAACAGGCTTACTCACAACTTTTCCCCTTGAACAGTAAAACAAGAGAAGAGACCTCGTTTTGACAAAGCACACTGATGTGGGCTTGACTTGCAACCTTCCCCCAAATCTCTTTGAAGTCTGCGTGGATTAAGTAGACATCAAGGAGCATCACTGAACTAGCAACTCGTTCCTTCATTCATGCTAAAAAAGTCTTCTGAGAACTATGGCTGATGCACGTCCTCCAAGCCCCGAGAACCGTTATTCCTAAAGCATGAAAGGTGATTGGTGGTGGCTTCGGTGATAGCGAACGGTTCAATCAACCAGCATTGGCCATGAGGTCGCAGACCAGAAGCTGGGCAATGGGCTTCTCTTGGTCTACCAATAACTGCACCTTCCTCCAGAGCTGCAGCACGCCAGCAGGCTGCGGAGGGTGGGGTGGGGAGGGTGTCCAAAGGAGGTGAAGCTAATTAATTTCCATTCCCTCAGAAGACACGGCTGTTGGTGTTTCCACACTTCCCCTGTTCTTTACTTACCCTTTTGGATCTCAAGGGATGCCCCATGACAAATTGGAGTTCTCTGGTGAACCAATTGCTTTTTTTTTTTCCCCATCTGCTTTTTTTTTTTTTCGGTGCTAAAGATGAAAGATTTAAAATGCAATAATGTTTTGTCTAAATTCTTGTGGAAATAGCTTATGACCTTTCATAGAGAAATGTGGTTTCAGCTTTCCGGTAAGAGAGCTCCCAGCTAATGATTTAGCTCTATTTTCTAATAAATAGTTGGCAAGAGACGACCACTCTTATACCCTTTGTCATTAGGGACCTATTATTTATGACTCAGAAATGAATCATTAGGCTTGGCAAACAGCAATTTCTTTGTAGCCAATGTATTTTTCCACTCAGTAGCAGAGTATGCTTGTAAATTCTTCCTAAAAATTACCATTAAAGTATCTCCAAACAGACTCTCCCCCACATTGCCATAAATTCTCTCCACTTTGGTGACTATTGGTGGTCTTCCCACCTCAGGAAAAAGGGTTTCTTTTTTGTTCTTAACGCCTTTCACATTTCCTTCCAGCTAATTACACTTTTATTTAATAAGGTAAATGTGTTTTGTTTTCCTTACGGTCTCCCCTTTACAGGACGAAATATTTCCTTCTGACGGAGCCTTCCTGTCTTCCGTATCCTGGCTAACTCAGGGCCTCTGAGCAATTAGAGTTGGAGAAGACCTTTGCACTTACACATACTTGGTGGTGTCCAGTTGCCAAGGGCTGCAAAAAGACGTTTTCATGGGAAGGTGTGATGACACATGCTGGAGGAGCAAATCAGCCGAGGAGCAAGTTTCCCCAAATTCTGAAAGTGCGTAGGAAAAACTGCAAGCCAGCAACTCGTTTTCTCTCCCCTCTCATTCCTAAATCGTTATTCACCTAGCTGAGCCACTTCTTGAGTCTGTTCCTCTCTTGTACTGCTAGTGTGTCTCAAGGGACATACAATTGTCCAGCTAATCAAGACAAGGGAATTTAAAAAAAAATGTTGAGGAATATGGTTCAGGCTTTGTTCCGGAAGCAAATTTTGCTCAGTCATGCCCAAATCCAGGAGAGTGTTTCTTATTGAAGAGTAAGTCTGACTGTAGGAATTGATCCCAGTGTCAACTTTTGTGACATTTGGGAAAGTACAGATCATTGGTGGGGCAACAGGATAGGTGAGATTTCCGAGCAGAAAGCAGAAGACAAGAGGTTTGAGAAAAATCAGAGAAAAAAGTGCAACTAGAGCCTTGGGAGTGTTGCAACCCTATGCTGATTATCCAAAAAGATGGAATAAACCTTGTGTGTTTAGATTCACAGATTTTAACAGTGAAGGAACCACTAGATCACTTAATCTGGCCTCCTCCAGAGCAATTTACTCTGCAGCTTGGGATCCGCTTAGTGTCTCTTGCTTACCTGTAACACCCAGCCAAGACGGCTCTGCCTTGGCTATCAAGCAAAAGGAAGTTTTGAGGCAGGGGGCAAAGGAATATTAATGCTTGCCAGTGCAAAATATAAAATAATCGCTGGGAATAGTTTTTGCTGGCAAACAGCAGCCGACCAGCCTAGTCCTGGCCCAAATAGAGAGAGAATAATATTCTTTTCCCAGCCAAAACATCAATTCTTACTTCAAATTTAGAGTTTGGTCAAAAGTTCTCTTCCTATTCATTTTCTCCCATGGAAAGCCTACAGGTAAAACATACACAATGTACTAGAAAAAATACATTTTAACTGACGCTTGCTTCTTCAGTTGTTGGGTTGGTTTTTGGGTTGGTTTTTTTTTGGTTTTTTGTCCTTTTGGAAATATAGGAGCATTTTATTTTCAAGAAGGTGCCTATAAGGCAGTTAACAGGTCAAGTGAGAAAAGAGAGAAGTAAGGAGTAGAGCACTGAAACCTTTGAGGAACAGAAGAAGGAGGAAAAGGCTTGGGTGAGCCAAACAGACTTAGGATGTAGCAGAAAAAAACATAAATTGCAGAAGACTTTTACAGGATAAGAAATATTTTAAAATGCGTTCTGAGAAGTGGAGCTGTGAACATCGAATGCCTTAGGTGCCACCTGGACTTGTTGGAAATCTCTAGCAGAAACTAAGCAACGTTAACATGAGGTAGGTGAAAGGAGAAGAGGTAGCCACTGGAATATCTTTGAGCTGGAATATAGAAAAAAAACAAAACACAAAAATACTCCATTTCTTTCTGAAGTCTGGAATTTTGTTTTAAAAATACCACAAAGTTTTGGAATCTACTGATTTGAAAAATAAATAAATAAATAAAAATGAAAATAAAAAAGGAAAAAACCCTTTCAATAAAAATCTGGACAAAAATAACATATTTTGGTCCAGGACGTGTCTGAGCATCTGTCATATGGAGAAGATCACTGTGTTCCCTGTTGGAGCAGATCGGAGATTCATCTCATGGGAGCATCTGCTTGCAGAGATGTCCTGACCAGACACTTCAAAGGCACCTAGGAGAACCTCTCACCAAAAAATTACAGTTTCACCTGTTTATGAAGAACATTCCCATTTATTCCTTCTTCCCTCTCTCCTAATTCTAGTCCAATGTCAGTGTGGTGCTGCAAGTTAAAAAGGCTTCTGTTTCCTTCCTAAACTGTTACCTATTTCTTTTGGTACTTTAACTTTCAATAACTTTGCTCTTCATACAGATGACCAAGCCTCTGTTGACTCTTCCTGAGGTCCTCAGCTGTGGAGTACTCCTCAAGAACCAGAATGGTTTCTCTAGATTGAGAACACAATCACCAATTTGAGAACTATACCTTTGTGAACCAGGTCCAGCCCGTTCAGAGGAGAATGTGTCTAGAGAAGTTGAGTCTTTTATTACAAAAGAAGAAGTATCTCTCTGCCAAAATTGCATATAACATGAAGTGAACCCATGCTGAACCTTATTTGAGGTTTGAAAAAGTTTGAATAACCTTTTTCTGCTCAATATTTTGATTGTACCTCAATGCTTTCCAGTTCAGGCCAACATTGAGAGTGTATGTGCCAAAATTCTGGAGAATAAAAACAAAAAAAAAGAAACTAAAAAAAAAAACCCAAAAAAAAACCCACCCACAGAAGAACCCTCTTCTCTCCTGGGCATTCTTGGACCAGCTGGAAGCTGAAAATATTGGCAATTTCACAGGGAATGAAAATCTACAGACCCAGGAGGTTAAATAAACACCTTCCAGGTTGTTGTTTGGTTGGTTGTTTGCCAAAGCCCAGAAAGGAATACAATGGAAGAGTTCATCTTTCCACTTTTTCTCGCTGTTTACCTAAGTCTAATCACACTAAATGGCTCTTGTTCCTGGAAATATCTAATTTTACTACATATTTACTAGCAGCGAGCATGGATCTGGCTTGTAAGGAAAGACCCGCCTTACGGACCGTGGTTGCTGGTAAGGTAGGCATCTTGTCTAAGCCATTGGTCTGGGCCTGTTAGAGAGAAAGGACCATCTCCAAAGGGTGATATTTGTAATTCACAGATCTCCAGATAGCTGCAGTCAGATGAAGTGAGTTCTGTCGCTGTTACTTGTAAATAAATTGGAAATTGCTATGGAGGGCAGCTTCCTTGATAGAGACACCACTGCCTCAGCTGGTAACTGTGACCTCCAGAGCAGAAAACCTGCCCCAAGACCTCACCAGGATCAAGCTCAGGTCCTCCCTATTTCAGGCATGAAAAACACTGCTTAGCATCTGATGGGCTTCCTTGATGCACCCCAGTTCAGCCATGGGCATCCAACATCCAAAGCAGACATGTACCTTCACTGCCCTTATCCTTGTTGTTGACACATGGAGCCATCATCATCAGAATAGAGATCATCAACCTCAGCAGCCACAGCTGAAGAGCCTGTTCCTGTACAGTGGTCTCCTGCCAGATACAGACAGTGATTCCCACCATGCTGGAGGGCAAGGCACTTGGGGTACAAACGAGAGAATGCTGGAGGCAATTGGGGTACAATTACATTGGTAAGTACACTTCAGAGCTGCACCTCCCAGATCTCTTAACTAACCAAGCTTTGATTCTTGTTGCAGGGAAATCTCAGAGTGCAAAAATTGGATTCCTTTTGGGTGAAACTAACCCAAAATACATGCTATCAGAGCAGACCTACCATAGGCATTGAAGTACGCCCTGCAAACAGAGATGGCGTGGCCGTAAGGCCCACAGCCATTTGACCCTGCAGAACTGGCCTTTGCACTGCACGATTTGCCAATGTAAATGTAATCTCTATAGCCTGAGTTCTCAGGGTTTCCACTTCACCTTCCTACCACACCTGCTTTGCTGAAACCAGTGGTTTGCTCTTGACCGTCTGACTGCTGGGACAGAAGAGAGTTAGGGATCAGTGGTTTAAAATTCACTTAGTAATACTGGGACTGAAAATTGTCATACATGGAACTAAGATAAAAAACCAGTATGCAGCTAGGTAGATGAATACAGGCATGACAAGTTCTAGAGTATATGGGTACATTTGTGAAAGCTGGAATGAACATATTGAGTTTCCAGACATGCACCCATGGGCTTTTCTCCAAGTCATGAGCCCTCACTACAGGATTAGCTCAGCTTTTTTAATTTGCACATTTTCCCTCGTCTCTCCCTCATCTACACAACTGATGTCTCATTCCTGAGCTTGGTGGCCCACTGGAGAAGCTGTGTTCAACCCACTCAAGTGCCCCTTTGCAGACCCAGGGAATTGTCTTGACTGAGCTAATTAACCAACAAAACATTGAACAGATTGGTTCTTTTAAGGGTTACATGTTTTTCACCTGTGCAATCTGCTATATACAGACGAGCTTTGTGCACTCAGGTAAATATAACCTAGGTCAATCTTCCCAAAGCTCCCAGTTCCCTTACTTCATTGGAATGTGTAAACGTCATGTATAAAAGCCATCTCTGGCCATCAGGCTCATCTCCTGGATGCTTTTATATTACAAGTAGAACAGTATAGAACACTGGCCCAGGTTGCCCAGAGAGGTGGTGGGTGCCCCATCCCTGGAAACATTCCAGGCCAGGTTGGCCGGGGCTCTGAGCAACCTGATCTGGTTGGAGATGTCTCTGCTCCTTGCAGGGGGATTGGACTGGGTGGCCTTTACAAGTCCCTTCCAACCCAAACGATTCTATGATTCTAAGTGGCTGCCATTACTTCTGGAGAGCTAGACCTTCTTACCTCGCCACTGACTTTGGCACTCAGGCAAGGGCTCCATCAGCCCCATGCTTCATGCAAAGAGCTCAGAACTAGGCGAAGCAGCAGACCTCAGAGATGGAAATCCATTGGTGAAGGGTGTAGCAAACAGGGTAAGACCTCCTTGTGCCAGGTACAAGCAGGACAGACCCTTGGCAGTGAGAAGCCACCACACATTTGTCTTTGAGAGCACCAGTTTGGTGGTGCCTTGGACAACACCCGGGCAAGTGCTCCCCAGCGTGCTGCTTCCTTTCGCCCTTAGAAGACAGATCCTGCTCCTGAAGAAGTGGTACTGGAGGCACTTTCTTTCCCCATGTCTGACCACTTTCTAGTTTGCATTTCTTTTTCTTCCTATGGTTCTTTTTCCTCCTATGGCTTTTTTTTTCTTAATATGGTTCCCCTTGTTATTTTCCACCCATGTTTGTCCTCACCATGAGGAACAGCACCGCCTCTTCCCTACCCTGAAATGCAAGCAAATTGGACACTCTGTTCCACAGAAAGGCCCAAGGGGCAGCGGGACATTATTTTAGTATTGTTTACACTTCTGATCATCAGGCCCTGCAAACGCCCACAGGCTGGAAACCCATCCTAATTGTTGTGAGTTGTTTTGTTTTTTTCCCCTGGTGGAAAAAAATCTGTTAGTTATTAATCATCACCAAAGCTTGGTTTTCAGCAGCGCTGAGATGTCTATATTGCATCCAGGGAGTGACAGACATTGTGAGAGGAGGCTGTATCACGGGGATACAACTGAGGACCTGGCTCCAAGAGCTATTTAAGTAGCTTGGTTCCTTAAAGCGCCCTGCCATGCTGTTCTCAATAGATCAAGTCACTTTTGGCCATAATGCTCCCCAGGGGGATATTTGCTTCAAACGTTCCCACCCTCCAGAAAATTCTGAATTAGCTTCTCCTCATCCTTCCAAAATCCAGTAAAACAAAGGCATTATTTATAACATAGTATAAACTGGAGACTAAATACTAGAGCATTAATCTAGCCACTTACACACTCCGATTCTGTCATCTTTTCTCGTGTATTCTCGTCTATCATTGAGTCACCCATTCCTGTACACTCATTATCCGTTATTGGGCATTTACCAGTCCAGCTCTACACATGGACACAAAGACAAATGCACACACTGTTTATGTGTGCCCTGGCAGTCTTTGGAACAGCAATAGACCTGATCTGATTCAATGCCATCCATCCCCACTGCAAAAAAAAATATTCAAAAATGCAGAAAACACTTAGAGTTGTTATACACTGAAGGCACCGCCCGGGCTGCCTTGCTGTAGCGTATATGGAAAAGTAGAAGGATGTGGGACTTACTGAGGGTTTAAATGCATCTCTGAATCCCTGTTTGGAGCTAATGCAGAAGAAGATGTTTTATGAAAGGAGCTGCAGACAGAGTCTGCTCCTCCAGTTGCACAACTGGGCAGGCAGGGGAGGAAGGAAGATGCATGTGGTCCTAAGGACACATAAAGCCAACACCAACACGTAGTCCCAAATACCTGGAGAACAGAGTGTTGCTGATGTGGGAAACGAGCTGTGGAGGTGCCACAAACTGGATGTTTATGAACAGGTATAAAATAATTCTTTATGTCCTCTCAAGATCTTTCTTTCCCTAAGGTGCCCCTAAGAAGACATCAAAGACAATGTCTCCCAAAAGGAGACCTTCCTGCCTATATTGTACCTTAACTTTGGGAGAAATGCAGATGGGGAAGGGAAGACGAGAACAGAGGACTTGCATCTGTTGTTACCTACATCCACAATTTCCCTTCTCCATAGTATCTGCAAAATACAGTTACCCACATCTGTCCTCAAGTCATCAAAAAAGCCATTCCTCCCGGTGGAGTACTAGTGACCACTCTGGTACTTCCAGCAGACACATCCCATCATCCTAAAGGGCCTCCAGCTGAAATATAGCTCTGCCTCTGAAAAAGGGCCCAAAGCCGCACAGCTCTGTGCACTAAACCCTGACACATTGCTGGAAAGGTCCCTCTCACGGCTCTTCCAAGAATAACAAACCTTTGCAGTGTGCTCTCATATATCATCAACAATTAAGGATGGTAAAAATCCAAACAGCCATCTCTCCAGGGATGGAGGCAGGGAAGGAAGACTTATTAGGCCCTCGAAGAAATGTAAACCCAGCACCGTGCTGGCCTTGGAGTTTCCATCTGGCTTTGAGAGGCTCCGTGCGACCAGGACGCCTCGGCTCCTCAACTGCAGTGTGGCACTTGAGAGGGATGGATGGTGCACCCCAAAGCTGCCAAGAACATAGCCTCCTTGGAGAGGGATGCTGAGATCAGAGTTTATAGCATCTCATGCTTCCTCCTCTTTTATTTTTTGGACCTCAGATGGCATTGATCTCCAGCCCAAGCTGTGGAGAAGGTGTAATCTGTACACTAGATAGCTGCATGGGGCTCTTTGATGCAACCGCCTCTTGGGCTGCTCTTCCCGAAGCCCATGAGCCAGGTCCAGGGCACAAGCAGGGCTGTGTCATTTGCAATTACTTAGAAGAAGCAATTTGTGCCCCAGGACAGCTGAGTGGGTGCAACAATCTCTTTCCCGGGCCTTGCCAGCTCTGCTCTTCTGTGATGTGGTTTAACGGGAGCAGGGAGCCTGCTGGGAACGGCTCCGTGATGTTGGCTCGTGGGGACTCCAGGAACGGAGCAGACAGACAGACTCTGCTTTTCAGCCATGCCTGAAGATCTGTCGGCTGCAAACAGGGCTGTCTGACTGGTTTTATTGGTGGAATTGCTCCCATGGTTCTCCTGGAACAAGTATCTCACCCCCACTGGAGGGGCTGTAGCTTGTTTTCCTCCCTGTCTTAAGGACAGCTTGGCTGCTGCCACGTGTGAAGACATGGGACATCAGAGCCGCAGCCTGCGGGGTGTGAGAACAATGTCACACCTCCCCAGCCAAACCAACCCTTCCATGTGGAAATAAATGGAGAAAGCTCACAGAAAAGGCTTGTCCCATGCTCTGCCCCTGCCCCTTCTCCCTTCCCAAGCACCTTGGGAGCTTCAGGAAACCTGTCTGATCTACTTCTAAGTCATCAGAGCAAGGGCGGGGGTCGGAGGTGGCTGCTCTGCCATTTCATGTGTCTGTTGACCTACCCAGCTCATGCACTGGGAAAGGTTTTGCAATCCGTTCTTAATCTCCAAAGAAAAATGTTGGATTTAGACCTCAAACATGCAGGATATGGCTCTGCTAAGGGCTAAACACCCAGCACTCCAAGCAACCCCCTAGACCAACTCTTTACCCATGTACCCTGACATTGCTCCAAGGTATTATCTTGCTCATTATTGCACAAATCCTACCCCAGCCTGTGTCGTTGTGTGCCATGGGACAATACTCACCATGACCACATTCATCAGGTAGTTCCTTGCCAACCACAGCTTCACAGCTCGGCTCAACAATGAACACTTGCGAAGAACAGCCTGTTAACTTTGTACTTCTTGGCACCGTTTGGCTGACCAAGTGGTTCAATATTAATCACACTTCCTTCTTCGGTCCCCGTTGGACATCCACGTGAGGCCAGGATCAGGATCCAGGTTTCTTAATCCGAGCTCCTTGTCTACCGGCGCTGCTGGGCCAAGGCACGTTCTGAGCAGGCCTAGCGGAAAACTTTGGATGGGACATTTTTCCATTGGCAAATGTTACATCAACGAAACCCAAATATTTTGTGGATGTAGCTCAATTTCTGTTAAATTCTTGACAAAAATTGTCCAACCCCACCTCCCACCACTGCAACTTTGAATTTGCCATTTCAACTTTCTCCTTTTCTTTGGGATTGCCAACACATTTTATCTGATAAGGCAAAGCCCACTGTGTATAGACATTGTTGCTTTGTACAGTTGGATTTTTTTTACTTTTAGAAATTGCATTTGGTAACGGCTTTAATATTTCATAACCGTTCATTTCATTTCATTTCATATTTCAATATTTAATATTTTGATGTAAAGCATTTCTGTCTTGTTGAAATAAAATCTTCAGCGTTGTCAAAATGAAGCAATCATATACTATCAAATAGAAATAATCCTATGGTGCCGAAATGCAATGAGGCAATGTTATTGACAAGAAATATTTTAGTATTTCCAACTAGAGTTGGTTTTTTTTAAATGCCATTTCACGAGAAGTTTCAGATTTTCACTTCTGTGTTCCAATTTGGAATAAAAACAGGAGCAGAAATGTTGGCATTTCCCCTGGGAAGGAAATCTGATTTTCCAAAAAGTTTTAGTAATAATCTGGTTTAGAGGGAGATGCTTTAAAACCTGTTATTAAAAATGATTGTTCAGCCAGTAAAAATGGTGTGAAAGGAACAGATTCAAATATAGATTTACACTTTTTTTATGTTTCCCCTCCGTAACTAACATATCTTTTTATAGATATATTTCACCTTTCTAACACTCCTTCTTTGTTACAAGTACGAGACATTTTCACTCTTCGATAGTCTGATTAACCTATTCGACTCAACTGCCAGCGATTGTCCTTAAACTTTCATTTATCTGAAACAATTGCTGCTTTTATTTCAAAACTGGAAAAATACTTGTGTGTCAAAGCTAGTCTGTTCTTTTATTTCTTTTTTTTTCAAAATACATCATTAGATTCAATAAAGAGCATACCTCTTCCTCCAAACTTTGCATGACTGTTAATCTAAAACAACTGATGCAAGAAAAACGTCCGTTTTTCTCGGCGTGTGCAGAAGTTACGCTGAGGTTGCACCGCGCACTGCTACAGTACTGGTTTGAGACCACAAGAACAGCCGCAGTAAGTCAAAGTAAAGGTCCTACCCCCTTTCTGACAGTGACCAGCACCAGATACCTAGGAAAAGTGCCGAAAGAAGAAAGTAAGATTAAAGCAGTCCTCTGGGATTGTACTACCCCAGGCTCTGGGAGTCAAAAATTTTGGAATTTACTAAGATTAAATGTACATCTGGACTATCATGCTGAGTAACCATGGATGGACTTATCCTCCCTAATTTATCTAAGATCTTTTAAATTCAGTGGCCTGGGATATGTTATAATCCAATCTGCATTAGAATTCCTGGTTCTTTTTGTTTTAAAAGTTCACGGGCGAAAATATTGCTTGCAGGGAAAAAAACTATCTCATTTTAACTTTTCATATTTTAAATTACTTTCCTTTTATCTCTTCTATCACAGTCCAGTGAACTGCCTTTTATCTGTATATTCAATTTAGATGGATAACCAATACTTGGATGCTTCTTTTAACTTCCCAATGCTTCATAATTGAGCTGGAAACTTCTCTTAGAGACAGACCTTTTTTGGTCAGAATACTGTGTTTTCTGTCTCCCATCAAAATAGTAGCATTTCTTCACTACACACGTCGTAAATGTGTGTGTGTGTGTTTGCGGGTCAATTCATTTGGGAAGAACAGGTTTATATTACACTGATGTAGTACATCTACCTCATCCTCTCTCGTCTCAACAGGTAACGATGCAGGGAAGACAACGTAGAAAATAAAATGTTATTTTGTGGATAAATTGTTCTGTTTGTGTGTGCAGGCTACAGGTGGGACTGAAGATTTAAGTTCCCAATCCTAAACAAGTCACTTAATGGAGAAGAGATCTGTTAGAAAGGAGATGTTTGGACCAGGAAGAAGTTTTGATGAAGAGATGAAGATAAGGAACTTGTGGCTAGGGATTCTTGGTGAGGAAATGATATGAATCGTAATTTAGATTAAATTATTTTAGCACATTTCAGGCAGCCTCTGATGTTTTTCTCTCCTGTTCATAAAACCAAGAGCAAACACCATAAAGTATGGGGATGGCTCTTTATTTACTATATGTGAAAATGAGAGGACATAAAGAATCTCTAAGGGAAACTCCTGAGTCCAGGCTAGCAGTCAAGCCTGGACCTTTAAATCTTAATAAACTAAGACACAACTTGTTCTGGATGGGGATCAGGAGGAAACAAAGCCATTCATCTTCCTCCTGGCTTGGATCTTAAATGCAGAACCAGCGTTTGCCCGGGGTTAACAAGCTAATCTTCTAATCTTAAATAAAATAACCCATAAAGTTAACCCTGCAACACGTACTTCTGTTGAGGGGGGTAGCGAGGTTAATTGGCACGTTTGTTTGTTTGCTTATTTTTAAGACAGACAGCTCCAGCAAGCCAAATTCATCCCAGATGTGACTCAGTTGACCTCGGAGGGGTTATTTCACATTGACTTTGATAGACTCATGCTGGGGTGAGTTCACGTGCAGCCTTGCCACCTTCCATGAAAGTGTTGCCAGGCTTCCTTGCCGCAGGGAAAATTCCCTGCCTGGCCCTTCCCACTGCTGCCTCTTCCCAGGAAGGCCAGTTGTTCAAAGTTTCTTTGAGGCTCTGACCTCATGGAGTGTCTCTGAGCAGGCCCCGTGGGCTGCTTCCCTTCCCATGTCCACGCTCCTTCAGCTTCTGCACACCCCACACTCAAGGTCACACTCGGGTCTGGAGCAAGTCCGGGCTGTCAGGAAGGGCAGAGCCTGACCGTGCTCAGAATAAAACTGTGATTCTGCGTCCTCGTACCGGGACAGATTATGCCTGAGCGTCTCTTCGTCCCCTGCACAGGGGTTAGTCTATCTGGTTAAGTCTATACCAGTAAGCAAGGCGTATTCAGGGTATGGTTTTGTGCATTGGCACACAAGCCTTCAGAATTTTTTTTTCATATTCTCTAGCCACTAAAACTTTCCCAGGCATTCCCGTGCACAGCTAAGAGGATAGTAAAGGTAGTTCCTAGCACATGGGATGGATGAGGCCACCCTCTTTGGAGGAACAAGAGTTTAGCCATGAGGACAAAATCCTGGCTAAGTAATATCACCTTGGAAACAAAGGACCGAAATAAATGTATCTATTTATGTATTTAGCATCAGTACTGTGGTATAACCAGGCTAACAGCCTGGACAGCCATTTTATGAATCAGAGGCTCGGCACAGTTAGGTCTGACTTTGAACTTGCTCTTTCACCTGCGGTGCTGATATCTCCAGCGACCTGTTGGATGAGGAATCGATCTGGAAGCTATTCTCACGGAATAAGAGAATACTCAATCTAAGGGAGCTAAGAAGGTTTTTCAAAGACAGACAGCTACTCCACTCATTTTGGGGTTGGCTGTAGTTGTTTCCAGTCTGGGTTCAGATCTAGTTCAAGACACCACAAAAAAAAAAAAAAAAAGAACCAACAAAAAAACAAACAACCAAATGATTGGTTACCAGAACAAACCAGTCAGAACCAACAACTCACCAAACTCAAGTCTTAGTTCAAAACAGAGTGTTGAAACTCAAAATTAAAACTATTGGGTTTTGACCATCTGTTTATTTTCTGACTTTAACAACAAAAATTTTCCGAGTACTTTTTTGTGTTGTCAAATAAACACAGTTTTTTTAAGAGCACTTTGTTTTAGTGAAATAAAATAACATCTAATATATCCTCTGTCATACTGTGTGTCTGCAACAAAATGATAAATCTGAGGACTGCAAATGTTCTTTCAGCACACACTTGTGTTGCTGGAACGGCCAGAACAACTTTTGCTAGTCAACACAGCTCAGGCATGACATTTTTATGATATTCCCAGTAGATTAATATGTCTTTTTTTTTTCTCATTGAGACATAGCTCATCTGCAAATGAATCAAAACTTGGCCTAGCTTTTTGGGAAGCTTAACTTCTTTCATATATCTTTTCTTATTTAGAGATTTCATGAGCTCTACGAAGAAGACATTCCAGACCTTCATCTGATCTTTCAACTCTAGACACAGTTAACATTGATTCCCTAACACTGTCTTCTGCTTCCATCCAAGATTTAAAAATATATATATGAAAAAGATTTTTCCTTTGTTTCTCCTTTGATGCACACAGTTTTTCAAAGGAAAGCTGAAAATGTTCATGTTTCCCATTGATACAATTAAAAAAAACACTAGCAAATAAATCCATTTTCAGCAACCTTCAGTCACTGAAGAATGTTTTCATCTGAGTCTTTCTAAACAATTATGACACATTTAATGCATCTTTGTCCCCTTCTGGCTGACAAAGCAGATGGTCTGAGATGTCCAAAAGCTCCTGAGCTCCAGGGGTAGTGCAAACATGTCATTAGCAGAGCGCCAGCTCTATCAGAAATGAAGGAAATACCATTAGCAAGGAGGGAAATTGCAGCATAGGAGAAGGGAAGATGAGGCATAGCCACATGAATCAAAATGAATTAGCAGCAGGGACAGCAGCAGGCCCAAGTATTTCTTAACGCTCTGTCAATGGAAAGGAGTAGGAGGCAGAGGAGATGTTGTGTAGGCAGGCGCCAACTTCTCCTGGACCTTACCGTGCTGCCTGGAGGTCTCTAAGCAAAATCTTTGTCCTGTGCTAATAGGGCTCTTTCCTGTAACTCCATCGGGAAAAGCCTGCATGTTTTAGGAACAGAAGAAAGAAAAAATTATGTACTCCTCTCAATGTCAGTGCTCAGGCTTAAGTGAGCCAACATAAATGCATTTGGGCAACAGAGGGTTTATTGTTCCCATGGCCCTGCTATTTTCTTAAGTGAGTGAATGTATGTTTTGGAGGGGAAGGTTTTGACAGTGCTGGTTAAAGACGTCATATGTTAAAGAGAGTTTGGATGTTACCTCCTTAGTCACCCCACCTGTCACTAGGTCACCCTGCTATTTGTCAAGAGGAAAAATCTTTGTTTGCTAGGAAATGGTCATGAGTTTGAGAAAAATCCTGCAAAACTGCTATTTCATTTTAATAGGGGGAAAAAAGTGCTGTAGTTGCTGTTATGTCATCAACTGGACCCTTCTGTCTCACAAAATCTCCTGGAACTTGCTCAAGACATACACTCGCAGTTGGGCTTTCAAGAAGTGATCATCTGTTAAAATTTAGGGCAGCTTCCAGTGGTCTGGTTTCAGAGGAAGCACTGTCTGGGTGCGCAAAGAGAAGAGGATATCTGTACAGAGAGGAAGAGAGCTCCTAAATATTCCTTCCTGTGAGACACAGGACTACCTACAGCTTCTTTCTCACTATCTCTCATTATAAACCTGGAGGCTCCATCCTCTGCAAAACATCTCAAGATGCTGCAAGCACATGGCAGGAGGATGGGTCAGACAGCATGAAATTCCCGTTGCAAAAGAGAGATGACCCAAAATCCAGACCACACAAGAATGGGATTTCCATGGTCCTTCGTGTTTGTGCCAGCTCCCTTTGAATTCCTCCCAGTGGCGGCTGGATGTGCTGGGATCCAGATGTGGTTCCTGTAGGCATGGCAGCCTGCCAGTCATGCGCCACTTCAGATACTGGCCGCTCTTCACATTGACACATCACTTGAGAGATCTACGCATCCTCTGCAAAAAGAAAAAGGAAGGGCAGAAGTGCAGAGGAATGGTGCTGCAGTCACGACCTCCCCTTTGGCAGATGTGCAGCGGCTTCTCCTCCATCGCAAACAATTCCCTTCATCTCTGGGAAGAAGAAATGTTTCAACCTATTTCAAGGTGTCAGCCAAGGAAAATAACGTATGACCTGGCTCCTAATTCTACTGCACATGGAAGTGAATGGGCTGCTCTGCCTCATCTGGAGTACGATGCGCTGCATACTGTAAAGATACAAAACATAAACCTCGTCTGTGCGGGCCTGGGTCAGAACTCGTGCTCAGTTAGTTCTGCATCAACTTTCGTTACCCCAGGAAGCAGGAGGAATTAATGTAAATCACTTGTCGGTATGACTTGCTCTTCTAGAGTTTGAACCAAAACCAGCGTGCTACATATCTAGGAATCAGTGTAATCTGATAACTATTTCCATCTATCAGAAAAATTCACATCTCTGCCATAACAAAGTAAGGACACTCTGGAGAGGGGAGGAGTACAAGCCTGGGAGCCCTCTAGAGATCAAAGGTAGGACATGCGGCCCAGGATGCTTCTATCTACTGTGGTAGAGTTACGGATCTATCCTCGTTCTTGTGTGCTTGCCTCCTTGTACGCATCAGAGTGATCTCACCTTTTTATTTACTTATTCATCTGAAGGCCAGGTATGGTATTGACCTGTAGACTGAGACACTCCCATTTATAACATGTAAGTGTCTACAGCTGAGCAGGATGTTTGACCTCCCTTTCCGGCCAATGAAGATCAGCAGTATGATTTGTTTGCCTGAATGCAGATGCCTAGTGCTGTTTGAGATTTTCTGCTGTATTCAAGAGATCCATATAGGGTTGAGGGATGCAACACAGGATGTATATGAGATTATGATCTCTCTGCAGTGATTGCAACAGGCAGGGATGGATTTCATAGAATCACAGAATGGTTTGGGTTGGAAGGGACCTTTAAAAGTCATCTAGTCCAACCCCCCTGCAAGGAGCAATGAGGTTTACAGTCAGACCCAATGATCTTAAAGATCTATTCCAACCCAAATGATTCTATGATTCTATCTTCAACCAGACCAGGTTGCTCAGAAGCCCGTCCAAACTGACCTTGAATGTTTCCAGGGATAGGGCAACCACCACCTCTCTGGGCAACCTGGGCCAGTGTTTCACCACCCACTTCTTCCTTATATCCAGGCTGAATCTCCCATCTTTTAGTTTAAAAGGTGTTTGGATGACTTGCTTATGTCGAGACTTTAATTTTCATCTCTTAACCTGCATGCAGAATGATACCTTGGCACTTAGTCTTAACTAGCTCTTTAAATGGAGGTGGTGTAGAGCTGTGAGCCTGCAGACAGCCTCATCCATCTCTCCAACACAGCTACCTCCAGATGGGATGAAGCACCTTCTGTAAGCACCAACTCCTTTCTATTGACCAAAGACAGACCCACTGTGATTGGCTCAGACTAGAAACTTGACTGGAATTAGACAAATTTATATCCAGCTTGGTTAAACTTAGATGACACTTCATTCTCCATCTGCATATCAGCATCTCAAGGTCAGGGAAGGCAGCAACAAGTTAATTATTTTCAACAATTGCTTGGAATTTGTTGTGAAGAAAATGTCCCTTTTCGAGCAAAATTGCCACAAGAGACCCTTCCAGGAAAAAAAAAAAGGCACGCAATACCAGTGGGACTGATAAGTGTCAGAAATCCCCATCAGTAACATGACAAGAGTAGAAAAGGCCGTGACAAAATCCTGATAGTGGTATTTCTGAGAGGCAGGGTGTATAAATTAAAAGCAAAGGAAAGTAGCCAAGCAACACAGAACAACAGCATTAGCTTAGAAATATCTCCAGAAAGAGATGTCTTGGACAGAATCCAAGGTGAACGCATACAACTCCCATAAAACTGCCAGATTAGAAAAGGGGTTTTCACATCTAAGGCCTTGATGAGAGCAGAGACAGAAAACAGCAAGGTATCCTGGGACTGCTCTCTGGATAGGACCCCTCAAAAGAGAAAAGACGCCACAGCCGTCAAAGCAAAAGCAAAAAGTTGGATGGGAAGTAGAGACAGCGCCGCCAGGAGATGCTCAGTGTGCAGAACGTGAGAGGGAAAAGTCACAAAGCAAAGTTTATACAGATACACAGGTAGGATATCGGTACACGGATGAGTACGCAGAGGGGTTCGGCTTCTGCCCGAGCAGTAAGGTTTGCTCACAGCGGAAGGAAATGACTGGTCTTGGCTGCCATATGCCAGAAACTGCATCATAACGTAGAAACGGCTGCTCTGCAGCAACTGAAACTGATCCCAAATTCACACCTCTGGTGTCTGCTTTATTGGGACCTCAGTGCTTGACCTTCCTGCTCCTCGGGGAGAATCGGCAGGGAAAACACAAGGAAAATCTCCCCAGCAATCCTTCTCTTGCAGGGTGCCAAAAACGCAAAGCCATGGGAAGATTCACAGGAATGCACACGATCGCTCTCACCAACATCGAGAAATAGGTTATCAGAAATGGGGAAATTAGGGCAGTGATGATACAGCCAGTCCTTTTTTCTTCTTTTTTTTTTTTGAAGAAACAACAAAGTCGCAATGGTCTGCATAAAACCACAAGTTCCGCTGGCACTTGGAGAAGTCTGGAAGGGAAGGAATACCAGAGTTACTGTACAGTATCAGCTGTGCTAAAAGGGGACTGAGCAGCGAGTCCAAGGAATGTGCAGCCAGAAATTCTGAGAAAGAGTCAGGAGGGACGCGATGTGCTATGCGAAAGACGGGAGGAAGCGTATTTTATCAGCCGGAGAAATTCTGCAGGTTGAAGCAATGGTCTGGATTGCTGTGTCTGAGTATCCAAGATGGTAAAGTGAGGAGACTTTACTCCTGCCACATCCTTCAGCATGCAGGCACAGATTTCTCCGAACATTTAGCACACTGCTGGATGCACCGTTACATGTTATCGATGTTTAGACTTGGTCTTTTTTTTCTCCTAAAGTGATTCTGTCAAACTCTGCGTCCCTGCTCCTGCAAGGAAGCTGCCCCAGATGCAACTGCTGCCCAAGCCCTGAGAAAATGTGAATAATTGATAATAATTGGTATTTCATGTGCATACCAACCTCCTGCCTTACTCAGGGATCAGGCTAATAGCCCCAAAATGCACATAACTTGCTAATCAGATAATACTGTCCAAGGCAAACGAAGATAGGCAAGATTTCTGTCTCAAGGTACTGATCTTCCTACACAGAAACATGTCCCCAGGCAGCATTGGAGAAGCAATCGGGAGACTTACTGAGCCCACTGGGGTCGGTTTTACCCAAGAGTTGAGAGCCACATGCTCCAAGGCACAAGGCGAGAAGAGGTAAGGGCCCCATCCAGCCCAGTGGGTGCCAACCTGGCATCTTATCCTAGAAAGTGATTTTCACCTCTGCTGTAGTGTATCAAAATTTTGCAAATACTGCAGAAAAAAAATCTCTTCCCATGTCCTCTGCTCCCTACCAGATTGGAAAAAAAAAAGATCTATTCTCCCCATGAGAATAGTAAAAAAAAATAACACGTTGGTGGGCTGAAGGACACCAAAATCCCCTGAGATATCATGCCACCGTGCAGAAATCATGCCCAGGAAAGTGCCAGCATCAGGTATCCGTGCTATCAGCTGCAAACCCGTGGCAACATCCCAGGAGGTGTAAGACAGAATGGCCATTGCTTGTAGGAAACTATCGGCACATGAAGACCACTCCTCGAAGAGGCTGTGCCCACTCTTGGTGCCACCATGCTTGTATTTAAGAGGAGCAGCTAGCACCCCAGTTGAGCTGCAGACATTAAACCTGCATAAACCTTCTCAGCGCTGTTTGAAAGCGGTTTTTTTTTCCTTGCCTTTTCCTTATCGTGTTTTATCACATGATGCCCTGTGACGGATGCAATGGGGAGAAGCTGCCATGCAGAGCTGTAGACCAGCATGGAGACCCTGGGGTCAAGCAATAACCATGCTGAAAGGAAAGTTAACCCCGACAGCCCTTCTTCCATTTCCAGGCCATCGCCACATTCAAACGAAGGTGGCATTACGTGTTCCCTTTCCTTTCCCTTTCTTTTTTTTTTTAAGCAAGGTCACCAGCTGCTCCCCTCCAGCCAGACTCATCCTGCCCTGCGCAGACGTTGATGTGGTTGTGGAAATTGAAGGCGTGATAGATGACAGAGTTGAAAGAAAACACAGAGGGCGCTGGGTTTGCCTATTTATAGCGGACAGTTCAGAGCCTGCCACTTAAATATACATTCCTGATAAGTGAATAATCTCTGGCAGGGCATAAAAATAGCTCTGTGGCTCCAACCATAATTACACGGTCATGGTTCAGTAACCTGGCCTGTATCAAATAGACTACGACTGTCACTGATGGGAAAGGACAGAAGCAGAGAGGAGAGGAAGGACAATTTAAAGTTTAGGGTAAAATATAGTGTTTTACATGCTAAATATAAATATAAAGCTTCGGGGATTGGGTTCAGGAATGCTGCAAGAAGTTCTCTTGATTCGGGGGCTGAGGAGGGACAGAGAGGAGGCTGGATGCTTTACGTCCTGCTCTGAGGAAGATAACCCGTTTCTCTCCCCACAGAAAATATTGAACCTCCTTGACCCCGGCTTGGCCAGATGGTTTAGGAGCAGTTGGTAGAGGAATCAAGTGCATCCCCTGACTGGAGGGAATGGAAGGAGATACCAAGCCAGATCGGCCCCAAAGGCCAATCTGCCCAAAATCCTGCCTCTGGCAGCCGTAAAACCCTCGTGTTTTTTGAGGATGGTGTAGGATATTCGCAGAAGAGAGATGTGGGACTATCAGCCCTCTGTGTTAATCCCTATACTTAAAAATTGGTTTAAACCCTGGAAAATGCAATGTATTTTTTTTCTATTCCTTGTAGAACTCCTTTTTTTTTTTTTAACTATAAAACCTTTTGCAAAACTCTTGGCCTCAGCAACACCCTGCGGTGATGAGATTGACAATCTGATTGCAATCTGCTTCTGAACTGGGTTCACCTGCGTGCAAACAGGGGTATCTTTGCTGCCGCCGAGGTGCTCACATCTCTGCCTTCCTCTGGAGAGGAACCACAGCCTCTCACCAGCATCACAGCAGATCTGGGGTGAGATCAGTATAGTGCTGCTCTACTCTGAAAGGGAAAAATGATGAGAGAAGAACAGACCTCTGGTTTCTCCCAGAAGATATACTGTGCCTTTTCCCTTTGCAGAAGACACAGAAAGTCCTTGCATGTATATTATTTCACCCTCCCCTGCCCTAAACATCTGTCAGGAATTGTAGAGAGTTTGCCTTGCCATATGGCAAAGAGGAAAAAGAAAATTCCATTTCAGTAGATATCAGGAAAGGAGCTCATGGCCAGAGAAGGGAGGTAACTTGCTCAAAGAAGAGCTGGGATCAGAGAGGTCGCTGTGAGCGAAGGTGCGTATTTTTCCTCCTTGGCCATAGCTCCTTTCCTCCTGCGGGTCTCTGAGGAGAAAAGCATTATTAATCCATTAAGGAGCTTGGGTACTGTGGCAGTAAAAATCATGTAGGAATAAGGAAAAAAAAAAAAAAAGAGTTTCAAAAGTCATTTTATTCTTAATGCCCAAGCCAACTGCCAGATGAGCAGAAGCATTCCTGACAATGAACAGAGAGAAATGAGGGAAGCCTTTCTTTTTTTTTTTCTTTCACTGGGGAACTGCCACTGGAGCTGGACGAGCCATGCACACACTGCTTGTACTTGCAATATCTCCCAGCTTCTCATCCATCACTGCTTGCGCGGCACAAACCTGCTGAAATGTTTTACCCAGCGAAACCCTATAAACTCAGGGAAGGGTAGAGCCGAGCTCCGCTTGGTGCTCTGTCAAACCACAGCGTCTGAAGTGGCACAGGGCAACATCTTAGATGTCAGATCATTAAACCACATGGTTCGTATTAATCACTTGATTACATGGAAAAGCCTCTTCGCCCGCTTCCAAACTCGGCTTTAACACAGAGCTTTGCAAAGTCTGGGTTTGGGGAGGGGTCTGCTGGGAGGCAGCTTCTATTTTCCTCCCCTAAAGAGCTCTGGAGCTAAATCAAATCTTCCACATGAACCTTGGTTACAACGTTGGGTATTCTTAGGATTAATTGCGTGACTTACTGTAACCGCTGAGACCCTAAAGGGCACTGCAGACGGGCAAAGCGCGGCACGCTCCCTGTGCTTGGCTGCTAAGCGAGTTCATTGCTTGTTTTGCAACGAGCAGCAAATCCTAAATGTCTCCTTCTTGCCCCATTTCAGAATTTTGGTTTAGAGCACAGACATCCACAGCTGAGCTATGAAACACAGCATTTTGGTGGGCTGTTGCTCCATCACCCAGCCTCTCTTGGAGGTCATAAGGCAGACTGTCGATATAGCAGCTTGGGTCCATCAGTGAGTGTCTGGATATGAATTTTCCAAATGATGCCAAAGGCTGTTTGTGTCCCTGTCCTCACAGACAGAGAAGAGCAACCATTGCCCACCATCCCTAGCTGACATCTGACCAGATCTCAACAACTCTGAGCTCTCCCGGAGGGTGCCCGCATGTCATTTTCCCCCCACAGACCAGGTACCCAAAGCTTATGGGACCCTTCTCTGAGTAGGATGGAGGGATGGCTCCCAACCTTTCTTTCCACCCCTTTGTAACAGGGTGGATGTTACCACTCGTTTACCATTGCAAAACACTTCGATTGAAAAGCACTGTGGGAGAACTGGATGTTTGAAGAGCATAAAAATCCAGAGACCTGAGCTGGTGCTAGGAATCGCTGTCAGAGCCAACACTTGACCAGCCACTCAGTTTATTAAAGGAAAAGCCTTTTATACTCTACTCCATCCTGTCTTAAATAAGTGCTGCTCGGGTTGTGCCGCGCTACAAAATCTTTATTCACATCCTCGTGCCTCGCCCCAAAGACACCACTTGTACTGTGCGTGGACTCACGTAGGCGTTTGGCATGGACACCTGCCCTCCCAGGCAACCGAGCTCCGGCACTGCCACCTCTTGGCAAAGCCCGCAAGATCAGGCTACCACCAAACCCGCCTGGCAAAGGTCTATTTCAAGGGAAGAGGAAAAGAAAAGCGCCAAGGTTGCAACTGGAGCGAAGGCACTAAAATTATTTTTTTCCAGAAGCTGACGGTGAAAGCCCCCTGCCCCAGCAACTCAAAGGAAAGCCACGATTTCCTCTCTCGGTTTCCTGGCCATCCTCCGTGTCCCCCCAACACATGCAAACAAAAAGCTCTCCTGCTTGTTAACTCTGGTTCACCAGCTCTTCTTCGGGGTTGCGTCGACGTCGGCACTGGGGAATGTGTTTGTGTTTGTTTTGACTTTTGCCCTGAGCCACCACAAATCCTCAGGGCCAGATTTCAACTCGACACTCCGTTCTGGGGAAGGCAGCCTGTCATCAAGGCCTTTATTTTGTGGGAGGGGAAGCTTGTACTTAGCGTCAGTCCGGGAGGAGGAGGAGGAGGGAGATGGGGGTGGAGAGGGACTGCTGTTCTTTTTTGCCTTCCAACTTGGGGCCCTTTGCTCTGTCCTTGGCCTCCTTCTTTGCAGGTTCCTCCTTGACGTGTCTCCTCTCTGTCCTCTCTCCGGAGTCAGCTTTAGAGCTGCTGGAGGCTTTGTCCAAGTCCCCCACCTACGGAGGAAACCACAACGCCATGCCCTGCCCAGCATCCACGGACGGCAGCATCCCAAGGTCGAGCCTCTCCTCCAATGCCTGTTGCAGAGCCCAGCCCAGAAGCAGCCATCAAGAGCACTGGGTTGGTCTGTTTCCCACTAAATGAGACTTACTCTGTATTGATTATCTTGACAGGTTGGGGGTTTTTTTAAGATTATAATTTTTCTTTTCCTACTGCCAAAGCCACTGGAAGATGTTTTGATCTGTTGGCCTGTGCACCAGGTGGGAAGCATGATGTCCATGCAGCCTGACTCCATGATTGGACCTTGATTCCCACTCCAGGACCCAAGTGTCCAACCTAACACAATGGATCTAAAGCGTGGCCAAGCTCTGCAAAGCAAAGGCATGCTGTGGTGCCAAGCATTTTTTATCTTCCTCCAGACTCGCTTAGTCCGCAGCAAAAAAAAAGGTGGGTGAAGGATGAAGGTTTATTTGCTTTTTCTCCTCCCTTAACACCCAAAGGCACTATCTTGACCTGGCCACCAAAACCTAGAGAGAGCTCACAGTTGGCGTAGCCAAGAGGAGATAGCAGAGGACGGTGTCCTTAGTGACCCAGCTCGGCGCCCCGCGACCCTGAGCCCTGCACTCCTCCTTTTCGCGGGGCCATGAAAGTCTAACAAAGAACAGAGCTTGGCCTTGGACCTCGTCTCTAGATTGCCAATTTGTCTGTATTCAGCAGAGGGCTCTTTAATCTAGCAGACAACAGCTTAACGAGATCCAACGGCTGGAAACCGAAGCCAGACAAATTCAATCTGGAATAAAGCACACTTCTTTCTCTTTCAATACCATAATTAACTACAGGAACAGTGTACCTAAGGCTGGTGTGTGTTCTCCCTTTGAAATCAAGGCGGGATGTCTTTCTAAAACACAGGCATGAACTCCCTTGTGAGTTACGGCGCAGGAACGCTGGGGCAGGCAGGGGGATTTATGTGGGAGGTCAGAGATCTTTTCTTGTCTTACATTAAATGAATCTACCATTTGCTACAGGAGTTGGATCCTTTTCCCCTCTGAAAGGCTGCATTTGCAGTGATTAACGTCCAGTGGGATTCCTTTTCTCTATCAATCCATTTCAGATTTTATTTTCTTTTTTTCTGAGCCCTTTCCTGGTAGGTAGGGGACACCATCACCGACTTCAGTGCCAGCTCGACGTCCCTTTCAGCACATTGGTTTTTTCCTCCTCCTGCTTTGTCTTGGAACAATCGTGTTACATTTCTCTCTTTGAAGAACTAATTATTCCCTGGTCTCTTTTTCTGTTCGACCTTCCAAAGCATCCATCAACATGGAAGTGCTTTGGTTCCTCTTACAAGGGTGCGTGTAGCGAGGTATCTGCCATTTCTAACCTACAGATTTCCTTTCGGCAGAACCACCAACTCCCACAAAATTCTTAGCCGCAGGATCTCGGTGCCTTTCTTTTTTTGTTTTTCCAGAGCAGCTAGGAATTGCTGGTCAGCTGCAGACATGTATAGATTTCAGCAGAGCTAATTTTTTATCCTTAGCAATGATATCTATACACTGCTTTGGGGCCACTCTTTAGTCTGGGGTACTGCAAATCTAAAATCCAATGCCTCGCTTCATTTTCCAGCTAAGATAGGTTTCGACAAAGAGAGAGGTGGGAGCAGCAAATGTGTTTGTAAGACATTCCCCCATTATCTCCATTGCTAGTCTTGAATCTGTCTTCTTCCAGAGGTTGCCTCACACGTCCCTGCTACGGGAGGGGATCCAAGCCATGGGGTGGGTAAAGCTCTGAGTGCACCCTGCCCCATCCCGACATGTCCATACTGCTTCTGAGGCTTAGCCTGCAGCTCCAGCAGCCAATATTCATAATATTTAAGAGATCTCACTGTTTAAAGACAAGATTCAGGCTTCCCAGAGAGCATACCAGTCATTTTAGTAGTAAACATCTGGGCCTTTCTAGGCATGGCCTCAGGCACTCCCGTCTGCCTGGGGCTGGGGTACATGGTGGTGGCAAGGCCGGTTACAAAGCATGGTCCCACTCTTGGAGATTGTTTCTTCCAGCCACAGAGTTTAAAAAACATCTGCTAGCAAACCAACCTGTTTTCTGACTCCACAGAGAAAAAAAAAAATAACATCGATATTTGTGGGTTCATCAACATCTGATGGTTTATGGCAGGCACTTTCATGGCAGTATCTTATTGAGAGAAAACCCACACACCACTCCCTATCCTGCCATGGGACCTGGCTTCTCCACATCCAAGCACATGTCAGGGCAGATGAGGGCCCAACAGGCTGTGGCCAGACTCAGTCACACACACGGTGCCAGGTTGTGCCCAACACCACCGCTCTGCAAGGCAGTGAGATGCTCTTTAGCTTCAAGGACAGAGAAGAAACTACAAAATGGGGTTGAGGAAGAGGAGAAGGACACAGCTGGATGAGTGTCTCACATTAAGCACATAATCTAGCCAAAATTCAGGAACCTTTCCTATGAGGACAGGCTGACAGAGTTGGGGCTGTTCAGCCTGGAGAAGAGAAGGCTCCAGGGAGACCTGATAGCGGTCTTCCAGTGCCTAAAGGGGGCCTTCAGGAAAACTGGACAGGGACTTTTGGCAAGGGGTGATGGCTTTAAACTGAAAGAGGGTAGATTTAGATTGGCTGTAAGGAAGAAATTCTTCACTGTGAGGGTGGTGAGGCGCTGGACTACGTTGCCCAGAGAAGCTGTGGATGCCCCATCCCTGGAAGTGTTCAAGGCCAGGCTGGATGGGGCTTTGAGCGACCTGGTCTGGTGGCAAGTGTCCTTGCCCACATCAGGGGGATTGGAATGAGATGATAAGGTCTCTTCCAACCCAAATCAGCCTATGATCCTGTGATTCTGTGATAACTCCACAAGCAGAGAGGTGGGAGCTGAAGTGAGTCCCCAGTGCAGAAGGGCAGAAGGAAGGCATTTCACACCATGAGTGATCTCTACAGGCTGGCCTGCAAATAGGACAAGCTCTTGGAAGGATGTGGGAATCTCACAGAGCTGGGCCAGCCAGATGCAAGATGCCATGAAAACAGCCTTTCCTGGCATGGATTTCGGTGTTTCCAGCCAGAATGGGGAAGCACAGAGACATGAAAAATAGTGGAAGAAGATGACAGAAACGAGCAAATGTCTCGGAGAACCCACAAAGAGAGGTCAGTGCAGGATGAGACGTGGGCTGAAACATGAGGCGACCTCTGAACATCCCCACCGCCCTCCTGTCCGTGCCCAGGGGACAACGAGGACGTGCAGACTGCAAGGATCCCAGAGCCTCACTCAGCAGCAAGGATGGCTCAGCTTTGATGAAGGTGGTTTTGCTGAAAGCCAGCTCTCAACCACAGGTTTTAGCCATTAGGAGCCTTCCTCCTTCCCCTCCCTAGTGTTCCCACTCGTATCTTCACATCCTTGGGTCCACGGCAGCTGCCACCCAAACCACAGCCTAAATTGATGTGTCAACATGCCCCGCAGAGGCACATCCAGCTGATGGAAGAGTTTATAAAAAGAAATGTTCCTACTATAAATGCCTTCAGATGAAATAAAATTGTAAGAAGAGCAGTGATGAGAAGGCCACGCTCTCCTTTTTGGGGAGTGTCTGGCATCTCATTGCAGAAACCGTTTAGCACCAGGGTTTCAGATCTTCACCTCTCCTTCATCCAGCACTTCCAGATCTTTTTAGCCAGTACTCCATTATGGTGGCTAAGAACGATCCACACCTCACTCTGGGACATGTCTCCTGGAGATGTAGCATCCTTGGGGATACTTGGCAACGTTCAGTAACCAGGATGAAAGCCTGCGGCTGGAAAATACACGAATATGTAAACATATATACAGTATGTATGCCTGCTGGTTTAACTCAGTAGCTGCCCCCAGTTCTCTGGTCTCCCAGTTGCCTCATGCAGACATGCAAACAGAAAAAGATCTCTCTCTGCCAGTTGGTTCAAACTTAGGACCTTACCAGCAGCCAGCTCCCAGTCTGTCCGGAGCCTGGGCTGTGACCCTTGGTGCCACTCCAGTTTCTGGTACCTGGTCCTCTGCACACACACACATACACACAGAGCAGAGAGACCCTCACCCAGGAAACTAGCTAGAAATGGAGTTTAACGAGAAAAAAAAAAAAGGACAGACTTATACCAGAGAGGTGGTGGTTGCCCCATCCCTGGAAACATTCCAGGCCAGGTTGGCCGGGGCTCTGAGCAACCTGATCTGGTTGGAGATGTCCCTGCTCCTGGCAGGGGGGTTGGACTGGGTGGGCTTTGAAGGTCCCTTCCCCACCCAAACCATTCTGTGATTCTATGATTCAGCCTGCCACCTGTTAATATGCAGTCAGACTCTTTTGTCCCTTTATCTGTCTCTTTTTCCACATTTGTTGCTCTACAGAGCACCTTGATCCCTCTCATTGCGCACCTTTGGTTTCTTCCCTAAAACTTCTGTTATACACTAAACTTACCATAGTAAGTCTTATGCACTCCTGAAATGTTCTTCCTCTGCATCCTCTCAGTCTGTAAGGTGCTCTGGAAGCCACCTCCCCTTGACTCAGCGTGACGGATATTACCCCATCCACAGGGCCAGCCAGTCCCCTGGGACAGCCCCTGGGTTTGCTGGACCTGGGTTCTCCTTCGTGTTTGTAGAGACTGGGTCGACATTCGCATCCCCTAACGCCCACATCCCCTTCTTTGCCAAGGAAACCCCATTCTCCTGCGATTTCCGAGGACCCGTGCCTGGAAATTCAGCCTGCAAGCCTTCTGCAGGTGAGTGCCAGAGAGTGCACACCGCATCAGCACCACACCACATTTCAGCCCGTGCGTGGGCACATCTGTCAAGCAGACACATATGCTGAAGAAAATCTCTTGACTTTGTCTCCTCTGTCTCCCCTTCTTTGTGATAAAGACAGACACAACTCCCTGACTGCCACAGTGCCTTGCACTCTTCAATGTCTGTCTTCTCTAAAGCTCTCATGCCATTGGGATGCTGCCTTTGCTGCTTAGGTGCCTAATCCAGCCCCGGTGCCTGCAACAAGCAGGACAAACTTCTATCAATCACAGCTGTCATACGATCGGAGCCTCTGACTGCTTGTACCTCAGCCGAGTTACGACAGACCCAAGGCACTGAATGTCTTTTTGGCACAGTAGAGAAGGATTCTTGAAACGGAGAGCTTGCCTGAGCTTTAATCATCAGGCAGCAAGAGTCAGGGTGGAGAGAGGCACCGGTCCGAGCCTTCTGCCTCTGTACAAACCCCAGAGCAGCTCCCAGGACGACCTGGACAGCCGCAGGCAATCAGGCGCAAAGTGCCCTGGGTTCAGCACAGTGCGGCATTTGTGTGCCGTGGGGTTTGCAACCCTTTCGCTGAAAAACACTCCTTTTTCCAGGGCCGAGGCACCGTGCCCTAGCAGCCACTGTGCAGAAAGCAGTTAATATCACCTCAAATGGAATACACCAATTTGCTCGTACTCAGAGCATATTCTTTTTCACTAAAGCCTTTCTGTGGTTTTGGCTGGGCGCCGTCGCCCGCCCCGAGCCCCAGAAGCTGGCAGGACCGGCGCTCGCATAGATGTTGAAACGTTACCAGCGCGAGGCTGCCGGAGCGGCCCCGGGATGACAGAAAAGCGCTTGTGAATTTATTGGCAAATTAGGAGACAGGCACATCGGAAAGTGATGTGGGAGGTGGCGTCGGTGACTCAATGGGTGGCAGGTTTCCATCACCGCTGGACCGTCCTCGCCGTACTAGAGGGCGCTGCGCCGGCGGAGGCGAAGACAGAACAAGGCATTGTCCCAGCTCAGGCGCTCGGGAGGCTCTGGCACGCTTGTGTTGTGCTTTGTTTTTCTTTCCAGGGGAAAGGTGTTAACCTCCTCCTCCTCCTCCATGCTGAAAGTGTTCCCACTGGGGTAAAATGCTCTGCCTGCTGTGCTCCTGTCTCCTGTCGCAGCATTTCCACTCCACAGAGCACATCACGCCCTGTGTCGCTATTGTCACCCTGTCCGTGGAGGTGCCCAAAGCTGGGTATACCCTGTTACATACCTCCTGCTTTATATAGGTCTCTTCTCGTCCCTGAACATCCCAGCCACCGAGGTCAAAAGGCACTTTCTAGTTTATGGATGCATAAGTGATGTTGGTCTGCAATCCGAAGCCAAAACCATTCTCAGCTCACGTTTCCAATTTTTGGTTCAGAGAAGCAGTTTCAGTGCTTGATGGGCATTGTAGACCCCCATGAGTCTGGTTCCTCAGATGGGCTACAGACCTCCAAGAAGCCCCACAGTCGCAGCGCTCCTCGGACGTCCTCTGGCAGCTTAGAGAGACTGGGTAGCCGTGACGCCCATCTTCAGGAAGAAAGAAGAGGTGATGAACTTCCCAGTGACAACTCTTAGAGGGCACAGAGGTGGCATTTCTGTCTGGGAATGTTCATCTTCCTAAAGTTTTGGTTGTTTCAGCGTTTGAGGTTGGGTTTTTTTGGATCAAAACAATTTAAGTTTCAGTTGAAACAGCTCAACCTGGGCTGAAAACATGAAGGAATTTTTTTTTCTTTTTTCCTAGAAATGTTCATTTGGCAATTTCAGTTGTTGCTGGTGGTCACTTTGTTGCCAAAAGACTAATTCTGGGCCTGAAATCTGTGTTTCTCACTCTCCAAACACTCCTAGCCATAGGCTGTTAAAAGGAGCAAAGCCACTACAGTGGCAGTTCAGCGACGAGCTCCAAGGAAGCTGTGAACACAACTCATCAGTATTAAAGCTGTGAAATTGGCATTGAGAGGAAGGAATGGACTTGCTCAGTAAATTTCTCCACTGGGCCCTTTCCATGATGCACAGGGCCTTAAGCAAATCCAGGAATTAATTCTCCTGGAGGTATCTCTTTGGCAAGTCTCGATAATGGATAGAACACGGACAGAGAGAAAGTCTCAGTTGCTTGTGTTTGCAATTCAAAATACTGTTTCAGGATTCTCTCTACAAAAGTTCAGGAACTCTTCTAACATTTGTTCCCATTTAGAGTACTTATTTACACTCTGTCCCTACAAACTCTGACGCAGTCTTCCTGGGAGTCAAGGCACTGCTGACTCCCAAAGGACCGGTGGACAGCGAGGTGTAGTGGCCTGACAAAGTTCACAACAGGCAGGATACGGAGGAGTAACGGCTTTGGTCTGACTGGCAGCGAACAAGTGTCCTAGCTTTTGGACTACCAGTCGTTCTCAAGGTTGAACAACAGATAGAGACATAGGCCAAACCGTACTTGCTACCTTTAAGAGCTTGTTTTCTTGAAAAAGCACTAGGATAGGTCAGACAGGAGAGAGAACGCAGAGGCTGTGGTAGAAGAAAGGGAAACCAAGGCAGTGCTGTATTCATTCAGTAACCCTAACTTGCCTGTCAGCCTAGAAGTGACCAAAGAAGCAACTTCCAACCCTCTTTTCTTGGTTCTGAAAGTCCAGGCAAGAGGAATCGCAGTGCAGTTGAAGAAGCAATTGGCTAACGTGCTACAGGGAAGGAAGATGTGACTGATGTATGACCAGGGAGGCAGCTCTCAGGAGCATGAAGACTCAACAGGTCTCACAATCCTACATGCTGAAGGGAAGTTGTCCTTTTTTTTTTTTAAATGTCGCATCATGGAATGTTCATCCCCAAAACTGGATGCAGGCTCTGGATGTGGTCTAACAAGCACTGTTTAGAGATGGGTAATGGCGTTCCTCAAGCTCCTGGCTGTACAGCCCAGGATGCTGTTGGCCACCTGTGCTGCCAGGCCCTGTCACCCAGATGCTGTTCAGCAACACTGCTTCCCAGGCAGGCAGCCCCTAGCCCCAGTTTTCCCCCAGTCCACTCTTTTATAAAACTTCTCCCCTTACTGGTTCTCCTCTGATTGATAACATGTGAACTTTTACACTGCATCTACCTTCCTCAGCTGGGATGTTTATAAATGTAATTTATCATGTTACTCTTGGGATTTTTGCCTAAAACTGGTCAAGGCTTCATAACTTTGGCCCTTCTGCCCCAAATCCCAAATGATTTTAAAATAGAGGGAGGTAGAGTCAGATTAGACATTAAGAAAAAGGTTTTTACACTGAGGGTGGTGGAACACTGTCCCAGGTTGCCCAGAGAGGTGGTGGATGCCCCATCCCTGGAAACATTCAAGGCCAGGTTGAACGGGGCTCTGAGCAACCTGATCTGGTTGGAGATGTCCCTGCTCTTTGCAGGAAGGCTGGACTGGATGGCCTTTAATGGTCCTTTCCAATCCAAACCATATGATTCTACGATTCTATCCCACTGTGATCAAAATCAGCCATGAGTATCAAAGTTCAGTAGAAATGCATAACTGGGAAGAAAGACATGCACACAAGGCACGACCAAGTCATGACCACCTAAACTGTGTTCCTCAAGAAACTCAGGCCTAGTACTCAAACTGAAACTCAAGCTGCAATCACCTGGAAAGAGAGTAACAGAACGCCAGATTTTGGTTACCCAGGATTTTGAGACATGGGATAGCCTAGAAGAGGATACATTTTCTTGCAGAGCATGTCTAGTACACACTGCTGCTCAGCGAAGGAGACACAGAGAGCTGAAACATGGGGTATTTTTCAGCTCCTGTTTCTAGCGAATTCCTCTCCCTTTGGGCACGTCTCCAATGAGCTAATGTAAAGAGCTAGTGGCTCTGTTGCAGACCTGTAGCAAACATAGGAGCCTCTGAAGATCTCCTGGTGACAGACAGAGGCTCCATACATCTTGGGACAGACCTCAGCCACTGCAGGGCGTGGGGAGGAGCGCTCAGCCTCCACTGCACATCCATGTAATTCACAGGGTAATGGCTGAGAAGTACTTCTGTTTCTGATTTTTTCTTTTTTTCTTTCCTGACTGCAAGGAAATTTGTCACTCAGCCAAGCCATCTTAGACAGCAAGAGTGGCAGAGGCAGGAAAAAGGCGGATTTGGCATCGCGCTTGCAAGACTGTTCATTAGGTAGGGCGCAGACATTGGATAACTTTCACGGAGACTCGACATATCATTCAATTTCCTCTTTCTTCCCCTAAATCCAAACACTCCATGGAGAAAGACTGAGAATTCCAGCAATGGCTAATGGGGAAAAGGTCTCATTTCATGAAAGTAAAGGGCAAGGACAGCCCTTTTTCCCCTGCCTTGGTACATTCAGAGCTCTCAGTCTCCCCTAATTATTGCTGATTTAAATTGTACTGAGCGACACACCCTGTGCTGTAAAACACAACCCTCGGGAGGCAGAATAGCAGCCCCTTCCTGACAAGCATCTGGAAGGTAGAAGATGTTGTGTCAAATTCTGGGCCCTTGAACTGCGCAAGCTGGAATAAATATGTTCAAAAAAGGATAGTTCTCGGAATGGAAAATCGTGGGAAATTAAAGAAAAAAACACTGCTTGGATCTAAATTCTCATGAAGCTTAAGAGGTTTTCATCAATATGAATCTGAGTGCTGCAAGATCCTGGGAACAGTCACCCACCTGGCAAGCCAGGCTCTTTCATTAAATACAGTTTGGAAGGGGGAAAACCATCGTCTGCAAGGTCATGTAAGGGACTTAAATTAATGTCGATGGAGAATTTAAAGGAGTAATATCTCCCAGCCGAGGCACATGAGTTGGTTTCCCTTCTGACAACTGAGTACTCGCGGAACCTACAGTCAATTATTTCCACTTTACCTTTCCTCAGTGAGGAAAGTCACTGGCAGCTCTTCTGCAAACAACAAACAACATTGGGGGTTGTCTACATCCCCTCTTATGGTGTCTGGAAAGAGATTTAATGTGGCATTTGCTTTGCAAGGTTGCCTTCTCAAGGACGGCAATGGTAGAAGGAGATGGGTCTTTGAAAGACCCAGGATGTGTTTCTGCTCCTCTTAAAGCTTTCTTTATGCTCCTGGGCAAGTCAAGTAGGGTCAATACAGAAGGACCTGTGTATTCACTTGCAAAGAGTTGCACTTCATCTCTTTCATAAGAGGAGGGTCAGTCCTGCAAAACAGGAATCATAGGAAGCAGTGCACCAAGGGGGGCAGCACTAGCCAGGGGGTAGGAAAGGTGAAGAGATTTATTTTCCAGGAGGAAAGAGAAAAGCATAAGCTTCTCGGCTTCAGTGTTATTGGAAGAAGCAGGGGAAGGATGAATCCAAAACCCAGTTACGAAGAGAGTAGTCACAAAATGTAGACCCTACAGATACTATCAAATAACCCCCACATATAAACAGAAGCAAAGAGAGGGAAATTAGATTCACCTTTATCATATCATAAGGAATATATTACTGAAAGAATATGACCTGTGTTTTCCAGAAAAATAAAAAAAAACCAGGGCCTTGAGGACATGAGATCTAGGTTGAAGAGACAATCACCAAGATGGAGAACAACAACCCTTAGAGTAATGTTTGTTTAGGAAAGAACAGGTATTAATCACCCATTAGTCATTTTAGGCAGAGAATTACCAGCAAGTTTCCAACCATCAAGACAAGAGGGCTCTGAAGCGATGATTTAAGTAGCAGAGAAGGGCCAAAAGACTCCCAGAATTGTAACAGAGCTGGACCATTCCATGGTCATGTAACTCATCATCTCTCAACCACAGAGACCTCAGTCCAGTGACCCCAGAGGATTTTCAGCTTTGATTTATAAGGATGAGGCCATGTGTGGAATTTAGATTGATCAATTCTTTGGCCCAGGACCACTCTTAATTTTAACCCAAGCTTTGTCTGGAATTGGAGTGGAAATGGCCAAACGAAGATATTTAACACAGCTGTCCTGGCATGCTTGTCCCAGATGGAAGCTGGTGCTGCCAAATAACTTCTCAGCCACCCTGTTTCCAAGTACATGCACATCCTCTGGCAGGTAGCTGGACTTTGGAGACCAGAACTGTAATATTCTTGAAGCGCATTGATTCCTATTATCTCATCATGCATAGAAAGCTTTTCATAAGAAGTTTGGAAAGACAAGAACCCAGAAGCTGCGAATACAGACTTTGCCTTTCACCACATTCTTCCCAAAAGTTTGGAGAACTTTCAGCCTGTAAGTGATGTAGGTGGCAGGTGACCAGTCACAGCTATTTTACCTTCACCTTTACAGTCTAGAGCAGTAGGAAATTTACAGCAAATATTTCAGCTGAAGCAAAACAGAGGTGAAATTCTCCGCAATTCCTCTCAGTTGCTTCATAACACATTGATTTTCAAATATTCCCTGTAGAGTATTTACCTCTAGCTTGAAGGTAGCTACGTTATCTTCAAAAACTGCCCACATTTTGTTTGAAAGAATCTTGAAAGAAAATGTGATACTTCACTTGCACGTCAGTAAAACAAGGGTAAAATGTCACATGGGCAAAGAAACCGTTCTTTCTTAATCTCATTACTGTTCTGGCATATCAAAGGATTGCTACACATAAGAGATCCCAAAGTTTCACAAGTAAATCCACCAAATTTCACAATCATCTCTCACCTATACAGGCTAACATGGAGTCTTCATATGAGGGCTCTGTTGCCTTCTTCTGTTTGGGAAAGCAGCTGGCATGTTGCTCTTCTGTTCGAGCTCTCAGCTATTAAACTAAAACTGAATCAACACTGAAGAAAAAGGCTTTCTTGAAACATTATCAGACAGTGGAACTAATCGTCACGTGTTGCAAACTGCAAGAATATAGACAGAACCCAAAAATTAGCTAGATGCTGGAATTGAGGAATATCAAGACTGGATGAAGACGCTAAAGGTTGCAAGGGTTTTAGTTGCCTGTTTAGAAAACTTCCAGGAAGGGTTTAAATCTCAGAAACCATGCTACATCAATATTATCAACTTACAAATTAACCTGCATTGGCCCTGTTGTGAGATTTTCTATATTGCTATTTGAAGCGTTTACCTTGGACCACAAGCATAGACAGGACACGCAGTGGAGCCAGGGACTAATCCACAACCATCATTACCCTATGATGGGAAAACTCAGTGATTATCATCTCCAAGGAGCATGTGACGAAAACGGGCTTGAGCTCCCAGGCCCCAGCGCTTGCATCCTTGGAAATGTTATTAGCTTTGGCTCCTTGACTTCGCATTCATGACTTTCCAAGTCCTCCTACCCACATCTTCCTCCAGGGACAGCCCCACCCTGGCGACGGCTTTTACTGCCGCCTGGCCCAGCAAGTGACAGAATAAGTGAGAATCCAGGAGGGAGGAAACACTGGAGCCGAAGACATCTCCTTCAATGGGAGCAGACATTGCTGACTCAAGAACCTGTGAGCATATGCTGAGAGCAGCCAAGGCTGGATGGGCTTGCAGCCCTTCGTAGCCCAGCCCAAGGTACTGAATAACCCAAAGAAGGGAGGGAAAGATGGAGGAGGAAAAAAAAAAAAAAAAAACAAAAACCCACACCTATGTAGGGGGAAAAATAGCTCACTGCTCAGCATGAACAAATATAGTTCAAGTGTGACATGCTGTGAGGTGCTACTAAGGAGCTACTTTGTATTCCCACCCCTATAGCATCATCTCTGTCACAAAATATGCAACAGCTGGTCATCAGCTCCTCTTGAGAACTGCAGATGCTTAATAGACCTTGAGAAACAGCCAGTCCTGGGATGGGGAACAGCATTGAGGACACCATCTCTCAACACAGAAAGTAGAAACTCTTCAGCCCCATAAGGAAGGAGGGAAGCCAGTGGGAACATCAGGCTGTCTGTCCTGTATGCCTCATTTTGTCAAAGAAAATGCTTTGTATTTATTCTGTGATATTCACCTCAGCTGACTTCCAACCTACATGTCAGCTATTCAACCTAAACTCACATCTTGGGCTCACTCTGCCAGGAGAGTTAAAGTAATGTATGTCCAAGTTGCTTGAGAAAGATGTCTCTCAGAAGTACGGCTCTGTCTCCTGTGATGAAAGCAGTCCATGCAACTGACTTATCCCAATACATCGAAGAAATATTATCTTACTAATATCCTTCAGATCAT
This sequence comes from Chlamydotis macqueenii, assembly GCF_036417535.1. NCBI lineage: Eukaryota > Metazoa > Chordata > Aves > Otidiformes > Otididae > Chlamydotis > Chlamydotis macqueenii. The sequence goes on from NC_141559.1 coordinate 83,783,919, forward strand.
CATGGAAATCCCAGAATATTACTATTGTTTAGACTAGACAACTCACAAATATTTAATTTAAGTCAAGTAGAAAAGATGGAACCCATCAGCAAGACCAAATTTAATCTCTGCATGAATAACGATAGCTTTTAAATCTAACAAGGTATTCTGACAAAAAGTAAGGAAACATTAGGTCAGATGTGCTTCTCCACAGCACCTCTAGGATACAAAAGTTAAAGATGGTGAAATTGCTATCATTTGACATAATATCTAAAAAAAAATATCAAAAGTCCTAAGTATGTAGGAAAAAAAGACAACACTTCATTGCAAAAGTTGATTACAACTTTTCTGATATCAGAACTTAGAGAAATCAATTTCATACAGTATATAAGATAGAAGTGCTTTTTCTGAGAATGCTGTCTGTTACAGCATTTCTGCGTAACTCTAGTATGTATAAATCCAGAGAAGATGTTCAGCCCCAGCAACACTTCCTAACAGAAAGGGCTCCTCGCCTACTCATACCCGTCAAACCCTTTCCGTTAGCATTCTCACTATTTCAGCTGAAGCGGAATTGCACGTCCAACACAAAGCTCAAAGGCCAATGGGAAGCCAAAATGTTCATTTTCTTTGCCATTGTCCAGAACATCATCACCCTCCAGCACCTTTGCAGGTGGTCTTCCAATTGCATGTTGAGACCAACATGACTTTTGCCATTAATGGGGTCAGCATCACATCCGTGCTTGTAAATCTTCACTATTTTATCTAGAGATTATACATTTAAAATAGGTCAGGACCCCACAGATCTCTCAATACCTCTAGCACTAAGAGAGCTGAATCCTATCCTGCGAGTACGCTATTTAAGTTAGTCTGGAACAGATTAAGACAACCTTCCCCCATTTAATACAAGTTCACCAACGAGCAATATGGCTTTGTTGCACTTCTGGACATTCCCCAAACAACAGTTCAGTTTAAGGATCTCTTGCTCCAAAACATCCCTGGTTTTGATTTCATTGGGGAAAGGATTGACTGATATTTACTAAACCAAACCGAGCCCATTTTTCCCATTCTGCTTTCCGCAGGCCCAGTGGTTCTGCTAAAATAGCCATCCTTACAATACCCCACTCTCCTCCTTTTGATCTCAGCTGGAGCCAGGAAACACCAAAGCAGCCACAAAACAGGATGGGGGAGGGAGGAAGGGGGAAGATTGAGCAAGAAAAGTTAATTGAACTTTTCTGAACCGCAGAAAATGTTCATGGGATGATCTCATTTTATGGGTCTATAATCTACGTGCCAGTCCCTCAATCATCTTTAAGGGCTGAAATACATCAACAATTTCACGTGGAATTTTGGCAAAGAGGGGAAGAGACCATGAAGTAGTGGGAGCAAGATACCTTTCATGCATTCAGGGCTGTAGAAGCTTCAAGGATCGAAACACCATCCAAGACTTGCTCCATCAATGGTCTACTGAGCTACTTCTGACACTGCCAGCAGTCTCCAAGATGAGATACTTCCTTCTTACTGAAACAACCTAGAATTACTCCAAACACACTTTTTCCATGGACAAGGTGAGTTTAAAAGTCTTCCAGCTCCTCCTTCTGTTAGCTGCTTTCTAGGTGTCCCGTGTTCAGCATGTCTTAGCTCTGGATCACCCAGCGTTGAGGTGGGTGAATAAAGTTTACAGCTCATACTCATTTTCAGCATCTGCTGAGCGTGCAACATTTGTTTCAGAAGTCTATGAAGCAGAGTGGACTTTCAGGGTTGTAGGGAACACTAACCGCTGCTGCTGCCAACTGCCACAGCAAACAGGAATTTTATTAACGCTGGAGCAAAAGCTGCAAAAGGTAGTACAGGAGTAAAGTAACTCATCTGCAGGAAGAAACACTGGATGGTGGTAGAACTGGAATGGGTTGCCCAGAGAGGTGGTGGATGCCCCACCCCTGGAAACATTCCAGGCCAGGCTGGACGGGGCTCTGAGCAACCTGATCTGGTTGGAGATGTCCCTGCTCCTTGCGGGGGGGGGGTTGGACTGGATGGGCTTGAAAGGTCCCTTCCAACCCTAATTATTCTAGGATTCTATGATTCTATAAACAAAAGAGCCAGAGGACCCACACTGAGCTCTGCAGGAGAGTGCAGGGAGAGCCAGAGGACATATACTGAAGAAGCCACTACTGGAATTGCGTGGAGCAGTGATGCATTGGGAGCTGACCCTGGCAAAAATTCAACTAACCAGCCCAAATTGAGCTCACCCTTCAGGAGCCATAAACCTAGACCCATTCCATCAACTTCCCATCTAGATCACACCAGATTATTCCCAGTTTGGTCTTGCAAACTGTCACTGGGTGCTGAACAAACTCACCCTGTAGATCATGCGGCAGTATTTGCTTAGAGCTTCTTCAGCTTAGCACGGTGTAAAAAAAAGCCTCCTAAGGGGAACCCCAGCTGATGTATCTTTTCAGTGACTGTTTACTGCCTGACTGCTCAGCCTCCTTTCTTCCCTTGCCACTGAGAAACCAGAAAGAGAAAAAGGGAAGAGAAAAACGGGCCTTACAAGCCAGCGGCGGCGAGAAAAATGGAAGTGATCGTCATTGATTTTTCACAGTTGTTACTCAAAGGCCAGGATTACAAGTTCACGGGGAGGCCACTGGCAGTAACCCCAGTCTGCAGTTAATGCATTCCATCCAGAAACTCCCTTGCAAAAGCCATCCTGTTCCTATGAATCTCAGTGATAAGTTGAAACTACCCCAGCAGATAATGGAAAAAATATGTTCAAAATACGATGCACCTGTCCGGTTACACAAAAGCATTGCTAAAAGAAAGGGATGCAAAATGTATGGGTGCGTAATCACTCACTGGATCAAATCCTCCTACCCCATAAAGCTATCTCTCTGCCCGTGGCATCATCGGCCTTTCAGGAAAGAATTAAGGTCGTTTCTGTTGTGATTCCTTCCCCACTAAGAAGAGTAAAGAGATGCTTTCATCTGGAATGTAGGAGGAGTCGAAATGACAGCTGTTGTGGGTTTTTTCCCCCTCCAGTGGATGGTGCTGAAATCAAAGTTTAGTTTTTTGATTGCATTTGTCACCCAGAAATGTGCATGTTTTGTGTTAGAATTATCTCAAACATTTGTGCCTGGAAGAGGGGAAAAAAAAAAAAAAGCAAAAATCAATTTCCAGTGACCTGTTTTGGAAAACCACAGAAAAGATTTCCACCAATTGTTCAGAGCCACTCCCTGGTTTAAAAAAATAAATAAATAAATAAAAATCAGAGATCAAAGACACCTGTTGGATGCCCCCTTCCATCTCTCAGCTGATGTGAATTCCTGCCCCTAATTGTATTATCCACTTCGGTATTAAAAGCTGCAGCCAGTGTGGCTTACACACACGCACACCACCACACACACACTGCCCACCCCTCCTAGGACAATTCCAAGCCAAATAGATTTCACTGATGGCCTAAATGATCATCTTCATCTCATCCTATTACCCCGCTCTTACAACCTCATTAGTCCACGTTAAGCAATACATTACCCTCCACGGTGTTGACATCTTCACCATTGTTAAACTGTTATCATGTTCTAGCTTTAGCTGGGACCTCCCTTCCAGCTAACATTAATCACAGGCCCCAGAACAGATGATCCAGTGCAGGATGTTGTACTTCAAATCTTTCTTTGTCTTTAAAAAAGAGTCTTGCCAGCTCTTCGGTTCTCGTTGCTTCTCTTAACTCTCTCCAATTTGTCCACATGTTTCTGGGCACATGTTGCGCAGAAGTAAACACAGCAAGTCAAATTTACTGAAGTATTCACCCTGGTTTAGGCCAAGGCAGCTTCAAGGTGCCAAACCTTTCCTGAAGAGGCCAAAATCTCCCCAGGAGACCAAGGACCAGATGCAACATCTGGTTTCTCTGAAAGAGAACCCAGCTCCCTTCACCTAGCTTGGCCAGACCAATGGAAGGAGACAAGGCATGTGCCCCAGGGCCGTTCAACAAGCCACCAGTCCGAGCCGCTGACGGGGGACAGCAAGTCCAAAAGTGAGACCTATCTCCTCAACTTCCCGCTACCTCCTTGACTTAGTTGGGTTTTTCATGGCTTTGTAGCAAGAGTCCATGGGGCTAAAGGGATGGGGTGTTGGGTGGGACTAGCATAACATGTATTTAGTAATAAGAAAGCAAAAGAGGTCACACTGTTTTCATCCTACAATGAGGTTTGTACCAGCTGATGGGAATATATGTATACTCATAGGTATATGCAAGCGTATCATGGGTACACAGCCAGCAGAGGGGAAAAAGCCTGCAAGTATCAGCTGCAAACTCAGAAGGATTTCTGTAGAAACTGGTAGAACCTCTGCCCAGCCAGAAATGCACATCCACTTTGCCAGACACGGCAAATGGCACAATTTTTCTTTGCTGCCTAAACGTACAATCATCTCAGGTTGGCCCAAAATATTGCGGTCTTCTCAGGTTATTTTACCTTTACTTATTTTTTAATCTTAGAAAGCCACTTGCCCATGGAAAAGATAAAGGGCTTTAACTTTTTTATTTTCTTTTTTTTCCTCCTATCTCCCATTTCCACCTGAAATAATTCTACTGAGTTCCAAACCAGCATTTTTCCAGAGGAATTAACTCTCACCAGAATTATTACCCAGCTCTATTCTTTTGAAGCTGTGGTTTTAGGCAACCTTGAAAACATTTAAATATGTAATTATAATAATTTACAATTCCCTCAACTACCCCCTAGACAGCAATTGCTAAACAATAGCCTTTTCCCTTTCTCCTGCTATTCCCCAGCCCCTCTGTAAGAGCAGGGGAGAGCAGCATACTGCCTAGCATAAATCATAATATTTAACACATTTCTGGACCTTGTCAAACCTGCAAAAATATGTCATTTTAATTACATATAATATCAACTACTGCCTATTAGATAATATTTTATGTGTATACACACTATTTTTTACAGAACCGCAAACAAGAGTGAAAGCCAACAGCGCTAACATTAAACTTTTGCCTGAAGAGCACTTCTGCATGCATGTCGTTCTGATTGAAAACAACCAATGCTACCAGTGAAGTGATCTCTCCCCCATCACAAACGCAACCAGGAAGCAATTGTGCCATATGCACGTGCTTCTGCTCTGATCTCAGAAGGGAATCTGCTCTTGATCTAATGTTACTCAACATTTTTATCACTGGTGCAAAAGAAAATACGAAACAATTGCCGTTAAAGATGACACAAAATGGAGTGAAAAAAAAAGATATTCCGTTGTTCTCCTGGCATTTTCTACCTCAACTACACAATGAATGTCTACTGCCACTTAATTCCAGTATCTGTGGCTGAGGCAGCTTGTCCCATTTCCTTCTCACCAGCAGCTTCATTGCGTATCTGCCATTGAGTCATCCTTCTCACACAGCCAACAAGGGAGCATATGACATTAACACTAATTGGGCCAGAACGTACCTCGAGAAGTTCATGGCTGCCCCAAATCGGAAACACGCGTGCCACACCCACGTGAACACCTCAGCCTTCAGAACCAGAGGGCTCGGCTGGGCTTTCTCCAGGAGCGTCTGGCAGGCATCAGGCTGAACCTGGGTCACATCAAGCCCAAAGCATCTGCCCCAACCATGGGCCAGCTTTCTCCTCTTACAGGGCTGCAATTCCAGGAACAAGGAAAGTAGGTCACATTCAACGAGTACATTCCCAGAGAGTCTCAAATCCCAAGACACGCTCGGGGTCACAGATGATGAGATGAGACCCTTGGGTGTTGGGTCTATACACAAGCAATGAGCAGGAAGATGGCATGTCCATTACCTATGGTATTAATGAGACATGACCAGAGAGACTGTCACGTTCTGGGTGTCCACATTTCAGAAAGGACATCGGGGAGAAAAAAAAAGAAAAAAAAAGAAAAAAAAAAAGGAAAATTGGAAATGGTTCAGGAAAGAACTATAAGTACGGTTTGAGGTCTGGGAAACCTGCCATAAGTATCTCAAGCTAATAGCTTATCCAGGAGAAGGTTAAGAGGTGACTTGATCACAGCCCACAAGTACCTGCACAGGGAAGAGATTTTTGATAGCAGACAGCTCTTTAATCAGCCAGCTGGTGACTGCATAATGAAATCCAAGAGTCAGAAGCCAAAAGGAGGCAAATTCAGGCCTGAAATGAAATAGAAGTTTTCTGACAACGTGGGGAATTAACTGCTGAAACAGTCTACTTCAAAACACTCTGGACTTTTTGTTGCTTCGAGCTTTAAATCAAACTGATTTTCTTTCAAATGTCTGGGTGGGATCCACATCACCCCTTTTTCTCTCTGCAACTAGTCAGGAGGAGTCCAGGTATTTGGTGTAATGACCCCCAGAAATGGGCAACCCCAGAGGGCAGTTCACCTCCTCCTTCTATCTTTTTTTTTTTTTTTTTAAAAGAGATGTCTATTATTGTTTTCCCCTCCCGCAAGTTGCCTTAGTGTAGGGAGACATCAATAGGTCTTTCCAGTTCTCAGGAGGCAATGGTCAGGTCACAGTGTACGTATGATTTCCTCCTGAGAGCTGTTCATCTGCTGGTCCTATCTCAAATGCGAGGGCTCCAACGCGTCTGGCTCATGGATCAACAGTGTATTCGCATTGGTCACTTGGGTTGGAGGCGACAGCTCCACCATGCTGTCACTAGACCTCAGTGAAGACAACCTAGAAGAGCTAAAGAACAAGAAGGGACGGTTCCCCAGCTCTTCTGACACGTACGTAAGCACAGGAGCACACCTTCCCTGCTCCAGCACAAAGGCAACCTGGAAAACCTAAATCACTGCTGCTAGTTCTGGGAATCTCCACATGGTCTGCAGTCCAAACTACTTTTACGGGAAAACTCAAGCAATGGTAACATCCAGCTCCTGGAGGACTTGCAAGCACGCTCCAAGAAGGCATCAGGGGAACACAGGAGTCTCGGTAGTTCGGATCATTTCCAAGCAAGGGCTGAAGCTTGGATACAACCAGCAGCTTAACGAACAGCGTACGCACCCCCTCGAGTCAAACCGGCGTTCATCCACCATAGCCGACGGCTCTGCACAGGGGCTGGAGGATTCACTCCTCTAATTAGTGTTTGAGAGACACTCGAATACGACAGCGCCAAGGGTTGTAACAGCAGACAGATGGACGCTTGGGAGCATCGGTAAATGGTATCGAGAGGACAAAAAGCTGTCCCTTCCCGCTGTGCCTCTGGCTTTGCAGATTTATCCAGAGCAAGACAGCCTCCGCAGGCAGTTTCGTTTGCCTGAGCCTGGGGTTGTTACAAACCAAAATGTAAAGAGAGACTATAAACTTGACTCCCTTTCATCTCCCTCACCTCAAATAAATCTTGGCCATTCCCATTTAGTAGCCAGTGAGCTATTAGGAGACAGTAGACTTTCCAGGGCATGTTTCTGAAATGCAACAGCAGACAGAGCAATTGTTGCTTGGGGACTCCTTGGAGTTTTTACAGTTTCCATAGAAAGCTCTGGCTGCAAGGGGTTGTGGGCCTTTTTTTTTTTTTCTTTTAAGTTTTCTTTTTAGCTGATTTCCAGTCTGGTGTCTGTTCAGATCTGCCTCTGACATCTCTCCTTCCTTCTTTTTACTGTGCAATAATTTTAGGATGACTGAAGCTTACTGCTTGCTCAAATCTGCCTCATTCCCAGAAGCTGCATCTGAATTGCTCGATCTGGCAACAACTCACAGCTTCAGAGCAGACGCATGTGCGCTGGCCTCGTCTCAGCCTCCTGGCAGGGCAGGACCCCAGCACTCACACCTCCCCACTTGCTTATTTACACCTCAGCATCTGTGGAGACAATGAGGGATGGGAGAGAGCTACTGCATCCCGCGGCTGCCTCTGGTCCGGGTGGCTGGAGGACTGCGGCAGTACAAACCTGTCAGGTACTCTCCACAGAGGCTTGGAGAAGCACCAGAAGGTGAAAGGGAGTTGGGGGACTACGCAAGGTTAAAGCAGCCCATGTAAGCAACAGCTCCCATGGACTCTGAGAGAGCAAATCTGACTGGTTTGGAAGCCCTGGGGTGCTTAACGAAGCAATAGTCTTGCAAGATGGCCAAATGACTCAATTTCCTGTGATTTCTCATGGCCACATCCATCAGAAACAGAATCCGGTTTTCCTGCTGCCTGCTCGTCCTATAGAGCTGACGAGGTGGGATTAAGCCATTTCTGAAACATGTGAAACCCAAACACTCCTGGACTGCGAAAGTTTTTGAATTTGACTCCGAGTTAAGGGACTGGACCCCAATCCAGTTGCGACGTTAATAATCTACCAAAGAGCTCATGTTTGGAGCTCCTCTCTCAGGGCAAAGCCCAGCTCAAGACAGTGACTCAACTGACCTTTCTGGGTGCTGGATCAGATCCTGTCTTCTGTCATGCAGGAAGAATTGCTGTCTCACTGCAGAGCGGGAGGTGCCAACACCAGGCAAGAACAGCCCTTGGTTTTGTCATGATCCTGCTGGCGTTGAGCAGAGCCAGCCGGTGCTGTTATTTTCTGCAGATCTCTGATTTCTCAGTTCACAAGCAGATCTGAGAAACTGGAAAAGAGATTTGCTTCAGGCCAGACCGAAACAGAAATATTTAAGAATTTTCAGCAAACCAAAGAGTCATAAAAGTGTCACTGTAGGGTCGAACACAGCCCATCACCAGACTCAAAATGAAATGTCTTGTTTCCTCCTTGGGCTTATTAAAAGCCTTTATTAAAAATAAAAATGAACATAAATTTTGAAAAAGAACTTCATTTCCAATCCAAAGTTGAAACTTTTCAGTTGAAAAGACTGAAATGAGCCGTTCAGATTTCCCCCTCCCCCAGTGTTATTTAACGGTTTGGATGTTTCCATCCGAATAATTTGTCCAAACTCAACACAAATTCCAGAAATGCTTCCTTTGAAACCACTGCGCATTTTTCAGTGAAAAACAAAGCTGTGGCTGAGAGGACCTGCTCAGATGCAGCTGGGAGGCAGCTCGTGACGAAGGCTGCTCACAGTTTCTGCCACAGGCGTGACAGCAGAAGGTGCTACACACATGCTCCCCAACCCCTCTCAAGCAGGCAGCCAAAATTAACCTGTCAGTGAGCTTGCGCATCACTTGGCTGTCTAAAGCAAAACTGGAATCGGCCTCATGAGTCATTTTGCAAGCAAGGTGGTGGGCGACTTCATCTCTACCCTGGAAAAAAGGGACCTGTGAGAATCTGGAGCTGCTGCCACCCCTGGCAGGCACAGCTGCCTGTGGGAGCACACATGGATGCACATCCTACCCTATCTGGAGATCACCATAACATCCATGCCATCATCTCTGATCAGACTGACCCATCCTTTCATGCTTAAAGGGGTTGAGTTGTTGGCTATTCCACTGTGATCAGGTGTTGTCCCGCCAACGCGATCCCCCAGGAATCAGGGGAACCCTTTCTATTCGAAATCTGAGCAAAGCTAGGATTTTCAAAAAAGCAAAGGAAAACTGAGGTTGTTTAAACCAGCTTAACACTTTTTAACAAGGGCAAAATGAATCTTCAGGGAAAAAAAAAAAAAAAAAAAATACAAGTGCCTACCACTTCAGACATAGGTTTCGGCTCAGCTTTGCACATTTCCTACACTTTGACTAGCAAAAAGGACTAGAAATGTGTCAGCAGTGTAAAGACAAGACAAAAAGGAGGGTTCTTTATGAAAATGCAAAGCAGGAAAATTATTTCTTTCAGTTGGAGTAAAGTGTCACTGGAAATTTATTTCCAACCATCACTTCACTAGTTAGATGTCTTGTCATGAAGTCATTTCTATTGGGACACAGTGCTTATGACCAAGAGGTGTGCTGGCACCTGAACCACCTTCTTATTGCACTGCCCCAGACTGGGGCACCTGGTGGTTAGCCTAACCTAGGAGGGAAAAATGGGAAGAAGCCCTAAGCTCCAGTCAAGGATAGGCAAAGTCAGAAACAGAAGTTGTGGATGTACCAGTTCCAGTTCCAGAAGAGGACAACAAGCAGAGGTTGTGCAGGGACAAGGGCATGGCACAGAAGCTAATCAGTCTGCACATTCCCAGCAAGACTTTTGCAGACCCTTGCTAGCAGTCCACCTCACAGCTGCAAGGCTGAGGTCAGCACTGGATCTGCTTTCTGAGACCCCAGGAGCCAAAAACCATCTCCTGAGTAACAACTTACCCATGTCTTGTCCATCAGTGGTCACTCTAAGGCGACGTAACATCTTGCTGTCATCAGCAGTGACCATAGGACCGGATCGTAAGATAAGAGGGGACACACTGCATCAGGCTGTTGGTCCCCATGTTGGTTTCCAACAGGGCTGACGAGCAGATACCTAGGGAAGAGCAAGAACAGGGCAAATGTATATTAAAGTTCTCCTGAGCATTCAGACTATTTTCAACTCAGGAAGTTTCCTGAGATTATGGTCTCAAGTCGTGCCAGGGGAGGTTTAGATCGGATATCAGGAAAAATTTATTTACTAAAAGAGTGGTCAGGCACTGGAAAGAGGTTGCCCAGGGCAGTGGTGGAGTCACTGTCCCTGGATGTGTTCAAAGAACACGTAAATGTTGCACTTCGGGACGTGGTTTAGTAGGTATGGTGGTGTTGGGTTGATGGTTGGACTTGATGATCTTGGACGTCTTTTCCAACCTTAATGATGCTATGATTCTATGAGTCTATACAGGGCTGATTAATGTAGTTCTGTAATAAGAATCTTCCTGAAACTAAAACTTGCTTTGCTTACTTTGAGAGAATTTCTTCAAAGAAAACTGATTCAGCTCTGTTGGTCACCACAGAGGGGGAAAAGAGGGCTCTGGTCTGTGAAGGAACGGTCAAGATGGCAAAGTCTCCTTCCCACGTCCTGGTGAAATGAAGTGATGACTCTAACAACACTTGCTATCATGTAGAGGTCACCTAACATATATGTCTGTCCCGCGTGCAAGGTCTGAATATTGCAGGAACTACTTAAGGCCCGCCATTTTGTGGGAAGTGCTTTCTTTCAGTCGCAGTGGTAAGTTTTAACAGTAATTTCATCAGGCTTGTTCCTCATGCTGTCAACTTTCTACCTGTCTCCTGCTGGAATTCCTCCAGCTGATCACTGCAGGAGTAATTAATTAACTAATTATCCCCTGGAAGGCCACACAACTGTCAGCCCCGTCTCAGGTAGGGCAGAGGACCCTGCCCCAGGCACACGCAGGCCAACAACCGCTGCCACGCAGGGGAAACTTTGGCTCCAGCCACGCTGATTTTCCTGAAGCCGTGTCATTACATTGGCAAAGGAAAATTTTCTCAATCTTCCCCCTGAAAAAAAAAAAAAAAAACTTGGGAACAAAACACCGCTAATAGAACTTGTGCTCCAAAGTCAGAGAGGGACATTTTAACATCTCCCCTCCGGCCTAGGGGACAGACTAAGCCTCTCTGACAAAGCCAGGCCTGCAGCGAGATGTTAAATCTAAGAAACAACCCGGGTTTTTCTTTAAGCAAATCCTCGGCAGCAGGATATTGTGAAATCCAGACAGGGGCCACTGTTAAAATGAAATGCCACGAGCACAAAGGGTAGTGCTCGCAGCAGAGAGCCCGAGTGGCTCCGCGCATTCTCATACACTATCTATACACACACATTTTATAATTTTTAAACTGCTCTGATTCTCTGCCAGCTGCCATAAATTTCACCTGGAGAAGGGGGATCAAGTCCAGGCCTCATTAGGTTTTTATATTCTTTCTGATTGCTTTTGCAGGCCTCCGAGCCTGTCTCCAAGGGACCCCAGGGTTCAAAGATCAAATAAATTGTCTGGCAGATTTATCAGGTCTCATGGTAGGTAGCCATGTAGTAAACTTCCTCTGCCTTTCTCCCCCTCCCCCTCAATTCAACAGCAGAAAATAAAAAGGGACACGAAAAAGAAGAGGGCATTGCGTTGCCTGCTTTGTCACCTCTCTGGTTTTAGGATGCTGAGAGTCTGATGCCTTCCCTGCCGTCCTCACTGGCAGAAAGCAGCAGCAGCACAGGAGGAGAGCAGGCACAGTCAAACAAGCCAGAAATAAAGCTGTTAAACTGAACATAAGCAAAAAAAAAAAAAAAATTAAAAAAAAAAAACCATTTACAAAACCATCATGCTGTCTTCCATGTGGTTTCTGCAGAGGCCGTCGCAAGCGAGGTGCGAACCAGCCCTGCCAGATGCCTGCAGGCAGCTCTGATCCCAGCAGATCCTTAGCTTGGAGAACTGCTGCTGCTCTTACCCTTGTCACAGGTTCCAGCCCCGCGCCGGCGTGTGGCTGGCGGGAGGAGTCCAGGTAGAACATCCCCATACCTGCCGCCAAGAGACCCAAAAGCTCGGGTCTCCCCCCAAACTGTCCCTCCCTCCCGCACTCCTAAAGCGGAGGAGCAAGTTCTACTTTTTTCCAATTTTCAATGATTAGCTGAAATCAAGAACAGACAAAAATTCTCCCAGCTTCTTTTTGAAGAAATTTCAAGTTATACGCCCTCAAATGTAAGCCTGCAGCACAGTCGTTTCCATTCCTGGGGGATGGCCCAAAAGTCCTGTTAGGAGGAACAAGCCTGAGCTGGAAGGTCAGCCTGAGAACTTGGGACAACGCAGGACCCACAGCACCCCCAGGAAGTGATTAGCAAGAGCAAATGAAGAAAAAAAAACACAAAAGCAGAGGGGTTTGAGGAGCAGAAGTGGGGGTTTCAGCTGTGATGGGTTGAGGATATGGAAGAGGCAAGGCTTGTAGGAGGTGGTTATAACTTTTACAAAACCAGCAAATACTGCTGGAAGAACAAGAAAAGGGTTAAGGTGGAAAATCATGGGAGCTTGAAAGCTCACCTTTTAATTTTATTTTCTTTTTTCATCTCTGAGTAGCCGAGATGGTCACGCAGGAATGGGTAGGAGCAGCAGTGTTGGGATGTGATCTGGCAGGGTACGTGGTAAGGCAGGTGGTGTCGGTCAGGAACTCACAAACCCTTTCTCCTGAGACTACAAAGACAGCCAAGGCAAAGGGGACACGGCTCTGAAGGTTGTCATTATGGAGAAAGAGCCTCCCTACCACAGCAATGCCACCCAGACCCCTTCTGCCGAGGTCATTTCCAGTGCATACCTGGCTGTCTTGCCATTAGACAACCTCCATGAGATTTTGGGGGTGTGAGGAAAGCAACATCATATCTACACCTTTCCATCACCCTTTCTGCCTAATAGCATCTTATGGCAGCCAGCACGGGGTAATCTATGGAGACATCACCCTCAGCACTGCCTCCCCTCTGTTCTTCCCCCTAAAGCAGCGACACAGGGTGAGCATCACCACAGACATCAGGCGGGGAAGATACATCAAGAGCCGCGGCTTTTGCTCAAGTTGGAGAGCAGCTCCGGTATTTAACAAGAGGGTAAGTAGATTGTAAAAGCAGTTGAAAACCCCTTCGAGTAGAGGCACAAACCTGAGCAGCTGACAAGACACAGGGATGCTTTTGCATCCTGTGACCGGTCGATGTCACAATTTCCAGATTTATTGCTGCAGTTCCGGGAAGGGGTGAGAGCTCAGGACCGGAGTTAGAGGCGTTCTTGTGCTGCCAGCAGAAATCTGTGGGGACAAAATGCATCCAAGCATTTTGTTCAGATACTGAGGGTTTTGTACCACAGGACTCCCAAAGCAGACTGATAGCTCTCCCGACAGATTAACACACAAGCCAGGAAAGAAAAGCTTTTGCACAGTGAGTTGAGCTGGGAGCAGGAACAGTTTGGAGACAAGCAGAAACACAGCAGTGGGCAAGATCAGCTGCCCATTATGTGTCACAGGAGTACTCCACCTGGGAAGGGGCAGCCAGAACAGGACATTTCAGCATTCACTGAACCTCCCAGATCTTGGTAGCACAGGGAATCCATTGCTAGTGAGCTCATTAACAGGCTTTCCTTTGTGGTTTTTATTTTTCCCAAGGAAGAATGGACTCAAGAGGGCCACCAAGTCCTCATCCTCTCACCCCATCCACTTTACCTACTGGGAGAGCAGCCCATGCCAGTGGGAAATCCCAAAGCTCCGTTGCTGCTTGTTCAAAGTTAAAAGTGACTCCTGAGTACAGGCTCTAACCCTAGCCCCTCGTGCATACCTGAGTCATCATATCTGCACGGGATGACTTTGGGAGAACTTTGAATTTGAGGAACACCTTGATGCCTAGGAGACATATGCAGAAAGCAACACCAAAAGACTTCAAAGAAGGACCACTGACCCCTCTTCAGGGCTGTCTCCTGCTCGATGCTGCTGCTTCAAAACTCAGCACCTCGTCCAGTGGCCTGGTACCCGACTGCTCAACGCTGTGCAATCAAAGAGTCTCCTGGAAGACGACGAGGGTCACCCCATAACTGCCAGGTCATGGAGACACCGCCAATTTTGGCCTCAACACTGCATGAAGAAGTTGTCTATGGGCAGCCAGAGCCAGCTGGACCGAGTTTTGTCTTCTGCTAAGCTCTCAGATGGTAATGCTGAGCCCAGTTAATCAACTGTAGCGTTCCACCACAGAGCTGGCTGTTTTCAGGGGAAGAGGGAAATGATTTCTATATATAGGTCAGTAAGTGCTCTGGGAATGAAAGATGCTTTACAAAAAATTCCTCCTCCTTAACGTACAGCATCAGCTGTGCTTTTCAGGAGGGGTTTGGTCTTTTTCTTTTTTTTTTCTTCAAATGATTTTTCCATGCACCAGCTGATCTGGAGTTATCTAAATGAATTTCCACAGGCATAAAGCTTAATCTGCTCTCCTTGCAGACTTCCATATATTTTTAATATGTCAAGCAGTGGAAATTTCTCAGACCGAGTCAAGGGAGCTGTAAGGTTTACTGCTCTGGAAGATCAGAAATAGCTTATCCATCTAACAGACTTACATACAATAGCAACGCACAAGCAGCATTTGAAACGGGATGTTTAAAAACAAACAGGAGGTACCGAGCAGTCAGTCACCTATATGCAGCTCCATAATGGTGTCCGTGCAAAATTGGAATTACAGCAGGCAGAATAATTCCCATTAATTTTTTTTAGTATTTTTCCCCCTACTTTAGTAGGGACTTGGACTAAAATGCTAATCTGTTTTGATGAAAACAAGATTTAAGTCCTGATGTGAAGGTTTTGCCCGGAAAGCAGGCCGTATTTTATCCTCCCCTTTCACATTTTACACTGATGGTTGCTCATTTCCTTGCAATAGAGCTTGTGTTAAACTTTGTGCACGGGCCTTGCACAGCAACAACTCCTGCCTGAACAGGCCCCAGAAAGCAGAGCTCAAGGAAAGATGAGGCGATGCGTAGGACACAAGAACCAGGTGTTTCTTCTAGGCTCTCCTGCCCCATCCACCATGGGCAAGCCATGTCAGACCCTATGTTAGGACCTAGGATTTCCCCAGATACCATCGTCACACTGGGACCATCCAGATAACGTCACCAAATGCACAGAAGCATTACGAGGCCATACCTTACAAGGGGAAGGACCATCTCACATGTCCGTTACTCGAGTGCTGGGGTGGTTCAGCAGATGCCTCTCATGCAGATTAATCCAGCCTGGTGTCATGAGCAGGGGCTCCACTATGCACCTTTCCCTCTCTTCTACCATGTCTGTTCACCCACTTCCACGGGGACCTCTGCTATCGCATCACTGCACTACACAGCTTGTAGTGGCTCCTCTGTGGTAGGACAGGTCACTCTGCCTTCAGGAGATCTGATGAAGACTAGTTAACCACGACAGTAAAGGTAAGAGTCCTCTGAAGCCTAGTAGAAAGGTACCTTTTTTAAAAAAATAAACCTTTTCTTCCCTTAAAGCTTGTAGAATGTAGAGATCGTCTTGCCTTGCCATTGCCATCTAAATTATAGCTGTCTCCACTCCAGGTTGGAGGTCCAATTTTATTTCTTTTAATATTATTTTTTTAAATAGTCAATGGAAAGAAGTGCCTCCAGAGTGAGACTCATCTCATAAAGAAGAATCCCACCCTAAATCCTTTGGAACCTCTTTTACCTTATGAAATCCTAGCGAAATGGTCTAATTGGTCCAAAAATCATTAGGGAGGGTGACAGAAAGAGACACTGTAATTGCGTTGGCCCCATCGCCTGAGGAAACGAGGCTAAGAAAATCCACTACAGAATACAGAAGGGTGGAGTTTCTCTTCCACTGCCCAGGCCAATTTCAACACATAGAAATCCCACCCATGCTCTTTCGCTTACACAAAAAGCTTGCAGTATGCCTGCTACCTCTCCAGGAAGGAAAGTGGGTGGAAAAATTACATCACGATTCAGTTTCTCCCCCCTTAGCCTTTTATTTAAAGACATTTAATGCTAGAAAGTGGAAGAAGCAGCCAGACAGCAAGGAGATGACAGTGGTGGAACCCCATCCAGAAAACATTAAGTTGCATCGTTATGCCTATCATAACAGGGACTCAGGGGAGACCTCGTCTCAGTTTTCCAGTACCTAAAGGGTAACCACAAAGAGGACAGAGGCTCTCTCTTTGTATGAAGAGGACAGAGGACAACAAGTACAAGTTGCACCAGGAGAGGCTTCCTTTTGAGATAAGAATTTTTTTTTTTTTTTTTTTTTTTTTACTGGAACAACCTCCCCATGGATGCAGTGGAGTGCCCATCACTGGAGGTTTTCAAGGCACAACTGGACAGTGTCCTAGATCATCTCATCTATGCTTTCTTCCGTGAAAGGTTGCACCAGATGATCTTTTGAGGTCCCTTCCAACCTGGGCTGTTCTATGATAACAAGAGTTACTGTCCCTAAAATCATCCATGCTATTTCAGGCCCCTCTCATACCTCCTGCTCTGGCAACCTCCTGCAAAAGGAAGGTCTGCTGGTCACAGGGGACATCCCTGCTCTTCCTTCCCTGTTTACAAAAGCTCTCTAAGCCAACCTGCTGGAACTGAAAGACATGTCTCACATCAGTCTAAGTCACAAATACTTCCAGTAGCTGGGACTTGCCTACACCTTGCTGGTCCTGTGCCCTCACTTATTCCTTTTTGAGGCTGTGCACAAATAGTACTTAATCTCTGAATTCAATATTACCCTCCATCTTGCAGTCAGTATGGAACCATCCTTGGGCAAAATACAGACTAAGAGAAAACACGGTCGAAGTGCAGCCTGTTGTTTGATAGACCAAGAGCCTGCTCAGTTCCCCGCTCTCTATAGACCTGGTGATGTGCAGCCATTCACTTTCCCCACCTGTGAAACCAAGCTGTCAAATCCTCCTCTTGTTCATTTAATACGGATTTCCAAGACAAATCTTGATTCCCAAAGAGTTATCAGGAGCTGGGCACATCCCACACACAGGTCCTCTGAAAAGCTTCACTCCCACACTGCAAATATTTTTGCATCAGGGCTGCTACGCACAGCACAGAAAAAAAAGACGACTCCATTAAAGTAAGGGCTGTATTCCTCTCGAGCAAAGTTTCTTCCCCAGCTTTCCTGAAGACAAAATACATCAGATTAGACATCATCATCAGGACACTCCTCAAGGAACATTTCCTTTTGCAAGGCTTTTCCCTATTCCTCTCCCCTTTTTTTGGACTCCCAACCTAATGAATTCCCATCTGCCAAAATTGTTCTGGTCTCTGCTTGCTGTTCTTCCAAGCATAGAGGCTGGTGGACATTTAACTCCATAACTCACAAACATGCAAGCAGGCCTGCTAACAAATTAGCCTTCCATCTTCCCCCCAGCCCAGTGATCAGAAGGAAAAAAAAAAAATTATATATATATATATATTTTCTGCATCAGTCACTTGAAAGACTACAGATCACCTACAAGTATTTTTATTGAGGGAGTTTTGTTCTTGTTCCGAATAGTAAATACTTTATGTCTTCCAGGTGTTGGCTACTCAGCTGTCGATAGAGCGCATTTCAGCAGCACACACAGCTGCAACACACAGGTGTGTGCAACTGGCAGCCAGCGTGAAGCTAAACAGCTGTTGGACTGGGAGAAACTGGAAGTCATTTTCAGTCCTAATGAAGATGATTTCTTATTAAACGTGAAGTCATGGCATGAAGTTCCACGGGCCTGAAGCAAATTTGCATCTAGAAGCAATTCCTTCGCAAACCGTTTTGGAGACCTAAATAATGGAAGATAGCAAGCAGTTGAGGGTAGAGAAGTGACAGAAAGCAGCATTGGAGAGCTTTTATGTGGCCAAAAGACAGCAGCTTTCAGACACATGACCCGACATAAAGCTGCTCCATGGATGGTGAAGGATTAGGAGGTCTTGGCAAGGCCAATGCGAGACATCAGGCAGCACAAGATCAGCGCAGTTAAGAAATCAGGATGAGGAAGGGAGAAGACCATATAGACCCACAGTTTTAAGTATTTAGAGGAGCAGAAATGTTCACATGAGTTGGAAGGGAGGCCAGACACTGAATGACATAAAAGCACAGGATGATCAAACAGCCCACCCAGACGGTTGATTCCACCTCTCATACACTACGTGATCTCTCATTAGTTCAAAGGTAGATTTAAGACCCAGCATATCTTTAGAATAAAAAGACATCAGTTAACCTAGAAGACAGCGTGCATCAGTCCGTTGACACATCCTGGGTTCATTTCCTAAGGGAAAAAAATAAAAAAAAAACCTCACTCATTGCCCATGAGCAACTAACAGGTAGGAGCCTTTTGCTGTGCATCTTTCTTAATCTGCAAATTCATAGGTAAAGAGTGCTCAGCCTGTTCCTAACAAATGAAATCAGTATATCAGGGAAAGATTTAATCGCTTTCCAATAAATATCTTTCTGCTTTTGAAAGGGAAATTACTTCTAAGGAAAGTCCAATCTGTTCATTTTAAGAATGTGTGAAAACAAACCCTTGGCCTTAATCTTTAAATTTCCTGAACTTTAGCACTTTTTGCAGTGCTCTTAATTAAAATTGGTTCAGTTTATGTATATACATTGCAGCAATAAACCAAGCTTTAGGTGCCTCCTCTGTAGCGGAAAATGGGCTGTGGTGGAGAGGGAACATCTGCAGCCCCTGGAGTCATCCAAGGGCTGGCTGCACGTGGTTATTAAGATGTTATCCTTAAAAACCAGTGAACAGGTTAACTCCCAAAATTACCCCTTTAATGGTGAGCAAGTTTGGACTATCTGAAGACAGAGGAGCTGTAATCACGTTCTTCTCCCTCCTTCACTCACCCTGATGGTTTCCACCAGCTCCACAATGGATGGAGAGTGTGCACGCACTGTTCCATCATCAGCACCCGGCAGGTGCTTGGGGAAGCATTCGGCTTTCGTGCTTTGCAGTGCATCATGTTGTGTCTTGAGGCTGTTTTCCGGAAGCCTACTGGCTGGTTTTCCATTAGACCTGTGTGTGAGAAAGCCAGGTTTTCATTTAAAAAAGCATTCTTTTTATTTAGACTAAGGTTATATTTTCCACAAGAAGTACTGACTTTTTAAAAAGAACAATAAAATGCTTTGACCCAGATACTCACCACTCAAATTTGTGATTTTCTTCACCAGTCAACCGAGTAGCAACTCCATCTCCCTCATCATATGAGGAGAGTCCTCAAAAGGGAAATAATCCTGTTGTGAGAAGGGCACAATCTTTCCTGGGAAATATAGTTTGACCTGAGAAAACAATCTATAGATTGCAGAAAACACCTGACAAGTATAATCAGCAGAAGATGGCTAAGAAGCACAGTAGCTGCTACATCATCTTGTACCTCCAGCACAGGATCTAACTCCATGCATGCAGGTGTGCCCACATCTACAGACCATTTCCACCTCATGCTGCAGTAGAAAACTTGGAGTATCTAATCTGTGGTCAGGACTCTGCTGTAACTGCCGGCGGCCGCTTGAACAGAAGGGCAAGACTAGCTTAAAATGAAATCCACATCACCCTGACGCTTCCAAACAGATAGCATTTTTACGGTCCTCAGAAGAAGCTATGGTCTCTATCTTGTGCACCAAGTCATTACCAAGCTTTAATTAACATGCAAATCCCACAAATTTGGGGGATTAAATTTATTAAATTAAACCTCAGTGATTTAGCTTAATACACAACTTGCCATCAGGACCCATGTTTGACAGAAGTCTGATCAGTGGAGAGGAGTCAGCATTGCCAGAGGAAGTTTCCAGCACTCCTTTTGAAACCATGGGAGACAGGGACACAAGGCATTTCTCAGCTCAGAGGTTACACCCAGCCATCCCAGCTCCCAAATGTAAGGTGGAGCATCATAACCATAATCTTCCTGGGGCAGGAGCTATTTCTTCATTACACACCTGAATATCACCAACACAGGGACTCCAACTCCCAGTTTTGGTTCTGGATGTGTGCTACAGCAGCACTAACACTCAAAAGGAAAAAAAATAATAATAATAATTTCCCCACTGATTTGTACCTGCCAAGAAGCACGCTCCTGACCATACTGACCTCATATGAAATGGGATGCCATGTTGTTTTAGTTGGGTCACAGCAGCTTGAAAACAACAAGTTTCAAGTGCATCCTTTGCCAAGTAGGCAGAGCCAAGTTAGAGAGACCAGTTCTGAACTGTTTGAGCACATTATAATATACGTAGGAAGACAAAGTGTTTCATTTTGTCACATTCACATAAAATGTTCAGGCAGATCTTTTTCTTCTATTTAACCTAATGGGCTAAAGTCTTTCAAAAAGCCCTTAACATCTGATAATGGGAAGGGTGAGAGGGGAGAACAATTCTTCAACAGAGAGAAGAGTTGCCCTGCAGGTCAGCCTTAAAAGGTACTTCATATTTCTTCCTGTTCCTCACCAGGCCAAAAAATAAACTCTGGTTTGCACTGTTCTGCTGGCAGATCATTGTTTCTGATAATTGAATACCCTGGCAGTTACTTACATTCTGAACAGTATTTTAACAATGAACTGCGAGCAGTTATAGACCTCAAAAGTATGTTTCCAATATTCATTCTCTTCATTTAGGATAATAACTTTAATAAATTTGAGCTCAATTTAATAGAGAAATTATTTCATTTTATTAAAGTTACTGACTGATGACTCCAACATACTTCTATTAGGATTCAGCTATTCAGTAGATTAGCTAGCCTTGACCTAATGGAGTATTGCTAAATTCAGCCTTCCTCCAGGCCTCTTAAGCTAGGTCAGAAAGTTTTTACCCAAAAGTCACACTGGGAACCTCATCAGGCTTCACTTAGTCCTGAGGACACAAGGGAAATCCATTGGGCCCAGGGGTACAGCACAAGACGTAAGTAACATCTGGCTCTGTGTAAGAGAATCCTAGAATAATTAGGGTTGGAAGGGATCTTCAAAGGCCACCCAGCCCAACCCCCCTGCAAGGAGCAGGGACATCTCCAACCAGATCAGGTTGCTCAGAGCCCCGGCCAACCTGGCCTGGAATGTTTCCAGGGATGGGGCATCTACCGCCTCTCTGGGCAACCTGGGGCAGTGCCTCACCACACTCAGCTTAAAAAAAAATTTTTCCTTATTTTTCCCTAAGTGCTATGAGACATCTGTCTGTTCCTCTACAGGAGGTAGCTTCATCCACAGCAGACCGTTTCTTCACATACATCATCCTCACAATGTCTGCATGAAAGTCCATTGACACATCTAAGGAGCTGGGCGCTGCCCACTGTAAAGGTGTCACTCAGACACGTGGAACAGGTGTCTCTCCCATCGCCTTTCCCGGTCAGAGCTTGGACAAGGCCACATGGACTTGTACAACCCGAGGAGCCGCTCTCACTGCCAAAGCATGACATGGTGAGAGGGCAACGAGCAAAGCACCAGCCACAGTGAGCTGACATAGCTCGTACTGCCTGCAGGACCCAGAGCTAAAGTGAGGAGGAGGAGGAAAGGAGACAGACAACAAGAAAATGAGAAGGCTACCAAGGAAGCAGCAGCAAAGAATTCCAGGGACTAAGGCTTGGGAAAGATGGGCAATATTAAGTAGGGGAAGGAAAGGAGGAACAGCAGGGCCTGTGTATACAAGAGCACAGGATTCACTGATGCACCATAGGGCAGCTCAGTCCCCTTGCTTCTGCAGCCCAACAGTTATCACCACCAGGTACCGGTAACCTCTCCTGGAAAAGAGATTCAGTGTAAGATTCAACTCTGGACACCCAGAAAGCAGACACATACACCCAAGGCACCCACCAGAGACATTTACACAATAGAGGGTTAGGGACACCTTCTCATCGCAGCTTTGCGGAGTAGCTAAGGCTTAAAACCCCAACAAGAAGCTATTGCCCCAAGAACCCAGGTGAACCAGTCAGAAGAAAAAAGGCCTTACATCTCTATCACTCCCTTCCAGCACTCACCCTTCCTTAAAAGCTGCAATCCTCAGCCCTACCTTACGTAGCCTCCCCAGCCCTCCCATTTCCGATCACCCCTGGGGCCATCAGGGGTTCATGGAGTTCACCTGCTGAAGAGGGCTCATCTCTCTTCCCTCCGTGTGTTGTTTTTTCAGCTCTTCCCCTTTGTTTCTTAGAAATGCCAGGGGTTTATGATCTTTAAAATTACCACCATTTAGCTGATGCCAGGTTGCTGTCAGAGACCCTCCCTTCCTCATCCTAACACACTTTTAATACCACGTGGGTGCTCAAATAGTGGAAATTGAACACAAAGGTGGGTCAGCCCACACCATCCATTATGTGCCCTCAGCAGGAGCCTGCGTTGCCAGAGGTGTTGTGTGTGAGCAGAGCAGGGCTCAGCCCCACCTGGGGCTGCTGGGAGAGATTCTCCTTCCAACAGGAAATCCCAGGGGTTTCCCACTTGTTTTCCCCCAGCATTGAAGAAAAAGGTTGAAATGTAAAGTATCCTTCCATACTGTATTCTGCTCTAGGGACTGTGTTTGCTGAGGTGAAGGAGGGACCAGAGGTTTCTGGAACAAGAATCTGAAGAATTTCTGGGAGATGTGGAGCAGGGGGATGGGGTGAGAACACAAAAATCAGCATAAACTACGAATAAAATGTTGTTCATTGCAATGCACTAAAAATGCTTGGCACTCTATTTTGGACCGATCTGCCTTTACCTCTGTAGGGAATAAAAGATAAAAAACAATACTGTGATAGTGATATTTAAAGGCAGTATTTAATTTTAAAGCCATCTCCATCTGCCCTTCTTCTGAGCCACTGCTACTTGGCTGCTGGTGGCAGCAGAATGGGACGATGCTTAAAGGGCAGTGAGCAGTGGGTTGGTAGGGACGTGGGATCTGGTCCCTGAAAGCAGACTCTTAGTGCAAGGTTGGGAGGGAATTAGAGAAGGTGACGCAGCGTTGTGAAGTACAGGAGGAAGAAGCAGTGAAGGAGAGGGTTGGCACATGCCCAGGCAGCCGTGGAGCTTCCTGAGGGAGGCTGGGGACAGGAGTGAAGAAGTCGTTCAGTGTTGGGTGAGTTTGGCTGAGTCGAGGTGAAAGAGGGGGGCTCTGCCATGGGACAGGCGGGAAAAAACTTGAAGGTGGTAGAGAGAATCCACGACCGCATGAGCTGAAAGGCGCGAAGAGATCACAGACAAAAGGATGCAGGGTTTGATGGGGGAGCAGGAGTTGGGTGGAGAAGGGGCCGTGCTAAATGAGGCAGGAGTTGCAGCTAAAGGAGCGGAGTGAAGGAGCCTCTTCTTACGGGGCTTGAAGTCCTCCCACTGACTTCCCCCACTCTCCTCGAAAAGCAGCCTGTGGGTAGGCAATGCAATCGGAAAGATAAGAGCCTGTTAGCCACCTGCGTTAAAGGAGTTTTGTGTGTGGTTAAGAGCTCAGCTTCGTGTCTTTAGCCCAGAATATTCCAGGTTAACGCTAGAAAGTGTTACCTATTGAAACCAGTCACTTTGGCGCCTAGCTTTTGCTGGGCTTTAAAGAGGGATCACAAATTGGGAAGATCACGGTGGAAAGGGAGTCGTTCAGAGAGAGCAGTGAACCCACGGCATTCAGGAAGCAGTGTGGCCGGACTGAAAAGCCAAAACAAAGAGTTGTATGGCAGCAGAAAGACTCCTGAGCCATTGCAGGTAACTTCCCCACCCATAAGTTAGTATTTCAACCAGCAAAGACCATGATGCAGGGAGGCAAGCTAGATTTCTGATTACTTAGAATCATAGAATGGTTTGGGTTGGAAGGGCCCTTTCAAGGTCATCCAGTCCCTGCAAGGAGCAGGGACATCAACCAGATCAGGTTGCTCAGAGCCCCGTTCAAACTGGCCTTGAATGTTTCCAGGAATGGGGCATCCACCACCCTCATTGTTCCATAACTTCCTTCAGGAGACTACTCCAGATGCAACTTCACAAGTAGGACGCGTTCCTCTGGTGATCCCTGGAGTCCATCCATGTCTCCAGACCGGTTCCCAAGCACAACACAGAGCAGAATGGCGGTCACAGAAAGCCAGCATGTTTTCCTCGTCCAATCATCGTGCCGGCAATCTCTCTCAGCTGCTGTTTGGAAAGGCTGTGTGCAGCGTGGAGACCTCCCCGGAGGTTTGACTCAGACGCTACCGTGTGGCGTTTGGACAGCTCCAGCATCTGCAATACCTCGGCGTGGCCCTTTCCAAGGAGATAAATCTGCTGACTTTCCTCCTGCCTCATCCAAGTTCCAGGAATTCCTCTGCCCTCAGTTGAATTCCTGTTCACCTCCCTGGGTTCTCTGTGAGCCCAATAAATAACCTGAATTGCTCCCAAAAACCAAAAATACCAAGCATTTCATCTGGTGTTTAAAAAAAAAAAAAGTGACAAGCAAGAGAGACTAGAAACTACTTCCGATGCTGAAATTCTAGGTTTTAACGAGTAACATGCAGTCTGGCCAGCTGGGTGGCTTTCGAAGGCAGGTAAACCTATGGATGTTTTTTATCAACTCATCTGATTTCCTTGACAGATGTGGAAAAAACCCAGAAAATAATAAAAAGAACCCACTCCTTGATTTCTCACTCTGAGCCAGCCCTGAAGGATGAGAAATCTCAAGCTTTCAATAAATGTTTTACATGGATAAAAACTCTATTTTTGGTTCTGCTGTGTAAAAACAAAAGAAAGTGAATAACATTGTCCCCGTTGGAGTCAAGTGTTGTTTCTCCTTTTCAATTCTTTTTCCTTTCCACGCTGTGAAGGGAGCATGCCAGGGGTCAGGCACAGTTCAGAAATACATACAGTCCAGGCAAGATTTTACGATTCCCCTCAGCAGGAAGACTAGGTTCTTCTCCGACTCCCAGATCCACAAATGAAATGAATTTCTTCCGTAATAACGAACGCTGGCCTGTTCCAATACAGAAATGGCACCAGTACAAGGCAGAAATGAATCCAAGGAAGATGGTCTTGAAATATCTGCTACTGCTTGTTATTAGATTTCCTGCAAAAACTCCAATCTTTCATTAGAAGTTTTATATCACGGAGCAGCGGTCCGCCAGCAGTTGTTTAACTAGAGTGCTCTAACCTGGCTTCCTTTCCCCAAAAGGGGGATTAAAACAGATGAGTGAATTCCTGTAATGCTGAATAATGAGCACGAGCGAAACGGCCTATGGCAGAATAGAGTAGCTCATGCGATAGCCCAAGGCAGGAGCATATGAGGAGAAACAAATAAGTCTCAGTTTCATCATTCATCCCTCTCCAATGGGGGACTGACTATTTCTGTTCAGCTGCTGGTAGCAGAAAGCACAACAGCATCATCTAGACCTCAGTAACGTTTGCAGGACTAGAGAAGAGCCCCGGGCCACTCGAAGGAGAAGCATCTGGCCACAGTGGCATGCCAGGAGAGCCGCTGGCAATGCGGTAATGGAGGAAAAGTTGGATCCTTTTCTGTCTGGGGATGGGGGTGGATGGGATTGAAAAGAAATACCCCCACTAGAATACTCATTTCTGATAAGAAGGGTTCTGTGCTGGCCACAACTGGTTGAAGTGGGGACGAGACCCTGTGGCAGCCTCAGCACCTTCCTGTGGGCATGGTAGCAGCCAGGCTCTGCTTGCTGTGGTGGCTGGAGACTGATCCCTCTCTCCTTCCCCATTTGGTGGGGGTGATCTGGGTACCACCTCCCCATCACCCCCCTGCCCTGTTACCCATCCTTATCCCTTCCCCTAAACCTTGCAGGACAGGTACCACTCGCGCAGCCCGGAAGCTTCCCAGCCAAACAGTTGCAGCAGCAAGGAGCTGGGGAAAGAGGATAATCCAGCCAACTAGCAATCATGGCCCACCTACGGACTCACCACTGTCCGGCATCCAGCCTCGGATCTCTTTCCAGCTGATACCGTACGCAGGCAGTCTGTTTAAGAGCTTGCATTTTGGATGGAGCCTGCTGGAATCTGCACTGTTTTTACTACTACTTCAGGCCAGTTTTTCTCAGTCTTGGCCAGAGCCCCTGATTTCCAGCCTCATATCACACTCTAGTATCATTTCATTTTATTCTCGGCAGCTGCCTGAGCTTCCAGGGATAGAGTGGAACTGAGTATTTTCTTGGAGAAGCCTCTTGCTGCTGGGGTGGGTATTGGTTATGTAGCCAGGCTGGGTTTCATCAGGAACTAAGAAACTAAAACCTCACACCAAGTTCTGTGTTGCTTTGTTGAGCTAGCCACCTGCTGTGAAATAAGGGGAAAATGTGGTCTCCTGAAGATAGTCCCTCGCTCTCCCCTCACTGTCCCACTTTCTGACCTTGACAGAAGGTCCATTTTGTGATGTCACCCTAAGCGTGCACCAGCCATCCACTTGCTGGCCAAGCGATGCGCTTGCCTACGTGCGAAGAGGGCCAGGAGAAAGGATGGCAGACCACTAGTTAACTGGGTCACCATTTCAGTGGCCCGTTTCTGTCCCCATCATCACAGCCAGCTCGCACCGTGAGCCGTGATGCGCGGTGCAGACATCTCTGCCAGCTCCGGCTTGTGCGTGGGGAAATAGTCCCAGGAAAATGAGGAGCCCCCCAGGAAGGAAACATGGAAGCAGTCCTCAGGCAGTGTTTGGCACTCTGCCTCTACAGGAGAGGTTTAACGTTGGAAGGGAGGAAGAAAAAAATTTCAAGGATTGTTAGACTAAGAGACCACCCTTCCTCCAACAGTGCCTTGGGAATCCTGTGATTAACCTGCACTGGGAGATGCCTTCTGCTCAGCAGCAGCTGAGAGAGTGAAAAGAAATCCTAGATCCAGTTGCATCTGCAAGGGGAATTTGGTGCTTGGAGGATAAATACCTATTTTCATTTTGGAAAGCAGACCAGACTCTGGCAAAGAGCTCCACGGGAGCGGGGAAAGGGGTCAGGGCTTCGGTTTCGCGTCTCGTTGGAAATATGGCACGCACCCCTCATTCTTTCCCCTAGCAACATTTTGCTTCACGCTGACTTGGAGGAAGAGTATGGCCCCTTCCAGGCCAGCCCCTCTTTTCCTGCAGCATTGCGGGTTCTCTGCGGAGGTCGGCTGCCCGAGAAGTGGCAAAGAGGCCAAATCTCTGTAGGGGCTGCTGAGAACACAGCTGGAGGTGGCAAGGCTCGTAGGCAGAAAGCAACTTGCTGACAACGTTCAGCTTAGGGGTTTGTTGGCTTTTTTTTTTTTGGCTTTTTTTTTGTTGCTGTTTCAGCTCCAAGGAACTCCCTGTTCTTTGCGCTCCAGAAGCTTCTGGCATAATAAAAAAAAATAGAGCTGAAAGCCATGCGTAGGAACAGAAAAGCAGGTGGGGTCCTGCATGTCCATTCCTTTACCTTCTGGAGAGCACTTTCCACGTAGGGTCCTTGAGGGAGTTGCTAACGGTAGGGACGGAAGACAAGGCTGAGATGCCATTAGCAGCTTTTTGCAGCAGCCTGGGAGAATGAACCCGTTCCCTCGATTTGCTGCCATCAGCTTTTCCCAGAACGACTGAGCTGGACAGGCAGTCTGGGAGCAGTAGAAACCTGGAGCCATCTCTCCTGGAGTGCGTCCTTGCATGAGATGGGCTCCAGCAGACTCCAACAAAGTTTGCTGTGCTTCAGCTGCCGCTGTGAATAAGTATTTCATGGCCAGGTCACACATTTTCTCCTCCACACCGCTCTTGCTTCTGTATAATCCGTGTAAGTGCAAGGGGATGGTGCCATAAACAAGTGATGTTTAGCTCTCGCAGTCAACAAGCTCCATAGCTTTGCACATGAGCTGAAAGCCATACGGCACACAAACTTCTTCTGTCAGAGGGCGTCTGGAGACCAGTGCCTTCAGGAAGGCATGGAGACCAATTCATTATGCCCAAAGCTTGTCCTTCTCTGCAGCAAAGGATCTCGGAAGATGAGCCAGTGTTGTTTTAGCCACCCATAGAGGCCAAGCCAAAACCTTTAAAATGTTGTATGGTAAAAGTTCAAGCTGGTGCCTTGCCTCAGTATGGGAGATTGGGAACCTTGTCATGAATATTTCATCATGGTTTTCTAAATTCTGAGCTTACTCATGGATGTAGTGTGAGGCTATACTGTTATTTACCTTTCCCAGTTCCACCCAGGGACCAGTCTGAGATCTCTTTGTGCATCCCTAATTCTTCTGTTAAAACCTTCAACCAAATCCCCTTTCACATCTGCTATTATGAATTATTTCAGAGCAAATCTGGCAAAAAAAAATAGCATTGCAGCTTTTTACTATCGGATCAAACTTTTTATTATTGTTCACAAATAAAGAGAATTTTCTTTAAGTTCTGTGAAGGTTAGCATTGTCTGGTTCAGGTAATAATGTTCACTGAAAACCAAAAACTGGATATTCTGCTTTCTTGTATATAACTGCACTTCTTTACCTTTTTACTTGCTGAGAATTCCCAGGAAATCCAATAATTCAAATCTAAAAAAAAAAAAAAAATCTACAAAAGATGTTTGCTGACAAAGCCATTTATCTCTGAGCAAATGAAATCTGACCTACCCTAGCCTCACGTGAAAGCAGCCTTTGACCCCGTAATGAAGGCTAAAAGGGCTTTTGTTTAAAGAGTTACTTTTTCAAAGTGGTCTAGAAGGTTCATGTATCAGTGGATTGGCCTGAAAATTGCTGCAGTGCCTTTGTAGCTGAGGTGGGTCTTGTTGTGCAAATCTGGAGTCATTATCTCTGGTGGGTTGGGATAGATCCTTCCCCAGTCTACACCCTGGGCATTTCTGGCATCCAATTTTTACTATTTCTTCTCTGAAGCTGCAGACAAAACAAAACAGGTGGGACCAGACCCAAAAAATGAGATCATTGTCCTCCTCTGAGCTGGGGAACGGCATTGAGTCTGCTCATGGCAGTGTGAGAGTTTCCGTCTGGTCCCTCAGGCTGCTGCTGTGTCCAACATCAGACGTGGAGATGTCTGAGCGGTTGAGGATCAGGTCTCTTCTTCAAAGCTCTTTCAAAGACACGCAGCCAGAGAAGGTGAAGCCTTGGGTATAGCTGGCGTGACCAGCCTCTCTGGGTAGCAGTGAGTTTGTGTCCCAAGCTGCCAGGGAAAGAAGAAATGCAACACAGAAAATTTAGAAATTTTGCTTGTCCCTTGCAGTTGGAGCCTGGGGTGAAGTGCCACCTCCAGGACTGGAATTCAACATGCCAGATCCCACAGGCAGGGAGGAAACCTTGGACTTGGGGTATCCAGGCGTTCAGCCAGACCAAGATGAGCCCAGTTGTCTCTTAGAGGGACCCTCCATCACAGCTGACCTAATCTCTGGTCTTGTGACAGGAGAGGGCTGCAGGGGTCAGGACACAAATCCATCCTGAGACCTTCTCGGTGTCCAGACAGAAAAGCTTTAGGAGGAGGGAGATGGCAACAGGCAATAAGTCAGGCAACCGTTTAAGCCAGTGGAGACCACTATATGGGCCAAGAGTTTCCCACTCTGTCCCAAGATAAAAGCAAATATTCAAGGACAGAAGAATCAAACCCATCCCCAAGCAGGGACTGAGTCACCGGGATGGTGGGACACGATGGGGACAGGGACACCATTCGGCTCCAGGAAGGGCCGCTTACCAGCAAGGTGTGTGTCTGCTTCACGAGCACCGAGTAGCTTTGGCATGATCTCCGCTCTTGACAGCTTTAAACAGAGCACAAAGAAAAGGCTGTTTGAAAAAAAGAAAAAAAAAATCCTTATTTAAAAAAAGCAAGAAGAGAAAAATTCTTCACATTTAAAACTCTTTTTATTGCCCTCATTGCTTAAGATAGCGTTACCATAAATCGACTTGACCATAACATTATTTGGAAACCAAAAGGATTACCACATCTATTAGAATATTTAAACCATATGTCTGGGGTTCAGAGCTCCCAGTCCCACAGTGCGTGCACGCACTGGCCAGCAAGGCTGCTGCTCCCGTTGCCAGCGAGCTGCTAGCTCCTCACAGAGGGGAGGACCGTGTCCCTCTATTGATGTGGCAAACTGGGCATTTCTTTGTTCTTTTAGGGCAGCGTTTAGCCAGGGGCCACGATGCAATTTATCAGTAATCTCAAAGCCGCACAACTCCACCATCCCGTTGCCAGCGGGAGCGTGAAGCCTGCTGTATCCCACAAGGTGAGCGACTCCAAATCAATAGGGGCGAGACGGGGAGAGGTCGCGTAAATTCACCGGGTTCCTCTACGCTGCAAAGTAGACCTGAGGTGAACCATTCCCCAGTGTCTGCCCTTAGGTGTCCAACCTATGAGCAAAGTGATTTGTCTTAAGGAGAGCCCAAATTAGTTATGAGTAGAAAGCAGACAGATCTCTCAAGGTGTCTTTCCCCATGGATAACATTTTTTTTTATCTCAGAGGCAGCAACAATCCCCAAAACACCTCGCTGTCCTCTCTCCCTGAATGCAGTTCGTGTCAGGCAGGGATGTGTAGAGGTCCTCCCAGCAGAACGAGTGGCTCTCCAGGAGACAGAGTCTGCACCTTCAGCATCTCTTCCTGCCAACACAGGGGGCTGTGAAGCTCCAGATCCACCCAACCACCCCTGCCTCTACAGAAGGATGGCAAACCAGCACAAACCCTCTGTCTGCACTATGCAGTGCCAGATCCAGCAACAGTGTGTGAAGAGCAGATTCTTTGCAAAAGGACAAATCACTCTCGGAGTCTTTCATCCCACAGCCAGTGCAGAGAGGTGGCCACATCCAACTGGGATTTTTAGGCAGTGCTTTCAACCTGCTGTGCATATTTTAACCCATCCTCAGTCAAAACTGGTTAACAGACTTATTTCACTTAAAAAAAAAAAAAATCTGCTTTCT
The DNA here is from genome assembly GCF_036417535.1 of Chlamydotis macqueenii. Taxonomy (NCBI): domain Eukaryota; kingdom Metazoa; phylum Chordata; class Aves; order Otidiformes; family Otididae; genus Chlamydotis; species Chlamydotis macqueenii. The sequence goes on from NC_141559.1 coordinate 83,814,893, forward strand.
TTTAGCAAGAGGTTTTTTTTAAAGTACTTAGTTTTCTAGACTGGTTTGACTCCGTGATCGTACAAACACCTTCATTGACATAGCTGGGGTGGGGAGAGCGAGGATGGAGACCCCACAACAGGCACAGAGGGTCCTCCCTAGGCAGATTTGGTGAGGAGAGATTTGTATCGGGGCACCCAGGCACCAAGTCTGACCCACTGTGAAAACGATGGGAAGTGCAGCAGCATGTAGAACTCAAGTTACAATGACGTTCACCAACGGCTGGAGGAAAGAAGACACCACCGGAGAGCAGGTAGGCAGTGGAAAAACAGCAGATTAAGTGAGCTGTAATTGAGCTATAAATGTTGAACTACCATCTAAATGAGGTGAGTTGACACATCTCTTTTTGAGTCCCTGTTTCAGTAGTTTATGAACCTGACATTTTGCAGCTATCTGGTCTGAGCTTCTTCCCACCGTGTCTACCCAAAGCAGCTTTTTTCGAGACAAGTTCCAGCAAAAGTGGTTCTACTGTTTCTGAAAATTACATTCACTAAAAATAGGCTATCTTACACACCAGGGAAAGGAAGATCCTACAGCAGTTTCCCTGAGAACTCCCAGCTGGAGGACAGGTTCACCCCATTCAAAGATACTTGTTGCTCTCCTAGTTTAAAAGTAATTCAGGATGGCCGAGCTATAAATCTCCCTTTCACTCCTGCGTAAAGCTGATGTCCCACAAGAGGATACTCCAAATCATGGCCATCACCGCTTGTAGGGCTTCCCCAGGTGGGGCTGGTCTGACCCACTCTCAGCCAAGGTGGTTCCCAAGGTCAGGAAAGACCATCTGCTCCCGGCGTTCCCACTGCAGCAGCCAAGGATGAACAGGGTCAAGGGACGGGAAGCTGCGTCTGAGGAGGGATGAAACAGGTGAGGAACAGGGTTTAGGAGAGAAAAACTGGGACACTGGGAGTCATTGGGAAAGGGCACTGGGATAGGGAACAGGAGAAGAAGGGCATTAAAACAAGGGTGGTTGGTGCTTTCAGGCACGGAGATGAATCAAGGCCTGGAGAGCAGATCCTGGGATGGTCTCAAGGCGAAGGCAACTGAATATCACAGAGGAAAAACAGATTCCTCTGATGGGAGAGGTAAGTCCACACATGTTTTAGCAAATCTTGTGGGGCTTGGCACATCTTGAATGTACCCTGAGTAAGACTGTCAGGAGGTGGCTGGCACGTGGCAGTGCAGACAAGAGGGATGAGTCAGGAACTGCCCCTCCTCATCTCCCAAGGATGCTCTTTAAAAAACACTTAGAAAAGTCTACGAAATGGTCCCCAATGCTTAAGCATGTGAGAAAATGGACTCCAGCCTGCTTGGCCCAGGCCCCAGTGTAGAGCACAAGCATCTTGTCTCCTCTCTTTCTCAGATCTGTCTTCACTTTAGCTACTTGGAGGCAAAACAGTCTCATCTGCAAAGTAAAAGTATCTAGATGCCTGTGCAGCAGGGCCCAGAGAGAGAACCCCTGGAGAAGCCCTGAGGGGACAAAGGGCTTTGCGTTCAACACAGTTGTGCTCAAACCTTCTGTCCGGCACGCATGGGCTGTCCTCTGCCTTGGTGCAGAATCTTCCAGGCATGGTCACGCATCCAGAACTCAGCAGGGGATGGGAAACTGTGCATCCGAGTCCTCTTGGCTCCATTTCTCACCCCGGGAGGATATTTTCCAGGATTAACTGGAGGGGGTCTTCTCTCCCATCAGCCTCTGAGCCTTTTTCCAGCATTCCCTCCAGTCTGGCAAGCAAACTGAGAGTGTCCTACTGGGCTGGAAACTGTTTGAGGGGGAAAATGGAGCGGGGATCTTGAACGGGCTGAGGTGGAGGGATTTTCTAGCCAGAGTGTAAGATGGGGATGGGGATAATATGATATCAGGACCTGCTTCATCTTCAGGAGCCTGATTCCAGGCTGGTCTGTCTGGCTGTTGTCAAAGTCCTGGTTAATAGTGACAACCCTGGACTGTGGGGGCTCTGCCTGTCCCAGTTAACGCAGGCTGGAAAGAGCTGGAAGGTGAGCCCAGGGCTGCGGCACCACATCGGGTTTAGCCTCCAGCTCCAGCCTGAGCCTGATTTCTGTCTCTTTTGCAATGGAAGGGCTCCCTCTGGTGCAACCAGGAATCCTCTCTGCCTCTTCCTTATTTTCCTCCTTTTCTTTTTTTTTCTTTCTTTTCCAGGAAAGGCACCTTTGCTGCCATGTACATGTCTACTCCAGAGAGGACAGAACCCACCCTGACCTCTTCTTCAGAGTCAGGAAAACACAACTCCTTGTCCCCCCACTCACCTGCCCGTTCATGGCCATTCTAAAGGAGACCAAAATCCCAGGAAACCTTCTCCAGGAGAGCAGGGCAGTGGTCACCCACCTCAGAGCACCTTGCAGCCCCGTGCTTTGAAACTGTCCAGTTAATAGTGGTTGTGTCCACTGGGGATGTGAGCCCAGGCTAAGAGATGTCCCAGTGTCTGGGTACCAAACCAGCACCCCGCATTGCTTTCATCCCAGTCCTGTTTATAACTGGAGCTGAACCCTCTTTCCCCCGTGTAAAGTGGGGGAAAAGCTCCAGAGAGGAGCTTTGGGGTGGGATATGTTGCAGAGCTACTTCAGTAGCCTCAAGACCTCGATGAAGAGCAACCTGCAGCTCAAGGTGCTGCTTGCCCTCTGAACGAGCAGCTGTCCTAGGTTTTTACAGTCTGGAGGGACAAGAGAAAGATCTGAACTCTGCTTCCCCAGACCTGGCAGAAAGTCATCAAATAGATGTGGAGAGAAGATGCCATGGGGCTAGAAAGAGGTTTCCAGCCATCAGAAGGGTGCAGGTCGTTCCCTCCCGCTCGTAGGTCCTCCCTTCCCCGGGAATTGTTGCACCGCATTGCTAAATGCCCCCGCTGCCATAGCCAGAGGTGGCTGCGTAGCAGCGCTGGGCAAAACACACCCTGGTGAAATCGCAGGGAAGGGGGCCTGCGAGGCGACCGGGATCAAAGGTGTGCTGCAACATAGCAGCTGTGTCTACGGATGTCTTACAGATGTGGAGGGGCACGGCTCCATCCAGGGCTAATTCATCTTTCACTCACAAAGCCAATCTGGCAAGGGGGGATTTGAAAGTTCCCACATGATTTTTTGTTTGTTTCATCTTTTCTTCTCCCCCTCCTCCTCTATTTTTCTTTTTTAATTAAGTTTCTCCTGATTGCAAAACCAAATGTAAAAACCTGTAAGTCTGGATAGCCCTAGGGAAAGGAGCACTCAGAAAGGTCTTGACAAAATTATAATTCCTGCTTCGCTTGTGCAGTGAGAAAATGTGCTGGATGCGAACAAGTTGCATGTATTAATTATGGCCATAGATGGCACCATGATTTAAAAAGACAGGAACGGAATAATTGCCATTAATGTCATTGGAATGGAGAAAACAGTTCTGAGGTGGAGCCCAGTGCAGTCACAAGAGGAAAAAAGTCTTACATAACCTTAAATAATATTTAATACATTATTTAATAATTACAGAGAAATATTTTTAACCTGGTTTTCTAAGGAGATGGCTCTTAGGCTGTGGCTTAGGCTAATTTTGCATTTGCTGACCAGTTGGCTGAGTCCATGGGGATGTGAACATATTGATTTGACGATAGGCTACAGTGGCAGCTGTCTCCAGCTGGGGGAAGGGAAGGAAAATCCAGTTCAAAAGCCGTGTTGTGATGAAGCTTGGACTGGGAAGAACTTGGAGGAGCAAATTGACCAGGACTGGTGCCAGGCTGAGGACGTGGATCCATGCAAGACGCACATCTTTGTCTAAGAAAGCGGCAACTGGGCAGAACCTCATGGTCTCTTTTTTGCAGATGGACAAAAAAACAACTCAGGCCTGGTCTGTCAGCATTCCCTCCCATCCCCAGTCCCCACATTGCATCCTAGCTCCATGCCCTCGTGTCTTCTCCTAGTCTGCAATCACTATTCCCCTCATTTTTAAGCTTGGCAGAAAGAGCAGTGCTTGGCTGGGCCATGGTGCGTGAACCTCCTTGCTGCTTGAACTCGTCTCTCCAGAGCTACATGGGAAGGGGGCTGTGCTGGGAGACCTGAATGGGCGCTTGCTGTTCACCGGCCAAGGGGAGAACTCCAGTTTGGCAGAGCTGCCAAATCCACAACCAAATGCAGTGGAAAACAGCAGCAGCGAAAGGCCCAAAGCTCCCTCCAACTTCTGAAGCTCCTTTCTTGGCTGTATCCAGCCATCTCAGCATCCTTCCTGGGGAAATGGACTTCGCATTCCAGCCACGCATCTCTATACTTACAGAGATTTTTTTTTTTTCACACACAGCTGTGTCTTTCCCATTTTATGCACCCCTTTCCTCCTACCCCTTCTCTCCCAGACCTTCTTCTTGCTGGAAAGCCCAATTTGCTGCAGGAAATGCAAACAGAAACTCACCACAGAGGTGGGTGATGTGTTACACAGGGGCTTTGATGTTCCTTTTATTTCCTTTAACCATGGAAATCCACCCCCAAAGATGTCATTAAATGTGCCAGAATTCAGTACATGACAGGCAGTGGAATAAGATCTAAAATATGGAAAATATAGGTGTGTACAAAGAAAGTAAGAAAGAGACAGAGGGGGAGAGAGAGGGAGAAAATGAAAAAATATGACAGAATAAAAGACAAAAAGAGAAAGAAAAAAGAGGCAAGGGAAGGGGAAAGAGAAGGGGAAGGGGAAGGGGAAGGGGAAGGGGAAGGGGAAGGGGAAGGGGAAGGGGAAGGAATAAAAAAGGAAAAAGAAAAAAAAGAAAAAAGAAAAAGGAAAAAAGAAAAAAGAAAAAAGAAAAAAAAAGAGAGAAAAGAGTAGCAGAAGTTCTAATGAGTTCACAAATAAATTTTGAACAGGATAGATTGTATATGTGATTATTACACGTTCATGGGTGATAAAAGTACCCTGCGGGAGCTCACATGGAATCACGTTCGAGTTAAAAGGCTTGGATCTGTGGCGAGAAGCTCATAGTTGCAAAGTAACAGGCACATGGCTCCCTGGCTCGATGTTGGGTTACTTTCCTTCCTACAGAAACGAGTGGGACAGAGTTTGCGTGAACCCACCTGACCATCCCAGGTCAGAACAGGGTCTGGACAAAGTCATCTTCACACGCTCTGTCCACCGAGGCAGGTAAGTGCACTCACCAGCCCCTGCAACACAGAAAACAGGAGCTGGAGGAGAGCATCCCAGTGGCAAGACCAAAAAAAGACAATTGGAATTTGCTGAACACCACTTCATTCCTCCTCCTCGAAGACCGCTATGATTCACTTTTTGTGAGGGTGTGGAAAAAGTGAAGAGATTTAACCAAAACCACTCAGGAAGTCAGTAGCAGAGAGTGAAATAGCTGTCTGGATTCCTGCGTTTTGCATCTGTTTCTCTCGGCAGCTCACACAGGTTGCTCCTTCTCTTCATTGCAGGGATCGAGCGTTGGTTTGAGACATGGACATTGAGAAGTGCCATCTGACCCCAGAGTCCAAATCCCAGCACACGAACATGAGGACTTTGCACACCTAAGGGAATTATCTTAGCAGTTCTCAGACCTGGCCTCAGGTCTTAAAACAGAGTCAAACCAGGGTGAAGTCCCACCAAGGTCCCCAGATGTGCTGGTCTCCGCGTCCTGACAGCGATGCGTCACTTAATGATGCACAGCGACTGGCAGTGATTTACAGGCCATCAAAAAAACTGGCTCTATCTGACACATCCTCTGTCCTTGGGATTTATTTGATCCAAATGTCCAGAGCTGACATCAACCTCTTAAAAATAAAAAAAAAAAAAGAAGAAGAAGAAAGAAAATACAGAGATCCCAAGTCTTAAATTTTGGATCTTGAATTCTGTGGCAGTTTAGGAGTTAAGTTCAGCCCACCAGCTAGGCAGGACCTTGAGGTGTTTCTCCCCGTGCTGTGCACCTGGAGTCATCTCCCACCACAGGTCTCACAGCTGATAGACCACTGGATTAACCTTTCCAAGGCAGCCGATAGCCCCTCCGAGACCTCGCGCTCTGGCAGGGCGTATCTGCCAGGAAGGCTTCCAGCTGGACCAAGCACGGGATACGACCACGGTCCTTGGAGTATTATGTTCTAATAGTTAATTGCTCTCGCCGCTGGAAAAATGAAAAGTGCTTTATTTCGACACCGAATTTGCGGTGGGTGCTTGTGACCAGACTGATCCAGTACAGCATGTTTCTTTTGTATTTTATCTGTTTCACACTCGCCTCGAGAAACTTCATCTGAGTCGGGGCCCCACTGCGGTAGGCAGGCTATAAATCCATCTATCCGCTTGCTTAAAGCAATGGCTAACCACCCACCAGCCTGGGTGGAAACCCGATGACCTGCTCCCTCACACCTGTGGAATTCCTCTGGCTTCGGGGCAGCCCGTCCTGATTTCAAACAGCCGCGGGGCCATCTTTGAACAGAGGGGACGCCTAAATCTTCATCACTTGCAGGCAACGCCGCAGGCTTTACCAGCCGTGAGGAGGGGTGTTAGCCTTTCCCTCGCCTGCGAAAGAAGAAGGTAAAGAGGGAGGAGGGAAAATGAAAGTCAGGTCACTGAACAAAGCCGTCGTTCCTCTGCACTTATCAGTTTTGCTCCATATATTTCATTTATGGCTTTTTTTATTGACCAAAGGAAGCCCTGGAAACCTTGTTTTCCTTTATGCCGTGGTAACACGGACTCGGTGAGACGTGGGACTGACCACAGGCACATCTGAGCATAATTCACTAAAAATTCCAGTAAATGTTTTTCTAGTATGAAACTAATAGTAAGTAAGCAAACCCACCTCCCCCCAGGGAGCAACTAACCTTGCTGTTACCCGAGAATGTTCTGCTGAACTCCACCAGCTACTCTGCCTCTCAAGTGGCACCTCTGGGCTTTGCCGGGTTCAGGTCATTGTTGATGTTTGGGTTTTGAGGAGCTGGGGATGGTCCCTGCTGCTGCTGGAGACCGGGAGCATTTTGGGGAGCAGCCACCCACTTTGGAGCCGGTGCCTCTGTGGGCTTGTGTTGACCATGGCTCTGTGTGCGTTGGGTTTCCACTGGTGGAAAACAATCTCTCTGTGGGACTACCTTCTGTGTGGCTGAGGCCACGCGATTTTCTGGAGGGAAGAGGGAAGAGAGAGGCCAGAACAGAGCAGACCTGATCTTATGAAGAAAGAGATGGGAGAAGGTAGTAAGGTATCATCGAGCAAGTAGAGACTCCCTCCCAGACTCTCCAGATCCATCCCCATGTGACCTCCAGCCAATCCTGATCCCTTCCCCTTGGGATTTTGATGACTTTTCCTGATTACAGCAGTAAATTCCTTGCAGGAAACTGTGAAAGGATGCCTTCCTTGACTTTGCTGTGCGTGTCTTCATCTCTGTACACTGCGTCCCTACAGTCTTCATCCGTTCATTTTGCTGACCACCTACCTGCCAGCCCACGCACACACGCAGTGGCTTGTCTTTTGACCTTAAACCTTGGGTTCTCGGTTTCCAGGGGGGGAAGAGGGAAAAGGAAATCAGCACCTCAGTGGATTGACATCGTGAGACTTTCAGTAAATAGAAGCATCCCTACCAGACTTAAAAGGCGCTTTTTTTTTTTTTTCCATAAGAAAGACTGAAACAAGGCAAACTGCAGCCATTTGCCATAACCCCGGTGAGCACGTGCTGCGTTCGCACAGAAGCGCTTCCTTCAAAGACGCCCTTTTTCTGCAACGGCATCCCTGGGATGCCCCAGTGAGAAATTGTTCTCGGCATGAAGGAAGCAGCCTGCAGGTAAAGTGCCTCTCTCCTTGCTTGAAAAGCTCCATAGCATGGAAGGATTGTTTAAAGGAAGGAAAAGCAGATGGTAAGAGACGCAAAATAAGATCTAGGCTGTGCAATCAGTGGACTCCACTGGTCTCTGGTGAGCTGAATCGCTCTCCTGGTTTCACTGCCTCTGCTCACCTCTTCTCTGCCTGCAGTAGTTCGGACACCAGCATCCATGAGAACATCTAAATCTGAATGTCTTCCTGTGGGATTCGGTTGCTGAAATGTTTCTATTGCCTTTTGGGGTGGTCTGAGGCACCTGAAACAAAGCACCGAGGATATGGCACCTTCTGGGACAGCAGCTGGTGCTATGCCCTGAGGCTCTGGAGATGACACCAGGAGCCCCGTTCGGCTGCTCGTGGACAGACGTAGAGGACAGATCCACCAAGGGCAGTGGAAATTCCTCCTTCAGGCCATCTGTGCCACTGAAGGCAAGCGGTACAGCCAGGGGATCCCATGCCTGCCGTGTTCATGGGTGCCTGCTCGTGTTGATCAGGGAGAGCAGGGAGGGATGCTCCTGCTCTGACTTTCACAGGGCTTTTGTAAGAGACAACAGTGCAACCCTGTGGAAGGGGAACCGAGGCAAAGAGGCCTCCGGGACCTTGCCCACAGTCAAAGGAACCACACATAGAGCTGGAATTGGAGGCAGACCCTCCAGCAGGACCTGCCCGCCCCGCTCCAGCCCAGGCTGATGTGAAGTTTATCACAGGGCAGTTTATCAGTGGGGAAAAGGACTCAGCGAGGCATCCTCAGCATCACTCCTGCCCTGCAAGGCAGGATCCATCCCCAGGCAGCGGGCGTCGTTCCGAGGGGGAGGCAGTTGGAGCGAGATGCACTCGGAAGAGTTGTCAATCAGCTGCCTTTATTTGGTTAAAAATAAATCCTGACAACATCGTCAGAAGGCTCTCCGGAACTCACAGGTGCTTGAGCCCTGTTGAAGCTCTCTGGAACTGGCTTCTTTTCTGTTTGACTAAAATAAGAATCCACCCAGGACAAGCAATAGCTCTTGAACAAACAGCGCTGGCTATAGAGGGATCCTTCCGTAGGGCTTCCAAGCCTTTGACAAAATATCACTGATGGGTAGCTTCTTCCCTTGTTTTCCCCTCTTGATCCACGCAAAAAGCATCTCTTTTTTCTTGTTGGCCACTGCGTCAGGAAGAGGGAATTAGCGCAAAGCCTTTTGAAATTATTTAGTAATAAGGGTTATCTCGTTATCACAGAGAATTAATTCAGAAGCAGCTTCCTCCACGAGGCTCTTAGACTCGTTAGTTTGCTTGGCGAGGTGAGTCAGTTTGCAGGAAGGATGCGTGTCCTCCTCTGCGGGGTCTGGCGGCGTGGAACGGATCCCACAGCATCCTCTGCGGGCAGCTGCACAGGGCAACGGCAGAGCCAGCGCTACGGGCAGCTGTAGGGCTACAAAAATGCGTCCGGCAACATTTTCCAAATTTCAAAGTAGCTCCAACTTTACCAGCTTCAAACTGAACCTTTCTCAATGTTTATAGGTGAATTTCTATCCAAAGTCTTTTTCTGAAATTAAAATTTTCAGAACCAGGGTTTTGGAGTAGAAAGTGTGGGAGTGTTTTTGTTTGAAAAGTCATGAAAACATAAGATTTCAGTAATAAGGTTTCTTCTTCGTGAGGTATAATTCTTCAGATAAAAGGAAAAATGCTCTTTTCTTCTCCCCGAGAAAAGACAAATCCTTGCTGAAAAAAAATCTGAACATTGCTCTATGTGTTGATTTGCCATTTTGCCATCAATAAGGAAGCCGTAGAAGAGGAGGGAAATATATTTAGTTCTTCTAGAATGCTTTTCCTCCATAGATCAGAAGGCAGAACTCATCACTCACTCTTGAGAAAAGTTAGACCAAGGCACAGGGAGGGGCAGGGATTTTTTTTTACTCATGACCCTTCACCCGTGGAGAGCCCCAGAGAGGCTGTGTCACCTGCGGAGGTGGCATCCATGGGACCTCACGCACCCCTGGGTCTCTCATGGCCATGTCCCCTCTTTGCCATTGCGACTCATCCAAGCCCGCAGTGCAACCTGCCAGTCAGAGGATGGGCAGGGGGCGGAAATGTTTGCAGACCCAGGCAAATTCTGGCAAATTGCAATCACAGGAAATAAAAGATTGCTACGAAGCATTCGATTTTGATTGTTCTTCTAGTAGTCTTTTTATTTGTTTAGAACCTTAAAAGATTGTTTCCTCCCCTCAAAAAGAGAAGAATCTCCATTTTTTTCCATTTCTCCTCTGACGAAGAGAAAAATCTTTGTTAAGAAAGGGATGATGAAACAGGAGTTGCTTACAGTGGTGGGACCTGGCACCAGTAGGGTTGACAGAGAGCCATCGTGGTCACCTGCAAGAGCCAAACCAGCCTTTGACTGGTGTGGCTCCTTACACCAGAGACTCTTTAGCCCTCAGACAGCAAGCAGAAATCAGGGAGCTGTGATAACAACTGAGCGCAAGCTAAAAATGAGCAGCAATCACATGCAAAATTTTGGCATTTCCCTCAATCTGGATTTCAAACCTCTTGCCTTTAAAGCAGAGATCCAAGACCCACACAGTGGGAGAGTCACTGTTGTAGGACACGTGGCCTCTTTCCCGGGCCTTCTGGGTGTTCCTCTGGCCTCCAGTACATTGGGCAGGAGTCTTTGTGGCCTGCTGGACTTCCCTGTGTCGGTAGAGAAAAATAACCAATGTCAAAGTGACATTGGCTGCAGCCACGGCCCAGATGCTTCCAGCAACCCTTGGATTTTGGAAAGGGTCCTGTGAGTAGGAGAAATCCCCCACAGCCTTGAGTCACCGTCCACCATCAGGAGACGTTGCCAGACATATGAGGTCCACATGACCCTCTGATGGCAAGCAAGCCATCTACTACCTCACAGGGTGTGAACCCATTGGACCTGGCCCAGCACAGGGGACGGCAGCTCAGCCTCTCCCTGCTCCTTCCCACAGGAAACTGGCATCACGACTGGAGCTCACTCCCTGAACCCCTGGACAAGACTGGTTTTCCTTGGTTAAGGGCTTAATCAAAGCCTCAAGGATGTAAGGACTAGAGTTTGGGGCAGACAACGAACGCAGCTGAGGGGTAGGAACATCCCTAGACCCATGTTTTCCCTAGGCACTGGGAGGTGAGGTTTCACCAGCCTCAGGAGGACGGGTTGCTCCTTGGGCACTGTCCACAATCGTAGTATGCCCCTCAGCACCAAACTGCACCCCATAGTTGGGTCTTCCTGGATCCTTGGGACTCTAGCCAAGTGCTGCAGCTCAGATGACGCAAGTCCCCAGCCTGTTGCTGAAAGGCAGCATGAGATCAAGTCTGGCTGAGGCTGAGCAGAAATAAGGCAAAATCATGGAATCGCAGGATGGTTTGGGTTGGAATGGACCTGTAAAAGCCACCCAGTCCAACTCCTCTGCAAGGAGCAGGGACATCTCCAACCACATCAGGTTGCTCAGAGCCCCGGCCAACCTGGCCTGGAATGTTTCCAGGGGTTGAGCATCCACCACCTCTCTGGGCGACCTGGGCCAGTGCTCCACCACCCTCAGCATAAAAAATGCTGCAGTAGAGCTTTAGATGGTTGCAAAGGCTGGAGAGCCTTTGACTTAAGGCTATAAGGGGTCACCTTAGCAACAACCAACCAACCAACCTCAAACCTACAGCTGTGCTATGAGGGCAAGATCTCACTGAGGGACATCCTGCTTTCTCTGAGTCTTAAGTGGAGAACTGAGTTTCAACCAACATCACAGGGGGTAAATTAGTGGCAGAGCTGAGACTCTGGTTGCTCCCAAGACGTAATATCTCTTGCACTAGACAACAAGAGCTATCTGGATGGACCGACACACCCCCAACGCAGATGACATTTATGTAGATGATCTTTAAAGGCCCCTTCCAACCCAAACCATGCTATGACTCTATTCTGCATGCAGTGGACATTCATACGCATCACCACGTAGGAAAACTCAGGTCTCCACTAGGCTGGAGCCACCTCTTCTTTTGCAGTTGATTTTTATTCCCCTTTTAGGTTTTTTCCTATGCATTGGGATGAGAGCTGCGGTGGGTTTGGGAAGGAGAGGAAGAGGGAAGCATGCTGACTCCTGTTTTCCAAGAAAACGTATGTAAAAGGGGATATTAACCAAGTTATAAATATAGAAATGAAAGCAAAAGTGTCACCTCGCTGAACAATGGGGGCATTTATGGGATAAAGTTACCACAAATTAAGGGCTGGCACGAGCTGACTTGGGATCATAATTTATAGCGTAGCCTAAATCCTGGCTCACGGACAAGTGGGACAAAGTTGAGTTCATTGTGAAAGTTTCTATTTTCGTACCACAGGCAGGGTGAGCCCAGCGAGCAGTGGAAGAAATGACTTGAGGGACCTGGGGGAGGCTCAGCCTACTTTGCAGTATTTGTTAGTCCTACCCAGAACTTTTCTCATGAAGAGGGAAGCCCCAGGTTGGATTAAGGCTGGATGACCTGCATGACCTGCTGGTAGAGCTAGGATTCAAGGAATGGTGAGTCCCTCCACGCATTCAGCTGGGGTTTAACCCAAGGAAGCACATTTAGGAGCAATGAGCCTCTTACCTGTGCTGACCACCGCTTAACATGACAAATCTCACCCAAGGATGTTCATGGTGACATCCTTCCCAAGGAAAGGGGTGGAAATGAGGCTGCAGGCTCAGCTCAACAGAGCGTTGCATGGATGTACAGCAAGAAATAAGAAACGGCTGCTTCAGGTGGAAATCCACCCTGCCCAAATTCCGCTAGCGCAAGCGGTGCTTGCAGCAGGATTGCTTAGCAAACACTAGACCAGAGGAACCAGATGAACAAAATTCCTCCTCCAGGTCCTCCAACTGCCAATGCCGAGATGATGGACAGGCTAAAGGTGGTGGGATGCGGTCATGAATGAGGCCCTGTTGTGCTTGGTGCCATATAAAAAGCTCTGCCCTCGGGAGAACTGAGTCTGTATTTGAGACAAAAGGTTTCATCAAGGAGACCAAAGACCATGGTGAAACGAGGAGCGCACATTAGCTAGTGTGAATAGCAGCGGCCCAGCAGGCCATGTGCTTTCATAGGAAACACAAGATTTGCAGAGGGATTTTAGGAAATAAAATAGGGAAATTTTTGGAGATCCACCCCTGGTAAAACTCCTCACACTCTCTCCTGTGTTCACCATGGAGAACATTATGAGATCCACCACTGCTTTGCGCAGTCCTTCGGTTTAGGGGTGGCCAGTTCCTGAGTCTACATCCCTTGGCAGCAGAGGTGGGCCATCCCCTCTTCCAGGTGTAATGGGATTTCAGGGCTGTAGCGATAAAATAACATCAGTAGTAGGAACATCAGTGCCTCTACGTGTTCCCTCCTCGGCCCCCATGCTGCCCTTGCCCCAGTTTCTCCTGCTTGAGACAAGAGGAGGCAAAGTATTGAGTCTTCTGTGAGGGTTTAGGATACAGGCGCAAACAGCTCTCCATCGTGGTTCACAGCTACTGCCTTTACCATCCAGAACAAATCTGAGCAAAGACTTTTATATTATATAAACCATAAAGCACTAATAAGACCAATTTTGTGGCTTTGCTTTTATTTTTTATAATGAAAAGGTAAAATCTCAACACAGATTTGTAGCAGCCAGATGTATATGTGCAGCGATTTTATTTAGCTGAAAATCAAGGCTGATTTAAGCATGGCTACTTGCCAGGGGTATTAAAAAACGCTAAAATCAAGCTCAGCTACTGGGCTCTAAAAATAGCATTTGCTGATAAATTCCATGTTTCATACCAGCCTCCTAGGGGATATTTCTAGGGTGTTGTCTGCCTCAGGCCAAGGTGTGTGGGGTTACCCAGGTGAACAAGTTACGGGCTGGTGAGGCGATGTCTCATGGCGTAGCCACCTTGCGCACCAAGCCCGAATGGCAATTTCGAAGGTGGGTCTGGACTGACGCCACTCCCAGCACTCCTGAGGATGCCAGACACCACTCCATCTGCTCGCAGCAGCAGCAGCCAGGGTAGAGTCACAGTAAGTACTACGTGCCCGCAGGGATGGCGGAGAAGGAGGGGGAGAAAAAGCAAATTGTGTCTGGAACCTGACCTCACTGAGCAATTACGGTTTGTCAAACTTCACGGACCTTCACTGCAGAGATAACGAGACTGGAGGTTTCCGTGGGAGCTGGGGTTCTCGGGGAAACACTTCATCAGTTTAATCTCTTAATACTGCTTCAGGTTAATAATTATACAGGCTTGAAGGGTCTCACGCTCCTGGACAGAACTGTTCAGGAATTGCTGGTCAGGGTGCAAGAGAAGGAAAGAAGAGATGTTATCTTCTGATGGCCACCCCTTACTTGCTTTGCTAGCATAGAATCACTCAATGGTTTGGTTTGGAAGGAACCGTTAAAGCCCATCCAGTCCAACCCCCCTGCAAGGAGCAGGGACATCTCCAACCAGATCACATTGCTCAGAGCCCCAGCCAACTTTGCTTTAGATTAGAGCTGCAATGGTTTGGATCAAATGTTCACCTAGCCCAGCATCCTCTTTCCTGCAGAGGCCCTAACAAATGAAAGCAGAGAGAATCTGAGAATCTAAGAAGGTGGCACATGTTGCACGGGTTGTCTTCTGGTTAAGTCCTCCAAGCACCTGGCCCTCAGCAGGTGAGGGATTTATGAAGCAAGAGTTTCTATTTAGATCGTGGTCTAGTTGCTGTTTCCATTAACGCACAGAAAATGAGCAGATGACCACTGGAAGTAGGATGAAATTCAAACTAAACCAAGGAAGCAGCCCTTCATACACGGCAGAGTCAAGATGGGCAGTGGAGCTGTGAAAACCACAGGGTTACATGGCTCCTGGGGATGACAGGACGAGTTCATGGAAGAAAAACCCATGGAGATCTGTTAAATACGAAGATGTCATCCCTCTCATAGGAATTCTCTGATTTGCAGATCACTGGAGTCAAGGAGATTGCTTTGCAAATATATTCCTCTGTGCTTACTCTGATATCACCCTGATGTTACCGGTTGGTCCAACCTAACAGAGTTGCACCTTTGTCCTTGTTTTCATGACCATAGGAAATGCCCTTGAGCTTGGCAAGTCAGTCCTCCCAATGTGCCTCATTCCCCACGTGTCATCTCAGAGCTGTAACACTTCCTCGCCCGGGACCGGTGATTTATTGGAGAATCCAGAAAGGGGAATGACTCAAGGCTTGAGAAATGCACCTTGCATGGCCAGGAAATTAAAAAAAAAAAAAAGTTCCTTAATTTAGTCAAGATGACTGGTAACTTTTCACCTATTTTTAACTATCAAAAATAGCCCAAATTAGCTGTTTGGCCTCCACCTATGCTCAGCAGGAGAGATCAGCAGCTTCAGAAGGCCAAAGGCTTGAACTTGATCTGCAGCTTGTGTTCCTGCAGCCTCCAGGCAAGAGGAACCAAGGGTTGCATCGGGCTGGCTCCGAGCCCGGCGGAGGTCGATCCTCTGCTCCCGAGGTTTCCTGCTCCATACAACCCCTTTTGCAATGAATCACACTCTTTTTTAAATTATTTCAGGGCGGACAACTAGAAGCTACGTTTTGGTTTTGCAAACTCAATAAAGGTTTTCAAGCAGAGTTAGTTCTACCATCTGAAAAGAAAATGGAACTTTTTGTTTCAAGTCAAAACCAAATGCTGTGCTACATTACACACACGCTTTCTTTTTTGTTTTGTTTTGTTTTTCAGGCTCAAAAAGCCTGAAAACGATTCTTTGTTTTCCACACCAGAAAATAAAATTTCCTAATCTACTCCAGCCCCCAGTTTTTCAGGTCATTTGCTGAAAAGAAAGATTCATTATTCGCCTATCTCTGTGTGCTATAAATCAACTCCACCGCTGCTTAGAAGAATCTGAACTTCCCTGGATTGCCTCAAAGTGGGCATTTGCACAAATTCTTTCGCACAACCCGTGTGCCATGGCTGCTGCCTCGGCGGTGGAGATTCTTCCTTCTTTTCCTTGATTTGCAGGCAGGACCCTCCAAGCCAGACCGAGTTCCCTGTTACTAGGAGGGTGCAGGCTCGTTTTAAACCCGCAGCAGAGAACTCCTGACTGCGGAGGTGTAACCTGGGAGCACTGCGAACTCCTCTTCTTGGGTAAGCAGACAAACCCACCATGACAGTGGTACCTGGGTGGAGTGGGAAGGAGCGGTAGGAAACTGCTGGGAGGGCAGGGGAGGAATGTGGGATGGGAGGAGATGCAGGGGAAGAAGCTGAAAGCCAGGAAGACATGGAAGGTGGGGATAAAGGAAGGGGAGAACAGCTCAGAAAAATGCTTTCAACATCACGTGACGATCAAGTATTTGAAGAAAGAACAAAAATAAGAAAAAAATCAGATGTTTGGCTGCTCTGTAATGTCAAATTTTGCCCTTTTTTCTCTATTCAAAACCCCCATTCAGGTCAGGGCTGCTGTTCAACCTCCAAGGCAATAAAGTTGAGCAAACTCCTCAGCCAAACTCCCTGGCTGGCACACCAGAACCAAAACACCAGAGAAAGAGGCGGGGGAAAGGGAAAAATGTCACCGACAGTTTCTCAGCTGAAAAAAAAAAAAAAAATACTAGGTCCAACAAATGTGAGTGGCATAATTTTGGAATAACTTTGGCAGCCTAAAAGGTGGGAATTTCTGTCCACTGGCTTTCAAGGGAACCCAGCACAAGTCCCAGCGAGGGGAGGTGAAACCTGCTTGCACCAGTTACCTGCAGCCTACTGGGGTCCAGCGTCCAGAACCTTTGAGCTCAAGATCACTGGTGGGTGGCTCCCCACCCTGGCACCCCAGCTGGAAATGCTGCTGGCTTTCGGGGCGGTGGAGTCGTCCCTTTGCTCCAAGTTCAGCTTGCCGTTCTTGTTCCCCGCTTCCCAAAAGCGGCCCTGAAATCTGGGATCGATTGTCCACGTGGAATCAGGGATGGAGTTATTTCAAGGATTGCTGGACCCATCCAGTTGGGATCCCTGGAGAGTTAAGGCAGCTTCCGAGCTCCTTCCTCCTGCCAAAGCGGTGGGGAGCATCCGAACCTGGCTCAGCATCCTTGGGAGCCTCCCGTCTCGTACCTCTGTGACAAGGCGAAGGGTACACATACTCCAAACATATCGAGCCATGGTGCTTGGGATGCGTTTCTGCTTGCGATCGCACGTTTCCCGCAGTGGCGTTCGGCCTTGTGCACAGCCTACTAACTTCGTCAGACAAGAGCGTTCGCATTACAGCGGCCAGAGGCCAAACACGATGCCGTGGTGTAAATGCCAAACCCTTCAGAGAGGGCTGAAAGCATACACAGATGAAATGTGAAAAGGGCTGTGGTTAGAAGGGAGATTCTTGGACATATCAGTCACTCCAAAAATGTACTCAAGATGCTATAACAGAAGCAAATTATGGATTTTTCCTTCTTTTTTTTTTTCCCTCTTTTTTCTTAACCCAGGCCATAGTACTGAAAATTCCCTGCCTGAAAACCTGGTTGCAGCACGATGGGAGCTGAACGTGCTCTTTGTGTGACAGTAACGGCTATGCCTCCACTGGATTAAGTGGCATTAAACTGTGGCTTATTTGGCCTTTGTGTTTAGGAACAGTGAACGTAAACAGTACGCTCCTCGCACCATAGGTCAGGAAAAGAGCAGGAATGGCAGAGCCAAGAGCTGAACCGAGCTCCCCTCAAGGACAACCCAGAGCCTCTCTGCTTTTGGACGATGGAAAACACCCTTCCAGGCTAAATTCTTGTGCAAAAATAAAACATCTGCAGTGCTGGAAGACAGATATTCCATTGGAAAAGAGGAGAAAGAGTAGGAGACAGAAGAAGGGGATTTGTTCCTTTAGCCCAGCTTGGTTTTCTCCTAGGATGGGTTGGAGATGAGGTGCTCCTGGGTGACACGGCACATCCCATCCTCATGGCTCTCGCACCAGCGAGGGCACGGTGCACAGCGGGCAGGTGAACCCCCCCTCAAATATGGACACGTACATCCCAAATAACCTTTTTCCTCCTTCCATTCCACCAGCACAGACCTCGTCTGCACGCAGCACCAGGGAAGCAAGAATCGGAAACGTTTCGGCGTCAACGTCCGTTCCACATGGCCACAGGACATGAGACAAACAGAAGCCAGGCTCGGAGGTAAAGAGTAAAACAGGGGGGGCCATGGACTATAGGGCAACAAATGTTATTTGTTTACCTTCCCTGCCAATAAAATCCCAACAGCAAATAATGAATGGAGCTTGCAAATTAGTCACTAGAAATCACTTAACTCGTAAAAAATTATTAGCCCAGAAACAGAGGTTTGGAGGAAAAAAAGGTGAAAAAAGCCAGAGGAGCTCTTGTCTTCAGACAAATGGTTTTTTACACTGAAATTAATGGGGGTCGTGTCAGGGCATGGAAGCCATATAAACCAGAGCAGAGAGGGGAAAACTCTTACTGAGGAAGCCAAGATGAAGTGAAGTTGGATTTGGGTCAAGTAAGCATTAAAACACTGTCAAGAAACTTGACTTTTTAGCCAGAAAATCAAATTCCAGATAGAAGCACAGATAGGTTCTGGTTTTTTAAAGTCAAAATCCAGCACGAACAGACGATACTCAACCATGGCTGTGCTATTGCAGGGCTAAAAATAGCTTCCTTGTTTAACACGTCTCACTGATCCGTAGGTGTTTTTACGCATTGCAAGACTGTTCAGAGCAAATATCTTTAAAGAGTGATCTGTTATGCCCATCCTATAGCTCTCTGCATCTATTGCCCCAAGTGATTTGGGGATGCAATCTCTGTTTTCAGGCATAATTTACACGCACGAGCACCTTAGAGGTGCCAGAATGAGGACTGGGCATGGCGTTGGCCGCTCCTGGGACTCCACTCTTCAGCTGCCAAAGTCAGGTCCTGAAGTGGGATGGGGATTCATAACTCACGCAGGGAGATCCGAGACACTGACCTTGCCTCCATGAAGAAAATAGCTAGAAAATACTTTGATTTCTAGCACTTCCATTTAATTTGTTTCCATTTAATAAGAAGAAAACCAACCACTACAATGGTTCAGTAATGATTTAAGAAGCTGGGTTTTTTCCTCTCTATTCTTCTCCTTTTTTTTTTTTTCTTATTTCCTCTTTCTTCTTCCCAAAGGTCATGCTCAGGGCATAGGAAACAGCCTAGAGGTGGGAATTATCTCAAACAGCCTCTTGAGCAAGTTTACCCCATAATTTACTTTGCAACAGGTATTTACAAAGCAGCAGGGAACGGCACCCAGGCTCAGAAACGGGCCAGATTCCCACGGCGTCCAACTGTGATTATTCACTAGCTGTGACCCTTCAGGGAAAAAGGAAAAGGAGAGAGGGGGAAAAAAGTTTAAACTGCATTACCTTACACAATTAAAGATACCACTTACCGCAGATTGTCTGGGCTGGATCTGGCTTTTCATATGAAATCTCAGTTACTCTGAGAGTACATTCTTCTCTTTTTCTTGGGGGATGGGGAGGATAAAATTGCAAGCAGGCCTCCAAAACTTTGTGCACCACAAAGCTGTTTTGAAACTTAAGTCCTCTACACCAGCAACTGCCTACTGTACCCAGAGCCACAGATGATTCCTGGCCTTGCTTTAAATTAAACCCAGGCTTTGCTTTTCATTCTCGTCTTAAACCCCTGCTGCAAATTGACAAACAATGCCCTTTGCCAACAGCTGCTAACAATGCTGCTAATGAACATTCATCAGGAAGGAATAAACAGAGGAAGATGAAAAAAAAAAAAGCTTGGGGGAGAGGGAGTGTTTTCCCTAGGGTTGCAGTTGTCTCTGCAGGCATTAGTAGAGTTCATTGTTTTTAGCTCAAAACCAGCAGCTCTCGTTTGCAAGAGCAAACTGGAGCAAGGGGGAGAAATTCTGTGGGCGCTCAGTAGCCTTGAGCTCTTCCCCCGTCATAGGCCACCACTGGGACGATGGGATGTGGGTGTTTTTGCAGACTTCAGGTGGCCGCCGAGGGATTTTGCTGGGTTCCAGCCAAACTGAGCAGTGGTTTAATTCTGAACCAGAAAGGCCAGCACGGCTTTAGTGCAGTGTAGCTGACTCCTGGTAAAGCTTTGGCTGGTTTGGGGTGTCTTATGTGAAAGAAGGAAGGTGGTGATGAAAGATGAACGGTGGGGCAGTGCAAGGTAGGAGTAAAACTGCCCCGCAGGAGACCCAGGAGGTCTGTGGGTTCACACAGTGCTAGGCGTGATGGAAACACAATTGATGTGCCAATGTGAATACAAGGTCTCCTGGTGCTTTTAGAAGATGAGAAAACCCAGGAGCTCCATGAACCAGGGTCAAGCTTTCAAAAAAATCCTTAGTGCCTGAGCTTTGTTTTTGGACACCGGGAACTGAAGCACCATGAAGGTAAGTGTAGATGTGCTGGTCAAACTGAACGTCTCTTAGCCCAGTGTTTTCTCTTTCATTGTGACCAAAAGCAGATGTCCCAGGCAGACTGTGAGACCAGGGCAGGCATAAATGATGCCCCGGAGCAGACTCGAGGCCAGGTTGACATTTTCATCCAGTTCGTAGGGAAGCCACACGGCTGATGTGCAGCAAAGAATGGTCATGGGTGCTTTCCAGAAAAAAAAAACTCTGTATTATCCATTGGGATTTCATGGAAGCACTCCTTGCACTGAATTTAAAGGCAACCTACAAAGCTCGAAAGCTTGTTGACACATTTGAAGACTGCTGTGGGATTTAGGCCGTTAGGTCCACCTTAGATCTGGTGACAGCAGCCTAGACAAACCCTGTGGGTGTCCTAGAGGAACAGCAATGGAAGGACACTGGTCTCAGAAAAAATTGATCCCTGCTATTTCAAGCACCACATCACAAAACCTCGTTCGAGATGTATCAGCCTCTGGCTTTCTAGCAGCCAGTTTGTGCTGCTTCATGTGCCCTTCAAAGGGTCTTGATTCACCTGGTGTGGGCAGGTGTTGCATGACCCAGAGATCACAGTGTGTGGGAAGACATGGCCAGCTAACTCTTATCAGTCTTGGGATGTCTGAAAATACTTTCAGAGGGCCCTTGGAAGACGGTCTCTCTCAGAAGGTACTATCAGTTGGGAGGTCATTTGTTCAGATGCTCTGAGAGGGATTGTCCCAAAGACGGAAGAGGAGAAACAAGCCCCTGGATGAAACCCAACTATGTCTAGCTGGCATAGGATTTCCTGCTACAACACCAGATATAGCTATTTTTTGTTATTATGGTCTGTTCAACACTAGAGGGGGACTGTGCTTTACTGGGACTCCCAGTAAGTTTCTCGGTACACCCAGGAGCCTTGCCTGGGACATCTCCTCCCACGGTTCCTGGCTGTTCCATTCCGGTGAAATCTATCTGCTGCTCTTTTCTCAGCAGAGGAGGATTTCTCTCTGTGTGCCATTTTTTCCCATTCCTCTGGCAATATCTACCAAGCCACAGACTTTAAATGCCGGCTGGATTTTTGTTCTCATTCCCAGGGCAAAAAGATTTACAAGGAGAACTAAAGAACTGGTAATATCTCATCTTGGATGATAATGATTCGAAGGGACATTGCTCTTGTGCTGTCTCCAGCAGCTAGGTAACTATCAGCCCTTGGGATAACGTAGGTCAGAGACTTTTTGTGCATTTTAATTTGCATTCCAATATTTATGTAAAATCCACTAATTGAGGACGATTTTGCAGTCACTTCCTGTGGATTATTTTGTTGGCAGAAACATTCAAAGAACAGCTACTAGGAAGTCTTGTCTGCAATGAAATTTCTGAATTTTCAATGTATTCCACCTAATTACGTAACAACCCCTTCACTAGAAAAATAGACTTTTGTCCCCCTGGTGTCAGAGTGACTAACTCTATAACCCATAAACCAAAATACTGACTGACTAAGACCCATAGGACTCATGACACAGAACTTAGGAAACAGGGAATGCGTGAGCCTGGAAATCCTCAGTCATTTGTCACACCCTTGGTCTGG
Source organism: Chlamydotis macqueenii (assembly GCF_036417535.1). Lineage (NCBI taxonomy): Eukaryota > Metazoa > Chordata > Aves > Otidiformes > Otididae > Chlamydotis > Chlamydotis macqueenii. Next base: position 83,836,602 of record NC_141559.1, read on the forward strand.
AAACTGCCTGCACCTGACCTGCATTACACGCCTGTCCCGACCAGCCAGATCCATCTCCAAGTTGGGGTATGTGCAGCAACATCATCTCACAAGCAACAACAGAAGCTCCAAAAGATGGTCAGGATCACGTGGAGGGTCGTCATGTAGAAGGTCTGCCCCACTGCTCCCCTCGCCAATGCTGAAACCACAAGACTCCACAAGACTGGGAGTCTTTGGACTCTAACATCTATAGTTCTTCGGCGTTGCACTCAGCCAGATGAGGAGAACCAGCCTGGGCCTTGGGGTGAACATCTCATTTGCTGCATTGCCTTGGTTTTGGCTGAGATGGAGTTAATTTTCCTCTCAGTAGCTGATGTGCTTTGGATTTTGTATGTGAAGAATGTTGATAAACACACTGACGTTGATAGCTCTTTCTGAAGAGACCAAGGTCACTGTCTGGCTTCCCAGGTTTCGCTAACATGCAGGTACCGGAAGCTGGGAGGGATACAGCCAGAAGAGTTGACCCAAACTGGCCAAAGAGAGTGTTCCACGTCATAAATGTCACGGTCAGTACTTAAGTGGGAGGTGGGCTGGTGAGATGTATAATATATATATATTATTATCTTTTCCTTTGCTGTCCTAGTAAACTCTCTTTATCTCAACCCATGAGTTTTCTTTTCTTCCTTCTCCCCCCATCCCCTGGGGAGGGTGAGGGTGATTGAGCAGCTGTGTGGTACTCGGTTGCTGACTGCAGCTAAACCACGACACGCGTGAGCAATGAGACTGTGGGCAGAAACGGCTCGGAGAGCGTGCAGCAGGAGTGACGCTATTGGTAGGCCAAAGATTTTTAGGGCTGAACTTCCTTGCTGCAAGCTACAGTCTTCACTTTGATATTGGCCACCCTCATAGCGGCTATTCCTCTGCTCAGGTGCTCACTGGTAGGGGACCAGGGAGGCAATAAGACACGTGGTGAGGTCATCTCTTGAAGGTGGATTCGCCAGGCTGAGCGTTGGGCAGTTCAGTCCCCACCCCATGGCCTGATGTGGCCACTCCTTGCTGTACAAACTACGACGGCACAGTCCTCTGCGTGGCAGAAGTCATCACTCGAGTGGCCACAGAAAGAAAATGGTCGGACATTTTTTTCCAGTCTTTGCAGAGAGTAAAAGAAGTGCTGGTTGGTGGAAAAATAATTGTGAAGCTGAGAGGCCTGCTGCCACTGCTCCATCTTCTCTGCTGCTTTGTTTTCTCTTTCTCCTCTCTGCTTTGACTGTCAGTTTCGTGACTTGGGGCAGAGTAGCTCCAGAGAAGTGGTGGATGTCCCATCCCTGGAAACATTCCAGGCCAGGTTGGATGAGGCTCTGAGCAACCTGATGTGGTTGGAGATGTCCCTGCTCCTTGCAGGGGGGTTGGACTGGGTGGGCTTTGAAGGCCCCTTCCCACCCAAACCATCCTGTGATTCTATGATTCTACAGGGTTTTGCTGTAGTGAGACTTGGTGTTGGCTGGCCCTGGGGCCAATACATTTAATTCATACAATTCTCCATGAAATAAACCTTGAAGAAGAGGAGTCAGCTTAGAATGGCACAGGAGGAGAAACAGGCAGCATTTCTTAGATGGCAAAAATCTCTAGGAATTACTATTTGATGGGCTGTCTTTTACAGCGTGTTTATTTTATTTTTTTAACCACAAAAATACTTGTAATCTCCTAAACACAGGCTTATTTCCACTGCTGTGTGGTAGTTGCCCACCAGATGAGTTGGTTCATGTTATTCTGCAGCAGCTCCTAGATGCTCTGACCCAAGTCAAAGCTCTCCCGGTTGTTAGGTGCAAGAGTCCAGACCTCAAAGAGCTTGCTGGTCCACCCAGAGGAGATGGATGCAGAGGCACCAAGGCAATAGGGAGCAAGGTGTCTTGACAGCAGCCACTCAGCACCATTAGCAGTGAAGATGGGGAAAGTCTTCTGAAAGCCTGGCCTGTTTCACTCCGGAGCAATCGGATAGCCGGCATTAACGCCACAACGCGGAGAACCGAGCTGTCAAGACGTTCCCGACACCCAAAAATATCACCTCTCCAGAGACTGGGACGGAGAAGCAAGCCATCCGTCATGTCAGCACGTCCAGTCCCAGGCTCCTTCTGGCGCTGGGGAGCGCAGTAAGGGTGGAAAGTTTTGCAGCTCTGGCCACAGCGTGCAGGGATGGGGGGAGTGGCACATCTGGATGCACTCGCGGCTGGTGCGGTGGCAGCTGTTCTGGGCACAGCTGTCAAACTGAGTAGGTCACCCCTTATCTGGAACCAATTTCTGAGAGATTTTTATGCATAAATTTGAGACCGAAGTCTGCTTGGCACCTTCTCTTCTGGTTTCCCCTTACAGCTGGGCTTCTATTCCTTATACAGGCTTGTCCTCGGGAGGCTTAAAAATAGATGCAGAGGCTGTGGTGCTGTAAAAAGAGCCGTGCTGCTCTTCCAAGGGCCTTGCTGATGGGGTGGGAGGGGAAATCTGCTCTCCTCGGAGCAGGGGAGGGCGTGAAGGGGAGAAGCCGCTGTGGGAAACCAGTGGGAACGGGCGCCGAGCTGCGCTTTGCCATTTAAACTACCCGCCAGCTCGAGTGGCGCTGCCGTGGGACAACAGCTGGCAGGGAGGCACTCAAAAAGCAGATACGTGGCCAGGCAGACTACGGCCCAGATACAGAGGAGGATCTTCGTTTGTGCGTCCGGACCCGGGCAGGGTGTGTGGGTTGATGTCAAAATATTTGATTTATGAGATTGCAACTACTCAGGTTTCTCATGACACAGGCTCCTTAGCACCAAAAAATGGGCTGTTTCACACAGTTTTAGACATCTGCAGCGCAGATGGCCCCACGTGAACGACTTCCCCAGCCTCCTTCTCCAGCCAGTGGAAAGGAGATGCACCCCAATGTGGTTTTGAAGAGCCCAGTCACCATCACATGAAGCTCATCAGACCCATAGCATCAGCAAGCCCTGAGCATCATTTCAATAGCCAGAGCCACTCTCTAGGTCATACTTGTACCCAAGTATCACTTTTAGCAGCAGCATCAGCTCTCTGGGTGATACTTGCACCTCTGGAGAGGTTCTTCTTCCATCCCAGGAGAAGAAAACGTCATTACGCAGTAGGATGGTGGAGTAGAGAGGGAAAGCTTCTCCAGAGGGACTGGCCTGGGTTTAACGCGTTCCCGACAGCTTGCTGCTGCAGATCAGAGCCCAGCAGTGAGAGAGAACAATGCACTGGGGCAGCAGCAATAAAAGGTTATGAGCTCTGCCTTCCCACCTGGCTAGAAGAGCTCATTTGATGCTAATCCACATATTTCTCATAAACCGTTATTTGAAAACCTGCCGCCTGCTCACAGTGTGTGTTTTTGTTCAGGACGCTGTGGTGCGCAGAAAAGTAGAGATCTCCCCCCAGCTCCCCTCTCCTCCATCATTGCCTGGTGGGATGCACGGGCCAGGGAAACGCCGGATCCGGTCCACTGGAGGACCGAGCATCACTTGCCAACCCCAGGGATTGGTTTGGGGATGTGTTGGGTGAGTTGCAGGAGAGGGATGGAGCTGGACAGAGGTGGCACAGGTGTGGGGATTTGTCCTACGTTTGTTTCCCGGATGTTTTAGTAACTTCCCCAATGCCTGGAGGCATCTGCCTGTTCGTTCTCTCTCATCTTTTATACATCCACTTATACGGAAACACGGGGTTCACAGTGCTCCCTCCTTCCACTTAAAGTAAAACCCATTCAGATTCAGCGCTTACTGTCAAGCTACAGATGAAAATAGTACGTATAGAGGTATAAAATACCTAACATATAATGTTGTGCGTAGCGTGTGTGTGTATGTGTGTAGGTACCACCTGTTTCCCTGCGTGGTGACCGGACTAAGAGCGTTTAACTCCGTAGGGACCACATTTGAGGACTTTCACACACTTCAAAAATTCATCACCCGCGGTCAGTGCCACTTCTCTCATTTCGTGCCCTCCTGGTTGCAAAGGCCCCTTGAAAACGCGAGCTGATGACGGTAAGCAGAGGGTGCAGCGGCCCCAGAAACAGGATTTTAAGAGGTGTGAATGGACCCGCTCCGCTCCGTAGCACGGGAACCCAGTGAGGGCTGTTCACAGGTTGCTCGTACCCACTTTGTTACTGGCAGCTTGACCGGAGAAGTCCAGCTCGCGTGCTTCCCATGAGATCCCAGGTTCTCCCCTACACCTTTTCAAGGGCCAAAACACGCACCTGTCCAGCTCTCCGCAATATTCACGTGGCGTTTCCAATTAAAACCAAGAGTCTGCAGCGCATTCCGAAATTACGTGTGAAATATGCTGACTTTAATATCACACCAGCTCACATGGGGGCTGCTGGGCTGATTGCTACCATTCATAATTCACCCGCGGAGGGTGCGGAATTGAATTTCCCCTTGAGCGTCCCCAGGGACCTCAGTGAGGACATTAGCTCCCACCTTTGAGAAGCCTCACTGGCAATTAATAATGCATGGGTGTGAGCACGTGTGCGTGTGTTTTAATTTATTAACGCAGCAATAAAGTGGCCCAATGGAGAAGAGTGGAGGCTTCCTTCTCCCAAAAGCATCATTATTTTCATTTTTTCTTCAGGTAAATAGATTTGAGTAGTGTCAAGGTTAAGTCCGGGTCGCTCCTGTGCTTGTTTTCGTCGCATAAGAGTGGCTTTATATATCCTGAGGTTGCAGAGACATGGGCAGCTCAGAGGTTTTTCCCATCAGCATCTAGACTTGGCTTCTGCAGGCAAAGTGTAAATCAGCGTCGCAGCAAACGCCGGCTGCGGCAGGACCACAACCCCACCCCAACCTCACCAGGCCCCAGGAGCCCGCAGTAGCTCTCCTGCTCTCGTCACCTTGACAAGGTTAACAAGGCAGCGTTGACCTCCTCGTCTTCACCGCGTCATTAATTCGCCCTTTCACTTTACCTGCGGCCAGGCTGCTCGATTTGGGGAAAATCTGGCTCTTCCTCTGCTTCATTTGCAAAGCATGGGAGGCAGGGGGTGATGTGGGGTGCCAAGGGGGTCACCTCGCTACGGGGCTCCCATCAAAGCTGCTGGGGGAGCTCAAGAAAAGGTTCCCCAATGTGCTGCGTGGCTCCACTGAATTCCAGAACGTCCCCACCATCGCACGGGCCAAGGCAAATGCCCTGGGGGCATTGAAATGATGACGATTATTGTTATCCCGAGTTAGCAAACGGGACGGAAATGACTAACGAGTTTTATAAATTCTGAGGATCGCCTTCTTATTATTATTATTGTATAAAAGGGGAGGTGGAACAGACTTGAAACCCACCCCATTTCAGATGGCGCAGCTTGACCCCAGGGGTCTGGTTCGCCGCCAGCAGCGGGAGAGCAGGACGTGGCAGGGCAGCCTGGCGCGGGCGGCGGGGCAACGCCTCACCTCCGCGCCGAATACGTGGATCAGAAATGTGCGTTCCCAGCTAGTATATTTAACCAGAACTTTGACAACACGAGTTCAAGTCCCAGCTCTGACAGTTGCTGGATAAATTGTTTCATGTCCCTGGACTGTGTTTTCCCGCAGGGGCAGCAAGGCGAGTTGAACAAATAATGAATTTTCCAGTTCACCAGCAATTCTAAAAAACCCACTCTTTAAAATTAATTCTACCAGAAATGAAATGTTTTCTTTCAATCTCAAGACAGTTGGGTTTTTTTTTAGTGTTCTTAAAATAACTCGGTCACTTGGAGGAAATTTCAAAACAGGGACTTGCTTCACATCGGGACATCAAAATGTTTTGTTCCCAAAAAGGCCTGAACAAAGTAATTCCACATTTTCAAACAGGCTTCTTTTTCTTTTCTTGCTTCATTTTTAAGTCTTTTTTTGCCAAATGAGCAGTCTGGTGAGACCAAACTCTAGTTGGAGAAAGTTCGTGTTTTACCAAATTTTAATTTCCTACCAAAAAAAAAAAGTCCAAACAAATCCCAGTGTTTTGCCTGGCACTGGCTGAGACCTTCCCTCCAGGAGGGCTGAGGGCATTCACCATTCGTGAGCCTGAGCTGCTCCAAGGCCCGTGTCAAAGGAGCCATAAATGAGCTCAAAGGGTCCTGCAAACTGCCATCTGCTCTTTGACCCCTCCGCTGGGGATATCCACGTGCTCCCAGTCCGATTCCAGTAGGAAAACACCAGGAGTCCCTCTCCTCCTTTCCCCCACTGTGTCCCAGAACTTTTCTGAACATCGCTGCCAAGAGGGTGGATGGTTTCCCCTTCGCTCTGCAGGGCCTGGCCCTCTGCTCATCACGTTCTCCTTGAGTCTGGTCACCCAGCCTGGCTCCCTCTGAGCGACCCAGAGCCGTTCTTGGGCTACAGATGTTGGGAGAGGGTCTGTCTGGAAACCAGTTGTTTTAAAAGAGGGGAAAAGGAAAGGGACAGGGACAGGGAAGGGGAAGGGGAAAGGGAGAAAAGAAAAAATATTTTTGTTGGAAATGAAAACACACAGAAATTGATCTGTTCTTATTAGACCGTGAAGCAGCTAACGAGAACCAGACGTCCCACCTCTCGAATCGTTTCAGACCAGGGACAGGAGCGGCGTGCCAGGCCGTGTTCCTGCCCCAGGTGAGCATCCCACATGGGCTCTCCTCTCCCTCCGTCTTCTGCTGTCTCCTGTTTTTCCTGCATCTCCGAGCGCAGAGCTCGCCCTCCCAAGCAAAGTTCAGGCATCAGGAGAGGAACGGGGCCACTTCCCGCTCCCTCTCAACCCAGCGGGAAGCACCACAAGGTCCTGCCAGGGCTGCAGCCACACTTTACCGCAGCGGGGTCTCTCTGGGTGGTATCTGCCTCTTTTTATCTTCCTCCAGAAAATATTTTGCTCCTCTTAACAGTAGTAATTTGCTACCAAGGAACGAAACCCTTCCTTCTGCCAGCCCTGCAGCGGTTTCCCTCCCCGCTGGTCCTCTTCTAGGAGCCACCAAGATGTGTGTGCATGGCTTTCACGTCGATCAAGCCAATGAGTATGCATTTTCTTTTCATCATTAGGGAGTTTTATTGTTACTGTAAAACGCGCCAGGGTTCAGGGCCCCCCCAGCCCTCTGTTCGGAGGTCCGAGTGCCGGCGGTGTTGGCAGGCCATCAGCAGGATCACAGACCTCATAAAGGCGCACAGCGAAGATCTTCGCTCATGCGTTAACTTGGCGTAACGTTTATGTAAACCCAGACCCGACTTCCATTACCCCAAATCTCCAGCCGGAGCTATTGGACTCCTGTCGTGGCAATTAGTCTTTTGTTCAAGTTGGCAACTCTCTTCCCGTCAAGGTTTGGATGATTTACTGTGTTGGCATGGTCCGGTGAGGAGGTGGAGAGAAGGTCTCAACTCTTTAACTCTGTCGGCAGTAAACCTCCCTTTCCTTGTCCACCCTCATCCCCTCCTTCGCTTTGTTCTCACTCTCTTGCTGCCGACACAGACCAGGCTTTTCCCTTGGCGCTGAGTTAATTGGGCAGTTTTGGTAGGAAGATGGGACACAAGCAAGATTTGCAAGAAGTTCAGAGTGAGTCCATGCCCTCCTGCTCCACCACACGCATGGGACAGGGGCAGAAGGACACCCTGTCCTGGATCTGAAGAGCAGATAGCGCGTTGATAGTAGCCACTGAAACAACCTCTTGTGTCCCACCACTGCCATGTCTCACCCTGGCTCTGGCCTTCAGATCCTTTCCTGGTGACTCCAGCAGCCCGGTGGTGACCTATCCCTCACCGCCATCTCAGCCCCACAGCCACAATATCCATTTTTTTCCGTTTTGCTGAGCCTCTCCGCACTGTGTTTGCACAGGGCGGGACAAGCAGCCAGCATGGCTGCTGCCAGAGAGACACAAACTGGTCAAATGGCAGTAAAAATTCCATTCATCCAGACTTTGGGGTTAAACGTCAGCGCTTTTAATGACCATTGTGTAGAGAGAGACTTTCACAGGACATGCCTTGTGCCCAAGGCCAGCTCTCCCTTGCGTGGAGTTGTTGTGACTCAGAATTAAACCTCAGACCAAGCTAAAACAGGCAATGACAGGGTCTGGATGATTTTCAAGACAGTTTCACCCTCCTGCTCCAGCATCTGGGACTCTCTTCCAGCCCACCCTCCAGCAGAGGAAGGATGCTGAGATGGCCACCATCTACCTTCTGCCTCTCCACAACCCCTCCTGAGGGGCTTTCCAGGCTTTTCCCACCTCCTCTCCAGGCATCTCCCTACCCCAGGTCCATCTGTCTGCGATTTCCAGAGGCTGAGCTCTTCCTCCACTCTTACACACCCACGTGGGAAAACCACCGCACACCTTACCCGCATGGGCTTCCCCTTGCCATCAGTGTTGTAGCATCTTTCCGTCATTGCTGGGGCCTCAGACGTTATCCGAGAAAATGCAGTCGGTCACAGCTTTGGAAAACGGGAGGGGAACAGAGCAAGTCAAAATATTTTAACAGAAATTGAAAGAATCAAAGATTTCCTTTTGTTTCAGAATTTGCCTGCAAGAATATTTTAAATGTTTTTTAAAAGCCTAAAAGCATTTTCAGTCTATGCCTTTTAAAGTTTATAATTGTTTAACTAAGTCAAGATTAATCAAGTTTAAAGTTTAGCTATGTTATAATTAAGTGGAGTTTTTAATTTTTTTTTTTTTTTATATTTCAGCCAATCTGAAATGCAGGGCAGAGGTATTTGAGAAGGCTTTTTCATTCCTTTTTTCACTTCACTGAGAAAAACGTTAGGTTTTTAATTTGGCCAATCTGAAGGGAGGTTTGAAGTTCATATTCTTTGTTTCATCAAGGAAAAAAAAAATCTCAGCTGCTGTTGGAAAGGCCTATCAAGTGCCACATAAAAAGCAGCAAATACCTGGGCAAGACATTTGGTCTGACTGCTTTATCCTCATTTTTCAGATGGAAAAGAAGATTATTAGTTGCAGTAATAATAATCATCATCATCATCATAAATGTCAGTAGCATATTTGATGGAGAGAGTCTTCAATGCTTTGGCTAAAATAAGAATAGCTGCAGACAGTTCTTATTTGGTTGCATGTTTTCATTTTGAGTTTTGTTGTTTCTACCACAGAAGACAAGGAGAGAAAATAAGGGTGACGTAAAACCACCAAATGTGACCTTTTCTCACTCCATTTTAAACCAGAACAGTTTGGTTTTGCTATCAGGAGCCTCCCAAATTCCTATGAGAACTTCTGAGCGAAATGAGCATTTTTAAATCCTTTCCCCTCACATTTTCAGGGACAGCGTGTGCTTTTTCACCTGTCCCAGTGGTTGCTTCTCCTCGCTCCGTCTGCCTGAGTGTGCTCCCCATTTTGTGACAGCATGTTCCTCCCAGCAGAGACGGCTTCTGGGATTAAAAATGCTGCTTGGTTTAAAGACGATCCATCTGCCAGTGTTGGAAAAGCAGGAGGAAGGGACCTGCTGCAGCCTGGAATCATAGAATCTTTAAGGTTGCAAGAGACCTCCAAGATCATCAAGTCCAACCATCAACCCAACACCACCATGGCCACCAAACCATGTCCTGAAGTGCCACGTCTACACGTTCTTTGAACCCCTCCAGGGATGGTGGCTCCACCACTGCCCTGGGCAGCCTGTTCCAGTGCCTGACCACTCTTCCAGTAAAGAAGTGTTTCCTGATATCCAACCTAAACCTCCCCTGACGGAACTTGAGGCCATTTCCTCTTCTCCTATCACAAGTTATTTGGGAGAAGAGACCAACACCCACCTCCTACAACCTCCTGTAGAGAACAGCCTCCTCTTCTCCAGACTAAACAATCCCGGTCCTGGCACCCAGCCTATCCCTGGCACCACGTTGTGTATGTCCCTTTAGGAACTGACAGACTTCAAACCACCTTGGTTTTTTTCATCCCTTTTAGCCCCGTTCTGAGGCCTCATAGGCGGCAGGCTTGGATGGGGGATCCATATGCCTACTGTCAGCCATGCTCCAGACAATCTTTTCCAGTTAAGCTAAAAAACACATTTCACCCTGCACAAATTACTGACATTTCAACCACGGGGTCTGGATACTCCATTATCTCTAGGTGATGAAGCAGCTGATACAGCTGGTAAGGGGCTTTCCACAATTGGGAGGTAGGAGAAGAGAGGACGTTTTTGATAGCCTGATGTTTTTCCATCCTGCAACCCCCTAGAAGTTTTTTTCTTTGCTTTTATTTCTTCTGCAGCCTTCACAGCGTATATAAAAATAAACAGCCAGTTTCAAAAGCCTGTTACTCAAAAGTAGCATTTAATGGTCTCCAGTGCTTCAGCTGGTCTCCTGCGCTTTAATAGCAAGCAGACCTCACCGAATTAGGCAGCCTGGCATGTCTCATACACCAGAAATTGATTTTCTGCTACAGACCCTCTCTAGTCTCTGCTTCTCCTTGGCAGGGTGAGACCAGAGGGGACTTGAATCAGAGGGCTTGTAATGTCCACACGACCCAACGTGGCTTCACTTGGGTCCACAGAGCAGGAGCTCAGAAGAGCCCAGAGCTCATCAGAGAGGAATTTTCCCAATGCCATGATGGAGGCGAGGAGAGGACAGACAATCGCCCTCACCAGTGGCACTCTGAACCATCCAAATTCCAGCTTTAGTTCTTCATGAGCTTCCTTTGTGATGGATGAAATGAACACCACAGCCAGTCCTCCACAGCCTTTCAGTTTGGGTGAAATAAGGACAGTGGGGCTGTCCCAGAACAATCGGTCACAGCCACCTGAACCATCTGTGTGGTGGTTTTCAGACTGGAAGCATCTGATAGGTTCTGCTTACCTAGAAGGAGGTTAGCACATAGTTAAATTTGCTTTTATCCGATCTTGTTGCATGCTTGGAACCAGATTTATGGTGAGACTGTCCATATTTAGCACAATATCTTTCCTTTCGAGACAGTAATGAGCATCCTGGGGACACTGAAAAGAAAACTGACAGCGGGAGCTGCTGTGAAGCTAAAAAGCAGATCCCGTTACACTGGGTGAACCCAGCAGGAGCTGAGGGCTTTACAGATCCCAGCTGAGCCTCAGGCAGCAATCTCTTCGTGGTGGAAAGGCTGAGGCGTGGGGAGATGAAGCATCGTGGAGGAGGGTCCAGCCTTGAGGGAAGGTCAAGACCCAATACGGCCTCAACTGATGCTTCAGCTGCAATAAAAGCCTGAATTTATCCACAGCCATTTTCTCTCTATTTTAGCTCTTACGTCAAAATTTTCTCTTAGTTCTTGTCCTTGATTGGGACCTACTACAGCATGTTTTGTTGTTGTCAGACAGAGCCTTTTGAGTCTGCTTTTTGCTGGGCTAAACATGCCCATGTCTTCTAATAATTTCCTACAAGGAATCTTAATTCCCTCATGTCTTTTCCCTGCGTTTGGTCCAGGTCCTTACCTGACTCCGTCCCCAAGATGGAGTTTTGCAGGAAGGCTGAAGTTGCCCAGGATGGGCTGCATCTGGGCCAGGTACCCATTTTGTGCTAATTTCCCCATCGCCTGCTTGAGATGGGTGATGGAGATGGGAAGGAGGGGAGGGGATTATCCTTTCAAGGTTCAGTTCTTTATGAACCATAAAGAGGATTAGCAAAGGTCTCCAACATTACTGTGTGGTTTCCCATGTTCAAGCCACGAGGAAGATGATACCAGCTGTCTCCGTTGCCCACAAGATTTGTGTTTTCTGGTATTTCTTGAAAGAGCCAGTGCTGGAGTTGAAGAAAATGTCAGAATGACAGTTCTCATGTGAAAATATGTGTATTTTTAGAGGTTTTTTACTTACAGAGAAGATCTTGGAAATTCAAATCCCTGATTACTCAGACAGCTAGGAAAGGAAAAAAAAAGCAGCTTTTATATTATTCTTTCTATTTTCTCTTTTGAGATTGCATAAGTTCGAAAAAAAGAGTAATGATTTTGAGGGGCCTGACTCCAGATTGCTCACAGTCCCCGGGGTAAAAAAGAAGGGATGGGCAGCAGCGTGCTACAGGGAGGGGAGCTCCACCGGGCCTGGGCTGGGTGGCATCTTGACAGACTCCCAGCACTGGAGAGGTAGACTGACCGATGGCCTTCCTCTCCCTCTAAAGTCCCTGGGCAGCTGGAAGTCCCCGGACAGATCCAGCCCATCACTTTGAGACGCTGTCTTCATCTGCAGTGACTCATCCCGACAGGTGCCAATTGTTCTCTGTTGACTGTAGAGGAAGACAATCAATTCAGGCTTTGTTTTCCAGCCTACAGCCATCTACATTGCAAGCAGATGACTCTTCCCACTGTGTTTTCGTTGGCAAGAAGCAATCATAAATCTCTTGCTTGTTCAGAGTTTTTTTTCCCCTTTTCCATACCCACCAAATCCTATTTGTCTTTATTTGCTTCAGACAGAAGTACAACCTTGAGTCTGCTCCAAAGGACAAAAAAAAAAGGGGGATAAAGAGGCCGCTGCCTCCTCCACCAGCTGCGGAGCCAGCCCCAGGCCCTCGATCCGGTTTAAGTGCCCTGGCTTCATGCTTTTCATAAACATGGGATTACGCTGTTTCCAGAGAAAACCACCAAAATGTCCCATCATCGGGAGGCAGGAGAACAGATGAATTTATTTTGCTCATGATCTGAGAAGGAAGAAGAGGGAGAGGGAGGCCGGCTTTGCGAGAGCTGAGGCTTTCCTGGTTTGTGAGGCTGTAATTCTCCACTCCTCCTGGGATGGCAGACTTTGATGAGGTCTGGACACAAACTGATGGCCAACCACAAGTGAAAAAGGAGGATAGGATGGAGAAGAGAGAGGAAAAAGACTGAAGAGAGGGGGAAAGCAAAGGGAAGGTATAGCCTGGTCACACACGGCTTAGAGAAACGCTTGTGTTGTCATCAGCCAACTGGACCTGCGGTTTGAAGGTGTCTCTTCTCCCACAGCCCCGTACACACCCCAGCTCATCCCTCAGACCAGGCTCACTCCCTGTCCACACTCTCAGTCTTCAGGCTATTGCTAAAATTTTGCCTGAGCTTGAAAACCACAGCACCCTGGCCATGGGGAGCCAAAACATGGAGAACTTCAGCCTCTTCCCCACGGATCGGGTGGACATGGTTGAGATGAGGACAAATCTGATTCATTTGACCACAGGCACAGTGTGGATCTTTTGTACTACAACTGTAGCCCAAAGCGCGGACAGAAAGCACATGGTCCTTGAGACTCAGTGGGCAGACATTGCTGAAGACAAGGAGGGGAGACAGAAACACTCAACCCCACTCAGGGGCCTGCTCTGAGATTCTTCTTTCTCCTGTAGCAACACATTCCCAGGAAGGTGCAAACATGGCAAGCTGGATCACAGTCTTGTTTCCTTTCTTTCCTTGCCGTTGTATCACAGCCATACTGTCCTAGAGTCATAGAATCACAGAGTCATAGAATAATTTGGGTGGGAAGAGACCATTAAAGCCCACCCAGTCCAACCCCCCTGCCAGAAGCAGGGACATCTCCAACCGGATCAGGTTGCTCAGAGCCCCGGCCAACCTGGCCTGGAATGTTTCCAGGGATGGGGCATCCACCGCCTCTCTGGGCAACCTGGGCCAGTGCTCCACTACCCTCAGCATAAAAAAAAAATTTCCCTATGTCCAGCCTGAATCTACCTCCCTCTATGTTAAAACCATCACCCCTCGTCCTATCACAACAGGCCCTGCTGAACAGTTTCTCCCCATCTTTCCTTTAGGCCTCCTTTAGATAGTGGAAGGCCACTCTAAGGTCTCCTGGAGCCTCCTCTTCTCCAGGGGATAAGAAATGTTCTCCAGACTCATTGATGGGATTCACTCAACCACAAATAAACGTCTCAACTGGATCCCATCAGCTCCTAAAGACTGAGCACAAAGCAACTCCTCCAGGACTGTGGAGCAGGACAGGACAGTGACGTCTTGACCCTGCACCAACTGAGCGCTGCAAATGCTACAAGGAGGGAAGACAGTCCCCACTCCGGATGCTGACCCCCCTTCCTTGGAGGCCAAGGGAGCAGATGATCTGTCCGCAGTGAAGGGAGAGAGTACAAGGAAGAGCACAGAGCCTTACTGGGAGAAGAGAGAAGATCTACAACCCACGAAACCTAACAGAAAAACAGCCGTGGTTGTGCCACTGACTTACTTCAATCAGAGTATTGCCCGAGGGGAATAGATTATTTTAGTTTTACGGAGGCAGTGACCATTTTTCTGCAGTGTGTACAGCTCCTAGCACCATAGATGCTCCCGAACGAGCCCCTGGTGACGCTGGCAACCTCAGCGTTACTGTTCGTGTTGTTATCATAACACCAAAAACTGTAAAAAATTCATTTTAAGTGCCCAGTGCTTATCACATCGAGTAGTTCTGATCTGAAGCTTTCCAGAAGAAAACCTGGTTAAGGTGCATTTCTGCCTCCTCACCTATCAGGGACTTGCTAGGCTTTGGTAGAAACAGTCTCTCACACCCTCAACTTCAGCCGGTGGCAGGGTTAAGCCATCTGCAGCAGAAGAGACGCCTCCCCTCACCCCCGTGACCATCTCAGAGCTTCGCAACGCTGAGCAAACCATGGACTTCACCAGCAGCGCTGGAGAGCAGCTTCACGGATGCGCAGGGCGTTGGTGTCCCAGGAGGAGAAGCCGAGGAACCCTGTTCAACAGCCCTGGTAGTCAGTATGACTGTACACAGCTCCTCCGGATGGACCAGGAGCCCTGACACGGCTCCAAGGCAGGGACAGAGCAGCCAAGCGCCAGGGAGCCGAGCAGCCTGGGAGTCTCCCTGGAGTCAGCCCAAAGAGACCAAGCTGCGCTCAAAGGTAAAAGAAAGGGTTTTTTTCGCTCTGCTGCAGAGCATGTTTAAAGCATCGGTTACTTGAGGAGGCCGGGATGTGAATGGGAAAAGCAGACGGAGCAAAAAAATCTCATTTTCCGTCTGGAAGCTGATGCGCAGCGGAGATGAAGACACGGTAGTTTCACGCCCCATTGCTTGGGTGTCTCCGTCCGTGCTCAGCGCGGAGCAGAGCCCAGAAGGTGCGATGCGCGGATCACTGCAGGTCATCCCCCCAGGTGCGGGATGTCTGGTTTGTCTGGGATGAAGGCAGACCGCAGCAACACGGACACGGCAGTGATGGCACGGTGCTATCCATGGAGGAGGCCGGTAGAAAGCTCAGGTTATGGGTCCAGGAGCTCCAGAGCCAAAGGACCAGCAAATACCCTTCTGTGTCTGGGCGTGTTTTAAGGGGTCAGCCCTCCAGCTAAGAATGGAACGAGCTGTGTCACTCGAGGGCAGAGCTATCTCCACCCTCCGCTCTGACGATTAATGGACTTCGGGGCTAGGAGGCCACAACAGTCTTCTCCACAGATCATCATGTTAGGTCAATTCTCCTGGCCTCCACGCACGAGGCGTGTTCCCGTCCTGTCAGCAGGCGATGAGGAAACCCAACCGCAGGCCCTGTCCGCAGGGGTTAAACCAACAAACACGGCTGCAAACGGCTTCGCAGAGTGTTTTTATGGCAGCGCCTTGACGTGGTTCCCACCCCTCGTCCCTGCGCCCGCCTCACTCCCCTCAAACCGCTTCATTGCAAGCCACCTTTCTGGGTGAAAACCTCTCTCTTCTGAGTAAATAAGACCGGGCAATGAATATAGAATTGCTATTATTGAAGAGAAAAATCCATTCGGGTCTTCTGCTAGGTTTTTTTTTTTAATGTGCCAGGAAGGCTGCTGGAGTTTAAGGGAGTTCAGCCCCGATGTGGGGGTGGCAGCTTTCCAGCTCCCCGTCTCACTGCCCTCCAGCGCGCAGGGCAGCGTGAAACACAACGGGCTGTTGTCGGAGCATCCCCAAAGGAGCTCGCACACTTCATAACTCCAGCCGTAAATTGTACGCAACATCAAGTTGGAGGCTGAGGAAATAATAGAAAAACAAGCATCACAAATGTGTTCAAGCAGCGGAACATTTTGCAATTAACTTTTGCATGCACCCATGCGCGGGCAGGCGAAGGCATGGCGGCAAGACCTGTCCTCTCATCTCCTGCCGCCCACTCCTCCCCAGTGAGGACCATCTCCCTCACACCTTCAGCACACGGTTGGTCCCCCTCTGGGACATCCCACTGCCCCAGTCTCACCAGCAAATCTCTGCATCCCTGGAGCATCTCCTTGGAAAAGCCTGGTGGTGCTGACCAGCTCCAAAAAGGTGTCAGGAAATCCGTCCTTGGGTCACGCTTGGTGATGGCTGTGTGGTGATGGCTGGACAAGTCCTTTCCTCTCGGGAGGAACCAGACCCTAAGTGGCTTGCTGCGTTTTGAGCGAAGCCCAGGAACGGGAAGAGGAGCAGAGACAAGCAGGGGAAGGGCCTTCGCTTGGCCTGAGAGCCGCTGGGGCTGAGTCACGAGAACAATCTGGGTATTCCCGTTCCAGCAGCGCACACCCATCCTGGTGTGCACCTGCCCAGAGCTGTGTCTCCAGGGTCTATGGGGTGAACATCACGGCAGGAGGGTGAAATCTGTGGGATCCTTTTTCCCTCTCCCCTTCCCCAGCCATCCACCTCCTCTTCAGCCAGCTCTGGCTTTCAGCAGCCATATTTTGGGTGTCCAGGGTTTGCGATAAATTTAAAATTGTAATATTTAGATTAACAGCCCAGTTAACGGCCACTATAGATACCCTTTGTATGGCCCTATCCCTAACGATTTGAAGCCAGAATAATATTAGTTAAAAATTCACAGTTTAAACAATGTGCCTTTGTCTTTGTCTGACCTGTCTGAAAGCAAAAACTAAAAATGACAAAATGCCAGATCTGTGAAGAACTTTCGGCAAGTTCTTTTCTGAAGGTTTGCCAAACGACTGAAGAAACGAGAGGAAAGGTAATTCTGGCAGCGACCACCGGCTCACAGAGCCTCTACACAAATCATACAAGCAACTGAAAAAAAAAATAGGCAGAGTCACAAGACTGAACATGTGTACTAATTTACATGCTAGGCGAAGAGACTCTGATCAATCATTTAATAAAATAACAGCGCATATGCATTTAAAAGTGAGTATGTTAATGTTTTGTGCATAAATAAAAGAGAATTTGGAGCTTTAGGGTGTGCTGTCTTGGGACAGACACCCACACCTGCGCATGTATGCAACAAAAGAAAACACCCCCACTCTGCCTGTGGATTGGCTCTTTGCACACCGGGTGGCGGACCCACGTTTTGGGGCAACACGGGTTTGTAAATGAAGTGGGCATCAACCTCTTTGCGAGTCACTCACCAGGAGAATGCTGGAATCATAGAATCATAGAATCGCTGGTTGGAAAAGATCTCCAAGATCATCAAGTCCAACCATCAACCCAACACCACCGTGCCTGGAGGTTGGCTCCCCGAAGCCACGGACAGTACGAGCTTCCCACGGCTCCTTCACCCACCCCACCAGCATTTGTGCGCGTCCCCCCCGGCTCACGGGACGCTCCAGATCACAGATCAGTGGCATAGGTGGTCTCCTAGCTCATGGGACGAGGTGTCCCAGATCAGGGGAGCATGTGCATTGTCACAGCAGGGCCCTTTCACTCTTCTGCAAGGCAGCATCTTGGGTGCAAAATGCAACCGGCAGAGGGGTGAGCGGCTGCGTCACCTACGAGCATTGCAACCCTGGTCCCACCTCTGTCCTCTGTCCTCTCCTCCTGCCTCTGCTCCCTTGCAACAGCAGCAGAGAGATGAGAAAAGACGACGACAGCAACCACAGCTTCCCCATCCTCTTCCTCCCAGCGGTATTTTCGCATTCCCGCACCAAAGAGGCAAGGTGCCATAACTCCATCAACGCAACAAAACACCAGGAAGCAGAAGGTTTCAGAGCATTTCATTTGTAACCACAGTGCGTCTTGCGTTATTGTATATAAGGCATAGACAGGTGATACATACATCTTCCAGCCACTGCAAACTCCTGAATAACAGGGAGTCAGAGGGAACATTTTATGTAGGTCCTACCTCCTGGCTGGCTTTGGCGAAGAGACGTAACCGAGCTACGGAGCGCCCACAGTCAGGCAAACAGAGGGATATGGCTGCTCAAGCAGCAAGGCAAATGGGACTGCGTTGGTGTTTTGACCTGCCTTTATCTCCCACAGTCCCACGGAGTCTTCCTGGCGTGAAAATTGGCCCTGCAGCCTGTGCCATGCTGGGAAATTGGAGGAGTGCATGCAGGGATGTAACCCTTTCCTTTCCCTCATGTAACTGGATGCCCTGGGTCCTGCTCTCCCATCACTGATGACCCATTCTGGTTTGTCAGGGTAGGTGCTGGGGAATAAAATATGGTTTCTCATCATGCGAGGCCCTGGAGAGGTAATGCACAAGTGTGTTTTGGTAGGGTTGCTGGTCTCCGTGGGGACAGGCAGTGGTTGTGGCGATAAGATGGGTGACGACCATCCAAACAGAAGTAGTGTTTTGCATTCAAGCATGGGTCACTCATCTCTTTGGGGCTCTTTGGGACCAAGATTTTGCTCCTGAAATAGGTGGGGTCACTGAGCAATATCGCCAAGATAGAAAATGTTAAATCTCTGCAAACCAGAGCAAGGAAGTGAAATATTGGGCCTGATATCCCATTGCGGGTAGGAGAGCCAGCACTCATCAAGACACGCAGACCCTCCCCGGCAGAGCTGGGCCATCGTGGAAAAGTGCAAGGACCAACTACACCAACATTTTCATAAAATATGAACCTCAGAACTCATTAAGAAAGGTGCAAAAATCAGCACTTTTGTCCTCAGCTCATCAGATCCACGGGGAGAAAGCATCACGGAAAATTTGACCAAGATCTGGTAGTTTGATAGCGGCCACTAAACAGGGGCGTGGATGCAAACGAGGCTGGGAGACTTCCAGGGAAAAACTGAACAAATGCAAAAAAAAACCCCGAAGCATTTAACTGTACTGGTAAAATGAAACACCCACCCCGGGTGTGTGAGCCCAGTGCCGACTTCACAGCTCCCGCTTTTGGGAAAGCGATGCCGGATCAGCCAAACCTCAGCGGCAAGGACGGGCTTGTGCAGCTCCATGTTCTCCGTGTCAAAGACACCGCCTTCACACGGGGCGGTGAGCTGCCCCACGCAATCTGGGTGCTGTTACCGTTCTGAATAACAGGGGATTTAATGCTCAACGCGCGTCACCCCAATCCAGCACAGCAATTAGGCGGGTCTTTTTTCCCCCACCTTGCGCTAAGCACAGGCTTAAGTGCCTTGCTGGAGCAGGGCAGGAGCTTACATGAGCACAGCCTGTCCCGGGAAACCAATCCCCCAGGATCACTTTTCCTTGCTGCTTGCTCTCACATGTCATGCTGAGGACTAATGAACCCGAGGAAGATGTGTCTCATCCCGCTGAAGGGCCGCGGGGAAAGATCTCGTTATCATCAAGGGGACCACAGCAGCGGGACAGCTGTCTCCCAAAGGGACGTTGGCTTTCGTGCTTGATGCCCCTGTTCTGGGAGATGGCTCCTTGCAGGATGAGTGGACGCACGGGCACTGGTTTGCTCCTGGGATTGCTCTCAGGGTAGGGCTCAGCCCAACTCCACTTTCTGCCGCTGCGGCGCTGGTTTTGAAGGGAGGGCATGTGGGACTGCAGAGGTGAAAGAGCAGCTCAGAGGAAAAACAAGCCCTAAAAACCATGAGCCAGACCGCGCAGTCCTTCACGAGCACAAAATTCAACAGGAGTTTTGATTTAGCCATTGCCACCAACTCCTGCCCAGGTTCTGCACCTCAGCCTGGGTCCTGCATCCTGGGTTTTTTTGGAAAGGCAAGGTATCAGCCCAGGGTTTCAGGCTGTGCAGCGCATTTAAATCTTTGGTAGACTTTACACATATATGAACCAGATAATGCACATCGCAGGGCAAAGGAAAACTGGGGCTTGTTCAGAGCGCAAAGAAAATTGTGCTTAGAACCTGAGGGATCTGGGATTGCACGTACTCCTCCACAAAGGTCTGCAACATCTCTGTATGCTCACAGATTATACAGGAAAAAGTCCTTTTCTTCCCCACCCTCTTCAGTTTTGCGCTGATATTCAAGCTTTACGAATCAGAGCAACTTAACCAGAAAAAAAAAATAAAAGACAGGCAAAGAAGGAAAATAAGAAATATTTCAGAACAGGTATTTTTTACGCATTGCTTCTGAGGTGAGTGCCGTAGGTGAGATTCTGCATACTGCATCAGGGTCAGCGGTGTCTTCGTTTTGGCAGCAGCCTAAGGCCTGGGAGAGGCTGTTCCTTCTCCGTCTCCATCTGCCGAAGAGATCCAGAGCAGAGCCGCAACTCCTTTCCAAAATTCCCAGGCAGGCACCGGACCTTTCAGGTGTTTTCCAGGACAGCTTCAGTTGAAGGGT
Source organism: Chlamydotis macqueenii (assembly GCF_036417535.1). Taxonomy (NCBI): domain Eukaryota; kingdom Metazoa; phylum Chordata; class Aves; order Otidiformes; family Otididae; genus Chlamydotis; species Chlamydotis macqueenii. The sequence continues at coordinate 83,856,818 of NC_141559.1, forward strand.
TTCACCAGTTTCATAGCAGCATAGTTCTACAGGGGCGGAAAAACAAGGGAAGATAAAAGCTGATTTGAAGCGGGTATGGCACGTGGAGGTTGAAGCATTTTTCGGGGCACGGCGCAGAACTGCAGACAGGGCTGCATTCAGGGCAGGCGAGACGGCCAAGCTCCAGCCTCAGCCTGAAGAGACCAGCAAGCACAAAGTGCATCCTCACTACCTACCCAAGCCCTGGCCTCGCATCCCTATGGCTCCTTCTCCTCACCATCCACCCAAAACCGGTGGCCTCATCCGCTCTGCCTCTTGGGTTGGACCCTTAGGAAATTATCCCTGGCCCTGGTCCCCGAGCATCTGCCAAGCTGTGCCACGATGACGTTTTCTGGAGAGCACCGCTTTCCGCCGGCCAAAATCTGCACCCAGGATCACGCCAGCGCTCAGTCAGCCTGAGCAGCCAGAGGATGGTTCTCCAGCTCTGCCCCATCCTGACACAGTTTTGGCACAAACCTAGCCTGCAGGTCCACGGACCACCTCCAAAGCCAGTCAAGGAAGGCAAATCTACTGCTGAGTTTTGTTTTCTCTGCATCCCTCAATGCCTCAGCCACCTGCTTCAGCATCAGCCTTTGCTGTGGGGTTTGCCCCTGAGAGCAGATCCCCAAGCAAGACCTTCCCATGCCTGTTTTCCAGGATCTCGACTGTCCCTGTTATTGCACGGTGAAGGATGGGGCGGCCATGGAAAATGAGGTATGGCGGTACTTTAGCCTGGTATACGTGCGATTCCCGCCCTGAGAGAAGATGACAGCACTGTGGAAAAGAATAAGCTGTGTAACGCTGCTTATCAAGACCACAGTGAAAAATGCAGATGAAGACGCACGCCTAGGTCGTTTGGAAAGAGCTATATTTAACGTAGCTCCGATTCAAACCCCCGCCACCACGTACTAGCCAGCTTGGAAGTCCCTCCCAAACATATTGAATTTAATTGGTACAGGATGTTCTATCGCTCTGTCACTTTAGAAAAAAAAAAAGAACAAAACTTTGGAAACAAAGCACAATGCTAGTTACCAGCAAGATCTTTGGAGGAAGGGGGGAAAAAAGAAAAAAACAAAACCCCACAGAACAGAAGTCAAGTCTGACCAAAGGCATCTTGATAAATTACAACGTGCAGCAAATTATAAGGCAGTTTGCCAGTTGAGGATTTCTAATAACGCCATAAATCAGGCAAGGAAAGTTAGGGCAGTTTACCAGAAGTCATTAGAAAAGCCTCCAGTGACATATAACCTTCGAATTAATTATCCATCCATTTGTCTTTCAGAGTCTATCCTCCAAAACACTCCTATTTTTTATGATTTGACTGGTTGCGTTCTGGAGGGTAGCAACTTTTCTGTCCAGCTCCGCATTTGTATTAACGAAGTGTTGAAAGCCAAGCAGGATTATCAATCAGCACAGAAAGCGGGCTGTAATTAGAATTAATGGCAATGGAAGCAATGCTGGGCTTGCAGAACACAAACAGAGCTTTAAGAGGTAGTAAACATTTCCACGGTGCTGCAAAGCTGACTCCAGCTGGAAGTAGCGTTACATTTTTCTATGGTGGTAGCCGCTCAAATCTTTACAATAATCATTGCTCCGGGGAGATAACCTCACCGCAGCGTTCCCTACGCGTTACGGATGCAGAAACCAAGGCTGGACATTTACAACCTCTTCTTCTGACCTCGCGTCTAGCCCAAGACTTTCACTCAACCATTCCCGGAGGAGAAGGCAGAGGTCTTCTCGGTTACAGCAACGTCGGATGAAAAGTCCATCAAAGTCACTGGACCTTTCCAAAAAGCCCCACGGCGTGCCATGAATGAGCACTGCTGGACAGGAGCATGGGGTGGAACTAGAGCATGTCTTATAGAAAGACATTCAGTCTGGAAATGTGAACAATTTGAGCAAAGGCGGATTTACCGCAACCTCTGGCAAATTGTTCTAATCGTTAATTACCCTTCGTCTCAAAAATTAGCATCCTATTTCCACTGGAATAGTTCCTCTAACTTCAACATCCAGCTACTGGATCTCATTATACTTTCTGCCTGTTGTTTAAGTAGTCTTCTGATGTCAGGTTAAATCTAAGGACCATCTAAGGAAATCATATAGGAAATATCCAGGGAACGCTGAGGTCCCAGACTGTAATGACAAGCACTCTGTAAAGAAAGTTAAGGCAAACCAGCGAGTAATCTGACACTAAGATGTCAGATGGATGGAAGAACCAAAGTGAAGAAAAAATTAAGAACCTCAGGATATCAGATTTTCAATGTTTTTTCCCATTTTTTGTAAATCTAGAGAACTTTTTCAAGCTAAATTTGCAATACCATGCAGTTTTCCACCCCAAATCAAAAGGCTTTTCAGTTGGAAGTGGCCTCTCACCCACTAAAACAAGTTGCTCTGTAAACAGTTGTGCTAATGATGACTGATCTCTTATGGACTGGTGCCTAAACTTCCCGTACTGCAGTACTCCCAGCTCCCCACAGGTCCTGAGGAACCTCCTCCTCCTCATCCCAAAGCACTTCCAGATCCTTCCCCACTTCTACATGTTTCCCCCTGCTCCTTCCAGGGACACCGGATCCCACTGGATCAGCCACGGGACGTTCCCGGGTGGCCAACAACCGCCGACTGCAGAAAGCTCTCCTAGGAAGAAGACTTTGAAGAGAATCCAAGAGGAGGAATGGCAAGATCTTTATTCCAGCCCATGATCCACCACACTCACTCCGTGTCCTGAGGATGGGGGAAGCACAAAACTACCACATTTCCAAAGATTTCTGATTCCATGAAGTAATTCTAAAGGCACATATATTTTTGAGAATATTTGCATATAATATTCTGCAGAATATTTTGTTTCTCACCTCAAGAGGGAAGATATTTCTCCAGGGTGTAAAGAATCTCGTGATAGGTATTCTGAGCAAGACCAAGACATCAGCTTCTTCATTTTCACTAAAAATACTGTGCTTTTGGGAAACAACATTTTTTGGGCACTACCGTTGGGAACCACAGCCAGCCCTTCACCGCTTTGGGTGGAAGCACACAGCTTTTGAATGGGACATTTGCTCTTACTCTCCAGCTACTCTGACCACAAAGCCGGGGCTGTGGTTGGAAGCTTTCAGCAGTTATGGGCAATAGGAATATATTTTTTTTTTTGTTAAATAGCATTTTTATACCAAGAGCCAATGAAAATGCCCTGGGTTTGTTTTCAAGGTGAGATTCCTGTCCGTCTGGGATGGAGGGTGACCTGTGCAGGGTTGGCTTAGCGCACAGGACATACTTTGGATATATATTTCTCAGGTACAAGATCTCCTCCTTCGGTACCCTCAGGCAGAGTCCAAAAAAGACTTGGAGCCAGGGAAACAGAAGCAGGAAAACAGTGACTTCACCTCTGTGTGCACCCCTGAGCATCCCTGCTCCTGCCTGCTCGGAGTGATGGTCCATGTGCCCTCACAGGATTCCCTCAGGGTTTCCCTCCTACCACCCGCCCCGTTTCCCAGGATGAGAGGGGCAGGACACACGCAGAACGCTCTACCTGCAGCGTGGGATCTCAAAACCGCACGTGTAGTGGCAAAAGTACACGTACAGCACTAAATGTCCTTCTTTTAAACGGGACCTGATGGTGCTCCTGGCACGCAAATCAGAACAGGAGTGAGGAGGGATTGGTTTTCCACGCATTTAATCAGGGATGTAACGGTGAGCCCTGCCAGAGGTCAGGATGCCAGGGGCATCCTTCAGAGCAAGCCACCACCGGCACGATTGCCAAATTTAGTGCCTGATGAAATGGGAAAGGAACTAAATCCCCAAGCAGATACAGAACCAGTGACCTCAAAAATCTAGGGGAAGCTGGCCAAATACACAAAAACAGAAAAATTCCATGAAACATGGCCTTACTTTTTCGAAATACAACTAAAAATTGACCCGACCAAAATGAAATTAAATACAACAACATTTAGCTAGGGAATAGGGAAAAATCCCAAGCAATAATGAGTGTAAATCAATATTTATAGTTTGAGAGTTTTTTCTTCTCTCAGCGTTGTTTTTACATGGTACCACTGGAACGAATGTGAAGCCGCTCACAGAGTCAGGGAAACACTGAGTTCTTCTCGGTCTAAAAGGCTTTGGTTTTGCTCCTCGACATAAAGGGGAGTCTTCAGGAACAGCTCTGAGCACAGGGCAGGGAGGAGGCAATGCACTTGCACAATTATTTCCTCCTTCACAGCTCTTAGCACCTCAGGAATCGTTTCTCCAGCAGTAGAGGTATCCCAGCTCTTCCCATGGATGTGAGGACGGGGAGAGGGGGAGAGCCGTGACCTAATCCCAACCCCTTTTTTCTCGACAGGAACAACCGAGCATGCACGACTTCAAATCATCTGAAAGTGATTACGACAGCAAGGAGAAATTCCACACCTCGCTTTTCGGTTGCACATTGCAAGCACACAAAGCCATCTGCAAAAGGCAGCCACATTCTCTCACATGAAGTTATAAATTACCCCAATGAGTTCTTTTATTAAAAAAAAATAAAAGAAAAAAACATCTACAAGGAACAGAATTTGTTAAGTGCTGGAAAGAGAGAGGCGGGTCACTTTTCTTATCAGTCTGAGAAGAGGGGAAACGGCATCCAAGAGCCGGCATGAATTATTCCAGTGCTGTAGAAACAGAGGAGAATACAAAACCCCATCCCAAGCCAAACTGGAAGGCCTGGGCTCCGTTATTTATTTATTTTGTTTTGCCAGTGGAACTGACAGCAAGGCAAGAAAAAGCCGCTTTGTTGATTAATGACGTGAAAACGCTCCCCCTCATTTCAGACGTTACATTGGCATAAAGTGCTCCAAGCCTTGATAATGAGACGGGGCTGCCTGAACGCCTACAGACTGCCCCGCTTTTTTAAATAATTACAGACCAATGCGGGTTTTGCCACTGCTCAGCCCTGTAACGCGGCTGCATTGCTAAGGAGGCTGCGGGTTTTCCCACCAACTCTGCAACACCCTCGACATCAGCTGCTCGAACCTCTTTGCAAACAATCGGTTAACCTCAGCATCGTCAGACACAAATTGAAACACGGGCATAAAGAGGTGAGCACCTTGCGTTGCAGCACAGATCAGAAACACAGACTCTCTTTTTGACCCATCATGGTCCACCAGCTTGGTCCTCAGGGACCAGCATGGGTTTTTGCAGCCACGTGCACTAGAACCACCTCTCTCACCACAGAGGCTGGTCAGACACAGAGACCTGTGAGAACATCTAAGACCTTGGTCAGCCCCCCTTTCCTCTCCTGCACCCATCGTACCGGGAAGGCATAGATGAAGATCCCCAGGAAGAGCAGCACAATGAAGAGCACGATGGCCAGGATCACCACCCACTTGTACCGCCGCCACAGGATGTACTTCAGCGTCTTGTACGGGGAGGTGAACCACAGGAAGGAGGTCTCCGGGCGCCTGGAGCCAAACAAAGTTGAGGTCACTTCTGAGTTTCACAGTGTTTTCACCCTCCTGGATCTCCAACCCCGTGAGCATGCCCTGCTGTGACAAGCTGGCTGCTCGCCCTGCAAACCCACATCCATCTGGGTAGACTATGCCAAATGCCCTCCTTGGCCGTCTGGGCCAGCCTCCCAGCCACCCTGGCTTGTCTCAGCTTGGTCTGAGCACCAGCAGTTCAGAAACGAAGCCCACACAGGACCAAACCCATTGCAGACAGCAGACCTCAAACTGGGAACCCAGATTTTCAATTTTCCCCCTGAAAACTCTGTGCACCAGTGGTTACTTTTCCATTCAAAATGCTCTTACTTGGGGTCCTCCAGCTTAGGGTTCATATTTGGCTCATCCCGACCCATGCCAGCTGGCCGCTCTTCGTGCTCTTGCTCTGCCACAATTTCCAAAGTCATTTCCAATTTGCCCTGTGTGAGTTAAACAAAAACACACTTATGAACAAAACAATTTAAAAAAAAAAAAAAAGAAAAAAAAAAAGAAAAAAAAGGAGAAGTGAGAAATGAATGTATGATGCAAAATAGTGATTGGGGAAAGAAAAAGTGCTTTGAGCATAACCCAGCCACTACCAACAAGGACCATGAGGAGCCCAGTAAGAGTGGATTTCGTACAGACCCCTCAGCCGCCCACTACAGTGTTCTCAGCAGATACTCCAGAACATCTCAAATGTCACTGACGCTCAAATTCAGGCAACCAGCTCAGAGGTCTTTTGTTGAATGACTTAGTTCACCGCCCGGACTCCCTTACCTGCATTAAACAGTCGCCAAAGACTTGGACGGGAGCCCAGACGTTCACATGTAAATATATCAGTCTGAGCGCTGAAACCTTTCCCTGGTACTTGTCACAACACAATATCGTTAAGAATAGATATGATACAGAGGTAAATTAGGTGGCGTGTTTAAAAAACCACAGCAAAAATCCCACAGACCAAATAATTTCTTCTGAGGCATTTGCGTGGTACCGGATAAATCCTGGAAAATGTCCAGCTGACAAAAGCCGGTCCAGTTTGTAAAATCTGCAGCCCAAGACTGTATTTCTTGCCCTGACCATGGCATCCTGCACATGCTTGGCCCAGCCACATCCCTCCTCAACGCTTCGAGTCCCCCAAGAGAACACGTGAAGAGGCCACCTTACCGCCAAGATCTTCTTTTGATCCTGCTCGGCGACACAAGGCCACCACCCCTTGACAGTTTTCTGCTCAAAGAGTGACACAAAGCGACTTGAAGACAAGCTCTCGTCTACTAGCTCTAAGGAGCACTTCTCAGCAGTCTTGGCAGGTTTGGGCATCCTGTTGAGATCCATCTGAATGGAGCCTGCAAGGAGGAACGTGGTTGGGAAGACATTGTGGTGTAACAGGTCCTTAAAAGGTGGACTCTTTCCCTGAAAAAACATTCTCCGTGGCACCCTCCTGACCTAAAGGAGCTTGGGCAGACACCCACACAGCAAGGGGGAGAGCAAGTTCAAGTGTAGTCTGATTATCCAAGCATAGTGCTGGTTTTAGCCAGTGGCCCTGCCTAGGAATTGCACACTCGGCATCACCATCGTGCTTAGGAGGACCTGAGTGACGAAGTCCTTCTAGAAAAGGCTGCAAAATATCTGCTGACTTATGCAGCCACAACGTGGGATGATTTGCACTGAAGCCAACCAGGCAGGCTGAGATTTTCATTGAAGACTAAGAGGTTTGGGTGAAACTCAAACGGTTCACTCTCACTGCCCAGAGAACATAAGAGCACTGGGCAGGAGGCTTGCAGATCTCCAAAGAGGCTGTTTTATTGCCCCACCCAGGTCAGCAATTTCACACTAAATGTGAAGGATATCCCACAAAATTGCTAGCGTCCTTCTCAGAGTGATCCTGTAATCAGCAGATTTATCTAGCCTTTAGGAAATCTGAGCTCAGTTCCCCAAGTGTTATTTACTTTCCATTGCTACACTAATTAACCTCACGGTTGGGAATGGCCAAGAACATACATGAGGTCTGGTCCTGCGGATCAGCTGAGGAACAGCAGCTTTTTACACTGCCGTGGATGACTCATGTTCATTCTCAAGCTTTCTGTGCCACAGTATCTTGCAACCAATGACAATAACAGCACAGACCAGGTTTATTGTGAAACATCTTTGAGGTCCATTGACGAAAAGTGCTTGGCAAAAGCCAAAGGCCACTTTTATTTGTTGGAATTTGCAAAAAAAAAAAAATCATGTTGGCAGTCAAGAGCTAGTGATGTGCAGAGCCAGAACGGGAAAACACACCTTGGAGGGGTTATTTCAGCATTCAGCCTGTGTAATTAATCAAAGACAAGGTTTAAAAGGATCTTGATCACACATTTCCTTCATGAAGCTTTTAATGTTTGAAATTTTTTTCGTGGCAAAAGGAAAGGTCGAACAAGATCCAACAAAAAAACGATGGTGCTGGAGCCTCCAGCACAGATCTGCTGCATGAGGCTGCTGTCGTTCCTACTAGAGGTTTTTGGTTTATAATTTTTTTCTTGGCCTAAACCTAGATTTCTGAGGATGATTAACGAGGCTAGCACCGCAAAAGGCAAGCATTGGATCGAGCGGTGTCCACGTCCTAGGTAAGGCAGGGCAGGTCAGTGACCCTGCCGGTGGTCTCAGCTCAAATGCATGGTCAGCACAGCCCCAGCTGAGTCACGGACAACCAGGGCTTTCCTGGAAGGTGGTGGCTCTGCTGGGTTTTTGATGATGCTCTCAACATTATGTCAGCCCAGGAACAGGCTGAGACTGGAAATCTGCCTCATACCAACCACTTCTCATCAGTCCTGAACTTACGCTGACACTGACCCCCGCTCAGTGGCTTAAACTGGTCTTGCTACACTGCCTTCATATCCTGAAAGGATTCATAACTTTTTTCCTTCCTGTCTGCATCAGCAGGAACGCAGCCAAAAAAACTCCCCTGACTTACCCAAATAGTCATCAAAAGAGAACTTGTCATTGTCCCAGACTTGGAAGATAAGCTGTGGTGGAATCTTATTTTCCGTCTTGTCCAAGCTCCAGAAGTGCTCCTAAAATCACACCAGAAGAGAAAGCATGGAAAAATAAAAGGCTTATTAGTAAAAGTGGGCAGAGCCTGGCTACTCTCATCTCACAGCAGTAGAAATCCTGTAACACAACCACCCTCGGCGTGTCCTGCTCCAGTTCTGCAGGGCCAGAGCCACAGGACTGGCTCTGGCCAGTTCTTGGACAAGGATGCTCAGTGGAAACCCCAGGATGCTTCTGGAAGTTGGGTTGGTATCAGTTTGTGCCTCAGTTTAGCGACAATATTTGAGCAAACAGGCACCATGAGCTTGCAAATAGAATCCTCTGGAGTGACAGCATCATATTAGCAGGATTCGAAAGCTGGAGAGGGAATTTTGACAAGGGCATGACATAAGACAAGGAGTAATGGGTTTAAACTGAAAGAGGGTAGATTTAGATTAGATCTAAGGAAGAAATTCTTCACTGTGAGGGTGGTGGAGCACTGAAACAGGTTGCCCAGAGAGGCGGTGGATGCCCCATCCCTGGAAACATTGCAGGCCAGGTTGGCCGGGGCTCTGAGCAACCTGATCTGGTGGAAGGTGTCCCTGCTCCTTGCAGGGGGGTTGGACTGGGATGATCTTTGAGGTCCCTTGCAATCCAAACCACTCTAGGATTCTATGATTTAGACGACGGTGACCCTCCAAGGTGAAGAAAGCAATGAGTGCTGAGTGCCAGTGCTGCCAACCTTCACCTTCCTCTCAATTAATGGAAAAACATAGGAATAACGATTAAATTATCACCTATGGTACGCAATTCAAATTTATGTATTTCCCTTCTGCCATCTCTCACCTCAGCTCTGCCAGAGCCCTGCACAAGTCCGGACCCACCACTGGTCTGTGGTAAGCAGTTTGTGTGCCGTTGGCCAACTTGCAACCTGCAATCACCTCTCCCACCTGTAGGCAGCCTGTGGCTCCCGAGTTTACTTACTAACCACAAATATGTAATGAAAATGACACCGCAAGCATCCCCCGTGATTATCGTCATTTACCAAGCCCGTGTGCGCTGCAGGAGCTGTTATCCATCAGTGCTGCAACCCGGCCACGGCAGTAAGGAGCAGGCACCGCCTGGGGGACAGCATCCCTATGGGAGCTCAGCAATAGGATGAGGCAGGGATTTCTGCTTTCTGGAGAGGAGGTGATTTCCAAACCACTCACCCATGAGAAGTTGGCTGGTTGCTACAGTGGACAGGTCAACAGCAAGGCAGATGGCCTAGTCAGGAAAACGCTCCCCAAAAAGCCAGTGGAGGGAACATTTAAATTAGACTTCTCCATCAAGGAGGGTTTGATCCCCGCTACTGTGACAATGCGCTTGCGGTCACCTCATTATAATACACGGTGGATCTGTGCCCATGCCACTAAATTTGCAATTTATGGGGTTGCAACCAATAATACTTCCCAACAGGGACCTAATACCACTTTTGGGATGCCACGAGATGCCTGAAAGTTAGGACTCAGACGTGCTAGGACAGAAGGAGAGAGACGGAGACGCACAAAAAGCCAAGGTCTTGTTATTTCTGGCTCCAGCCGACGCTCGCAAAGAGAAGGCAGAGCCACGGCCGGTGTCTACTGACACGGGCTCAGAGGTCTGCCCTGCGGGCAATGCCTCCCGCTGCAGCATGGCGGTATCACAAACGGAACAGAGTTAATTAAAACCAGGAAACGTCAGCATTATTCACGACACATACGTAGCACCATAAATCCACCGCGGTGGCTACAAGACTCTGATTCATTATATCGTGCAATATTAAAAAAAAAAAAGAGGGGGGAAAAAAGAATGTGTCACACTCCATAAGAACATAAATATTCACGCAGGGAGACTGCGGGCACTGAAATCCCATTGAAACTGGTTTCACTTTAAGAGATCACCCTGGACGGTTGTATTTCAATGTAGCTCCATTCCCCGCCTTGCTTTGGGAAAACACGCCAGCATTTTTGCGATGGAGCATTTTATTTATGCATCTTAAATATTTTATAATCTAGAAAAATAAAATAAAGTCAACGGAAACTTCCATGTCTCCCCCTCTGTATGAAAATGTATGTTGATCCAAGGCGGAAGGGGGCATCTCTTCCCAGCTAATAAGTCATTTTAAATTAAAACTGCTAAAAAGGGAAAGAGCTTACGGTGATTCTTCCCTTGCCCATAGACTGACTGGGTCCTGCACGGCAGCAGGGCTGTCTGTCATCCAGAGGAGAAAGCCCCCAGGAGCCATGCGCCCGTGCCTGAAGAAGGCAGCGGCCAGAAGACCTCACTGTGGGTTGGAAAGGTCCCGCGAGATGGAGGCAGAGCCATTCCCCACGGTGTGCACCACAGCCAGACACCACGGGCTCCTTCCAATTGCTCCTTCCCAGAGGAATTCAGGCAGCAACGTCTATGCTCAGCTTGGGAGAGGATGAAGCGTGTCCTGCAGGTGCCTCTTCCTCTCCGCTGATAACTAACGTCCCTGGCTCAGGGGCTGACTTCCCCACATCCGCATTCATCAGACACGTCCATGCTCCAAGAGCATCACAACACTGCTGCCTGCGTTGAAGCACCTCTCCAAGCACTTGTTGGACCTTCTCTTTGCACCGTCCCATCCGCCTAGAGTCAAACCTGAGCAAAACCTAGCACTCGAGCAGCTCCCCTGAAAGAGAGGGGAGGTGGTGGCAGCTCTGCTCCCTGGTAGATACTGCCTGCTGGAGGACCCAGTCCCGTGACAGCCCTGACGAAGAAACAGGAGGAAGCAGGAGGAGTGGGCTGTTGCGAGACCCAAATTACTGCCCCAGTCTCCAAGCTGCGGTAAGAATCCCTCTTCTCATGGTGGGCTCCCTCCAAATCTGCAGTGTTGGCTGAGCTCTCCTGGGACAGGAGGAGAACATCTTGGACCCAGGTCAAAGTCAGCAGGTGCTGCAGTGCCTTATGGTCATCTACCATGCAATAAAACACAACTGGATAAGCGTCCCCTGGGACGAACGTACAAGGCTTTGGGTTTCCACCTTCCCTCCTTCCCATCGCAATGCCCACGGACTTGCCCGCACTCAAAGCGAGCAAAACCCAGACCCTGACCAAGAGGATGCTCGCTGCATCCCCCTGCCTCCCCAGCACCACTTCTGCCCCCTGGAGCAATCCCTTGGCTTGCCGGGGACTCCCTGCCTGACGAAGGATGACTCAGGCGGGATTCGACCCTTTCCGGGTGGCGATGCGAAGCTCACACAACGCTAGCATGATCCGCGCAGCTTTGGCCTTTCTTGTGGAAAAACGCTGTAAATGCGGTTTGGCTGGCGGCAAAGCTTTCCTCCTCGGAGCCCCGTGAAGCTGGGGACACGGCGGAGCAGAGCTGGGAGGGCAGGCTGGGGAAGGAGGAATCTGATGCTGAGCTAAGTTTATAGGTCCAGCTCAAGGCGGTGTGAAATTTGCCTCCGTGATTAAATCTAGCTACGAAAGTTCGCTATAAAAACAACCCACGGCAAGAAATTTATTTCCTAGCTCTTTGCAAGACATGGGAAGGAAGGGGGCTTGAATTATTGTTTGGGGGTTTGTTTAGCAGTGTGGGGGAGAGGGGAGGCTGGTGAATATTTTACGGTCGTGAATAATGCAGCAGGGGAGGCAGGCAAAAAAAAAATAGGCTCATATCACTGGGGAAGTGTTGACAGGGCTGCATTTCTTCTGGGTTGCTTATGTGCTACAGCATACAAAGTAAGGAGCTATCTCACTTTTTCAGGGAGGCCCCAGCGTGTTCATACCCAAGAAAGCCGGGCCCGTTTCAGTGGGAGAGCATCAGGTCCCTCATCTTGCAGCAGTTAGAATCATGGAATCTCAGAATGGTTTGGGTTGGAAGGAACCTTCAAAGCCCATCCAGTCCAACCCCCCTGCCAGGAGCAGGGACATCTCCAACCACATCAGGTTGCTCAGAGCCCCAGCCAACCTGGCCTGGAATGTTTCCAGGGATGGGGCATCCACCGCCTCTCTGGGCAACCTGGGCAACCTCCACCACCCTCAGAGTAAAAAAAAAATCCTAATATCCAATCTAAATCTACATCCCTCTATTTTGAAACCATTACCCCTTGTCCTGTCACAACAGGCCCTGCTGAAGAGATTCTCCCCATCTTTCCTGTAGGCCCCTTTAGGCACTGGGAGGCCGCTGTGAGGTCTCCCCATTGGAACATTTCATCTGTTTGTAAGAAGCAGACAGCTGAGAGCGCTCATCACTGCACTTTTCTGGACTAAGTCGCCTCTTTGATCTCCCTGCCGTTGCCAACTCTGACAATCACATCGCAATCGGCCCTTGGTTTTCTGCACCTTCCCCAGGTCAGGGTGTCAGCTGAGCAAAATCCCAAGCGTGCAGCACTGGGGAGACGCCAGGTGTCACCACACCGTAAATGTGAAATAGCCATAGCATTTGCCGTGGGACACGTACTCTCATCTCGTCCCTGGAATCACGGGCTGCAGTGCTGTTTTCTCCCCCTCCCATGCTTTCCTCCTGGCAGAATTTATCAGGTTTTCCAGGAACACGGGGCCATCCCGCTGCCCTTTAGGGAGCTCCAAGCCTTGGGGTCCCAGTCCTGGCCCGTTTGTGAAGGACACTCTTGGACCTTCAGTTCTTGACACCGCCCTGCTTTGCTCATCCCTCTCCACGCATCCGTTGGAAACCAAAATTCCCAACAGCAACTCCTGGCTGAATACCAGAGAGGCTGCCGGTGCGTCCCAGGTCATGGCCGCTGCCCCTGTCCTGTCACAGACCGTTGTGCTGTCGTACCTACTCGTCACAGTCCCCCTAAAATACTTAATATGACTGCCTTGTCTAACTCTGTCTTCCTCTGAAAAAAAAAATGTACTTGGAGCCAATTCAAAATGCTGCATTTTGGCTAAACATGGAAGGAAACGGAACATTTTGTGTTTTGCTTTGCTTTCTGATGTCACCAAGAAAAATGGGGAAGGACACGATACAGGACAGGAAACAGGAGAGGAAAAAGTCCAAAATTAAAAGGCAAGAGCCTTTTTTTAGCTTTCCGACACCAAAGAGGAATGAAAATTTCAATCAAGTTAAATATTAACTGTTTTTAACAAAAATCAGTGCTTGATACTCAAAATTTCAAACCAAAACTGACCAAAGCACAGAAATTTCTTCATACATCCTGGAAAATCAGCGACAACCGTAACAGAACAAGGGGATGACACGGGCACCCAGCTGCAGCAACCTCACACACCTGGCTATTTTCTTTTTTTTAATAATTAAACAACAGAGAGGCCCCATGCTTACCTCCAGGGTAAATTCTCGCCCTGTCTGACCAACACACCGAGCCCAGGCTGCCCACAAGCTCTTGGTTGATGTAGACCATCGCGCTACGAGTCGTCCCCGCGCGGCTTGAGCCTCCCCCGTGCAAAACCAATTGCAACGGGGGACGTCCCCGCATGCCCCGCTGCTGGCACCGGCTCCTCGTTCCCAGCCGGTGCGAATCTGCGGGGCGAGGAGGGGTGCACCGGCTGATCCACCTCGGGTGAGGGTCCGGCCCGGAAAGATGTCAGGACGCTATAGTGAGTTTGCAGCCAAAGTAACCAGAATCGATGGAACCAGATGGAGCTGGGAAAGCCTCAGTGCCAGGGAGGGAGGAATTTATTCTCGGCTCCACTCAGCAACAGACCAAGACAAGCTGCGAGTTACAGCCCCTTCTTCCCCGCTTTTCCCTCAAACGCCTTGGCACTTTTCTCTCCAGGAGGGTTTAAGACCCCAAACCTCTTTCTCATACCGCTCCTGAAGACCTATCCCTAGCGTGATTTCTGGGGTGCCACCAGCTGATCAGTCATAGAAAAAACCCTTCCAGATCTTGTTGTATTTGTTGTATTTGTTGTTATATTCAATGCCAGAGCCAGCAAACTTGGAGACTTCAGCAGCACCTTGCACAAACAGGGTCACAATGATTCAGAGATACACACAAGCTTCATCGCTATCTCACAGCCACGGGATTATTCCTGGGATTATCCTACAGGACCATCTACTAGCCATGTGAGCAGCATGCCTCCACCACCATCAGATGTCCAAAGACCTCCAACTCAAAGTCAGTGTGGTTTTGTGCCCAGGTAGGTTGCAATTAATCTGATTAAAACTTGGGTGGACCCCTTCCCACTGAATAAACCAGACAGTTGCTTGCAGTTTCTTCTAGAGAAGTGAGATGAGTCCTCTTCCAATGTCTCTCTTTGTCTTTGCAGAACAGAATATTTTGTGTTCTGGCATCAATATTTCATTTTCTTGTTGACGCCTAACAGCAAAGTCTAGTAGCAGAACAAGTATGGAGAGAACAGCTACGTTCCTCGGTCTGGTTGCTGCCAATGACATGGCATGACAGGGATTTGAAACTGCCAACAATGCTCCCATAATCATCATGTTCATCTCCTGGAATTTCTTTTATGCAACGCTTTCCAGGTGGTGTATGAACAACCCAGCCAGGCTCCAGCCTAGTGGTTTATTTCCAGGTCCACTCAAGCACCCACAGTTTTTAACATGTATACCAAGATGCTCTTGAAATTCTACCCTGATGTTCATCTATGCAGACGGAATTTGCTCAGACACCCCGTGTCAAGCTTTTTCTGCCCTGGAGGACATCTAGAATTCAGACTGGGCAGCTATATTCAGCTACCGCTCTAATTGGCACTTGAAGCTGAACATTTCAAAACCAATTTCATGCATTTTCCACCTCCACGGCGCCTGCCACCGGGTGCCCAGTGGAACGTGATCCACATCCAGCCACATCTCACCATTGCTTTTGATAGACCCTGGTTGCACCGTGACCATCTGATAACACTGTCTGCAAGAGCCAAGACCCACCAGCCGTAGACCTGGAGATCTAAACCCTGCAGAGATCCGCTCTCCTCTCTGTACCTTGGCAGCAGAGCATCGTACTCATCCAGGACCTGGACCTGCCTTCTCCTCCTCTACGTAAGTCAACACGCAATTTCACGCAAGCGCGTCAGGGGCACAGAATCTACCTTTCTACCCTAACTCCTCCTGCAAAATAACAGCGCGCCGACATGCATTCACCCTTTCACCAAAAGGACTGCGTGGTTTGCGATCTGAAAAACCGCCTTCTTGCAAAGCTGCGAGCGTGCTGTGGCCACGCAAACAACACAACTTGACTCGTCCATGGCTGCTGGAGAAAGATGGCACAAAAAGTGGCGAGAACAGGAGGAAATTCTGAATAAATGCTGATAGAGGATATAAAAGAAACATGCATTTACATATTTTCAGAAGAGCTGGCCCAAAGACAAACTGCCTCTTTCCGGGGGATTTTTTTAAAATTCAGAATGGGGTCATTTCCTTTCTCAGAGGAAGAAGTAAAATATTTATAACATTACTGCAGCAAGAGAAGATATGGATGGAAAACCATTCAGAAACGGTTAAAATGTTTAGAAAAACAGGACTAAGAGCCTACATTTCCAATCTATAAGTTGAATTGATGCTCACAGGATTTACAGGCTCCTGCTTTCCCTTGAAGTGCCCCATGGGAAGACTGAAGCCTTGAGATCCCAAGCAATCCCAGCACTTTGAAGCTCTGGAGATGAAGTTCCCAAAACTTCCACTCCTGTGGCAAGGATTAAACAATCCTGGCTACCACTGGCCATCCCAAGACTTCGTAGTCCAGCTCCATCACGTGGCATCTGTTTTTTTTCCCTGGATTTGCAGGCTCCCAGCTCTCCCCACACATACACATCAAAACTAAACATTGTGGAGACGCCGCTGCCCATGGGTGCCCTGGCTCTTTTGGGAGAATATTTGTGATTTTGGTTGGGGTGACCCGTTCCTGCCACCCGCCCCGCAACGCTAAAGGGAGCTCCCGTCTGCGAGAAGGTGAGCGGCGCAAACAAAGGAGCGCAAATTGAAAGCTGCTTTCCTGCCAGCAGCGCTCTCTCCGAGGGCCAACACCAGCAAGGCCGGTCGCAGGTGGCTTTTAGCAGCTCCGAATTTGCCATCTGACCGTTTTGATTTAAATTCCACTTTCCATCGCCTGCGTTTAAAGTTCGGCGCATGGGCTTTTACAGCAGCAGTAATGAACCTGGAGTTCAAACAGCACATGGCGAGATCAAAAATCGCCCGAGCGGAATGCGTCCCACAAACGCAAAGCACGGCTTCTCATTCATTATTTTTTCCTTTACAGAGAGGTTTTACAAGCTGTTTATTTTCTGATACAGTGTTGGCAGACATGTGGTCGGAGGAGAATCAATATCAGCACAGTGGGACGTATTTTCTTAAACGGTTTATAGGGGGGTCTTTGCTTTTTCAAAGGGGGATAATTGAATGTAGTACACACTGTACTTTTGATTTGTTTAACATGAAGCGTGAAATGGGTACAGCTATGATTCTGTCAATCAGTTTAACTACCCGGCGATTCATATTGAGGCTAGGCCTCCTTGCAGGGATCGTCTGGCTCCAGGGACAGGGAATTTGCTCAGCATCTTCCCCACCGAAGTCCCAGTTCCAACCCGGGCTGCGTTGGGACCTCGCTGGCCCCACAAAACAAGCCAGGACAGGGGTCCCAGCTGAGCTCTGTGGATGAAGACGGTCCCACGGCAACGAGGTGTCTTTACATCCCAACGAACACCGAGGTTGAGTTGGCAGCGGAAGGCAGGGAGCGGGGATGAAGACGCGGGGTGGGGCGGCTGAAGGGGTTTGAGCTTTCGGGGAGGTGTCACGAACCAGGACTGAGACTCGAAAGCAGGGGTTGTCCCTGCTGTCTGCACGGACACTCAGACCCAGTGATACACCTCTTAATCTCCTGGTGACGCGCAGGAAATTCAAGTGAACACATCTCCCTTCCTTAAAGCGTTCCTTGAGAGCCAGTCCAGCATTTTCCCATGTATGCACCCCAACTCCATCCCACTTTCCTTCCCTCTGTGCAACTCCCAGACCACATCTGATCATCACATTGCACTGACTTATCTAAGGAACACCAAAAGCAGTCGCCAGCTGCAGATGTAGGAACGAGGGGGCCAAAATCACATCCATTTTTAACTCCCCAACGCAGCACACAGCTCTCATTAGACCAAAGGCATCTTCATCCTGAATCCCAAACCAAAGATTTTCTTCTCATCTCTGCATCAATGGCACATCCCACCCCATGTTCCCCTCCATATCCCTCCTGCTTACCCCTTCAGGCACTTGGAGGCAGCTCCACCCTTTCACCCCTCTCTAGCCCTTCTCTGACGTTATTGTAGAGCACGAAGCGCGTTACGCCATGCTGGAGACCAGAGGTGCATAGCTAACCACCCCCATGGGAATGCCATCTCCATCTGCAGAGTCACCCAGCTGTTGATGGGGCATCTTGGAAGCCCCATGTAACCTGGAGAACACTTTGACACCACTGCACCGACATCCATCTGCCTCCAGTCCAGAGGAGTCTTTCCTGGGCGGTCAGTCTCTCCAGACGCGTTTTACAAAGCCACCTCTAATTCTGACCCCATGAATGTCGTAGTCAAAATGTGGACTTTTTAAACCAGTCTCCCCACCTTGTCCACAACTTTGTGTTTCAAATAACACCAAGGTAAGGCTGAGCCCCGCGTAGCTCCATCTGTGCTGTAGTTTTGCAGATCATGCAGCACATTTTGCCCCGGAGTTGCTATGAGAAGGTGGAAACGTCTGTCCAGTGGCACTCACCTTTTTCGCAACATAACACATTTGCTCAGCAGGGAGATAGTCAAAGGGGAAGATGAATCTCCAGTTGAAGTTGCCCTCTCCTCCCATAGACCTGTAGTGCACGTCTGTCTTCTGCTTGTTCTCCTCATAGCCAACCAGCCAGCTGCAAAACGCAAAGGCATTGCATGAAAAACTAGAAACGCGCCAAGGATTTGGAGTTCCCTCAACGTCAGAGAGGCCATGAGCAGGCAATAAAATGTCTCTCACCCCTGTGGATGCCTTGGGCTGCCGTCTGTAGGGGTAACCTGGACCCCGTAGGCGACTTGAGAGGGAACGCAACAGTCCCTGCAGTGCTGGGAAACGAACCAGTGCTGGCGGCAGCAGCCTGAGAAGCCCTGCAATTTCTTCTCCTCCCTCCCCAGAGTTGTATGGATGTTTCAAAGACTCAACACCACCTTAAGCTCTGGCTCAAAGTTGTCGCTTACCCGTCCATAGACACACATCAGTGAGAGCTCCTTTCCCCTTTGCAGCCACCCCAACAAACAGACCTTGTGCTCAGCCCCCAAAGCCGGCCCTGCTGATGGGGCAACCATGATAAAGGACCAAAGGGCCATTTTTTTTCCTCTCTATTCTCTGTCAATTTCTCAAAGAATATTATTTGAAAGTCCTAAATGGTCAAGAAGTTCTTCCCCAGGAAAATCCCACAGTGGCTGGACCCTGCTGTGGCCAGGGTGGTCCCCAGTCACTCCCATTAAAGACAGCTCCAAGCAGCACAGGTCTCCCCTTGGTCCAAAAGATGTTGCTGTGGTCCAGGGGTAAACTGAAAACTTTCCATAACTACATTTTTCCAGCTGTGAGTTTTGCAAGTGTCAGGTTTTCATTCTGCTCTCTTTCCCCATCCAAGATTTTTCAGTCTTCAGCAATCAACAAAACAAAGCAACAAAACACATCCACTTGTGTATTTAGAGCTCTTCTGGAGGAAAGCCAGAAGATTCAGAGGGAATCTCTAATAAGAACAATTATCTCGCTTGATTGTTTTCCACTTAAATTGAAAACAAGTTGTTTTTTTTTTTTGCCCAGATATACAAATGATTCCCTCTTCTCCAGTGCTGGAGAGGAGCACACGATCCACCCCAAACGTGTTGTGGGAGACAAGAGATGGGAGGCCTACTCCAGTTCATCCTACGGTACGCATCACAAGCACATGTGTTACACGAACAGCAAGGGCTCGGTGGCAGTGGGAATTGAGTGATGAGGCTACGCTAATACTTAAATCGTGGCTGGATTATTTGATTTGATCTGACAGGACGCAAGTGGCAAGCCTGTGTGCTCATCCACATCCTTCAAAGCTTGGCAGGGACCCTCGGAGGATGCAGTGGGAGCGCCCTCTCCTTGCAGGGAAACAAAAGGACAAATAAAAGGTTTTATTCGGATGCCTCTTTGGCACTTTTTTTTTTTTCCTTGCAGAATTTGCTGCAGCCTCCCCACAGAAGAAAGCAGATTCCAGAAATCAAAAGCGTTCAAGCCACAGTGCCCCAGAATTAAAAGCACAAGAAAGAAATGGCCATGGTGACCAACCAAGGGCTCATCTTGCCCAGTATCCTGCCTCTGACCAGAGCCAACAGCAAACATCCAGGGAAGAGTAAGAGACTGAGACAAAGACACCCTGATACCTTCCCAGCACACCTCTCCAGACTCAATAATTTGCAGGTCAGAGATTTCCTGAGTTAGATAATCTTTTTGTACTTAACAGGACTGGATGGATTTTCACCCCGTTAGTTCATTCAGTATTTTTCAAAGCCACGTGGCTCAAGGCATCTGCAACGTCCAAAGGCAACGTTAGGTTCTTAAACCTAAGAGGCGACTTTGTTCTCAAAGCTCGCACACCTCCCTCTTTGCTCAGCACAAGTGTAAGATCTTGGAGGACCCAGGCCATCCTTTTATCTAGGAACTCAAAACGGGATGCAGATGAGTTTTAAAGATGCTACATAAATCTTCGTAGTGGTGGTTGGCTGGAAGGGGACTTTGGAAACTTCAGTTTGCTCAAAGCAGTACTGGCTTTGCCTTTAAATATCTTGAAAAACTTGCAAGATGAGGAGTGAAAACCTCCCATGGTGAAACACTGTCCCAGGTTGCCCAGAGAGGCGGTGGATGCCCCATCCATGGAAACGTTCCAGGCCAGGTTGGCCGGGGCTCTGAGCAACCTGATCTGGTTGGAGATGTCCCTGCTCCTGGCAGGGGGGTGGGCTGGGGGGGCTTTGAAGGTCCCTCCCCACCCAAACCAGTCTGTGATTCTACGTGACCTGGTTCAGTGTTGGTCAATCCTCTTGGTGAAGCAGATTTTTTTAATTTCACTATGAAAACAAAACAAAAATATCCCTCATCTATGACAGTGACAGAGAGGCCTGTTAACCCAAAACCACTTCTTCAGCTCCTAATGAATATGATTTCTCTACACTACCACTCTTTTCTCTACCTACAGCACAAGTCTTTAGGAAGGAAAGGTCTCTCTGCAGTCAGCTTTGAGCAACCTAAACTTGGCTAAGTCCTCGTCATGCTATTGTAAGACTGTCATTAAATAACTGATCAAATTAAATAAAATAAACGGCAAATGAGTTCTGCCTCAGGCATAATAGAAAAGCTCCTGTTTCATTTCACCTGCCTGCCTGACTCGACAATAACATACATATTATGCAGAAGATATTGTCCAAGAGACTGAGATCCCAGCTGTGACCTTGCGTAACGGGCAAAACAGAGAATAAACTGGTGACAGCCTCCTCAGGGAAGCACTGTGAGATCTCCTGAAGGAAAGTCACCGGTAAAAGCTCCTTATCCGTTGAGTTCACCCTAAAGTAGGCTCCAGCCCCTGCTTAGAAGGTGGATGGAAGGAGCAGTCCCCACCAAAGCAGCACCATGCCATGGTGGTGAAGGTCTCCTTGCCCACAGGATCCCCCATCTGTGGGGCGGACACTTACACACAAGGACCATTGCCTCCCCTCCCAGCAGGATTAATCAGGCCTTATCCAGAGACGCTAACGATGCAGCCATTTAATGGGGAGAAGATGAGGGAGTTGAGCAACACTTTTAACTCATTTACAGCACACTGAGATTTCCTTGGTCATTGGGGATGCTGAAAGCCAGGAGAGGGATATCGGCAAGCGCTGGATGCTCTCGCCTTCCCGCTAACACCCCGCAAGCGCTGCTATTTCAGAGCCCTGAAGTGCACAGAGCGGCTTAGCCGGAGCTGATAACAATGCACTTGATGTGAATACCAGGTAAGCAGCGCGCATTCTGGATTTACGGGAGGAAAATTGGGATTGTAAAAAAGGGATTTACAGTCTGTTTCAAAATCCTACCTCTTCCTGTCCATAAATCCAAAGAACGCACAAAATAAGTAAGTCCCTTGGCCGGGCTTGCACCATTTTACACAAGATAAAACATAAATGGAGTCAGGCACAGAAGGGAATGTGCCAGAGGAGTTGCTGCTGGTTGCTGCGTTTTTGTGTGTTTCAAGGAATAAAGGGAATTCCAACAACAGAAAAAAAAGGCAGCTATGCAAACAAGTCAACCTATATACATGGAACAAGCCCACGGCCATCCCGGGAGAGGAGCTGGGAAATGGTTGGCAGTGGAAATGCAGATTACATGCCCCTCTCTCCAATGGCGAGGCTGCTTCTCCACATCCTCTCTCTCTACGTGTAAATATCGTGCTCCAGGCATCCAAGAGATGCACAGAAAAACTGGACATGGTTATGAGCCCAGCGGAGGCGCGTCTGCCAAGAAGCTGGATCCATAGTTGGAGAGGTGCGAATGGCCCCGTCGCCCCAGCGGGGCTCATGTCTACCACAGCAATGTTGATGCGAGGGCCATGGTAACTCCTTCACTGCTGCTCTTGCGCCTTTGGGCTACAGAACCCAGGGGACACAGAAGAGGGGTGGCTTACCCTTTGACGTAGATGTCACTCATCTTCTCCCCAGTGATGCTGAGGTCGTCGAGGATGACGTCCTTGGTGTTCCAGATGATGCAGCGCAAGAAGAACCTGGAAGGCCCCGGGAACAAAAGCAACATGAAAGGGTGAAAATCTTCATCTAGAGCCCACCTGGACAACCTGGCCGTGCTACTCAGCTATGTAGCTGAAGCAGCTGAGACATGAGCCACCTTTCTCTGAAGATGAGCCCACATCATAGACATTTCTTGGCTGGGCAGACGAATCCCTCCCCATCTGACAGCTCCAATCCCTCTCCTCTCCCCTCACAAACAGAAGGGGCTGGAACCAGCACAGCACCAAGCAGGAAATGAGAAACAAGTCACCTCTTGGCTTTGCGTGGCGTGATGTTGAAAGGGGGGCCAGGCTGACCCAGAGATTTCGGAAACAGGTCCACCCACATCTGTAGCTTTCCCTGCATGGAAAGAAAGACACGTGAAGGCTGGTGAGCCTCCTTACTGGGTTACCTTCTCCTCAGTAAGATCCAGTAGTGGAAAGAGAAAATATCAGGTGTTCCAGTGTTCCTTTGCTGAAAACTCAGGTTTCTTCAATGGAAAACTGTCATTAAGTATTCTATTAAATAATTTTAGTGATAGTTGGGTATACGTGGTCTGGATAAGCTGGAGGTGCACTCTGGCTTTACTATCCACGGCTAACTATCTTTACACAGGTACAGACTGAAGACCAGGTCCACAAGCAGTGCTGGAGAAGCACGCAGCTCACTTGTTCTCCATGGTATCACCGGTTGTCACCAGCTGGACAGCTGGTTTATGGGTTTCCGACCATGGGAGTGGAGGATGGGATGAGGAGAAAGGAATCTAATTCTGCTTTCACAAAATCCTTCCAGGGAGAGAGCAGCAGAACTGCAGCTGAAATCTCAGGGGGAGTGGTGTTTAGGTGGACCAGCTATGTCATGAAGGAAGTGCCCTTCCCAGTCTCCAGGGCTGGTCCAAAAACGAACTGCAGCAGGGAAACGGCCGAAACGGCGCAGAGCAGTGGCCGCGCACGCTTACAGCAGCCGCAGAGCCGGTCTCACGAAACCGCCTTTGCAATGCGACTGGAACAGGCACGACAGACGATAATCAATCACTGTGTGCTTCGGGAAGCAGTCACTTTTTGATCCAAGTGCATAAACTGCACATATGTGTTAATCAAAGAAAAGGGGTTAGGCTAAACACAGATACCTGGATTTTGATTGCTTCTGGAGGGGAGCCCGTTTAGTTTTCATCTGGCTTAAAAACATCCAGTTTGTAACAGAACTAACACTGTACATCTCCAGGGGCGGGCTCGTGCTGCAGAAATCCTGCTGCAGCATTGGCAAAGGAGCCCGCGGTGTCAGTACCCTTACAGAATAATTCTGCACTAAGACTTTCAGATCAGAAATGCCTTTCCCACCAAAAAAAAAAAAAAATTGTGAGCAAATGCTGACGAACATGAACACAGGAAGCTGGAATCAATCTCCCCAAGCATTCTGAGCAAGCCAACCACAGAGCTGAGCTCCAGCTCATGTTTGATAACCAGTGCTCTGCTCTGCCCCATAAGCTGACCGCCCTTCCTGGGAAAAGCCCTTCTCCTGGGGCAGGTATGCCCAGCACGGCTCCGCAGCGAGCCAGGTATCTGGTCAGCATTGGATCGAGAGGAGACAGAATCATAGAATGATAGAGTCATGGAATGGTTTGGGTTGAAGGAACCTTTAAAAGCCACCCAGTCCAATCCCCCTGCAAGGAGGAGGGACATCTTCAACCGGATCAGGTTGCTCAGAGCCCCGGCCAACCTGGGATGGGGCACCCACCGCCTCTCTGGGCAACCTGGGCCAGCGCCTCATCACCCTCGGTGTAAACATGAGATGATGCTCTTGGTCTTGCCCCACACACGCCACACCACTCACCTGCTCGATTTCTGGCTGGAGAGGACTGTAAAGAGGTCTCGTCTCCACGTGCTCTGGCACCAGCCCTTGCTTCCTCAGTGCGTACAGGGCGAGACGCTCCTCCGCCGGCCCCAGGTGCGGGTTGAGGGGTTTGCCGTCCTCTGCCACAGAGCAGACGAAGAGCAGCGTTACACCGTGCCACGGCCGCGGCTGTGCAGGGCCAGATTCTGATCATCCCACAGGAGCAAGCCATGCAGGCACCACCAGCAGAGCTCGATGGCTGGCCCTGGTCCCTGCTCTGGTCCCCACTGCTCCCAGTGGGGCATTTGTGGCCTTTCATGAAAATGGGTTAGCACACAACAGCCGCGGCAAACACTGAGCCGTCCCTGAGTAGACCTGAAACCTCCTCCACCTACTCAACCCGCTCCACGCCAGCTCCTAAACCCTCTGGAAAGAGGTCAGACAAGACCTATCAATAACGGACATTTTCGCCTTCTTTGCCCCGGCATTCGGGATCCCTCGTTACACCCAGGTAGGGAGGATGGCTGGCTTGGTCTTGGACAAGCCTTCTCCTGCCTCCTCATCCCACATCCCACGGTGGGGCTGGTGGAGGACATCACCCCCGAGACGGCTGCCTTTCAGCCACGGCGTTTCGAGGCCATACACCTTCGAGGACCTTTGAAATGAAACGCGCTCCATAAATATTATTACAGCTCTGCAACTTTCAGGTGATATATCCCTGCTCCTTTCTTGGCAGTATCTTGAAGTGGTTAACTTCAGACACATGGGCTATTTCCCAGGCGGTGGAAACCTGGCGCGCGCGCGCGTGTGTGTGTACACGCACAGGAAAAAGAAAAAGCTCCTCTCAGAAAACAACAAATGTGGGGGTTATGGAATAATGGTCCGGGTGCAGTGCTTGTAAAACCCGCGCTCTCGTGTTTAATGGCTTCACTTTATACCGCCAGGTTCAGATCTGACACTGCTCGGCGAACACAGCTGGTTTCCAGATCTCCTCGAGGTCAAGCATCAGACTTTGTTCTGGTTTTTGAACTGATTGCCATTAAAGCCGGGGAAGGTGAAAGGCAGGGGCTGGGAGAGGGGGAAAGACCCCGCTCCTTTTAACACCTTTCCAGCCCTTGCTGAAAAACCTTTCACATAATGAGAGGCTGCAAAGGAGCCGTTGCTTCCCCACTCCTCCTCCTCCAAAGGGGAAAACCAGGAATTTGGGCCTTGATTCCCAAGAGCAGGGAGAAGGACCGGTCCTGGGCCGTGCCTTGTCTCATGCCTCCGCAGGCCGAGTCCTCCTCAATGGCTTGCAATCCTGCGCCTTAATAATTAAGTGGCCTTAATGAAGTCAAACTGCAGCTCCTGGGCCATTTACTGGGGGGTTTCACCTCCTCCCTGGGCCAAAATATCTTTTCCATGCTTTAAAGCAGAGTTTTCTCTAAAAGGCAAACTTCTTCCCCCAAGGATGCCAATTAGACACGTGCAAGTCGATGCCTGTGATACTGCTGGTGTCGGAGGGTTTCTGCGCAAACCAGAAAATGCCTCCCCAACACTCGGTGCTACGCGGTCCTGGCTGGCACGGGGCGATCTCCCACATCCAGCCAGAGCGCACGCCCTACAACGCGAGGCGTGGTGGGACGCGCTGGGCACTGTGTGTATGATGTTGTCTCCCTCTAGTGCCTCCAGCCCCAAAATGCAGAGATGCAAACGGCCCAACCGCTCTTCCAGGCCAAGCAGCAGCTGGAAGACCAGGCTGGAGCCTCTCTTTCTGCGATGGACTTTGCTGCTCCCGGCTCGCGTGCGTTTGGTTTGCTGCAAGCAGCAAAGGGCAGTCACTCAAGGCCATGGTTAACGCAACTGCATGGCAGAGCTGAGCTCAACCCCAGGCTTTGGTGCAGATCCAACATCAACCTGCAGCCTTCGGGGCAGAGCCAAGCTTGGAAAGGGTGCAGAGTCAACCTCAGCAGCAAGGTGAGGAGGATGGGGACGTGCCCGACACCCACTCCTCGCCTCCACGATAAATCCCTCATCATGATACCTTCATGACCTCCAACTCCATCCCTTGCTCTGGATAAAGGAAAGCTATTTGCAAGCCCAAAGCAGCCCCGTCATCTTACCCAGTTCGGCGAGGATGTACTCTTGCTCCCTGAAGATGATCCGGTCGGACTTGTAGGTGGGAGCCTTGTAGTTGTGCTGCAGGGAGAAGAGGTGAAGCAGCTGGGAAGGACGGAGTTGGTCTCGCCACTGGTTGGGTCCAGAGCTGAAACCAAACAGGAGGGAAAACAGCAGCTCAACAAGTGATAAAACTTCTTCCATCCTCAACAAAGGGGCCACAGCAGCGCTACGCCAAAGAGGGCTGGTCTGAGTTGGTGCTCACTGGTGAACGGGGCTGCACGTCCAACAGCCCACTCAGCCCCAGCTTGCAGGGCTGGGGTGCCCTCGTAGCCCCCCCCAGCCCCACCATGTCACCTTTCAGCTGGCCCTGCGATGCGCCCAAGAGGCATCTCCCCAGGGAGATTTCTGCTATTTGAAACATTTCTTGCTTCTGGAGGAGAGCCAGGGCTCAGGGAAGTTCCTCCAGTGTGGGGCTGCTCTGGGGTGAATCTGCTTCTCAAGACAATTCTCTGGTGAAGTACAGCACCGGTCAGGTCCCCCTGGGACAGCCCTGGACCAGCAGAAACCTGGGCAGAAACATCACCCTGGTCCCCATGGCCAGCTCAGCACCACACAGCCCCGGCAGCTACAGAGAACCAGTGCCCGAGCCTGCGGAGGGACCTACATGCAGTAGGTTTGGGGGAGGCCACAGCGCGCCCCATATTTCGACAGGAACCGGTTCTCCAGGTCTATGACGGTCTCCCCAATTTTCTCATCCTTCGACAGGAGGTCGTAGTCGTAGAGCGTGATCTTCAAGTCCTTCTCCAAGGGCAGAGTGCAGCTCAGCTCAAACATCCTGGGCAACGGGAGCCGAGAAATACCCATGAGATGGAGGATCATGGGAAATGGACCCACACACCATCCCAACCCACCAGGAAGGACAATACACCCACCACGCATCTTTGCTGCGTTGGTCTAGTACTACTGGTGCTGTGTTGTACTGGCTTAGCGTGTGGATATGCACTAAGCAAGCCAGCCTTGAGGTTCTCTTTGCCTGGTCGCGCTACCCTTGAGCAAACTTTGCTCCTGCTAAGTTTTTCCATCTGCTAATTGGACATGATGGTCACTGCAATATCCAAGGAAAAGTGTAGCAGGTGACAACTGGGAATCATCATTGCCATGGAATTTGAAAAAGGGAGAAATTACAGCTTTGGAAAACCATCTGCTCTCCGAGCCCAAAGAGCAAATGTCCAAAATGGGAGTCAAGCCTGCCTGGGCCAGCTTGTGGTCAGCGTGAGACTGACCCCTAAGCCTCTTTGTCCTCTCTTCCCAGTCCTGAGCACTTTTCTTCTGTGCTGCTTCCTCTGCCATCATTACATCACAGTCCACATATTGACACAAAATAAAGCAAGAGCAAACCTTCCTCTCCCTCTTCAAATAGAGACAAACCACCAAGACCTCGCCAAAGCACCAAGACCTCACCAAAGCACATCTTGCCAAAGCACATCTTCCCAAAACACAACACCGCAACCCGGATCGAGCCAGTGCTTGTGGGTGTTGGCGACGTGGTAGGTGGTAGGAATCGGGGAGCAGGACGGTCCAGGTCTGACCCAGCACTACCAGGAACCCCTCCACCTGCTGCTGAAAGGCAGGGGAGAAACACGATGCCCATTCCCACCGCCAGCACCCACCCCGCAGCAGCTTTTAAGGAGGGGAAGTGAGTGATTATGCCACCAATTAAGAGTGCGGGAGGAACTGGGGTCAGCAGAAAGTAATTAGCTAAAGCTGGATGGCGGCCAGCCGCCCAGGGAAAAGCTCGTGAAACCAGAGGTTTAACAGCCGCCAGCAGCCAGGACCTCAGTTTTACATCGTGCTGTAAAGACCGGGTGGGAGGTGCAGCACGCTGTCTAGACGGCCTCTGGCCGGGAGCCAGGCCTGGCGAGGAGGACTTGCTCTGTCAAGCAGAGCTCGCCGCGGTCTGGCTGTGGGCTCTGCGACAGGGCGGTAGGTCCTCTGCAGTATCACCCTCGCCATCCCGCTCCCTGTTCCTCCATCCTTGCAGACGGTCTACCTCCCTTTCCATCTTGCTTTGTTGGGCAGGTGTCACGGCATCGACAGCCTCAGCTGGCGAGAGCCGCCTGAGAAAACCAGCTGGACGTCTCGCGGAGTAGGGCTTGACCCCTGTTTGTGCCGAAGCATAGCCCCCTACGTCTAACCTCAGCTTTTCTGGGAGACCAAAGTCCTGTCGGCACTTGGAGGCTGAGCACCAGGTTTTCCTCTAGCTCCCTCCACTCTGCTTGGTCCCTGTGGTGCTTCTGGCTCTGATGAATACTGTTTTCTGAAAACAACATTGTCTTTTGCCTTTTATCAGAAGTTTTGTGGCCCCAGTGTGAGGCAAACAACCCAACCAGTCCATATCATGTTTATAGATAATTCTCTTTCAGAGCATCTGATTTTGAGGTGTCCTATGCCACAGCCTAACCAAACAGGTCTCCATTCATCATGACTTTTCTACAGAAATTTAACCTGAGTGCCTAAATGAGGAGCAGTTTCCCCAGACTCTCTCTACCATCACTGGGATGAGGCAGATGCCTCCAAAAGGGAACCTCAGGTCTAAAAAACCCTCCTGATGTCTCTGTTGTTGACAGAGCAGACCCCGTCAATGCTCCACAGCTCAAAAGTCGCAGGGAGAAGATGAATCAGAACCATGGTGGGTAGGGCGGTGGTCGAGCAAAGGCCACTTCAGCAAGGGTGGACATGGGGTGAGAGCTCGCCATGGGAATCACAGACTGGTTTGGGTTGGAAGGGACCTTTAAAGCCCATCCAGCCCAACCCCCTGCAAGGAGCAGGGACATCTCCAACCAGATCAGGTTGCTCAGAGCCATGTCCAACCTGGCCTTGGATGTAGGTTGGAATGGGAATCTCCGGCTGGCCCAGTCCTATTCCCTCAATATGACACAAAAAATCACATGGACTCCAAACTGAATCAAGACTTACTTTCCGAAGACAGGCTCCAGCGTACAGGGGAGGTAATTATCTTGGTCATTTATGGATTTCTTTCCCACTGAAATCTTCACATAGGGATCGCACTAAAGATGGGTGTGAAAATAAATGCAAGAAAGAGTCACTGCACAGCAATACTGATGGTGAAGGCCTTCTTCTGCCCAGACTGTGCCTCCCCTTCTCCCAGCAAGCAGGATCTTCCACCACCCTTGACAAACGCCTGTTTTCAGGGACAGGACAATCTGACCATGAACTCTGTACTACAAATCTGTGATCACCAGCAAGAGCTCCCTGCACAGCAATGTCCTTTTGAGGATGACCACAGGGCCGGTCAGCAGTGTGGGACAAGGGTCCAAGCTCTTCTGAGGCCCATGGGATGGAAAAGCAATAAAAAGCATGAAAAAAAAAACTGCTTATGGCTTCTTCGATGGGCTGGGCTTGCTCTGGAGTCCTCAGGATGTTCCTGTTCTCATCTGAGTCACCAATTGTGGGGTTCCATCGAGGTCATCATTTTTTAAGTTTGGGGTCTACTCAAAAATAGATTTACAAGTGTAGGGGACTGAAGTGTCAAAGGAAAAAGGTTTTTTTTTTTCAAAAATGCGGCTCAAAACCATTTATTTCCAAGACACTGCAACCACTTTAAAAAAAAAAAAAAAAAAGAACACATACTTTAACATAAAGCCTCATTGTGCATCTGAATATTTTATCAGATATTTTCACATTTTTAGCAAGTTTTTAAGTTTCTGTCTCACTACTAAAACTATTCTGGGAAACCAGCATAAATTTGAAAAGTGGTTAAATTAACTCGAGTCAGCATTTTTGCCAGGAGAAGACAAAATACAGAAAAAAAAAAACTTCATCTGAAAGATGTCACCCAGCTTGAGTCCAGTAGCTGGAGAGACCTTCCATCCTACCTCACATTTTAATTTTTTTTTTTTTTAAGGCAAATATATTGACTAGCTATGCTCCCTGGAATAAACACCCAGGCCAAGTTCCTCATCATTTTGCCTTGAATTGTAGATTTTTTTAAGAAGCAAAGGATGGAAAAGCAGTGCTGGGGGAAGGTCTGCAGTGTGAGGATGGACCGGGCAGCCAGGGCCTTTTGTCTCCCCTTGGCTGTTAGGAGGTTTAGGAGATATCACAGCACAGGGGGAAAGACTGTGGGGCAAACTTGGGTTGGTTTCGGTTTTCAGTGTCAAAAAAAGCATTTTTTCTGCTCCTTCTTTTTGATCTGCAGGCATCTCTTACGGGACACTTCTAAGAAACTGAAAACTTTCGTTCCACATCCATTTTCAAAACCCTCTGCAGATGAAAAAGAGCAGAGGGGTTTTGTTCATGTCAAAATACTTCCCATACTTTTTTTTTTTTTTAATTTTTCCCTATTTTCCAGTGGAACAAAGAGAGTTAAGAAGGACTTTTCCCAGAGTTTTTTAGCAAAGTGAAACAAAATGAACATTTTATTTTTGAACCAACACAATTTTCATCTTGCACTGAATTTTTCTTCCACGCTGGCAAAGCTTTGCAAAAAGCAGTCATGTGAAAGACATAATTTTGTTTCCTTTGGCACCAAGGCACAAAAAAATCTCCAACTCATTTAGCTATTTTAACTAGCCCTACTGAAAAATCCCTCAGGATGGGGGAAGAGTTGGCTCCTGGAATTCCCAGATGTTGCAATGGAGGCAGAAAGAAGGGGCAGATTTTCTCCTTTTTGCTGCCACCACTGTTTCTAAATTTTAAACCATAGACCCAAATTTTGATCAATTAGGGCTGACCTGTTGGAAGAGCCCACCCCGTGAGCCAACACTGAGGTGCACCAGAGCTTTCCCCAGCGAGATACCTTTCCATTGGCATCCTTGGGCTGGAGGTCGAAGGCCCGGATGATGTAGACCCTGACAATACACTCCTGGGGTCCTCTGGCCGGCAGCTGGTGGAATTGCCGAGGTGGCATTGGGACTCGCGGGTCATCCGGGAGAGGGTAAATTTTGAACGAACCCTGTGAAGGACAGATATGTTCGGCTGTGCTTGTACACCCACATGTGGAGATGGGTCTTGTGTGAGCAGGCTTGCAACAACAGTCTGTATGGTTGGACAGAATCACAGAACGGTTTGGGTGGGAAGGGACCTTCAAAGCCCACCCAGTCCAACCCCCCTGCAAGGAGCAGGGACATCTCCAACCAGATCAGGTTGCTCAGAGCCCCAGCCAACCTGGCCTGGAATGTTTCCAGGGATGAGACAGCTACAACTACTCCAGTGCTGGGGACAGAGCCCAGATCCTGACCCTCTTCTATCTGCTAGACCAGACCATGTCCTCTCAGGCTCTTCATGGCCAAGGGAGCCAGAAGCAGGGTGGTGAGCTGCCTGAATCAT
This sequence comes from Chlamydotis macqueenii, assembly GCF_036417535.1. NCBI lineage: Eukaryota > Metazoa > Chordata > Aves > Otidiformes > Otididae > Chlamydotis > Chlamydotis macqueenii. The sequence continues at coordinate 83,888,260 of NC_141559.1, forward strand.
TCATCCCTTGCCTGAACATGGATGCAAACTCTAAGTCTGCACAGAGCCACTCCAGCTGTTTGTCCTTTACTTCTACTTCACTGTCCTTTGAGCCTTCACACTATTGAAGAGGCGTGAAGGAGCCTTGCTATGGATCAGCCCCCTGAGATTTCCTCTGCAGGAACAGTTTTAAGGGTTCCTGAGTGAGGCAGCTGGTTCCTGCGAGAGGGATGGGACAAAGAAAGAAAATGCAAAAATTTATGAGTGTTTTATTCACCAGAGCTGATTTCCGCCCAGTGAAATGGCAGGAATCTATCTCCGGGTATTGTTTGGGGGAGGAGAGTGCCGAGTAAGAGAAGGATTTTTTTTTAAAAAAAAAACACCTAGAAAAATTGAATCCCTCTTCTCTCAGCAGGTTGTTCAGACTGAGCCCAGTAGTCTACTCTTATGGCCCATTTCTCACTGAAGTCCTACCCAAAACCAGTTAATTGGCATGATCCCACCCAGCAGCAAGACCTTCCACCTAGCAGCATGTGTTCCCGGGTACAAGTACAGGCAGAAGGAGAGACCACCACACCTTGAACTCCCCCACGACCGAGGGGTCATCATTTGAGTCCTGCGACCGGCCGCGGTACAGCTTGAAGGTGTGGCAGAAGTCGGAGAGATGCTCGAAGTCCTCCACTTTCTCCAGCTCCATCTCGTAGACCTGGGGAGGGAGAGGTGGGGGAGATGATGAAGAACAGACCTTGGGCGGCCCTACAATAAATAACAGCACATCGCGGAAGACTCGGGCTAAGCCAAGGTCTTGCAGAGGGTTCTCCATCAGCCAAAGAGACCTTTCTGCTGGGAATGTTTTCCTTAAGTTCTTCCCCATTTTAGTCCTATTTGAGCCCCTGTGTTAATTTTAGCACTTTTTGTAGCAGGGTACCTAAATCTCCCCTACCCTCAGCAATCTCTGGCTTTCCTTGTTCCCAAATACTCTTCAGGGTGGCAGCTCCCCATCCCCTCTGCCACTTAGAAGTTACAATAATTTATTGAAGGTTGCGAAGTGGAAAGTTACCAGAAAGGATTTTGCAAAGATAATTGGGTTTTCAAAAGAGTTATTTTTTACAACAAAAGTACCTGCTCTCTGGGGAATTTTTTTTTTTTTTTTTTGGTCTGGGGAGAAAAAAAAAAAAAGTCTAAACACTCAAAAAACCCCAAAATTTGTGGAAAAACATCAGGGAGCGTGAAGGTCCAGTGAGCCAGAACCAGCCGAGGCCACTTACCTTCAGGGTGTCAAAGCCCTTCTCCAAATAGCAGCCACATTTTTCCCTCTCTCCTGTGGACGCATAGAATTTGCTCCACCAGTCAATGAATTCTTCCTCCTGGCAGCAAGGGACAGCAGGGTTACACATCTCCACGAGCAAACCCCGGCGCCCAACGACGGCAGCATCTCCCATCACGGCTAGAGGTGTGCACCAGCCCCACGGCACAGCCTGGGCTTGGTGGGTCCCTGTCCCACAGAGGCGATGAACCCAACCTGCGGCTCCTCACTGCCCAGTTTCAAGGTGCTTTCGGGACGCTTCCAGCCCAAACCCCGCTGCTGTGGCCCCAGCAACGCCATGGACCTGGAGCTGTCAGCAGAGAGGGGGATTCTCCATGACAGGGTGAGGTAGAGCTCACAAGAAGAAATTTGCAGCGTTTTTTAGGCCAGGGGCAGATGTTGGCCAGTTTGGGTGGTGGTTTTCACAGGACCTCGTGCAGGACCACAGAGGGGATGAGAAAAACCAGCACTCGTGCTGACGTGGTCCTGGCAGCCTGGAGGTCAGGGAAGGTGGAGAGCTGCTCTTAAACTCAGCCTCTGGTTTAGGCTTTGCCTGGGAGGTTTGGGGTTTCTGGGATAGGGATTGCCTTTCTAGTTTGTGTCTCAGCACCCCCCAACCTCCCAATCCAAATCAAGCACAGCGGCAAACAAACACAAAATGCGCACGCTTCCGCTAAAAAAAAAATACGGTTCTCAGGCACCGCACCTCTCAGGAACAGCGTAAACCTCTTGTCACCGAGACTGTTCAGAGAAACGGGCAAACCCCGCACGACCCCGGCCTCGGCACCCCACAGCGCGCAGCCGCAGCGCCAGGAAGGAGCACCCGCCTCATCCGCTACGCAAACTGGGTTCCAGCTCCTCCGAGAGGAAAGCCGGCTGCCGGCTTCGGCAAATGCATCCGTTCTAGAAAAGCACCATTTCTGAAATTTGTACAAGCGAAGATGCAGGGGCTCTGACTGTGATTCATGAAACATTCCTGAAAAATAATGATGTCTTATTTTAGAAGTCCACAAAATTCCATCACACTGACCTAATGGAGGAATCATAATAGAGGTTTATTGAATTTATATTTTAAGCCAACGGTGCAGGCTTTAAATTGCTGTCTTGAATAGACATTGTTTTTAATAGAAATATTACATAAATTAACTCTGAGGCCTCTGCTGCCTCCCTCTTTTTTTAAAAAAAAAAAAATTTGCCTTTCATCACCTCCCCTGTTTTATTGTCTAAAACGTTACGCTCTGACCGTCGTGGCTTTCTTACGGCATTCCACAGGTACTGGGTTACAAAGAAAGCACTTAAACTAATCCGACGACTTACCCATGGTATCTTCTGCAGCCCCAAGACAAAGAATTTGGTTAGATGGTTTTGCTGATTTCTACTGATGTTACAAAAAAAAAAAAAAAAAAGGAAGGGAAAAAAAGAAAAGGAGGCAAGGGGAGCAGCTGGAATGTTACTAGCGAAGGACATTAATTCATTTGCCTGCAAATGGGAAAGCCAGGGGACGGAACGGCTCCACCGCGCGAGCGGCTGAACCCGGGGGTTTCATTTAGCAACCAGGCAACAGCCAAAATCACCCCCGGTGTTCGACCTTGGGCAGGGCACGGATGGTCCTCAGAGGCGGGGTCTGTGCCCCCAGCCCTGGCGCCAACAGCTGAGGGACCTCAAGCATCCTGCGAGCCCTCTCCAACTTTCGTGTGGAGCCCAGGGGCGAGCATCGCTTGGGGATAAATTTCACATCAAGCGACTGACGGCTCAAATTTTGGCTCAGGGAGAAGCTCCCTCAGATGCAGTCATGGTTCTCAAGATTTGCTGTCTCCCCATCCCCGTTCACACCCTCTTCCCTCACAACCTCAGCTCCCTTGGAGCAGGGACCACCATGATCTGGGCTGGCACCTGCATCCCGAAATCCCTGAGATGGAGTCAGGATTGCAAACACTTCCCCATTCCGTACCAACATAAAGTCAAGACCTTTCAAGCCCTAGGGCGCCAAGCTTTGGCATCTTCTGCTAAAATGCTCAACACTTAACACAGGAGCAGCCGAAGAGGATCCAGGGCCATTTCACCAGGCAAAAGCCGGAGCGGGACCATTTCATCAGTTCTCCAGCAGCTCCGTGAGCATCCAGGGAAAGGGCAGCCAGAGACCCCCTTCCAGTGGGACATCCCAGAAGAGAGGAATGTCCTGTGGCCAAAAGCGTGGCGTTTCCAAAAATAAAGACATTCAGATTTTTTTTTTTTTTCAAAATGCCTTTAAAACCAGAATCTCACCAGCAGCCTGCAACTTCCCACTTGGAACATTTCTGGGATTATGGCTTGGACACGGCAAAAGCCCTCAGACACGTGCTTAACTTCAGTCGAGTGCGCAAATCCCTCCGAAGCCAACGAGGCTCTTCAGACGCAGCCTTAAGGGCGGTCTGGACCCGGCCTTGGCTCAGCAGAGCCAGCGCCGCCGGTCACTGACCACCGTCCGACCGCAGGGAAGGAGCCGTAAGCCGTGCCTGATCTCCACGTAGGACTTTTACCCCGGGCTGTGCACATTGCTGTTGGAGTATTGAAATTCCTCCCTCCCCTGCACCCCAAAATGCAGACCTGTCTCATCCCAGCAGCTCTCGGGGTGTTTTTCGTCTCATTTTATTTTATCTGGGGGGCGAATACACCGGTTTTAACCTAATTTTTGTCAGGGAGGCTAAGCCAAAGTGATTTTCTCCCTGCCACCCAAGGTTTCCTGCCATCCTCACCTTACAGGTAGGGGAAACTGAGGCACAGACAGGTTAACGTTCAGACAGCAAAGCCAGGAGAGCAGGGCAGGCGTGAGACAACTTCAGTATTAATACTTCTGCTTGCTCTTCTGGCGATTACACCCTTCCCTGCGGGAATACCGATAATTACGGCCATAGCAAATGCTGCCTCTGAGGGAGCTGCGCCACTGTCTGAGTCTCAAATGCACTCGCACCTCCCATCTGGGAGGCAGATTTTCTCCTACGGGGAAGCTCTGCAGCTGGGATGAGAAGACGCCTCTGGAAACAGCTTGGACCTTGACAGATGCGGCTCCCCAGCTGTTTGTTACCACGCTTTTGCAGGTGTCACCCCACGTCTCGGCCTTGGAGAGGGCAGTGTTAGCATCCCCATCTGCTCCGGCGCAAAGGCAGCCTGGTCAGCCCAGCTCACCGCCCGACCAGACCAACCCAGCCCAGCCCAGTCCTCCCGCGGGCGTAGAAAACTCCAGCGGAGAGGCCGTGGCCAACAGCTGGGGAACACAAAAACGTCTTTAAACACCGCAGCTGCGCTCCTCGGGGTTTTCCAACCACATCCTAAATCCTTCTGCTGCTCTGCCCAGCATCGCTCCAGAGGTCAGCACGCCCAGGCAGGAAACCCAGCGGCTGGCTGCCGCGGGAGGCATCCTCGGGGCGGTTCTGTGGTGGAACAACTGCAGCGAAGCCCACCAGCCGCCCACCACCCAAGCAAGGTGCCGGCTCTCCTCCTGTCCAAGACACTGGGGTGGAGGTGTCACAAACTGGTCTTGGGACCTCACGCCTGCCAGACCTTGGGAGCCGAGGGGAAGCCTTTTTCCTGCCAACAACCTCCCTCTGTCCTTGAACGCCAACCTCTTCCCAAGAGGGATCCATCTTTGGGTTCTCCGTGGGTTGACCCGGTCCTTTCCCCGGTTGCCTCAGCCTCTCGCAGGGACCAGCAGCAGCAGCGTGCAGAAAGCAGCGCTGAAGGGAGGAGGAGAAAACCACGCGCATCCACACCGGGAGGCTGCAGGAGGGCTCGGCTTCTCCTTCCATCAACCCCAAGGTGTGAACTGTCAGGTCTTCATAACGAGAAATTATCCATTTCTGGCTATTTCCCTTTTTTTTTTTTTCACCATACCGTTAGTTTTGCTCAGAAGTGGACAAAACTTTGTTTTCAGTGCATTTTTTCCATCCTGTCCCATCAGCCTGTGTTTAGCCATGTTCACTTGAAGGCAGCCACCCACGCACCTCCTTGCCACCATTTTTCCTCTGTCTCACAGCTTAGATTTGGGGATGCCTTCCCCTACAGCCCCAGCGGGTGGAAAGCCAGCTTGCCATGCAGGTTGGTCCAGGAGGGCTTTCACCCATCTCCCACGTCAGTGCCGCGGGCTGGCCCCCAAACACCAGGAAAAAAACGACAGCAGGAACGTGCCAAGGGCAACGCTGGGCTGCAGAGTGGGTTGGCGACCGTTTTCGGCAGGAGATATCCAACACCAAGAGCTCTTCCAGCTAGCAGTAACAGGATAAGCCGTAAAATATGTGCTCTGATTTGGAACTAGCAAACACAGCAAATAACCAATTATTCCAAATAGTTTACAGATTTTGAGTTGTTTTTTTTTTTTTTTTTTGGCTTGGCTTAGCTTTGCTAACTTGTCATTTGATGGGTTATTTGTATTTCTTACAACCAAAGCGTCGCAAACCAAAATAACAGTACAAGTAACTGCATACAAAGCACCTTACAGTGCTTCTCAGGGGAGAACGGAGGCTCCTCGTTGCAGTTTCCCAGCCCAGAGGTGTCTGAAGGCTCCCCGTGAGCTCCTCTCCTCTGAGGGATGCTGAGGAACCGCCCGAATCCTGCTCCTGCTCCGGCAAGCTGGGGCTGGTGGAGAGGAGACCCGGCCAGACCAGCTGACAGCTGGGAATGCAGGAGCTGCGTGGGCATTAACCACGCCGGAGGTCCTCTGCAAAGAGTGCTCCACGGCTCTCCCGCACACCTGGGTCCCTCCACTTCCACCCACGTTGGGGCTTTCACACCAACCCCACGTTTTCACTCAACGGGGCTTGAAAACTCATTTGTACTTCTCAGGAGAAGGAGCCTCTGCCTCGTCGATCCTGAGCCTGAGCAGGGTGGAGAAGCCAGGCACAAGGACACCCTGCCAAAGGGCACTGGGGCCCTCAAAACCCTTTGGTGGCAAACAGGTGCTTTGCAAAATGCAGCGTGTCCTCCCCAGACATACCCTGCTTATTCCTTGCTCGCACAAGCAGTTTTCTGATAACTCACAGCTGTACCTACGGGCGTTTTAAAGTGATTCTTCAGAAGCATTTCTGTCTTTCACCCTTTGAACATGACTTAATCACTTGAACTCCAGAGGGACGAGCCAGGATTTCAGCGTGGTGGGAAGGGGACAGATCTGGAGGAGACAAAGGGGTCTACGAGACATCGGTGTTGCAAAATCATCTCATTTCGCTTGTGCCGAAGATTCCCAGGAGGGACAACAGCGGGACGAAGGGCCAACTTCTGACTTTGTCTAGGAGGACTTTGGCAGCAGTAGCACCAGAGGAGTGCGAAGAGAGGCCAGATCAGGAAGAGTTTGTGAACTAGGTTATAAGCAACTGCAGATTAAGTGCTTGGATTCGTGCAGGCTCCAGGCAGAGCCTGGCTCTGGTAGCCCTGACCTGATGTCCCCATCACGTTATCACTTCTCCACAGCCTTTACCCCCAGGTGGATGTAGGGGATTGCTGCCACAGGGAGCAGAGGCAATGCCCATTGCCCTCCTCGGCAGCTCTCCAGGTCCTCCTGGCAATGCCTGCCCCATTTTCCAGATTTGTTGATGGGTCTGGGGTTTTTCAAGGTTCATAGAATCACAGAATCACAGAAGGCTTTGGGTTGGAAGGGACCATAAAAGCCCACCCAGTCCAACCCCCCTGCCAGGAGCAGGGACATCTCCAACCAGATCAGGTTGCTCAGAGCCCCGGCCAACCTGGCCTGGAATGTTTCCAGGGATGGGGCATCCACCACCTCTCTGGGCAACCTGGGACAGTGCTCCACCACGCTCAGTGGAAAATTTTTTTTCTAATGTCTAATCTGAACCTACCTCCCTCTAGTTTGAAACCATCACCCCTTGTCCTGTCACACCAGGCCCTGCTGAAGAGTCTCTCCCCATCTTTCCTGTAGCCCCCTTTAGGCACTGGGAGGCCGCTCTCAGGTCCCTCTGATCATCTTTGTCATAAAAATGCATATCTATATCTTACGGAGACACAAGGTGGGCATTAAACATGCCTTCAACCCTACGCTGAGACCTACAAAGATGTCCATCAGGGCTTCTGCATGCAACTTACAGCTGCCATGAAGCTCCCACCCATCTCTTACTCCATGTGCTCTGCTCACTTGATTTTTACTCTATTTTCAGCGATCAAAAGCCCATTTTACCTTTCCTTCCAAACTGTATGGCCAGACCTTGAAGGAAGACTATTTCTCCCAAAGACACACCGTAAATAACGCCTTTGAGCCGAGCTTCTTCCACAGGTCTGGGCTGACTCACCGGCGTTTTACACCCTAGGGCTGAAGCGCACGGGCACCGCTCCGGGTTCGGCCAGCGCAAAGGAGCTGCCGTTTATTGCAGCAAAGGAGTGGAAAGCAACACAATTAATTCTGGCCCGAGGAACGTGAGAGGAACGTGCACGGTGCTCAGCAGGAACAGCCCGTGTCCTGTAACCCGTGGGCTGGCATCAAGAGGGATCTAAGAGGGGTGAAGAGCTGCAAGCCCGCGAGGGATGAATTCGGGGCACGGAGAAGAACTGCTTCCCTAGAGCGCCAGCCCCGAGAAAGCAGAGCTACCAGGCTCCGCTGGCATGCACGGAGAAGCCAGAGGCTGTCGGGAAGACACCCGACCTCCAGCACGTACGTAACTGTGCCGGCTCCGCAAGGACGAGAGGGAGGAAGCTTCCTCATCCCTCCGCCCAAAACTGACCTCATTTTCTTTGGCGTGAAGGAAAAACGATTGCTGAAACGCGCACACACCGGTAGCAAGGGGAAATTGCCATTTTTCTCGGAGAGCAAGGAGATCTTTCACAAAAAGAAATGCCTCCATTTTTGCAGACCTCTAAATATATATATATATGCACATATATCATTCAGAAAAACCATTAATCAAGCAAGTAAGTTAGAAATTAAGCAATACATACATGAGGCTGGGCCCAAGAAGCTGGCATGTTAATTAGTGCTGAGCTGGTCATACCCTCCGCAAGCTACAAATTAAAATGATCGGTTATCAATGGGGTTAGAGAAACAACGTTTAACATACATCAGCAAAGCACAATTTAGGAGAAATAAAATGAATGAACCCAAACTTCCCCCTCCCCTGGGCTGTAAGGCTGAGGTCTCCTCGGGCGAGGCATCCTTGGCACGAGAGGGGGTTTGGGATTTCGTTGCTCATCAAAGGGGACCGCGATTGAAGGGTTGCAGAGGATAAATGGGGAATTAAACAGAAACTGTGGCAAAAACCGTGTTAATATCTGCTCTTCCCTTGGGGCTGCGGGGGGACCTCATGGTTGTCCTTCCTGTTCAGCTTCCCCGGGGGTTGGGGACCCAGGAAAGAGCACAGAGAACAAGGGTGCCGAGCAGGCGGGAGTGCAGGCGGATCCACACCCAGCACCACCCAGGAAACCCCGCAGCCGCTCGTGCACCCGCGGCCCTCGCAAAGCCCTGCTCCGTGCGCATCTCCCAGAGAAGCAAACTAGAAAGGCTCAGCTCAGGGGACCTTGCTGCAGAAAAATTGCTTTGCTATGAGTTCTGGGAGCTTCTTTTCCTCACATTTGGTAACCATGATGTTTGCAGTTCGTGTGCACGCTGGCTTGTTTTAAACAGACCTCGGGCTGAACTCCTCACCCCACTTGGACGAGATGGGCAACGCACTCAGCAACCTCAGAGCAGAGGGGGTTTTGCGTCTGTTTGTTTTCTCTGTTTCAGATGAGGACAACAAAGTCAGCCTTTGTTCCAGCCATTCATCAGCGGGGGGACCAAAGCCAGGCTTGGCACGGAGGGAGCAAGGCTTTGGAGGCACACAGCGAAACACACCCATGCACACATGCACGGGCAGAACAACCCTGGCTCCTGCTTCCAAGGTCACCACTGGAAGAGCAAGCGGTACGGAGACTGCAGCCCCGGGCACGGGCTCCTGGCCTGGGCTCCATCCCCTTTCCCAGTCCTCGCCCCTCTGCAGACTGGGACTCCTCCATCATCACCCAAACCTGGCCCTGGAGGGGAGCGGGGCGGGGCGGAGGGACCCCAACAGCTGCGGGGTGTCAGACCACCTGAGGAAAAGTCACCCCAGCTCACCTCCAACACCAGGAGAGGGCATGGGAGGAGCAGCATCCAGGGCCAAAACGTAGAGGTTGGGGAGGGAGATGGTGGGAATTTTGGTTTGGCTTTCCAGGAACAAGCTCCCTCCTCTTCCACTCCCCAAACAAAGCGCAAGAGTGAGAGACAAACAAACAAACAGAGGAGAAATCATCTGGGGCCAAACTGAATAATTCAATTCATTGCTGGGTGTTTTGTTTGCAAAATGTTCGTTTCGGTAAAGAAATGTCAGAGTCTTCCACTTGTTTTGGCTTCGTCACGTTCTCTCCTCCTCTCATCCCATTTAAACTCTTCCCTGAGCTTGATCCCAGTTTGCAGACGCTTTCAACGGGCTTCAGATTGCCCCAGGGAACCAAGCATTTACGGCAGAGCTGGGGTCCCTCCAGCTGCAAACCTCTGCCTCGCTCCCCCCTTGGGACCCCTGCAGCCCCCCAGCACCAAACGCTGGGCACGCCGGTACGAAAGCGTGCGTGCCCCCATCCGTAGCTCTTGTCCCCAAAAGGCCGATCGCAGCGGGTTTGCTGACGTCGCCACGAAGCCCCTGCGGGGTCTGGAGAGCCACAGCCCCGCAGAGCCCCGTCGACCACCGCGTTTCCCCGGGGGAAGAGCCGAGCCGCTCCACCCGTCCCAGCCTCGGAGCACGGCGGGAAACCCGGCTCATTGCTTCTGTTGCCCACAACTATTTTTGGGGAAGAAGGCCCTGCCTTCAGGTCTCGGGATATTGCCAATGAAATATTTTTCTGGCCTTTGCTGGACATTTAAAAAATAAAAATTATGTAATGCAATAATGGTGTCATTTATTTTGGTTAAAGGAAAGTCAAACAGGAGCAAGAGCTCACCTCACCTCACTTCACTTTGCAACCTCAGGCTGAGAGATCTCATTCCAGTGAGGCCAGAGGTGCCCACCTTTACCCGCACATCCCTCGCGCATTGCCACAGCCCTCCTCTTCCTCACAGGCACCCTCAGAGGCCGGAAGGTTGGCTTTCAAACAGCCAGCCCATGGGGCAAAAGCCTTGGGGACCTCACAGGGGATCAGCTCCTCCACGCCAACATCAACCAGGACCAGGGCTTCCTCCCTGCCAGGACTTGGACTGGGATGCTCCGTGCCCATGGCTCCGGCAGCACAAAGAGAGGAAGATGCATCTTCCCCCATCTGCAGCCCCCAACCCAGTAACCGCTCTCCTCACCCTGCAAGATCTCCAGGGTGGTCACAGGTTCTCACCTCCACAGAGAAGCAAACAGCGGCAAAGAAACACTGAGGATCCAACTGCCCACAACCCTCTCTTCCCTGACAGAGGAACATTTTCTGGTTGTCACCTTCCAAAAATGCCTTTTTTGCCTCCAGCTTGGTAGGAAAACTCATTTCCTCCTGATAAGACCAAGAGCCTGGCCACCAAGGGCCACCTCTGGGTTGCAGATCTCTAACTCCAGCAGAGTCACGTCCCTGCTGCTGGTGCGCACCAGGTCCCTGCGCTGGATCCCAACCTGCTGCAGACGTGACGGCAGTCCTGATTTTCAAAGCAAGTAGTCAGCTGTACCGAGGATGAAGTGTTGACCCACGTACCCCTCCACAGTGTATGGGTCTCCATCAGGACAAGGAGCACCCCGAAGTCTCAGGGAAGAACTTCAGAGCCAGGGAAAGAGCGTTTTTCCATGAATTTGTCCAGAAAGCACAGAAATTTCCTAAGAGGAATGCGTGGCAGGCTATAATTCAAAAGAAAGACAAGCAGGCCTGGATCTGGCAGGCCACCAGAAGTGCCCACAGCTTCTGCAGGAGCGCTCAGACACTGCACCGACTTGAAAAACTGGTGAAGAGCAGAAAGTGTGCTTGGACGAGAGCACCCAGAGCAAAGCTTCCCAAAGAGCACCCAGAGCTCTGCTTCCCAAACTGCCCCAAAACACCCCCAAAAAATCCCTGCCCATCTGCCTTCGCCTCTGGGTCAGCCTCTTCAGGAGGTCCCCCAACAATGGCTGGGGCCAAAGCGCCGCTCAGCAGCGATGGAGGTTTGCACCTTTGGTTCCTCAAATCCAAAACCGGGCTGATCCAGTACGGGGAATCCATAGGAAAACTCCCACCGGCAGCCACGGGGAGAGATTTGCACTCCCGGAGCCGTGCCCAGTGCCTGCGGCTAGCTGTGCCCCAAACACGGCGGCGTCGATCCCGACATCTACGTGTTCCTTCAGTGCACGCGCGTCTCTTGCTGGCACACCCCATGCCACCAACAAGCATGATCAAACGTAGGAAAAAAAAAAAAGCTTTGAAGGACAATTTTTCATTTTCTTTTCCAAGCTAACTGGCGGAAGCCAAAAGAAATTTGGAATTCCGTCATTTTTGGAGTGCGAGTGCAAGAAGAGCGTGAGCCCTGGCTTTCTCTGTCTGGCCTTGCCCTCGCATCCAGGTGCAACAAAACCTGGCGAGAAACGGGGAACCAGTGAACAGGTCCCAGGGGGACGCACTGGGAGTAAATGAACCGCTGCTGAATTACCACGGAAAACATTCTTCTTTTCTCCCCACTAGAAAACAGAGAGAAGAAAGTGCCTAAAGAAGGCAGAAGGGTGTGAAATTGTGAGGAAAGAGATGATTTATCATTAAAAAGCCGTGGCAGTCTGATTAGAGCATTTCAAGCGACAGCGGGCACGGCAGAGCAGGGCAGAGCATCCCAACCAACCCGTGCTGCCCCCGTCCTGCCCACCCAGCAACGGTGATGGGGCAAACTGGGAGTCCCACCAGCCCCGTAGAGCACGAAGGTCTGGCGCAACCTTGGCCAAGCACCTCCAGCACTGGTTTGTGGAGGACCCCAGCTCCGCATCGAGCCCGGAGGCGGCGTCCCGCGGCGGCCGCAGCCCCCCCCTCTCCACGCCCAGCAAAGCCTTCGCCCGCGGCTCTCGTAAAGGATATTTACGGCAGGAAATTTTCCTCCTCTCACTTCCCTCAAAAAAGCAGCCGCTGGGTTCATAAACCACCAGCAAGCAGCTTATTTCCCTTAATTCCAGGGGAATTTCCATCAAGCAGGGTAATTAGCAACCAGGCTGAAAGCGTTTGCCTCGTCCCATGCCGCGGCAGCCAGCCCAAGCCAGCTGGCTCCCCACGAGAAAGCAAATTTGGGTGAAAACCCGAGGTTCCCAGAGGGAGCTCCGGTTCTCTCTTGTTTCCTCCACCATGGTTGCAGGAGAAGGAACAAGAGCAGCTGGGCGTGTGGAGTGGCAAAGGCACAGCAAAATCAGGGGTGGGAAACGGCGCCGGCGGGTGAAGCTCGGAGGGAAGGCAATGTTTTGTAAAATCTGTTGCACTGGACAATGGGTTGGCCATCAGAAAAAGGTGGCAGAGGGCCGGCACAGAGACGGTCCTTCTGACGCTCGAAGAGCAGTATTGCCCATCAGACGTGCCGCAGGTGGTTGTTTTGCTGCACAACACCATTTGTACTCAAAATTGACCCCCAAAAAAAGAAATAGGGAGAGGGTAAGCTGTAGATTTCAGAATATGCAAAAAAAAAACCAATAGTCAAACTAAAGTGAAAGTTGGGTAGATTTTTCTATTAAAAAAAAAAAAGAAATTATGTCGTTGCAGCTTGCTGGAGTTCCAGACACAAATCCAGTCCACCCATTGCTGTCCCAACCGTGGCTGTGGGTCAGGAGGGGGCCAGAAAACAGCTCTTTTGGGGGTCTCAGCCCATGGCTAAAGCAAACCCCACCTTCCTGTCCTTCACGTGATCCCAGCCCCTGCATTAGCTCCATGCCCACCACCCGTGGGAGCAGCACACCCACCCCTGGGTGCTTTGACGCTCTCCATCCCACCGGCAGCGGTCCCTGCGGAGCGAAGCGTCACCCTGGGGGAGGCACCGGGTGCCACCGGCTTCCTCGGTGCAGCCGAGGGACGTCGCTCGCCCAGCATCACGCAGCCAAGGCAGGACCTGCGCCCCAGCCCTCCCACCCACGTTGTTCCCTGGCCTCGCTTTTCTGCAGGCGCTTTCTGCGCTAGGCTAGAAAAAGGAGGGGATTTTATCTGCAGAGGTGAAGATTCCCGCTCCAAGACTCATTTTGGTGTTTTTTGGCAGACATGCTCCAGTTACTCTACGGATATGAGGCGAAGCACAATTGTAAATTATTAAGGCCAATCCACAAATGGCAAGCAAACGGAGAGCTAATCAGGTTGTCACGAGTACTTTCTGTCTGGAGTTGGTTTTTTCCTTTCAACGACACGTGTTCACTTGGGCCAATGTTTTCAAACTCCAGTGTTCAGCTCCTAATCGATCCCGAAGCAGCTCCGGACAAGACGCCAGCGCCCCAGGGAGCTGAGCGGACGAACGTCCCGCCCCTCGGCTGGTGGGGAACCCAAAAGGCCAGCTCATTTTGTGGGATCGTAGAATCACAGAACCATTTGGGTTGGAAAAGACCTTTAAGATCCCCAAGTCCAACCGTAAACCGGACACTGCCAACTCCACCGCTAAACCACGTCCCTACTCAACGTGCCTTGCTGCGAGGACGGCGGGGTGACCTTGCCTGAGAGCACCAACATGGGTCGCACCAGCGCTTGGGATGGGTGGGCCCGAGCAGGGCCGGCTGCAGCCGAGATCGCAACAGGCTGGAGTCCCACACCCACACCGGCCAAAATCTTGATTTTTTTCCTTTCAAGCCCAAAAGCCCTGAACTGGGCAGAGGTTGTAGCACACAACGTGCACTCCTGCTTAAGAAACAGCTGCTCAGCCGCAGGACGGACTTGCACGACACCAGCCTAAAGCAGATAAGCTCAGACAAGGGATGCAGCCCGGAGAGAGGTGCAGCTCCAGCTCCACCTCTGAATCTCCAAGGGATAGCCTGGTGCTGGGACACCAGTCTGAGCCCACCCTGGGACGCGACCGCGGGTACCTGATGGCACGGATCAGTGGATCGTAAAGTCCTCGTGAGTAGAAACACCGAGGTGCCATCCTTCATCACCACGAGGTGCCGTCGTCCTTCTTCACAAGGAGATGAATAAAGAGCACAAGCAGCTGAGACCCAAATTGCACATTTGGCTTTTGTGGGTGGTAAAAAGTCTGGAAGGCAGACCTCTCACAGAAAGCTCAGGCTGTTCTAGCTCGAGGAACCGTGCAGGATGCACAGCCTTTAAAAAGGGGAGGAAGGAAATGCCAGCGCACGTTAAATACGCCGAAGGGAACAGGAGACCACGCAAAGCTCCACCAAATGCCTCTGACAACACTTCCAGCTGCTCCTGAGCAATCAGGGTCAGCGACAGGCTTGTGCATCGCACGCGCACACGTCAGCGCTGACGGGTCTCTGCCTCAAAGAGGACGCGTCCACTGGCACAGACACCCGAGGGCCGTAGAAATGCCAAGCACCAGCAGGCCCAGTGTCCCCAGTGTGGCCAGACACCTCCCAGCTCTGCTTCAGGAAGAAGAAGCAGCAACCTCGGCGCCATGCCCAGCCCGGCCCATCTACAAGGGACAGCTGAGACCCCTCAAACTCACGGCACGTAGCAGCTTTCTTTCTGCAACAGCACCAACACATTCCTCCTCCACCGGCCCTGCTAAAGCACGTCCAGTTCCCACCACCACGGGATATTTCGCCATCACGGTCCCCACCACGACCCTCTGCGGAGTGACGGGAGCTGCTGAAAGCAGCAAGCGGGGTGGGAAGCAGCAAAGCACCCTGCAGAGAGGAAAACCGGGGAAAGCAGACCGGGCCGCGCGGCTGTGGTAGGGACGACCGAGCCTCCGGGAATCTTTGCTTCCAGTAGAGTCTTGGGCAAATTGTCCCACCTGCCAACATCAGCTCACCCCTTCAGTGCTGGGGTGAGTCCCCTCCAGGCTGTCTGGGGCAGTGACAGCCACTTCCGACGAGCAGAACCCCAAGGGGGTGAGGGCAAACCCTTCTCAGCCTCAAACCCAACGATACGTTTGAGGAAGAGACGCTGGAGGGAAGAGCCTGGCGTGGAGAGTCTGCTGTCTCTCCAGAAAAGCAAATCTGATGCCTCGTGCTAAACGCAGGGGAGAGGAAAGGGTTGGTGGTTGCTCGTTATGGCACGGTGGAGGGGAGGGGGTGAAACAGAGGTGGAAGCTGCAAAAGGAAGGTTACAACCAGGCACGACCTCACATCAAAGATCTGCATCTCCCTCCGCCCCAGCACAAGTTCCCCCACACCACACAAAGCAAGAAACCGGTGCCTTCCCACCGCTGCGATTTTCTCCATACCTGGACAGGAATAAGAGGCTCTTTGTCATCGATGTCAATGAGGACGTCATCCCTGGGCGTGAGGCTCACATCATCTGCAACCGGAGCAAGCACGAGCATCACCAGGGCATCCAGCTGCTAGAAACCCCAACGCCGAGCCACCTCGGGATCAAGCTCAACCATGCCCAGAGCCTTCACGCCAG
Organism: Chlamydotis macqueenii; assembly: GCF_036417535.1. NCBI lineage: Eukaryota > Metazoa > Chordata > Aves > Otidiformes > Otididae > Chlamydotis > Chlamydotis macqueenii. The sequence continues at coordinate 83,904,008 of NC_141559.1, forward strand.
CCAAAGTTCATGAGCGTTGGAGAGCTTGGCCAAGGGACAGCCCAGCTCATCAACCAACCGCAGAGCCGAACTCCTCCTGCACGTTTTGTACCAGACCTACAGCCGGGCTGAGCTAAAAGCAACGGCTACGACCCACAGCTCCTCCTGGGCGTGCAGCCGGCGTGGTCCTCGTGGCAGGACGTACCTGAGTGCTCCTGGGGACCGTCCTTTTCCTCTCGGTACGGGTCACAGTAGAAGTCCTCCAACGAGCGGATGGTGCACTGCCCCACCACGGGCCGCCGGCCAAAGGGCCGGTTGTCGATGATTTTGACAATGATGGGGGGGCTGTACAGGCTCTCCTTGGGTAAACGCTGCGGGCAGAGGGGAGGGAACGCGTAACTACGCAGGGCAGGGAGGGCGGCGGCTCTGCACCTCCCCAAAGGGAGCCGGGGCTGCGCAGGACAGAATTAGCTGCACCACAGGATGCACTTTTTTATGGGACCTCTGGAGGTCCTTCCCAACCAGCTCTGCCATGACCCCACCGCTGCAGATCCTCACCACTTCCATGAAGAGCACACAGACGTCAAAGTTGGGGTTCTTCTTGACGTTCTTGATGACGCAGGACTGCACGAGCTGGCCTCCGCACTCCACCAGCAGACTGGGCGAGGTGACACTGGCCAGCTGGTAGCTCTTGAGGTTCCTCAGCCCCCAGGCCAGGATCTGAAGGGTGAGGGGAACAGACAGCAAAGACTGAGATGAAGGTCTGCCTCCAGGACTTTCACTGAGCTTCTCAGCAACGGAGGCACACCTGAAGGCTGGCCCACCATGAAGGAGAGTCAAATCAACCATGTAGGACAGCTGGTGCTGGGAGAAGCCAGGTCGAACAGCAAGCATTTCTCTGTACACACCAATACACCAGGTCCACAACTGCTCGCATATTAAGGAGAATCTCTGTTTTGGGCAAGTATCCCGGTGTAAGGCAGACTGTCCTTCTAAAAAGCAAGTGTGGTCCAGGGCTGTGCTCTGCCCTAGGACTGACTGCTTGGTGAGACTTGTTTTCCCAGCAAGGTGGCATTTTTTGACTGGTGGCCCATGGGCAGAACGAGCTCCCGGCACTGGCGGGACTCTGTATCCACAGAGATCCCATTTCTGGGTCTCATCCTCCCCTCGATGGACACTCATTTGAGGGGGGAGGTTATTCTTGTTATTCTGCGAGGGGACGAGCTACCTCCTGCGCTCCCCACCACTCACCTCGATGGCCGTGCGCTGCAGGACCGGTTTGATTCCTTGGGGGACCATGTAAATGTTGGGCTCGCGCTGGGGCGGGGGGTACGGCAGGTCGGAGTCCGCGGACTGCGGGGGAGCAGAGACACGAAGGGCACATCGGGTGACGCCACGATGGGACACCAACCCCATCACCTCCCCCTCCCCACGCTGCCTCCCCCCAGGGTCTCCTCCTCTCTGCAAACTCATCTCCCCCCAGAAGTCCAGGACACCTAGACAGGGGAGATGAGGGCTGGGGGGATGAATGAATGAACTTGCAAACTGGTTTTCTCCCTTTAGTCTGACCCTGGAAAAGATCAAACTCCCGCTGCCGAGAGTGGTCCCTGAGCCTTTCCCAGGGAACTCGGAGGGATCTGCCCTCCAGCAAGGTTCAGCCGCCCTTAGGAGAGGAGGGGACGACAGAGCGTCTGTCCCACGCCAGGACCTCGGTGAGACAGTTAAGCAGCGGGATGAGGAGAGGAGATGAAGCAGCAGCAGAGTGTTAATCGGTGAAATGTAGCTCCTCGAGCTGGACAGGGAGATGCTGTGACCAGCGGCCGAAGAGCAGCAGGCAGTTTAGCGGGGGCAGCGCCGCGGGATGGAGGGTCGGCAGCGCCGCGGGATGGAGGGTCGGCAGCGCCGCCGGGTGCAGGAAGGGGCGGCTGTTCGTTCGTGGCATACAACAACCCGGCTCTAAACCTCGTCTGGTGGCTGCCAAGCTGCAGGACAGGGCTCGGATAAAGCTCTCCGTGCACCGTGTGTACAGAAGGCGATTTCCTTCCTCCTTCTAGACGGCAAGTGAGGGAGTCAAAATTTGCCTTCATGGAGGAGGAAAGTAGGGAGCCAGACTTCCCCGGCTGCTCGCAGAGGACGGGCACGGAGCCCTCCCAGCCCCTGGGCTCTTCTTGACCCGCGTCTTTGAGTTCAGAGTCACCGAAAAGGCAGGAATGAAAGCAAAACCTCCAAAAATGCATCCCTCAACCGAGGGCAGTTGGAACCAATTTAGGAGCCCAGCATTCTTTTCAGGCTGGAGTATTATTGCATTAAATTAAGTGTATGTGTGTATTTAAATTACGGGATTGGGTCAGGTTTATGTATGTACATACATAAATGTTCTACAAAGGGATTTTTCACGGTGGCGTGTTAGCTGTTCTAGACGCTAAGCTTTAATTTTCATTGGCAGTTGCGTGTGGCTGCTGAATCAAAGCCGCTCGTTAGCCAAAGAATTTTGGTAACTCCATTTCGGGGCAGCTGCCTGGGTTCCCGACGGGGCAGACAGCAAATGTGGGGCAGGCGGTCCCACCTCCCACGGCCCGCGCGCTCGCAGAAGCGGTTAGCGCTAGCAGCGAAGGGAAGGTTACCTAAGGGGAAGGGAGGGGTGCAGAGCATCCCCAGCATCGCCTGGATGCTTGACACATCGGGTAACCCACCGGCCTACCCACAGCCTTAATTTGAGATGCCTAAATGAGACTTTGCACCTCCTGCATGAGCTGATCCTGCCTCGGGGTAGAGGGACAGGCCAAACGGCCCTCAAAGAGCTAACCTCAGCTTTCGTTTGTGAGCTTAGAGCACCTCAAGGTGCCCAAGCACGGGCTGAACCGAGAACAGCCTCGGCCTTTCCTCGTTTAGTGCCACATCTTCGTTTCCAGCTTCAAACGTGCGGAAGTTGCCTAAGAGAGATGCAAAGCTGGAGAAGCTGCCTAGCCCATCTCCAAACGCCAAGGTAGGCTGCAACTCCGCACAGCCCTGTGAGGTGGCTGCACAAAACGGGAGGTTTCTTCCCAAAAAGGAAGGGTTTTTTTTCCCTAACAGGGCACTGAAATCTCCACTGATGTAAACACCAGGTGTTGCATTCCCTTGTCATCACTGGCCTCCAGATAATTTCTGGCAAATCTGTACGGGAAAAGGGGAAAGCCTCGGGGAAAGCACTCCTGCCTGCCCACCGCCCTCCCCAGGTCCAACAACAGGTTCGAAAGCCAACCGCGTGCGCTTGGCTCCTAACACCGCAACGTCCTCAGCTAGCTCAAAGCTAGCGCTAGCTGTCTCAAAGCCCTTCTCAACCCCTGCTGCTCTCCTGGATGTTTTGCAGTGGTTCTCCTGGTTCTCGGCGTTAAACGTTCCACCAGATGGGACAGAAATGAGCAGTGAGCCCTGGGGACAAGGCAGGCGCAGGGAGGGGTCAGGGCGGTAGTGGGGAACAAGCAATTCCCAGACACAGCTCTCAATCCAGACAGAGCCGGCTGGATGGAGGAGACACCCACGAAAAGAGCTGAGGGGTCTGCTGGTGGCTGGGATGGTTTGAGTGAGACAAGTCAGAGAGAATCAGGGTGGATGGGAGCTCGAGAGATCGCCTCGTCCAACCATGACTTTGATAGAGATGAGTGAAAGTCAACAGAGATCAGGCCAGTTAAAACAGTGACTGGAAACATCTCCCAGTTTGAGCGCACAGCTGGGCCGTGTTGTTTCAAGACAGGCTTATATCCCAGAGCTCGGAGGGGATCTAGCCCCAAAAAGCTACCGTCATTTGCACCAAACAGAAATGCAGTAGAAGGAAGTCTGTGCCAGCCTGGTCGTTCAGGTACATCATGAGGCTGAACGATGCGTGCACGAGCCTGGCTCTCCGCAAGGCTTGTTATTGACTGCTAAGGGCACTGGAGGCCTCGGGCTGGCATCACTCGTCTGGATGCAGCCCCGGTGGGTTGGTCCGGATGGGGTTGCCGGGGGGTAGGTGGGGCAGGCCAGGCCGTGTCTGAAGGAGCTGGTCTCTCTGAGAGTCTCTGTTGGGACTTTGCTTGGTTTCTGGGCAAAGGCAGAGGAACGGAGGAGGGACAAGTGTTTGAGGATAAAAGGTACCCATTGGAGGAGCCCCTCGTAGAACAAGGCAGGGGTGCAGAGCTGTGGAGTGGCCCATCCAGAAATGGCATTGGCAAGAAATGGAGGAGAAAGAGCAGAGAGATGGTTATGTTTACATGAGCTCAGCCATCTCAGCTCACATGGAGCACAAAAATGAGCCCCACACCGTCAGGAAAGGCTGCTTGGGCGGAAGAAGCCCATCTTGCAAAAATATGTTTACCCCATCCAACCTTAATGGAAACGCAGCCAGGCCCCAGATCCCTCCTAACTCATCTCCCAGACTTTGGTTCCTAGGGCCAGCACAACGTTCAGATAGACAGGCCCCTTGTTCAGCTCCCTGCCTTGAGTTTTCCAAGATACCAGCCTATACAGCACCTCTTGGTTCAGCCTGGGATCTGCTCTGCAGGATGCACAAGGTCTGGGTAGCGACTTGGACAGGTTGTCCAAGCAGCAGCTTGGGACCATAGAGTCAAAGAGTGGTTTGGGTGGGAAGGGGCCTTTAAAGCCCATCCAGTCCAAGCCGCCTGCAAGGAGCAGGGACATCTCCAGCCAGATCAGGTTGCTCAGAGCCTCATCCAACCTGGCCTGGAATGTTTCCAGGGATGGGGCATCCACCACCTCTCTGGGCAACCTGGGCCACTGTTCCACCACCCTCAGAGTAAAAAATTTTTTCCTAATAACTAATCTGAATCTACCTCCCTCTATTTTAAAACCATCACCCCTTGTCCTATCGCAACAGGCCCTGCTAAAGAGTTTCTCCCCATCTTTCTTCTCAGCCCCTGCTATAAGATCCTGAGGAGCATGCTTCCTTCAACGCAACAGGAACAGCCCAGGACATGCCCCCGTTCATGGCAAATTCTCCACAAAAAGCTGCAAAATTTTTAGCTGGCATTTCAGCTGAGGTCCAGCCAAAGGTCAGCCCAGCATTTTGGCTTTGGCATGCTTTGTTTGGAAGGGTTGAACACCAGCAGACGTCATGCACACACATCCCCCATCCCACCCGCCGTGCCCTGCCGTCGGGAACCCCTCCTGGGTAAGAACGGAGCCCACCCGCCCTGAGGACCACGCGTGTTACTAAATCCTGATGCTATGGACAGGACTCATCTGAAAAGAAGCGGCTGCCCCATGGAGGCACAATTTTAACCATCTCCAAGAAAACGAAATGTGACAAACTCACCTCATCCAGACTGGAGGAGAGCTCACTCTGGAGAAGAGGAGAGCACAGAGTTAGAGCCCCATCCTAGGGCTTGTCATCGTAGCTGACAACTGAAAAGGATGCTTCCAAAACTCCTGCACACCACCCCCGCCCCAGGCTTGAGAAGAAATCACCGTTGGTAAATTAAAACCACTCAAAATCTCACACCAGTTAATGCCTTTGCTCAGATGGGCCGCAGGGTGGGAAAGACTCTGGAGCTGCTGGGAAGCCCAGCCCTTCGGGATGGGAATGCCGAAATTATCGCCGGGCAGGAAGGCAACGGTGTCGTTGGCACCTGAAGCACTTGCCTGTCTCATGGGTCAAAACCGAGCGGGCCCGCTCACTCCAGCTCTCTGCCAGCAGCTGAAGGGAACCGGCATCCCTACGTGGGGATTGCTTCATCCCGCAATAAATCCCAGACAAACTGCCTGTGGAAATAGGGCTGCAAGCAGAGCCCACCGCCAGCCTCTGCGGCAGCAGCTGATGGTGCCGGGACCCAGCAGCTCCGCGGGGACAGGGGAGGGGGCGGCAGGAGGGACGCAGGGCTTGGGAGCTGCAAAGAGGAGAGAGGCATTACCTCGAAGCCAGGGATGTGATGGACAGCTGGCTGCGGAGAAAAAAAAAAACACATATTTTCCATTTGCACTCCTGGTGCTCACTCGGCTTTGTCCGGCAGAGAAACGCCAGTCCTCCCACAGCCGCACACTGGGCCCTCCGTGCCCACCACTGGGCTCCAAAAAGCCCGGGCAGGAGGGCAGGGCTCCCCCTCTGACAAGGGGGCACGAGCGGAGCCTCACATCCACCCAACTGCTTTCTGCTACCAGCAAAGGAGGTCTCTGGAGAGGACCCCCCTGTCCGAGGTCTTCCCCACCCAGTTCAGCAACTTCTCAGGAGGGTGAGGAGGAAGAAGAGGCCGCATGCAGATGACTCGGTGCCCCGTCCCGGCAGCAGGGACATCCCCGGACCCCCACCCAGCAGCCCCTCACCGGTGCAGCGAGGCTCATACCCAGCCCACCCCTGGCTGGCATCGGGCCCAGCACGCGGCACCCCCCTTCCCAGTTAACACCTCAGGGCTGGGAGGGAGGAACCGGACAGGGAGTCTGAGCCTCCCAGTCCATCCGCTTTCCCTGCCATGGAGACACCTCTGGGCCGCGGCCAGTGGAAGAGCCGGAGGAAAGAGAGACGCGAGGGGGTGGTGCGTGCAGGGGGACGGGAGGGTGGGAAATTGCGCGAGGGGCACGACGAGGAGTGTCTCCCACCCAGGCTGGCTCCGAAGTGCAGCCTCCTTTCCCCCGTGGCTCGTCAGATGAACGGCCAGCACTGAGCGCGGCAGCTTGCCGCAGGAGGAACCGCCCTCTTCGGCTCTCATTAAATCCCTTCCGGAAATTAACTCTGAGCGAAGGGCAGCGATCCGGGGCCAAACGCATCGGACTCTTCCCGTGGCGCAAAGGCACCGAGGCTCTGAGCCCAGCACCGCAGCCCGCCGGGCTGGCAGGGCACGAGCGGCCAGGCCTCTTCCCGTTGGCCTCCCATCACACGGCTGCGGTGCGGCCAGCATCGCGGCCGGCTCTGCTCGGAGCATCCGTCCTGGCGAAACCGGGGACAGGGAGCCGCAGAGCCACCCAGCCTGAGGGAAGAAGCCAGCGTTGCAAGCAGAGACCGGATCGGGTCGGGATGGGATGGGGAGCTCACCTTCTCCCTCTGGATCAGCTCGAAGGCGGCCAGCAGCTCCCCGACGTTTCTGTTCGCCTTGATGACTGGGTGCCAGGAGAGCCGCGGCGAGCGCTCCAGGCTGGGCTTGCAAATGCAGCGCCCCATGAACTCGTCCGCCCCCTGAAAGGCAACCACGGGCACGGGGAGCTGGCTTCCCGCCCCGCTTCCCAGGGGAGCCCATCCCCACGCACCCGCACCTCGCCTGAAACCCCGCCGCTCAAAAGTCAGGCCCAATGTCTGAACCATTACAGCACCAGAAAAAAAAGATGGGATCTTCAGATGCCTTTGCTGCTTCCTGATGGGTTTTTTTGGAGGAAGGAGGGCAGGAACGGTGTCACGCATTTGTCCCACCCGCCCCAGCACACTCACACCGTGAAGGCCCAGCTCATGCTGCCACACTTACGTAGGTGTCGTGGTCATAGATTTCCACCACAATGGTGGGAGGGGACTCAGACACCTTCTGGGGGTCCCCAAAGATCTCTATCTCATAGAAGATGAGTGTCTGGTCCCAGGTGGGGTTCAAGGTGTTCTTGATCACCACCGTCTTCTGGCTTTGGTGGAGGAAGGAGACGATGGCATAAGGATCTGCAAGGGATGTTGGACAAGAGGAAAAAGATGAATTAGAGCTACCAGGAAGGAGAAAGCAATTCATGGTCATTCAAGGGCCAACAGGCTGGGCAGGGAAGAGTGTGAACAGGCTGAGGGACCTGCAGGTCTTTTAGAAACAGTGATGATATTCCCATCACGTCCCAGGCAACTCCAACTGAGAAGAGAACGAGGCCAAGCTCTCCGGCGCGTCTCTCTACACACCAGTTATCTGCAGCTCAGGTACTTCCCAAGTTAGTCTGCGTGTTTGGCAACCCTGCGGGGGGCTGTCTTCTACAGACTTCTCCTGCCCCTCTTGAGCCCACCATATCCTCTGGTGAGGACTCAAAACTGCACGGAGAACCAGCCCCTCGTGGATTTTTGCAGTACTCAGCTCCACCCCTGCCCAGCTGCACCGGCACTCGGGGTTCTGCAGGTTTCCATCACGCCAACCCTAAAACATCGCTTCTTCAAGGCGAGGAGTCTCAGCCTACGGAGCTATTCCTCACAAAGGGACAATCCAGTCCCCTGCTCATTCCAGCTCTTTCTGGGACAAGACAACCAGAGCGGCCCACACAGCTCTGCTGCCTACCTGTGCACAGACCTTCCTCCCTACCCCACAGCAGCCTCCTTTCCTTAAAAACCTTTGGTGAAGGATTTTATTGCCCAAAACCGTTCAGACATCCAATGAGATCACGTTAACCAGAGCAAGCTTATCCTCTGGCTCGTGATAGGCAGCACCAGCACCGCACATCTGGGTGAGCAGCGACTTTGGGTCACCCACTGCTGTGAAGACCAGACCATGAAGAAGGTGACGGAGACGTTACTGCCTCCTTCCTGGGGTCCTTAACGTCTCCACAGGGATGGGAGCTGAGGACACAGCCAGAGTCATCCTCTCAGCCCCATTGCATGAGCTTTGGTGACCTCCACGTCTTGGGGAGGGTTTGGGGTTCCCACAGCAGACGGCTCTCGGTTTCCCTTAGGCCGCTGCATCACATCTGCCAGCCCCGTGCAGATGTCTCAGGTACTCCAGGGTCTCCCCAAACCCCTGTGCTTAGGCGCGAGCTGGGACCACGCTGTCTTACCCCTAAGCTGGGACAAAGCCAGAGGTTTCTCACAGCAAGGAGCAGCCACCCTTAACAACCCAAGCAATTAACGCAGGAAACCTGAGATCAATTAAGAACGGAAACGTGAAACCTGAGCCCTCTCTAACACCTTCCCTTCCAGACAGCTTCAAAGAGCACGCAGCCCAAACCTGCTGTGGACACCCAGCCCGCGCCGCCAGTAGCACTGGGCACGGGGACAGGACGGGCGGTGGGGGAACCAGGATCAAGAGCTGGGCGAGATGCTCGAAACGTGCCCTGGGATCGCATTGTGAGAGCCCGCGGAGACCGAACGCCTTTCAGAACCTGAGAGCATCTACTGGTCCTCGTCAGGGATGAGACCCCCGTGACTGTCGCATCCCAGGTGGACCCCCGAGCTCTGGTTGACTGCAAAGCCCAACCTCCATGGTGGTGGGAGATATCCTGGGCCTTTTGGGAAGGACACAGGCTACCCCCTCCGGCTGGCACCCCGCATGACCTGCCACGACAAGACACAGGTACACCAGACAGTGTACGGGGGTCCAGCAGCGTCCAGGGGGGCACCGCTCTGCTCACCCCAAAGCCAATTCCAAGAGACCCACCAGTGGCCAGGAGCATGGCAGACCCTACAAATGCAACCCCCGCAGTCCCAGGAGGTGCTCCCCACCCCACAAAACAGCGTGCACACCCCCACACCAGCGCTGTCAGGAGACTGTGAGCTTGTGCTGGGAGCAAGACGCGTCCTGCCTGCCCTGGGGACGGAGGAGCATCCCCTCCGGACACCCGAACGCGGGGCCGGCCGAGCGGGGCAGCGTCGAGGTCAAAGGGGGGGTGTATTTTCTTTCTCGGCGCCCGGGCCGCAGCAGACGTGTTTAACGAGCCGGGGCTGTTTGCGAGGCGGCGGGCTGGAGAGACCACTGCTCGCGCTGGGAAGAACCCTTTCCACTTACGCGCTTTTTTCCAGTCAGAGCAAAGCAGAACGCGTTACAATAAACAAAAAACCATGCATTTGGATTTGCTTTTTTGCTCTTTTTTTTTTCGCACCCCCCCCTTTCTTGTTTTTAAAGGAGGCCTCCATAAAGCCCCTTTGTTTAGCCCCTCGTGTGCGCAGAAGGTTTATTTTTATAAGGGTGTAAAGCCCCCGTAATGAACTCCTTTATGCTTTGTTAAGGCAGCGGAGATCACAATTCCACATTGTGGCGTGTTGTTACTCATGTTGTCCTTGGCCGGGTTTTTCCGAAGGAAGGGACTCCCCTCCCCGCTCCGCCGGTCGCGGCCATGAGATCACCTCGGTCCCCACCACCTCGAACAACGGACCCTTTGTGGAGGCGGAGGGGAGACGGGACCTGGGGGGGCGCAGACACTGGGTGATTGTTTGGGTGCTGCGCGCCTCTCCGGGGCGTTTCTGCCCGCCCCGCCCCAAGCCCCTCTACTGCAGGACAGTGGGGGAAGCAGAGCCTCTTGGGACTGCGGTCCCGCTGCCTGGCACCGTGACGCCCCGCCATCCCCCGCTGCGGGACCCCACGCCACACCGCCTTTGGGGACCGTCCCTGCATCCCGTCCGAGATCCGTCACCCCGGCGGGCAACCCCGCGGCCAGCCCCTCGGTGAATCCCCGCGGCAGACAGTCAGTGACAGCCTTGGAGGGATGCTGGATGCCTCCTGCCCGCGGGCGTCGCCGCAGAGGGGTGTGGGGGTGTGGGCATCCCTGCCCCTGGACATGGTCACATCCCAGATGTGGCCCCCGCCACACAGCAATGAAGGTGGACAGCAACATCCCCGCTGTCCTGCTTCTCCACCTCAAAATGACCCCCAAAGCATTAACGGGTGCGGGCAAAGGCGGCTTTGGTGGCAAGTACCACAGAGCCACGGGACCCTCTGGCTGCCGGGGGGCTGCTCCCTGCTGGGGTCAAACACCAAGAACCGTTCCTGGCGCGTCCTCCCACCTCCGCGGCCACGCGTCGGCCCCTGCCGCAAACGAAACACTCCTGAAAGCAAACCACCTGGCAATTTCGTAAGCGCCTGAAGCCGCCCTGGGACGCGTTGAGCAGTTGCTCGAAGCCCAGAACACCCTTTTCTCCACCTGGGACCCCACTTTTTTCCACGAAGGGGTGTTTTTTACAGTCGGGTCTGAAGGACGCCTCGTTCAGCTCCATCACGGAAACCCTCCAGCTGCTGCCTCCCAGTCCCTTTGCAAAGTTTCCAGGACGGAGAGCGGAGGAGCAGCCGCTTGATTTAACGTTCGGTCGTGAAAACAAATGTGGACCGTTGTACGGATTGGCCACCGTTCAGTATTTTCCTTTCCCACCATGTTTTCAATCAATTCTTTCATTCCTAATAAAAAGGGTCTTCCTCTTTCAGGCTCCAAGGCCCTAATTACCCCCTTGCACCCTTTGTCATTTTCCTGAGCACATCTCAGAGCTCTCTGCCCCGCGCTCCGTCGCCGTGACCCCAGCCCGGAGCCCCCGTCCTGCCTGCAGTCCCACACGGGGGGACGGCCGGAGGCGGCGTGCCACGGTGCACGTCCCTGCCCTCCGCTCTGGTTTTCTTTGTCGTGCCCCCGAGCGCTCTGCTAGCCAGCCTCGCCACCGGCCCCCAGCCTCCCCTCGGGTCGGGGACACGCAGCTGTTAGCAAAGCAAACAGCTCTGACTCACGGCTGACCTGGGTAACTTGTGGTTTCTGGTTGGTTTCTCACGTAAGTGTTCTTGAAACTCTGATTTATTTATTTTATTTTTTTTTTTTTTGCTGAAGGGAATTCAAGCCACCAGGCTGGTGGCCTTGGGACAGCCTTATGCCGCTGTGTTTTGTTGTATGGCCACTGAACACTCCCCGCATCACATCAATAAATACCCCAAAGATGGCTTTACAGACCCCACTGCTCCCCGACATTCGTTACCGCACTAATTACAAGCACAAACACGTGGACGTCTGGGCTTACCGGAAAAGCTGTCCTTATCCATGGCGATCAGATCCCGAGCCTGGTACATGTAGCAGCGGAGGTGGTACCGGTTCCCGCCTGCACAGAGGAATGAAACGGTGAAGAGACGAGGCCAGGGAGAAGGGCCGGGCACCGGGGGAGCAGCTGGGCTCTTCACCAGCCCCAGGCCCATTCTGAGGGCAGCTCGGCTTAATCCTTCCCGCAGCGTCCCAGGAGAGCACTGAGCCCTGAGCTTGTTGATGTTCCTCAGGGGGACAAGCCATGCCCCATCCTCACCCACCCCGCTCTTTCCATCTGCCTGCGCTCAAGGTGGGTGAGCAGAAAAGGATGGGAACTGCTCAGCTGTGGGGTCCCCACAGCAGAGACCCTGCACCCTCCCCTCCAACCCTTCATGGAATCACAGACTGGTTTGGGTTGGAAGGGACCTTTAAAGCCCACCCAGCCCAACCCCCTGCCAGGAGCAGGGACATCTCCAACCAGATCAGGTTGCTCAGAGCCCCGGCCAACCTGGCCTGGAATGTTTCCAGGGACGGGGCATCCACCGCCTCTCTGGGCACCCTGGGCCAGTGTTCCACCACCCTCTTGTAAAAAATTTCTTCCTTCTGTCCAGTCTAAATCTGCCCTCTTTTAGTTTAAAACCATTATCCCTTGTCCTGTCACTACAGGCTCTGCTAAAAAGTTTGTCCCCATGCCAAAAAGTGTGACCCTTGGGGCCTTACAGTCAAATATGCACGAAATGGTGGGTCTGTTGACACCGAAACTGAGGGTGGAGATGGATTTGCCATCATCGCTCTTGTCGTCTGTCACTCCCCCCTGCAAGAGAAAGCAAGGCAAGGTCGCTGCCGCAGGGACCCCCTCTGCGGCCAAGGCTCCCCACGGGATGGGGTCCCCAGGGTGTTATCCACGTGGGCTTCCACAGGGACTTTGGGCTTCCCCACGGAGGGACCCTCAGGCTCTTCTGCCCCAGGAGAGCACAGAGGACCCAGCTCCTCATCCATGCCATGCTGGGAGGGAACAGGACACCACAACAAAAGCAGCCGAGGGTCACCAATTCACATCCCGCCTCCCCGCATCTCACCGGCATGGAAAACCCTCTCCACAAAGTTCATCGCTCTGGGAGCAGTCGTTAGTAGCTCAAAGCAATTCTGCTAAGTCCCCTTGCGAGCAAAATTAGCAGAGTATAGATTTTGTGAGCAGTGGATCCAGCCGGTGCCACGTGCCCCACTCGCTGCCCAGGGGGGAGCCCCGGCCGATGTTGGCCATCGCTCTTCCTTCTTCTTGTGTTTGCCTAGGAGAGCCGGCCTTGTGTCACCTCCTAATTGCAGCACTGGGCTTGAAATATTTAGCTGCAGGAAAACGAGCCTAACGGTAACTTCCTGGCGAGGGTAAATCTGAGCTTTAAATATTTTTCAATTATCGAATGCTAGGGAGAGAGAGGAAGGGTGTTCAAAGAAAAAAGGAAAAGAAAGAAGGAAAAAAGGAAAAAAAAAAAGCAGGTCTGGGATGGAGTTTCCAGAGCCTGGAGCTGCCCGGTCCCAAAAACCCAACAGGAGCTTAGGTGTTCTGCAGAGCCCTCCTCGCCTTCCCGGCCGGAACCCCAATGCCCGCGGCACTGTCTGCGGAGGAAGCCCCGGAGCTTGCGCTGCCTTTAGGGCGGCGAGGCCGCGCCGAGGGTTTGCAGGGCGACCTCCAGCGCTGCCCTCCCCTCGCTGCGGCAGCTGAACAGCTCCTCAGTTATTTTTATGACCTTTCTGCCCGGTGGACCACCCGTCCCCCCGTCCCCCCACCCCGACCTGCGCCCGCTGCCAGCCTGGGGAAGGGCCAGCGGAGGAGCCCAGGAGCCAAGGCAGCCGGCAGAATCCCCCAGCAAGGGCGTGGGGACCCCCCCAGTCTGTCCATCGCGGGGAAGGGGGGCTCCTCGCACCCCAAATCACCACGGCAAGCACACCTTGGAGAGGGCAAGGTGCAAAAGGCTTTTGCTCAGGGCTGCGATTTGTCCCTTGGGGTCTCCACGCGGCATGGAGCACCCCCATGAGCCCCTCCCTTCGCCCCGTCCCCCCGGGGCTCCCAGGCACCCGGTCCTGCAGCGGGAGCCCGAGCACGGTGCAACGGGCGTAGGAGCACCGCTCGTCCCGGCAGCGTCCCACCGCTCTGCCCCTCTTGCAGCTGGGCTTTCCCACCGGGACCCCCACGCTGGGTGCAGCCGGTTGGCACTTTGGGCACAAAAGCTACAGCACGAGTGACCCCCAGCCCGGCCAAGCCCCGCCGGCACGACGCGCCCGCCCTGGCTGTCACCCCCCGGTCTAACTCGCGTCCCTGCCTGGGGAGCGGGGGTTCAGTCACGGCTGGTGCGGAGCCAAAGCTGGGGTGTAAGCACCGGCAGAAACAGGCAGGATTTTCCAGCCTGGCACAGAAAACCCAAAATTCTCCGTCAGCCAAAGGTTCCCCTCGGCTGATTTTTGGAGAAGGATGGGAGGAAACGGGGCTTGCAGGGTGGGAGGGCTGCTGGCAGCTCCGGGGCAGAGCCACCGGGCTTTTCCATCGGAAACCAGAGCCGGCCTCGAGCCGCGGAGCTCAGCTCTGGGCTCCCCAGAAACCAGCCCGAGGGCAGAGGGGTGCCCCAGGCCACGACCGCAAAATCGCACAAACGCCTTGGGCAGAGGAGGTGGTGGAGGCTCCGGCAGGCGCCGGCGTGCCAGTGGCCGCCCCAGCCCCGTGCCGGGGTAAAACCCGAGCGGAGGGATGCTCCGGGCTCCCAGCTCCCCGGCATCACGCCACGTCCCTCCTCCCGCTTGCGGCTCCAGCGGATGGAGGGGTGGGCCCTGGGCAGGTCCGGAGGGTTGCTGGATGGGGGACGCCGTGTAAATTTAGATATTATTTTGGGATGGAGCATCCTGGGAAAATACGTCAGTCATTCGAGCAAGAGAGGAGAGCTCGAGAGGCATGAAGATGCAAAAGCAGAAAGCGTGGCGAGAGCGTTTATAAAGCAACGGGCGGGATTGCCTCATGTTTCGCCGAGATTCAAGCTGGGAAACGCCTGGCTCGGGCGTTCGCTTGGCGTTTTGCTTGGGCGCCGGCACTGGGGTCGTACAGGAGCAGCAGCGACGCTTAGGGCGGTGTTTGCTGGGGACGGGGAGAGAGAAGGGCACGGCACGGCACGGCACGGCACGGCATGGCAGAACAACTCCTTTTTTTTGGCTAGAATTGTTTTCAATTAGAAAACAAGGGAAATAATAAACCAGAGGTGTCACGTGGCCATACAATAAAAGTTACACAGGTAACCGTGGGCTAACTATGAACGAGAGATTTGGGAGGCACCGAGAACTGGGCGCCCCAGCACTGCTGCAGCTCAGAAACGCCGGGGGAATCGATAGGCAAGGTCTGACGGGCTTTGGGGGGGTGGCCCGGGGCAGGTGGGGGTCAGCAGGACACCAGTGACACCAGGGGACACTCGAACCAAGCTGGGACCCCCCGCCGCCGCGCCAGCGAAGCAAGCAAGGGCTGCCAGGCGCGCTGGCCCATCGCCACTTTAATGGGGCTTTTCACTCCCCTTCCCCCTGGCTCCAGCCTCTGCCCCACACGCGTGGGGCGGGGAGTTTCCTCCCCTGGGCCCCCCTGCATCCCCCGGGGACCCCCAGCGGGCGGGTCCATCACCCCCCTCTCCCCCAGCACGGCACCCAAACCCACAAACACATTTCCTTCGTGGGCTAATGAAGGCGAAACGTGGGCACGGCCGAGCCCCTCGGAAAACCGCGCAACCGAGAGCCGGGGCAGCCCCAACGAACCCCCACCCACCTCCTCGGACCCCCCCCAGCCAAGGAAGGGCACGGGCGCTCTGCACAGCCCCCCGCGCGTGCACAAGCGTGTGCACGGACACACACCCCACGTTACAGCTACATCCTCCTCGAGCGCCGCAGAGGGATGAGGCGTCCGGCCCAAAATCACACAAACAGGCCCCAGAGCGAAGGGGGAGAAGGCAGGGTCCCAGTGGCAGCCCTGGGGGTGGGCAGCAGCCGGGACCCCCCCATATCCGCAGACGGGGCCAGCGCGAGCTCGGGGCCGACGCACACGAATGCCGCGGAGCTGCTGGCGTCCCAGAGGGGCCGCAGGGTTCAAACGCTGGACGGAGGAGAGGGAAGGGCAGAGGAGGAGGGGAAAAAAGCCAAATGGGGGAAAAAAATAAAAAGCCCTATAATAGGGGCTTTGTGCTGCTGTGGTTTGTTCTGTTCCGTCGCCGGAGAAGCCAAAGCGTTACGAAATCCAGCGCGCTAAGAAAGCCAGAACATCAGCCCAACGACCGGCGGCGGGCGCAGGCGGCAGATAACGAGCTTTGCTCCGCGCCCGCTCCCCGCCATGGGACGGAGGGCGGGAGCGGGCTCCCCCTCCCAGGCAGCAATTCTGGGGGAAAGGTGGGTACCTACCAGAGCCCCCTCCAAGGCGAAGACGGCGGCGGCCCCGGTGCGCTCCAGGGGCTCCATCCGGCGCCTCCAGCGACGGCGGCGGAAGGTGTCGGTCCGGCGGTACTTCAGGTGGAAGCGCCAGCCGAAGAGCGAGGCGTACTCCCAGCCCTCCCCGTCCAGCTCCTCCGGCTTGTGCTGCCGGGCAGGGACAGGGGCTCAGGGGGGGCTCGGTCCCACCGCCCCGCGGCCCCGCTGCAGGTGACGACGGCGGGACACCAAGGGGCAAAGCCACTCGTGCACGAGGCTCTCCAGGGCCAAGGTTGTGCCCATCCAAACCCAGCTCCAGCTTCTTCAAGCTGTTGCCTGCTGAGGTTGTCCCACCTCCTGTCCCCCCTGTGTCTCTCCAGCTTAAACCCACAGAACAGATCCATCAAACCATTTGGGTTGGAAAAGACCCTCAGATCATTGAGTCCAACCACTAACCTAACACTACCAAGTCCACCCCTGGGGATCCAGCCCCTCCCTGGGGTGAACCCCACTTGGAGAAGAGTCCTTGGGCTGGGGACCACCATGGGACATCCTCTCCAGGGCATCGGTCACAAGCCCGTGAAGGCTTCTTCTCCCCAGGGCTGTGACGCCTCCCTGTGACACTTGCTTCCCTGTGGCGGATGGGGTGAGAGGGGGTCCCCACGCTTTCCATCCACAATTGTCTGGAAGAAGCGCTGGAAAGGGAAGGAAGCGTCTTGGGGAACTGGCTCGGGGAGTGAGGAGCGGCAGCGCTCGGTGGCATTTGCAGTCCAATTGCACCACCTAGAGGGAAGCAGGACTGGGAGAGGGAGCAGACTGGGGACTTCTGCCAGTCCCAATTGTCCGAGATGTTTGGTGGCACTGGTGGAGCTCCCCGTCCCATCCCACAACCCAACCAAGCACCCCTGGAGTGGTCTCCACCTCGGGGAGATGTTGACCCCCATGGTGGAAACCACAGAGACAGATCAGCAGGTCTCTGAGGCACAGCAGGTCTCTGCAGAAGGCCAAGCATCTCCCCCTCCACATGGAGGGACACAGCCCTGGCCCGCTCTCACCCTCTTCTCCCCGGTCCCGTCCTACCTTCCTCATGGCCTCCATCTGTGCGAGGTCTCTCCGGCGGAGCCGCACCCAGCGCCGTCGCCGGTTGGTGTGGTACATCTTCTCAGCCGGCACCCAGGCCTTGGGCTTGCGGTCCGGCGGGATGGTGATGCCGTACTCCCAGCCTTGGGGAGAAAGGGACACCTGGGTGAAGGTGGGAGAAGAGCCCCCCCACCTTGCCTCCCATCAGGGACCTCTCTTCACATACGTCCAGGCTGGACGAGCCTTAATGGCAAAGGTTTGTCCAGGCACGACGCCCTTTCCTAGTTCGCTGCTCCACGCAGATAACGACCTACTGCTGCTGCTGCCCAAAGTAGGTGTCCTGCTGGGGATGCCCAGGTGATGGACTCATGGTGTCCCACCAGCCCTTGGCTCAAAGTCACAGCCTGGGGACTCTCCCCTCCATCCTCCCTTCCTCAGACAACCCCAACGCTTGCAACCGTCTCAGGTGTTCTCTAGCCTGATGCTTTCCACCTGTCTTTTGCCAAAAACCAGGTAAGATCTTCCAGAAGAACATCCTGGCCTTTCCCCAGCAGCAGAAACGCTGCCATTGTGACTGCCGACCCAACTTCGGCCAGAGCGAGTGGGAGAGGGTACCCCCAGGGCCTGAAGCCAGTGGGGCAGCTCACGCAGCCGCGGAGGGGACGCTATCATCCCTGGTGCTGGGTGGGACCATGGAAGGAAACCCCACAATGGGCAAAGGAAAGGGGATGAAGACAACCCAGGCACCCAAAACTGCTCCCTGGTACCTTTCTCATCCACGGCTCTGTTGAGGTCGGTGTCCCACTCCACATCTTCCCATTTCCAGCCCGGAGGACACTCGATCTCATCCTTGGGCAGGACCTTCTCCCCGTTCTGCGGGACACAGGGGTGTTTTCAACCAAAGGGTGCCCAGCAGACGCCTGAACCTCCCATGAGCCCCCGGGGGCTTCCTGCCACTGCCGCCCGCGGTGGTGCTCGGCCCCCG
The DNA here is from genome assembly GCF_036417535.1 of Chlamydotis macqueenii. Lineage (NCBI taxonomy): Eukaryota > Metazoa > Chordata > Aves > Otidiformes > Otididae > Chlamydotis > Chlamydotis macqueenii. The sequence continues at coordinate 83,922,108 of NC_141559.1, forward strand.
GCTGTCAGTTTCATCCTTACCACGTCGGTGTAGGCGTCGGTCATGTGGATCCACTGTCCTCCAGGCAGCCGGACCTGGTTCTCGAACACCTCCTCCACGAAGCTCAGGTGCCCGGCGTCCACGTCGTGCAGCAGCCTGCAGCCCAGGGAGATGCAGGGCGTCAGGGGCAGCACAGCCCCGTGTCCTACCTCCTTGCATAGGCCATCATGCCACCCCATCATGCCACTGCGTGTGGCGTGCTTTGCCTCCTGCACCTCTTCTGCCCCAGAGGCACCAAGCAAAGCCCCACAAGACCTCAGCAACCCAGTGGAGGCGAAGCCCAAACCACCGGCTGTAACTCCAGTGGAAGAAGATGGCAGAGCCGTGCTGAGCACCCCCTCCCATCCCCCCGCTGGGGTCCCATGTCCAAAGCTCCTTATCTTGGCGCTTGCCCAGGCACCCTGGTGAGCTGGGTGCTGGGGCCACCATGCCCATGAGCATCTTTGAGGCACCCACCACCCCGGGGATGTCGCCCAGCACAGAGGCGATGTATTTTCCACCAACGCCATTGCCTACCAAGGACAGGGCAGGCAGATGAGGAACCCCCATGGCACCCCAGACCTTCATCCAGCTTTCTGGGTGACCTTGTCACCAGCTTAGCATCTGCTCAGGTGTTTGGGGTGCCCTGGACAGCCCATCCAGGCTCTGCTCCTCGCAGAAAACCATCACTCACGTTTTCTCCGGGCAGATGAACCAGTCCCCGGCCCAGGTCCAGCCCGTGGAGGGGCGGAAGCTGTCCTTGGGCAGCTTGATCTTGCCGGTGACATCTGAGTATTTTGGGTAGGTCAGGCCGGTGGTGCCCCAGTTCCCCACCAGTGCCAGTTTGGTCTGATTCTCATACTGGTGGAGCAAAAGCAGAGGGGGTTTTTGTGTTGGCAGCACAAAAGCCCATGAATAATCCTCTTGGAATCCCATGGGACATGGGGTATAATAATCCCTTCCTTCCTGGAGAGCCCCATGCTGAGGGCAGACTTCCTGGGAAGAGCCTAACCCCCCCCATCAGCCCCCCCGTCCCCACGGGCACCCCCAGATTTCCCCCACCAGCAGGTGGAAGGAGATGTGGAGCCACGACGCAGCTCTACGGCTCGTTACCAACCTCCTCCCCAGCCCTTCAGGCTGGATGCTGGTGGAACCAGCTCTTCCTTCTCATGGTAGGTAGGGGCTGATGTGACCCCCACCCGGCAGTGCCCTCACTCGTGGTCCAGCCCAGCCCCTCCCCTCCATGGCGGAGCCAATGCCCACGCCGAAGAGAAAAAAAAACCCTTCTCGGGTTTTTTGCGGGGTGGTCCCTGCAGGATGCTCACGGTTTCGGCGAAGACGGAGAGCTTCCCCTCGGCGTACTGGTTGAACTCCTTCTCATCGACCGACAGGCCAAACCACAGCTGGACCCGGATCTGGGCTGGGATCCTGGGACCCATTGCCTCCTCCTGCGGGTACTGCCGAAGGCGGAGCCCCGTTAGCATCCCCGAGGAGGACATCAACAGGGGATGCCGGGGGGTGGTGGGTACGAAGCCCCCGTAGCCCCAGCCGGGGACGCGGTGGGGTGGGTGGGACACGGAGCATCCCTGGGAGCTGGGACGGCATCAACAGCGTGCAGAGCCCTTTGGGGACGACCTTGAGAGCTTCAAAGCGTGGGTGGCCAGGGTTCTGCGCCTTGGTGGGACACCCTGCAGGGCCGGGACACCAAACCCAGCCAGCACGCTCCAGCAAAAATGGGAACGACAAGCAGGAAGATGCCTCACTGCCCTTTTTTTTTCCTCTCTCCGTCACTTTTTTCCCCTCCAGTGATGCTAGTTTTCCATCCCGAGCTAAAGCACAGAAAAACCAATATATTTTGGTTCTTCTTTTGCTGCCAGCTGGGCTTGGGGTTGTGGGGTTTATTCAGTTGATTTTATTTCCTTTTATTTTTTTAGAGCTTGTTCAGCAGCAATTCAAGCTGGCTCCCAAGCTGGCACGCGGCGAAAGGCCACAGAAATATCATCTGAGGTGGGAGAAGCTCAGTAAGTGCCTGGCAGAGGAGGCCGCAGCTTCAATTTCCTGGGGTGGCAGAGGGTCAGGAATTTGAAAAACATTTTAAAAATATATATATTTAAAAAAAAAAAAAAAAAAAAAAGCACCATCTGGGCCAAAGTGCGCCCATCTTCGTCGTCCTGGAACTTGCAGAAAATGGGAAGATATCTACAGGGATCTGCTGCAGAGCCAGGGAACGAGGAGCTGAGCTCCACCAGAAGCACAACCAGGCTCTCGCTGTGCAGGAACCAGCTTCAACGGGGCTGAAACTGGGGCTGAGGGTCCCCAGAGCCCCAGGGGCTGGTGGGTTAGCGCAGCCCATTTTTTTTAACAGGAAGATGTTTTACAAATGACCGTCAGGCACACACGTGCGTCGAGGCCAAGGTACCTTCAGGAAGATGGTCTGCAGCTTCCCGCAGTTCTTGCCGCAGCAGTTGGAGATGTTCCTGGAGAAGAGGACCTCGTGGGCTGGCACGCGGGCGTACGCCACGCGCTTGTCTCCCTGCAGCATCCAGATCACGATATCGGGCAGGCTGCTCTGGGGCTGGAAGACACAAAAGCCGGAGTGTCCGACCAGGGGGGCTCCGAACCAAAACGTCAGCCGGGGAGGGATCCGGGAGGCTGGAGAGCAGCCGTGCCCCAGTCCCGCTGCCAAGCCAAGCCCATGGGGTAGAGCAGTTGACCCAAACCCCATCTCAGCAGCTCCGGATTCCATCTGGGTCTGGCCTGGGCGGAGCAGCCCCACATTTCCCCGAGCCCTGTCCTCCGCAGCCCGGGTGGCTGCAGCAGCTTTGGTTGAGGGTTTTACCGGCTGTGCTGCAAAGCTCTGCCGTGAATCATAGAGTCACAGAATCTTAAGGTTGGAAGAGGCCTCCAAGGTCATCAAGTCCAACCGTCAACCCAACACCACCGTGTCCGCTAAACCACGGCCCGAACTAAGCAAGGCTAAACGTCACCGGCCGGCTGCCGAAGCTGGCGCCTTTCTAACCCAGTTTGCACCGCTGGGGTGGGATGCGGCTGCAACCCTCGCGTGGCGGGGCCAGGACTCTGCCTGCAAGAGCAGCGTCCTCTCCACATCCCACCGCACCGTCAGGCGACCGCTCACAGTCATCACACCGAAACAGCACCATGACGGAGAGCTTGGGAAGACCAAGCCCACCCCCAAGGTGAATCACTGCTCCTGCCACAGCGGCGTTACCTCCTCCGCCATGGCCTTCAGCCTGGAGAGCCAGTCCTCCGCCTGCTCCAGGGCCGCCAGCAGACTCGAGTCCTCGTGCTTCAGCTTCAGGGCCGCCTTCGCTATCTGCTCCAGGTTGGTGCTGCGAAACCGGTACATGTTCTGGTCCAGGTGGGTGCTGGCCGGCTTCGCCAGGACGTCGGGCAGGGACAGGCTGCGGGACGGGCAGAGGAGCGGCGTTAGCAGCTCGCTCACCCTCTCGTGGAGTTTTGCTCTCTTTTTTTTTCTTCCTCCTTTTCAGCAAGTTTCCAAAGAATTACCAAGCCACCGAAGACACATTTGGGGAACGCGGCAATGCCAAGAGCGAAGGGGCTTCAAACCGCGCTTGCGGCCCCCGCGCATCACCCACAGCAGGCAGGCCGGAGCCCCGGCTGAGCCACGCACACCGCGGCACACACACATTTGAATATAAATCGATTCAAGCTGCCGGATAAATGCTTTGGGAGTCCAGGAGGATCCTCGCTGCGCTGAGCCGTTTAGAGGTTTTCCCACAACGCAATGATTTACGGTGCCGCCGTTGTTAACGCTCCTCTTGCCCCCAGGCCCCGACCCGCGGCCAGCCGCAGCGTTCCCGCGCGGGGTGGGATCGGGGTCCTGAAGCCCCATTTTCACGGCGTGATGACCGAGAAGGACGATATCCCTTGCCCAACAACGCCCGCCGAGACGCGCCACGGGCAGACGCACGTGGGGATGGAGGGACGGCTGTGCCACCCAGCCCTGCCACATCCCCGTCCCCTGGTCCAGCACACAACACCCGCGCGCAGCCCCTCGGGTGATCTGCGTGGGTGGGGTGTCCCCTGCGCGGCGCACGCCAGACTCAGTCAAGAACCCCCTCGCTCCACCAGCCCCAGCGTCCCTCTGGCTGGGCCGGCCCGGCTCCGGCTCCCACCCCGACACAACGCCGCTCATTCAGGCGAGCCACGCTGCAGCCCCCGCGCGAAGGCTGGAGATTTATGATTTGCCTTAAACGTCACCTTTTCAACTCCGTGCCTTGGCCCAGCAGCCTGCGACGCAAACGTTAGCGAACGGCCGGTGTTTTCCAGAGACAAAAAAAAAGCCAAGTCATCCCTTCCAAGACCAATAAGCGCTCTCGTAACAGACGGCGTGAACAGGCTCCGTCAAAACCGGCAGAAAGTACCTGCAGTCGGCGATGACGTCGTCCATCAGCTGGGCACCCAGCGCGTCCAGCTCACTTGGCGAGCGGTTGGCCTTCAGAGCAAGGTGGACCTTCTCCAGGTTTGCTTCCTGCAGGATAGACCGCAAGAGGAGCTGCACAGGGGTGAACCCTCCGGTGCCCCGCTCCACCCCGCGTCCAGGACCCTCCCAGCTCTGCTCCCACCGGGGCTCCGCACCTCCACTTTTGCTCCTGTTGGAGCTCTGGGGGGAAAGACAGCGACATACAGCAAGACATGCCATCAGCAGCTCAGGACCTGCAGGAAGGTCCTTTTCTCCTGCGCTTGCGCGGGTGGGCAGGTGGGCGGCACGGCACGGCACCGCATCCACAGCCCCGTCACCCCAGTGGGGATGAGCACCGTCCCTCTCCCCCCTTCACTCCGCGGGGCGAGCGGGGCACTCGGGACGCTGACAGATTTCCCCTCAGCAGCACAAGAGCCATCAAACCCCAAACCGACCCGGCCTGGAGATGGCCTCTGTCCCCGCTCTGTCCCCCCAGGCAGGATGCAGAAAAGAGGCGGACAGCGTTCCCTGCCGCCGCGGCACTCACCAGCCTGTCTGCCGCGTGGTGCAGGAGGTTCTGAGCATCCGTCCGACAGCTGGTATCTTCCCAGTAGGACGACAACACCACCACGGGCTTCACGTTGCCCCAGGGCAGGTAGTAATACTGACAGCCTGGAGGGCACAGCACACCAGTGAGCCCGTGACACTGGAGTGACTGGGGACCCCGCTCCTCAGGACCGGAGCAGAGACGAAGGGGCGCAGTGCAGCATTTGGCCTTGGGCAGGAGCCCATCTCTGGGGCTCTTTTGGAGAAAAAAATGGGAATTATGTCCAATTATGAGCAACACACACCAAGGTCCAAAGGGACGTGCTCCAACCCCCGCGGCTGCAGCAGCTCCTGCAGAGCAGTGAGGCCAGAAACCGGCAGAACAACGCCAGCGGGATGAGGACACCTCACACCAGAACCAGAGCCCCACAGGAGCCAGGGAAAGACCACCCCAAAGTACTGGCTCTTCCCTGAAGAGAAACGGGCACTGTCAGTGCCGAGGTGTTGCCCAAAAACCACTTCAAGCCAGCACAGAGATGAGACAAGCAGTCCTGGCTTCCCCACCCTCCCTAGTCACATATTTCCCCTTCGCAGCATGGTTGAGGTGGGCAAGGACCTCTGGAGCTCATTCGGTCCAACCCCTGCTCAAGCAAGGTCACCTTGAGGAGGTTGTCCAGGACCACCTCCAGTTGGGTTTGGAATATCTCCAAGGATGGAGGCTCCACACCCTCCCCGGGCAGCCCAGCGCTCGGTCACCCCCGTGTCGCTCACCGTCGAAGACGGCCCGGCTGTACTGCGTGGTGGAGGCCAAGGGCAGGCAGGTGTTGTCGAACTTGTTGCCGTAGTTGCCGATGCTGACCTCAAACTGAATGGCATCGTCCACGTCTTGGAGCATGGTGGCCGAGTAGAAGGCAGCGAAGAGGGAGTACTTCCGACGGCGCAGGTACTTCTGCAACAGGCACAAGGCGGGGTCCGCGGAGGAGGCACCACCAGCGCTCTCCTACGCACAGACTCTTGGCCCGGCACACCTCGAGCCGGCAAAGCCTCTGAGACGGAAAGGTTATTGCGGGGAAGAAACGCGTAAGCTGCAGCAAGGGAATTCTGGGTGAGGTTTAGGGAAAAACCTGACAAAGGAGAAGGCTAGACCTCTCCATCCAACATGGAGTTTAGACCGGAAGAAACGGGCAAAAGGAGCACATGTGCAACAGCGCCTGGGTTGAGGCCAGTCTCCCACCCCTCTATGTTAACCGGGGTCTGCTCGCTGCCGTGCAGCACCTCAGATGGAGCACGTTGGACACCTTGGGATGGAGACGCAGCAGGAAACACCCTCCGCAGCTCACCGACCACTGCACCGCTCACGGGACATCTCCCACCCAGGACCAGCACCCTTCCCTGGTGCCCCGCGCGCCATGCCAGTGCCAGACCCCCATGGTCACCCCACGGAGCCCCGTTACCTCTACCCGCAGGACGTCATCCGCGGAAATGTCCTCCACCTTCTGCTCCACGTGCTCCACCAGTTTGGTCTCCAGCTCCACCAGTATCCTGCCACGATAGGCAACCCCCTCGCCCTTGGGGTAGACCAGGGACAGGCGTCAGGACCCCAGTGCCCCCTCCCCACCTTTGCTTCCAACGGGCTTCGTTGCAGAGGAGTGAGATCAGGCAAGCACGTCCAAGGTAGAGCGTGACTGGGCAGCAGAGCAGCGTGGAGGGGAGGTTAGCCAGCGGGGGCAGCCGGAAAACGCGGGGCGGGCTCCTCACAGCAAAGCCAGTCTGGGTTAAGGTCAGCTCGCTTTGGGCGAGGAGGAGCGGCGGTTTAGTTTAGGTCGCGCCGGAAGGAAGCCGCCGTCACCTTTCCTAAATTGAGCGTCTCGTAAGGGTCGGGGAAGCCGGTGAACTCCCGGGGGCTGCCGTAGAGGTTGATGTAGCAGGGCCCGAAGGTCGGCAGGAACCCCAGCCCGTCGTCCGCTGGGGATCGCAGGGGAAAAGAGCCGTTAGAGCACCCCGAAGGACGGAGACGCGGCCCGCGGGGCGTCGCCGCAGAACCGTGGGGACCACACGCGTGCGGCCGGAGGCCACCAAAATGCTGTAGCTTTTTCACCCCCTTTGAGTCCTACGGCCGCTTACCTTTGTGCGGGAGAAAGACAAGGGGGGCGTGGGGCTGCGCGGGGGGCAGAGAGCTCCCCGCTCCCAGGAGGGGTCCCCAGAGAAGGGCAGCGTCACTTTGCCGGCGTCCCCGCGCGCAGCTGCCCCAACACACAACACGCGCTGAACCGCCACGGCACCGCCGCCCAAGGCGGACACCCCACACCCGCCGTGGGGAAGGGCAGTGGAGCCCTTTCCCCGCTGCCGGGGGGCAGGGGGAGGCCATGCTGGAGCCGTCCCCTCTTCCCGCCCCGGCGTCCAGGCACGACGCAGCCGACGCTCGCCCAGCGCGCCGGCCCCGACGCAGCTGAGGCGGCGAAACAAGGACCAAGCGGTGACTGCAAACCGAGAGGCTAAGGGGACGTACGGTCTGCGGCCTTCAGAGGCTTCGCGAGAGCAGGAACCTCATCTGGGGCACAAAGAAATGGAGAGAGGTTAGGGAGGGCCGGCGGAGGAGCGCGAGGAGAGGAGGGGGGTTACGGAAACGGGGGTGGGTGCTTCCATGGGCAAGATGCTGGAGAGGCAGAGAGAAAGAGGGAGGTTGTTAGATAGACTGGATATCAGGGAAAATTTCTTCACTGAAAGAGTCACCAGGCACTGGACCAGGCTGCCTGGGGAGGCGGTGGGGTCCCCGTCCCTGGAGGGGTTTGAAAGCCGTGTAGACACGGTGCCCGGGGACACGGTTAGCGGTGGCCTCGGCAGCGTTCGGTTTACGGTTGGACTCACCGATCTTAAAAGTCTTTTCCAACCTAAACGATTCTGGGATCCTACGCCCTGTCACCCCCCCGGAGGCCGCGGGGTTGGGGTGAAACCGAATCCGAGCATCCCCGAAGGACGCCCGGCGTGTTGCACAAGCTGGACGGAGCCACAGGGCGGGTGGGACCCACAGTTCCTTGGCACCTCCTCGGGGTCAAGCAGGTCTCAGAGGGGGTCTCGGCCTCCTCTTCCCTCCCTGGTCCCCCTCTCTCTCTCCAGCCCAGCCCAGGAGCTGCACTTCCACCGGGGAAGACGTGGGCTGCACACACAAGGATCCCGATGGAAAACGGTGCTGCACCCCAACTGCACACCTGCATGCACGGCCGGGCGGTGCTGGGGGGGACGCGGGCTGCGGGACGCGTGGCCACAGCTTTGCGCCGCGCTCCAGCCCCGGCGGCTCCTGGCAGCCCCATCGGGCGGCCGTGCGGCGCGGGGACGCTCATGATGAGGCTGGGGTCTGCAGGGCACCCAAGGGTCTCAGAGATGCACAAAGCGAAGGGAGCAGAGCGAGGGGAGGCCTGAGGGGGCTGCGGGTGCCCCCGAAGCTCGTTAGCGGCAGATGTCCATGCGGGTTAGGGCAGCCTCTGCTCCTGGCCCTGCCCTGGCTCTGGGCAGCCCCCGCCCCCCGGCTCGGCACAGGTGGCACCGCCAGCGTCACCCAGCCGATCCCTGCCAGCGTCCCCGCCGTGGCCCTTCGCTTCGGAAAGCCCCTGGGACTTGAACCGGCACCCTCAGCACCAGCTGGGCCTGAGCCCCTGTCCCACCCGCCACAGCCCCCTGAACGCCACCGAAGGAGGAGGCGCCAGCGGGGACACGCGCGGCTGGGACGTGGCATCTTCCAGGAGCGGTGACCCCGCTGCCCGTCACCAACCAGAGGGGACCACGGCCACCTCCGCTCAGCGGCGAAAAGAGGAAGCAAAACCTCTGGTGCACTGCAGCCCCCCATCCCCACGGCCCCAGGAAGATCTGCAGATCTTCAAAACCACAAACAAGGAGCGGTGGAGTCCAAGCAGAAAGGGGACCACAGGGCGGTGCAACCCCCACGCCCCGTCCCGCCTCGCACCCGGGACGTGGCCGGGACCACGGCGGCTGCGTCGTCCTCCAAGCCAACGCCAACCTCCAGCCACACGCATGCGGTGCTGCTCGGCAGCCATGCGCCCCAAATCCCTCCCCCGCTGCCCCCCTTACCCTCCAGCTCCCCGCCGGGGGCCGAGATCTGGGACATGCAGAGGTAGGCGGTGCCGATGGTGTCGTTGTGCGTCAGGCGGTCCCTGCAACGCAACCAGCGCGCCGTGGAGCGGGGGGGTCTGCCCGGGGGGTCTCCCCTTGCCCATCCCACTCCCCCAGCTCGGCCTTCCCCGTGGCCAGGCGCAAGCCCCCTCCCCGCTCACCAGTCGGTCACCCGGATCCTCATCTTCTCACACATGGAAGGGAACTGGGAAAAGAGGCAGGAGAGGAGTAGTGAGCGGCGGGGGGGAGATGAGCGGGCAGGGGGCCCTGGGGGGACCCGTGCTCACCATCGCCGGCAGCGTCAGGCGCTGGTTCCACTGCGGGTTGGCGTTCTTCTCCAGGATCCTCGAGTAGAGCTGCAAGGGCGAGAGAGGGGATGAAAAGTGAGCGGCCCCCCAGCGCTCGCAGCAAAGCAGGGCTGCCCCAGGCCCCGTCCGTGGGGCTGGGAAGCCTCAGATCCCAAAACGCAGACTCCGTGTGACGAGCGGCCCGGTGGGGCTCTGCCTCGCGTGGGCAAACCCCTCTGTGAGCGGGCAGAGGATGCTGCGGGCTGCTCGGGGGTCTCATCTCCCCGGGACCGCCAGAAACTCCCCCCCTTCCCGCTGTGTTTGCTCAGGACAACGCCCCGAGCGGCTGTCGCCCCCGGGCCCTGGCCCCAGGGAAGGTTTAGGGGCGGGGGGCTCCCAGCCCTGCAGCGTTGCTGTGCGGCAAACGTCGCGCTTGGCGATGGCTCCGGAGGGGACCCGCAGCAAACGGAGCAGGACGAGGCTCTGCAAAGCCACCCGGAGCCACCTCCGTGCCCCGGCTGGTCACGGGGGGACACTGGGGGGCGTGGGGACAGCCAGCCGCTGGCGTCAAGCAGAGCAGCGCAGCCGCTCGCACGCAGCTCGGCCTCTCCATCCCCATCTTTAAGGCAACAGCACCCCGAGGAGCCCAGCGAGGAACCTGCTGCGGTGCAGCCCGGCATCGCTCGGGGCGCGGCGAGGACCGGCGAGACCTTCGCAAACACGCCAGCGAGGCAAAGGCCCAGCTTCTCCCCACGCTGTGACCACATCTTCCCCGGGCACGGTTGCCGTGTCGGCACAGGGACGCGGAGGGGCTGCCCCGCTCCAGCTGCTCACCGTCTTCCCCGCGAAGCTGACTTCCACAAAGGGGTCGACCAGGTTCTTCTTGTTGCTCTCGAAGCCGAAGATCTGCCTGACGTTGTCCATGACGGCGTCATCCACTGGGAGGGGAAGGAGAGGCTGAGAGCCCGTGGAAGCGCGCGGCATCCGGACGGCGCCGGCTCTCCGGACGGTCCCACCGGCCGGGCTCCGCGTCTCCATTGAGCCAGGTGGGGAGGAGCAGGAGGTAAAACCAGTTTGCACCAGTAAAAGACCTGTCTCCCAGTACGGTACAACTGACCGATATCCGCAAGGGCTTTGGACCAAGGCGATGGATAAAGTTTCCCTGTCCGTGCCCTTATTCCTCTCCGGCACGCTGCGACTCGCCGCGGTGCCAAGGGCCGGATGCGGAGAGGAAAGGGAAAGCACAGCAAACGCTTACTCTGGGGCAAATCTTCCGCTTTGAAGATCTTCAGGCAGAAGTGAGCTCCTCGCAGGGTGACCCCGGTGGGGCGCAGGAGGTTGCCCTCGATGTCTTCCTTGTCTTCAGAAACCTCCTTCTTCTCCAGCTGCAGCACAACAGGACAAGAGGAAAACACAGCCAAGCTTCCCAAAAGTCCTGAAACGAACCCCAAAATCCAGCACCTTGTCCCCAAAACGGAGGAAGATCAACGCTGCAGGTTCCCAAGGAACAGGCGTGGGTTTGGTGGCCCAGGGCAGTGGAGTACCACAGCTGGAAGGTCCCCCCATGGCGGCTGGCGCGATACTCACAGGAGCTTCGTCTCCAGGCCCCAGCACGAAGAGGCTGACCTTCAGGTAGCCCTTGGCCCCCGCCGAGAAGTCCTCGGGGTCAGACAGTAACAGCCATTTCCTGAGGAACGCGTGTTCTGGGGGAGAAAAGAGACGGAGACCCAGGTGCTGGGCCTCGGACAGGCAGGGAGATGGCTCCACGGACGCTGTTGGGTGGGTTTTTAATAACAAACTCTACATCCATTTTGTACAGAAGTGAATCGAATCCAACAGAACCGAACGCAACGCGACAGACAGGTTTAGGGTTGGACCCGACGATCTCAAAGGTCTTCTCCAATCTAAATAATTCCACAATTCCATGATTCAGTGGAAGGGATCTACAACCACCATCTAGTCCAGCTGCCCGACCACTTCAGGGCTGACCGCGAGTCAGAGCGTGTTCTCAAGAGATTCGCCTTGTGAACTCCTTACAGCTAGGATCAGCAAGCTTTTCGCTGCAGTGATCAGCGTAGGAAATTCATCTCCACGGTCAAATTATCTTTGAGATAAGATCAAAGCTAAAATAATGAGGAGGGCTCACGACAAATACTGGGTCAGGCTGCCCCGGCGGGGCGTTCTCCCAGCGAGCGGGCGGCACAACGGTTTGAGAGCCTCCGGGACGTGGCTCTTGGGAACGGGACGAGACACGGGTGGTGACGAGGGACGTGGGGACACGTCTGGGCTCATCTGTGGGACAGCTGCCATGTGCGCCTGCATTTTCCCTATGTTTGGCCCCAGAAAAGGGTTTCCCAAAGCGACTCCCCCCCGCCGCAGGAGGTGACCCTGGCCTGGACCCCGACCGCCCGCTGGGCTCACTTGGCTCGGAGTAAACGGTCTCGACGTCCATCTGTGCACAAAACAGAACAGAAACACCAGCGTTCGCCCGGGGCCGGCGCGGCGGAACGCGGAGGGGAAGAGGCGCCAGGGCGGCCTTACCCGGAACTCGCCGATCACCGAGTCCGTCCGGAAAGAGCGAGAGTCCACAACCTGCAGTCGAAAATCAGGAAAAGCAGTGAATCTAGCCCAAACCCTCCCAGGGCGGAGGACCCCACTCTGTGCCCGCCCGGGGAAATACGGGGACACTTCTGGGGCTCTGCAGGACGAGGGACAGGCTGACGGCCCCAGCACCGCCCCGGCCCTCCCCAGCGGCAGGACGGCGGCTGCCGAAGCTCACCGTGATGAAGATGGGCATGTCAAACAGCTCGGACGGTGACTCGAAGACGTTGAAGAAGAAGGTCTGCAGGAAAGAGGGGTGGGGATGCGAGGCAGAGGTCTGGCCCAGCCTCCCCTTGGGGCACGTGCGCGCCTCCCAGCATCTCCCACCCCCCCGATTCCACAGGCCAGCGCCTCTTCCCCTCCTGGGAGGCCAGACCCCCACGCCTTGATGGCAACAGGCTCCCGAAGGGGCTGTGCCAGGTGCACCCCAACGAGCGACGGCCTCCAGTTTGCTTTTGCTGGGCTGGTTCACAAAAGCACATCCAGACCAGCTCTCCTGGGGAGGGGGGGTCTCCGAACACAGCGCAGGGGCAGGCTGAAGCAGCTCTGGGGACAACCCAAAAGGCGGGCTCGGAGCATCCGCTCTGGGGACGGGGCTGGGGTCGAGTCGCTTGAGGCTGTCCGAGCGTACCCGTCCTGCGCGCCCCGCTGCGCTGCTCACCCAGCCCTGCCCAGGACGTGCCGCCAGGCCACCACAGCTCTGGGACATGTGGGTCACCTTGGGAGGTGACCAAGATGAGCCCTGCGTGGAGGCAGGGGACGCCGGACCTGCCGAAGGGCTCCCTGCCACTGCCTGGGCTTCTCTCCCACCGCAGCCCCCACTGCCGCGTCCCGTCCCTTGGGCTTCCGTCAGAGACCCCAACACAAGGAGTCCACCTCCCCTCACCTCATCAAAGAAGGGGCTGTTGCCTTTGCGTATCCTGGTCCTCTTGGTCTGCCCGGCGGCCGTCACCTTCACCACGGGCCGGATGTTGACCCCGGGGAGCTGTCGGCCCTCGATGACCCTCACCCTGATCTGGGACGGGCGGGAGGACAGGGCAGGGGGTCACTGGGGTCGGTCCCACACTGGGATGGGCACCTTGGGTGGCACCTCCCAGGTGACGAAGCCCCACAGGGACAGGCTGGGGGGCTCTGGGGAGGCTCATCCCCACCAACCTCATCTCACCTGGAAGTCCTGCGGCTTGTTGGGCAGAGGCTTTTGGGGCGAGCTCCTCCTCCTCTTCTTCAGCCCCTGGACGTGGTGCGCGGGGAGCTTGCGGGGCAGCGAGGGGGGCTCGGAGCCCGGTGGCCCCGAGGAGGAGGAGGGCTCTGTCTCATCCCCTGTCGCCGCCTGATCCTCCGTCTCCTCCTCTCCGGCCGTCTCTGTGCAGGGTGAGAAAGGGGATGGAGAACGCGAGCGGGGTGGGGCTGGGCGGCGGGACCGCAAGGTGAGGAGTCTAACTGGGAAAAACGTGGTGTTACGGGGGGGTCACATCCCCCCGGTGAGGGACGCGAAGGTTTCTGGTTACCGGTGACCGCGTCGGACTCAGCAGCAGCCGGTGCCGGCTCTGGTGGGGCTGGAGGGGGGAAGAGGGGGGCGGCTCCCGGCGGGGGGATGTAGGACACTTGCAGGACGAGGAAAGCCTGCAAGAAAGGAAAAAATCATCACAGGGGCGTCCAGAAACGCTCTCCGGGGATCCGAGCCCAGTGGGGACCTCCTCGTCCCGCGAGATCGCAACCCCAGGCTGAGGCGGGGCGGACGCTGCACGGCAGAGCCCGCCGGCCACGCGGCGTGGACATCCCGGTCCCGTGGGTACGCGGGCGCCGGGGCGTCCCCAGCTGTGGGGAGGTGAGTCCCCCAGTACGGAGCAGGAGTCCCCGTGAGAGCACAGACCAAGCGGCTCCCAGTTGCACCCCTCCCCAGGGCGCTGGTTTTGCTCCCAGAACGGTAAATCTAAAAGCCAAACAGCCCAGAGTGGGACAACTGGTGTCCAACTGGGAGCTGCAGCTGGTAGGGGCGCTGCTGGTACTGGTCCCCGCGCAGGGACTCACCCCAGTGCTCTGCTTCTTGGTGTCCAGCAAGGGCAGGTTGTAGGAGGCCGCCAGGCTGGGCGAGGACAGGACATCTCGCAGGGGCACCCGTGCTTCTCCCAAAAACCTGCGGGCGGAGAGCGGCCGGGGGGTCAGCGGGGAAGGGGCCAAGGAGCCGCGGGCGGTGCGAACCCGGGCACCAGCGACCGACCCGGCGCGCAGAGGTGGTGGGGCCGCCTGCCAGCATCCCCGGCGGGCTCCCCGGGGAGGATGGGGACGGGCACCGGGTGACCGAGACCCAGCCCGGTGGGACAACCGGGGCGAGCGTCTCCGGGGACGTTGTCCCCTTTTTATCCAGGAAAAGCAGGGAAAGGCCACGCTGAGGAGCCAGGAGCCACAGGCCCAGGCGCTGATGGGTTTTTCTTTGCCGACGGAGAAGACGGAGACAAAAGGGGTTGGGGGCGTCGCTGGAGGTGGGCGAGACCAGAGCTGGAAGCTGAGGCTGCCGTGCCACCACCATCCAGGAGGAATTCAAACCAAGAAACCTGCCGGCTTCTGGTTAACCCTTCCTGCGCCGCGCCACGTCCCGCCCCAGCCAGCGGCGCCGGTTCCCGCGCAGACCAGGCTTGGCCGGGGAGCAGGCCCAGTGCTGCTGCCCAACTCCTCCCCACCCAAGCCCAGCAAGTCCTCAGAGCGCTTCGTGCTGTCCTAATCACGGAGCAGGCCCTCCTGGAAGACAGGCCAAAACACGTAGAAGGCAGGGAGGTGGTTAGACACAGCCAGCGTGCCTTCCCCAGACCAGTCTGGTGGCCTTCAGTGATGGAGCAGCTGCGTCAGCGGACAAGGGAAGAGCTACAGATGTTGTCTACTTGGACTTCTGTAAGGCCTTTCGTATGGTCTCCAACAACCTTCAGAACGCCAAACTGGAGATACGGGTTTGATGGATGGAGAAGGAATTGGCTGGATGGTCACATCCGAAGAGTTACAGTCAACAGCTCAACGCCCAGGTGGAAACCAGTGATGAGTGCTGTTCCTCAAGGGTCTACTCAGCATCTTCATCAAGGACATGGACAGTGGGGCAGAGTGCACCCTCAGCAAGATCGCTGACAACACCAAGCTGTGTGGTGCCGTCAACACGCTGGAGGGGAGGGATGCCATGCAGAGGGACCTGGACAGGCTGGAGAGGTGGGCCCGTGCCAACCTCATGGAGTTCAACCTGGCCAAGGGCAAGGTCCTAGGTTGGGGCAATCTCCAGTACCAGCACAGACTGGGGGAGGAATGGATGAGAGCAGCCCTGAGGAGAAGGACTTGGGAGTGACGGTGGACGAGAAGCTCAACACGAGCCGGCGATGTGCGCTCACAGCCCAGAAACCAACGGCACCCTGGGCTGCACCCCCAGCAGCGCGGGCAGCGGGCGAGGGAGGGGATTCTGCCCCTCTGCTCCGCTCTGGTGAGACCCCCCTGCAGCGCTGCGTCCAGCTCTGGAGCCCCCAACAGCAGAAGGACGTGGAGCTGTTGGAGAGGGTGCAGAGGAGGCCACGCAGATGCTGGGAGGGCTGGAGCAGCTCTGCTGTGAGGCCAGGCTGAGAGAGCTGGGGCTGCTCAGCCTGGAGCAGAGGAGGCTGCGGGATTTCAGACCGCACAGCCGCCGACGCAGGGCGCTGACTGCAGCAGGCCGGTATTTTCCCCCAAGGGAAGAAAAAGCCAGAATCCACCATCACCTTTGCGACGGAGAGGGGTCCGCTCGCGAGGGCACTGTCCCTGGGGGTCTCTCAGAGCGGCTGCCCCCCACACAGGCAGACGACGTCCCCCTGCGCCGGGAGCCGGGACCCTCCTCCCACGCTCCCTTCGCTATTTATAGCGACGCGCGACACCACCGAGCTGGACCGGACCCGGCCTCCACCTCCCGTGGGCTCCGGCCCAGGAGCAAATCCAGCGTCGGCTCCTGGAAACAGGATCCTTCATGCCGGGGCCGTTCCCTGGCCCAGCCAGAGCGGGACAGCAGGTCCCCACCCTCCGCTGCCCAAAAATAAATTACTTCCTATATTTTTTTTTTCCCTGTCCGAGCCGCGACCCCGGCTGAAGGAGCCCCGCACGCGGACACCCGTCGTTGGGGGCGGCTGGGCCGGGTGCCCCGGGGCTGGAGGCGGCGGCGCTCTCTGCCCTCGCGCTCCATCCCGACGCAGCCGCTGTGGGGAGCGGGACCCCGTCCCCACGGGGAAACCCCCGCCGCCCAGCGCGGGGGGCACCGGGAGCCGCCGTGAGAACGGAAGCTGCCCCGGGTCGTTTGTTCGGCGGGCGCCGCCCATCCCAGCTCCACCGGCAGCGCGCTTTCGGGAAAGGAGCTTGGCCGCCGCCTCGCACCTCCTCGGCCAAGCGCCCACCACCGCGGCCTCGTGGCGCCGGCGTTGAGCCCGGGGCAGCCCGGGGGAGGCAGCGGGCACAAGGCTCCCTTGTGCGCTTCCCCACCCTCCAGCGCTGGTTTTTCTCGCCGGCCGCGGCGCGAAGCAGCCCAGCAACGCGGCTCTCGCCTCCAGCGGCCGCCCCCGCGGCACAGGGCGCCCGGCGCCGGGCAGAAACGCGCGGGGGGAGCCCCAATCCCCTCGGCGCCCACCCCAGCCCCGTTGCGTGACCCCCGGGGCGCACGCGGGCTGCGCCGGCGCCGGGAGCGGGACAGGGGGCTCGCGCCCGGCCCCCAACGCCTCTCCCACCTGTTCCTGCCCACGGTCTCGTGGTCCTTCACCACCACGGTGAGCTCGGCGCCCGGGTCCAGGGGGGCTCCCTTCAGGTCCCACTCGAAGCCCTGGAGGGGAAAGGAGCCAGGGTCAGCGCCCGGCCGCGGCCGCGACGCTCACGCCGGCGGCGATCGGCTCCGGCGCCACCAGCGGCTCCGGGACGTGGAGAACCGGAACGCCGGAGCCGCGTCACCATCGCAGCGCTGAGAGCACGACCCTCAGCGCGGCCTTTCTGCGCCAAAACGGCGGCCGGTCGCTCACCAAAACCCTTTTTCTGTCATCCAGACCCACGGCAACGCAGGCCGGGGCCAGAAGGAAGAAGGCGCTGGAAAAAATATCCTCCCCGGGCCGGGCTGATGAGGAAAACACGCTTGTTTTCCCCTCGAGCCGCAATGTTTTCAAACAGTTTCTTTCCGCCTGCGTGCTCAGCCCTGATAAGATCTTGATGAAAGGGGAAGTGGCCGGAGCGAAGGTCCCGCGCGGAGCCAGCTCGGCCCCGCTCCTCGCTGCCGGGAATTTGGGACACGAAGCCGCCCGCGACGGGGATCGGCCCCGAATTGTCTGCGGGGCGGCAGCCCCTCGCGCTTGGGGTAACCCGGGGGGCTCGCACCCCGGTCCCGCAGCACCCTCCGCGCCCGGGCCGTCCCCGCGGGGCCGGGGCCACGCTCACCTCGTTCCATACGGGGTTCACGTTGTTCTTGATGACTTTCGTCCGCTTCTTCACGCCTGCGGGGAGCAACGCGCACAGGTCAGACCGGTTTCCACACCAAAACACCGGGAAAGACCCCAAAATTCCGGTCACCCCCGCCGTGGTGGGAGCCTCCGGCGACACCCGCAGCTCCCAGCAGCAGGATGGGGCCGCACGGCGAGCCCCAGCCAAACTTTGCTGGAAAACCCTGGGAAAGCCACCTCCATGGGCCGCACCTCAGCTTCCCCGGGAGCAGGGCAGAGAGAAGGCTCCCAAAGGCTGCTGGCGGGGGTTGGGGCTGGAAGGGGCCATGGGGCACCCAGGCACCCCCCTCCCTCCACCCGAACCTGGGTATGGCCCTGCGCGGGACTCGGAGCCCCTGCGAGAGCGGTGGGACGCTTGCACGCCAAACTGGGGGGAGGTTGGCCCGCCGACACCCCCGAAAGACGCGGGGTCACCCCGGTCCCGCAGGCGTCCCGGGGAGCGGGGTCGGGCGGCGGCGAACACCCCCCAAGCGTCACCCCAAACGCGCGACCCTCGCGTGCCGCCGATCCCCGGGCGAGGGGCCGCGCGGGCTCCAGGGGCCGCGTCGCGGCGGGGAAGAGGAAAAGGAAAAGGCGAACAATGGCGGTGACTCAGCACCCGGGGGACGCGGGCCCAGCGCCCGGGGGGCCCTCCAGAAACCGACAGGTAACCCACAGGCGGGGGCCACGGCCCGCGGGGCTGGCGCGAGCCCCAGATACTCCAAATATAAAATATTCCCCTTTTTTTTCGCCTTCGGGACGGGGATTTGGCCAACAAGAGCCGCTTCGCGCTGCGGCGGCCGACGGACGGAGCCCACCCGGGGCCAGCGCCCAGCACCCACCGCGAGGGGTCCCGGAGCCGGCAGCACCGCTCCCCCCCCCGCAAAGCAGCACAGGAAAGGCTGGGTCAGAGCCACTCATCCCTTTCCTGATTTATTTTTTTTTTTTCTAAAAATGGACATTTTCCACATCCAGGAAACGGTTGCCAAAAAAAAAAAAAAACCCAAAAAAAAAAATAAAGCGACATCCTCCAGCGAGCGCTTTCGAGGTGCAAAGGCAGCGCTCCCTTCCCGGGACCTCCGTCCTCCAGCACCCGCGGCGCTGGGATAACCCCATAGATAATGGGTTTTTTTTAATTAATCTCGTCTTAGCGATTAAAACCCCGTAACGAGAGTAAAGCATGAGAGACCGGGAGCACCCAAGGGCACGGCAAAGCCGGGTCCCGCTCTTCGCCGCGCCTCACCCTCATCACCCCATCAATTTCAGGCATTAGCTAAATGCTGGTGTCACCTCCCCAAAAAATAAATTAATTAATTAGTTAAAAATAAATAAATAAATAGATAAAATATCCCTGAGATGACGGCGTTTCTCGCCCCGAAACGACGGAGGACGAGCGGTAAAATTCAACGAGCCCCTTGGAGACGCCGGTGCCGTGCCTAAGCCCGGGCAGGGGGGGGGAATTTTGCAAGGATTTTAGGATGAAGATGGAGTTTAGCAAAGCCCGGTGGCTGCGGGGCGACCGGCCAGGACGTATGTCCTGGCCGGTCGCCCCGCAGCCACCGGGCTTTGCTGGAGGATGCTGGAAAAGCAGAGAAAATCCTGGGAAAGCACCGATCCTGCCCACCCCAGCCCTGATTTTAATTTTTTTTTTGGGGGGGGGTCCCCTCACCTCGGAAAGTCAAGCTGGCCACCGGGTCGCTTTGCTTGTCGCCTTTCTCCAAATTGGGGAGGTGGCTGGCTCGTTGGAGCAAGCAACGCAGCATGGCCGGGCGATGGAGGTGGCTACCGGGGAGGTCAAGATGGGCTCTGTCCAGGGCAGGATGCGGTCCCAATATCGTTGCCTCCCCCATCCCACACCCACCTCCCAGTCCCAGCCCTTCCCGGAGTTGGGAGCGACAAGGAAGCGCCTCGGCGCGGCGGCTGCGGAGGCTGCAGGAGTCGGGATGGCGAGGGAATCGCCGGGAGTTAGGGATGCTGGGGACGGAAAATAAATCACTGGGATCTGGGGATGCTGCGGGCTCCGGGGAAGGAAAATAAATCAGCGGGACTTGGGGATGCTGTGGGTCCCAGGGATGGAAAATCAACCACTGAGATCTGGGGATGGAAAATAAATCAGCAGCATCTGGGGATGCTGCAAGCTCCGAGGATGCCCAAGCACTGGGATTCAGCAATGCTGCAAAGCCCAGGGGTGAAAATCACCGGGATCCAGGGAGCTACAAGCTCTGGAGACGCCTGAGCATCGGGATTTGGGGATGCTGAGAGCCCCAGAGGTGGTAAATTAAATCACTGGGATCCAGGGCTGGTGCAAACCCCAGGGGTGAAAACATCGCCGCAGCTCAGGGATGCTGCGAGCGCCGGGGATGTAAATTAAATCGTTGGGACCCAGGGATGCTGCAAGTCCTGTGGGTCCCCAGCACTGGGATCCAGGGATGCTGCAGGCTCGGGGGATGCCCAGACCACCGGGGTGCCGAGTCCCAGGACGGTAAGTAAATCACCGGGACGCAGGGATGCTGTGGGTCCCGGGGGCAGAAAATAAATCACCGGGATTTGGGGATGCTGCAAGTCCCAGAAATGGTAACTGAGGTCAGCGCCACCCAAGGGCGTCACAAAACTCAGCAACGCCTGAGCACCCGGACCCAGGGGTGCGGCAAGCCCCAGAGGGGGCAAATCAAATCCTCGGAGCCCAGGGCTGCTGCGAACCCCAGGAAACGCCGGCACCAGGATCCGGGGATGCTGTGAGCCCGGGGGGGGGGGGAATAAACCGCCAGGATCCGGGGATGCTGTGAGCCCGGGGGGGGGAATAAACCGCAAGGATCCGGGGATGCTGTGAGCCCGGGGGGGGAAATAAACCGCCAGGATCCGGGGATGCTGTGAGCCCCGAGGGGGGGGGAATAAACCGCCAGGATCCGGGGATGCTGTGAGCCCGGGGGGGGAATAAACCGCCAGGATCCGGGGATGCTGTGAGCCCGGGGGGGGGAATAAACCGCCAGGATCCGGGGATGCTGTGAGCCCGGGGGGGGGAATAAACCGCCAGGATCCGGGGATGCTGTGAGCCCGGGGGGGGAATAAACCGCCAGGATCCGGGGATGCTGTGAGCCCGGGGGGGGGAATAAACCGCCAGGATCCGGGGATGCTGTGAGCCCGGGGGGGGGAATAAACCGCCAGGATCCGGGGATGCTGTGAGCCCGGGGGGGGAATAAACCGCCAGGATCCGGGGATGCTGTGAGCCCCGGGGGGGGAATAAACCGCCAGGATCCGGGGATGCTGTGAGCCCCGGGGGGGGAATAAACCGCCAGGATCCGGGGATGCTGTGAGCCCCGGGGGGGGAATAAACCGCCAGGATCCGGGGATGCTGTGAGCCCCGGGGGGGGAATAAACCGCCAGGATCCGGGGATGCTGTGAGCCCGGGGGGGGGAATAAACCGCCAGGATCCGGGGATGCTGTGAGCCCCGGGGGGGGGGGAATAAACCGCCAGGATCCGGGGATGCTGTGAGCCCGGGGGGGGGAATAAACCGCCAGGATCCGGGGATGCTGTGAGCCCGGGGGGGGGGAATAAACCGCCAGGATCCGGGGATGCTGTGAGCCCCGGGGGGGGGGGAATAAACCGCCAGGATCCGGGGATGCTGTGAGCCCGGGGGGGGAATAAACCGCCAGGATCCGGGGATGCTGTGAGCCCCGGGGGGGGGGGAATAAACCGCCAGGATCCGGGGATGCTGTGAGCCCCGGGGGGGGGAATAAACCGCCAGGATCCGGGGATGCTGTGAGCCCGGGGGGGGAATAAACCGCCAGGATCCGGGGATGCTGTGAGCCCGGGGGGGGGAATAAACCGCCAGGATCCGGGGATGCTGTGAGCCCGGGGGGGGGAATAAACCGCCAGGATCCGGGGATGCTGTGAGCCCGGGGGGGGGAATAAACCGCCAGGATCCGGGGATGCTGTGAGCCCCGGGGGGGGGAATAAACCACCGGGATGTGGGGACGCCGCAAGGCCCGGACGGCGCCGGGACGCGGGGCCGCTGCGAACGCCGGGGTGGAAACGAACCCCACCACGCACACGGGGGTGCCGTGCGGCGCAGGGACCCCCGGACCGCGGGGACCAAACGCCACGGGGCCACGGAGCAGGGGGGCGCGGGGGGTGCCGCACACACGGGACCCGGGTGGCACTGGGGCGCCGGGACCCCAGGGCGACGCGGAGCCTCAGCACCCCCGGGATGGCGCAAACCGGGGACCTCCCAAACCCGGGGGGGGTCCCACTGGTGGGCAGGGGCTCCGAGACCCCCGCAGCACCGGGCCCGGCCGGCACTGGTGACGGGGGGGGACGGGACACGACCCCTTGTCACGACCCCCGCTGGGACGGAAGAATCCGGTGCTGGGGCCCAGGGGGGCGAGGGGCTCCCCCCACCCCTCACGTGGGCACACGGTGCCCGTGGTGCGGGGCCCCCCCGCCCCCCAGCCGCGGGGCTGCTGACCCGCGGCCTCCTCCCACCCCGCCCGGCAAACCCCAAAAACGCTTCTTCATCCCACGGGCGCCCGGAGCGCGGCGAACAAGCCGCCACGCGTGACACGCTGCCTCACGCCTCCCGTCACCCCTGGGCGTGGGGAGGGCCGGGGGGACACGATTTGGGACCCTGGCACCGGATGGGTGCCGGGGGGTCGCAGCCCTGCACCCCCACGGCCGTGTCTCCACCCCACGTGGCCCCACGCAGCCCCTTCCCACGCCCCCCCCCCCCATCCAGGCATGGGGGTCCGGAGGGTCCCCAGCGCGCACGCGGTCCCCTGCACCCGTGGGTCCCTCGCGCAGGGGGGAGAGGGAAGGGAGGAGACATCCCGCACCCCCCCCACCCCCGCAGGCCAGAAATAGCGCGGCCCGAGCTGCTGTCACCGCTCAGCAATGTCCCCCCCCCGCTCCCAGCACGGAGGGGGAGGGGGGTCCCCAGGCACCCGCACCCCACGGATCCAGGGGGCGGGGGGGCCCTGCGTGGACGATGCGCAACGTCTGGGGTGGTGGGGGGCAGGGGATGGGTGCGGGGGGGGCCAGGGGATGGGTGCGGGGGGGGGGCAGGGGATGGGTGCGGGGGGGGGGGCCAGGGGATGGGTGCGGGGGGGGGAGCGCCAGGGGATGGGTGCAGGGGGGGGCGGCCAGGGGATGGGTGCGGGGGGGCCCAGGGGATGGGTGCGGGGGGGGGAGCGCCAGGGGATGGGTGCAGGGGGGGGCGGCCAGGGGATGGGTGCGGGGGGGCCCAGCGGATGGGTGCAGGGGGGGGGGCAGGGGATGGGTGCGGGGGGGGGCAGGGGATGGGGGCAGGGGATGGGTGCGGGGGGGGGCGCCAGGGGATGGGTGCGGGGGGGGGGGGGCGGCAGGGGGGGGGGGCGGCAGGGGATGGGTGCAGGGGGGGCCCAGGGGATGGATCGGGGGGTCCCTGCCGCTGGGACAGCCCTTGGCGCAGCCCCCCCTCCCCGTGCCCCCCCCGCGGCCCCCCGCGCCCCCACCTCCGAGGCTGGCGGAGCAGTACGCGTCGCTGATGTCCGTGTCCGCCGTCCGGACATTTTCCGCCCGCAGGACGAAAACCCGCAGCATCGTCCCGGCCCGGCCGCCTCCCGCCCCGCTGCACCCCCCACCCCGGCACCGGCCCCCCCTCCCCCGCTCGGTACCCGCCTCTCTTAAAGGGGAACGGCTGCGGCCCGGGACCCCGCCCCCCCGGCGTTTGGATGGGTGGGGGGCTGGGGGCTGGCACCCCCCCTGCACCAGAGGCAGGCGAGTGTCCCCCTTTTGGGGGGGCTGGGGTCTGAACGCCCCCAGCTGGGGCCGGTCAGGGGGCTCTGCACACCACGAACTGCAGCGAGGGAGACCCCCCCCCACCAGACCCCAGCTGGGGTCCCCCCCTCAGCCCCCGCCACGGGGGAGGTGGCCGAGACGCCCAGGGTGCAGCCCCAGCCCCTCACCGCGGCCCCAGGGCCAGACCCGGGGGGCGAACATCACCCCCGGGGTGGGAAAATTGGGGTCTGGGGGAGAGGAATCACGCACGGGGGGAGCCCTGCAGCCCCCCCCAGGGAGCTGGGTGCACACAGACCCGCACCGCGGGCGTCCCACGGGCTGCTCCCCCCTGCCTCAGTTTCCCCCGGTGCTGGCAGGCCCGCGGCAGCGCGCGGTGACAGGTGGGGACGCCCGCGCCGCCCGGCTATTTCGGGGATTTTATTTTTACCCCCGGGTTTCCCAGCAAGCGGCTCAGCGAGGTCGCTGCCTCCCGGGCCGGCCGGGCCCCCTCCCCTCTCCCCGCAGCCCCCGTTCCCGTTTCGGCTTTATCCAGCCCCGTTTCCCAGTCAGCCCCCCCGCCCCAAAGGGGTGGCTGCCGCCAGCAGCGGTGGAGGAGGACGCGCTGCGGGAGCGGCGCAACGGCGTTGGGTGAAATATGATTATCGGGGAGATTAAACCTGCAGGCAGGCGCAGGACGGCACGGCCCAGCCCTTCCCTGGCTCCGGCAGGATTTTTACTTCATTTTTCCTAGATTTCTTTTTTTTCCACGTCACCGTGGGGGATAGGATGGTTTTTTCCCTAAAATTCCCAGTGAAGCATCCCCCCACAGCTCCCGCGCCTTTCGCTGCGGCCGCTGCAGCTTACCTGGTTTTATCCGGCACGTTCCGACGTCTCGAAGCGAAGCGCCGGGCACAAATGGGGGATGCGGATTTGGAGAGTCCCTGTCCACCGGCCTCGACGCGCTCCAGGCCCACGCTCCGCTCCGCTGGCCGGGACGCGATGCCGGATCCCATCTTCCCGAAGCCTGCGCAGCGCTGCGGCCCTGGGCTGGGAGCAGGCGGGCAACCGAGGCAGCGTCGTTTTCTCGATCCTCCGCACGCACAAACCAACAGAGAGAAGCCAGGGCAAGAAATTTGCCGTCCTGGCTGCAGGGGGACGCTGGAGGCCCGAACACCAACGCACAAACGCCGTAAGGGAGATGGAGCCACCGAGGGCGGAAAGTCACGTCCCCGCGCTCCGGGGCGGCTGGGAAAATAAAACCGCCGCACAGCCCGGCGGTGCGGGGAGCGCAGGGTGCTTTCTGCACCTCCCCGCAGGCTCCTCGTGCCGAATTCGTTTGTACCCCATCTTGTCAGACAGCGTTGTTAAATTCTCTTCTGTGCGAAATGACCCACGAGCGACCGGGTGACTAAGGGAGAGTAACTAAGCAGTTAAATCATCACCCCATCGCTGCGGCCACTCTGGAGCAGGGCACGGCTCCTGCGCGCAGAGCGGGGAGAGGACGCGCGTCGCTCGCGCACACGCAGGCTCCTAGCCCAGCCGTGCTCCCCGAGTGCCAGGGACCTGCCGGCCCACGTCCCTCGCGCGTTTCTGAGACGCTTCAGCCGCCCACGGGGGCTGGGCGCCGCAGCGCGGTGACTCACCGGCGCGCCCGCAGCGGCGGTCTTCACCGAGCGACCCCAGAAAAGGAAAGGAAAACCCCAAAAACAGCCCAAGCAACGAGAATTTACCGCGGTGTAACCTGAGCACGACTGCCCCGGCACCTCCGTGCGGAGCCCGAAGCGAAGCCGTTGTTGCGCGGCCGTCCGAGCCGGCTCCGTCGTCCTCTCCGCGCACCGCGGCAGCGACGTCGGGCGGCGGGCAGCTTTACCGACTCCCGCCCAGCATCATCCGACGACTCCAGTTTATCCTGGGGCTCTCCTGAGCGGTGGTCAGGAGACACGAGGATTTTGTACCGGCTACGGCACGGGTACGGCTTGAAACAGCCCCGCAGGCAGAGCCACAGAGCCTCCGTTTCCCTGGGACAGGAGGAACTCCTCCTCCAGAAACAGAACTCGGCCAAAGCCCGTCAGCCAGCGTCTGGCAGAATGGCGGAGACAATGGCGGGGTGTTTAAAACTCATCTGGGTCACTTCCACGTGGCTAGGGGAAGAACAGCCGCTCAAAGCGGCAGCAGCCACGATGCAGGCTGCCACAGACCCGGCCTCAGCACAGCGCGACGTTAACGACCGGATTAGAAATTTCAGCCACGCCGCGGCGTGCCCCGCAGGCTCTGACCTACAGGCTGGGACAAACTGCAGGTCAGAAACGGGGGAAAGCAGCCCAAAATAAACTGGCACGCTGGGTCGCCGGGGAGGAGCGGAAAGGGACAGTGACCTCCCTGGCCGGCCGAGCCCTTTGCTCCCCTCAGTGGCCCCGGCTTTATCTTCCTGGGGCTGCCAGGACTGGCAGAGGCCGGAGGACGAGTACGGCTAAAGGGAGCGCGACGGCCCACAGGATCACCGACATCCTTACCATCAGCGTCGCCGCTCCCGGGCAGCGCAGAGCACGCGTAGCGTGGGAAATGCCACCTGCCGCGAGCACCCGAGAGAACCAGCTCCGGAAGGGATCCCCTCCTCGTCGCCGCTGCGACCCGGAGGGAACGAAGCCCAATAAAGCACACGGAACGCGATCCCCGCGTTAACTATACAGTAAGAACATTTATTTCCTGTCGACACCTGTAAAAGAAGTCTCTCCCGCGTCAGATGATTCGATGTACAAACCAAAGCCACCGTGTGTTTTTCTTTCAGTCCGTCTATACCGAGCTCAAATTTACACAACATGAATGCTTGTTTCCAAAACAAAATTACAAATTAAACCATAACAAAATACACAAAATCGACTGGACCCTAAGTTTGATTCACGGAAAGAATTCTTCTTTCCTCTGATCACCTTGAACTCCGCTCCTCTTCCCCACCGTTGTCCTCATCCTTCTGCTTGGCCATGAATTTCTGCAGAAAGAAGGGCAGGCAGTGAGAGGCACCGCTACGTTATCCCTCGGTCCGCGCCAAGATCGTGCTCCAGAGGGTACATTTCACAAACACAGCAACCCCACATCAGCCCGCTCCCCACGCTGCTCCTGCGTGATCGGCACCCAAACACACGCCAGGCGTTGCTCACTCGCACACGAGGGGTGAAGGAATCTTCACGGGGCGTGTGGTAAAACGCTGGGTACCGGGAGCCCCCACGCTGACAGGGATCTGGGACCGGTCGTGAAATCGGAAACAGCGACTCCAGTTTCACCAGGGGCTCCGGTGAACACCCCCTGAAGCACTCGCAGGAGCTCCCTACGCCACCAGGAGATGACCGGCACTCGCTAAAGCAACCGGTTTTTGGGTTGTGTTCTTCTCAGCCCTGCGTCTGGAGAAGCTGCACCCCTACCTGCATGTTTTGCTGGTGAAGCGGGGTCCTGCAGTGGTTTTTCACAGACGTTTCGTCCGCGTAGAACAGCGAGCAGATCTGACAGAAGAAGCCAGCCTTGGGAACCAGGTAATCCAGATCTGGAGAGACAGCACACACACCCGACGTCAACAAAACACAGCTTTCAGACATCCCACTCACAAAACACTGCTTTAAAAAAGAAAACAAGCAAACAAATCCGATTCCTTTAGCCAAAGCGGTACAATTTGTCGTTACTTATTCTAGGAAAAAAGAACTTGCAATGTTGCTGCTGCTAGCAAGCCGGGAGCAGACACTGGTTCAACAGGCGTCTGTAGGCGCCAAGATAAAAACACGGACGCTGCGCCACGACTTCAAAGTTAAACGTGGTGACGAGACATCTCCAAATCACAAGAAAGCTGTCTTCCAGCGAGAGGAGTAGGCAGCGTTTGGGGTGGGGGCTTTTGTTCTACCTTTTGGAGTACTCTGCGCCTTTGAGACGTCTGAAGAAGCCGTTTTCTTCCTCTTCGACTCCGGTTCCTTATCTCCTGATCCCAGCTGACCTGCTGGAGGCCAAAAAACGCACGTTAGGGAAAGGAACTGGCTCGTCTGGAGGAACTCTGTACCAAGAACGGCTCGTGACTGCCTGAAACAAGCCATCGGCACGTGCCCTGCTGTTCGCTACACCGTTCAGCTTGGTCTTTCCGCAGAGCAATTCCCCGGAACCCCCGACATCAACCCTGCAGGCAAGGCTTCCAAACGCAGCCCTGCTGCTGCGGCGGAGACTTCTTCGTGACCCCAGCTGTCAAGCTTTCTTGAATTACTCTAGCTCGAGCTCCGACCGCAGTGTTTCGGCTTCATCACAGAGCCGGTCAAAGCCTACTGAGCGCGTCAGCGGATTAACCAGCTCTAAGGAAAGATCAAAATCAGCATCTCAAGGTTCTTCTGGAGACAAGGAGTGTGACAGCCTCCTCTACTAGAAAGAACTCAAGGCGTTTGGTTTTTCGACTACTAAAGCAGTCCAACCAGCAGGTGAAGGGTCAGACATCGAAAACAGCCCTTCTCTTTCTAATCCTGTGTCCAAGCAATCTCGATATACGGTCAGCGCAACAAATCCTTCTTCTGAATGACAAACCGGGAAGCTGTCGAAGGAACTTACTTATGGTGTATCAAACGGATTTACTGGAACAGAAATCCACTCAAGGGTTTGGATCTGTTAAGAGGTCTTTTCACAGCTAACTTGCTACTAGAATATAAAAATATTAATGCTTTTGTTAATCCCGCCGCTTGGCTCCGCGTTAGCCGTCCTTAACTCTTTGCTAAGCCCACGCTACAGCTGCTCTGCTGCGCTTTCTCCTCCAGATCCAGCATGGAAGCTCTCACACCTTGGCACCCGTGCGTATTTCATCTGACTCGCCTCTTTTAATGAAGTTTGGCCCCGCAATTAAAGACCAGAAATAATCTGTGCGGCGTTAGGCAGCTCACCAGGCCTTGCATTAGAGGCGAGAAAAGAACCGCTTTTCCCCAGCTGTAGCCTCGATAAACACCAAACGCACACTTCCAATCAACACGTCACCTCATTTCACACCACGAGAAAGACGGATTGCAGAACGTTAACAGCACGTCCTGCCTTCAGGCCACTGTTCACTCTCAGTCTCCCGTTTTTTCCCCAGCACCTCTTTCAGTAACTTTGGCAGAGATCTGGGGCTCCTCAGGCTCCTCTCTTTGCTACAAGATCTCAGTGCGTGGCACCCATTACCAGCATCTTATTTTCTGTTTCCCCTCCGGAAACGAGAGCTTCCTTACCTTTTGACTTTGAGACGGCAATAATTTCTTCTTCTGGGCTCGTATCTCCTAGAATTTCCATTTCTTCTGGTCCTGCGACAGCAACAATATCCTCCTCCTCCGGTCCTGCAATGGCAGCAATTTCTTCTTCTTCTGGTCCTGCGACAGCAACGATATCTTCATCGTCTTCATCCTTGTTTGTGTTTTTCCCTGGGAAAGTATTTTCTTCTTCCTCATCCTCCTCTCCAACTTCATCTACCGTGACAAAGTTTTGTTCCTCTTTTAGACGATTGAAGTCAGCCAGAAAATCATCTTCATCCTCGTTAACTTCATCCAAAGTCACCAGAGGGTTATCTTCATTGTCCTCCTGTATCTCATCCACCGTCACCAAAGCACTAGGATCATCCGGCACCTGGGAGGACGCGCAATCTCCCGCGTCCTCAGCGGTCACCCTGTCACCCTCCTTCTGCTTCAGCACGTCCTCGATGTTCAAGTCGGTCGGCTCGTTCAGAGGCAGCTCCTCCACTTC
Source organism: Chlamydotis macqueenii (assembly GCF_036417535.1). Classification (NCBI taxonomy): domain Eukaryota; kingdom Metazoa; phylum Chordata; class Aves; order Otidiformes; family Otididae; genus Chlamydotis; species Chlamydotis macqueenii. The sequence goes on from NC_141559.1 coordinate 83,951,070, forward strand.
ACCGATTTCATCTACGGTTACCAAGGGTTCAGCTTTCAAATCCTGCTCCTCAAAAACCGACCCGGCGGCGTCCTTCTGAGAGCCAAGGCTCCCCTGTGCAGGGATCTCATCCAAAGTAACAAGGGACCGGGGATCCTTCACCGCTTCCGACAGAAGTTCCTCCTCTTCCATCACTTCATCCACGACAACCAGCCCCTGCGGGTCGCTGAGCGCTTCTAGATTAGCAACTCCCATGAGCTGCGCGGTGACCTCCTCCTCCTCACCGATTTCGTCCAGAGTGACAAAAGAGAGCTCGCTTTCAGGAAGGCGTGCCACGCAGCTCTTCCCTTTCCTCCTCTTGGAGCTAGGCTCAGCAGAGTTGGTTTTAGGACCCTCTTTTCTCTTTCCCCTCGGTGGATTTCGCCGTATTTTAACGGGAGACTCCATCTCCTCCACGACCTCATCCACAGTGACAAACTCATCCAGGTTAAACGGAAACAGCTCTTCTTCCTAGGGTGTGAAAACGTGAAGATAACAGAGTTTAACGTTCACCCGGTGACACAAAAAAGCAACTTGGCTTGAGGGCAGGAGAAAACGTTCAGCCTTCAGTCTCACGTGGAAGGGTTTCCATTGTCAGCATTTGTGTTAAGTAAGCAGATTTAATTCAGAAATCCAAAGCATTTTTCAAAAACACAGCGGATGAACAGACAAAATTTGTGTCTAGTAAGAGAAACGATATTTGAGACCAAAAACCACCTCCTCTTGACGCCCCCTTCCTGAATTAAGTTCCTCTTCCAAATTACTTGGCTTTACAGCTTTGTGCCCGCAGTCTGTAACAACTAGCAGTACAAAAAATCCCCGAGGGGAGGACGCTAAGGATTCCTAGCGCACACGCACACGTGCTTTCACGACAATGTGACGTTAAGCTCGTTTGCGGTTTCACCCTTACCTCCTTCGGTTTCGCACTGCTGCTGCCGTCACTTTTTGAAGTTTTAGTATTGCCACCAGGAGAAGCCTGAAAAAACAGAGAAAAGAAACCATGAAACCAGTTCAGCCAACTCATCTGCCCGCAAAAGAAAAAAATCATTTTAAAATTGAGCTATTTTTCCCTTAATGAGCTTTAAAAAGCTGTCCAGATTGCTGCTTCTGACGGCACGCTTGGCAAACACGGCACTGCGCCCGCCGGCAGCGCGGGGGTCCGGGCACAGTCTCCAGCAGCGAGCCACAGGTGCGGCCTTGCTCAGCGGCCCCTCCCAGTGACCTCTCCCAGTGACCAGTGTCTGCACAGGACTTGACAAAGCAAAAACCAGCCCAGCAAAGGGCAGACAGCTTACCCGTCCCGTTCAGAGCTGCTCCAAGAACACAGAGTCACGACACTCAACAACGACTCGCTTCAAAAACACCTTCCCACCATTTCTTCCAAGTAGCGTTCTCAAACCAGCTACACACTGGCATTGCACACGCTGCATCTAAAAGCAACCGGTGGCCCGCCATCTCGCTATTCCACCTTGTCTGTTGGCCAAACCAGCGGAGTGGTTCACAAAAAAGGGAAGGGGAACGTAACCTCCTTGTCCCGGATGGAACACCGGAGAGGAGCACGGAGTTAGCTACCGAGCGGGCACGCTGCCCGGCCTTCCTGCCCTCCTCACCTTATTGCTGCCGTTGTCTTTCTTCACGCTGGACGATCTACTCTCCCCCTCTTGAGCCTGTTTTGAACTAGCCCTAGCTTCCACTCGCCCGTCTGCCTCTTGCCGCGCCGGGTTCCTCCCATCGCCACCCTTGCCATCAGCAGCAGAACTTCTGCTCGCTTCACACCTGCCGCTGCTGTCTCCCAGGCCGGGTCGGCCGCCGCCGGGCCGTGGATGATCCTCTTCTTTTGGTGAGATTTTCTTCTCCACCGCTGCTTGGCCTTGGGTCTCAGGCTTTGGGGGAGCCTTCTGCTCCGCTCCTTTACACAGGGCAGGCTCATTTCTCCGTACCGGAGCCCTTGACTTGGATATATCCGGAAGAGACACCACGGCCTTCAACATCATCTTACCGGCAGAGGGAGATTCCCTGACAGGTAGAGAGGAGTCCACCGTAGCTGCTTTGCAGGTGTCGCCAGTTTTTGCTGGCCCTGTTGCTTTAATGTGATGGGCTTTGATGAGACTCGCCTTGTTCTCACTGGCAGCACTTGCAGCGTTTTCCCCAGCAGCCCCAACCTTGGGCACGTGTTTTTCGACGTTCTTCTCCGCCTCTGCCCCAGCCTTGGCCAAGGGCTTTTCGGGGCTCTCCTCCGCAGCTCTTCCAGCTTTGAGCACAGGCTCTTCCGGTTTTCTCTCTGGGTCTGCTCCAGCTACATCCAGTTTCTTCTTCCCGGCCGCCGCAGTTTTAAGTACAGGTTTCTTCTCTGCCGCGGGAGGCACAGACGCTTCATGTTCAGTTTTCACAGCAGCAGGAACAGCGCTGGTTTCAGAAGCATTCACCTGGCTGATCGGTTGGGTGACGACAGATGACACCAGCTCCGCTGGAGCTGCACCGGAATCAGGGGCCACAGCTTCAGGGCCAGCCGCCGTCGACTCCGCTGCTGCCGGCCTCTCAGCGCAACCCGACGGCACGCCCTCGGCCTCGCCCACAGCGGACAATTCTTCCGGGCGTTCAACGGCCGGAGCGGACAACTCTTCACCCTTCTCTTGGATGTCCTTCTCTGGCGCAGACGCAGCAGCAGGCTCACACAGCTCTGGGTCGGTGTTAGCTTTAACCGCCTCTTCTTTCTCCACGCTGGAAGGCGGCGGCGGCGCCTCTTCCGACTTCACTTCGGAGGAGCTGGTATCAGCGGATTTGACAGATGCCACGGTAGCTTCAACTCCAGCGCCCACCGTCTGGGCGGCCGTTGCTGCGGGGCTCGGAGCAGGCTCCCGTCCTGCTCCCTCCAGGCGGGACTTGGAGGGCTCTGTCTGTGCTGCCGAGATCTCGTCTTTGACAGGAGAGACGGAAACGGGCCCCTTCTTCGCCACACTAGGCTCTACCGGAGGATTAGCAGCTGCTGTTTGCACCACTCCTGATCCCTCTGGATATTTTTTCAAGCCAGAGCTAAATATATTTAAAAAAAACAGAAGAAATCAAACTATGTTGAGAATTCTACAGTTAGCAGTAACCTCTTGACACCCAGGGGGGGTGATTTCCTGACGCGTCAGTGCCCAGCATTTGGAAATCTGGCCTGTCGGTGCTAAAATGGTTACAAACATTGAGGCGAACGGCCGATTAGTCTTACGCTTCCGTTTAACCCACCTCAGCACCACCAGCCCCATACGCCTCGAATCACACTACCTGCAGTCAGACCTCTCAAGGTACGCTCGCTACGGCTGTGCCCCGCGGCCCAGCGCTGGCCGGGAGCTCCCAGCTTCACAGCCCCTGGTGCACAGCAGACTGTGGAAGCGTACAGACAGGGAAAACAAAGCTCCGGTCTCCCCGCACAAGGGAATTACCATGGTGTATGTTTGAATGCAGCAGGCTCCGCGGTCACCAGCCCAGAGAGCTCTTCCAGCAGCTAGGAGTCTGAAGCTAGGTCATTTTTTTTTGGTTCAGGTCTGGGGGGAGGAAGGGAGAGGTGGCTTTGTTTTTAAACCACATTGACCTGGCGCAAGAGCTGGGAACGCAGTACAGGCACAGCGGCTCCTGTCAGCCAGGCTCTGTTTTCACCGCGTAATCCCACTGTCAGCTCCCGGGACAATCAAGCCCAAGATGGCAACGCAGAGGATAGCGCCTTTCACAGAACCAGAGTTACAGTACGCTCATCGTTCTTCTCTGAAAGAAAGAATCCTCTGCAGATGATCTTGGGAGACACTGAGGTTAGAGACGGCTGCGCCTCTTTTCCCACAGAGCCTGAGAAAACCAGCATCCCAACACCTCGTGCATCGCTAGATGGAAAGGTGTCGGGATACCGATGCTGACAGACTCGCCAAGTGTCAAAACAAACACAAAAGCGGCAAAAAACCAGAATTAACCAGTGGTTACGCAGCATGGAGCAGCCTCAGGTTCTCTGTGTATGAATAAGGGGTGCACATTTGGGTAAACTCTCATGGAAATAAAAAAAGAGCAGAGGAGCTTGCCATTTCGGTAATGCTCCTGGCGCGATGCGAGCAAGAAAACGGTCAAAGGGAACTCAGCGCGGAAGGAAATGCTGTGTCCGGAAGCGGCCAGATGCAAGGGTTAATGAGACGAGGACACAACACATGGAGACAACAGACAGGCGAAAGCAGGCGAACGGGTAACACCTGCGCTACGCAAGGACAAGGAGAACGCCAATCTCAAAGGTTTCCTCCGGACCCGAGGGCACCGTCCTCTGCTGCTACGAAACGCGAGGGGAGAGAGAGGAAAGGACGTGAATCCTGCTTCAAAACCTCTTTGTCACCGGTGCATAGAAAGTTTAATTAAACACAAGCTCCAACACCTTGCCAGACCGCACCCCCCTGCCTCTGTTCAGACATTTTTGCAGGGAACGGAAAAAAGCCAGTGGACACCGGAACCACACACGAACTACAAAGCTTACAGCGAGCAGCACACTGTATTATCCTCTACGCAACTCAAGTGAGGAATCAGTCTCCGAATCCTCAGCATTTTACGTCTCCCTTCATGCCAACACCTACTCTGTGCCTTCCACAAAACGCTGGTGGTCTCCAAAGCACACTGACGGGCTCAAACCGGACCGTGGAGCAGTGGAAGGAGAGCTCTGCACAGGCAGCAACAGGCAGAGATGAAGATGAGCGAGCCTGATGAGGCAGCAAGGCGCTTGAGGTGACGCCGAAAAGACTTGTTAGGCACTGGGAAAAAAAATAGCATGGAGACCTGCAAGACAGATTTCCTGCGCACAAGTTAGCACCAAGGGTGAAACCAGCACCGCCTGGGGCCCAGCACCGCCGTCCCTGCGCTGGCTGCCACACGCAGCCGTCGCTGCCCGAGCGCGCGGGGGAAAGGCTTGGGTTCACTCCTAGAGACGCCGGCACAGAGGCTGCGTCACGCCGCAGGCACAACCCGCTTCCCACACAGCTCAGGACTAAAGGAGCAGCGGGTCAAGAAAAGTTTCCGCTATTTTAGGGGAGGAAAACAAATCCCCACAAAACACATCAGCATCCTCAAAAGAAGCAGAGGCGCCCACGTAGGCACGTCAGTCACCTCAGCCGCAGGGTCAGACGAACTCCCCGCTCGGGCTGGACAACAGCCCAGCTCCCAGAAGCACAGAAAAAGCGTTTCAACATCACCTCACCGCCCTGGGCAACCGAGGGCGGTCCCTTCTGCTCCCGCGTTCTGCTGCTCCTCCCCTCCCCAGACACACCTGACAAGGCTTTCCCGTAGGTAACAACAGTGAAGATCTTTTTCTGCTTCTTGTAAAACACAACTCGAAAGAATAACTGGTCAGAAAAGCTCCCGAGGGGAGCACAGTCGCCTCAGAGGAGGAGAAGGTGCATGGTGCTACCCGCAGGACAAAGTGCCAGCCTCCCCACCCGCTGACCGGCCGCAGCAGGGTGCTGGGCGGTAGCGGGATTCACGTCAGAGTCGTTTGTTTTGATTAATTACCACCCTGAGCTGAATCCCGTCAGTCTGGAATCAAAGAGGGTACCTGCAGGTCTGCCTACCTGAGAGTCAGTCTAGAAACCGGATGCTTCCAAAGTTGGCTGGGGCCTGAGCAGAAGTTTCATTAAATTAGGAGTGCCTAGCTGTATGTTTGAAATAAACAGTTTGGAAATAACAGCCCATGGCAGCATAATGGCATTACTTGGAACTGAAGTTTAGGACCATTATTACAGAGTTTGCTTTTTTTAATGATAAAACTTATCCAGAAATATGGATTTGAATCACAGAAGGTGTTTTAAGTCATATTTGTTAACAAGAACTCTTATAATGATCTATCCATTTACTAAAAAAGCATAACCCAGGCTCTAAAACCAACAAAGAGTTACTCCACCATTAAAGTTTTACTACAAGCGATGACCACAAAACAATTTTGAACAGAACACATCAAACCACCATCTCCTATTTCCAGGTTCTGGTGTTAATACAGCACCTAAACATTTTTAAAATCAATTCAGGGACCTGTATCGCAGCACGGAGTTAACGTTAGTAAGTTAAAGAAGGAAGTTTCGGTTTATTTTTAGCATTTGCAAACAGAAACAATAGAGCCAGGTGCTCTGGCAGAGGAAAGCGCTGTAGGACAGAACAAAGCAATCACCTCCTGGTTAATTACAACAAAAAAAGTCTTACCAACAAGTATTTCCACATGCTTTCCAGGACCTGGGGTAAAATCCTGGCCACGGTTAGTAAAACAACAACAACTCAACGAACCACACCGAACACAGACTTCACCCCGTTTGTAGTTCCTTGAAAGCCCCAGATTTCAAAGAAACTGGAAACATTGCAGCTGTACAGCGGCACAGCGCACGTCCCGCACAGGCAGAGCGCACCGAAGCGCGTAACGGCTGGGGGATCTCACAGCGCGGCTTTTCATCAGGCTTCATCAGAGACGGCTCAGCAATCTGCTCAGCCTTGGACATGCGTCCCACAGACAACGTAAGGCACGTAAAACAAACCCCAACTACTCGAAGGGCGTACCTTCCTTTGCTGGGTTCCTCCTTCTTCACTTCTTTTTTCACACCGTCAGCCTGCAAGGCAAAGCGCAGCGTTCAGTATTTACGACTTTCAGAAGCGTCAGCGCAGAATTTGCATCGCCCAGCTAATTAATACCACCACAACCCCAAATTTAGGCACCAGAGAGACCAACCGACAAGGAGCTGTTCTGAAACTGCTCCCCACAGAATGCACATTTCATAAAGTGACAAATAAAAGCGTGCAGCAGCGTAAGGGATTTTACTGCAAGTTGGCTAGACACAAGACGCAGCACACCAGTTCATCTCGTGCTCAAAGCTGTGCTGATTTTTGAGCAGGATTAGCTTTTGGCCTGCGACACATTCGGGAAAGAGGGATGTAAAGCGCATCTTTACCCAGACAGCACCTTCTTCCCTGCGCTGGCGAGGACGCTAACGGCTGCAGAGGTCAGGGGGAATGTAGTCAGCCTGACAGGTAAATATTATACAAAACCCAGCGTCACCCCTTCTCCAAAGGCAAATTACACTCCACGCCAAGACATTATCTACAGAAAACTGGCCAGATTCTGTTCCTTAAAACCTGCTAGCACAGCATTCATTTCCTGTAGGACGACTACACCTTTCTGCTTGCTGCTATGTAGAATAAATGTGAAATGAAATAATGTCTTCTGAAAAAAAAAGACCCTAACCACAAACCACCCAAGCTCTGCAGCCACCGCGGTTCGTAGCGTAGGTCCAAGCAATTGAACAAAACTTTAAAAACTCAGGGTTGAAATCTCACTCTCGTTTCTGAAAGTATCCTACAAACTCATTTGAAGACTATCGCTATTAGAAAGAACATCAGGTAAGTGCAGTGCACGCAGAATTCACTTCAATCTTTTATTTATGCACATAATTCCAAAGCCTTCAGTTTTCCCTTTCTAAAAACATTTCATCCAGAGGTTAAGTGCCGAAAGTCATTTGAACATATTATAATGAATTAAAAATGATTTTGTTTTTCCTTCAGACTAGCTTCTGCTTACGGCAAACAGAGCTAGAAGTTTATGTTCCTGCGGCACCTAGGCGTATAATATTCGGGCAATGTAACAGAGGAGACGGACAAGAGGTAACGCACTCAAAATGCAGGGAAGAACAGCAGATGGAAAACGCTCGGTTTTCCCTCTTATCAGTACGACAGGCTTTTACCTCTCCACCTCAGATATACACAGAATTAAAGCTAGGGAGCGTTTCTCCAAAGAGAAAAACTCCTGGAACATCTAACCCAGGCTCCTGCACCAGCAGAAGAGAAAAGAGCGCCCTGCGTACCTCTCCCTGTTGAAGTAACAGACTGATGCCCTGGTTACCATTAGGCACCCGAAGTTAAACTTGCTCCTGTGCTGAATAAAAGGGAAAGGAAAAAACTGAGATGCCCTGCTCCTGCAGGCACATCCTCTTGTTTGAGCGGTATCCCAAAGCTGTGCCACTGGAAAGGAACAGCAACACACAGGGGATGAGGGCTCCGAGAACGGAATTCACATGGACAATCACTTAAACCAAACAAAAACCCTGCACACGTTTTGGTTCCAATCCCGAAGCCACATCTGGATTTACGTTCTCCCTTTGGAAGCTGGAACGCTATTAGCATGTGGCTAACGTCTGCGTTTCTTGCTCGCAGCTCTTATCTACCCAACACAACACGCACTAAGCTCCCCCCCTCTGGTGCCCAGCTGCTGCAGTCTGCTGCTCCTTCAGCAAATCACCAGGAGGAAACCGGGAGCTGCTCAACCCTGCAAGCGACTTCACTCGTAAGAGAGAAGACGGCAGCAGCCCACAAAAATGACATGTTATTGAAAAGAAAGCCACGGTACCTCAGCAGAGTCCCCGCTGGGTGACAAGGAGCAGGTCAGCGTGTGCTCCCCCATGTTATAGGGATACTGCTTCAGGAAGCTGTACATGGACTTGGCTGACTTGGCACTGTCCAGCTGCAGAATCGCCTGAAAGGAGAAAATGCACAAGCTTCAAATAACCGTTCCTTCATCTCAGCTCTGCACTGCAGACCAAGTTCAAAAATTCAGTTGGTGCAGCGTGGGATATCGAATACCCCCAGAGGGTTTCACCACCTATTGGAAATGAGCTAAAAGCAGCACTTTTTCCCAAAATCCTGTTCTGGACATGGAGAACAGCGGGCTGTCCTCTCTCTGAGAGACTGAAGAGAGAAATCTCTCCATCTGGAACCAGCTTCAGAACTGAATAAGGAACTCCATCACCAAACAGCGGAGCCGGGAGCCTCCCTGCCCACGTGTCCAGCGCTCGGGCTCCGGGACACGCTCGGCTTCGTCCTGCGGGAACTCAGGAGTGACCTCCCGTGAGGGCGAGGGGAAGGGCCCGCGGAAAAACCGCAGGATTCCATCTATCGGGGGAACAACAAAGTGCTACACGCAGCACTTTACCTGCTGTACTGGAGCAGAAATCTCTCAGTCCTTTACCTTTTGGCCATCCAGTACAGTAGCACAAGAGTTTTCTCAGTCACCTTTTAAGATTTTCCAGCTGTTCAGGTTGTGTTCTAAAGGTGATAATTCCTCTTTTTGTTCCTTCATTTGTTTTTTTTTAAATTTAAAGCAAGCCTTAAACAAGCTTTTCCCCCTTTTTTCTTCTTCATTAAATACAAAACACAACCCCCCTGCCCTTCCAGGATTTTCACTGCATCTCTGGCTGCTGCAGACAGAGGAGAGCAAGCAGCTCCACCAAATGCGGTCACGCAGCGCCGATTCCGTGGAATGAGAGCATCTGATGTCCAACTCAACAGAACCAGTCGATGGTCTAGAAATTCACCCTACACCTTTGACTGGCTGCAGAGCTGTCTCTACTGCATTTTAAAAAAATATATAAAGTAGTGTTAGTCAAAAAAAAAAAAAATTTTTCTTAAAAGCATCTTCACCGGTTTTATGGTTTATTAGCAGTCAGACACTTCAGTTTGTAATAATGAGAGCACAATTCCATTTTAATCGTTAAAATATGCACACACAGTGAATTAAATCCAGTCCGTAAAATAAAAATCCAATGTTGAGTGCAAAACCAGTAACAGTAAAAATTAAAAGGTCAAAATGAAAAAAAAAGAAAGCAAATCCAGTCACTACATTTTGGAGTGTCCCACAACAAAAAGTAATTCCAGCAACACTGACATTTTCATTTCTCGTAACAAACAAAATTTTTTCCCCAAGCTTCCTACGAAACGGGAACTCATTCGCCCCCCACTTACACCTCTAACGGCAAAGTGTAATACATCTTCCAGTCATCTGGGAAGCCTTACTTTCAGAGCTTACCACCCAAAACCTTGGTTGGCTGGTTTTCTTCCTTTCCAGCTGCCCCCAACAAATAAGACAAACTATTTTCTAGTTCAGGATGAGTGGAAAAGACTCAAACTTGGATCTCTCATTAGCAGAATGCTCTTGGTACTGGAAGATGAGAAATCTACTTTTAATTTTTTTTTCTTTCCCCTAACATGGTGCTTTGCAGCACAGAACAAAACTACTAACCTTGTTCTTGTTCTTCAGCACAACGTAGTTATCTACTTTTCCAAAGCGAAGTCCCACACAAACCGCTTCAAGCTCTCTGTATCCGTCATCCGGCAAGTTCCCAAGGTGCACAAACCGGTGATGTACGTTTTCAGTATTTACCTAAAGAAAAGTGGTGACAAAACGTGGCTTAGCTTTGCCACAGACATCAGCAGCAACTACCGAACCGGGTTAGAAAAGCCTCACGGAAAACCTCTGCATCACTCAGATGTGACCCGAAAGAGCACTCACACACATCCAGCGTTCACGTTGTCAGACTCACACCACCTTTTCCATTTTCTGTGCAGTACATCAAAAGAACCTGCTACGCTTCCCAGTATAGAGTAACACACTTGAAAGGATCCGGTTGAGTGTTTTATTTGAAAGGAACACTGCAAAATACAGCTGAAGACTCTACCTAGTGAGCTTATAAATCGGTCAAGGCACAGACACCTACCCAAATACTCCAATTCTGGATTTTAGGTTGGAGTTTGGTTTACTTGATCGGTTTGTAACCACATACAGACTCCTGGTCAAATATCAGTCGCTGTGTTTTTCAGTTTTCAAACAGAATTATCACCACCACCAGAGGGACAAGCTGTCAAGGAGACCAGTAAGTCCTTCCTGGTCAGAAGAGATTGCTGTGTTTAGAAACACAACACTCGTTCCCAGCAAGGGAGAGATTTCTCCCTCCCCTCTCCAGGTCTGGTTTTTCTGCCAGCGCCCTTCGCTGCACCAGGAGCAGAAGAGAAGCATTTCCCCACGAGCACACCAGAAGCGTAAGCAGGGTATGGCAGCAGCGGTGCTGACAGGAAGCGCTCAGACGCTTCTGTCGGTGCCAAACAATGATCAGGAGGAGAAAGCAGAAATCCCCCAGACACGTTTGCCATGGAAAATTCAAGCCTTGGGGGGTTCCTTGAAACGTGATTCACCACTGGCATGGCTCTCTACAACGTGCCTTTCTAGAGCCGCTCCTGCGAGGTTTCTGTGCCAACTGCTTAACCCCAGAGCCGCAGCCAGACCCGGCGGCTCACCCTCTAACAAGAGCATCCTGGAAGTGTGTTTCACAGAAGCAAGACCTAAAAGCTGCGATTTCATTAACCTCTGCCTAACTGCCCCGCATAAAAACCCTTCGGACGTCAACTGCCAGCTTGCACCGCGTGCAGTGAAGGGACAGGAGGGACAGTAAGGGAGGCACGTTACGCTGAACAAAGCACAGAGGGCGTTTTGAGAGAGAAACCAAACTATCTGCCTACAAAACACACTGGGAAAATGGGTGGCATCGTACACAGGCAAACATCGCGTATCCTTCGAGCTACAGCGGCCAGCAGCTTGCTGTCAGAACATGAAAAAAGGTAACAGAAGGAGGCGGTCCCAAAGGGCTCCTAGTAAATGTTTCATCCCCCGCACTTCATGCACCACGGAGCTAAAGACTGAACATTTACTCACTCGCCCATGAACACACATAGACGCATTTAATTCAAGAGAAAGCTTAGACAACAGTTCCATTAGCTAACATTTCAGTACGAATGAGACCAATTCCTACTTAAAGAAACGCCCTTTGATGGTATGTGGAAGAAAAATCAGATTGCTAGCAACTTACCTTTGGGTCAGATTCTTTGATTATACCAGTAAATATTGCTTCCTTTGGAGAGAAAAAAAAAAAAAAAAAAAGGCATTATTATAAGCATTGAACTGTAAAATACAGCTCCATTAGCAGCAGCTAACTGGCAGTCACCGACTGACTCACAACTTTTTTTTTTTTTTGCTTTATTAATAAAATCATCAGCACCATTCTGCTGTTCTCGAATCAGAAGACCAGGACCCAAAATGACACTGAACAGAACCGGTCCTCAACACGACACACCATCAGAACATATAGAACTGGCAGTGTATAAAAGTCAGCCTAGATACAAAATCCTGCTCTGCACTGAAGTTTTGTCATGTATCACAGAATTTCAACAGATCCGGTTACTCACCTCGTCTTTCACAGTGTCGTACTGAGGCTCCATGCTGATGCAGAGCTGATTTCCGTCCAGTGACATTGGGAAGCAGGTGTAGAATTTAACCATAGAGTCCGCAGCTTTTCTATTTATTTCAATGTATGCCTTTTAAAATACAGAAAACAATTTTTTTTAAAAAATCGTAATTTAGCAAAAGCCCCTCACATCAACACTTGCCATACTACGCTATCACATCTGTTCAAACCCTGTCTGCTGCTTCCCCCGGCAGAGGCACTACCGAATTCCCGGCAGCACACCTTCTTATGCGATGACACAAGCAGCACGTCGTTCAGCCCTCCGAAGGGCTTTGCTAGGTTGGACACCTCCTCAGCAGAGTACCCCTTCTCAGGCAGGTTCGAAATAAGAACCACACACGCATCATCAAGTTCCTGTAAACAAACGGAAGCAAACATTACTGACGTTTCTTCAGCTCCAAAGCAAAACTGCTGCATTACTGAAGAGAGATTTTTTTTTTTTTACTGTGTAAAACCACCAGTAAACCGAATGAAGCGCTTGCTGAAAAGCATGTTATAATACTGGCAATTAGCCCCAAACCAAAGATCATTTAAACCTTTTCAGGATTTAGCAGCAAAGGATATTTAACAATTTTTTAACCCTTTTCTCTAATTATGTCTAATTACTGCTTAACTGCAGATGCATCTACACCTAAGCTAATTCTGCACAAACCTTAGGTTGTCTCATGCTACCCCATAAAAAACTCAGACCAAACCAAAGCCCCCGTAATTGTGTCATTATTCCATATCCACAACGTGCCCACACGCCGAATTCCGCGGGACTGCGCGCGCAAATACTGCGCCTAAAAACCCCGCAGCAGGGCAGCAGAGACGACGGCGTGCAAAGGGGTTTTGGTGTGAGTAACAAACTCCGAGGGAACAAAAAAAAGCCAAGCAGTGAAACGGTAGATGTGAAAGGGTGGGCGTCTACCAAATGGCAAACAGCAAGGAGAAAATAAAGCAGTCACTCTCTCTCTCTCACTAGCGCAGAACAGGCAGGGGATGGCAGGGGGAGGTTTTCGGCCAGCACACCGACACCTGGAACTGGCACCAAGGCCGTACTTACAGCGTCCACCGGTTCGGGCACCTTCAGACTGACCTTGCCAGCTGGTTCTGTTGGCTCTTCACTCTTCGCAGTCACTATCGCAGCTTCTAAAATAAATTTAAAAAAAAAAAAAAAAAAAAAAAAAAGAGTGGGGAAGTAGTTTAGTGGCTCAGCAGATTTCTTTAAACATTGCAGAGCTTTAAGAACTTGCATTACATTTTATCATCACTGCTATTGCGAAAAAATGAAATATTCCTTCCTTTAACTTACAGTGACAAATGACACTGGTGAGACATAACACTGGATGCGTCACATAAATGCTTCCAGAAAAAAACAGTTTTAAGTAGGGCTAAAAAATTAATTTAACTCCCTTGATTAGCACACACACTTTCCTGACATTGAGACCCCATCAGCTGAATCATCACAACCACAGCACTTCAGTGTGGGGACTCCGGATGTGCCCAGCACGCACCCACCCAATCTTTTTCCTTCTTTTTCCAGGGACAAGTCCACAGTGCTATGCAAGAGGCTCAGAAGAATACAGACAGCAGGAAAACAGCAATCACAAGGATAGGCCAACGCGGGTAAAGGAGAATCACCTCTCCTGTGAAACGTTTACACCTGCCTCTAACAGGCTGAGCAACTGCGAGCTTGCTGCACCTCCACTACCACACGCACAGTAACCCGGAATTAACGTCCGCTTACGCCAGGTTTAAAATAAAGTCTGTTATTAAGCAGTTACAAAATACGGGGGAAACAGCATCTATTGGGCCAGCTCTAGCAGGCAACGTAAAGCAACGAGACGAAAACAATTAGTGTGGGGCTGTAAACAGAAAACCACAAAGCCTGAATGCTTCGCTCCAGTGAGCTGTAAATAAAAGCCCCCGCGCTGCACTGAAAAGGTCCAGGCACAAATATTACATCCGCTGAGAGATGTAAATCTTGGGGGGTTTTAGCCACTCCAGTCATCACGGTGAACTGTTGTTCTACGTTTCAGTCTGTGAAGCTATTCTAATAGATTTTCTTTCCTGACATCCTGGGTCATTTTAACGTCCTGGCCCCAAACGCTTTCCCATTCAGCTCACAATGGCAGAGAGGTTTAGGACAGGAGAGAGAAAAACCCTGTCAGTTTGCAGTTTACCTTGATCAACTGAAGCTTCATCGAACTCGTGCAAGTCCAATGCTGCCACCTGAGGCATCTGCTCAAGGTTCTCTTAAAAATAAATAAATTCAAGAAGAGATAAGATGTTAAAATTCATGTGACTTACAAAGCACAGTAACTTACAAACGGCATGATCGTACCGGAATTACCTAGCCCAGGGGCAGGAGCAGTCACTCCTTCGGCCTGAGCCTCCACTGCCTTCACGGGCTCCGCAACCCCATCCCCTTCCGTAACGGCCTCTGGGTCTGACAGCTTCGTTTCCCCACCTTCCGCTTCAGCCTCTGCTGAGATCTGAGTGTCTTCGTCTGGAGATTTCGCTGGCAGGTGACAGCAGGACACAAAAAAAAAAGCATTCTTCATTTCGATACATCAAACTAATCGATTTGCAAAAGAAGAATGAACTGCACTATAAAGTGTGTGGCTGTGGTGCCGTGAAAGGGTCTGCTTCCCCAAACTCCTCGCCCTGCTTCCCCAAACTCCTCGCCCTGCTTCCCCAAACTCCTCGCCCTGCTTCCCTGCTATTCTACACCTGCAAACAGCACTGACAGTGGCTGCATTAACCACGGCACACGGCGCGAGGGTGCCTGCCCAGCCAACATCGGCAAGCCCAGCGAAGGCTGAGAAAAGCTGGGGCTCACCACCTTAAATATCTGTTCTGGGAACGGTAAGGGGGGCACAGGGGAACAGAAAAGCACCTGCCTATGTTTTCCAAGCAAAGAGTAAAAGTTCTCATTTGTCTTACCCGCAGCACTTGACGTTTTCTTGATTTTACTGTCTCCTGTCACGGTTGATTTCTTAGTCCTTTCTTTTTTACCTACGTAAAATATCCAAAACCAAGCATGTCAGTACAAATGCTTATTTCGTAAGTCTTACGTTTGTGAAGTGAGAGTATAAAATACGTGAAAAACCAGTTTAATTTGCAAAAATTCAACTGATACGACAAAAAACCCTAAAACCTAAGTTAATCCCAACAAACTACTGACTGAAAGCCATGAAGTAGAGTATCTCACGTGAATTTGGTTAGGATTCTGGTGAGAAAACCTTGCTCCTGCAAAAAAAGTCCATGTTCTCTTTCTCTTAAATGACTGTAAACCCTTCAGGGTTTCCATCTGAGACAGCTCTGAAACGCACTGTTACATGAATCCCAATTCCATTACAGAAAGCGGATTCAGAAGTGACACGCTGACGAAGGAATCAAGATCAATAATTTCCCATCAAAATCATGTCTGGTCCCTAACTCTGCTCAGAAAAATCGCTCAGGAAAGCCAGTAAAACAAGCCACAAAAAGTGATATGGCTGTAATTTCCCATGTCTTAATGATACCAAACTTTTTTAGTTTCATTAGCTTGTGATGTGTTTACTGCAGTTTGTCCTGTTTTCATTGAAATAAATGAAATAACTGCTGTCAGGATCAACAGAAGACCGGGGCAGAAATTTAAAAGCATCAGGAACGTACAAGGAACATAAGCACTAACTGTGAAAGAGAATGTTAAATACATTATACGTTAGGTTTAAAGTCAGCTTGAAGAATTACATTTATTTTCTGGAGCCCAAAGTGCCACGCTTATCTTCAACAGCTGGGGCAAACATTTCAAATTACAGGGTGTAAGCCCAGGTCTAGGAGGGGTTTCCTAATTGCTACGGAGGGCTGGGTTTTGGGGGGTTTTTAAAGAAAGAAAGATAGGGTCAGATGAAAAGGAAGACGGTGGAAAGTAAAAACCTGACATTTTCTTGTTGCTTTCAGTCACTGTTAAAAAAGCACTCACACAAAAACAGACACAGGAAGGAAGAGGGCAGGCGACAACAGAGGGATCATCAGATAAAAGGCAACCAAAACCTCACCTGCGATGGATTTCGCTGTCTTACTGGTGCTGTTCTGATCTTTTCTATTATGAGCAGGATGGGGAAAACAAAAAATAAAGAAAGATCAGGTTCAAGGACAACTGATGAGTATCGAAACAGCTAAGAAAGCTCAAACAGTACCACACAAGAAACCAGACAGACAGGAACCCATCTGGTTTGCAAGGGTTATCACTAACGCACGCGACGGTAACACTTACTTTGTACTTGATGCGACTTTTTTAGTACTCTGAGTCTTTTTCTTCAGCTTCATCTTGGTCTGAAATGAACAGAAAGAAATATTATTGCATAATTTGTACTTCACATACACATGCATGTCATGCATGTATACGTAAACAGTATTAAGTGTATATATTTACAGGGGTCATCTTTCACCGGCTGTTAACTGATACTATTCACAAATATCAAACTTAACCAAGAAAAACGGAGAACTGGAATCGGGAAGTGTGCCTTCACATTTATTTGAGACTGCTGTTTATGAAAAGGAATTTTTTAAATATACTAAAAGCACTGAATCTGCTTTTCTGGACACACGGGGTTTGGAGCACACCACCCAGCTCCACACAAAGCAGCGTGTTGTTCACCACCAGGCTCACCTGGCCAGGAGACGCTTTCGGTTTCTCCGCCACACTTATCTTCACCCGTTTCCCGTTCACCAGGACTGGCACAGTTTCGCTGTATTTCACAGCGGCTATCACTGCTTCTTTGTAGCTCATTTCCAAGAAGGCCTAAAATAAACAGCACCTTCAGTCTTTATTTAGATTACAGCCACCAGATACAATTCCCTGCAATTTTTTGTTAGGAAGTCTGCTCACAACAGAACTGCGTGTACTTCTCCGAGTTCACGGGGAGTTGGATGCAAAAGTCTGATTCCAGTATTGCACAAGAGACACCCTACTTCCTCTAACATTTAAGACTTCGGCAGCAAGCAGGACTGCATCTATAAAGTTAAGACTCCCAGCTACTGTATGTTCAGTCGAGGATCCAAATATGACACTTTTTCATTGCTTGACAATTTCTTTTGCATTCCAACACAAAAACTCTCTCCAGGAAAACTCACCTCATGTCTAGAGCGAAGTACAAGGAGATCATTAACTTTGCCAAACGGCTGAACTATTTTTTTAATATCTTTATCTGAAAAGCCATCATCTGGTAAATCAGATATCTGAAGGACCGTGCCACAACTCAGCAATTCCTCTCTCAGCAGCTACAAATTGAAAACGAAACAAAAAAAACTTTCAAAGTCAAGTCCAGCAAGAGGAAGAGAAAAGAATCTGTAATAAAAACTACTTCAAAGTACACAGACTGCTTAGTTCACAGTGGTATTCGGAGTTCTTTGCTCTTTAATACAAAGACAGAGCCACAATTCTGTTCTTCTACTACCCTGTCTCGATGCTCAGTGATCAGAAGACATGGCACAGGACGACCACGTAACACCACACAGCCTTCTCGTTTTTATCCAGTGCTACAGCTCTACGTAACTGCGGCTGTCCGGGCCGCAGGGGCAAGGACCTGCACAGTTCCACCCCTCTCCTCCACATACTACCCGTTAGCCTCCAACGGCACCAGGCAACGCCCTCTTTGCTCGTCATTTGGGGGCGAGGAACTACAAGCACTGCATCTGCCGTAACTAAAACTATCTGGCTTTCAGGAGGTGTTTCTCAGAGATCCAGACAGTCGGTATGACGGACTGAGACACCACCACCTCCAAATCCTTCTTACAACAAGAGCAGCGGACTTCTCTGCCTCGTCTTTTTCGCTTGACAGGGCAAAATGAACACTTTCGGCCTGCTATCCTTCACTTTCATTTGCTCAACAAGCTCCTCCAAACAGAGCTCATCACTCTCGCTCCATACAAACAAGAGCCCAGCAGAACGAGGACCCAAATTTCATGGACACTTCTTTCAGCTGTTGGGAAGCACAGAGGGTTTTGCTTCCCATCTGTTAAAATCCCTCGCGTGTCAGTTAGCACGCTTAGGTGCAGCCAGCAAATCTTTGCATGAAGATGGCAGTATCTATTGCACTGATCAGCAAGCAGAACGGTTCATCTTTCTCAAGCGAGCCCCCTGAAATGCAATACTATCCAAATTCTTAAAATCCCGGAGAAAAACATTCAGGAACTCACCCTATTATAAGGAGCAGGACGAGGCCCACCGGTTCCTGTGGGTAAATCATCCTCATCCTCTTCCGCTTCTTTGCTTTGGGGTAGATCCTCAGTTTCAGGGGACGAACCTGACCCGGGCAAAGAGGGCAGGTTTTTCTTCGACGCCTTTGAGGAAACACTCGTTTTCAGTGGCCTCTTCGTACTTCCAGACGTCTTCCCTAAGCCTCCATGAGAGGACAGTGATTTTCCCGATCCCGAAGACCCTTGCCCGGCTGCTTGAAGTGACTTATGTTTATTGAACTCTGCGACAAAGCCAGGTCCCAGGCTTTTCACGACTGCCTCCAGAGCTGCCTTTCTGTCTGCAAACGAAGGGAAAGCAAACCGCGGTTTGACTGTTGTGAAAAGACAACTCGCATACGCTGCTGTTTGGTTTGCCACAGGTGCAGTCTCGCCGCCCTCTCCTGATCCAACCTCAAGACTCGCTGAAGTCGGAGGATCGTAATCACGCTCTAGCAGAGACGGGCTACAAACAACAACAAACCTCTGTACTACTTTACTACTACTTGTACTACTGCTGTACACTGCGCTGCTCCAGCTGACAAGGCGACACCGGCAACGGGATCTACAAAAACCCCAACGGCTGGAGCAAAAGAACGACTCTTTTATTTTCTGTGTCAGGGAATGTGAGAAAAGAAAAGAAGTTTTGAAGGCTTTGATCTTCCCTCCACATACTGAAGCACAGCAGTACCTACTATCTTCACGCCTTCTGCTAAATTCTGAACCCCTTCCGCCCTGCTCTTTGTCCTGCAGACTGTTTTACATCATTCTTTAGCGATCTGATACAACATTAATTTCCTGTATGCTTCCTTTCTGCGGAAAATGTATATTTTGGTTATTAATTGCTTCCTGCCCTCATTCTTCTACATTCCATGGTCCTGCGCTTCACATTTCACGCTTCAGAAGATCTCTTTGGAACTGCCTGCTTTTTCAGAACTTTTCACCTAGACTTCTTCCCGCCAGAGCTCAGTACCTCTTCATCTTCCGAAAGCACAGCCATGCTATACAGATTAAAGGCAAAAAATCAATCTTCTTAAACGTCTCTAGTTTTTTCTCTTCAGTATTTAGAAGAAACCAAAACTCCAAACAAAGGGGTACTTAGCCAGAGACCGAGCTCCCAGTGAACTACCTGGAACCGACCGAGCCCCGGAGAATTTCCTGGAACTGCAGCTGGAGGTGGCAAGGTGAACGGAGAGTCACAAAACGGTGCAAGGAACCCAACTGTTACAAAGGCTGGTCACTGAAAGCCCTTCACGGGCCACGCTCTCACCTCAACAAAACTATCTCGGAACACTACGCCTTCCCTGCAGATTGCACCTCCACCCAACGCAGGTTCTGAGCATCGATTTTCCTTCTCATCTGCGCTGCCTTTGCAGAACTACTTTTGTGATGCTGAAGGAGGAAGAACCTTCAGTTGTTTCCAGCCCCTGACTATCCTTACTGGCTTAAAGACTGAGCCCACTTGGAACAGACACTTGCTCAGCAGCTATTTGCCGGGATTAACCAACCCCTGGCGCTAGCTAAGGAAGCCTTCGGACCCTTCAGGATGCCCATCTTCTTCTAAGCACACCTCTCACAAAGCAACAGCAAAACAAAAAGGAGTTCTTAGAAACATCATTTTGATACGAAATACCTACATGACACCTGGACGGATAAACCTCTTGAAGTCAACTCAGTTTTCCTGAAAATAGAGGAAGTTTCAGTTTTATGTATCTCTCCACCCTTTACCTTGAGATCGGGTTGACCTCCTTGATGACCAGTCATTACTGGAAGACCTCTGAGGTCGCGGACTACTTCTCAGGGGATTTCTCGATCGCTGCGGTGACCTTGACCTGTGTCTGGGGCTAAGCCGTCGCATCTGCCGCGGGCTTCGGCTTCTTGGCCTTGTCGGCCTGAAGCGGCCAGGGCTCCTGGATCTCGATCGTGATCGGCGAAGAACATAGCTGGAGCCCGTGGCCCTCGAACGTCTAGGACTGGGACTAGCAGAGTTGGAACGACGCTTCGGGGTCTGGTTTTCTTTTCTGTCACCAGCATTTCTAACAGAACAAAGGCAGATAATGAGTTCCCACAAGGCAGAAAAGAACCATTCACCCCAGTCTGCTGAATCGGGCCTTCTGCAGAAAAGAACCAGAACTGACACCGTTTAGAGTCTCACTTGTAACAAACATACCTTACTCACTGGTAACGTGTTTGCTACAGGAATTTAGAATAGGTAGGCAGAACTGAAAAGAAGCAAGCAGGAGAGAAAAACCTGCATGGAACAAGAGAAAGCTGAAAGGAAACTGAAGTTACAAGCTGCAGTGCTCTGAAAAAATAACAGGAAGAGGAGAAGGATACATGAAAGAGTAATGAATTAAGACACTTTCCCTGCTTCTTCCAAATTTAGTTCGGAAGTAAGTAACATTGAGGCTTTATGTCTAAAAGATTGTCTGAGACTGAACGACATAGATCTACATCCCTGCACACTCACGCTACCCAGAGGCGTCAGACTGACAAAGAACACGGGAAGAAGTAACAGTGAGGAGATCCAGGAGAGAACCAGTCCCTCCTGGAGACACGGAAAGCAGTCAGGCTTAGGAAACCTGACAGGACAGACCACGGGGGTGAAAGGGAAACCCTTGGAAATGCACTAATCTGTGCTTAAACATGCAGGAAATCTTGGAGGAGCTCGTCAGGCTCAACACAACATGGACGAGAAGCTCACGTGTCAATTGAGAAGCGGCTACGTTTGTTAATCTAGAGCATCAGCCCCTAACGAGTCACCGTGTCGAGCCCCGCTACTGCCATTACGACTCGGAACAGACGAGGTTCCTCTGAGATGAAACAGGCTGAGGAGAGAGGGCTGATAACTGGCGGAGAGGAGCAGGGGACGAGAAGTCAGTGGGACAGCCGCTGCCCAACCCTTCTGGCCAGCAGCTAGATGAGGTCGGCTGAACGGCCCTCAGGTCTCCTAACCGATGTCCCAACCACCCCACCGCAACGTCTCCCAGCACGACTTCATCAGCAAGTTTCAAACGCCACTAAAAATCCATGTAAATCCCATTACTCCTCCACGGAACAGAAACGTTTGCATGCATTAACAAACCACAGCATTTCTAAGAAGCACACACTGAAGCGACTGACACCGCCCACGGCCCTTGCCCCGAGCCCAGCAGCTCCGACATCGCGACCGCCCGGAGCCCACAGCTGCACTCCAACTCTCCCCGCCGGAGCCGGGCTGTCACCGGGAAGGAGTGAAGAGAGCACCACCCCACAACACAGCTCCTGCCCCACCTGCGAGCACGGAATGCGCTACGGAACGCTGCTCCAGCGCGTTAAGGCCCGCAGCCACGAGCAGGCTCCCTGGCCTGGGCTGTCTGTCACGCCCGCAGCACCGGACTGCCACTTCCTTCTGAGGTTTTACAACATCGTCATTCCCCTCATGAAAGTTTCAAGAGTTTATTCGTCGTACTTCCCTCTTTAAAGCCTTACTTCTCCTTGTCGATTACCACAGAGAGACCTCAGATGCACTCTGCCAATCCTGACCTACGTATTCAGCTTTTTAACTTTTATTTTTTAACTGAATAGCCGGCGTCCCAGGAAGCATGTCAAACTAATTAACAGAAAGTCACAAGAAAACTAGCAAAAATTAAGGTCCTGTCACTCTTATTTGTATGCAAGTATGTCGAATCAGTGAAACAACCCAACTCTGCTGAGACTCTGAGATTCAAGTCGAATTAGTTCATAGGGCGTGTTTTTCTAAAAAATAACGGTAAACAGCCTAATTTTTAAGGCCAGAAGAGGCACGAGTTCACGAATTCCAGTGTTTTTTCAAGCTGTGGTCACACAGCTCCCCAAGGGATCTATGGACCGAGCCGCCTGTGAAGGAAAGCTAACGCTGGCAGGCCTATCGTCAGTCAGGTTTGAAGCTGGAAACAAGAGTGGCTTAACTGGAAAGCGGGCTGAATCTGGAAGTCAAAGTCACTGACGCAGCTCAATCAGCGATGTAACCCCGGCCACAGTCCCGCTCCGTTCCTACTGCCTCGCGCCCCGTAACGTACGGCTACGCGCAGCACGGTTAGAAGGCTCAAGGGGAGGCTGCCCACTACAGACCCCGCTCTCATCCTCGTGGAAGAGTTCACTACGCCACTTACATCAGCAAACCACCTCAGGACAAAAACCACAAAAGCACCTCACACGATTTTGTAACGAAAACAGGACACCCCTCACAGAGCTTGCCGGTGAGCAAAACAGGAAAATCGATGGGATTAATTACCACATGTTCGTAAGAGCAATAATCTAAAAACAACCTGTAATCACAAAGCAGTTACCTCTTTGAGGAGTAAGACTCAGGGTTCCAGTCGGGGTATCTGTTAAACGTTAAAAACACAACGGTCAGTGAAAAAGCGAGATTTGCCGCCTGGGCACAGCTTTCCCTTCCATGCAGCAGCTTTCCCAGACAAACGCTCCCGCTCGGGACTCCAGCGGCACCAAGCGCCAGCTCATCTTCCACCCTAACAGTCCAAGGCCAGCTCAGAGCAGCGCCCAGCACCGCCAGCCCTCGTGAAGGGAATCTGGCGGCACGTTCTGCCAGGCTCTGCGCATGCACGGGAACGCTTCCACACCACGGGAACTTTTAAAAGGGATTCCTTACTGTTGGCGTAACTGGCGGCAGCTCTCGATGTGAGAAGGAGTGTTCTGATGCAGAATCCAGTCCTAAGTGGAGAAAAGACATCAGAGAAGTCCGATCAGCATGTAAAACGTGAGCGTTCGACCGCAATTCAGAAACTGAGTTCCAGGCTGTCGCATTCTAGCTCCCGTCAAATCTTACCCAACGAATGATCTCAGGTCAAGGTCAAATTTCTCACTTAAAATTCTCACTCCTTATGCAAAAGATGGAAATACTTCATGATTACCAAAGGCTCTTAAAGAGCACAACGGAATCTGAGTGGAAGTTGAACAAAACGCATCGCATGAAACGAATCTGTTACGTCCAGCAACACACCGGGTTGTTGTCACCACGCGCCTAACGGAAAAGGCTGACCCAACAGCCGGCTACGTTAAAAGGAAGAAAGCGATTAGCGGCCTTCGCAGACTGTCAGGCCGATGAACGCACACACGGCAAATGAAGCCGGAGAACCCGACACGACGTGGCATCTTTAAGTCAAACGCGATTTCTGCAGAGCCATGCCTTAAGCTGAGCAACATTCGCTCCCAGTAACGTTACAACTAAAGGTCAGCCCAAAAGCCTGACCAATTTTTTCACACATACATCTTGATTTTTTTTATATTAAAAAAAAAAAAACCTTACCAAAAGCTTTACTGGGAACAAGCATGAGATAAGTCCAGAAGTACAACGCAAGCCCTCAGTCTTGAGAATGGCCTAAGTGCAGGTTTAACTAGCCACAGAACCAGCCCCACTGCGGGGAACCAAGCCTGAAGACGTCGCTCCAGCAGCGTCACCAGGGAAGTGAAAGCTACCGCTGTGGTCGCTTTGACACCAAGGTACTGCATGCTGTGAAGCTGTAAGGTCCCGTACCTCATCAACAACAATCATTAAGCATCATTAAAAACCAACTTCTAGCTGCTTTAGTATTTTAAAGTAGGTGATAAGGTTGAATAACGCACCTGACAGAGAAGGCTTTACAAAATAACTTGGGTTGTGCAAGTACACAAGAGTTTTTCTAAGCGCACACCGGTTTACAACAAAAATCTCATCAAACGCGTAGCCGGCAGTATCAAACCCTCCTCTGTACTGACAAAAACGCCAAACACCCCAGTTCAGAGAAAAGCCCACGACGGCTTACTGAAAGCCTACGAGGCGGAAAGATCCCGTGACCAGGCCACAGCTTTGTGCGCTTCGGCAGCGCAGAGAACGCGGGGAAAACCGCCGTGCCTTGCACTTAACTCTGCCAGGCTGTCACCACCAAACGGCCTCAGGAGAGCTGCCCACGCCGCTCACAGCCCACGCAAAAACCGCGGGCTTTACAGAAATTAAAACACATTTTAAGAGCAAGACTTACAATTTCCTGAAGAAACAGGTAGGCTGGTTAACCACTCTGAGAGAGGCATTAGAAGATTTTACTGACTGCGTTCATAAAAACACTCCAACTGCTCAAAAAAGGTCAGACAGAGGTTCCTGGGAAGACCCTCCGCGTTCTCTCGCTAGCTGAACCAAAGCAGCCTACGGGCTGGAGAGCAGAGGGGCAGAACAGCGTGCAGCTGCGGAACCGCAGGGAACACGCGGGATGCGCGCGAGGGCAGGCAATTCACCGCTACGCACCTTTTTCACCCTAATAACGCGCCATCACCAAGCGAGCCCGTTCCCAAGAACGCTATTTTTCGAGCCTCCAAGGAAGAAGTACAACTGCTACTCAAGGGCGAAAACAAACCAGCGTGTGGCAACGAAAGGAAACCGGGCTCCGCGTATCCCACTCCCGCGGCCCCAACGGAAGAGCGCCCGCAGCGCCCGCGAGGGCCGAGCCAGGCCGTTTTGCTTCCAAGCGCCTTCAGCCACCAGCCCAACGAGCGCTATCGGGGCTGGCGGGCCCACAAAGAGATATTCTGCTCCTGACAAACACAGCATTCTTCTCGTCTTCCAGGCTTCGCTGTGCCAATGCCCTCTTGCGTGTCACAGAACTACGGGGTCTCGATTTACGCAGATTCCTCCTCTTTGATCAATTCCTCGCCCTTCTCAGCCTTCAGAAATATTCCGCTCTCTCTGCCAAGTCTGTCCCCACTAAACGGATCTTTCCCCGCAAAGGACAGGATCCCTTCCCAGCACCAGCACTCCACCACGTCCTGGAACCAGTTAAGAGCTCCAGAAGCCCCCCAGGACGAGCGTCACCTAACTCTGTGCCCCCTGCAAACCTCCTCTTACGTGGGGTCACCACCAGAACGGGCCCGAAGCCGAAGCTGGCAGATGACAGCGTCTCCGGTCTCCGAACTCGCATCTCCTGCCAGTAGCAGACAGTAACACAGAGGGACAGAACCTGCACTCGCTTGTGCTGGTTTCACAGCAAGGAACTACGTAAAAAACCGAGGAGTGAAACAGAGCAGACCCACAGTGTGCCCCGTTACTTCAGCAAAGGAACAGTAAGTGAGCTTCTCTCTGAGGAGGCTGACTCCACACGATGTAGAGCCCAAGAAGACATCACCCTCACTTCAAACCCATTTCAGCTGGGAAACAAAAATCGTAACACAGGGGAACTATGATCCCTCACGCTGTAGTACTGCAAATCTGCTTTGTTCCAGAGTGACGAGTGTTTGAGGACAGAGAAACCACACTTGATTATTCCAAGACATCTACCATTTCAAGACAAAAACGAAGTTGCTCTGTGAAATATTTATAAAATGTTTCAGCGTGTTGGGAGTTTTGTAAATATATTTGAAGGACAACACTGGTGAGATTCCATCTAACTGAGGCAGAATCGGGCACTCTCAGGAGGACGCAAACGCACCGACTTCTGACAATACCTTCCAGATCAATTCATCTTCCAAACTACCTTTTCAAAATTCAAGAAGCCCACCTTCCTTATAGACAGTGTTGTGCAGCGCCACCTCCGACAAACCTGCAGCAGCCCTCCTAACACGACACAAAGATCTGGCACGTTGCCGGTACCGCTCCAACACCAGCTAGCCTTCCAGCCCGCGGTAACCACCGTTTACCACAAACCCACAACACTCCAGGCAGCCAAGCAGCCTGTGGGGTCCGCCACCCGACCGCGGGAGCGCAGGCAGCCAGGTGGGAAGTCGCCCTGGCGATTCGAAAGGCAGCGCTTCTCCCAGTTCACCGCTCAGCAAGTACCACGGCAAGACCCAGCCGAGACGGCTGGAGGCGTTGCAAACGGCGGAGGCTCCGGCCACGCACGGCTACAGATCCGGTGAGCGGTTGGGATAGGAGGACAAACGCTGAACGGCTCTTCCAAAGGCGCTGCAGGAAACAGCTGGGGCGTTCCTCGCGTTCAGCCCCGGACGGCGGGAAGCTTACTGGGCAGCTGCTGGCCACCGATACCATGGCGCAGGAGGATTATCCACGTCTTACTAAAAAGTTTCAAAGCTTAAAAAAATATTTTTTTTTTTCCACGGACAGATCTACAGTAGCTATGCCATGCAGATGGAAAATATTTTACAACTTCTGAACAGTACACATGCAAAAAAACGCCTTCAATAGACCTTACAGCAGCCTTCCAGTACTTAAAGAAAAGCGGGGAGAAGCTCTTCAGCAGGGCCTGCTGCGACAGGACGAGGGGGAATGGTTTTAAAACAGAAGGAAGCAGATTCAGACTGGATACAAGGAAAAATGTTTTTACACTGCAAGTGGTGAGGCACTGGCCCAGGTTGCCCAGAGAGGCGGTGGATGCCCCGTCCCTGGAAACATTCCAGGCCAGGTTGGCCGGGGCTCTGAGCAACCTGATCCGGTTGGAGATGTCCCTGCTCCTGGCAGGGGGGTTGGGCTGGGTGGCCTTGAACGCTCCCTTCTCATCCAAACCAGTCTGTGAAAAATATATAAACAGTTCCACAGAGGATTCTTTCCCGATTACCGAAGCTCTAGAAAAGATATCTACTTGCTTAGCCGTGCGACACTCTGAATGGTGGTGCACTGCAGACATCCCAAGGCCATCTTCAGCTTTGATTTCATCACACTTCACGAACTAAGCAAGTTAGACACTTAAGAAGACAGACCTACAGGAAGAACAGATCAGACGCTTTAGGGAACAGCAGAAGCATTTTTCACTCCAAGCCAAAACTCAGCCGCTGCTTCGCTGCAGTTACGGGAGAGCCAAGCCGACAGAACCAGGGGACACGGTTCAGAGGATGCAAGCAGGAAGTTCTGCGGTCACCGCAGCTTGAGGCAGACTGGCTCTCCAGGAGCAGGAGCTGGGTCTCACATCCAGCCGTAACCCCGTCATTGCAGTAAACCAGCGCCAGGTGAGACACCTGAACTCACTTCCGGCAGGCAGCGCGCCTTCTGCTTCAACCCTGGCAAGCAGGGAATCCTGGGTGAGTTCAAACTTCACCCCAAGACCGGACTCAAAGAATGCACAAAAAGAGACAGCTCATCACCACCAACCATCTGAACTTGGACTCCATCAGTCTAACGCCACCGAAACTTTGTTTTTCAGATATCCAGTATCTTCGGGCGTTGGTTAAAGAGGTTTCCTCATTCGGCATCTTCCGCCACCTCCATCCATTCCCGTCTCACACCATCTCCTTCGCTTGCCTGCTTTCCACCACCTCCATCCATTCCCGTCTCACACCATCTCCTTCGCTTACCTGCTTTCCGCCACCTCCATCCATTCCCGTCTCACACCATCTCCTTCGCTTGCCTGCTTTCCGCCACCTCCATCCATTCCCGTCTCACACCATCTCCTTCGCTTGCCTGCTTTCTCTCCAACCTGCCACGTCACACAGACGTCTGTCTGCAACGCGGCATTCTCAAACAGCGTGTCGCAGCTCGGCACGACACACCACAAGTCATCACGTCTTATCACTGTCACCCAAAACCAGCTCTGAAGATCCAGTTCATCCACAGGCGTGACGGGGAGACCTAGCGCCTCTTCGGCCACGGGGACGGCTGGGGAGGCAAATAACGCGGCGGAGCCACTGCCAGCTCCTGGCAGCTGCCCACCACGCGCTGCCTGAGCCACAGCGGGCTGTCTTCCAGGAACTCGTTCCCTTCTTTTCGACCAAGATTTCACAAGGTTGTGGCAAGCGGTACCTAAAATACCACTTCCCCACCACTCCTCGTTTGGCTTGGAGGGGCTGCTTCACACACCTCCTCTAGAACACCCAGCACAACGTTAACGGCAAAAACCGAACGCCTAGGCCATCTTTAACCGTGCAGCTGAGACAGAGAGACAACTTTATTCGCAAAGCCAAACTGCGAAGCTGAAAGCAAGATGAGTTCTTCATTCTTCAGAATTCACAAATACACAAGAGGAACATTTCTTGAACAAACGTTTATTTTTTGCAGTAAGGAGAAAACCTAACTCTTTGGTTATTTTCCCAGCGCTGTTGTCTAAACACGGCTTGCCCTGTGAGGTCTGAGAACAGTCTGAGCCGCCTGCGCAGCGGGGTACGTAAGAGAAAACACCACACAGAACACAGTTAGGAGATGGCAGAGCTAGAGGCAGCCACGACCGGGAGAGAAGCTTGGGCAGCTGCAGTCGATCGGAGCGTCTGGAGAACACGTGCTGCACCGTGGTGCCATCGGGACAAGGAGTTATCACCTTCCGTCTCCTCAGAAAGCCTCCCAGCCCATTTGTCAGGAGGGTTCTTAGCAAAAACATGCGCTGGACTTTGGAAAGCACCGCTAAGCAGGCTACTGAATAAGTCACAGACTGCGCGTCTCCAAAGCGCCCCGTCCATTTACTACACAAGCCCAAACCTGTTGCCCTGTCCAATTTTACACATTTTTACTTCAAACCAAACTTCCCCTGAGGTTTTAGAGTCTGCCCAACCAGCTGCACTTCTCCCTGGCCTTCAGTGCTTCGGTGTAAGTCCTTGAAAACTTATTTTTACCGCAAAGCGCCTCATGCAGCTGTCACCAGCCTCGCTACCCATTCCCTGTTTAAATACGCGGCACAAACAGGGCCCAGTAATCGGGCGTGATTTGCCAAATCGTAAAAAAGCTCTCCCCCTCAGCCGGCCCACGCATCCGTGGAAGACCAGTTAAAATGCAAACACATGATACTAACCGTGAATTATTCCACTCTTTAGAATTCTGTTCTCCTGTATTTTTGCCATATCAAGCCTAGGTCTTTCAAGACAAATCCACAGCTTTCAGAACGCTTCTCTCTCTCCCAGTATTCACCAGTTCCTTCCTTTTCTTCCTTCAAGAGCTGAAGCCGTTACTCGCTTCAGAGCCGCAAGCTCGGTCAGATGAATGGAAGCATTCTGTGTCCCTCAGCGCTAGTCTTCAGCCTCTGGGACTGCCACTGGCACCCAGACCACATGTGGAAGACGAAATTTTTGCAGAGAACAGGCTGCTTTGTGTTAACGCAGACTTTGCCGGAGGGGGGCTGAACACGGGAACATCTCATCTACCCTACCGAGAGGCAGCGCGCGCGCCGCAGGCGCCCGATGACGTCAGCATTTCACTCCACCGATAAAGGCTTTGTTTTGCCATTTCAAACCCAGTGCAGAAGATACAAATCATTCGTAACATTAAAAACAAATAAATCAACGTGCACGGCAACTCTGACTGCATTTTGGAACAGGAGGGGCCGTGCGGCGGTTACAGAGAATGACCGGCGCTGTCTCTAGCATTCCGAGACGCGCACGCGAGCGCCCAACCGGGCGGACAGCGTCGCCGTTCGCTTAACGCACAGTGAAACATTAGTTCCCAAAACAGCGCGGCAGTAAGGTGCCGAGGACAAGGTTATGCAATAAGCTTTGAAAGCCACTCACCTTCATATGAGTGCATTCAGTGTTACACAGAGAACACATATGCGGAAATATTCTCGGCGACGTAGCATAGTAGTCGTTCATCATCGACGGAGTGGGAAATCTTTTTATCTTCTGGGCATCAGAGGACTGCGGAAACACGGGAAGCCACGACGCCTTCACGATCCCAAAGGGAGATTTAATGGGCTCCTCAGCCTGGGGCTGGAAGGGCTTCTGTCCCGCTCCCGAGCCGCTCTGGGCGTTAGACTGGCTCGTCCCGAGTTCTTGCTGAGTCCTCTCATGCCGGCTTATAGCCGCGAGAAGGCCAGCCGAGAAGGGCGGGTGGCTCATCGGCGGCACGACGTGCTGGGCCATGGGCTGCTGGACCAGAGGCAGCATGACGGGCGGCATCATGGGCTGCACCAGGGGCGGCATTATCGGTGGCATGATGGGTGGCATGACCGGCGGTACGGCAGGCTGGGAGACAGACTTCACCACAGGCAGCCCGGCGGGCGTTGCGCACAATCCAGACACCTTCCCCGTCGTCTCCGTCGGAAAAAACGATCGGGTGTTTGAGGAATCGTTCTGGAACCCCGTCTGCTTTATTATATCTTCAACCGGAAACACTGGATTACACGCTACGCTAGATGGTGGGACACCCACTGAGATATTCTGCTCTCGCTGGAAGCCCTCCCTGTTCTCTCCGCTCGACGCCTCAGGATTATAGACGCGTGCTTCGAGAGGCTCTTCCGTCAGCACTTCGGGATTATAAGGACGCACTTCAAGAGGATCCTCGCTGTAACCGTATTTGCTCGCGTGCCCATAATCGATCACTTTACTCTTGACTGCTGCCCCGCTCGCACCAGCGGCCGTTTCTTCTCCCCGGCTCTGAGTATGCGCACCAGACAAAGAATGACCCATCTTACGGATCCGTATTTCCCTCAAGATGAGTGGCATGTTTTCAGGCGTTAACTGGTCATCTGGATAGCGACTGAGTTCCTCCAGATCTTCGTTAGACAGCCCAAAACTCGCTAAAATACTGGAAGCGCTTTCGGGCGTGTAGCGGTTCTGGGCGTTTGAGTTCTGCTCCGAGACCCGTGCCGAGGCAGGTGGCTTTTGCCCAGTCGACCCAGCTGAGCACGGGCTGCTGTCCCAGTGACTCGGGCGAGGCTCTCCCTTCTTCTCCTGGTGCAGGTTCGTCTTCTCCTTTACCTGCCTGGGATCGGCCCTGTGCAGAGTTACCCGAACTTTTATCCTCTGCGAACCCGTCCACTGAAACGTATCCTGTCCCGGAAATCTCTGCGACGTTCCTTGAGGCGTCCCGGGCGCAGGCTTTCTCGGAAGACCTGCTGCACCTCCTCCTCTGAAGGATCCCGGAGGCTTTGTGCCAGCTGGATTGGGTCCTCTCGGCCTCTGAGGCAAAGTCCCTCTGGGGCTAAACATGGCGCCTTTCAGAAACGCCTGGTTTAACCAAGCATGAGGAGGTGCAGAACCGTTGGTAGCAACGGAGGTCAAGTGCTGAAGAGCCAGCTGGGTCTTAATCTGCGCGAGCTGTAAAGGAGGAGGGCCCAACAGAAGTGGGCTTGCAATGCCAAGGTTCAAGGAATTCACAAGTGGAGCGAAACTTTCCAAGAACAACACAAAGCTGAAAGTTAAAAGACAAGTATTAGATTATTTTATCTTTTCATCTCCTTTACACAGTGGATTCTATAACCGGTGAGAAAAACAACCGAGGTCACAAAGGGTACTGCAATGACAGCTTAAACGGTACTTCCGAATTCAAACTTCTGTCGAACAAAAACATTTGCTTTCACTGCATAAAATCTCAATACGTAGCGAGCAGATAACAGATAACGAGGGAAATGAGGTAAAGGAGCTTTACCCACGAGCTGGGCGTCACAGATAACACACCCAGTGATGACACACTCTCAACAGCGTTTTCTAAAGCTTGGTATTTCAGTTCTCAATGACAACACCGTTTGGATTTGTTTACAATTAGTTACTTTATGAGCAGTCAGCTGAACTATTAAAACCCTCTCCAAACATTGATGAGGCGTGAGTTGTAAGCGAGAGAACTCAAAACAGTTACAACGTGGACGTCAAGTCACTGAGGAATCCATCAGGAGACAGCAGAGCGGCTTTCGGGAGGGACGCTCCCACGAGCGCCCTCACGGGTACGCTACTACACCCTGAAAGCATCCAGAGGGTGGGACAACGTCTGAGCTCTGCGGCTAGAAAGTTTCCATTTCCCAGGTGTTACAGGCAGGATCTTATACCGAAACAGCTTCAAACAGAGGTGCAAAATCATACAGAAACTGAAACCATCCACACGCCAGCATAAAAGAGCACAACGGCAACGGGAACCGCCGTCTTTTATTTCAGCTGAAACCGCCCAGCGCTCCAACCCGTAAGGCCGGGAAGGAACGTACGGATACAGGCAGAACAGACAGCACCCACAAGAAATGGAATACCACCGAGGTTCGGAACCGCACTCCGGAGCGGCCCAAAGCAAGGCGCCTCAGCGGCGCGGCTCTGCCCGCGCCCCACCCCTGCAGCGCTGGCACGCTCAGAAGGACCCCGGGCACCCTCCCTCCGAGCAGCTTCGGAACTCGGCTGCTGCATTTCCGCGGCGTTGAGGTTCTTCTCTCACCAACGGCATCACAGGGTCTGCTTTCAGAGCTTCACAGCCGAACCACGCCCGAGCTGAGGAGACTCAGATTTCCGGCTGTAAAAGCCCCTGTAGCTGGTTACCACCTGTATGTCAAGCACTCTTTTTAAGTGCTATGAGCAATTACTTAATTTTAACTAAGTACAAACGAAGCCAGGCCACAGAAACATTCATCGTGTATCTTCTCCATTACAGAAACGTAGGAAGCCGTAATAAAGAGAAGATTCCCACCAGCCAGCGACCCCAGAACTCCGGCCTCTCCGCCAGGACTCCTTCCCCAGTATCCCTCCTCCCTCAGAAAATTAAACCGTGCTTAAATGGAAGCTGCACGTTAGGCCAAGCTCCTTCAAGACGGTTTCAAACAGACTATTAAGCAAACATCCACAAAGTCATCTCTTGCCTGTCACTTTTACTGTTCACTCCGATCACTGGAGGGGAAAAAAAAAAACAACAAAACCTCTCAGCACAGTGGAAAGCAACTGTAGAGAGAAGGACGTCAAAGCCACCCGTAACAACAATACCAATACGTCAGCAGAGCACACGTCAAAAACAGACACGCTGGTGAGCAAACCGAGCCTGAACTCAGTGGACTGCGAATCTCCCTCGGGATCTGTTCTGGAGCAAAGCACGACTTCCACTGGAAGAATTTTTACCACTCAAGCAAGAGATTTCCAGGCAGCGCAGCCCGCTGTCACCAGCGTGCTGTGACGGGGTCTGCGCCCACAGCAGCGTCCTGAGCCACCGCCGCAAGTTACAAGGCTTTGTTTCGGCAACAGTACTCCAAAACGAGCTCCAGTACCCGCCTTCAACTGCGG
The DNA here is from genome assembly GCF_036417535.1 of Chlamydotis macqueenii. NCBI lineage: Eukaryota > Metazoa > Chordata > Aves > Otidiformes > Otididae > Chlamydotis > Chlamydotis macqueenii. The sequence goes on from NC_141559.1 coordinate 83,984,258, forward strand.
CCGTACCTGACGCCACAGACCACGCTGTAAGTTAACGCTCTTTCTCCCAAGTCCTGAAACTCTCCTCAGTTAACAGTCTAAATGCTGTAACGTCATTTTACCCGGGATGTTAATTAAGCAAAATAGTCAGAGACTTTTCTCAGCATCGGCAAACAGAACGCTGCGGTCTGTTCAGGACACGGCGACGGCGCGCCTGCTACCTTACCCTCCCACATCATCAACAGTCGCAGAGGGGGATGCTCCTCGACAAGCAGGGCCTTGAGAGCCACTTCCGCAGCCACTGCGGTGCTGGGAGACACGCACCACAGCCAGAGACGCGGCACCAGCGTTTAAAACTACCTTCCCGGGTCAGGGAACGAGAGAATGCGTGCTGGGAATCTCTCCCTCAAACACCAGCGGTTGGGTTCTCCGTCGATGCTAACAACCGAAGAAATACAAAGGACAGGTCTGCAGTTCCTGTGACCGGAAGGCCAGCTCGTGAAAGAATTCAACACGCGAGCACAAAATAACCGTAAAGCTGAGGTTTTAAGACATCCAGGTCTGTGCCGTACAGCCCTTAACAACTCCAAGACCCACCTGCAGGGACACATTCGGGACGTCACTCGGACCCACAACAATCCAAACACACTTCAGCACATCTCAGACCGCCGTTTCCTCCTCACCCGGCCCCGCCTGCACCTGAAGTCCTAGGAAACGGAGACCAGACACTTACGCTGCATTCCTCCCCGTGGCAGCTCTACGCTCAGATTCTCCTCCGACATCCAGTCGAGCGCCATACGGCAGCAAGCGCGCGGGGACGCCTTCAGCGGCTGGGCCTCATGACCCACCTTCCAAAGGAAATGCTGGAAGTGACAGCTGAGAGATAAAGCGATGCCAAGACTCAGGAAACAATGGTCTGGACGTTCAAGGCCGGAGCCTCACCTTCCTCTTCCCAAGCCGCTTTGTTTGGGGTGTGTCTGTGAGCCCCTGGACTGCTTTTTCTGGTGCAGCGACACGCTCGCTAGTCTCACAGTTGATGTTTCATCCTAAGCGAACGAAAACCAGGTGGAGGTCCCTGAAGAGCACTGTCCTCAGGTGACCCCTGGAAAAAGCAGTCCTTGAAACTTCGCATTTCAGAGAATCACAGAAAAGCCACATCATACCCTTCCCGTTTCCCTGACTTCGTCAGCCCACTTTGCTCAGCCTCTCCATACAGACAGAGAAATTAAAAGCTCCGGCAGCCTCCGAGCGGAGGGCCGGAATGCCAACACGTGCCCACGCGCTGCGTGCAGGACGGCCTTGCACCTTCCCTGGCTGGAGGAGCCAGAAGCAGCCTTTCCCCTCGCTCCCTCCAGCCCTCCTCCCTCCCCAGAGGCGCAGCTGCCTGTTTCAGGGATCCAAGGCCCACCTCTGCTCCACCCAGCCGCGTAACCTCGGCCAGGCTGCAGAGAACGCTGCTAGAGCTGCAGCAAGTCTGCAGAGAGAGTCAAAAAAAGGCGAGGGGGGAGCAGGATCACAGGCAGAGACAGACAGGTGCCACCTGCAGCTCAAGGATTCTGCAGGAAAACACCAACTGAGAACGGCAAAAAAAAATCCTGAAGAGAAAACCAAACAAGGAGGCGGTGCTGAGGGATGGATGACATCAGCGGACGACAGCGACCTAACGGCACGGAGGAGCCCTTTCAGGGAGCAGCGGGCCCCCTGCTCCCCACGCCCGTCTGGGCAGCAAACACCCTTTGGCTGTCCTGCGGGAGCAGCGAGCCCGCCAACGCCTAGCCCAGCGCTCTGCTGAACCCCACCAGCCTTAGGGCGCTCAAGGAAGGAACCGGTTTGCATTTGCAAACTCTCCCTAGCCTGCCGGCCGAGCCTCCGCGTGCACAGCTAAGGCCACCTACCCAGAGGGACCCGAGAGGGACGTTAAAGCCGACACTAAACCCATCTGGAGGCAAGCCAACAAAACCACGCCGAAAACTCCTCTCTCTCGCAGGTACGGGGAGCAACAGCCAACAGCAGCGGGTACCAGCAGATCTGAGGAAATACGAGCAGACGACCTGCAAGCAGAAAAAGGGAGATGCAGCACTGCCCAGCAACACCGCCGAGTTCAAGCTTGCAGTGCCAAGGGGGAGGAAAAAAAGAAAAATAAAAAGGTACCTATGTCTTGAAGCTGTGGGGTTCAGCGGTCAGCTGTCTGTCAGCGTTAAGCCAGGCGTGCAACGCAGGAATCAACCACAAACAAACCGGGAGGGTTAAGTGACAGCTCCCAGGAACGGGGAAGCTGCTTTCTCTAGTCGGAAGAGAAGGCGTTACCCGAGCACACAGTCTCTCACAGACACGGGAAGGACCACTTTCTGCCGATTCGCCTCCGTAAACGCCATCGAATGTTCTGGATACGCGCTAATTAAATAAGCTAATAAAGCAGTCAGGCAAGGACTGCATTTCAGCACAGGGACACTTTGGGAACGCAGGCACTCTGCAGAGGCCAAGGCCACTGCTAATCAGATATTCACCCGCCGCCAACGCGCTCAGGCCACGGCGACGGCGCAGCGGCGAGCCCCTCTCTTCCTCCACCCCATTCGTACCGCGGAGCGTGGCACGACACCGTATGGAACGTCCCCTCGGCCGTCCCAGCCGTGCCCCCTCCCGGCCTCCTGCCCACCCCAGCCTACTCCGGGGGGCGCACAGCCGGAAAATGCCTGGACACTGCGCAAGCACCGCTCACCAGCGTGTGCGACCGGGACCGGTGGAGCGCGGACGGCTGACTCCGACCCAGCCAGAGCCAGTGCCAACTCACAGCTACCTCACACAACCCGAACACAAAGCGTAAAGCACGCGAGACGCCAGCAGAAGGAAAATAAACTAAAGCAAGCCGTGCCCACCTCCATCTTCTTGGACGCCCAGCTTTAAGCGGACATTAAGCATTAAACCAGGCTCCTCCATCCCCGTTGGTCCAGAAGCAGCAACGTAAATTCCAGACCCTGTGTGAGCTGACACACGTAGGACACAGGAACAACCACAAAACCACGCATGAAATGAAAGGAGGAAATGTATTTTCAGCGCCTCGCGGACGGGGGGATCCCCGAAGCAGCAGCGGGGCAGAGGCGCATGAGTGGGGACCCCGTTTTCCCCCGAGGATCGGGGATCAGGCAGGTGCGGTGCACCGCCTTCCCGCAGCGGGGCACAATCGCAGGCGCGTTGGATGGGGCGCCTCCGAGTCTGTCACAGGCCCGCGCTACCCAAACGCAGATGTTCCACACGACAAGCGCAGGAGGCTAAAGGGCCAGGAGCACGACGGAGGTGTTTTTCTGCAGCCCAGCTGCAAGTCACTGCAGCGTGTTTACAATCCCCCCCGCCCATCTGCCAGTATTTCCCCACAGACCCCAAGTACCAGGAATTCGGGTTTCAGCTAAGTCAAGACCTCCTCCCTAGAAAGACCAAATCAACTACACACATCAGGACAGCTTGAAAAACAAACAGATGATCTGTTCCTTGCTTTCCTCCAAACCTACAAAAACTCATTAACTACTGCCATTTGGAACAAACACCAGTTTATTGCGTGCGTCCCACTACACGCCCTACCAATACCCAACGAGCACCTCCCGAAAAGCAGAACCACCCAGCAGAACAAATCCCAGAGCAGGACTGCAGAAATCTGAGGTGCTAACTTGTAATTCACTCCCGCCTCCGTATCCTCCTCGTTGGCAATACCGGGAAAAACATCCCAGAGCGGGAGCCACCGCAGGGCAGGTCACTGGGAGCGCTCCAGCTCGAAGCGGCTGCCCCCGAGCTCTGCCCCACTGCTGGCCCCAGGGAAGCCGAGCCGAGCTCTGGGTATACGGACCGGTGACATCAACCTGGTGCACGGAGCGAGCAACCGCGCGAGCTGAACCGAAAACCCGTGTTGGCAAGCATCAGCGAGGCACTGACAAAGCCATTACGTGGGTATCCCAAATACAGAAACACCCAGCGAAAAGCAACAGAAGCGAAGGTTTCCCAAACGAGAACATGACGATATACACTCACGGGGGCTGAGCTCGGCCGCTCGCTCCCCACCCTAGCTGGGCAGGGAGGGAACAGGAAGAGCAAAAGCAAGAAAACCCACGGGTTAAAACAGAACAGTCCAACCGAGACCCCTCCCCAGAAGGGGGGCAACGAGCAAAGCAAAGGAACCACTAACCACCTCCCACGGGCGACAAGCTCAAAACTCATGACCTTGGAAGTCAAAAAAAAGCCCTTTCTTCTTCTTCTTCTTCCTCCTCTCCCCGAGTTTTTACCGCCAGGCAAGACACCGCACAGTACGGAACAGCTCTTTGGCCAGCTCAGGTCAGCTCTCCCAGCCGTGTCCCTCCCAGCCCCCTGCCCACCCCCACGCAGGGAAGAAAGCCGTGACCCTGGGCAAGCACCGCCCCGCAACAGCCAAAACCTCGCTGCTTCCCTCCACCGGCTCAGCCGCGCACCCCAAACGCAGCGCCTGCTCCATCCCGTCCCGTACAACCCGGCGACACAACTCGCAAACGTTCCCAAAGCCCGGGGCGGGCCCGGGGTCTCCGCAGGGTTTTTCTGCCCAAGGCTCCCGGGGAGGCCGCGCTCCCGGCTGCGGTGCGGAGCACGCTCCTCACAGCTGGTCCCGCCCCAGGGCGACCACACCGACCATCTGCCGGATCGGCTCGAGGGCCTGCTGCAAGGCTGCGCTTGAAACCGTTCCGCTTTCGGGTTACTCAGCGGAGGACTCGCAAGCTGACTGTGACCCAGCACCCCGCGCGCCTAGGAAAGCTGCCGTTCCTTTTCTGTCGGCTGTTACGTTGGCGACCGTACCCACTGGGACGCGATGATGTCCATCTTCCCACTCCAGTCCCAAGAACTGCGTCTCTTTTGCAGGTCCCCTGTTTCACTTTATTTTGCGGCAAAGCCAGTCTTCAGAAGGACCTGGATTGTTCTTTGCCCTCCGCCGCGCTGCCCAGTGCAGCGCCGCTGTCAGCGTACGGGGGACGTTGAGGGGCTTCACCCGGTTCCAGCGTTGCTCAGGTCAGCCCACGGCAAAAAGCAGGGCTGTGCGCCCCCCCGGGGCGGTCAGCTCCGGCTGCACCGACGCCCTTCCTCAGGGAAGGGCCCAAGGGACGGAGCACGCGCAGGCACACCAGCCGCCTGCCTCGGGCTGCCGCTCATCCCGGACTGCGCTCGTCCTGCCCAGAGCCAAAGCCACCCTGCTCCCGGCAGGAGCACCGACTCCTCCCGGAGCAGCCAGCCGTGCCTTCGTCACGATGAGGAGGAGGAGAGGCGTCCTCAGCCCTTCTGCTGCAGCGGGGAAGGGCTCGACAGCAAGCAGAACAGCAGTGCTCCTGGCCGGAGCCCTCTTCAGCCGTTCGCTCCGGCAGTCCGCGTGGGCCGGAGCCAGGTGCGAGACGGCACTCTTCCTCATGCGCTCCCCGCAGTGGCGCAGAGGGATCGGGGGGCGACACGCAGCGCGCGCTGAGCGGGGAAAGGCTGACTCTGCGTGGCACCCTTCACAGCGCAGACGCAGCCAGCGGGAGCCAGGCTCTGGTTCAGCCACGGCGTCCGTTTGTGTTCTCCTCAGAGCCAGGGCCCCTCAGGCTCCTTTGAGGGCGCGGAGCGCGGGCCTGGCAAGCACAGGCCAGGTCCCACCACCGCAGGAGAAGCCGCTGTCTCCTCGGGCAGGGGCAAGGCGCCCCTCCTTCAGGCGTCTGCCGCTCCGGCAGCATTACACGCCTGCTCGGGCACAAACTCCCAGGCCGCGCGAGGTGAGAGCCGCGCGAGGCACCGGCCCAAGTTCTCCCACGCGCCGCGCCACCCAGGAGCCAGCTGCCACAGGGCACGGTCCCTCTGCCGTCCCCAGCCAGGCGGGTCCCGGCGGATCCACCGAGAGCTGAACCGGGATCAGCGGATGCAGAGTCTGACGAGACGCGGGGCGCCGGCGGCAGGAGGCACCAAACGACAGCCAAAATCAAAACGGATCCGCAGTACGCAGCGCTGTGAAGGTCTCGGTTACACCGGGATGTTCAGGGAGCTGAGGGGCCATCACAACAAGGCCGGCAGGATCCGTCCCAGAGGAGAGGAGGAGGAGGGCGTAACCGCTGCTTGTCTCCAGGGGCCGTTCCCGGAGCACGGGGACGACAGCAACGCAGAGGCCAAACGCCAGGCCCGGCCCAAAGCACCGCTCTTCTCACGGGCTCCCCCGGCAACACAAACACCGCAGCGCGCGGCGAGGGCCGAGAGCTGCGTTTCACAGCCGCAGCCCGTAGCGGCGAAACAGCAACACACTCAGTCCAGCGCACTCTGAGCAAATCTGCCGTATCTCGATCCCCTGAGCCCCTCGCTGAGCTCCAGACAGGATGCGGTGTGCTGCCCCGCAGCCAGGCACACCGGTAAAGACAATCTGACGGGTGAAGGAAGGCGGGGGGAGGAACAAAATACACAAAGGCAATCATTCCTCACCACCTCCCACAGGCAGACAGCGCCCAGTCAGGCTCCGAGCAACGGCCGCTCCGGCAGCCAAAATCACCTTTTTCTTCTTCCTCCACCCCAGTTTTTGCGGCCATGGTCTGGAACATCCCTCTGGCCGGCTGGGGTCAGCCGTGCCCCCTCCCAGCTCCCCGGGCACCCCCAGCCTCGCGCTGCCGGGCAGCACCAGAAGCTGAAGCCTCCTTGACTTACCGTGAGCACTGCTTAGCAACAACTAAAACATCGGAGCGTTATCAGCATCGTTCTGGTCCGAAACCCAAAACACAGCACTACACCCGCTGCGAGGAAGAAAAATTAACTCAGTCCCAGCCAAAAGCAGCGCAGAGCTCCGCACGCCTGATGTGGAGACGCACCCGGGAACACAGAGAGCAAATACTGATACTTCTGCCTAAAACTTACTAAAAAAAAACCCTAAAACTCCATTCAGAATATTTAACTCGATGGCAAAGAAATAAGAAAACATTTCATTTACCTTCAAATGTGCAACACTGAGGAAAAAAAAAAAAAGTTTCAACGTTCTTCCTGTTTCACGCACAGAAGAGCTCCTTGTTTGGCAAGGACACGAGGACGGCTGAGCTTCCAGGCAGCTCAGCCCCAAAACCAACCTGCGGGGCCCGTGGGAAAGAGAAGGAACTCAGCCCAGCGGTACCGCGGGGCGCGGCGAGCTCTGGGGGGACCCCACCCCTGGAGAAACACCACCGAGCTACAGCAGCTGTCAGAGAACTCGGAGAAGAGATCGGTCCGGTCCCTTACGTCCTCCACCCTTCAAGGCAGCGTGATTATTCTGCTCAGTTCTGGCAGATTGTGGGGGTTTTTAATTAGAAAAAAATGCAATTAAAGATACTTCTTGTCCTTGAAGAGTGCCTTCTCAATAGTGAAAATAATGACCTCACCCCGCTCTTGAAGACCTCGCAACACAGCTGTAATTTAATATTTCGAACGTCCAGTGAATGACCACATACCAGAGAGAGGAGCACAATCCAAAACTGAACACGCCTTTCAGCAACAACTCTGGGCTACAAACCAGGACGGACGATTGGTTCGGCCTTTTCAGAACGTACTTGTGAAAACAACCCTATAGAAAAAGAAACTAACAACTGAAATTACATTGCTGCATTAAAATAATTGTAACTGAGCAAAAATACTGAAGTGGTATGTGTTGCAAAACAAAAAAAAGGTCCTGTCTCCAAACACGCGGGGTTCCTGAGTAAGCTCTACAAACCAGATTGCACTACGGTGCTAAAACACTTTGCCTTGGGTAAAAAGAATTGTTGTTGCCGTTTTGGTTACTTTGACCAATTCAGATTAATTACTACTGTCTGCAAAGCCAAGAAATCGTAAAGCTATCGTTTTAATCCCAGCATGCAAGCACAAGGGGCCACACGTCCACATTCCGAGCTCTTGAAGGGCACGGCAACGGAAACCAATCTCTGCAGCTACCCAGAGCGAGTACTGCCTCACCCAACGGCCAGTTTCAAAGCCGAAACCGCTGCGTCCAAGCGGCCAGACAGCTTTGTTTCGGTTCAGCGCGCTGCGTTTGCGGATCTGGTTAGGGGTCTGCGCTTTCGCGGCAAGGCGCCAGGACGGAGCGAGAGCACAGGCGAGAACGAGGAAGCAAACGGCGCATTCCCCTAACTTGACAGAAGCACAGAAGCCGAGGCGGAGCAAACAGACGCCGTGTTACGGAACTCGTTAAACCCAGGCGCGGGCTGCCACGGCCTCGCCGCAGCGCGGGCAAACGTCGGGCCGCCGGTTTACACGACGTACCCGTCTGCCTTGGGCTCCGCAAGGAAATCCAACCGCAGGGCGGGCTGCAGGGGCGGGGCAGCTCCGCACCCGCCGCATCCCTTCGCTAGCGCAGTCAATAAAGGAACAACGGCGGCCGCAGCGCAGCACCCCGCTTCCACCCGGCTGCGCGGAGGCGGCCGGCAGCAACCAGCGCCCGAGGCCGGCACGGAGCGGGCAGCCCGCACCGGCGGGCGAAGAGGGGCCGCGGCGGGAGAGCGGGGGCGGCCGTGGGCGCTGCGGGAAGGCGCCGTCCCCGCGCCGGGAGGCCCGGCCGCCCCCGCCCGCCGCCATTTTGTGCGTCCCCCTCAACGCCACACACACTGGGGGGGGGGGGCGGAGAGCCGAGCTCCTACCTCCGGCGGGGCGCAGCCGGGGTGCGCTGCTCGCAGCCGCCCTTCGCTCCGCTCCGCTCCCCCCCCCGCCGCCGCCGCCGCCGCTCCGTCCGCCGGGCCGGGCCGGGCAGCGCGGCCGCGGAGATGCAGCCCCGCGCAGGGAGACAACGGGCACTGCGCCTGCGCGCCGCGGGGAGGGGGCGGAGCGCTGCCGGCGGCGGGGCGGCAGGCGCATGCGCGGTATGGGCGTGCGAGCGGCGCGGGCGCGCTGCGCCCCGCGAGGCCGCGGCGGGTCGGCGCCCTCGGTGTGGGCACGCAGTGCGCATGTGCGCTTGGCCGTCCTGGCTTCGGGGGAGAACTGCGCATGCGCTCCGGCTCGAAGGCGGGCAGTGGCTGCTGCCGCGGTGCATGCTGGGAGCTCCCGACAAGGGCGCGGGGGCGGGCTGCGCCCATCATGGCGGCGGCTGCCGCAGCGGGGGCTGCTCCTCGCGGGCCTGCTGCTGTTCCCGCTCTTCCCCTCGTCAGCCCTTCGTCATCCTCCTCGCTCCCCTCTCCCCGCTTGCCCTGCCGGAGGGCCGGTGTCCGCTGTGGGCCCGCGGTGCGGCTGCCGGGCCGTGCTTCACGCCAGAGCCGGCCCGGCGCGGGGGTGCCAGCCCTTCCTCGCCTGCTCCGGCCGGGTGCTGGCCGCTGGAAATCAGAGAGGCGAGCACAGCGAGCGTCCCTCCGCTCCTCTCCCTGCCTGACCCCTCAGCAACACGGTGCGCTGCTGGAATCGCCCTCCGCGGTGGTTCCTGCCTTACAGGGCCCCGGCTCGGCGCGAGGATCCCCTCCGCTGAGTTCCTCTTGCAGACGTCCTGCGCTTGACTGGGAGCCGGTGGCAGCCCCTGTTTTTCCAGTGCGCATCAGCCTCCCGGGGCCCTGTCTCACAGGGCCTGCTGCTGCTTCCCTGCCGCTCCCTGGAGCGATGTTTGCTTTTGGAGCAGCGGCATTAGCAGCCGGTACCTCCGCCGAGCTTCCTCCCCCGGGCTGCAGTGAGGCGGCGTCCCCAGACGCAGCCTGCCCCCGTTAGCTGCGGGCTGCGGCGCCGGTGCCGACCTGAGAGGGACCGCCTAAAACCTGCCGCCTCGGGTGGCCCTGCGAGCTGTCGGCACAGGGAGCTCCTCTTGCTCCGCGCTCCCCCGTGCTCTTGCCCGCGAAGCACCTTCACAGAGTCGCGGGCTCCTCTTCGAGGAGACGGAAGATGCCTGCAAGAGCTGCCGCGTTATTTCCTGAAAACACCAAAGCAGATGCCAAACCCAGCCACGGAGTCGGCCAGAAACACCGCTGCCGCGTCACGGCGGCCGCCCTCGGAACGCGTACGCTGTAAAGCAGGCCTGTGACCTGCTCTGCCCGGAACCGCACCATGTGCTCGCGCCGTGGAGCGTATTTCGGAGCCGCTGAAAGCCCTGCGCCGCGCCGCCAACGCGGCGGACGGCAGGCGCCCACTCAGCTGCTTTTCCAGCAGGCCGGGAGCGGGCTGAGCGGCGCCGGCGGACTGGCTGCCGTGCGGATCCGGCCGGCTGGGCTGCTTTGAGGTCGCTTGGGCGTTTGCCTTCCTCGCTGTGCGCGAGATCCCGCAGACGCGTTGCACGCAGCCAGCAAAAGTGATTCACTGGTGCTGGATTTTCTGACAAAGCTGGGCTGACACAGAAATTGCCTGCTGGTTGTCGTTTCCAAACCTGTTTCGGTTCCTCTCCAGCACATGCAAACTCTAATAAACCTCAAAAGTTAAGACTTCCTCATATTCTTAGCTTTCGAAACCTGCTTAGAGCCGTCTGCGCCCGCAGCTCGTGACTTCTGCAGACCACAGGCGCTCCTTCCTCCTGCCACAGCGCAGCCCCGAGGGCGGGGAGCTGTGTTTCCTAAGCCTCCGAATCACACTCGCAGCTAAATTGTCCGATCTGCGCCGTGGCGTGCTCCGTCGTTCTCGGCCCAGCCTGGAGATCGGCGCCGGCGAGGTGCCCTGGAAGGGAAAATCCGTTGTAAACGGGGATAGGATCGGCTTTTACGGCCGCACCACGGCGCTCGGGCAGGGTTAGCTGCGGCTTTGGGAGCAGGCTCTGCCCGGCACCTGCTGTGGAGACTTCAGCATCCCGTTGGGAAAGAACCGTTCGGGTCAAAGGCTTTACGCAAGAAAGATGAGATGAGCGCTCCGCCTGAACGGAGCGGGAACGCCGTCCTGCTCCCTCGGTAGCGCTCCGTGGCGCTGCCCCCACGGCCGTAAATCCTAACAGCTGAAAACAAGAAATGAAATTTGCGTCGAAAGGCACCGAGGTGCAGGCGCAAAGAGGGCTGGAGTCGCATCCACGCTCTCGTTTGCTAATGGCCAGGCGAGGCGTCGCCGCGTTGGTGAAATTACATAAATTAGGCGCCAAGGCCCTTGGGGACGTAAACGCGGAGGCTGCCTGCGCAGCCTGCTCCGTCCGACGTGTCCCGGTGTCCTGACCCGTCTCCGGTTACGTGATGCGAACGGCAGCCCCGCTGTGGGCGCGCGGGCGGGCACCTGCCTGCGGCAGGACTTCGCCTCGGTTGTTGCGAAGTTTGGGAGACGCGAAGGGCTTGAAGTAAAAATGTTGTAACCGCGTGAGAGCTTCAGCCAGGGCCGGGTCCTACTGCTGCTCCTGTGAGGACACCCGCGCGGGCTGCTCCGCAGGCCCCTCACTCCGGCTCGTTTCGGGTGTTCGCTGCTTCTTGGCCAAACTTTCTGTTTGAGCCCGAGTCCCGTCTCCCGTGCCGGCCCCGAAGCGCGCCGAGAGCCCTGTGTTGCACAGGGGCTGCGCGGGGAAGACTTTTGGCCAGGAAGAGGGGATTTTTCAGATCGGGCGGCCACCGAAGCCTCACGCCGAGACGGTCGCTGCTGGCGGGCAGGCACGCGTGGGACGCTGGCTGCCGGCGTCTCGGGGAAGAGGAGTAAACCACGCAGGAAGGGCTTCGCCTGGGCAGGGTTTGGCCACGCGACAACGTGCTCTGGCTCGCAGCTGCTCTCCCATCCCCGTCACGCTGCCGAGCCTCTCACAAAGTCCGGGTTTTCCGCCCAGTCTGGTCCCGGCACTCGGTGCAGCGAGATCGTGAGCGCGCAGGCGGAGCCACGCGTGTACAGAAGCCGTCGGGACAGCAGGAGAGGATCGAGCCCGGCGAGGGGAAGAGGCGCTTTTGGAGCGCGAGCAGCGTCCCGCGGCGTCCGGGGGTGATCCCAGGGGATCCCGGCTGCCGTGGGATCCCCCCGTTTGCTCTCCGCGTGGCTCCGAGGAGCAGGAACCGCGTCCTCCCGGCCTCTGCCTGCGCCAGGGCTGCTGGAAGCCCCCAAAACCACCCTCGTACTCGCCCCTCCTGCCAAGCTCGCTGCGTCCCTCCCGTCTGAATCCCCCGCCGACACAGGACCCGGGGCGAGGACGCAGAGCAGCCGCCGCCTCCCCATGGCCCGCTGCTCCTCCGCCGCGGCGCGGGACCCCCGGGTGTCGTTTTCTGCCCCCCCCCGCCCCGTTCCCAGCTGCGGCCTCGCCAGCCGGAGCCTTGGGGCTGCAGCAGGAGACGAGGGACGCGTCACCCGCGCTCCCTCGGTTAATTAAGGAATTAACCAGGCCTGGCGAGGGTGGCACGCGTTAGCAGCTGTGGCACGGGGAAGCCCGGGGGCTCGTTGTCCCCCCGGGGGCGTGTGACAGCCCCTCGGCCCTTGGGGGGCTCACGCCGCGTGACACCCACCCGCGCCCCCAAAACCGCTCGGGGGCACCCCGCCGCTCCGCAGGATGCGTCCCCACCGCGCTGTTTTACGGCCGGGTGAGCTGATGCGCGGCTCCTCAGCTGGGACGCTGGGAGCTGGGGAACTGGGGGGACTGGGGAGCTGGTGGGACGGGTAGCCCCGCCGCTGGCAGCCCCCCACGCGGTCACGCCAGGCTTAAAAGTCCCGGCAGCCGACGGAGCTTGAAACTGCTGAGCTCCAGGGCCGCATCCTGCTCCTGCCCAAGCCCTCGGAGGGGGGAGAAGGGGCGTTTCTGGGGCTGGGGCGCGGGGGGCCGGGATTTAGAACGACCTCTGCACAGCAGTGGGGGGAAAAACAGAAAACACCCGAGGGCCCACCCCCAGCGACGAGGCTCTGGCCTCCCAGTCCGAACGGGTCCAAAAGGGGACCCAGATGGGGCTTTTTGGGTGCTGCCTTGGCCACCGGTACCCCCAAACTGGCACAAAGCCACCCCAAAACGGCAGCAAGACGACGGGAACGGGAGAGAGGAGCCTGGGGGCACAGGCGGGGGACGCGGGCGCGGGGCTGGTGGGGCGAGCGCCAGAGGATGGGGCTGGGTAAATGTGGGGGGACGTGCGGCCCCGTGTCCCTTTTGGGGACAGGGCAGGGGACGTGCAGCCCCGTGTCCCTTTGGGGGACAGGGCAGGGGACGTGCGGCCCCGTGTCCCTTTTGGGGACAGGGCAGGGGACGTGCAGCCCCGTGTCCCTTTGGGGGGACAGGGCAGGGGGACGTGCAGCCCCGTGTCCCTTTGGGGGGACAGGGCAGGGGACGTGCAGCCCCGTGTCCCTTTGGGGGACAGGGCAGGGGGACGTGCAGCCCCGTGTCCCTTTGGGGGGACAGGGCAGGGGGACGTGCAGCCCCGTGTCCCTTTGGGGGGACAGGGCAGGGGACGTGCAGCCCCGTGTCCCTTTGGGGGGACAGGGCAGGGGACGTGCAGCCCCGTGTCCCTTTGGGGGGACAGGGCAGGGGACGTGCAGCCCCGTGTCCCTTTGGGGGGACAGGGCAGGGGACGTGCAGCCCCGTGTCCCTTTGGGGGACAGGGCAGGGGACGTGCAGCCCCGTGTCCCTTTGGGGGGACAGGGCAGGGGGACGTGCAGCCCCGTGTCCCTTTGGGGGGACAGGGCAGGGGACGTGCAGCCCCGTGTCCCTTTGGGGACAGGGCAGGGGGACGTGCAGCCCCGTGTCCCTTTGGGGGACAGGGCAGGGGACGTGCAGCCCCGTGTCCCTTTGGGGGGACAGGGCAGGGGACGTGCAGCCCCGTGTCCCTTTGGGGGGACAGGGCAGGGGGACGTGCAGCCCCGTGTCCCTTTGGGGGGACAGGGCAGGGGGACGTGCAGCCCCGTGTCCCTTTGGGGGACAGGGCAGGGGACGTGCAGCCCCGTGTCCCTTTGGGGACAGGGCAGGGGACATGCAGCCCCGTGTCCCTTTGGGGGGACAGGGCAGGGGGACGTGCAGCCCCGTGTCCCTTTGGGGGGACAGGGCAGGGGGACGTGCAGCCCCGTGTCCCTTTGGGGGACAGGGCAGGGGGACGTGCAGCCCCGTGTCCCTTTGGGGACAGGGCAGGGGACGTGCAGCCCCGTGTCCCTTTGGGGGACAGGGCAGGGGGACGTGCAGCCCCGTGTCCCTTTGGGGGACAGGGCAGGGGGACGTGCAGCCCCGTGTCCCTTTGGGGGACAGGGCAGGGGACGTGCAGCCCCGTGTCCCTTTGGGGGGACAGGGCAGGGGGACGTGCAGCCCCGTGTCCCTTTGGGGGACAGGGCAGGGGACGTGCAGCCCCGTGTCCCTTTGGGGACAGGGCAGGGGGACGTGCAGCCCCGTGTCCCTTTGGGGGGACAGGGCAGGGGACGTGCAGCCCCGTGTCCCTTTGGGGGGACAGGGCAGGGGACGTGCAGCCCCGTGTCCCTTTGGGGACAGGGCAGGGGGACGTGCAGCCCCGTGTCCCTTTGGGGGGACAGGGCAGGGGACGTGCGGCCCCGTGTCCCTTTGGGGGGACAGGGCAGGGGGACGTGCAGCCCCGTGTCCCTTTGGGGGGACAGGGCAGGGGGACGTGCAGCCCCGTGTCCCTTTGGGGGACAGGGCAGGGGGACGTGCGGCCCCGTGTCCCTTTGGGGGACAGGGCAGGGGGACGTGCAGCCCCGTGTCCCTTTGGGGGGACAGGGCAGGGGGACGTGCAGCCCCGTGTCCCTTTGGGGGGACAGGGCAGGGGACGTGCAGCCCCGTGTCCCTTTGGGGACAGGGCAGGGGGACGTGCAGCCCCGTGTCCCTTTGGGGGGACAGGGCAGGGGACGTGCAGCCCCGTGTCCCTTTGGGGACAGGGCAGGGGACGTGCAGCCCCGTGTCCCTTTGGGGGACAGGGCAGGGGACGTGCGGCCCCGTGTCCCTTTGGGGGACAGGGCAGGGGGACGTGCAGCCCCGTGTCCCTTTGGGGGGACAGGGCAGGGGGACGTGCAGCCCCGTGTCCCTTTGGGGGGACAGGGCAGGGGACGTGCAGCCCCGTGTCCCTTTGGGGACAGGGCAGGGGGACGTGCAGCCCCGTGTCCCTTTGGGGGACAGGGCAGGGGGACGTGCAGCCCCGTGTCCCTTTGGGGACAGGGCAGGGGGACGTGCAGCCCCGTGTCCCTTTGGGGGGACAGGGCAGGGGACGTGCAGCCCCGTGTCCCTTTGGGGGGACAGGGCAGGGGGACGTGCAGCCCCGTGTCCCTTTGGGGACAGGGCAGGGGGACGTGCAGCCCCGTGTCCCTTTGGGGGACAGGGCAGGGGACGTGCAGCCCCGTGTCCCTTTGGGGACAGGGCAGGGGACGTGCAGCCCCGTGTCCCTTTGGGGACAGGGCAGGGGACGTGCAGCCCCGTGTCCCTTTGGGGGACAGGGCAGGGGACGTGCAGCCCCGTGTCCCTTTGGGGACAGGGCAGGGGGACGTGCAGCCCCGTGTCCCTTTGGGGGACAGGGCAGGGGGACGTGCAGCCCCGTGTCCCTTTGGGGACAGGGCAGGGGGACGTGCAGCCCCGTGTCCCTTTGGGGGGACAGGGCAGGGGGACGTGCAGCCCCGTGTCCCTTTGGGGGACAGGGCAGGGGACGTGCAGCCCCGTGTCCCTTTGGGGGGACAGGGCAGGGGGACGTGCAGCCCCGTGTCCCTTTGGGGACAGGGCAGGGGGACGTGCGGCCCCGTGTCCCTTTTGGGGGACAGGGCAGGGGACGTGCAGCCCCGTGTCCCTTTGGGGGGACAGGGCAGGGGGACGTGCAGCCCCGTGTCCCTTTGGGGGGACAGGGCAGGGGACGTGCAGCCCCGTGTCCCTTTGGGGGGACAGGGCAGGGGACGTGCAGCCCCGTGTCCCTTTGGGGACAGGGCAGGGGGACGTGCAGCCCCGTGTCCCTTTGGGGGACAGGGCAGGGGGACGTGCAGCCCCGTGTCCCTTTGGGGGGACAGGGCAGGGGGACGTGCAGCCCCGTGTCCCTTTGGGGGACAGGGCAGGGGACGTGCAGCCCCGTGTCCCTTTGGGGGACAGGGCAGGGGACGTGCAGCCCCGTGTCCCTTTGGGGGACAGGGCAGGGGACGTGCAGCCCCGTGTCCCTTTGGGGGGACAGGGCAGGGGACGTGCAGCCCCGTGTCCCTTTGGGGGACAGGGCAGGGGACGTGCAGCCCCGTGTCCCTTTGGGGGACAGGGCAGGGGACGTGCAGCCCCGTGTCCCTTTGGGGACAGGGCAGGGGGACGTGCAGCCCCGTGTCCCTTTGGGGGGACAGGGCAGGGGGACGTGCAGCCCCGTGTCCCTTTGGGGGGACAGGGCAGGGGGACGTGCAGCCCCGTGTCCCTTTGGGGGACAGGGCAGGGGGACGTGCAGCCCCGTGTCCCTTTGGGGACAGGGCAGGGGGACGTGCAGCCCCGTGTCCCTTTGGGGGGACAGGGCAGGGGGACGTGCAGCCCCGTGTCCCTTTGGGGGACAGGGCAGGGGGACGTGCAGCCCCGTGTCCCTTTGGGGACAGGGCAGGGGACGTGCAGCCCCGTGTCCCTTTGGGGGGACAGGGCAGGGGACGTGCGGCCCCGTGTCCCTTTGGGGGGACAGGGCAGGGGGACGTGCAGCCCCGTGTCCCTTTGGGGGGACAGGGCAGGGGGACGTGCAGCCCCGTGTCCCTTTGGGGGGACAGGGCAGGGGACGTGCAGCCCCGTGTCCCTTTGGGGGGACAGGGCAGGGGACGTGCAGCCCCGTGTCCCTTTGGGGACAGGGCAGGGGGACGTGCAGCCCCGTGTCCCTTTGGGGGGACAGGGCAGGGGACGTGCAGCCCCGTGTCCCTTTGGGGGACAGGGCAGGGGACGTGCAGCCCCGTGTCCCTTGGGGGACAGGGCAGGGGACGTGCAGCCCCGTGTCCCTTTGGGGGACAGGGCAGGGGACGTGCAGCCCCGTGTCCCTTTGGGGGGACAGGGCAGGGGACGTGCAGCTCCGTGTCCCTTTGGGGACAGGGCAGGGGACGTGCAGCTCCGTGTCCCTTTGGGGACAGGGCAGGGGGACGTGCAGCCCCGTGTCCCTTTGGGGGGACAGGGCAGGGGGACGTGCAGCCCCGTGTCCCTTTGGGGACAGGGCAGGGGGACGTGCAGCCCCGTGTCCCTTTGGGGGGACAGGGCAGGGGACGTGCAGCCCCGTGTCCCTTTGGGGGGACAGGGCAGGGGGACGTGCAGCCCCGTGTCCCTTTGGGGGACAGGGCAGGGGACGTGCAGCCCCGTGTCCCTTTGGGGACAGGGCAGGGGACGTGCAGCCCCGTGTCCCTTTGGGGACAGGGCAGGGGGACGTGCAGCCCCGTGTCCCTTTGGGGACAGGGCAGGGGGACGTGCGGCCCCGTGTCCCTTTGGGGGGACAGGGCAGGGGGACGTGCAGCCCCGTGTCCCTTTGGGGGGACAGGGCAGGGGACGTGCAGCCCCGTGTCCCTTTGGGGGACAGGGCAGGGGACGTGCAGCCCCGTGTCCCTTTGGGGGACAGGGCAGGGGGACGTGCAGCCCCGTGTCCCTTTGGGGGGACAGGGCAGGGGACGTGCAGCCCCGTGTCCCTTTGGGGACAGGGCAGGGGGACGTGCAGCCCCGTGTCCCTTTGGGGGGACAGGGCAGGGGACGTGCAGCCCCGTGTCCCTTTGGGGACAGGGCAGGGGGACGTGCAGCCCCGTGTCCCTTTGGGGGACAGGGCAGGGGACGTGCAGCCCCGTGTCCCTTTGGGGACAGGGCAGGGGGACGTGCGGCCCCGTGTCCCTTTGGGGACAGGGCAGGGGGACGTGCAGCCCCGTGTCCCTTTGGGGGGACAGGGCAGGGGACGTGCAGCCCCGTGTCCCTTTGGGGACAGGGCAGGGGGACGTGCAGCCCCGTGTCCCTTTGGGGACAGGGCAGGGGACGTGCAGCCCCGTGTCCCTTTGGGGGGACAGGGCAGGGGGACGTGCAGCCCCGTGTCCCTTTGGGGGGACAGGGCAGGGGGACGTGCAGCCCCGTGTCCCTTTGGGGACAGGGCAGGGGGACGTGCAGCCCCGTGTCCCTTTGGGGGGACAGGGCAGGGGGACGTGCAGCCCCGTGTCCCTTTGGGGGACAGGGCAGGGGACGTGCAGCCCCGTGTCCCTTTGGGGGGACAGGGCAGGGGACGTGCAGCCCCGTGTCCCTTTGGGGGGACAGGGCAGGGGACGTGCAGCCCCGTGTCCCTTTGGGGGGACAGGGCAGGGGACGTGCAGCCCCGTGTCCCTTTGGGGGGACAGGGCAGGGGACGTGCAGCCCCGTGTCCCTTTGGGGACAGGGCAGGGGGACGTGCAGCCCCGTGTCCCTTTGGGGGGACAGGGCAGGGGACGTGCGGCCCCGTGTCCCTTTGGGGGGACAGGGCAGGGGACGTGCAGCCCCGTGTCCCTTTGGGGGGACAGGGCAGGGGGACGTGCGGCCCCGTGTCCCTTTGGGGGGACAGGGCAGGGGACGTGCAGCCCCGTGTCCCTTTGGGGGACAGGGCAGGGGACGTGCAGCCCCGTGTCCCTTTGGGGGGACAGGGCAGGGGACGTGCAGCCCCGTGTCCCTTTGGGGGGACAGGGCAGGGGACGTGCGGCCCCGTGTCCCTTTGGGGGGACAGGGCAGGGGACGTGCAGCCCCGTGTCCCTTTGGGGGGACAGGGCAGGGGACGTGCGGCCCCGTGTCCCTTTGGGGGGACAGGGCAGGGGACGTGCGGCCCCGTGTCCCTTTGGGGGGACAGGGCAGGGGGACGTGCGGCCCCGTGTCCCTTTGGGGGGACAGGGCAGGGGACGTGCGGCCCCGTGTCCCTTTGGGGGACAGGGCAGGGGGACGTGCAGCCCCGTGTCCCTTTGGGGACAGGGCAGGGGGACGTGCGGCCCCGTGTCCCTTTGGGGGGACAGGGCAGGGGGACGTGCAGCCCCGTGTCCCTTTGGGGGGACAGGGCAGGGGACGTGCGGCCCCGTGTCCCTTTGGGGGGACAGGGCAGGGGACGTGCGGCCCCGTGTCCCTTTGGGGGGACAGGGCAGGGGACGTGCGGCCCCGTGTCCCTTTGGGGGGACAGGGCAGGGGACGTGCGGCCCCGTGTCCCTTTGGGGGGACAGGGCAGGGGACGTGCAGCCCCGTGTCCCTTTGGGGGGACAGGGCAGGGGGACGTGCGGCCCCGTGTCCCTTTGGGGGGACAGGGCAGGGGACGTGCAGCCCCGTGTCCCTTTGGGGGACAGGGCAGGGGGACGTGCAGCCCCGTGTCCCTTTGGGGACAGGGCAGGGGGACGTGCAGCCCCGTGTCCCTTTGGGGGGACAGGGCAGGGGACGTGCAGCCCCGTGTCCCTTTGGGGGGACAGGGCAGGGGACGTGCGGCCCCGTGTCCCTTTGGGGGGACAGGGCAGGGGGACGTGCAGCCCCGTGTCCCTTTGGGGGGACAGGGCAGGGGACGTGCAGCCCCGTGTCCCTTTGGGGACAGGGCAGGGGGACGTGCAGCCCCGTGTCCCTTTGGGGGGACAGGGCAGGGGACGTGCAGCCCCGTGTCCCTTTGGGGGGACAGGGCAGGGGGACGTGCGGCCCCGTGTCCCTTTGGGGGGACAGGGCAGGGGACGTGCGGCCCCGTGTCCCTTTGGGGGGACAGGGCAGGGGACGTGCGGCCCCGTGTCCCTTTGGGGGACAGGGCAGGGGACGTGCAGCCCCGTGTCCCTTTGGGGGGACAGGGCAGGGGACGTGCAGCCCCGTGTCCCTTTGGGGGGACAGGGCAGGGGACGTGCGGCCCCGTGTCCCTTTGGGGGGACAGGGCAGGGGGACGTGCGGCCCCGTGTCCCTTTGGGGGGACAGGGCAGGGGACGTGCGGCCCCGTGTCCCTTTGGGGGGACAGGGCAGGGGACGTGCAGCCCCGTGTCCCTTTGGGGGGACAGGGCAGGGGGACGTGCAGCCCCGTGTCCCCGCAGAGGCACCCCCGTGCCCGGGACCCCGTGCGGCGCCCCGGGACGCCACGTTTGACATTCCCCGGTGGGCGGCCGCGGCCGGGACGGCGTGTGACGGCGCGTCGGTGGCACTCCCGGCCTGGCCCTGGCGCGCGATGGCCTTCGCCGACCTCGCGGCGCGACCCGGGGACGGCAGCGCGGGAACAGCCGTGCCCTCCTGCGCCGTCGCCCCGCTCCGCACCGGGACTGCTGTACCCCGACGTGACGTGGGAGCCCCCGAACCGTGTCCCCCGCAGCTCAGGTCCTGGCCCTGCCTGCGTACGGGAGCCCCAGCTCCACAGGGGTCCCTGCGCCCCCAAAAGCTGAAGGGGATCCGCAGGTGGGGGGGGGGGGCTGGGCTGGGGGGCAACTGCAAATGCACCGGAGCCGGGGGGCGGGACGCGGGGAACCGCCGGGCTCCGTTACGGGCAGTAAGGACGCGCGTCCCTGCGCCAGCACCCCCAGACCCCCCCCCAGCATCTCCCACGCCCCGAAAACCCGCGGGGGCGAGACCCCGTGCGCCGTGCCCCCGTGCTGGTGCGGGCCCGGGATGGCGCCCCGTGGCCACGGGCTATTTTTGTCCCGTCTGGTGGCCGAGCCCGCTGCTCAGCCATACAAGGAGCCGTCAGCCGGGGGTAATTTGTCCCCCCGGGTGCCAAATTTCAGGTCACCCAAGTGGACCTGGGAGCAGGGGGGGGTCACCTTGGCGCAACAACTCGCTCGTCTTACCCCCCGCCCCCCCGCCGCCCCATCCCGCGCTGTCTTTTCGGGGACGCCTTGTGATGTTTGTGTGTCCCACCCCCCGTTTCTTAACTCGCCCCCCGAGTTGGCAGCTGGGGATGAGCGCGTTCGCGGCGGATGAGGGCGGCCGGTTGGAAATAGCTCGCCGATCCCGGGCCGGGCAGCGCGGCGGCCGTGGGGCCGGCGACAGCACGCAGGTGCTGGGCCGGGGGGCGAGGGGAGGGCCGGATGCAGGGCCAGCGGCAGCCCCCCAGCGCAGCCGGTCGTTTTTTCGGGCGGGAACGCCAAGTGACGTGCCCAGGGACGCGCAGGACACCGGTGGCAGAGACACCCTCACCGCCGTGGGCCGTGTGTCCCCCCCCCAGGGGGCTGTTTTGGGGTGGGGGCGCATCCCTGCAGCACACAGCATCCCCTGGCTGGACCCCCAAATCCCGTATCCCCCAGGATGGAGCCTTCTGGGGGGGGGTTGCACCTCCCCACAGCACGGACACCCCCCCCCCCGCAGCCAGGGGCATGGGGCCCCCCAAGCTGCCACTCCCCCCCCCAATTTTAGCAAAATCGCAGGGTGGAAGGGGTGTGGGGTCACCCACGGGTCACCCCCTTCTGCCGTGGGGCTCCCCACGGGTCAGCCCCCCATCCCGGGGCTGGGGGGGGGGGGGGCTGCTTCTCCCACCCTCCGTGCCCCCATGTGGGGTCTGGGGGTGGCAAACGGCGCTTGGGGGCTGGGAAAGGCTCAACACCCCCCCCCAACCCCACCCGGGCGTGGGGACCCCCCCGGGGGGCGGCACTCACCGTCCGAGCGGGTCGGGGGGCAGCGGGCCGGGGGCGGGGGGGGGCTGGGGGCCCCGTTTGCGGGGCGCGGAGCCCCCGCCGCTGCCCGCCGGCATCTCGGGGGGCCGGGGCGAGGGTGGTGACCGGCTCGGTCCTGGCAACCGGCCCGGGCTCGTCACGGGCGGGCGGGCGGCGATCGGACACCGGTACCGGGGGGGGGGGGGGCTGGGGGGGTTGGGGGGGGCGGGGGCGGCGCCGGGGGAACCGGGGCTGGGTCCCCCCAGAGGTGCCCCCAAAACCGGGGGTGCGGGGCTGGGTCCCTCCGGTGTTCCTCCCACCCTGGGGGTGCAGAGCTGGGAGCGCCCCCCCCCCGAGGTGCCCCCCAAAACTGGGGGTGCAAGCTGGAACCCCCGCCCCTAGGAACCCCCCAGCACTGGGGTGCGGGGCTGGGCCCCCTCAGCTCCCCCCACCCCGGCGGCCGGCGCTGGACCGCCCCCCCTCCCCAGTTCCCCCATTTCGGGGGTGCAAAACTGGATCCCCCCCCCCCTCGCCCCCCCCCCGCGGTGCCCCCACAGCCACGCGCCCGCCACGTGACAGCACCCCCGAGGATTCCCCCGCCCCCCGTGTTTACATGGACCCGCCAATCAGCGTCTCTCTAGCAGCACTCCCCCTCGGCGGGGCTGTCGGTTTGTGACGCCTCTCCCCATTGGGCTTCGCGGCCGCCAATCGGGCTCCGGGCGGAGGGGGCGGGGCGGTGTGGTTATTTACATTGCGGTAGGTCACGCCCAGCCCGCCATCGCTGTCCCGCCCCACGTGGGGGACGCGTGCGCCCAACCAATCCGACCCCTCGAGTTTAACCAATCCGAAGGCCAGGAGGTGGACCCGGTTCTCCAATCAGCCTGCGGCAGAGAGGGTGAGACTAGAAGCTGGAGTGACAGCGGAGTGGTGCAATAGTGACGCGTTCCCTCGCCCCTCCGCCCAACCAGAATTAGAACCAGGAGCGAGTGGGCGGGGACGCGTGGAGCGGTTGACCAATGGGGTGCCATCCTGCGGGGGGCGGGGCGGCGGGCGTGTCCCCGCCGTGCGGGGCGGGCGGAGGGGTCCGGCGGCGGCGGCGGCAGCGGAGGGGGGGGCGCCCGCGGAGCGGCAGCGGCCTGGCCGGGCCCGCAGGTACGGGGGGCGGTGGGGGGGGCTCCGGGGCGAGCCCCCGCCGGGCCTCGGCAGCCCGCGGGCCTCTGGGGGCGAGCACCGGGCGGGGGGGTCCGCGGCTGGCGGGCCCCGGGAGCGCCTAGGCCGGGCAGGCCGCCGCCGGGCCCCGCTGCAGTTAAAGCCCGGCCGGGCCTCGCCCCTCTGGCCGCGCGGCCGCGGGGGACGGGCAGAGCGGGCCCGGAGGGACCCCCGGCCCCGGCCCCGGCCCCGGCCCCGGCTGCGCCGTGAGTGCGGTTTCTCCCGTTTCTCCGCAAAACGCACCGCGGCGCGGCGGGGGCTGCCCGAGCCGGCCAGCCGTGCCCGCGGGGGTGCGGCCCCGGAGCAGCCGGCTCGCCGGTGCGCGCCCCTCGGACGTTCCGTCGCGGGCTGGCGGTTCGGGCTGCGCCCGGCGTGCGGTGGCGGGCCGGGCCGGCTGCGGCCGGGCGGGGCTGGGCGCGGCGCGGCCGGTCCGGGTCCTGGCTCCGCCGCCCGCCGCGGCCCGGCGGAAGAGGCCGCCTGCAGCCCTGGGCTGCGTTTGTTCGCTGCCCGCGGGCCCGAGGCACAAGCGCGCGTTGCGGCCCGGCGTTGGGAGCGCCCGCGTCCGCCGCAGCCCGCGGTGTTTCCCTCCGCAGCGCTCCCGGCTGACAAGCTGGGGTCAGCCCGCTCCCAGGCTGGGAGGGGAAGGGCCAGGCAGCGCCCGCACGCGTGTCCCGGCAGGTCCCCCTCAGAATTCCTAGAGACGGGCACACGGCGGGCTCCGAGCGCTTTGCCAGCGGGAGCTGGACTTTCCCGCAGATTTTCGGGCTTTTGTCCTGCAAGCGAACAGCTGAGGAGGGAGACGGGCTTGTTGCCCTCCCTGGAGGCAGGCGTTTGTTTCCGCCGGCAGCTGGCCGCGGGACGGCGTGGCGAGACCCTCGGCCGCTCACCTCTGCGTCACCGCCAGACCGGGCTGGCCGGCCCGCGGCGTCCCGGGGACCGCGGCTGCGTGAGGGCAGCGCCTGTCCCCAGAGCTGTCATCGCGCCGGCCCTTCCGCCCGTGTTAATTTGGCGCGGGCTGCTGCCAGCCGGCCTGCCCAGCACGCGCCCTTGTTTGCTGTTGACAGGCCGCGTTTCCTCAGGAGAACGGTGCCGAGCCCCGGCAGGCGTGCCCGTGCTGCCGTCCGAGGGACGGAGCGGCGAGAGCCCGGTCCAGCTGCCGAGTGCAGACCCGGGCTCCCCAAACGCGGGCTGGGCTGCCGCGTCTGCCTTCGCCCCCGTGGCCTCGCCGCGCTTCGCTTCCCCGGCCCCGCTCCGAGAGAAGGCGATGGCGTGGAGGGCAGGCGTCCGGCGCCGGAACGGGCGAAGCCTCCGGTGCAAACAGAGAGAAAGCTGCTCCTGCAAATCCGGCGGCCCTGGCAGAGCGTTCTGTCCGCTGCCCCGGTCGCTGCTTCCAGCTGCCGCGGCAGAAATTGCACCGCTGGCTGTTTCTGCCCCGGGTTCTCCCTGCGCGCGCCCGGGCGGGCAGGGAACGCCGGCCCGTGGGGGTCCCTCTGCGGGGAAGGGCGGCTGCCGGCCAGAGGGTTCCCCTCCCGGAGCAGAAGCGGCCACGACTGGCCGGGGAGCTGGAAGGTGCTGCTTGTTCTGAAGTCTTTGAAAACTCTTTGAAAAATTTGAAGAAATGGTAGAGTGCTGCTGCTTGCGGGCTCGTGCCTGGCGCTGGCCGTGTCGCGGCGTTAATCCCGGCCGGCAGCGCGACCCGTCTGGGAGCTGCCGCGGGCGGGACGAGATTAAAAGCGGCTCGGTGACGAGCAGCGTTTCGGATGAATGTGAGAGGAGCTTTGTAAGCGTTTCTCGCACGCAGCTCAAGAGCGCGTTCGGTGTTTCCGGCGCGTTCCAGACCACGGGGGGATCTGGCGCTTTGGGTTGTGCCTGAGCAGAGCCGGGGTTGTTTTTCCTTGTGGGTGCGGATTAAGATAATGCGGGATGAGATTATCCCCCAGATGGGAGATGGAAATGGGATGCCGTTCCTCAGCAGCTGAGATGGCTGAAAATGGAAAGCTCCACGTCTGCTGCGGGCTGCCAGCCGGGCCTGGCACCCGCCCCGCGAGCCCGGCAGCGTGAGGAGGGAGTACCGGGAGTCCGGCCTAGCGTTAGAGCCCAGACTAATAACCTGGGCCACCCAACGCCCGCTAATTACAGGGGGCTGCAGACAGCCGGGAGCGCCGGGCGGCTCCCGAAGGCCTGCACGGCTCGCCAGCTCAGCGCTTCAGCGTCGGCCGTGGGGAAGGAAACCTGAAGTGCGGGTATAATGGCGAGGAGCAGCCCGGGGGAAAAACAAAAAAAGACTTGAAACACGTCGGGGTGGGGACAGAGCGTGGGCTGGATTGCAGCCCGGCAGAAAAGCCGGGCCCAGTCGCGCCGGGTTGCCTGGCGAGGCCCGGCTGGAAGCGGGGGGCAGGGGGACGCCGCAGTGCCGTGCGGGGCAGCTGGCAGCGCTGGCGGCTGCCGGAAAAATCGACGCAGCGGGTAAAACCGGCGCGGGACGGCGCGGCGCAGACCTCGCCCGCAAAGCGGGATTAGAGTAGGTAATCCCCGCGAGGGCGCCGGGAGCGCGGCTGAACCGCAGCGACCTGTGGAGCTGGAACGGGAGAGCCTGCTCGCCTGGGAAGGGAGGCCGACGAGCTGCCCTTCTCCAACTGCTGCGGCGGGGGGGGTCGGGAAGGGGCCTGCAAAAACGCCCAGCCCTCTCCTCCCTCCTTGCCCCGGCGCTGCCCGGGCGTGGGTCGCGCTGGGTGGGTTTTCCTGCGGAGCGACCATCCCGCCTGCGACCCCCGCCGTTCCGGAGCTATTTATAGAGCCCGGAGCCCGCCGGCCGCCCCCTCCCGCGTGGATCCCGGCGCTCCCCGCCGAGCAGCCCCCGCCGCGGTTTTGGCCCCGGCCGCGCCGGCCTGGGAGGGGAAGGAGGACCATATGTCCCTCGCGCTGCGCCAAGGCGCAGCTGTGCCCTTCTCCGGCCGGGCTGACTGTTAACTCTTTGGGGCAAAGGTGGCTCCTGCCGGCCTCGGCGTAAGAGAGACGCTCTCGGCGGGGCCGAAGCCGGCCGGGAGCGGGGCTCGTGAGGGGCCTTGCCTCCCGGGAGTTCCTCTGGCCCGCGGGCCTGACCCGGGCTCGTTCCGGCGTGTTGTCCTCCTGCGTTGGGTAGGGAAACGGCGTAACAGCCCGCCTGGAGAGAGCGGATGGCCACCTGAGTAATCCTGGGGGTCGGAGCGCGTCCCGATTATTAATAACTCGCTCTGCTTCTGCTGCTCCTTCGCCGAGCCCGAAGCGTTCCTGCGTCTCCTCTCTCCTTCCAGGACGGCTCAGTGCAGCCACAGCGCGATCTCGCCGCCTGCCGCCTCTCATCCTTCCCCCTCCAGCCCGCGGACGGTGCCGCAGCCCCCGCCTGCCGTTCCCTCCGCTGGAGAAACGGGGTCACCTCACTTCCCCACCGCCCCAAACGTTCTCCCGCGCCCCCCGTACAGCTCGGGCGGGTGCCCGCGCCGCTGCGCTTGCTCTCCTCTCGCTCTCTCCCTCGGGGCCAGCCCCCTCTCCGATACCACACCTGGGTGCTGCCTGCTCGGAGAACCCTTCCCCGCCTCCTGCAGCGTCCTTCCGCAGAGTTTCTGCCCTCCTCGCGTCAAACGTCTCGACGCGGTGACCCCGCTCTCGCTCCGCTTTGTAATTCCAAGGAGCGGCAGCGCGGTGGGACGAGGCAGCCCGCTCGGCCTCGCGGCGTCCGCTCCGAGGCAAGGGCCACGTGCCGGGCGTGGCGCGGCCCCACCGCCTCGGCGCGGTTTGCGCCGGCACGGTGCGCGCGGGATCGGACCGCGCCTTCCCGCGCCGGCCGCACCGAGCCGTTGGCCCTCGGATGTCGTGGTCGTCGTTGACTGTTTCCGGGCTAGCGGCCCCGGGACCGCCTGGCAGCCCCAGCTGGGGCCAGATCCCCGGAATCCGTGGCCTTGGCGCATCACCAGACACCAGACAGGCACCGAATTCCTGTTTCCCGGTACGTTTTCCAAAGGAGCGCACCGTGGCAGGCCGCTGCCCCAGCCGTGGGTGAAGGTGTCTGTGGGGACGAGCAGGGACCGCCCGCGCTGCCTCCCCCACCTCGCGGGCGGCCCCAGCCTGGCTGCGCGGGATTTGCCGTGCTCCGCATCGGGATGCGCGGCTCTCGGGAGGTGCTGCGTGGTTTCTGAGCTCTCCGCACCCACGCTGGAGATTACTTTTCCTTTTTTTCAATCTACCTAATTTTCCGCGGAAAAGGAGAAACAAATCCAAGAAGCCTTGCTTATAAGAAAGCAGGTTTTTAAATTTTATTTTGGTTTTAGTGGAGCAGCCAGCTTGCTGCGGCGTCTCGGCGACACACCAAAGTTCCCCTGGCTCCGCACGCGCTTCGTGGGCCGTCAGCAGGCCGACGGCTGCAGCGCTGCTCCGGTGACTCAGATAAATAACACGCAGACTGAAACGCTCACTGAGCCGGGCCGGGCTGGAAAACGCGCCCTCGCACGGCTCGGGAAGCTTTGGGGTGGCTTAAATCTAACAAAAGAGGGGGGAATGGCGCGGCAGGGGGACACACGCGACAGCAGCGGCGAAACAGCTTCCACGGTGAACGGGGGGGCGGGGAACGGGGCTTTGGACACCCGCGCGGTTAAAAAAAACGAAGGAAGAAAGAAAGGAAAAAAAGAAAAAGAGAGCCTGTTGGTGGCAGAGTAACCAAGTGGCATTGACCGTGGCGTGGAGGTGCAAACGCTGCGACTCTGGCCAGCGGCGGATGGTGCGCGGTGTGCCCGGGGCTGCCCCTCCTCGGGGCCCGGCTCTCCGTCCGCGCCCTGGGGACGGGGGCAACGGAGAAGGGGATGGCAGAAGCCGAAATGGGGAAGCCGGGCTCCGCTGGCATCCCTGGCCCCTGCCTGCCCCACAGGAGCCCCTCGGTTCGCTCCGTGGGCCGCAGCGGGCCGCGCGGATGGCCGGGGGGCTGCGGGCTCTGCGGGTGTTTGGGTGCCGGCAGCGCTCGGGGCTGCCGCGCTGTTTGTGCCCAGCGCTGCCTTCGCTGCTCCCCACCCGCCTGACAAACCCGTCCTGCCGCCGCGAACCACCGACGTCCCGCCGCTGCGCTACGCACCGGGAGGGAAACCGGGCACGAGCCGTCCTTCCGCGTCTCTGCCGCCAGCCCGCGCGCGCCGCCCTGCTCCCGCAGCTCCCTGCGGCTCTGCGGTGGGTCCCAGCTCGCCCGCGCCAGGCGTTCAGGGAAACCCCTGTGCTGCTCAGACCGGGCCGCGGGGCTCCGCCGGGAGCCAGCGCCGCGGGAGCAGGGCTCTGCAGCCAGGCTGGTAAGGAGAGTGAGTCCCGGGGAGGGACAGGCTGGGTTTTTTTCAGCATAAACCCCATAAAATAAAGCATTGCGAAAGCCTCCCCTCCTCCCCTGCTGCTCTCAGTTAAACCATTCCCTGCAGCGGCCGGCGCGGAGCTGGCAGACCCGCGCCGGCACCTCGCCCCGGCTCTCGACCGCGGCTGCCTGAGCCAGGCCGAGCGGCAGGACGCCTTTCGGTTCGGCCCGGCGGCGCGGAGCGCCCGGCTCTGGGCGCTGTACGTAAGCCGTGCGCCCCGCCGGCTCCTCAGGCCTCCCGTGTCCCTGAGCTCCGGGCTCTGCCTGCGCGCGCGCCGGCGGGGAGGGAAGGAGAGCTCCTCTCCAAACCTTTCGTCCTTTGCTGCTTTTCCTTTTCCCGTTTTTCCCCTTTTTTCTCGGCCCAGGGGCAGCTGTGTGAAAGCTGTGCCACTCCTGGGGACCGGAGAGCGCCGGTACGCGAGGGCCGCGCGCCTTGGTTAGTGACAGGGATGCTTTTCAGAGAGCAGCCTGTGACCGCCGTCCTGTGCTTGTCTGCGCTTCAGATTCCTCCCCAAAATAAGAATGACCCGCCTGGGCTCCAGAGCGGGCTGCGTTTCACGATGTTAACAGGGGCTCCCCCCCCCGGGTGACCGGGGCGGCTGCTGGGGTGAGTGGAGACGGAAAAGACCGGGCTCCAGCAAGGCTGTCGCGTGCTCTCAGCTTCGGTAGGGCTCCAGGAGCCTCGGAGAGGCCGGGCGCTTTGTCTCCGCGTTCCTAAAGCAGCACTGGGCATTCCCGGACCACGCTGGGGCCCGTCTCTGACGGCTCCCTGGCACCTCTGAGGAGAGGCTTGTCCTGGGGGTGCTCTCCACCTCATCCCAGCCTGGGGCTGTCGTTGCGTGACGTTCGGCCGTTTTTCAGCAGCGGGGTGCCGTTCCTCGGGGTTTCGCTGTTGAATTACCGGCTCATTGATCTGTCTGTGCGCCCTTCGCTCAGTCCGCTTCCTTCAGAAACGGAGGCCTGCCGCTGCGTGAGGTTTATCCTGCCGCACGCCGTGCTCCTGGCACTCCGATCCTGCTGCCTTAGGAAAAGGCAGCCTGTGTGTCGCAAAAAAAGCCCACTGAGGCTTTTGTGAAGTGCCCTCCGAAATAAAGACATTCCGGCAGAGGTAAGGGGGCAGGAACTGGCGTACGAACGTTCCGCCAAGAAGTTCAGTGTTTCTGTGGCGTTGGTGTGTTGACTGCAGCGGTAACCCGGCTGTGGCCTGTCGGTGTGTTTTGGGGCAGATTTTAAATAAATCTGAGGGACGGCTGGACAGGGTGCGGGGTGCCGGTGCCTTTCCGAGCCCTCTCCACGGCTTGTCCGGGAGCTGCTGCCCGGATCAGCCCGTGCTCTCAGTCCAGGCCGAGTACACCCAGACCATCCCTGATCGATCGAAACCGTGAAAACCCGGTGTTGCTGCTGCCGGGGAGGCGTAGCGCTGCTTCCAGGAGAGAAGGGGGACTGGGAATAGCGCCGTGCCGTGAAAAAAGCAGCCTGGAAGCAGCTGGAAGCCCAAGCTGTCGCACACCAGCACGGCCAGTGGCGAGCGCCTGCGTGGGAGCCGGCGCGGGCGGGGGGGCGCGGGGGTCCCGGGCAGCTCCTCACGCCCTCGTTTCTCTTCCCAGAGTCAGTAATGATGAATGGCTCCGACCTCGCCAGCACGACGGCGTCCAGTCCCAAATCCAAAGAGGACCAAGCGGTGAACGGCCACGATGAGAAGGAGAACAACCCCTTTGCCGAGTACATGTGGATGGAGAACGAAGAGGACTTCAACAGGCAGGTGAGCGCGGCACGGGTCGACGCGGTCCCGAGCAGGCGTGGGGCAGCGTGAGGTGCTGTGTCCTAACGGCCAGCGGAGCTCTGGAGGGCTGCTGCTGCGTCGTGGTGGGACCTGAACAGCCCCTGCTTGCGGGATAACGACGTGACCCCGCGAGGCGGAGCGGAGGGAGCGGCCGCGCAGCGTCCTCCTCGTGCTTCTGCTTTGGGTCTTGACCCACGTGCCGGGGCAGCGCAAGGCCGGAGCTTGCTGGAGGCGTGCTGGTCCCTCCTGCCTTCGTCCCAGCAGCTGGAGAGGAGTCAGGCGCCTTGAGCTGGGCGAGGAAGGAGCTCGCCCTTTCAGCCGGCTGAGCGGTGCTGCAGGCAGAGTCCCCGGACGCTGCTGGACACTTGTCCCCTTGCTGAAACGTCCCCACGAGCGTGGCCGCGCCCCGCGTTCCCATCCCCGGGGTGCGGGAGACGGGCGGGGAGCGACTCTGGAGCCACGGGTGGGCTGCGCAGAGGGATCTCGCGTCCCCACCACGCTCCTGGCCACCACAGCAGGGTTTCGTCAGCTTTCCTGCTGTCCTCAGCAGAACGTCTCCACGTGGTAACGCTTGGGTCGTGTTCCCGCAGGAGGAACCTGCGGCGCCCGCCGCCAGCACCCCCCGGTGAGCGTGCCGCGGCTGCCCTGCGCCGCCCCGCACCACCTCAGCAGTTGCTGGTGGGCCGTGAGTCAAGGCTTTTGTTTTAACGACGTGATGAGGCAGCGGGCGGCCCCCACGAGCAGCTGGGCTGGTGCAAATGTGCCGGATTAATTAGTTAAAGCGCTGTCTTGATTAAAAGCCCGACGAAGGCAAAGCGAACCGTACCGCAGCCCTCGCCTCAGCGCCTTGGCGATGCCCCGGGGGCTCAGCCCTTTGTCCGGCTCAGGGAAAGCGGTTCGCGCAGAAGCTGGAGTCGCTCTTCAGGGGCTTTGAGGTCCCTGTGCCTGCTGGTGGCGTGCCAGCCGGGAGGGGAGAGCTGTCCCGCGCCAGGATCTTCGTCTGGCGGAAGGCAGCGCTCCTGGAGAAGCTGTCCTCGGGCTGGCACGGGTGCGCGGGGGCTCGGCTGGGGGTGCTGTGCCTCTCGTCCGGCTCCGTGCTGCTCCGTGGCCCGCGGCGCTCTGAGCGCTCCCGGGAGAGGACGGGACGCTGGTGATGGGGCACAAGCTGCCTCCTCGCCCACCCTCGCGGGGTTCCCGCCGTCCGGGCCCTGAGCAAGGGCAACAGGCCGGTGTTTTCAGAAACCCACGAGCTTTTTGGCACGGTCCTCCCTTCTTCGTGTGAGCGACGTTCCTTTCCCGTGGAGCCAGCACATCCCGGAGCGCAAAAAGGGAGTGGTGGGCCCCTGCACTGAGAGAAGCCGTGCTGCCAGCAGGTGAGGCTGGCGCAGGAGGTGACGGAGCCGCGTTAAATCCCCCGGGAGCCAGAGAGGAGCCCTGCGCAAACGCCGAACCCTGCTCTGCTGGGCCAGGCTGCCGTGATGCAGAGAAAAGGAGCTGATGGCTTCAGGCGAGAGGGGTGGCGGGCGTGAGCGTGGCCAGGATCTGCCCCTCCCCGCCCCTGGCCCAGGACCAGCGCTGTCACCACGTCCCCGGCTCGCAGCCGGCGCTGGCTTTGGCCCCGCCGGCCAGCTGCACGCAGCAGAAAGGCTCGGGTGCGGGAAGGGGAACGGGCGCTGCGGGGCTGCGGGCAGAGCTCAGCTGGCAGCGCGAGGCTGGGAGCAGAGGGAATATTCAGCGGGCTCTGAAGAGCTGCGAGACGCACAGCGCTCCGGGCTCGCTCCACCCAGAAGTGCAGGATCCCAGCGCAGTCCTCGTCGCCGTCACAGCCGGGGCGAGCCGGCAGGCCTGGCGTGGTTGGCTTTTAGGGTTTTTTTGTTTGTTTTATGTCCTGTTTCCACGTGCTAGTGGCAGCGTGTGGCTGCAAGGACAGGCTCTGCAGAGCCGTTTGAGGATAGCGATGGTACAGGGGATTTTCCCTGGGCCAGAATCCGTTTCCGAGGCTGGTGGAGAGAGGCTCCACAAAGCTGAGACTGGAGGCAGCGTCCAGGGCTCGGTTCCTGTGAGAGAGCTTTGCACCATCCCTGCAAGGTTTCCCAGCTGTGGTTTAAAGTGGGGGACTGGCTGCCAGTGACCCGAAAGCCAGCAGCGCTGGGGGTTTACTGGTGTTACCTCCCCGAGCCGTTTCTGACAGACCGGCTCTCAGCGCCGCGCCGGGGCAGTGGGACGCTGGGGCCCGCTGGTGGCAGGGGCTGCGGTTCGGGGCGCGGTGGCTCGCAGAGCTCCCTTTTCCCCCCAGGAAGGCGGTTTCGGTTGTAGTTTCTACTTTCCGGCGGTGAAACGGACAGGTTTAAGCTTTTCAGAGCGTTCTGCGATTCGCTCGGCCCTCTCGGGCTCCGTAACGGCTGCCCGAAGTCGCGCTGCTTGCTGGCTGTCGCCCCATCTGCTCCGGTTCTGGCGACCGCGTGCCTGTGCGGCTGCAGGCCGGCAGCGCCGCGAGCTGCCCGGCTCCCGGCCTCGCTTGCTTTGCTGGAGCCAGCAGCCAGAGAAAGCCAGCCGGGCGACGGCAGCACTGGTTAGCGCTGGGCTGGTGGCACGCGCCTGCGCGAGGGTCAGGACGGGACCCCCCGCCCCCGTCTCCTGCCTCGCTTCGCCTGCACACCCCTGCGTCAGCGCCTGCCGCTCCGGGAGCCAGTCCAGGTCCCGCGGCTTTCCTCGGCCTTGGGAAGAGTTTTCCTGCAGCGGAGACGGCATCGTCCGCGGTGCACTTGACGGGAGCCGACTGCCACCCTGCATCGGCGCTTGCGCCGACTCTCACACCACCCCGTTGGTTTTCCAGCGAGTTCTGCTGGGCCCCAGCAGCCTGAAGTCCTGCGCTTGCCCTGACGCGTCTGCGCGTCCCGTGAATCCGTGTCCCGTGAATCCCGTCCCCTTCTCTTCTGGATTCGCCTGGCGCCCTGAGGCTGCACCTCCCTGCGCTGGCCGGGAGGCGATGCCCCCGCCCGGCTCTGCTCCGCTCGAAGGTGCCGGGTTTCGCGCTCCTGTGCTTCCCGGCGCTGGCTGCGGGCAAGCCGGCACAGCCGCGCTCGTCTGGGTTTCAAACAGAGCCCCGGCTGTCCGGCGGCGTTCCCGGGGCACGGGCAGACCCTTTTCCTGCGGGAACCACGTGGTTTGTACCTGCGGCTGACGCCTCTCTCTGGGCAGGTGGAGGAGGAGCTGCAGGAGCAGGAGTTTCTGGACCGCTGCTTCCAGGAGATGCTGGAGGAAGAAGACCAGGACTGGTTCATTCCGTCGCGCGACCTGCCCCAGGGCATGGGGCAGCTGCAGCAGCAGCTGAACGGGCTCTCGCTCGGCGACGACCACGGCTCGGAGGACATCCTGGTAAGGGGCTGGGACCGCGCACCGTGCGGGGCGCAGAGCGGGGGACCTGGCCTGGGGAGGGGGACGGGTTTCCCGGGGGGTTTCCCGAGCGGCGCTGGCTTGTCCGTGCAGGAGCTGGTGCTAACACCACGGTGACGACGCTTTTTGGAGTTTTCTGCCAGGATACTCATTTCAGCATTGTCTCCTGAAGACAAAAGTCCCCAGCTTCGCAGAACTCGCTCTCCAGAAGCCGTAGGAACGGGGCTTCCGCTCGCGAGCGAGCTGGGCTCTGGTCCCGGGGCAAACCAGCAGCTTCCTTGCCTTTTGGGCAGCGCCAGGGTGTCCTGGCAGGCTGGAGAGGGACCGGGGGACCCGCCGGGTCTGCTCCAGGGGCACTGAGCGCCCTGAGACTTTACAGGTGAAATTCAGAGCGGTGAAAACCTGCCGGGTGGCTGCGGCGTGAAGGCAACGCCTGTTTTCATCCCTGAGAGCAGGAACGTGCTGCGGGGCCGCAGGGACCGGCACGCTGCCGGCCGCGCTGGGGGTGGGCTGCTTTCCCTCCCGGCTGCCCCGCGGGCGGGGATCAAACGGCCGCTCGCACCTCGCGGCACGTCCGCGGGCAGCCCCGCGCCGAAGCGTGGACGGGGAGGGACCGAGAGAGCAGGTTCTCCTGTGTCTCCCCCCAAAAAAGCCCAGCCTGGGAGCAGCTGCGGGTGCCCGCGAGGGCCAGGGCACCGCCGGGGCGCGGGGGTGCCAGCACTCGGACGCTGATGGCCCCCCCTTCCCTCTTCTCTTCCAGAGCAAAAGCACCTTGAACCCCGACGCCAAGGAGTTTGTGCCGGGCGTGAAGTACTGAGCTGCGGGCAGGCGCTGGAAGGACCGCGTCCCGCGCCAGGGAAGGAGGGAGGGCATCGGCCCCGGCTCGGCTCCGCGCCGCAGCGGCTGGCTGCAGCCTGGCGAAATCTTGCTCTGCGCTTCAAGAACCCTTCTTTTTTCCCTTCTTTTTTTTTCTTTTTTCTCTTTTAAAAAGCTCTCCCTTTGTACGGTCCATCACTTTTTTGGGCAGTTTTTGCTTCCGAGGACTTGTGGCGCTCAGGTCTGTGCTGGAGCCCCGCGCTCCCCAGCGTCGGGCCCGTTTTGGCGCGTGCTGCAAACCCGCCGAGGAAAAGCCCCGTTTTCCTGGTTGAGCAGAATCCATGGGGATCCCCCGCCCGCCCGCTCCCGCCCTGGACGCAGCGAGCCGGGGCTGGGGCCGCGCTGGCTCTCCCTCTTTCCGTTAAATAGAACTTCATGCGCTAAAGGAGAAGTGAAGTGTAACAAAAGACTGCAGGCCCCGAGTTCCTCCGAGCAGCGCCTGCGCGGCTCTCCGCTCGCTGTCGAACGCTAAGTTCCGCGCTTCTCTGCCGGTTGGCGAGTCCTGCCCGCGTCATCGGCTGCGGGGCTCCTGGGGCCGCCGGACCCGTCGGACGTCGCCCCGGCCGGCCGTCCCGAGGGAAGGGCTGCTCCTCAAACACACGGCTTCTCCTGAAAGAGTTCCCCCCGACTCCTGAGCGCGTCCAGCGCCACGGGCTCGGCAGCATCTGTTCCGTCACTGGTGCAAAGAAAAGCGAGCAGAGCCCGTTCTCAGCAGCGGGGGAGCTGGCGGCCGGCAGCGCCCTGGGGGAAGGATCCTCCGCCAGGATGAGTCCCAGCCCCGCGGAGCGCCCACGGATGTAGGCAGAGGTGCCGGGCAGCGCGCCACGCCGGGCCCTGCGGTGCCTTCGCCGAGGCTCCAGCGGCGCGTGGCGTTCCAGGCGAAGCACCGGAGCGGCTTGTGGCGAGCAGGACCCGCGCCGCGGCAGCCGAACTCGCTCCTGGGGATCCCCACCCGGCTCCGGCTCCCCGCCCCGTGGCCCTGGGCGCTCTGGGCTGGTAAACCCTGTGCCCGGTGGGCCGCTCTGGAGGGGGACCGCGGACCCCTGCGGGGCTCGCGGGGACGCAAGCTGGTGCCACCCCGCGCGGAGGGCTCGCCGTTCGCTCGGCACAGCCTGCTCGGCGCCCAGCCCGGGGCCACTGGGCCGCAAACACTAACGGCGAGCGGAGGCTGGAGCTGGTTTAACTGGGCTGCCCGCTGTCGCTCGGCACAGCTCCCGTCTCCGGCCGCCGCTCCTAAAACCAGCACTAAACCCGACGCTGCCGCGGCCGGGGCCGGCCGCCTGGTGAAGGCACCCGTCTTAAATATTGCTGCCCAGGGGCGTGGGGGGTGAGGGGGACTCTCCTGGTTCCCAGTACAGCCCGTGCCTGCGGCGCCTCCGCCTGCCCGGGGCTCCCGAGGCTCCGGGGCCGAGCTCCGGCGGAGCGGGCCGGGAGCGGGGCGCGGGGAAGGGCAGCCGCACGCCGGGCAGCCTTCCGAGCGGTGGCGTGGGGCTTTTTCCCCTCCACTCTTTCTCTGGTTCCCATTTGATTTCTTATCGGGGAAAAAAAAAAATAAAGCACCCCCCACCCTCTGACGCGCTGTACGTTTCAGATGATGCGGTCTCAAAAATAAACTTTTTTGGAAGGGAGCGGGGCGGAAGCCCTGCCCGGAGAGCGGGTGAGGTCCCCGTTCAACGGCAGCTCCGCGCAGCCGGGGTTCGCTGCTGGCCGCCGCCAGCCTGGCCGCGACGGCGAACGCTGGGTCTGAGCGTGCGGCGCCGCTTTGCTTCGCCGCCGCCAAGTTCTGAGGCAGCTGGAAGCTCCCGGGGGGTTTCCCGCCTCGCACCCCCGAGGTGGCTGGGGGCGGAATCGGCTCAGGTTTGTGCTTGAGAAAAGAAAATTGAAAAAAAAAAAAAAAAAAATTTGAAAGCCGGGGAGAGGACTCCCAGCGTGGAGGGCACCGGACGCGGGGTACGGCAAGCGGCAGCGCCCGGCCCCGCGGCATCGTCCCGCTGCGGGGCACGGGAGCCTGGCTGGGACGCCGCGCTGAGCCCGCGGGATCCTCCCCGCCTGGGACCTCAGCTCCGCGCCGCTCCGCGCCGCTCCGCGGGCACCGAAAGAGGAACGCGCGAGGTCCGGTCTGCCCGCGTTTTCCGGCTGCCGCACGAGCGTGAGGCCCCGCCGCCCCCGCGCCCAGCCCGTTCCCCGTCGGGCGCTGCAACCTTTTTATTGGCAAAATCGGCACCCGCTCTGCGCGCGCCCGCGGCGCCGCTAGAAGACGTGCGTGTAGAAGACGTGGACGTTGGCGGCGCGGTCCAGCGGCAGCGCGCGGCCCACGCTGCGCGCGCCCAGCCGGGCCGCCCCCAGCGCCGAGGAGCGTCGCAGCTTCAGGAGGCTGAAGCGGGTGAAGGGGCGGCCGGGGGTCTCCTCCCGCGCCTGCGCCAGCACGCGGATGAACCCTGCGAGGGGGGCACACGCGTGGGGGGGGCGTGCAGGACCCCCCCGACCCCGCCGCCCCCCGTTCCCTGCGCTCACCCGCCCGCATCCTCTCCCAGCTGTTCCAGACGGAGCCCACGCAGACGACGGGCAGCCCCAGCTCGCCCAGGAACAGGCTCTGCAAAGTTGGGGGGGTGTGGGGGGGGGCAGCGGGTGGGAATCGGCACCGGGGCGCCCCCCCCGCGCCCCACGTCCCCGCCGGCTCTCACCCTGTCGACCTTGGGCAGCACGGCCGCGACGTGGCGAGCCAGCACCTCGCCCGCCTTGTCGAAGACGTGGCAGCAGAGCGGGTCCCCAGCCTGGGCGCCTGGCGACGCGGCAGGGAGTGGGACAGGGGCACGGGGGCACGGGGACCCCCCCCACCCCTCCCCGCACCCCGGCCCCCGCGAGCCGGGCTGGGCTGCGTGCGGGGAGCGGCGCAGGCGAGGGCGCGCCGGGGGCAGAGATCGGGTCCGGGAAACGGTCACGGGGACGGTCCCCGGGGTGAGGGGGTGGCAGGGACGGGCTGTCCCGGCCCCCTCCCCGCACGGCCCCTGCCCCCCCGTACCCTCCGCCAGCTTCTGGCAAAATCCCGCAAACTTGGACTTCTCGAAGGTGCGGTAGAGGTGCGGCAGCAGGCCCATCCTGTCGGAGATCTGCGGCGCCGGGGGGCGAGAAACCCACCGCTGAGCCCCGCGTCCCGGCTGCCAGCACAGGGAACCCCCCGGGACCCCACCATCCAGCCCGGAGCCCCCCGAGACCCCACTGTCCAGACTGGACCCCCCGGGACCCCACCGTCCAGCCCGGAGCCCCCCGAGACCCCACTGTCCAGACTGGACCCCCCGGGACCCCACCATCCAGACTGGACCCCCCGGGACCCCACCATCCAGCCTGGACCCCCCGGGACCCCACCGTCCAGACTGGAGCCCCCCAGGACCCCACCGTCCAGCCCGGAGCCCCCTGAGACCCCACTGTCCAGACTGGACCCCCCAGGACCCCACCATCCAGACTGGACCCCCTGGGACCCCACCATCCAGCTTGGAGCCCCCCGGGACCCCACCGTCCAGCCTGGACCCCCTGGGACCCCACCATCCATCCTGGACCCCCCGGGACCCCACCGTCCAGACTGGACCCCCCGGGACCCCACCGTCCAGCCTGGACCCCCCCGGGACCCCACCGTCCAGCCTGGACCCCCTGGGACCCCACCATCCATCCTGGACCCCCCGAGACCCCACCGTCCAGACTGGACCCCCCGGGACCCCACCGTCCAGCCTGGACCCCCCCAGGACCCCACCATCCAGCCTGGAGCCCCCGAGACCCCACCGTCCAGCCCAGACCCCCCAGGACGCCCCATCCCGGAGTGCGTCCCCCAAAGCCCACCATCCCGGGGAGCCCTGTGGGACCCCAGCCATCCCAGCCCGCAGCCCCCCGCCCCGGGCCCCCCCGGGCCCCCCCCGGCAGCACCTGGAAGTAGTCGAACATGGCCTGCCTGACGTAGGCGACGTCGTGCGGCGGCACCCCCAGGTTGTCCATGCAGTCGAACACCACCTTGACGGCCTGGTGCGCGATCCAGTACGCTGCGGGGGGAGCACGGCGCCGCTGAGACCCCCCCCGCGTCACCCCCGGCGCCCCCCGCCGCCCCCCGGCCCGGTCCCACCTGAGCCCTCGTCGCCCATCATGTGCCCCCAGCCGCCGCAGCCGGTCTCCGAGCCGTCGGGGTTGACGAGTTTGCAGTTGGAGCCGGTGCCCGAGATCAGGACGACGGCGCCTGCGGGGCCCAAACCGGCGGGGGGGGGGACAGGGGGACGGGGGTCACCCCCCCGCCCCCCCAAACCCCGCAGCAGGGTCGCGGCCGCGGGGCGAGGGGGCCGTACCGCGGTCGGTGGCGGTGGCCATGGCCCCCATGGCGTCGGTGGTGATGTGGTAGCTCTGGCTCAGGCCGGGGAAGCGCCGGCCCAGCTCGGCGGCCAGTTTGCCCACGGCGTCCTTCTGGTCGCCCCCGCTGAGGGACAGCCCCTGCCCCGCGCCGGAGGGGCCCCGTCACCCCGGGGTGGGGGGGGCACGCGCGGGGCGCGGGGCCGGGGCCGGGGGGGCCGGGCGGGGGGCTCACCAGCGAGCGGAGGGGGACGCGGGGGTCGGCGCCGGCCCTGCTCTTGGCCTCGCTGACCATGCGCTCGATCCTCTCCAGGCACTGCTCCGCGCCGATGAGCTGGGAAACGGGGGGGGCGTGAAACCCCCCACTCCCCCGCCCCACCCCACCGCACCCACCCCACCCCACCGCATCCACCCCCTCACCCCACCCCACCCCACCCCCCCCACCCCACCCCGCCCCACGGGGGGGTCTCGCGCTTCGCCCGCGGCCTCGGGCTCCCGGCCACGCCCCGGCACCTTCCTTGGCGGCTCCGTCCCAGCAGGAGCGCAGGGACCCCCCCCCCGCCCCCGCGGGTGCCCCCCACCCCCGCGGGTGCCCCCCGCCCCGCCCGGGGAGGGCCCCCCACCCCGCTCACCCAGTGGTTCGTGCAGGGCCCCTCGGCCTCGGCCAGGACGCGGCCATCGCCGGCCACCAGCACCACCCTCGAGTGGGTGCCCCCCCTGCGGACACAGCGGGGAGGGGGGGGCGCTGCCAGCACCGCGCCACCGACCACCCCCCACCCCAAACCGGGACGGGACCCCCGCTCCACCCCGCAGCTCAGCATCTCCCGCGGCGGCCCCCCAAAGGGTGGGGGTCCCTGGGGGGGGGTGACCCCTCCTGTCCCCCCCAAATGGAGGTACCCGGGGGGAGGGGTCGGGGGCCCGGGTTGGGGGTACGGGGGGGGTGGTGCAGAGCCCCGTGGGGATCCCCCCCCGCGCGCGGCGCGACCCCTCACCCCTCGACGCCGCCGAACAGCTCCGCCATCGCCGCCGCGCCACGCCCCGCTCCTGGCCACGCCCCCGGCCGCAAGCCACGCCCACACCGCTGCCCGTCCGCACCCATTGCTCCGCCCCTCCCGCCCGTGGCTCCGCCCCAGCCCGGCCCCGCCTCCCCGTGCCGTGGCCCCGCCCCCCGCCCGCCCCGGGTCCCTGTGCCGCCCTCCCGGCTCCCGCCCCGCGGGCAGCGCGCCGATGGGGGCGGGGGCGGGGGCTCGTTCCCCCGGGGCCGCGGGCGTCGAGGGCGTGCGGGGGCGCGGGATCACGCGGGATACTGCCCGGCGTGCCCACCCGGGACACGGCCCCCCCCACGATACATCCCCACACAGACTCACCCGGGTCACAGCCCCGCACACCCACCCGGGACACAGCCCCGCACACCCACCCGGGACACAGCCCCCGCGCACCCACCCGGGTCACAGCCCCGCGCACCCACCCGGGTCACAGCCCCCGCGCACCCACCCGGGACACAGCCCCGCGCACCCACCCGGGACACAGCCCCCGCACACCCACCCGGGACACAGCCCCGCGCACCCACCCGGGACACAGCCCCGCGCACCCACCCGGGTCACAGCCCCCGCACACCCACCCGGGACACAGCCCCGCACACCCACCCGGGTCACAGCCCCCGCGCACCCACCCGGGACACAGCCCCCGCGCACCCACCCGGGTCACAGCCCCCGCACACCCACCCGGGACACAGCCCCCGCGCACCCACCCGGGTCACAGCCCCCGCGCACCCACCCGGGTCACAGCCCCGCGCACCCACCCGGGACACAGCCCCCGCGCACCCACCCGGGACACAGCCCCCGCGCACCCACCCGGGACACAGCCCCCGCACACCCACCCGGGTCACAGCCCCCGCACACCCACCCGGGTCACAGCCCCCGCGCACCCACCCGGGTCACAGCCCCCGCGCACCCACCCGGGTCACAGCCCCGCACACCCACCCGGGACACAGCCCCCGCACACCCACCCGGGACACAGCCCCCGCACACCCACCCGGGACACAGCCCCCGCGCACCCACCCGGGTCACAGCCCCCGCACACCCACCCGGGTCACAGCCCCCGCACACCCACCCGGGTCACAGCCCCGCACACCCACCCGGGACACAGCCCCCGCGCACCCACCCGGGACACAGCCCCCGCGCACCCACCCGGGTCACAGCCCCGCACACCCACCCGGGACACAGCCCCCGCGCACCCACCCGGGACACAGCCCCCGCGCACCCACCCGGGTCACAGCCCCCGCACACCCACCCGGGTCACAGCCCCCACGCACCCACCCGGGTCACAGCCCCCGCGCACCCACCCGGGACACAGCCCCACGCACCCACCCGGGTCACAGCCCCCGCGCACCCACCCGGGTCACAGCCCCGCGCACCCACCCGGGACACAGCCCCCGCGCACCCACCCGGGTCACAGCCCCGCGCACCCACCCGGGACACAGCCCCCGCGCACCCACCCGGGTCACAGCCCCGCGCACCCACCCGGGACACAGCCCCGCGCACCCACCCGGGACACAGCCCCGCGCACCCACCTGGGTCACAGCCCCGCGCACCCACCCGGGTCACAGCCCCCGCGCACCCACCCGGGTCACAGCCCCGCACACCCACCCGGGTCACAGCCCCGCGCACCCACCCGGGTCACAGCCCCCGCGCACCCACCCGGGTCACAGCCCCGCACACCCACCCGGGTCACAGCCCCCGCACACCCACCCGGGTCACAGCCCCCGCACACCCACCCGGGTCACAGCCCCGCACACCCACCCGGGTCACAGCCCCCGCGCACCCACCCGGGTCACAGCCCCGCGCACCCACCCGGGTCTCAGCCCCCGCGCACCCACCCGGGACACAGCCCCCGCACACCCACCCGGGTCACAGCCCCGCACACCCACCCGGGTCACAGCCCCGCACACCCACCCGGGTCACAGCCCCGCACACCCACCCGGGACACAGCCCCCGCACACCCACCCGGGTCACAGCCCCGCACACCCACCCGGGTCACAGCCCCGCACACCCACCCGGGACACAGCCCCCGCACACCCACCCGGGACACAGCCCCGCACACCCACCCGGGACACAGCCCCGCGCACCCACCCGGGTCACAGCCCCGCACACCCACCCGGGACACAGCCCCGCACACCCACCCGGGACACAGCCCCCGCACACCCACCCGGGTCACAGCCCCGCACACCCACCCGGGTCACAGCCCCCGCACACCCACCCGGGTCACAGCCCCGCACACCCACCCGGGTCACAGCCCCCGCACACCCACCCGGGTCACAGCCCCGCACACCCACCCGGGACACAGCCCCCACGCACCCACCCGGGTCACAGCCCCGCACACCCACCCGGGACACAGCCCCGCACACCCACCCGGGTCACAGCCCCCGCACACCCACCCGGGTCACAGCCCCCGCGCACCCACCCGGGTCACAGCCCCCGCGCACCCACCCGGGACACAGCCCCGCACACCCACCCGGGTCACAGCCCCCGCACACCCACCCGGGTCACAGCCCCCGCGCACCCACCCGGGACACAGCCCCGCACACCCACCCGGGTCACAGCCCCCGCGCACCCACCCGGGACACAGCCCGCGGAGGAGAGGAGTGAGGGAGGAGAGAGGGGGTCAGATGGAGGGGAAATGGGGGATGGAGGATGGAGCCATGGATGGGTTAAGGAGATGGACAGGGGGACGGATGGAGAGGACGGATGGACAGACGGGCAAGATGGAGGGACAGAGAGATGGAGAGATGGATGGATGCAGGAGATGGACCGGTGATGGACAGACAGATGGAGATGGGGGATAGAAGGATGGAGAGATGATGGATGGATGAAGGTGGACAGACGGATGGATGGAGAGGATGGATGGATGGATGGAGATGGACAGATGGATGGATGGATGAAGGTGGACAGACGGATGGATGGATGGATGGATGGATGGAGAAGATGGATGGATAGAGGAATGGAGAGATGGATGGATGGGGAAGATAGAGAGGATGGATGGATGGGGAGGATGGACAGATGGATGGATGGAGAGGATGGATGGATGGGTGGGGAA
The DNA here is from genome assembly GCF_036417535.1 of Chlamydotis macqueenii. NCBI lineage: Eukaryota > Metazoa > Chordata > Aves > Otidiformes > Otididae > Chlamydotis > Chlamydotis macqueenii. Next base: position 84,026,608 of record NC_141559.1, read on the forward strand.
GATGGATGGGTGGATGGATAAACTGGAAGGGCAGGTGGATGAAGGGGATGACGGGGCGGCTGGAGAGGACGGAGAGCTGGACGGCTGAGCAGATGGATGGATGGAGAGGATGGGGGAGTAGAGGGATGGACAGATGGATGGATGGAGAGGTGGACGGATGGATGGAGATGGAGGGGTGGATCGATGAGAAGGACAGAGGGGTGGACGGCTGAGTGGATGGAGGTTGAAGACGGGCAGGCGGGTGGATGTGGATGGACGGAGAAGACGGCGAGGCGGGTGGATGGAGAGGGCGGTGGAGGGGACAGAGCTGTAAGGCTGAGCAGGTGGAGGGACGGGGGAGACGGGGGGACAGGGGGACGGACAGATGGGTGGGGGAGACAGGGGGACAGGGGACGGACAGATGGGTGGGGGAGACAGGGGGACAGGGGGACGGACAGATGGGTGGGGGAGACGGGGGACAGGGGGACGGACAGATGGGTGGGGGAGATGGGGGCAGACGGAGAAGGCAGATGGACGGACGGATGGACGAGAGAGGGGCAGGGGGATGGGGGGGATGGGGGAGGATGGGGGGATGGGGGGGATGGGGGGATGGGGGGAGGATGGGGAGGGTGGGGGGAGGATGGGGGGGATGGGGGGAGGATGGGGGAGGATGGGGGGATGGGGGGAGGATGGGGGGATGGGGGAGGATGGGGGGGATGGGGGGAGGATGGGGGGGGATGGGGGAGGATGGGGGGATGGGGGGGGATGGGGGGATGGGGGGAGGATGGGAGGGTGGGGGGAGGATGGGGGGGATGGGTGGATGGGGGAGGATGGGGGGGATGGGGGGAGGATGGGGGGGATGGGGGAGGATGGGGGGATGGGGGGATGGGGGGAGGATGGAGTGTCGGACGGCCGCGCAGATGGATGGGGACGGAAAGAGGAGGTGGGGGCCGGGGCCGGCAGGAGGGGGTGAGAAGGGGGGGTCACAGGATGGGGTGACGGGGCAGAGACCGGGGGGGCAGCGGGGCAGCAGACCAGCCCAGGCGGCCCCGGGACGGCGGCGCCAGCGGAGCGGCCAGGCCGGGATTTGGGGTGGGGACCCCCGGCCCTGCCGGCTCCAGCCCTTCCCGGGGCTCCCCTGCGCCGTGGGGCAGAGCGGGGCGGGGGGGGTCCCCGGGGTGGGGACCGTGACCACCCCACTCAGGGGACAGAGACCCTCGGGGGCGTCCGCGTCCGCCCCGGGCATCTGGCAGGGTGGGGGCCCGCGGGGGTCTGCGGCTGGGACCCCCCCGAGGCCGACGCCGGGTGCGGGGAGCGGCGGGGGTGCGGGGGACCCCCCCCAAAAATCCGGCAGCCGCCCCGAAGGCGGGCAGAGGAGGCGGCAGGGGAAGGGTTAACCCGCTGTGCGCTGCGCGGCCCCCGCGCCCACCCCGCGCCCCACCCCGCGCCCACCGCCCTCGCGCCCTCATTAAGCCCCGGTGGCACCAGCCTGTCTGGGCCGGGGGCCGGGGCCGGGGCCGGGGGCCGGGGGCCGGGGGCCGGGGGCCGGGGCCGGCCGCGCCTTTGTCTCCAGTCCCGGCCAAGCCGGAGCGGAGGTGGCGGCCGAGGGGCGCGGGTGGGCCGCGGGGAGCCGTGGGCGCGTGCCCCCGCCACGACGGGGCCGCGACGTCCTGGCGCGGGCTGGGTGCCACCCGCCTCACCGGGGAGCCAGCGGGGCCACGGCGGAGCACCGGGGGGGGCAGGGGTCCCCGGGACGTCGCCCACCGCGGCTCCCGCCCGCCGGGACCCAACCGGGCCGAGAGGCGACGGCGGCCGCAGCGAAGCCGCGGGCGCGCGAGGGGCGCGCGGGCCCCCGCGCCCGTTTGGGGTAAGGCACGACGGTTCGGGGACTGCGGGCCCCCGGCCGCGCCCCTCCGCAGAAACGGGGCGCGGGAGGCGGGAGCGCCCCAGGGACGCCCCCGTCCCGTGGGGTCCCGGGGAACGCCGGGCGACGGCGGCCCCGAAGGCGCCGTGGGTCACGGGCGGGAGCGGGGAGGTGGCGAGGGGACGTGGGGGGCGCGGGCTGCGCCCCGCTTCGTCAGCTCCAGCGTCCCGTGGGCGCTGGCGTCGCAGCTCGGGAGGCAGAGGAGGGAGAGGCGGGAGGAAGGCCCGGCGGAAGCGCCCGGCTCGGAGGGGCCGAGGTCCGTATTTCGGGGGCCCGGATCGGTCCCCATCCCGAGGGGCTGCGCTGCCCCCCGGCCGCGGGAGCGCGGGACGGGGCGCCGGGCGGGAGAGCGGCTGGGGCGGGCGCCGTCCCGCTGTCCTTCGCCGCCCGCGGCCCCCGCAGCCCCGCAGCCCGTCCCCATGGCGCCCCGCCAGCCGCCCGGCTGTCCTGCCGTCCTTCCGTCCGCCCATCCCGCATCTGTCCATCCCTCCCTCCATCCTGCATCCATCCATGCATCCCTCCGTCCCTCTGTCCCTCCATCCCTCGGTCTGTCTGTCCGTCCATCCATCCATCCCTCCATCCGTCCATCCATCCTCCCTCCATCCGTCCCTCCGTCCCTCTGTCCCTCCATCCCTCAGTCCGTCTGTCCGTCCATCCATTCATCCCTCCATCCATCCATCCATCCTCCCTCCATCCCTCCGTCCGTCCCTCCATCCCTCTGTCCCTCCATCCCTCGGTCCATCTGTCTGTCCATCCATTCATCCCTCCATCCATCCATCCATTTGTCCCTACATCCCTCCGTCCGTCCCTCCCTCCATCCCTCCATCCATCCCTCCATCCCTCTGTCCCTCCATCCCTTGGTCCGTCTGTCCGTCCATCCATTCATCCCTCTGTCCCTCCATCCCTCGGTCCATCTGTCCGTCCATCCATCCATCCCTCCATCCATCCATCCATCCTCCCTCCATCCGTCCGTCCGTCCCTCCATCCATCCCTTGGTCCATCTGTCCATCCATCCCTCCCTTCCTCCATCCCTCCATCCGTCCCTCCATCCGTCTGTCCCTCCATCCCTTGGTCCGTCTGTCCGTCCATCCATCCATCCCTCCATCCATCCATCCATTTGTCCCTCCATCCCTCCGTCCGTCCCTCCATCCATCCCTCGGTGCACCAGTCCATCCGTCCTTCCACCCATCCGTCCCTCCATCCTGCTGTCCACTCATCCGTCCCTCCGTCCCTCCATCCCTGCCTCCGTCCCTCCGTCCCTTTGTCCGTCCCTCTGTCCCACGGGGACACCGTCTCCGGGGCCGTGCTGGGGCGGCGCCGCGGGGACCCCCGTGCCGGCCCCCGGGGCACCCCCACGCCCAGGACCCCGCCGCGCGTTTCGGGAAGGGCCGGGCTGCGGCGCAGGGACGCCCCCCGTGTCCGTCACCCACCCACCGCAGCCCCCCACCCTGGGGACGGGGGCCCCTCTCCCACGCCAAGCCCCCTCCCACCCGCCACGCCGTTTTGCTGACTCAGCATTTCCCAGCCCCTGTGCCGGTGTTTTGGGGGGGGGCGAGGCCGCGGAGCCCCTTCACGTGCCGCCGGGCGCCGCTCGTTAAAGCTGAGCTGTGCGTCCCTAATTAGTATTTCGGAGCGGGGGATCCCCCGGGACAGGAGCACCCCAAGGCCACCCCGGGGCCGGGCGCCATCACGTACCCCCCCGCGCCCTCGGTTTCCCCGTGGGGCAGGCGCACATGTGCACACACGTGTGCGTGAGCGTGCGCACGGCCGCGCACATGCGTGCGGGGAGGCGTGTGCCGGCGCGCGGGGCTGCCCACGTGCACGGCCCCGGGGCGATGGGGCGGGGGGGGGGCACACACGGGCTGTGGGACGCCGGGGTGTCCCCGTCCCACCGCGGCCCCTGGCGTCCCCTCGCCGGCGGAGGGCGGCGGCACACGCGTGGCGGCGGCGGCACACGCCTGACCTGGTTCGCTCCCCGGCGGGGCCCGGCTCGGAAAATGAGTTAATAAAGCCCGGGGGGGGGCGAGCCGGGGGCCGGGGGGATTTAGAGCCGCGCTGGCGTCACCGCGCTGCCGTCACCGCCTTGGCGTGACCCGGCTGCCGCGACCCCGCCGGCGTCACCTGGCTCCCGGCTCCCACGGCGCCGTCGGGGGCAACGGGACCCCCGCACCCACCTGGAAGCCGGGGCTGAGCCGGGGCCGGCGGAGGGGGCCGAGGTTTTGGGGTGCCCCTACAAAAGCCCCCTCTCGCCCCGACGGGTGCGGAGCGGCGGGAGGGTGCCAACCCCGTACGAGCCGCCAGAGAATCCCCGCCGCCTGCCCGTGGCGGGGGATCCCCCCCAACATGGGCCCGGGGCAGGATTCGGGGGGTCAGCCCAGGGGAGCAGAGCCCCCCCCACACCCCCCCAGTTTGCAGCCCCGGGCGCGGTGACGCCCGGCCGCGTGAGGGCCGGGGCGCTAAGCGGGATCAGGGGCTCAGGCGGCTCCCGGCCCCGCTAATCCCCCGCTGACGCACCGGGCCCCCCCGGCCCCCCCGGCCCCCCCGGCCCCCCCGGCCCCCCCCCCGCTGCCCACGGGGACTGGGGGTCACCAGGGGGGGCCCGGCGCCCCCGCAGCCGCGGGGAGGGCGGGAGGCACGGGATCCCGTGCGTGTGCGAGGGGCGCGGTGCCGCGTGTGCAACGGCACTCCCGCGTGCAGCGGGGCGTGATGCGTGCGCAGCGGGGTCCCACGCGTGTGCAACAGGTCGCAGTGCGCGTGCAACGGGGTGTCGTGCGTGCGCAAGGGGATGTGATGCGTGTGCGATGGGGTGTGACACGTGTGCGATGGGGTGTGGCACGTGTGCGATGGGGTGCGATGCGTGTTCGATGGGGTGTGACACGTGTGCGATGGGGTGCGATGTGTGTGTGATGGGACCCATTGCATGTGCGATGGGGTGCGATGTGTGTGCAACGGGGTGCGATGCGTGTGCGATGGGGTGTGACACGTGTGCGATGGGGTGCGATGTGTGTGCAACGGGGTGCGATGCGTGTGCGATGGGGTGTGACACGTGTGCGATGGGGTGCGATGCGTGTGCAATGGATGTGATGCGTGTGCGATGGATGTGATGCGTGTGTGATGGGGTGCGACGCGTGTGCGATGGGGTGTGATACATGTGCGATAGATGTGATGCGTGTGCGATGCGTGTGTGATGGGGTGCAATGCGTGTGCGATGGATGTGATGCGTGTGCGATGGGGTGCGACGCGTGTGCAATGGATGTGACACGGGTGCGACGCGTGTGCAGCGGATCCCACGCGTGCACGGCGGGACAGGGGTGTGGGTGTGCGCTGGGGGTGCAGGGGCCGTGCCCCCCCCCCCTCCGTGGGGAGGGACAGACGGGGGTGACGGGGGAGGGCCAGCGCGGGGCTGGGCAGCGTCACCGGTGGGGCACCCACGGGGTGGGCGTCCTGCGGAGGAGCCACCCCGGGACCCCCCGGGTGACCCCAGCAGCTGGGGACCCAGAAGGCGCCCTGGTGGTGGCACACCCCGCCGGGGGGGATGGGACCCCCGAGCCCCAGCTGGGAGGAGATGGCACCCCAAATCCCAGCCGGGGGCAGATGGGACCCCCAAACCCCAACTGGGGGGACACGGGACCCCCAAACCCAACTGGGGGGACATGGGATCCCAAAACCTGGCTGGGGGAGACAGGACCCCCAAACCCCAACTGGGGGGACATGGGATCCCAAAACCTGGCTGGGGGAGACAGGACCCCCAAACCCTGACTGGGGGGACACGGGACCCCCAAACCCTGACTGGGGGGACATGGGATCCCAAAACCTGGCTGGGGGGAGAAGGGACCCCCAAACCCCGACTGGGGGGACACGGGACCCCCCAAACCCCGACTGGGGGAGACAGGACCCCCAAACCCCGACTGGGGGGACATGGGATCCCAAAACCTGGCTGGGGGGACACGGGACCCCCAAACCCCGACTGGGGGGACACGGGACCCCCAAACCCTGACTGGGGGAGACAGGACCCCAAAATCTAGCTGGGGGGAGAAACCCCAGCTCCCCAAAGTGGTGCCCCCCAACCCCAACTGGGGAGATTTGGGACACCCAATTCCCTGTTGAGGGGAGGGTGGACCCCCCGAACCCCAGCCAGGGGGAGACGGGACCCCCAAACCCCGGCCGAGGGCAGGAGGGGTGGCACGGACACCCCACAAGTGACGGGGAGCGGGGCAGGAGATGGAGCAGAGAGAGGGGGCTGGGGTGACGGGGAGCACCCAGGGGAGCACCCCTCATCCAGGTGGGACCCCCAGCCCCCCCTGCCCCCCGTGGGAGCCCTCCAGGAGGAGCTGCCATGGGCTGGGGACCTTGGTGGCACGGCGTGGGACCGGTGTGGGGCAGGGGCTTGGGGGGCTGGTGTACCACCCCACGGGGACATGCTGGGCTCCCCTAGAACCCCGTGGGGACATGGTGGGCTCCTCTAGAACCCCATGGAGATGTTCTAGGTTCCTCTACCACCCCATGGGGACATGGTGGTCTCCTCTAGAACCCCATGGAGATGTTCTAGGTTCCTCTACCACCCCATGGCAATGTGCTGGGCTCCTCTAGAACCCCATGGAGATGTTCTAGGCTCCTCTGCCACCCCATGGCAACGTGCTGGGCTTCCCTAGAGCCCCATGGAGATGTGCTGGGCCCAGCTGGGGGGCACCGGAGCGATGCTGGGGGCGCGGGAGCCGGCTCACAGGCGGCTGTGGGGCACCAGCGGCCCCCCCCACGCCTCCTCCTTCCCGCGGGGGCTCCTAACGCCGCGGCCACGGAGGGGAGCGGGCGCCCCCCACCAGCAGCGCAGCGCGGCCGAGGGGCTCACGTGGCGGCGCGGTCGCCGGCCGCGTTGCGTTCACGGTTCGGGGAGCGCGCGGAGGCTGAGGCGAAGCGACAGCGGGACCTTCGGCGGAGCGCGGGGGGGACATCGGCTCGGGCAGGGCTGACCGGAGCCTGAACCCGCGCCCAACACCGAGCGAATTAGCGTCAACCCGAAATGGCGGGCGGCTCGGGCGCCGCGCGGGGCAGCCGGCGCAACCGGGGCTGTCAGGCCGCATCAGCGCAGGGATGCGTACGGAATCACGGAACCGCGGCCGGGCCCCCCCGCTGCCCCCCAGGGGTGCGGGGAGGGGTGCGGGGTGGGGGGAGGCAGCGTGAGTGGGGGCGCTGAGGAAGGTCAATCCACGGGGACGTGTGGGGCTGGGGGGAATCCCCAAATCCCATCCACGGGGATGTGTGGGGCTGGGGGGGAATCCCCAAATCCCATCCACGGGGATGTGTGGGGCTGGGGGGGAATCCCCAAATCCCATCCACGGGGATGTGTGGGGCTGGGGGGGGGAATCCCCAAATCCCATCCACGGGGATGTGTGGGGCTGGGGGGGGAATCCCCAAATCCCATCCACGGGGATGTGTGGGGCTGGGGGGGAATCCCCAAATCCCATCCACGGGGATGTGTGGGGCTGGGGGGGAATCCCCAAATCCCATCCACGGGGATGTGTGGGGCTGGGGGGGGAATCCCCAAATCCCATCCACGGGGATGTGTGGGGCTGGGGGGGAATCCCCAAATCCCATCCACGGGGATGTGTGGGGCTGGGGGGGAATCCCCAAATCCCATCCACGGGGATGTGTGGGGCTGGGGGGGAATCCCCAAATCCCATCCACGGGGATGTGTGGGGCTGGGGGGGAATCCCCAAATCCCATCCACGGGGATGTGTGGGGCTGGGGGGGAATCCCCAAATCCCATCCACGGGGATGTGTGGGGCTGGGGGGGGAATCCCCAAATCCCATCCACGGGGATGTGTGGGGCTGGGGGGGGGAATCCCCAAATCCCATCCACGGGGATGTGTGGGGCTGGGGGGGGGAATCCCCACATCCCATCCACGGGGATGTGTGGGGCTGGGGGGGGAATCCCCACATCCCATCCACGGGGATGTGTGGGGCTGGGGGGGAATCCCCAAATCCCATCCACGGGGATGTGTGGGGCTGGGGGGGAATCCCCAAATCCCATCCACGGGGATGTGTGGGGGCTGGGGGGGGAATCCCCAAATCCCATCCACGGGGATGTGTGGGGCTGGGGGGGGAATCCCCAAATCCCATCCACGGGGATGTGTGGGGCTGGGGGGGGGGTCAGGATCCATGGGATGGCCCCCCCGTCCATGAGGGTGCTGGGGGGGCTGGCGGGGGGCCGGGGCAGCGGGGTGGGGGTGCCCGTCCCGCGGGGGCCGGGGGGGGACACCAGAAAGCGCTGCGGAGCGCGTCAGGCGCCGGGCGGCGAGGGGAAATGGCGGCGTGCGGCCTGCACGCTCATGGCGCCCGCCGCGCGGCGGGAGGGGCCGCGCCCGGCCGCCATCTTCTTCTCGGGCTGAGCTGGGGCGGGGGGAAGGAAAAAAAGCACAAAACCCCCAAAAGTGGGAAAATGACCCCCACCGGCCCCCGCGCAGCCCAGCCCCACGGCCGCTCTGGGGTCGCATCCTGCACCCGCGGCGCGGGGGCGAGCGGCACCGCGCGGGGCACCCCCCGGGGCTGGGGGCGCCGCGCTGGGAGCAACGGTGGTGGGGCGGGGAGCGGGGGCGAGGCGGGGGGCAGGGTCCCCGGGTGGAGTGGGGGTGCGGGGCCTGGGGGGCTGGTTGGGGTGCTCCGGGCCGTTGGGGTGCTGGGGGTGTTTGGGATGCTCGGGGTGCCCGGGGTACTTGGGGGTGCTGGGGGCACCTGCGGTACTTGGGGTGCTCAGGAGTCCCCCAGGGCGCTGGGGGTGCTGGGGGTGCCTGGGGTGTTCGGGATGTTTGGGGGCCCCAGGGTGCTCAGGACGCCCAGAATACTTAGGGTGCCCAGGGTGCCTGGGGTTCTTGGGGTGCTCCAGGTGTCTGGGGTCCCCGGGGGTGCTCGCGGGGCCTGGGGTGCGCAGGATCCTTTGGGGTGCGTGGGGTCCCAGCGGCGGGCGAGGTGCCCGGGGTGTTTGGGGTGCTCGGGGTGCCCAGGCTGTTTGGGGTGCTCACTCAGGGTGCCTGGGGTTCTTGGGGTGCTCCAGGTGTTTGGGGTGCCCGGGGTGTTTGGGGTGCTCGGGGTGCCCAGGGTGTTTGGGGTGCTCAGTCAGGGTGCCTGGGGTCCCTGGGGTGCTCCAGGTGTTTGGGGTCCCCGGGGTGCTCACTCAGGGTGTTTGGGGTGCTCGGGGTGCCCAGGGTGTTTGGGGTGCTCCCTCAGGGTGCCTGGGGTTCTTGGGGTGCCCAGGGTGTTTGGGGTCCCCGGGGTGCTCGCGGGGCCTGGGGTCCCCAGGGTGCTCCAGGTGTTTGGGGTCCCCGGGGTGCTCCCTCAGGGTGCCCGGGGTGTTTGGGGTGCTCCCTCAGGGTGCCTGTGGTCCCCAGGGTGCCCCCCCCCCGCTGCCGCTTCCAGCGCTGAGCGGGGGTCCCGGAGAAAAGGGGGATTTGCGGGGAAAACGGGGGGGGGGGGGGCGCGGGGAGAGGGCTGGGCGCCCCCCCCGAAATGCGGGCCCGCCCCCGCAGAGCCGCGCAGGGGCTCGCAGCAGCCCGGGGCGGGGGGGGCGGCCCCGCACCCGCCCGTTCCCGCGAGCCCGCGCCGGCGGCAGCCCCCCCGCCCCGGGGAGCGCCCCGCGCCCGCACCCGCACCCGCACGCGCCGTGCCCGCGGCTGGGGGGGGGGGGGGGCAGGCTGCAGCCCCCCCACCCGCGTGGGGGCAGCGCGGGGTCACCGAGCCCCCCCCGGGCCCCGGCGTGGGGGGGGGGGGGGTGAGGGGGGGTTTGCGGGGACGTGGGCGTGGCCCCCGCGCACGCGCGCGTGCACAGCCCGTGCACGCGCACACAACGCACATGGACCCCACGCCCCCCCCCCATGCGGACGCGTGGCCCCACGCGTGTACACCCCACAGCCCCGCCACGCACACGCGCCCCCCCACGCACACACGTACCCCCGAGCGCACCCCCCGTCTGCTCCCGATGCGCACACGCACACACACGTACGCCCCCACGCGCCACACATGTGCACCCCATGCACACACCCACACACATGTACGCCCGCACGCGCCACACATGTGCACCACATGCACACACCCACACACATGTACGCCCGCACGCCCCACACGTGTGCACCCCATGCACACACCCACACACATGTACGCCCCCACGCGCCACACATGTGCACCCCATGCACACACCCACACACATGTACATCCCCACGCCCCACACATGTACACCCCATGCACACGCCCACACACGTGTATGCCCCCACGCGCCACACATGTGCACCCCATGCACACACCCACACACAAGTACGCCCGCACGCGCCACACATGTGCACCCCATGCACACACCCACACACGTGTTCACTCCATGCACACACACCCTCACACGTGTTCACTCCATGCACAACCCCACACATGCACACCTCATGCACACACGCCTCACACGTGTACACCCCATGCACACACACCTCCATGTGTGTACAGCCACCCTCCCACACCCCCCACATGTACACACCACGCACATACATCCCCACATGTGTGCACGGCCCCACACGTGCGTACACCCCATATGCGTGCACCCCATGCACACACTCCCCATAGGTGCACACCCCATACATGTGCATTGCACGTACACACACCCCCACATGTGTACACCTCGTGCACGACCGCCCACACAGGTACACCCCCCACCCCCTCCCACGCATGTACACCCCACATGTACACCCCACACGTACACCCCATGTACACACCCCCCACACGTACACCCCATGTACACCCCACACATGTACACCCCATGTACACACCCCGCACACACGTACACCCCACACACAACACCCCACACATGTACACCCCATGTACACACCCCCCCACATGTACACCCCACACATGTACACACCCCCCACACATGTACACCCCACACACAACACCCCCCACACGTACACCCCATGTACACCCCACACATGTACACCCCATGTACACACCCCGCACACATGTACACCCCACACGTACACCCCCCACACAACACCCCACACATGTACACCCCACACATGTACACCCCACACATGTACACCCCATGTACACACCCCCCACACATGTACACCCCACACGTACACCCCACACGTACACCCCCCACACATGTACACCCCACACATGTACACCCCATGTACACACCCCGCACACATGTACACCCCACACATGTACACCCCACACGTACACCCCCCACACATGTACACCCCACACCCCCCCCATACATGCGGATCCCATGTACACCCCCCCCACACGTACACCCCATGTACACACCCCGCACACATGTGCGCCCCACACACCCCCACACACCCCCCCACCCCGTTCCCCGCGCAGGAGAGGGCTGCTGCGCCCCGAGCCCCCCGTCACCCCGCCAAGACACGCGGACCCCGCCGCACGGCCGGGGTACACGCCACGCCACGCGTGCGACCCCGCGACAACCGGGCCCCGCAGCCAAGGGCGGGCGCGTGCGTGCGCCCCTGCCCGGGGGTCCCGCGGGGGACGCGGGGGGCACCAGCACGCGCCGAGCCCCCAGGGGGTCCCTGTGCGGGCACACGGGGTCCCTACAGGGGCGCAGGGGGTCCCTAAACGGGTGCTGGGGGTCCCCGGCACCCCCGCGTGCCTCTCGGGCCCCTGCAGATGTTTTGGGGTCCATACGTGGGTGTGGGGGGGCCCCTACGCGGGTGCAGGGGTGTTCTCCGGTTTCAAGGGGTCCCTACACAGGTTCGGGGGGTCCCCGTACAGTTTGGGGGGGGTCCCTGTGCGGTTTGGGGGTCCCTATACGGTTTAGGGGGGGTCCCGTACTCCGGGGTTCCCATATGGGTGGGGGGGTCCCTGTGCGGTTTTGGGGGGGCCCCATGGAGTTCAGGGGGGTCCCTGTGCGGGTCAGGGTCCCTACAGGGTTTGGGGGTCCCTGTGCGGTTTTGGGGGGTCCCCGTGGAGTTCGGGGGGTCCCTGTGCGGGTCAGGGTCCCTACAGGGTTTGGGGGTCCCTGTGCGGTTTAGGGGGGTCCCTGTAAGGTCCAGGGTCCTTGTACAGTTTGGGGGGGGATCTCTGCGCGGTTTGGGGGGGGTCCCTGTGCGGTTTGGGGGATCTCTGTACAGATCGGGAGTTTTGGGGTCCCTGTTTGGGGAGCGTATCCCGGTATGGTTTGGGGGGGGCCCTGCATGGTTCAGGGTCCCTGTACAGTTTGGGGGGGTCCCTGTACGTTGTAAGGTTTGGGGGGGTCCCTGCACAGTTTGGAGGCTCCCATATGGTTTCGGGGGTCCCACACGGTTTGGGGGGTCCCTGTACAGTTTGGGGGATTCCCTGTAGGTTTTGGGGTCCTTGTATGGTTTTGGGGAGTTCCCTGTGCAGTTTGGGGGGTTTGCACAGGGTTTGGGGGGTTCCCCGTACGTTTCGGGGTCCCTGTACAGTTTTGGGGGGGTCCCTGTACAGTTTGAGGGTTCCCCGTACGTTTCGAGGTCCCTGTTTGGTTCGAGGGGGCCCCTGTGCAGTCTGGGGGGTCCCATACGGTTTTGGGGGTCCCTGTATCGTTTGGGAGGCATCCCTATGCAGTTTGGGGGGTCCCTGTACGTTTCGGGGTCCCTGTACAGTTTTGGGGGGTCCCTGTGCAGTTTGGGGGAGTCCCTGTACTTTTCGGAGTCCCTGTATGGTTTTTGGGAGTCCCTGTGCAGTTTTGGGGTTCCCACGCGGCTCGAGGGGGTCTCTGTGCAATTTGGGGGGTTCCCGTATGTTTCAGGGTCCCTGAATGGTTTTTGGGGCTCCCTGTACACTTTGGGGGGTCCCTGTATGGTTTGGGGGGGTCCCTATGCAGTTTGGGGGGTCCTCACACGTTTCGGGGTCCCTATATGGTTTGGGGGGGTCCCTATGCAGTTTGGGGGGCCCCCGCACGTTTCGGGGTCCCTGTATGGTTTGGGGGGGGTCCCTATGCAGTTTGGGGGGTCCCCGCACGTTTCGGCGTCCCTGTATGGTTTGGGGGGTCCCTATGCAGTTTGGGGGGTCCCTATGCAGTTTGGGGGGTCCCCGCCCGTTTCGGGGTCCCTGTATGGTTTGGGGGGGGGTCCCTATGCAGTTTGGGGGGTCCCCGCACGTTTCGGGGTCCCTGTACGGTTTGGAGGCTCCCTGTACGGTTTGCGGGGGGTCCCCGCACGTTTCGGGGTCCCTGTACGGTTTGGAGGCTCCCTGTACGGTTTGCGGGGGGTCCCCGCACGTTTCGGGGTCCCCCCGCCGTCCGCCCCCCTCCCCGCTACCCGAGCGCGGCGCGGCAGGCCCTCCGCGCCTGCAGGGGGCGCTGTAGCGCCGGAGGGGGGCGGTGCTGGCGGCGCGCCGGGCGGGACTCGTTTGTTCCGGGGCCGCGTGGTCCGCGCCGCCGCCGCCGCCGCCGCCGCCGCCGCCCGAGCAGGAAGCGGAGCGGCGGGGCCCGGCCGGGCCTGTCCCGGCCATGTGGTTCATCTACGCGCTGAGCTGGCTCTCCCTGCTCATCCAGGTGGCCTTCGTCACCCTGGCCATCGGTGAGCCCGCCGCCGGGGGCGCGGGCCCGCGGGGGTGCCGGCGCGCCGGGCCCGGGCCCCGCCGCAGGCCTCTCCTGGGCGCTGTCGCGATATGTCGGGCGTTTCTCCGCGGGGAGGGGACGGCCTGGGCTCCTGCTGGGAGCGGGTTCGGGGCCGCCGGTCCAGCCCCTCCTGTGCGCCCGGGGTCCCTGCGTGCCGGGGTGTCCCGGGGTCCCTGCGTGCCGCAGAGATTGGGGGGGTCCCATGGGTGCCCCTGGGGCCTCTGAGTGTCCCTGGGGTCCTGCGGGTGCCCCAGAGATTGGGGGGGGTCCCATGGGTGCCCCTGGGGCCTCTGAGTGCTCCTGAGGTCCTGCGGGTGCCCCAGAGATTGGGGGGGGTCCCATGGGTGCCCCTGGGGCCTCTGAGTGCTCCTGAGGTCCTGCGGGTGCCCCAGAGATTGGGGGGGGTCCCGTGGGTGCCCCTGAGGTCCTGCGGGTGCCCCAGAGATTGGGGGGATCCCATGGGTGCCCCTGAGGTCCTGCGGGTGCCCCAGAGATTGGGGGGGGTCCCGTGGGTGCCCCTGAGGTCTCTGAGTGCCCCTGGGGTCCTGCGGGTGCCCCAGAGATTGGGGGGGGATGGTCCCATGGGTGCCCCTGAGGATGCCCCTGAGATTGGGAGAGTCCCATGGGTGCCCCAGAGATTGGCCGGGGGGGGCTGTCCCGTGGGTGTCCCTGAGGCCCTGCAGATGCCCCAGAGATTGGCGGGGGGCGGGGGGGTGTCCCGTGGGAGCCCCTGTGGAAGCCCCGGAGTTTGGGGGTCCTCTGGGTGCCCCTGAGGTGCCCTGGGTGCCTCAGAGTTGTGGGGAAGGGGGGCACCCCTGCCCCTCAGCCCCCCCGGCCCGGGCGGGGGCTGAGCCGCGCTCCCCCGCAGCTGCTGGGCTGTACTACCTGGCCGAGCTGATCGAGGAGTACACCGTGGTCACCAGGAGGATCATCAAGTACATGATCTGGGTAAGCCCCCGCGCCCGCTCCGCCTCGGAATGCCTCGCGGGACCCCGGCTCTGCCAAGGGTGCGAGCGCTCGCCGGGCTCCGGCGTCCCCTGGCCCCGGGGTGGCTCCGGCTCGGGGCTTCGCCCGGCGCCTCGCTCGACTGGGGGGTGGTGACCCCGCTCGCCTCCCCCAGCGCCCCCCCTCCCCCTGACTGGGGAAACCGGGGCCCGGGCGGGATCCCGGTGGGATTCCCCGTGGGCCTTTCCCGGGGTGCCGGCCGGGAGGGGGTGGGTGACGCGGCGCCGTCGGCACGCTGAAAATCGCCGCGGGCGCGGCGGGATCCCCGCTGGCGGTCCCGCCCCGCCGCGCCCCGCGCCTCACGCCCCTGCTCTCCCGCAGTTCTCCTCGGCCGTGCTGGTGGGGCTGTACCTCTTCGAGCGCTTCCCCGGGTTCATGGTGGGCGTGGGGCTCTTCACCAACCTGGTCTACTTCGGCCTGCTGCAGACCTTCCCCTTCATCGTCCTGACCTCCTCCAACTTCGTGCTGTCCTGCGGTGAGCGCGGGCGCGCCTTCCCGCGGGAGCCCCCGCCGGGCTGCGGGCGGCAGCAGAGCTGTGCCTTTCGCTCTGCCGGCCCCCCCCCCCGGGCCTTTTCGGGGGTCTCGGGACTTGGTGCGGCGCTTTTGAACTGGCGCGTTGCGACGCTGGTGGCTGCGCGCCCCGGCCGAGCGTCGCGGAGCGGCGTCGGGCAGGGCTGGAAATCGGCCGCTCCCGTATTTTGGCGGCTGCCTGCCGCGCTCGGCTGCCGGTCGGCCGGTTGCGCGGCGTTTCGGCTGCGCGAGGGGGCCGGGCGCGTTGCCCCCGCCGCGGGTTCCCCAGCCTCCCGCGAGCTTCGGCGCCCCGCGCGCGGATCTGCCTGCCGGTCTCCGCTCCGAGGGGTTTGCGGTGACGCCTTCGGCAGCCAACGGGCGAAGCTGCTGGGGCGCCTCTGCGTGTTTCGGGGTGCTGTGTGCGCGACTGCAGTAGCTGTGCGCCCCGAGGCGCTCACCCGGGTGGGATTTTATCCGCTACCCGAGGGCCCGCGTAGCCCTCCCGTGGCGCGGGCGCGGGCGCTGCGCTTTCCGGCAGACCCGGGCTCTCCTCTCGTTGTTGTCCCCCCCGGTGATGTCCCCGGGCCGGAGGGGACGACGAAGCCGCGCGGGACGCTGTGCTTCGCGCCAGAGGGCCGAGGGCTGGCTGGGGGCTGCGGGGAGTGACGGGACGGGGCCGGGGGGACGCCGGCTGCTCGCGCCGGGGGCTCGGGGCGCGCCGGCGGCGTCGCTGCCCGCCGGAGGCTGACCCCGCTGTTTCCTTCGGCAGTGCTGGTTGTGTTCAACCACTACCTGGCCTTCCAGTACTTCGCCGAGGAGTACTACCAGTTCTCTGAGGTGAGGGGCCGGCGGGAGGAGCGGGTCCGTGCTCCTCCGGCGGCGGGGGGCGGAAAATGCCGTCTTTCCGGCCGGCGGCACGCCACGCCGAGGACGTTTTCCGCAGACCTTCCCTGGGCGCTCCTGCGCGCCTGCCCTCGGAAACGCCGGGGAAGCTCCGCGTCCGTTCTCGCGTGCGGGCTTGGGCCTTCTCGGCCGGCCGAAGGGCAGAGGAAATATTCCATCTCAAGCACGGATTTTAAAAACAAACAGGAAAGCCCCCGCCAAAACGAAAAGGCAGCCGCCTTTTTTCCGGGGTTTCAAGGCCTCTCCGGCGTTTGTGCGGCGGCGGCGGCGGCGTGGCGGCTCAGCCCTCCCCGAACCGCGGCGGCCGGCTCCTCGTGCTGCGCCCGCGTCCCGCCCCGGGGCCGGAGGAGCGGGCCTGGGTCCCAGCTCTTCCTTGTGGCCCGCCAAGGGTTTAATTAGTCGTAGCGGCACAGCCGGTTTCCCGCTCGGTTAATTGCGCTCTTTGAAATTCCGGGTTGGGGGGGGTAAAGGTTTTTCAGGAGGAGCGAGGGCTTTTCCTGCCCTTCTGCGGCAGCTGCTGGGTGGGGTTTGTCCCCCGTCGGGGCGCTGGGTTGCGGTTGTCCCTGCGCGGTGCCGTGTGTCCCGGGCTCCGGGCGGAAGGGCGGGCTGCGTGGCTGGGGCTGTCAGCCCGCGCGGGCGCCAGCGTCTCCGAGGCCGCGGCTGCGCCCTCGCCGCCTCTCGCGCTCTGCCCGCAGGTCCTGGCCTACTTCACCTTCTGCCTCTGGCTGATTCCTTTCGCTTTCTTCGTCTCCTTGTCGGCCGGAGAGAACGTGCTCCCGTCCACCGTGCAGCCCGGAGGTGAGCGCGCCCGCCGGCGCCCGCGCGTTTTGCACGGGGGCTGTGACCGCGGGCCGTTCCCTCACGGAGCGGGGAAGGGGGGCAGCTGCTCGGGTGACCCCTTCCCAAGGCCGGGGCAGGGAAAGCGGGGGAGCTTCTGCAGGGCGAGGGGTGCCGTTGCGGCTTTCCGTGCCGCAGGGGGGCCCTGTGGCTGTCCCTGCGGCTCCGGAAGGGGTTTGGGCTCCGTGGCAGTGGTTTGGGAGCGCCCGGGTAGGCCAGGTGGGAGCAAACCGGAAACTCTGAAGAGCTCGTGCGTCGCCCTGGCACCGCGCGGCCCGTCCCGGCGCTCCCGCGGCGGTGGGCGGGTTCGCGCTTCATCCTTCTGCCCTTCTCCCCGCAGACGACGTGGTCTCCAACTACTTCACCAAGGGGAAGAGAGGCAAGCGCTCCGGCATCCTCCTCATCTTCTCCTTCGTCAAGGAGGCCATCCTGCCCAGCCGACAGAAGATTTACTGACCCGCCGGCGCAGGAGCAGGGCAGAGCCCAGCCGTGCGGGGGGCTGCGAGGCGGCGCCGTCCCTGGGCCTCGCTGCGCGCCCCGCCATGTCTCTCCGAGGGATTTGCGCTGGGAATCTATGAACTGGGCGCCGGGGAGGGCTCGCGCCTTTTTCCGCGGCCCCGCTGAGCCCCGGGACCGCGTGCGAGGAGGACGTGCGGCCGCAGCCGAGCGCGGGGTGGGGGGGGTCCGGCCCCCCGGCGCTGCCCGCCGCACGCGGGGGCCCGCGAGACGTCGCCGGCCGGGGCGCGAAGCCGGGGGTTTGCGCGGGGTGCGGTTTGGCCGGGGGGCAGCCGTTCCCTCGCTGCGGCCGCGGAGCGCGCGTGATGTTTCGCTGCGGTTTACACAGAGCCATTAATTAAAAAAAAAAAAAGAGAATAAAGTAGGCAAACTGTGAAACCCCGGCGCGTTCCTGCCGGGAGCTGGCCGGCGCTGCGGGACGCCGGTGTCCCCCGCGCCGCCTGGCCGCGGGAGGTGACCGGGAAGGCCTGGCCGTCCCCGGCTGTGTGATTTCCGTGTGCCAGCAGCCGCTTTTCTCTCCTCCGGCTTTGCCGGCGGCCTCCCCACGGCGTCGGGCCCCGGGAAGCCGTTTCCCGGCGAGCGGTGATGGCAAAAACCCCTTTTTTCCCCCCGTTTTTTGCCTCGTTGCTGGTTTCCCCCAGCCTGTGCCAGACCCAGATCCCCTGGTGCGAGCCGGGAGCGGGGCTGCGCGCGGCTCCGGCGTCGCGCTCCGGAATGACCGTTTGAGGAGTTCCGGAGGAGAGCGGCTCGCTGTGCGGCCGGTTCTGGCTGAGGGGAGGCGAGGCGCGGCGCGGCGCGCGGTCCCTGTGCGGCTCGGGGCCCGCGGCGCCGGTGGTTCTGGCGCGGGTTTGGTAGCGGCGCGGAGAGCTGCTGCTCCGCTACGGGCTGCGGGTGCCGCCGGCCTCGGCGAGGCTGCCGCGCTCCTGTCCCTCCGGCCCGCGAGCGCCGGGCTCCCGACTCGCTGTCGCGTGGGGGAATTTTTTTGATAAATTTTGAGAGAAACAGCGGAGGGTGAGAGCTACCGGGGGGAAGGGCTGCCGCGGGCGCGGCGCGGAGGCCTCGGGGTTAGCGGGGGGCGCGTGTCTCTGGCGCGGAGCTCTGCCGTCGGGGGCCGGCTGCCGCGGAGCTCCTGGGGGCGCGTTCACAGCTTGCTCCGAACGGCGTCCAACAGTTCCCATCGCCGCGCGTGGGCAGGCGAGGCCGGGCCCCCCCGAGCGCGGCTGTGCGACGCGCGGGGCAGGGTGGCAGGGCGAGCGCCGTGCCCCTCGCCAGCCCCGCGGGGTTTGGGATGCGGTTTTGGCTCCGAACGCGGGGCGGGGGGGGGACGGGAAACGCCAGAGCAGCGCGGGGTGCTTTCCGTGGGCGCGGCGTCGGAGCAGGGCCCCGGCGCTCCTGCCGCTGGGCCGGCGGGTGGGGCGGGAACGGCGAGGTCCGCGGCCTTCGCGTCCCTTCCGCCGAGCCTCTGCAAGCCTCGCTTTTCCACCGCCCGCCCGAAAGCGGCGGCGGATCGCCTGTACTTCTCCGGGTGACGGCTCCGTTTTCTCCGACCCCCGCGTGCGACCGCGGGGCGTTTGAGACGCTGGCGACGCGCGTGTCTCCGAGCGGAACCGGAGCGGGGCGGGCGGTGGAGCCCATCCCTTCCCCGGCACGCGGAGACCGCGGGACACGTGGCGAATTACTACCAAATCCCTCGCTACTCGCAGCGCTGGCGCGGGGGTGCTCCGAGTGCCCCGCAGCGCGTTTGCAGGGAGCTCCGGTTAAAACGCGGCGCGAATTACCGCGTCGGTTAACAATTCGGGAGTCGTGCGCTCTGAAGTGCCTCTGCTCGGCGGCTCTGGCCCGGCCGCGGCGGCCGGGCTCGGCGTTCCCGTCCCGCAGGAGCGGAGCCGGCGTCGATTTTCACGGGTGTTTGGAGGGCGCAGCCAGGGGAGAGGAATTCACTCGATCAGGGAGCGCGCAGCGGCGGGGGAAAGGGCAGGTGGGCGGCGAGCAGCCGTGCCGGGCCGCGGCGTTTCCCCCGGGGAGCCCCCGTCCGGCGGGGGTGCAAACAGAGGCGGGGGTGCGGGGGATCGCCCGGAAAGCGGGGTTGGCAGCAACTCAGGGCGGGGAAGGAGGAGCGGGGTGCGGCCTCCCCGCGCGCGTCCCCGCGCCTCTTGCGTTCTCTGTCGGGCGCAGGATCCGTCACCGAGCTGCCGCCCGTCCCTCGGCGCGCGCGGCCGTCCCGCGAGCGGGTTTCCCGGCGCGTCCAGATTCCGTTGGGCCGCCCGGCTGACCCCGGGCAGCAGCAGGAGCGGGCTGGCTGGCGGGACGGTGCGCCGGGACGTGCGTGCGTGGTTAACGGGGAGGATAATTAGGGGGCATTTCCCCGGCTAATTAACCGTGGCGTGCGAGGGGTGAGGGTGCTCTCGCTCGCTCTCCCCCGCGACGCGACGGCGGAGCTGGAGAAAGCACCGGTGAATGGAGATGGCGGTTGGTTTTGGGTTTGAAAGAGGGGCTGCGGCCTGGGACGGAGGGAGGGGGCGGTTTGGCGGCACCCCTCCGCGGGGACACCGCGCCGCGCGGCCCCCGCCGCCGCCCCGCTTCGCTGGGAGCAGAAGGGGCGCAAGCTGCCGGAGAAGGAGGGTGAGCGCTTGCGGCGGGCGAGGGGCTGGGGCGCGGGGGGGCGGCCGCTGGTCGCCCGGGCTCTGCGCGGGACCCCGTCCCCGGGGCGCGCGGGTGGAGCCGTGCCCGCGGCCGCGTGCCCCGGGGAGAGACGCACGGACGAGACGTGAGAGTGGGGCTGCTGTCGCCTCGCTGCCCGGCCCCGGGGACCCCCTCGGGCGTCGCGCCCCCCAGCCCTGCTCCCTACCGGGCTGCGGCCCCCCCGGCGCCCTCCTGGGCCCGCGGTGGGGGGCCGGGGGCGGGCAGGGGGCCGTCGGTCGCTGCCCTTGCGGCCGCTCTGCCCCCCGCCGCGCGGCCTCCTCGCGCCGCCCTCGGAAACGCCGCGCGGCCCAGGGGTCGCGCCGCGCGCCGGGACCCCCGCGGCCACGCGGCCGACGCAGCCCCCCGCCGCGACGGCAGCCGGGTCGCCGTGCCGCGGCCTGGCCTCGCCCGCGCCGTGGAGCTCGCCGGGACGCTCTGCAGCTCCGGCGCCGCGCCCCGGCCCGCGGGGGGCCCGCTCCTCGGCCGGCCGCGGGACCGCCCCCCCACCCCGTTCTTTACCCACGCCGTCATCTCCCGCGCGGCTCGGGCTGCGGCGTCCGCGGCGTCCGGCCTGCCTGCGCGGGGCCGGCCGTGCTGAGACCCCACGCGCTCGTGACAGGGCTGGGCCCCCGCTGGGGCCAAAACCCGGCTACCGCCCGGGCGCCCGTGCCGCGCAGGACAGGGGGCCGGGGCCCCTCGCCCCCCAACGGGAGCTTGCGGCAACGTTTGGGGCCGGGGGGGCGACGCGGCGTTGGCAAAGCTCTGTCCCGGGGAAACGCCCTCCCCCCCGAGCGCGGGGGCTCTCCCGGCCCCCCCCGTGGCGCCAGCGCCCCCCGGGACGCAGCGGGGCGGCGGGGGGGGCGCTTACAGCGCTGGGGGTTCGCCAGCCCCCTCCTCCGCCTCATCTCCGAGAGCAGGCTGCGAGGGAGAGGGGGTGAGACCCCTGCCGAGCTGCACCCCTCGCCCCCCAAAAAGCCCCCACGCACCCACTGCCGCTCTGGGGTGGGGCTGCCCGGCCCCCCCCGGCCCACAGCCGAGCCCACTGCACCCTGCCCAACATCCCGAGGGGTGCGGCACCCCCCCCAGCACCCCCTGGCAGCGTGGGGGCCGGAGCGAGGGGGTCGGGGTCGGGGGGGGTTGCCCCCCAGCCCGTTCAGCGCTAGGGCAGAGCTGGGAGCCCCTGGCTGCGTTTTGGGGGTGCCCGGCGGCGTCACCTGCTCCGCGGGGACGGCGGCGGCGCGGGCGCGGCCGTTTGGGGGGTCCCGCTCTGCGGCGCTGGGTCCCGGGCCGGCTTCTCCTTCAGCAGCCCCGCTGCAACGGGGCGGGGGGGCCATGGGGGGCTGGTGCCCACCCTGGCGTCCCCCCGCCCCGGTCGGGCGAGGCTGAGACCACCGCCCTTCCTCCTCCAGCCCCGCCGGCCGCCCTTCGGCCTCCTGCAGCCTCTTCCTCAGCCGCAGCTTCTCCTCCTCGGCCGCGGCCGGCGCGGCGCGGGCCAAATCCAGCGGCTCCTCCGGCTCCGTCACCTGCGGGCGCGGGGGGCGTGGGGGGGCTGGGGACCCTCCCTCGCTGCCAGGGAGGCGGGCGCTCCGCCACCCCCCAAACGGGCCGCCCGCGGGGACTTCGCACCGATTTTGGGGCGATTCTGGGCTGGGTGATGGCCAACCGGGGGGTGTTGGGCCGGTGTGGGGGGTCCCACCGCCATGGGACCCCGTCCCTGGCACCCAAAACGCGATGGTGGCCACCCCACCCCCGGCGCTCGGCATGCGGGACGAAGCCGGCGCGGGCTGAGCGCTGGGGCGGCTGCGTCGAGGGGCACTGGGAGCCAGCACCCCCCCTCCCCTGCCCTCCCACCCGCCGTGGGTGGCTGCCCACCCCCCAGCACCCACGGGTGGGGGGGACACGCACCTCGAGGGCGAAGGCCTCGGCGTGCAGGCGCAGGTCCTGCTGCAGCTGCTGCACGGCCTCGCAGTAATCCTGGGTGACGGTCTGGGGCGCTGTGGGGCGAGCGGCGGGACACCCCGTGTCACCCCGTGTCACCCCGTGCCACCCTGTGTCACCCCATGCCACCCCAAGTTCACCCCATGTTCACCCTGTGTCACCCCGTGTCACCCCGTATCACCCTGTGCCACCCCATGTTCACCCCGTGTCACCCCGTGTCACCCCATGTTCACCCCGTGTCACCCCATGTCACCCCATGCCACCCCAAGTTCACCCCATGTTCACCCCGTGTCACCCCGTGTCACCCCATGCCACCCCAAGTTCACCCCATGTTCACCCCGTGCCACCCCGTGTCACCCCATGTTCACCCTGTGTCACCCCGTGTCACCCCATGTTCACCCCATGTTCACCCCGTGTCACCCTGTGTCACCCCATGTTCACCCTGTGTCACCCCGTGTCACCCCATGTTCACCCCGTGTCACCTTGTGCCACCCCGTGTCACCCTGTGCCACCCCATGTTCACCCCGTGTCACCCTGTGTCAGCCCATGTCAGCCCATGTCACCCCATGCCACCCCATGTTCACCCCGTGTCACCTTGTGCCACCCTGTGTCACTCTGTGCCACCCCATGTTCACCCCGTGCCACCCCATGTCACCCCATGTTCACCCCATGTCACGCTGTGTCAGCCCATGTCAGCCCATGTCACCCCATGTTCACCCCATGTTCACCCCGTGTCACCCCGTGCCACCCCATGTTCACCCAGTGTCACCCCGTATCACCCCGTGTCACCCCATGTTCACCCCGTGTCACCTCATGCCACCCCATGCCACCCCATGTCACCCCATGTTCACCCCATGTTCACCCCGTGCCACCCCGTGCCACCCCGTGGCACAGCCACACCAGCATCCCAGCAGTGCGGATACAGCTTCACCAGTTCCCCGGGCTGGCTGGCACTGGTGGCACTGGGGAGCCGCCGGCCGCCCCTTGGCGGGGCGCGACGTGACGGGGAGGGGACGCGTCCGTGGGGGCCCAGCACCCCGCTCACCTCTCTTGAAGGAGCTCAGCGCCCGCCGGATGGTGCCCAGGGCGGCCCGCAGCCGCTCCCCCCGCGCCGCCGCCAGCCACGCCGGGACCGGGACCGGGATCAGGACCTCAGGACCGGGACCGGGATCAGGATCAGGACCGGGACCGGGACGGGGATCAGGATCAGGATCAGGACCGGGACCGGGATCAGGATCAGGACCGGGACCGGGACCAGGATCAGGCCCAGCCCAGCCGGGGGTCCCGCCATGCCCAGCCCACCCCCCCGGGACATCAGGGAGACAGCGAGGGGCTGCGGAGCGGGGGCCTTCCTCCCCAAACCCCCCTCCCGCGCCCAGCGAGGATGCGGGCGATGAAGGGGGTCCCTGCCGGGGGGGGGGGGGTCCCGCGGGGGGTCCCGGGCGGTACCTGCGCCCGCAGGGCCTGGTTGTGCCCCTGCAGCTCCTGCAGCCGGACGGTGAGGTCCCGCCGCGGCGCCAGCAGCCGGGAGAGCTTCTCCCGCAGGGCTGGGGGGAATGGGGGGAAAGCCGGGAGTAAGGGGTGGGAAAGGGGGACAGGGAGGAGTGGGAATGGGGGGTGAGGGGTGGGAATGGGGGGGAGGGGTGGGAAACAGGGAGACGGAGGGGTGGGAAATGGGGAGCGAGGGCTGCGAATGAGGGAGTGGGGAGGGGGCTACAGCACCCCCTCCCCAGCTCAGCCCCGTCCCGGCCACGTCGCCAGCGGCTCTGCTGGGGGCTGGGGTGGGGAGCGACCCATGGGGGGACCCGTGGGGACAGAGGGGGCCGCGGGGCAGGACAGCAGCACCCCAGCCCCCCGGCACAGAGAGGCCGATCGGCTGCAAACGCGACCGCAGCTGCCGAGACCGGGAAACAGGATGGGGAAGGGGGAAGCTGAGCACCAGCGCTTTCGTTTCACCTTTTTCGTTTCACCGTCGCGTTCTGCTTTTTTTTTCACCCAGAACGAAGCCCAGGCACAACCGAAAACCGCGGGGGCTGTGTCAGGCTGGCCCCCCGCCCCGCTCACCCTGGAGCTGCTGCCCGTAGCGCTGGGCAGGGTCGGGGGGCTGCTTCTTGGGGGGCTTCTCCTCGGGGGGCTCCTCCTCGGGGGGCTGCTCCTCGGGGGGCTCCTCGGGCAGCGCCAGGCCGAGCCGCTTCGGCTCCTTGTTCTCCTGCTTCACCTGGGGCGGGGTGGAGACCCCAGCACGGAGGTGGCTGCTGCCCCGGGGTGGGGGGTGCGTTGGCACCCTTGCACCTGCAGCGAGGGTTATAGGGTGCTGGGGGGTGGGGGGCACGGTGCCCGTCCCTACCTGGACCACGCAGGCTTCAGCTCGATGCCAGCGCATCCTCTCCATCTCCGTCTCCAGCGCCGAGAGCTCGGCCAGCAGCGCCCGCGACGCTGGCGGCGGCAGAGGCCGGGTTCAGCCCTCGGTGCCCGGGGGGTCCTGCCCGCAGCCACGCCCACCCAGCGGCCAGGAGAGCGCTGCCGGGTCACCGGGACCAGCGGCGGCACCCAGCTCTGTGCCGCGACACAGGTTTTCCAGCTTGGATGTCCTCCCCAGGCTGTCCGTCACCGCCAGCTCCAGCGAGGGGCTGAAGCCACCCCCGAGGCCCCGTATGAGACCGTGCTGGGATGTGACACCGGGGCAGGACAGGGCTCACCTTGCTCGAGCGCAGCCAGCTGCTCCTCCGCTTCACCCACCTCCTGGCCGAGAGGAGAGACGTGCGTATGGCACTGGGTTGGGTTGGCATTGGGTTGGGTTGGCATTGCATTGGCATTGGGTTGGCATTGGATTGGGTTGGCATTGGGTTGGGTTGGCATTGCATTGGGTTGGGTTGGGTTGGCATTGGGTTGGGTTGGCATTGCGTTGGGTTGGGTTGGGTTGGCATTGGGTTGGGTTGGCATTGCATTGCGTTGGGTTGGGTTGGCATTGGGTTGGGTTGGCATTGCGTTGGCATTGGGTTGGCATTGGATTGGGTTGGCATTGCGTTGGGTTGGGTTGGGTTGGCATTGCGTTGGGTTGGGTTGGCATTGGGTTGGCATTGGGTTGGGTTGGGTTGGCATTGGGTTGGCATTGGGTTGGGTTGGGTTGGCATTGGGTTGGCATTGGGTTGGGTTGGCATTGGGTTGGGTTGACATTGGGTTGGGTTGGCATTGGGTTGGGTTGGGTTGGCGTTGGGTTGGGTTGGGTTGGCATTGGGTTGGCGTTGGGTTGGGTTGGGTTGACATTGGGTTGGCATTGCGTTGGGTTGGGTTGGGTTGACATTGGGTTGGGTTGGCATTGGGTTGGGTTGGCATTGGGTTGGGTTGACATTGGGTTGGGTTGGCATTGGGTTGGGTTGGGTTGACATTGGGTTGGGTTGGGTTGGCATTGGGTTGGCGTTGGGTTGGGTTGGGTTGACATTGGGTTGGCGTTGGGTTGGGTTGGGTTGACATTGGGTTGGCATTGCGTTGGGTTGGGTTGGGTTGGGCTGACATTGGGTTGGGTTGGCATTGGGTTGGGTTGGCATTGGGTTGGGTTGACATTGGGTTGGGTTGGCATTGGGTTGGGTTGGGTTGACATTGGGTTGGGTTGGCATTGGGTTGGGTTGGCATTGGGTTGGGTTGACATTGGGTTGGGCTGACATTGGGTTGGGTTGGCATCGTACAGCGTTGTGTTGAGCTGGCATCGTGTTGGCACAGCATCACGTTAGGTTGGCATTGCGCTGGCACGGCATTGGGTTAGGGTTGGCGTTGCGTTGGGTTGGGTTGGGTTGGCACAGCATCACTTTGGCACGGTGCTGCCGGGCCTCGGCGAGCCCCGAGCCGCCCGCCCCCGCCAGCCGTGCTGGGGACGCCATGCCCGTGACGCCCCGGGGAGCAGCACCCCGGCCGCGGTGCAGAGCCCGGCTGGAGGGGAGGGCACGGGGGCCCAGCTCCTCAGCAGCTCGGCGCCACGCGGGCAGGGTGAAATAAACCAAAACCAGGCTGAGCGCCATACCTGCACCACGGCCGCCTCTTCGTCTTCATCTTCCTCCTCCTCCTCCTCCTCCTCGCTGCTTCCTGACCCCAGGGCGGCTGCAGGGACACCGCCAGCGCCAGGAGGTCACCACAGCGGGTGGGAACGCGGGGATGGCCCGGCCCTGCGCTTTCCCAGCCCGGCGCCGCTCCACGGGGATGGGCCAAGCGCAGACGCGGGGCGGGCGAGGCCCTGGCGACCCCCCAGGGAACTGGGAATGCGCCCTGAGGGAACTGGGAATGCGCCCTGAGGGAACTGGGAATGCGCCCTGGGGGAACTGGGAATGCGCCCTGGGGGAACTGGGAATGCGCCCTGAGGGAACTGGGAATGCACCCTGAGGGAACTGGGAATGCACCCTGAGGGAACTGGGAGTGCGCCCTGAGGGAACTGGGGAAGCGCCCTGAGGGAACTGGGAATGCGCCCTGGGGGAACTGGGAATGCGCCCTGAGGGAACTGGGAATGCACCCTGAGGGAACTGGGAATGCACCCTGAGGGAACTGGGAGTGCGCCCTGAGGGAACTGGGGAAGCGCCCTGAGGGAACTGGGAATGCGCCCTGAGGGAACTGGGGAAGTACCCTGAGGGAACTGGGAACGCGCCCTGAGGGAACTGGGGAAGCACCCTGAGGGAACTGGGGAAGCGCCCTGAGGGAACTGGGAATGCGCCCTGAGGGAACTGGGGAAGCACCCTGAGGGAACTGGGGAAGCGCCCTGAGGGAACTGGGAGTGCGCCCTGAGGGAACTGGGAGTGCGCCCTGAGGGAACTGGGAATGCACCCTGAGGGAACTGGGGAAGCACCCTGAGGGAACTGGGGAAGTACCCTGAGGGAACTGGGAACGCGCCCTGAGGGAACTGGGGAAGCACCCTGAGGGAACTGGGGAAGCGCCCTGAGGGAACTGGGAGTGCGCCCTGAGGGAACTGGGAATGCGCCCTGAGGGAACTGGGGAAGCGCCCTGAGGGAACTGGGAATGCACCCTGAGGGAACTGGGGAAGCACCCTGAGGGAACTGGGGAAGTACCCTGAGGGAACTGGGAACGCGCCCTGAGGGAACTGGGGAAGCACCCTGAGGGAACTGGGGAAGCGCCCTGAGGGAACTGGGAATGCGCCCTGAGGGAACTGGGGAAGCACCCTGAGGGAACTGGGGAAGCGCCCTGAGGGAACTGGGAATGCGCCCTGAGGGAACTGGGGAAGCGCCCTGAGGGAACTGGGGAAGCGCCCTGAGGGAACTGGGAATGCGCCCTGAGGGAACTGGGGAAGCGCCCTGAGGGAACTGGGAATGCGCCGAGGGAACTGGGGAAGCGCCCTGAGGGAACTGGGAATGCGCCCTGAGGGAACTGGGAATGCGCCCTGAGGGAACTGGGGAAGCGCCCTGAGGGAACTGGGAATGCGCCCTGAGGGAACTGGGAATGCGCCCTGAGGGAACAGGGAAGTTCACACGGCAGGACAGCCCGGAGCAGGAGGAGCAGCTGCAAAAATCCGACCCGGCAGCGACCGTGCGTCGCAGGACAGGCTGCTCGGCGGCGGTGGAAGCGCAGCCGGGAAAAATCCCGGTGAGCGATTCCGGGAAAAGCCGCCCCCCAGCATCCCGCTGTCCTGGGAGGCCCTGGCCCGCAGCTTGCCCACGGGGAGCCGCTGCAGAGCTGGGGACCGCAGGGGTGGGGGGACAGCGGGGTGGCACGGGGGGACGGAGAGCCCCCAGCACCAGCGGGCTCCCCCCCAGCACTGGGGTGACTGGTCTGGGGTGGGGGGGCCACGCGTAAGATCCCACCTGGGACAGGAACCAAGGAGCGCGGCCGCGGGGACCGTCACTGGGTGACAGGACTGGGGGTCCCCAGCGCTTGGGACCGGGGAGCTGCCCCGGGGTCCTCCCGTCGTTCTGGGCTGGGGGCCTTGGCTGCTTACCCGGCTTATCAGCACCCAGAGGCCACGGTGACGGTCACAGGGGCCGGCCAGAGCCAGCCCACCACCCCCCCACGAGACACGCGGGGCCAGCCGGCCGCGTGCGCCCCCAAACGCGCGCGGGGGTCCTTACCTGCCAGCTGCCGGGCCCGTCCCCAGCGCGGGCCGTGGCGGCAGGGCACCCAGCGCCCCGAGCTTGCCGCTGGGCTCGCTGCCCCCGCGCCCCAGGGAACTGAAAGCGCGCTGGCCCGGCGCAGGCTCGCGGCGCCGCCAGCACAGCGACAGCAGGGGCCCAGCGCCCCGACCCGCGCAGCGACCCAGCCCTCGGGGAGGATGCAAAGCCGGGCGCAGCCGAGCGGGACGGCGTTTACCGCAGCGGGAGAGGCGCCGGTGCGGAAGTTACCGGGAACCGAAACGCGCTCGGCGCCCGGCTGCGCGTCACCGTGCCGCGGGGAGATGCTCGGATCACGGGGTCGTTTGGGTAGGACCGGACCTGGAACGCCATCGTCGCATCCAACCACAACCCCAGCGCCGCCACGGCCGCCGCCGTGCCGCTGGGCCGCCGGCACCCACCCGCCACGGCCTCTGCGCCTCCCCGCGCGTCGGAAAACCAACAAAACCCCAGCACCGGGGAGCGGGGGCTTGGGCAGCCTCCCGCACCCGGGAGGGACTGCACGGGATGCTCGGGGCGGCAGAGGGACGCGCAGGAGCGCGGGCGCGAACGCTGCTTTTATTGAGCGAGGAGAGGTTTCTCCCCGCCGCGGGACGCAGCCCCCGGCCCCAGCAGCAGGACCGTGGGACGGCCCGCGGGGTTTGGGGGGGCGAGGCCGCTCCCCAGGGGTGCCGGGCAGGGGGTCAGAGGGCCGTGGCGGCCGGCGCGGCGGCCTCGCGCGGGTAGAACTCGGCCAGGACGCTCTCGGGGATGCGCTTCAGCAGCTGCCGGGGGAAGATGCGCAGCAGCTGCCAGCCGATGTCCAGCGACTCGAAGACGCTGCGGTTCTCGTAGGGACCTGGGGACGGGGACGCGTGTGGGGGGGCCGGTCCCCGAAGCCCCCGCGGGGCGCGGGGCCGGGGCGCGGGCGGCCGCCTCACCCTGGGCGATGAACTGCTTCTCGAACTTCTGCAGGAACTCCAGGTAGAGCAGGTCGTCGGGCGAGAGCGCCTCCTCCCCCACCACCGCCTTCATGGCCTGCACGTCCTTCCCGATGGCGTAGCAGGCGTACTGCGGGGCGGCCGTCAGCGCGCCACGCGCCCTCCGCCGCCGCCGGCCGCCCGCTTGTGTCACCCGGCGTCCTCGCAGCAGGACAACCCCCCGCTTCCGGGCTCCGCATCCCCTGCGCTTCCCCCTTCCACGGGCGAAGCATCGCCCTCCTTCGCCCCCACCCCTCCCCGACGTCAAGGAGCCAAAAGGCAGCGGGATCCCGGCGCCGAGCAGGGGGAGGAGGGTTTTGGGGGGGTGAAGGGCCCCGCCGCCCCCCGCCGCGTCCCCCCCGGCCCTCACCAGCTGGTTGGAGACGTCCCCGTGGTCCTTCCTGGTCATGCCCTCGCCGATGGCCGACTTCATCAGGCGGGACAGCGAGGGCAGGACGTTGATGGGGGGGTAGATCTGCGGGGTGAGAGGGAGCCCCCCCCGTCCGACAGTGCCGTCACCCCGCTTTGGGGGCCCCCCCGCCCCCAGCGCCCCCCGCCCCCAGCGCCCCCCGCCCCGGCGCACGGGAACGAACCTGCCTGTTGTGGAGCTGCCGGTCGACGTAGATCTGCCCCTCGGTGATGAAGCCGGTCAGGTCGGGGATGGGGTGGGTGATGTCTGGGGGGAAACACGAGGTGCTGTGAACCCCAGAAACGGCTCGGCTGGGACGGGGACACGGCAGCGGCTCGTCACCGGAGCAGCGGGGAAGCTGCACCGACCCGCGGCGGCGGGCAAGAGCCGGTTCCCCTGTCACCGGGCAGGCGAGCGCCCGTCCCAGACTCGCCCGCGTGCGCGTGTCCCCCCAAGTCCGCGCCCCCCCCCCCCCAAACCGCATCCTTCGGCCGAAGTACAACGCCCAAAACTTGGTTAAATCACAGCAATCTGGCGTTTCCCAGCGCGGGCACGGCGGCGGCACCGCACGCCCCGCGGGTACCCCCGCGCGCCCCCCGCGCCGCGGACCGTCGTTGGGCATGGTGAGGATGGGGATCTGGGTGATGGAGCCGCTCCTGCCCTCCACGCGCCCCGCCCGCTCGTAGATGGTGGCCAGGTCGGTGTACATGTAGCCGGGGAAGCCGCGGCGCCCGGGCACCTCTTCCCTGGCTGCCGACACCTGCGGGACGGGGGGCGGTGATGCTGGAGGGGGGTCATGCACCCTGGGCACCCCAAACACCGCCAGCACCCTGGGCACCCCCAGCACCGCGGGCACCCCAAGGATCCTGAGCATCCCGAGCACCCCAGGCACCTAGAGCACCCCAGGCATCCCAAACACCCCGAGCACCCTGCACACCCCGGGGACCCCAAACACCCAGAGCACCCCGAGAACCACAGGGACCCTGAGCACCTGAGCCCCACAGACATTCTGGGCACCCTGAGCACCCTGGGCTCTCCAGGTATCCCAGGTAGCCCAAGCACCCCAAATACCCTGGGCACCCCAAGCACCCTTGGTGTCCTGGGCACCCCAAGCACCTGAGCACCGTGGGCACCTCAGCCATCCCAGGTACCCTAGGCATCCTGGGCACCCTGAGCACCCTAAATACCCCAGGTACCCCAAGCACCCTGAGCACCCTAGGCATCCTGGGCACCCTGAGCACCCTAAATACCCCAGGTACCCCAAGCACCCTGAGCACCCTAGGCATCCTGGGCACCCTGAGCACCCTAAATACCCCAGGTACCCCAAGCACCCTGAGCACCCTAGGCACCCTGGGCACCCTGAGCACCCTAAATACCCCAGGTACCCCAAGCACCCTGAGCACCCTAGGCACCCTGGGCACCCTGAGCACCCTAAATACCCCAGGTACCCCAAGCACCCTGAGCACCCCAGGCACCTCAAGCACCCTTGGAACCTTAGGCATCCTGAGCATCCCAGCCATCCCAAACACCCCAGGCACCCTGGGCTCCTCAGGCGGCCCGAGCACCCTGGAGACTCCAGGTACCCCAAGCACCCTGGGCACCCCGAGCACCCCAAGTACCCCAGGCACCCTGGGCACCTCAGGCACCCTGAGCACCCCGAGCACCCTGGGGACTCCAGGCACCCCAAGTACCCCGAGCACCCCAAGAGGGCAGCCCTCATCCCCTGCCGCAGGGGAGCACGCGGGGAGCAGAGCGGATGCCGGGGGACACGCGCTGACCTCCCGCAGGGCCTCGGCGTAGGAGCTCATGTCCGTCAGGATCACCAGCACGTGCTTCTCGCACTGGTAGGCGAGGAACTCGGCGGTGGTCAGGGCCAGGCGGGGGGTTATGATCCGCTCGATCCTGCGGGGGGACAGGGTGGGCGCCCCCAGACCCCGCACACCCACCCCGCAGCATGCCCCGACCCCGGGCTGGCGGCAGGGGGGACCGGGCACCTCAGGGACACCAGCTCTCAGAGAGGAGGAGGAGGAGGAGAGGGAGGTGGAGAAGGTGGAGAAAAGGAGAAGGAGAAGGTGGAGGAGAAGGAGAAGGAGGAGGAGAAGGAGAAGGTGGAGAAGGAGGAGAAGGAGGAGGAGAAGGAGAAGGAGGAGGAGAAGGAGAAGGAGAAGGAGGAGGAGAAGGAGAAGGTGGAGGAGGAGGAGGAGGAGGAGGAGGAGGAGGAGGAGGAGGAGGAGGAGGAGGAGAGCTGGGTGCCAGAGCCGCGGGGCTGACTCACGTGGGGTCGTTGGCCAGGTTGAGGAAGAGGCACACGTTCTCCATGGAGCCGTTCTCCTCAAAGTCCGACTTGAAGAAGCGCGCCGTCTCCATGTTCACCTGCCCGGGCGGGAGGGAGCCTGGTCAGCAGCGGCTTCGCGGGTGGGGAAACCGAGGCAGCGCAGGGCTCCCCACCAGCGCGCTTCGCCACGCTCGGCTGGGCTGGCCCGCCCCGGCCCCCGCTCACCCCCATGGCAGCGAAGACGATGGCGAAGTTGTCCTCGTGGTAGTCCATCACATCCTTGGATTTCTTCACCAGGCCGGCCTGCCGGCAGATCTGCGCGGCGATCTGCAGCGGGGCAGGGGCCTGGGTCCGGCTGGCGGTGCCCCCCGCGCCGGCACGGCTGCGCTGGCGGGGCCGTGGGGGGGTCCGCAGCCCCCCCGTGCCCCACGTCAGCCCAGATCACCTCCCCTCCCACCCAGCACAGCTCTTGGCACAGGGAGCCCCTCGCTGTGCGGACGGGGAAACTGAGGCACGAGGCAACGCGAGCGCCCCGTCCCCAGCCCGTCGCCCTGCGGAGCCGGAGCAGAGCGGGGCGGGGAGGAGAGACGCGGGAGAGGCGCTCCAGCCTCCCCCAATCCCCCCCGTGCTGCCTCCTCCACCCTCCTCCCCGTGCTCGGCGCCCCGCGGGGGCCCCACCTCGTTGTGGGGGAGGCCGGCAGCGGAGAAGATGGGGATCTTCTGGCCGCGGGCGATGCTGTTCATCACGTCGATGGGCGAGATGCCGGTCTGGATCATCTCCTCCGGGTAGATGCGGCCGTGGGGGTTGATGGGCTGGCCTGGGGCGGGAGAGGGACGTGAGGCTCCCCAAAATGGGGGAACGGCCGCCGGCGGCGCCAAAAGCTAGGGGAGAGCCTCTGGGGCCGAGGAAGGGGTGCTTCCCTGGGCCAGCGCTGGGGTGGGACGGGGTCACCAGGCACCAGCCCTGCACCCGTCCCCCCGCCCGGGGCACCCCGACGGGACGGAGGGACCCCCCTGTGGAGCTGGGGTGGGACCATCAGGGCGCGGCGCTCTCCCCAAATGGCGCGACGTCCCCAAGGCCCCCCCGCAGCCGGAACGCCATGCCACCGTCACCGTTGATGTCCAGGAAGTCCTCGGCCATCACCGGGGGTCCGCCGTCGATGGGCTTGGCAGAGCCGTTGAAGACCCGACCTGCGCGGAGAGAGCGGCTGGCGGCACCGCGACCCGGCCCCACGGCTGTGGGGCAGGGGCTCCCCCCGCCCCCCGCCCCGCGCCGGCTCCCACCGAGCCCTCGCGTTGACGCTCGGCATCACCGAGCGGCTCCGAGCGCCGGATCGATGGCGGCAAAGCCAACGCGCCGCCCCCCCCGGCACCCCCGCGTGCCGCCGCCGCCCCCCACCCCGGGATTTTCCTCCGGTCCCCGACGGGGCCGGGAAGCATCGCGGATGTCAGAGCGGATCAGGCTGACGGGCACGGAGCACGAAAGGTCACTGACCTTGGCGCTGGCTGGGGACCCGCGCCGCGCTCCCCCCCGCGCCGCCACACAAAGAGCGGCAGAGGGGAGCGGGGACGCAGCTGAGCCCCCCGGGGACCCGGTTTTGGGGGCGGGGAGGAAGGGGAACCCGCTCCCCGAGCCGGGATGGGGACACTCGGGGGGGGCAAGGGGGTCTCACGGCCAGACCCCGCGTGGGGGACAGGGGCGGGGGGCGGCCGGGGGGGCCGTGTCACCGCGCGGCACTCGACGCGCCCCCGCCCGTCACCCCTGCCCTTTGCGGAGCGGGCTCCGCGCCGCCGGCCGAGACGGGAAGGAGATGGCAGGAGACACTCGGCCCCCGCGATGGGGAGCGAGACCCCCGCCTCCGCCATCCTCCCTCCGTCAAAACCGCCGTCGCCGGGGCCGCGCCGGGGACACAGCGCCTTTCGGGTTGGGGTCGGGGCCCGGGGCTGGGGGCCGTGGGGGTCTGCCCGCCCCCAGCTCTGCCCGGCCGGGCGTCCCCGGGGGGGTGGCCGGTGCCCCCCGAGCGTCCTCGCGCTCAGGGCTCAGCGCGGACGGGGAGGGCGCTGGGCAGCCCCCCAATCTCCGGAGGGCAGGATGACGGCACCGCAGTTCGCCGTGCCCACCCGGGAAACCTTCTCCCAGTCCAGAGCCAGCTTTTTCTCCCGGGATTCCTGGGCAGGGTGGGCCCAGGGGGTGTTTTATCCCCACACGAGGGTGACGCGCCGGGGGCAGAGCCGAACCCCGAGCTCGCAGCACCCCCACAGCGCCCCGCGGCCCCCCCCACCCGTGCACCGAGCTGCGCCGGGGCTCAGCGGCGGCGCGGGCTCACCCAGCATGTCCTCGGAAACCGGCGTGCGCAGGATGTCGCCCGTGAACTCGCAGGAGGTCTTCTTGGCGTCGATGCCGGACGTGCCCTCAAACACCTGCCGAGACCCCGGGGGCAGGGGGCGAGCGGGGGGCGCGGGGGGCAATTAGTGGGGATTAGGGGGCTGGGGGGGCGGCCGGGCTCTCCGTGGGGAGGCGACGTGATCCGCGCTCACCCAAAAAAGCCAACCTGGTGGGGAGGGGTGACGGAAGAGGGGGAGAAAGCCCCGAAAACTCCCCTGCAAGGGGCTGCGGGGGGGGGCAGAGGAGGGCCCCCCTCGCCCTGCCCCGCGCGGCAGCCGGAACCACAGGCGCTTTGACGGGTATAATATTTGACACCGTTTGTGCTAATTAACCTCCCCAGCGCCCCGTTAATTAGAGCCGCGCGGCCCCTCGGGACGGCCGGGGCATCCTTTTTTCCCCCTTTTTTCTTTTTTCCCTTTCCTCCCCCCTTCTTTCCCTTTTGTTTTTTTTCTCCCTTCTTTTTTCCTTTTTCTCCCTTTCTATTTTTTTCCTTTTGTCCCTTTTTCCCCTCTATCCCGCCTTTTGCCTTTTTTCCCTTTTATCCTTTTTCCCTCTTTTCTCTTTTTCCTCCTTTTCCCTTTCTTTTTCCCATTCTTTCTCTTTTTTCCATTTTTTCCCCTTTCCCCCTTCTTTTTTCCTTTTTTTTCTCTTTTTTTCTTTCTTTCCCATTTTTATTTTTTCGCTATTTACCTTTTTCCCTTTTTTCCCCTTTTCACCCTTTTTTTCATTTCTCCTTTTTTTCCCCTTTCTTTCCCTTTTTTCCCCTTTCTTTCCTTTTTTTCCCTTTTTTCCCTTTTCTTTCCCTCTTGTCCTTCCCGAGGCTCTCTCCCGAACAGGACCCGCAGGGCACCACAGATCCGCGGGCCGGGGTCCAGCGTCTCGCCAGCCAGCACCTGGCCAGTTTGGCCGCGCGGCCCCCCAGCCCCCCGGCTGGCCCATTCGGGGGGACTGGGGACAACCCCCAACGGCCCCGGGGAGACCCCCCTGCTCGGCTGCCCCGCGCTGGGGGTCGCTGGCCACCGGCGCCGAGGGGGGCAGAGCCCCAGGCCGCGGGTCCGTCCCAGCGCGGGTCCGTCCCAGCGCGTCCCGCCAGGCTCACCTGGACGATGGCCTTGGCGCCCATCACCTCCAGGACCTGCCCGCTGCGGCTGGCGCCGTTGGGCAGCGCGAAGTTCACGATCTCGGCGTACTGGGCAAACTGCCGGGACGGGGGGCGACGGGTGGGGGCTCCGCTCCCCTGGCCCCCCACACCGCCCCCCGCAGCCCTCGCGGGGGCCTGTCAGCCAGCGCTGCCTCAGTTTCCCCTCCCGTACGCTCGCACGCGTTCCCCGCACACGCATGCTGCACGCCCACACGCGTGTGCAGGGCGGCCCCGTGCGTGTGCGGGCTCCGCTCTCAGCCGTGTCCGGAGCTCAGAGCTGGGACACGGGGACAGCCGTGGGGACAAGGGGACGCCCCCCATCGCACCCCCCTGCCCTACCTTCACGTTGTCCAGCACCACCAAGGGCCCGTTGACGCCGCACACCGTCCGGTAGGCTGGGGGTGGGGGGCAAGGACACCGCCGTCAGCCCCCCGCAGCCGGGGATGCTCCCACCCCGCTCCCGGCATCATCACCCCCAGAAATGGGTCATCACCCCCCGCCTCGCCCGGGGAGCCCCCGCCGCCTCCCCCGTCCCCGCGCGGACCGCGACGGGCACGGGTTGGCACCCCCTCACCGCTGTCCCCCCCCAAATGCTGCAGTGCTGGCAGGACGAGGTGGTGCCCGCTGCCGGCCCCGCGGACGCTTCGCCTTCCCGAGGTGCCCGCGCGCCATCCCCGGGAGGCCACGACCGGGAACGCCGCCACGACCGGGAACGCCGCCACGACCGGGAACGGCCACCACGACCGGCGCTTTTCGGACGCAGGATGAGCCGTGTCCCCCCGTCCCCACCTTCCCTGGCTCAACCCACCCCCGTCCCACCCCAGGAGATCTCCACGGGTTTTTGGGGGTCAGGCGCGCGGCTGGGACCCCGCGGGGGACTCGTGCGGCGCCACGTTCGGATGAGGAGGAGCGCGGTGACGACGGAGAGCCCGGGGATAACGGCGGGGTGGGGGCGACAAGCGGGGTGCAGACGCCTGCGAGCCCGGGCCCCCGCGGCCGGGGAAAACGAGGGGCGGGAGCCGCTTCCCGGGCGAGCGCAGGTGCCGGGGAAGCGAAGCGGCGCTAAGCCGCTCCCTTGATCATTTCACCGATGTGTCAAGCGCCGTGAGGGCCTGCCGTGGCCGGGCCCGGCTCCGCTGACCCCGCCGGGGCCTTTCGTCCCCCCGCGCTCTCTCCTCACACCCGGTTCTCCGATTTCCCCATGATCCTAATAGGATTGGAGAGGCCGGGCCAGCTGGCGAGCTTGCCAGCCGGCCGCGGGGATGGGTGGTCCGCGCCGCGGGGACCCGCCGTCCCCGCCATGTTTCCGGTGACGCCGGCACTGGCGCAGCTCCCTGGGTGCGGGAGCTCGGCAGCCCAGCCGGACCAGCCCCGGGAGCTCCATCGCCGGGGGACGGCTCCCGTTTGCTCCTCGTCGGGCGCGTCCCGTGCCGGGGAGCACTCATCCTCGCCGTGGGGTCACGCTCCATGTCCCCAGCGTCCCCCTTCCCTCGCCCAGCCCGTGTCCTGGCGCGGGCGCTGGCAGTGCCGTAACCCCCGCCGTTTTTGCAATTAGCCTTCTCCCCGTCACCCAGTAACGCCCAGTTCCCGCTGGTCGCCCATTCAG
Source organism: Chlamydotis macqueenii (assembly GCF_036417535.1). Classification (NCBI taxonomy): domain Eukaryota; kingdom Metazoa; phylum Chordata; class Aves; order Otidiformes; family Otididae; genus Chlamydotis; species Chlamydotis macqueenii. The sequence goes on from NC_141559.1 coordinate 84,063,357, forward strand.
CCCTGGGGGGCTGGCACACGGGGAGCCGGCTCTCCACCGCCGACCTCGCCGCCTTTTGTCTCCGTTCTTCCCAAAGTGACCATTCCGCCTTTTATTCCCCCTTCCGACCCCTTCGCAAACATCGGCCGCCGCCTCGCCTGCTTCCCTTTCCCCGGGACGTTTTGTTGGGCTCTTTTCTCTCCCCGCACAGCAGCCACCCACGCGGGACACGGCCGCGGGGCTCGCCCCTCTCCCCCCAGCGCGCTGCTCTCCGGCCCAGCCCCGACGGCCGCCAGCCTCCTCGGGACCCTGCTGGCTTCCCCCCGAGCACAGCGGGCCGTCCTCTCCCACCGAGGGCATCGGCCCTCTGGCCGCACCGCTTGGTGCCCTGCGGCTGTGACACGGGGTCATCGGCCAAGGTCTCTGCCTACCCATTCATCCGTCCCACATCCAGTTCCACATCCATCCACGCCTGCATCCATCCATCCATCCATCCAGCCTCCCATTCATCCATGCTTACATCATCCCATCCATCCTCCCATCCACTCATCCAGCTCCACAACCATCCATCTATCCACCTCCGTGTCCATCCATCCATCCTCCCATCCTTCCACCCATCCAGCTACATGTCCATCCATCCATCCTCCCGTCTGACCTCCCATCTATTCATGGAGCTCCCCATCCATCCATCCACCCATCCATCCTCCCACCCATCCATTCGTCTGTCCTTCCATTCACCCATCCAGCTCCGTGTCCATCTATCCATCCTCCCATCCATTCATCCAGCTCCGTGTCCATCCATCCATCCTCCCATCCATTCATCCAGCTCCGTGTCCATCCATCCATCCTCCCATCCATTCATCCAGCTCCGTGTCCATCTATCCATCCTCCCATCCATTCATCCAGCTCCGTGTCCACCTATCCATCCACCCATCCATTCATCCAGCTCCGTGTCCATCTATCCATCCACCCATCCATTCATCCAGCTCCGTGTCCATCCATCCATCCTCCCATCCATTCATCCAGCTCCGTGTCCATCCATCCATCCTCCCATCCTTCAACCCATCCAGCTCCGTGTCCATCCATCCATCCTCCCATCCATTCATCCAGCTCCATGTCCATCCATCCATCCTCCCATCTTTCCATCCATCCTTCCATCCAGCTCCACGTCCGTTCATCCTCCCATTGTTCCATCCTTCCTTCTGTTCATCCAGCTTCACGTCCATCCATCCGTCCACTCACCCATGCATCCTCCCATCCTTCCATCCTTCCATCCACTCATCCATCCATCCTCCCATCCTTCCATCCATTCATCCGGCTCCGTGTCCACCCGCCCACCTTTCCATACACATTCGCCCCCCAGCCATCACTCAGGGAGGGGACGGCTGCTCCTCTCGCTTCCTCACGGGGAAACTGAGGCAGGACACTGGGCCGCCGGTGGACAGTCAGACGGACATCCGGACTCGGGCACGGAGAAACGAAAACATTGCTCCGTGACTCCCGGCGGCCTCCCTTCGGATTTCCGCGCCGAAGCAAAACCACGCCCCGGGCGATATTACGAAAAACCAATCTCCCGCGAGGGATTTTTCTGCGAAACGTTTCATTTCCTGCAAAGGCCTCGCAAACGGGGCAGCCCCAGGGCTTCACCCCCGGCCCCGGCCTGCCCCGAACCCGGCCGGCCCCGGCCGATGTCGCATCGCTGCGGCCCACGCGCGTCTCGGCCGTGCGACAGCCTCTGTCGCGACAGAGAAGGAAATCGCGCCGGCGACGCCAAGCGACGGCCCACCGACCGGCGGGAGGCTGAAGGGCCGAGGAGGAGGAGGAGGAGGAAGAGGAGGAGAGGGTTGGGGCAGAGGAGGGGGAGCCGCCGCTCCCAGAAAGCCCTAATTCCGATAATTAAGACGTTGAGCTGTTAGGAACAAGGCGGGGGGAGGAGCGGCGGGGTGGGTGGGCTGCGGCGGCCGGCCGAAGGGGTCACGGGAGGCAGCGGGGAGAGGGGCGAAGAAGAAAAGAAACCAAATCTCTCAACCTGGCCTTTCCACAACCCCAGCCCCAAATTCACAGCTCCTGTCAGATGCAATCTCCGTTAGTCCCGACGCTCACGCCCTCCTAACCGCCGCCGCGGCCGGAGCGGGGGGAACGGGCCCCCGACCCAGCTACACCCCGCTAATTGCTCCCACTCACCCGCCCTGCCCTCCCCGGCCCCCGGCCCCTGCCCCGGCCGGCCACCGCCCGGCGCGCGCACGCCGTAGGGTCCTGCTCCCAACTGCGCCGGGGGCTCGCTCCCAACCTCCGGGACGGCCGGCGGGCCCGGGGGCTGCCGCGCGCCGTGGCCAGGGCACCAACGCAGCCCCGGCTCCATCCTCCTCTGGCCGCCGCGCGGAGCTTGGGGAAACCCCGCCGAGGGTGTTGCCTTCTCCGATCGAGGCCGATTTGGGGGGAATTTGGCGCCTGCCCGGTGACGGCCACCTCGGCCTCTGGGACGGGGTGCACAGCGGGTGACGCCGATCCCCGCTCGCCGCCCAAGGGGCTTCGCACATCCCCGACCCCGAATTACAGAGCTGGGGTTCACACGCAGCCTCTGACACCCTGTCCCCCCTTAGCCCCCCGCGCGGGCCGAAGGGGAGCCGAGCTGGAGCAGAGACAGGGAACGGGACCCAGACAGCCCCAAAATCCCCAAAACCCCTCTCCCCTCTGGCCCGGGGCAGGGATGGGGATGAGGAGGCTCTGTCACACCGGGACGGGTCTCCGGCGTCCCCCAGCTCACCCCCAGCAGGTGTGGGGCGGGGGTCCCGCTGCGCTGCCCCCCGCCTGGCACCTCATGGCCGTGGCAGCGGACGCCCCGTGGGGCGGGGGGGTGTGGGCGCGCCGAGCCCAAGGCGCAGCGTGGGCACAGGCTGCTCCGCGCCGGGCATCCCGCATCCCCCCAGGACGCCGCTCGCCATTTCGGCGCCCACCGCCCTACAGATCCCGCCGTGCGGGGCGGCTGGGTCGCCGCCGCGGCTCTGGTGCCGTTACCGACCGCAATATCCAGTTTTTTAACCAAAACGCCCGGCCAGGCTGGCGCTTGAGGTGCCGCAACCCAGACCCCAGGACGGGGCGCGAATGCGACCCCCGCGAGCTCAAAACCCTCCTCGTCCCCGGCACCAGAGCCGCGGCGGTGACCCATCCGCCCCGAGAGCCGACACCGTCCTGGGATTTTTCCGACAGTCCCTAAGTGACCCCTGGCCCCTCGGAAACCTGCCCATTGTGCCATGTGTCACTTCGCGCCGAGCCGTCAAACCCACCGCGCTGTCCCAGGCCGGCGGGGCGGGTGAAAAGCCCGGCGGGGGGTCGCGCTCTATGCCACTAATTAGGGCGCGGGCCGCCGAGGGTTCCCATACACACCTGCGTGTCACGTGAGGGGCGGCGAAGAATGGCCGCGCCAGCCGAGCGTGAAGCGAGGAAGCCAACTCAAGGAAAAAAAAAAAAAAAACCAAAAAAAAAACAAAAAAAAAAGTGCTGGGCTTGCGCTTCCATTTTTTTTTTTTTTAATCAGACAAAACAGGGCCGGGGGAGCGGGGATGCCGGAGCGCGGGGCGGCGCGGGCGATGCCGGCACCAGCTGTGCCGAGGCCTTTCGGAGGCTGGGATGGGGCCGAGAGGAACAGAGAGGCGACGGAGAGCGGGGCCGTGGGGCTGGGGGAGCCCGCCGCGCCGTGGGGTGGGGGGTCCCGCTGCTGCGTGAGGCGGGGGGGGATTAATGGCAGAAAAACCACAGAGAGCGGAGAATTCGACGCTCCCCGAGCGCCCCGCGAGGCTCAGCGCCCTGAGGAGGGGTGTCGGGGTGCGTGGGGCCGGGGGGTCGCCCTGGCTCCCCTCCTCCTGCTTCCCACCTCCCCAGGGGGCAACGCCGCCGCCCAAACCCCACCGGCCACAGCTCCCCGAGGCACCAGCCCCCGCCCGGGGCCGGCCCAGCGCGGGGTCCCGGCGGGACACGGGCGTCACGGCTGACGGGGGGGCTGGTTGGGGCACGGCGGAGGAGAAGCCGGGATGCGTCCACCAAAAATCCCCTTGGGGGTTGCTGACAGCCGTCTCCTGCTTCCTCCATCCTCCCGGCCCTCCGTCCCCCCGGCCTCCCACGGAAAACGCGCTCGCTGAGCTGAAAGCGCACCGTGGGGCCGTGCGGGGCCGTGGGGCGGGACGCGAGAGCCCCCCACTCCACCCAAGCAGCCCCGAGCCCACGCGCCTGCTCGCCGGGTTGATTTTCGGAAAGACGGGTCGAGCCAAAGGCTGGGGGGGGGGGTGACAAGCGCTTCTTCCGCTCGCTTGTCCTAACGGATTTGTGGCTGCTGAGGCCTCTCCAGCGAGGCGCGCTGGGGGTCCGCGTCCCTCCCCCACACCCCTCTCCGACATCCCATCTCCAGGACGCCAGAGCAGGACCGTCCCAGCATGGGGGGGGTCTGGTTTTGAGGAGCCAGGCTGGCAAAGCCGGCGCTGCCGGCGGGGCGGGGGCCACGCGGGGCATCGGCCATGGCGCCGGCGGGCGGGAAGAACCTCGGAAACGCGCCTGGAAAAGCCAGCAGGAGCGCGGCAGCCGCGCGCCGGGCCCTGCGACCGGGCTGCTGGGTGCAGACGGGTCCGGTTTGGGTGGAGGGGAGCCCGCGGAGCCCCCACGGGGATCCCACCCCTCTAATGGCACGCAGGAGCTCCCCCCGCAGCCCCCCCCATCCCCATCCCCATCCCACCCCACGTGAGGCCGGGAGAGGTGCCCCCCGGGCCGCTCCCTGCTGACAGCAAACACGGGTGGGCGGCCGGGCAGAGCCGGTTGCGCTCAGCCGTGGCGGGACGGCGCGGCCGGGACGGTGCCAGGCCGGAGCCACCCGGTTTGGGGCGAGGGAGGCGACAGCGGGGACGCCAAAGGTCGCAGCCGATGTCCTTGACGCCTCCGAGCCCGCCATGCTGGGGCGGGTGGGGGTCACCGCAGAGCCGCCCGCGGGTGCGGGGCGGGGGAGACGGGCACACCGACACCCACCCCGCGGACACGGGCGGCACCGGGGGGGCCACGGGAAATCGACGCCTCCCCGGCACGTCCCTTGTCACCGTCACCCGTGACGGCCCCCGCACCCTCCCGAGAGACCCACACGGCCCCCCCCGCCCGTGGTGGGGAGCACGGGGGGTCACCAGGGCTCGATCCCTGTCTGCTCCGGTGTTACCCACCACCCACCCCTGTCTGCCCCACCGTCCCCCACCCATCCCACCCACCCCTGCCTGCCCCACTGCCTCCCACCCATCCCACCCACTCCTGTCTGCCCCACCGTCCCCCACCGTGTCTGCCCTGGTGTCACCCACTTGTCCCTGCCTGCCCCAGCGCCCCCCACCCACCCCTGCTTGTCCCCATGTCACCTACCCCCACACCCCTGCCTGTCCTGGTGCCCCCCCACCCACCCATGCTCACCCCACTGCCCCCCACCCACCCCTGCCACCCCTGCCTGTCCCCGTGTCACCTACCCACACACTCCTGCCTACCCCGGTGTCACCCACCCCCCCACCCCCCGCCTGCCCCACCGCGCCCCCCGGGCCGGCGGCAGAGGGGTGCGGCGCCCCCCACGCGTGTCCCCTCCCCACTCACTGAGCCTGGAGCCGGTGCAGGGACGGGTGGCGGCCAGCGCCTGCTCCCGGGCAGCGGCCGCTGCCTGCACCTTGGTGGCGGCCATGGCCGGGACGGGACGGGCCGGGCCGGGCCGGGCCGGGGCTATGTACCCCTCCCCGCACCGCCCCCGCCCGGCCCCGCCCGCCCAGCGCACCGGTAGCGCCGGCCCCGTGTTGGCTGTAAACAGCGGGGGGGGGGGGTAACGGTGGGGTGGGGTGGGGTGGGATGGGAATGGGATGGGGATGGGATGGGATGGGATGGGGATGGGATGGGGATGGGGATGGGGATGGGATGGGATGGGGTGGGATGGGATGGGATGGGATGGGATGGGATGGGGATGGGGATGGGGATGGGATGGGATGGGGATGGGATGGGGATGGGGATGGGGATGGGATGGGATGGGGTGGGATGGGATGGGATGGGATGGGATGGGATGGGGTGGGGATGGGATGGGGATGGGATGGGATGGGATGGGGATGGGATGGGATGGGATGGGGATGGGGATGGGATGGGATGGGATGGGGATGGGATGGGATGGGATGGGGATGGGATGGGATTGGGATGGGGATGGGATGGGATGGGATGGGGTGGGGATGGGATGGGGTGGGGTGGGATGGGATGGGATGGGATGGGATGGGGATGGGGTGGGATGGGGTGGGATGGGATGGGATGGGATGGGATGGGGATGGGATGGGATGGGGTGGGGATGGGATGGGGTGGGGTGGGATGGGATGGGATGGGGTGGGGTGGGATGGGATGGGGTGGGGTGGGATGCGATGGGATGGGATGGGGTGGGGTGGGGTGGGGTGGGATGGGAATGGGATGGGATGGGATGGGATGGGATGGGATGGGGTGGGATGGGATGGGAATGGGATGGGATGGGGTGGGGTGGGATGGGATGGGAAGGGATGGGATGGGATGGGATGGGGATGGGATGGGGATGGGATGGGATGGGATGGGATGGGGTGGGGATGGGATGGGATGGGATGGGGATGGGATGGGATGGGGATGGGATGGGGTGGGATGGGATGGGATGGGATGGGGATGGGGATGGGATGGGATGGGATGGGATGGGATGGGATGGGATGGGATGGGATGGGGATGGGAATGGGATGGGATGGGGATGGGAATGGGATGGGATGGGGATGGGATGGGATGGGGATGGGAATGGGATGGGATGGGATGGGGATGGGATGGGATGGGATGGGGTGGGATGGGGATGGGATGGGATGGGATGGGATGGGATGGGGACGGGATGGGATGGGATGGGGTGGGATGGGATGGGAATGGGGATGGGATGGGGATGGGATGGGGATGGGATGGGATGGGATGGGATGGGGTGGGGTGGGATGGGATGGGGATGGGATGGGATGGGATGGGATGGGGTGGGATGGGGTATAGGGGAGTGGTCTGCACCCCCCACCCGCTGCAGGCTGTGGGCGCAGAGGCTGGGCAGGGCTGGGATCAGGCCCGGGGGGCGGGGGGGCTCGCACCCAGTGTGATGGGCGGGGGGGGCTCACACTGGGTGTGATGGGGGGTGGTGGTCCGGTGTTTGGGACGGGGCCGTGCTCAGCACAGCCCTGGGGAAGGGGGGCAGCGGGGAGGGGGTGTTGGGGTGCTGCTGGGGTGGGGGGGCGGTATGCCCATGCACGGGGGTCAGGTGGGCTTCAGAACACCTCCCCGCGAGGCTGAGGCGACGGAGGAGGAGGAGGCAGGTGGAGGCAGGACATCACGTTTATTAACCATCAGAAACCACATCATTCCGTCAAGTTTTACATCCAGTACTTTTTTTTTTTTTTTGACTTTTCTTTTTTTTCCCCCCGATTGTACGAGTCAGGAGGAGCTGCCGGAGGCGAGCGGAGCAGGGTGGGCTGGGGGGTGAGGCCAATTCCCACTGGACCCCCAGACCCCCCCCCCGGGACAGCTTCGCTGGGGGCATTCGCTTTGGGACACGGAGGCTTTGGACAAGCAGCAGCTTTGGGTTCAGTCTGCGGAACGGGTTTGGCCCGCGGCCGGGCAAAACCACCGGAGACCCCCACAACCGCCAGGCTGTAGGGGCTCCTTCGGAGAAAACACCTGAACGTTGCTTTTTTGGAAATGCCCCCAAGCCCCCTCCACCCATGAAGGCGCGAGGGGTCGCTTCCCCGTTAAACCAGACCAAGGTTCCTCCCAGCGAGCCCGGGGCGGGCGGAAAAACCTCGGGAAATTCCTGCGGGCAGAGGGAAAAAGCGAAGCACAAGTCCCGGGGGGGGGCTGGCAGCAGGATGCCCCCGTCTCGGCGTCGCCCGCTCCGCCCGCCTGGGCTCGCTGCCTCTCGTACCGCGCTCGCGGGCCGGGGAAGGACCGGCGGCGACAGAAATATAAATTAAGTGACGCGGGGAAGGGGAGAAAGCCATCGGTCCCGTCAAAGATCCCGAATCGCAAGCGGGGCGCAGGGGCGTCGGGCGAACCCCGCGCCCTGCCTCGGTTTCCCCACCTGCAGCCGACCCCCCCCCGGCTCCGCGGAGCGGGGCGAGACCTCGGCGCTCGCTCCCGTAAAGTGCTCCAGGCGTGAGGTGAGCAATAAATACTATTCCATAGAAACGCTCCATCTAACGGAAAAAAATAAAAACCGCCGGCACCTTTCCATAAAATCATTTCTGCTCCGTATTTCCCCACAAAACCCCGGCAACAGCCGGGCCGGGGCCGTGCAGAGCCGCAGCCTGGGCGCAGGGCCGTCGCGGGGGTAATCATCGTTATGGAACTCGACGCCCCGGCGAGGCCTTTCCTGGGGGGGTTCATGTGTTGTGTTGAATTTCTCCCCCCCCGCCCTCCCAGAACGCCCTATATCTGCTGGAAAAAAAAAAAAAAACAAAAAACCGGAATGCAAGACTCTCAGAGCTCCACGCTCGCGAGCTTGGCTCCCGTCCCAGCTCCCGCTTTTCCTCTTTTTTTTCCCCTTTTCCCAGTCACGGATGTGGGGTGCAGGGGCGGTTCGGTGGCGGAGAACCCCCTGTCCCCGTCCCCTCCCACAGAGCGTCCCGCCGAGGGGATGCCGTGCCCCGGCGACGCCACCCGAGCGCCCTGCCCTGGCGATGCCCACACCGGGCTCTGCCCGGGGGGGCCCTCCTGTCCCCTCCCCCTCGTTTTTGCCACCCCAGACCCCCCGACCGCCGGGACGCAGCCTCAGCCGGAGCACAAAGCCCCTCGCGGGCGGGGAAACTGAGGCCTGGCGCCTGCCCGAGGGGAGCGTGGCCAGGCAGAGACGGACCCCGACACCGCGCTGCGCTCACCCCTTCGGGGTGCCCTCCTGCTCCCCGGTATTTCAGCGGTGACCCCCCCAAAATCGTCCCAGCACAGACCACAGCGTCGTCCTCCCAACCCTGATGGGGCGATACCTGGGGCGGGGGACGCGGCCCTGGCGGATCCGGCAACGTCAGCGAGGGACGACACAGCGCCGGCGACGCGGGACCCCCGGGGACCCCCCTCAGCCGTGACCCGGTTCAGCATCAGCCCCAGGGCTCGGAGCTGTGGGGTGTCACCCGCCGCCGATCGGGGCGCCCGGGGCTGGGACCAGGAGTGCACGCTCTCACACGCGTGTGTGCACGCTCTCACACGCGTGTGCGCATGCCGGCGGCACACCGCCTTCCGCGCCCCGCTTGCCAAACCAAACCCCGGTGCGGGGGCGCGGGGACGGGACGGGGTGCCGGGGGGACCTTTTGACACTGATTTCGGTTTAAGGGCTCGGCTTCTTGCTGGGTAGAGAACTGTCCTTCCTCTCCAGCCGCGTGTAAGGCTCGAAAGCGGAAGCGCCCAGTCCGTACGCGCCGGGGAGGTCGTGCAGGCCCAGCAGCGGGCCCCCGAAACACAGCGGGGCGGCCGGCAGCCGGGGCGAGGAGGAAGAGGAGGAAGAGGAGGCGAGAGAAGGGACCTGCAGGCCGAAGGCTCCCGGCGCCGGGGGGCTGCTCCCACCGGCGAGGCCGGGGGACGGGGTTCCCGGGGCGGCCGAGCCGGATCCGTCGCCCGTCGGATGGCCGATGGGGTTGGAGGCGGGAGAGAGGAGGCCGGGGGAGGCCGGGACGGAGAGCAGCCGGCCTTGCTCCAGCAGCCGGAGGATGTTGCAGGTGGCGAAGGACTCGGAGGAGGCGGCGGAGCGTTTCTCAGAGTCCCTGCTCTGGTCCTTCTTCTGCTTGGTGCGCCGGTTCTGGAACCAGACCTTCACCTGGGGAAGGGCAGCGGGGCGGGGGACGGGGCGGGGGGGCGGGAAGGCACGGACGGACAGAGAGCGCGGGGGCCGGGGGGAGAGAGGCGAGAGCCGGGAGAGAGTGAGAGACACGAGAGAGAGAGACGTATTAAATAATCGCCCACGCCAGAGCCGGCCCCGCCGCCGGCACGGGAGAAATCGCTCCCGCCTGCCGCTGCGGGACGGGAGCGCGGGGCTGGGAACCCTGGGAATGGGAGCCCAGAGATGGGAATCGCGGGAATGGGAGCTCGGGGGTGGGAGCTTGGGAATGGGAGCCCAGAGATGGGAGCTCAGGGATGGGAATCCCAGGAATGGGAGCCCAGAGGTGGGAATTCTGGCAATGGGAGCCCAGGGATGGAAACTCAGGGATGGGAATCCTGGGAATGGGAGCTCAGGGGTGGGAGCTTGGGAATGGGAGCCCAGAGGTGGGATCCCAGGGATGGAAGCTCAGGGATGGGAATCCTGGGAATGGGAGGTCGAGGGTGGGAATCCCGGGAATGGGAGCCCAGAGATGGGAGCCCAGGGATGGGAGCTCATGGATGGCAATCCTGGGAATGGGAGCTTGAGGATGGGAGCTCAGGGATGGGAGTCCAGAATAGGAGCCCAGAGATGGAGCCTGGGAATAGGAATCCTGGGGATGGGAGCCCGGGAATGGGAGCCCGGGGATGGGAATCCCAGGGGCTGTGTCCCTCCCTGCAAACCCTTCCCTCGCCAGGCCAAGACTCGGGGCAGGGTGGGGGTCCCTGGCCTTGCTAGGGTGTGGGGACAGGGTGGCTTCTGGGGACCCCAGACCTCCGGGCACAGACCCGCTTCTGCACCCAAACCCAGCCGGGGACACCCCTCCCCAACCCGCCCGGGGCCGAAGCCAGGAGCGAGGCCGGGCCAGGGCCCCGTGGGACCCCCTCGCCCCAAAACTGCCCTGACTCACCTGGGCGGGACGTGGCCCCCAGTGCCCAGCCCGCGGCTCCCGTCCCCCTGCGGCTGCCCCCGCGCCCCCTGACCGCTCCCCGGGGAGGGCAGCCCCCCGCTCCCGTCCCTCCTGGCAGAGCAGAGGGGTAGCAGAGGCAGAGACAGAGACAGAGAGAGGCGTGAGGGACAGGTGGGCGGGGGGGGGCGGGAAGGAGACGATGGGGAGACACTCGGATTAGAGCGCGGTGGACCGGAGCGGGCGCCGGCCGGGACCCCGGGAATAAACCTCAGCGCGGGGGGAAAGGCTTCGTCCCGCTCGCCCCAGCCGTGGGACAATCCCAGGGGCGGGACAGCGGGGTCACCGGCACGGCCCTGCGCGTCCCCCGGCGCCGTGGGCAGGAGGTGTCAGCCCCCCAGCCCCGTCCCGGCAACCGAATAGCGCAGCGAAGCCGGCCGGAGGCTGGGGGTGCTCGGGGGGGGATGCTCCCGGGCGACACGGGGACACCAGGGCCACACGGGGACACCAGGGCCACGGGGCCGAACTAATGTCCCCCAGCCAAAACCTGCCGGCACCACGGGCTGCAGCCCACGTCCCACCCGCCCTTAGCCACAGGGTCCCACGCGGAAGCTCTCCAGGATGCCCCCCACCCGCCCGCGCCTCAGCCCCGCACAGGGACCCCGCGTCCCTCGCTGCCACCGGCGTTGCTGGGCCCGCGTCACAGCCCGGCCGGGTCCCCTCCCGCCGTCCCCTCCGCGCCGGCGAGCGCAACGGGTTTGGGAAGGGCCGGGCGCTCCCACCGTCCCGTGTCCCAGGGACCCAAATCAGCAGCCCACCAGCTTTTCTGGCTGGGCCCTCCTAGAGCTGCCGAATTCTGGGGCGCGCAGAGGGGGCCAAACGGGGCTCCCGCAGCCCCGCGATCCCGTGTCATTATCGGCGTCTTAACGAAGGCCCGGCGCAAGAAACGCACAGCCGCCGCGCTCTCCGCTCAGAGCATCCCTCGAGCTGAGACCCAGCTCCGCGCCGCCGGGACAGGAGGGGAAACGCCGAAGGACGGGAGGTGGAGGCGACACCGGTCGCAGGCGTCCCATCGCGCCGCAGGGATCGGCCGGGGAAGGGTGGCAATGTGGTCCTCAGGGAAAACGGACCCCTTGGGTTCCTCCTTCCCAGTGCCGCCGCTGGGACACCATCCCAGCACCCAGCCCCTTCCCAGCCGGAATATCCGCACTCCTTCGCCAGGGCTGTCCGACGCCGCGGGGACAGACAGACGCTCTCCGCGGCGCTGCCCGACGTGCCTCAGGGAGCGCGGTCTCCTCACACCTCGCAGGGCTGACGGCAGCTCTTCCCCATCCGCGCTGGTGACGTGCGGGATGAGCCGGATCGCGTTTGCCCTCGTGGCTAAAGCTCATTCGCAGCTTGTCGCTAATTAGCGGATCCATGTCCTTTTCATCCTCCATTACGATCAAGCCCCCGGTTCCCATCGCCGGAGACGTGAGCTCAGCCCGACGCAGCCCGTGTCAGGCCCACGCGTGACTCCCCTCCAGCCCCGCTCCTTCGTCTCTCAGCGACATCCACATCCTCCGCCGCCTCCCCTCAGCCTCCCCTCTCACCGGAGCGGAGCAGAGGGGCAGAGTCCCCGCGGCGTCACGCCGTCCCGCGTTCCCCCCTCGGACGGCACCACGGACGTGCAGAGCCCGGCGAGCGGCGGTGCCGGGCTGGCGTGAGACGGCTGGATGCTGAGCACAGCAACGCGGTTGTTCTGGAGGAGAGGTGACCCCAGATCCTGTCCCAGCCCGGCCGAGTCACACCAAGCCTTCAGGACTCGTGACAACAGTTCTCAGCCTACAACCAACCACCGCCATCACCTCTCCGCAGGTGCCAGGCACCCTTCTGTCCCCCCCCACACAAGATTTTCTTCCCATCCACTTTTTTCACCGGATCGGAAGCTGCAGCTGCCTGCTGCGTGGAGCGAGGGCAGTCCCCTCCCGGCCGGTGGCGGGGCCGGATGCGGCGGCCAACCGGCCACGGCCAAGAGCATGAGACCTGCACCCCACGTTGGGCGGAAAAGCGGTCGGGAAGGTTGAAATCACTTCAGGAGACGCTTCCCGGTGGGAAAAGCAGCCGGTACCCACCCCCGAGCGCCTTCCCCTGGGAAGCACGGAGCCGCTCGCCCCGTCCCCCTCTCCCCTTCTCCTCGCGAGGTGCCCGGCGGCGCCAGAGAGGGCCCGAGCCCCCGCGGACGGCGGGCGCAGGTCCATCCGTCACGGGCTACGTGACTCCCGTCACGCTCCCGCTTATGTGTAAGGCGAAGAGAAATCATCTCAAACAAACCCCACACCGCCGAGGAAGGCTCCCGCGGGAGCCGGCAGCGCGGTGCGCGAAGGGCCGGATATCTGTCTTTCTTCCCCAAAAAAGAGCTTTCCCCCAGCAAACAGACGCAGACGCAGCGAGCGCTCGGAGGAGACAGGCGGGGGAAGCGCAGAAACGGCGCCGACGGCCGCCGGGGAAGCAACGTCGCGATTCCCGCTGCTCCCGAGCGGCTTCTACCGCAGCAAGCGCATCCGCGCGGCGCCGGCCGGCTGGGAACCGCGCACCCGGCAGCGGGACGCGCGGCCCTCGGAGAGCCTGGCCGCAGGGCCCCCACCGTGCCGCCCCCGCGGCCCAGCCCTGCCTGGCTCAGGGAGCCGGGGGTATTGTACGGTATTTAATTTTAATTATTTTATTTTATTCTATTTTGGTTTGGTTTGGTTTGTTTCATTGTATTTTCATTTCATTTCATTTATACGCTGAGCTGCCCTCTGCTCAAGACCCGCGCCCCATCCTGCGCCGAGCGCTTCAAACCATTTCCCGCACTGCGAACGCCGCACGCCTGCGTGCACACAGCACACGCACATACGTGTCCTCGCGCACGCCCCATACCCGGACCCCCCCGTCCCCAAACCGCAGCGCCTGCACCCGGGACGCTGCTCCAACCCTTGCCCTCCGCCCAACACCTCCGAGCGACCGAACTCCTTCCCAGAGGTTCATCCCGACGGAGACCCCGCGCCGGCACGCTCCAGGGACGGAAAGGCGTGGGGCGGGAGCCCATCGCCCCATGGCACAGCGATCCGGGGTCACCGGCCTCGCGCTGGCCCTGCTCCGCCTCTCCAGCCCAGCACCCAAAGCGCTCCCGACCCCGCGGAGCAGGATGTGGCCGTGCCGGGACAGGGCGGGGCCCTCTCCGGCTTTTTTTAGACCATTGCTGGTGGGAGCCCAAGCCCCCGTCCCTGCCCACCCCGGTCCGTCACGCCTGCTCGTTAAACCCTGTTTACATCAGCGTGCACCGGCAGCCCCCAGCGCCCCCCAAACGCCCGAGCCCCTCGGCCGGACGGGTTGGTCCTCGTCCTGCCCCGGGACACCCGTGAGCATCGCCCGGGCCCCCGGCAGGGCTGGGGGGTCCGTTATTGGGTTTTCAGGGTGTTGATTGTTTGGCTGCCCTGCCCCGGGGGGCCGATCCCAGCGCTGTCACGGGTCCCACGTCCCTCCGGCACGCCGGCCCTCGGGGACTCTTCCAAGCCGCCGGCCGAGGCCGTTTTCCTCGCCAGGATTAGCTCCCCGCCACTGCCAGCTGACACTGGCCGCGGCACGGGGGAAAGCGGGGCCCAGCCTGCCGCATCACCATCTCCCCCTGGCACCCCGGCCACCCTTCCTCCTCCTCCTCCTCCTCCTCCCTCCATGCCAAGGGGGCCGCGGAGCCGTCGGGGCCTGGCCAGGCGGGCCCTCGGCGTTGTGTAAGCGGGCAGGCTCGGCGCCCAACGCCGCCTCGGCCGGAGGTTTCGTAACGGCGCGGCGGCCGCACGCCCCTTCTGCCTCTTCCCGCCCACAGTGCGAGCGGGGACGGATCCATCCCTCGGCTTCTCCGCCAACCCCCCTGCGCCCCGACAGCGCTGGGCCACCCGCCCCAAACCCTCGGCCGCAGCCCAGGACGATGGACGGGCTTGGCGCCATGCGTCCAGCCGCACCTCAGGGGTACGGAGCCCCAGGGCTCCAGTATCCGTCAGGATTTGCCCAGGACCGGCTGCAGCGTGGGAGCGCGGGGTGGCATTACCCACAGCAGAGCCCCCCTTGTTGTTTCAGCCACTGGCACCCAGTTTGGGTGGGGGGGACAGCAGGGTTGTCCCTGCTGTCACGTCCCCTCCCACAGCTCCAGGATCCCGTGGAAATTATCCACGTGGACGTGGTGTTTCCTCCCGTTTTCCACACGCAGGGCAAATCGCTGTGGTTTGCTCCCAGCAGGAGACTTGCGCCAGAGCCGAATCCGAAACTGTCCCCAGAACCGATCTCCATGGGGAACGGTCATTTTTAGGAAAGTTTCCCTGAAATTATATCCACCTGGAATACACTCTGGGAACGCCCAGCCCTCTCGTGAGACGTAGAACAAAAATTTTCAATCGCAAATTCTGAAACGGATTTTCACTGTGGGGCCATTTTCGATTGAAAACGCTTAACAATAAAAATCCCCGTGAATTATTTCCCGTTCACTGACGCCAGCCGTTCTGCCCAGCGCCAGCTGAGCCAGGGGCAACGTCGAGGCGCCCAGACGTTTGGGATTACCAAATTCATCCCAGCCATCCCACAGAAGAGCCCTATTTCCAGCGCGTCCCCCCTCGGCGCTTGGAGAAACCAAACGCCAAAAAGGCGAATTTTTGCGGAGGGCGGCGGGGCGGGGGCCGGGCTGTGCCGGCGCGGTCCTGCCGCTGCGTGGTAGCCGGTTATCGCATGGATTTATTGCCAGCACGCCCGCCGGCCGCGGGGTGAACCCCACCACGTGCCCCCGCCGCGAGGATTAGCTGCTCCACGTGAGCGGGTGCACGTCCACGAGCGTGCCCCGGCACGGGCTGCCGGGTGGGAAGGGGACCGGGAAGCTACGGTAGATGCTCGGCATCTTCCAGGGTGACCCCGGCATCTCCAGCGGCCGCCTCCTGCAGCGGGACCCGGGACCCTCTGCCCTTCCAGGCCAGGGGCGGACGGATCCGCGCCGGGAGCCGTTAAACACGGGGAAGGACGGGAGCACCCGGGCGCGAGCAGCACCCCCCAAACCCGGCTGCGTTAGGACGGGGCACCCCGACCCCGTGCGGAGCTGCGGCTGCCCCAGGCAGCGGGGAGAAACATTCCCCAGCGGGGATTCACCCACGGCAGGACGTCGGAGGAAGCACCCACGGCACGAGACGGCGAAGGCACAAAAGCGGCTGGGAGGAGGCGACGCGAACCGCGGCAGATGTCAGAGACGGTTCTACGCACAGCGGAGCGCGATGGACGGGCGGAGGGAGGGAGGGAGGGAGAGGCTGACGGACGGATGTCTCCTCAGCAAAGAACACGCTGGGCTGCAACACCCGTGTTTTTCGCACTAGAAAAGAGATTTTTTTCCCCAAAGCTCTGGAAACTCAGCCTCCCCGTTCCCCGCGGAGCGCAGAGACTCCGCAGACGAGGGACGCGCTGCCCTGCGGCACAGAGGCCGGCCTTACGGTCCCACCGCCTCTCGTGCCGTGGGGAAGCGCCGAGGATGACTCGGGATGCTCGGGACGCCTCCCCCGCGCAGACCCCAGCCTGCCTGCGGCTCTCCCCCCGGGAGGACAACTCGTGCTGGCTCCCACCGTCGTTTCGCTGTCCTCTCGCTGCGGAGGCCGATAGCTGTTAATGACTGGAGGGGCGATTAATTTTGTAACAGCGTCCTCTTAATTGCCGGGCTATAAATAGCCCTTCCCGCCCCGCCTCCGGCCCAGCTGCCTTCTCGCGTACGTTTTGCTCCACGTCGGGGGGACGGCAGCCCTGAAAGCCCCGTGCCGGGACCCCCCTCCCCACCGGGACCTCTCTCCGCTCTGCGCCCCACCGTCCCGCTACGAAGGCTCTTCCAGGACAGCCGGCCCTCGAAGGGGTCCCGGGCGGGTGCCGCCGCTCCGGCCTGGCCGCAGGGAGGGCAGAAGGCGCCAGGTCACTTGAACCCGAGCCTGGCATTGAACTCCTGACCCAGAAAGCAAAGCCTCCCGGCCCGGGCGAACAAATCCCCGGGGCCAGCCCATCCCGCCTCTCCTCCGCCGAGGGGATTTGCGGGAATTATCCTCCCTCCGCCGTCCCCCGTGGTCCTTCTGCCTCGCGGCCCCGGTTCGCCATCCCTGCGTGACGCCAAGAAGGGGCACTTTTCCCCTGACGCCGCGGGAGAAAGCCGGACGCGCGGACACGGGCTGCATCCCGCGGGGAGCGGGGGGGGCTCGGGCGGCCCCTCCGCAGCCCCCCGCGCCGAGCTCACCTGCGACGCAGCAGCCGGCCCATCCGCATCTCCAGGCCTGACAAATTAATGAACACACCCTACCGGCTAATTAAACTCACTTAACGCGGGCTGTGTCCACGGGTTAATTAGGAAAAAAAAGCAGGAATGGCGCTGGGCTGGGGAGGGAGCAGCTCCCGGCGGGGTGATCCCCGCTCCAGGGGGCAGCGGCCGGAGACGAGAAATCTGGGAGACCCCGCTCCCCAGCACGGTGCTGGGCCGTTCTGGCCCCCTGCCTCGAACTCTCCCCAAAAAACGGAAAGTGCCCAGCAGAGGCCCGTTTTCTCCCCGGCGGGATTTCTGACGGGAACGCGGGGCTGCGGCTCTCCAGCCGCGACAACGTCGTGTCTCTTCCCATCTCGTCACGCTGGCTGCGCCGCGCTCTCTCCGCAGAGCGGCGATGAATCATTCTCCCCCAACCCCGAACGCTCGCAAGCACCGAAAAAAAAAAACAAACCCGAAAAACCTAACCCCTCCTCAGCAGCCCCTCCCTCCCTCCATGCCCACCACCCCGCTTTGCTCTTCCCCGCTGCGGTGGGACGCGGTGGGACGCGGTGGGCTCCCCTCGCACCCAGGGGTCCCTGCAGAGAGCAAAGCCGGGGTGGGGGGTTTCCTAATCCCAAAACCAGGACAGCACTGAGTGAGCGGATGGGAAGGATGCGTCCCGCTGTCCCAGCCGCCGGCACCACGCAAATGTCGGCTGAGCCGCGCCGTGCCGCTGGTTGGGAACACACCCCCAAAATATCAGATGGGACGATTGGACCACGGCCTGCCCTGTGTCCTGGGAGCCACTCCTCAGCTGGGAGGAAAACCCCCAGAAGTACCCAAAATACTCTGATCACCGGCAAATCGGGCCACCCGGCTCCCGTGACGACCGAGGAAACCTCCCAGCCGGGAACGGCGGGGGCAGCGGGGCGGGGGCGACGCCTGAGTGTGCCCAGAGCCTGAACCCGCCGCCCGAGGGGACTGCGCCCCGCCACGGAGAGGAGGGGGCCGCGTGCCGCCGGCCCCGGGCACGGGGAGGGGGCTGGGAGCCGGGAGAGTGCAACCGGGAGTTTGCCGCAGGGCAGGGAACGCCGTGAAAAGCACGGAGAGGGATTCAAAAAGACAGGGATGAGGGAGAGGGGTGGGGAAAGAGGGTGCGGGGGGGAGGAGAGCGGAGCGGAGCAGACAGCCGTGGCCTGCGGGGTGTGAATTTTCTCACCGAGCGACGAAGGCAGCAACGAGGCCCCGAGTGAGCGGTAAATAAGGGGACGGCCGTCCCGCCGGAGAGCCCGCGGCCGCCGGCGCCCCGCTCGGCACAGCCCTGTGCCCCGCGCTGCCCGTCCCTTCCAAAGCTCTTCCCCCGAGCCCACCCGCATCCCGCCCGGCTCCGCGGAGGCGACACCGGGACCCCGGGAAAGGGCCCCCCCCGGCTCGCTGGGGCGCTGCACTCGTAATGCCGGCGTGGCCGTGCCAGCCACCGGCACCCCGCCGTACACACCCCACCGACGGAAACCTGTCCCCTACCAAAAAATAAAAATAATAACCCGCTCCGTCACCGAAAGAGGAAGGAGCTACGCTTTTTGGTGCGCCAAGGCTCCGCGCCCCTGTCGCAGGACTGCGCGGCAGCTGCGCGGCCGGTGCCACAGCGCCCGCGGAGCGACGGAGCCTCCCCAAAATCACAGCCCCTCGGCACACGGCGGAGCCCGGAGCCCGGCTGCCGAGAGCCGGGACAGGTTTGTTCTGCGAGGTCTGGAAAAATTGAAATGGTTTCCTCTCGGAATGGAGGAAACCGCGTGGCGGTCTCCGAACGCGCCTCACTGGCCGGAGCGGGCGCAGACTGGGCTGACTGGGCTCCCAGTTCTGCTGCGCTCTCCGCCGGTTTTAGTATCACTCCTGTTTCTGTGCCGATTTTTCAAGCCGAAACCATCGCAACCCCGGCAGACGCGCTTTTTGCCCGGCGGACATCATCGCCCACTTCCCAGCAAGGCGCAGCCTCTCCCACCGGTGCTCACCCAGGTTCTCTCCACACCGTGGAGAAGAACGGGAAAAATCCCTCCTCGCCGGCCAAGCTCCGGGAAAATCCCTCTCGCCCACCGCAGCCCCGCTTTCTGCTCCCGCCGCCATCGCCCCCGCCACGCCGGCGGCCATCACGCTCATCCCCACGCCGCCGGGCCGCGAGGCCGCGGGGCCGGCCGCGCCGCGGAGGGTCCGCCGTGGCCCTTACCTGGGTTTCGGAGAGGTTGAGCTGGCGCGCTAGCTCCGTCCTCTCCCTGCCCACCACGTACTGGCAGCGCTGGAACTCCAGCTCCAGGCGGTAGAGCTGCTCCGCCGTGAAGGACGTCCGCGTCCGCTTGGGCCGGTCCAGGTCCAGGCCCTTGGGGAGCACGATCTCCCGGATCGTCCCTTTGGCATCTGGGAGGGAAGCGGGGAGAAGGGCGTCAGGGAAGGGGAGCGGGGCGAGCGACGGGGCTCCGCGCGGCCGCCACCGCGAAACCCCCCAGCTGTGGCTGGAGGAGGCGACGTCCCGCAGCTGGGTGTCCCCTCCTGCCCCAAATGCCACAGATTTATAAACAGTAACAAGTCTCCACAAAAATAGGGATTTTTAATTTTTTTTTTCCGTAGAGATAAAGAGAAATAAAAAATCAGAGCGTTTAATCGCAGAAATAATTTAATCTCAGCTTCCGAAAGCCAGGAGCACAAAACAGCTCCGCACCGGGAAGAGCTCGAATTAAACAGATTTTTAATTTTGGTTTCTACCCTTCCTTGGGGATACCGGGAAAATTTTCACTCTGTCACAACCCCCTGCTCTCCAGAATATTTCCCGGAAAAGCCGTAGCTCCCACCTGGGGCCAGGTCTCTGTTAAAGGAGAGGTTTTGGGAGCGGGGACGCCCGCTGCCCGCGCCTCGAGGTGGGAAACAAAGGCAGGAGGGTCTGGCGCCCGCGCAGCCCCCGCCACGCCGCGGGGCGCTCGCCGAAGGAGCCGCGGCTCTGCGTGCCGCCAACAAAGGACGAGCTCGCCCGGAAAAATCCGCGGAGCCTCGAGGTGCCGGGACGCCTGTCCCAGCTCCGCGGGCCGGGACGTGTCCCCGTGTGCCGGGTGCGGCACCGGGCGCTAAAAACGAGTGCGGGGAATTGCCCGCCGGGTTCCTGCCGGACCCCAAACCCCTCGCGCTCCTTGCGCCAGCTTCCCCAAAGCGTCGGCAACGCCAGCGTTGGGTCAGCCCAGAGCTCCCAGTTGCCCAGTGGCTTCCTTGCCCATTAAAAACCAGTCACCGGGCAAGCGGCCCCTGTTCCGGGCCCTGCTCCCGATCCCGAGGGGATGCGAGGTCCCCGGCATCCCCGGCTGGAGGTAAGTTGCTTTCCCTCTTTCCGGCTGACTCAGGCGCGAAGGGATTATAAAATTGCTGGGGTAGGAAAAGGGGGAAAACAGCGAGGAGCACTGGGAGGGGGCGGCGGAGCTGGCGCGGGGGCGGCGGGCGCGGGGACCCCAGTCCCAAAGGCTGCGTTCGGCGGTGATGGCACCATCCCAGCACGGCCGGCCCAGTTCCAGGCTGGAGCGCGGCGGCACCGGCGCCGCAGAGGGCTTGGGGAGGGTCAGGGTGGGAGAGGGCTCCATCCGCACCCCCAAAAAGCGGGCGCGGGGCTGTCGGAAAGGAAGGGGGTGGCGGGCAGACTGGAGGCGTCTCCGGCGGGATGGGGATGCCAGCCTGGGAACCATTTTGCGAGGAGAAGAGCGTTGGCAGGGATGAAGCCCAGACCGCGTCCGCGCCTCCATGCCTGCGCCGCCATCCCCCACGCGCAACAACGGCGGCGAACGGAGCCCCTCGCGCGCTCCAGCCGCAGCCGCCAGCCCCTGCCCCTCCGCCCTCGCCGCTCCAGACGGCGTTCCCGGCGCGATTCCGGGTATTATTGGTGCCCCCAGCCCGCTTCGGGGCACCGACCCCCGTCCCGAGCCGGTAAACGGGGGTTTACCAGCCCGGGAGGCGCAGGGGGGACAGATCCTGCCCGCCGACACGAGCGGCGGGTCGGGCGCACACAGTGTCCCCGCACGCCCAGGGACGCATCGCACACCCCTGTTCCCGCACCCTGGGGACATTTCTGGGGGTCACCCCGCCAGCCCCCAACACCGACACCCATTCTTCCCCACGCCGGGGGCACCTGGGGGGTGCACGGCCCTTCTCGGTGCACCCCAAACAGCAGCGGGGGGTCCCCCTCCAGAGCTCTCCACCCCCCCTGTGCTGGGGCGGCCCCCGCAAGGTGAGCGGGAGGAGGGGGCTGAGCACCCCAAGATCTGCACCCCCCACTCCAGCCATCCCATTAATCCCCGCCAAGGACAGACCCCGCGCCCAACGGCACCTCAGCGGGACGGGGATGGCCGCCCAGCTCCCCGGGCCAACGCTGACCGGTCGCAGCGGCCGCGGGGTCCGTCCCGTACGGGGATGGGCCGGAGTGGGACGCAGGGAAGGCGAAGGTTGGGAGAGGGAAGATTTGGGGGAGACGCGGTCCCTGCCCCTCCGCGGCGAGCACCCGAAAAATGACGGAGCGCGGCTGGGAACGACCCGCTCGGGCCTGGGGACATGAGTGGGGGCAGCCAGCGAGGCGGGGGAGAGCGGCTCAGCCGGCCCTGGGGGAAAATGAAAAATATTTCAAAATACACTAGGGAAAAAAATTAAAAATAATAAAAACGCTCACTTTGCGGAAAAATCAACCCGGAGGCGCTTCCCCAGCACGGGCCGGGGCTCGGCACCCACTCTGTCCCCAGGAGCGGGACCCCGGCCGGGGGAGGGCTGGGGCCCGTGGCCCCGCAGAGCGGGTCTCCCCGCCGCGTCCCCCTCCCCGCTTTATTTCGGTTCCGTCCCCGTTGATCCGTGGCCTTTCTCCCCGCCACCATTTTGTCCGCGCCGTGGCCGGCTGCAGCAAGATGGTGAGATCGGGCGCTCCCGGGCGAGGGTCCCCGGGACCGGGAGAAACAGGGACCCCCCCGTCCCGGGGTTTGGGGACCGACCCCCGTCCCGCTCCCAGCCTGAGCCCGACGCAGAGCCCAGGCCGGGGCGGAGGGGAGGCCTGACCCTGGCCTTGACCCTGCCTCGGCCTCCGCGACCCCTGAGGACATGGGGACGCCCCCCCGCCGCGAGACTCCGGGACCGGTCCCCGAACTTCGCCAGGCTCTGGTTTGTGGTAGGGGGGTGGCTGCATCCCGGCTGGGGAGCCCAAACTTTGGGGGTTCGCTCAACGCGGGCCGGACGCGGAGAAACCCCGGGGTCGGCGGCGGGGCGAGGGTGGGCTGCGGGGCGGGAGGCTCCGGGTCGCGCCGTGTCCCCCCCCATCCCCGGCCGAGCGAGTGACATTATAAAGAGGGGAAAAATGATTTTTAAAAAAGGAAATATATATATATAGCCCCTAAGTCGCCGCCGCTCCGTGACGCTTTTCTCCTGCGACAACGCGTTAAAAAGCCAAGCTGCCGCTCTCGCCCCTCTCCCGCTGCCTCCGCATCCCTCCCGGAGGGGCTCAGCTGGCCCGGGGGGGTCCGTGACCCTGCCACCGCTACCCCGGCCCCGTTCCCAGGAACCGAATTGGGAGGGGGCGCAAAGAGGGGCTGGGGATGCGGGGGGGAAGCTGGGGATGCAGGGGGGAAGCTGGGGATGCAGGGGAGATGCTGGAAGGGGTGCCCCGGGTTTTGGGGTGGGGGGGTGCCCTTATCCCGCTGCCCCGCGGCTCGGAGCGGGGCGGCGGGGGCGAGCGTAGCCGGGTTGGGGTGGGGGGGGTCCCGGGGGTCCCGGGGGACCCCTGCCCGTACCTCGCACCAGGATGCGGCGGCAGTAATCCCCCTCGGCGGCCCCCGAGGGGCTCTGGCTGGCCGGGCCGGAGCCCTTGGAGGGCCCGGGGCTGAGAACCGACGTTCCCGGGGTGTCGGGGCCGCCTCCCCCGCCGTTCTGCTCCGGCTCCGGTGCCGGTGCCTCCTGCCGGGCCCGCCCGGTGCTGCCGGGCTCGGCCACTCCATCGCTCATCCCTGCGGATCCGGTACCGGGAGAGAGGGGAAAAGGCGAGAGACGGCGAGAGGGAGCGGAGGAGGCGAGAGTAGGCGGGGGGGGGGAGGGAAGGGAGCCCCCCCCACCTTCCTCAGACCCCCGCCCCTCCCCGGCCCCCCCCCTCAACCCCAGCTCAGCCCCATGACCGCCTCCCCGCCACCCCTCTCCCACCCCGGGGGCGGGGGGGGGGGGGAGGCATTTAAAACCTACCCCCCCATTTCTCCCCGTTCCAGCGGGCGGGGCGTCCCGAGAGGGTTAAAAACGGGGTGGGGGGGAAAGGAGTTAAAAACTTTGACAGGAGGCTGAGCCCCCGCCCCCCCAAGCATCCCCCCACCTCCACCCCCCGCCCCCCCCGCCCCGCACCTCGCTCCAGGCGAAGCTCGGGCGGTCCGGTTGCCCGTCCATGGAGCGCGGGTCCCGGCGGGGAGGGAGAACTCAGCCCCGGGAGATGGGGAGGGGTGGGTTTTGGGGAGGTGGGGGGGTGGGCGGGGAGGGGAGGCCGAGGGGAGGGAGATGCGGAGGAAGCGACCTTATTCCCCCGCCCCCCCCCCCCGCCCCCGCCGCCCCCGCATCTCCCGGTGCCTCCGGTGCCGCCACGGGGGAGCGGGGAGGGGAGGGGAGGGGGAGAATTGGGGGTGCGGGGCGCGGGCCGGGGGGGCAGAACGATTTTAAATTAACGGAAACGCAATTTCCTGCGCTCGCCGGGCCGTGATACCGGTCGGTAAACAAAGAGCCGCCCCCCCCTCCCGGACAGCCGCTGCCCGGCCCCGGCAGTGCGGGCAGGGCCAGGGGGGCGGCGGGGGGTCCGGTCCCTCTCCCCCCGGTTGGGTGCCCGCTACCGGATCCCCCCCGGGGTACCCCCAAATCACACCCCCTCCGGCCCCGGCACAGCCGCTCCCGGTGGCTGCAGCCCCCCCGGCCGGTGCTGGTACCGGTACCGGGACGCAGGCGAGCAGCTCCCCCCCGCCCCAGGCCGGGGGTCCCGGAGCGGCCCCTCCGCCATCCTCCCCAGGCTGGGGGTCCCTGGCAGCCCCCCGCCACCACCCCCGGTGGGCTCCGTTCCGCCGCTCTCCGCAACGGGGCAAAACCGGTCGGGAAAGCGGCGGCGGTGCCTCCCCTCGGAGTAGGGGGGCGTGGGGGGGGACACCCCCTCCGTGGAGCCCCGAATCCCCTCAAATCGAAGCGGTTGTAACGGCGCTGGATTAAAAATAACTAAATTAGCGGCTAATCCCACCGCGAGCCCCGCGGCCCCCAGCTCAATCCCCCGCGACCGGCACCCGCGAAGGGCACCGGGGGGGCCCCCACCCCCCGCCCTCCCCCGGCCTCCGGGGCGTCCGGACGGGGCTCGGCCCGGGGAGGCCAGGGCCGGGTTTGCCCTCGGGCTGGGGGGCCCCGGGCGGCCGTGGGCGCGGCGGCCTGGGCCCGTGGCTGGAGTGGGAAAGAGCGCGGAAAGGACGGAAAATGGGGGGGGGATCAAACGGGGGGAGACGGTAAAAGAAAAGGGAGCAGTAAAGTGAAGGGGAAAGGGAACTAGGAAGAGAAAATAAAAGAAAAGGAGAAAAGAAAATAAAAGGGAAAGGGAAAATAAAAGGAAAAAATAGAAGGAAAAGAAAAGGAAAAAAAATTAAAGGAAAAAAATAAAAGGAAAAAGGCAAAAGTAAAAAGAAGAGGGAAAACAAAAGGAGAAAAGAAAATTAAAGAGGAAAGGGAAATAAAAGGGAAAAGGTAAATAAAAGGGGAAAAAAAAGAAAAAGGAAACTAAAAGGAAAAAATAAAATGAAAAAATAAAAGGAAATACAAAATAAAAGGAAAAAATAAAAGGAAAAAAATTTAAAAAGGAAAAATAAAATACAGTGGAAGAAAAAAAAGGAAAAATAAAATACAAGGAAAAATAAAAGGAAAAAATGAAATAAAAGGAAAAATAAAAGGAAAAATAAAATACAAGGAAGAAATAAAAGAAAAAATAAAAGGAAAAAGGAAAAAGAAAAAGGAAAAGAAAAATAAAATAAAAGGAGAAGAATTAAATAAAAGGAAGAAAGGGAGAAGAAAACATCGCCGTCGAGCAGCCCGGAGCGGGGAGCGCGGAGCCGGGACGCGGCCGGTTGCAAGGGCCGAGCGGCTCCGCCGGTACCGGTGGCCCCGGGCCCGCACCCCGGGCTCTGCGGGGCAGGGAGGGGCGAGCGGGGGGCGGCGGGACGGGACCCCCGGGCTCGGGGTGGGCGGGAGAGGCGGCGACCGGTTCCCGGAGCTGCGGCAAGGCCGGGGCCGAGCAACCGGTGCCCGCTCTCCTGTCGCGACAGCGGCGAACGATTCCAACGAAAAAAAAAACCCACCCACGACCCAGCCCCGCCTGGCAGACGTGATACCCGCCCGTCACGCGTGGGGAAGGGCTTGCGGCCGGTCACGCGTGGGGAAGGCTGGAGGGAAAGCGAGCCACGGGCGAGGAGCAGCGAAGCCCCCCGACCCCGCGGCCCCCCCCGGCCCGCTCCCTGCTCCTTTTCCTCCTCCTCCTCCTCGCTGCCGTTGGTGCCGGGGGGGGGGGGACACACACTCGTTCCCGCGTGGGGCTGAGCTCGCGGCGGGGGGGCAGGGGAAGGGAAATACCGGGGGGCGAACCGGTTTCGGGGGTCCGCGCTCCGTCTGCCCGCTCTGCTTTGTCATCGCCCGTCGGAGCAGCAGCACTCGTAATAATAATTTTTAATATACTCATTATTACGTCATTATTGATTCGGTTTTCTCATTATTACCCGTGTTGTTTTTATTTTAAATGATTTGTTGTTGTTATTTATTATTATTTCTTTTCCCCGTCGAGCCCTCGGGGCCTTCGCGCTCCCCTCCGCCTCTCCGCGACCGGTGAAACGCTTCAAAATCCCCCACTGTTCCCCATTTTTCCCGTTTTTTCCGATTTTTCCCGTTTTTCGCCGGGAACGAAGGGGCCCCGCGGCCCTCGGTGCGCCGGGGGTGACCGGCTGGGTGCCCGCCCGCCCAGGCCAGGCTCGGTCAGGCCGGCTTTCCCCCGTGGGAGGGCCCACGCCGGCGGGCTGCGGACCCCGAGCCCCACGGGGCCGGGGCCAGCGGGGCGCGGGTGTCACCGTGGGGTGCGAGGGGTCCCCGGCACCGGAGCGGCGGGGCCAGGGCGGCGGAGTGGGGTAAGGAGCTGCGGGGCGGCCGTGGGCACGGGGGGAGTGTGCGGGCACGGGGGGAGTGTGCGGACACGGGGGGAGTGTGCACGGACACGGGGGGAGTGTGTGGACACGGGGGGAGCGTGCACGGACACGGGGGGAGTGTGTGGACACGGGGGGAGTGTGCACGGACACGGGGGGAGTGTGCGGGCACGGGGGGAGTGTGCACGGACACGGGGGGAGTGTGCGGACACGGGGGGAGCGTGCACGGACACGGGGGAGCGTGCACGGACACGGGGGGAGTGTGTGGACACGGGGGGAGCGTGCACGGACACGGGGGAGCGTGCACGGACACGGGGGGAGTGTGCGGACACGGGGGGAGTGTGCACGGGCAGTGTGAGTGTGCAGGGCGGTGTGAGTGTGCAGGGCGGTGTGAGTGTGCATGGGCAGTGTGAGTGTGCACGGGCACTGTGAGTGTGCATGGGCGGTGTGAGTGTGCACGGGCAGTGTGAGTGTGCATGGGCAGTGTGAGTGTGCATGGGCAGTGTGAGTGTGCACGGACACGGTGTGAGCGTGCAGGGCGGTGTGAGTGTGCACGGGCGGTGTGAGTGTGCACGGGCAGTGTGAGTGTGCATGGGCAGTGTGAGTGTGCACGGACACGGTGTGAGTGTGCACGGACGGTGTGAGTGTGCACGGGCGGTGTGAGTGTGCATGGGCAGTGTGAGTGTGCACAGACACGGTGTGAGTGTGCACGGGCAGTGTGAGTGTGCACGGACGGTGTGAGTGTGCACGGACGGTGTGAGTGTGCACGGGCACTGTGAGTGTGCACGGGCGGTGTGAGTGTTCACTGACGCACTGTGAGCGTGCACGGGCGGTGTGAGCGTGCACGGGCGGTGTGAGTGCGTGTGCAGGGCGTTGCGCGGCCTCGGGGCCGCCGCGCGTGGGCACGGTGCCGCCCGCACGGCTGGGGCCGGTTCGGGGCGCTGGTGCGGTTTGTTCGCTTTTCTTTTGTCTTTAAGGCGGAGTGTCCAGATATCCGACAGAGCCGTGCGCGGACACGAGTGGGTGTGCCTGGACACACGGGAACGGTGCACAAACACGGGTGGGTGTGCGCGAACCATAGAACCGCGCACGGACACGGGTGGGTGTTCCACGCCGGCAGATGACGGTGTAGCTGTGCAGGGAGCCCTCTCAGGGCGCCCAGCCCTCAGCTGAGGGCTCTGCCGCGGTCGCGCGTGGGTCTCTGCCCCGGGGCCACCCTCGCCCACTCGGGCCGGGCCCTGGGCGCTGCTTGCCGGGACGGGGGGCATCGGGCGGCCTCGGCGGCTCCGCCCGCCCCGGGCTCCGGCGGCTGCCCCGGGGGGTCCCCGAGGTCGCAGGGGTGCCAGGGGCTCCCCCTCGTCCCAGGACTCTCCCGGTGGTCCCCAGGCCCGCCGTGGGCCCCCCCACACCCCCGGCAGCGCTGATTTCGTTAACGGAGCCGGTTGTCCCGGGCAGCCGCGGGAGCCGGTGTGTTGGGGACACCCCCGACGGGTTGGGGACACCCCCTCCACGGGTGAAGAACACCCTTCCTCGAGCGGGAGGACGTCCTTTCCCGGGCAACGGCAGCCCCCACGCGCCGCCGGGCTCCCCCCCGGCCCGGCCCGCCCGGCCCCGCCGCGCCCGCTCGGATAAAACGAAATTAACGAAAATCAAACGAAATTAAGGCGGCCGATGCGGCAGCCCCCCTCGGCACGGCCTCTCCCACACCCCACGAGCGTCCGAGCCCGCCGGAAGCGGGGGTCCCCCCGCAACGCCCCCCACCTCCTCCGGGGCTCCCCGCAAACGAGTCCACAGCGGCGGGGCCATGGCGACACGGGGAGCGGGGGGCGTGGGGACTCCAGATCCTTCCCCGCTCCTGGGACCCCGCTCCTGGGACCCCGCTCCTGGGACCCAGCTCCTGGGACCCCGCTCCTGGGATCCCCGCTCCTGAGACCCTGCTCCCGGAACTCTGCTCCTGAGACCCTGCTCCTGGGATCTCGCTCCTGGTGCTTCCGCCTCTGATATTCCTGCTTCTGGGATTCCCACTCCTGGGACGTCGCCCTCCGGTATCTCTGCTCCTGGGATCTCCCCTTCTGAGATCTCCGATCCTGGGATGCTGCTCCTGGGATCTCCTCCTCCAGCATCCCTGCTCCTGGGATCCTCTCCCCCAGATCCTGATTTCTGGCATCCCCTCTCCCACCTCCTCTCTGCGATCCCGGCTCCTAGGGTGCTCGTTTCGGGGATCCCGGCTCCAGGGACCCAGTTCCTGGGATCTCCCATGCCAGGATCCCTGCTCCCCCCACCTCGGCGTGGTGGTCCTGGCAGAGGCCTGGCTGCGGAGACCCCCGCAGCCCCTAGGGTCCTGCCAGCTGGATTGGGGCGGGGGGGCGAGGGGGGTGCACCCCCAGCTCCGGCGCACGCAGAGGCCGCATCCCGGGTGCCTCAGTTTACCCTCCCCGTGTCTACGCAGGAGCCCCCCTCCCTCCGGCTGCTCCCGGGTCGAGGTCCCGCCAGCCCGGGGGTCTCCTCGCCCAGCCGAGGACCTGCCGCCACTTTTTGATAACCTCGACCTTCCCAGTTCCCCCAGCTCCCGCTCTGCTGGGAGTCTCTCACCCCCAGACCCCCATGGGCCACCCTGGGTCCCCACGGTGCTTCCCAGGAGGGAGAGAATTGCCCCCAAACCACGTTTCACGCGCCGGGGAGCCGGGTCGCGTGTGTGACACAAGGACAGGGGCCGCCCACGCCCACGCCCACGCCCGTCACCACTGGCTCGGGCCCAGGTGGGAGCGTGGTGGGACGCAACGGCGAGGAAGAAGCACCCACGGGGTGCGGGGGGGCTCGGTTCCCAGCCAAACGGGGCCTCGGCGCCCAGCAAAGCGAGGGCAGTGAGCCGTCCCCAGGATTACGGCGAAGAGCAAACCGAAGCGTGCCCGCGCGCGCCCACGGATCCAAGGAGAAACGCCTGGGCGCATTTCCGCGAGGTCCGCCGCCCGGCGGCAAATCCGCGGCCTCGGGTTCACCTTCCGATCTGCCCTTATTCCCTCGCCCTGCCTTCGCGCCATGTGACGGGGGGGGATTTGGCTTAACGCGCGGCGTTCCAGAAGGAAAGGAGGAGAAGGAGCTCAGAGGGCCCGGAGGTAATCGCTGGCTCCTCGCCCTTCCCGCGGCCGCGGGGCTGGATTAAGGTGGGCGCGCGCCCTGCTCCCCGCCCGAGCCTGGCTGCTCCCCGCATCCCTGACCCCCAGGAAGAATTTTCATAGAATTTCAGTGTCGTAGAATTTTAGAGGCACAAGAGCCGTCCCCACCCTGGCCCACCCGCCGCCCATCTCCGTCCCGCCCGTGCTTGGCGTTGGATGGAGGTCCTGTAACCGGTGGGACCCTTCCCCGCACCCCCTCCTCCGCGCCCCTCTGGAGCCACCGGTTGTGCCGGCATCTGGCACCGCAGCTCACCGGGCTCCGGCGTGCGCGCGCCAGCCGGCAACATCTGCCCTGGCCCCCCCGGCAAGCAGCGGGGCAGAGGGGGCCAGCTGGAGAGGCCGGCCACCCGGCGGGGGGTTTGGGCCAGAATTCATTAGCTCCAAGCTGGGGAGGGAGGGAGGGAGGCGAGGCGGCCGCCGACCCTTGGCGGAGGCCGGGGGCTGGGTCAGGACGCGGCGAGCGGCGCGGGCGCAGGTGCGGAGCGGGGGGCGGTGGGTCGGAGGGCTCTGCCGTGAAAAGGTGACTGCCAGCCGGAGGGGGGACCTGCCCGGGTCACCCCGGCCCCGGCCAACCCGTCTGTCAGGGCCGAGGTTCCGCAGACGGCGGAGGTTTGACCTCGCTGGCACCAGATGCTCGGAGGGATCTTGGCGAGGAGGCGGCGGCAGCTGCAACGGGCTCGGGAGGGGGACGCCAGCCTGCCGTCACCCTGCCGTCACCCATGGGCTCAGCGTTGCTCCCATCCTGTCCTGTACCATCCCCATCCCACCCCATTGTGTCCCATCCCCGTTTGATCTCATCCCCATCCCATCTTGTCCCATCCCCATCTCCGTCCCATCCCATCCCATCTCACCCATCCCATCCCATCCCATCCCATCTCACCCATCCCATCCCCATCCCCATCCCATCCCATCCCATCCCGTCCCACCCCATCCCATCCCATCCTAGCCCATCCCATCTCACCCATCCCATCCCATCCCATCCCCATCCCATCCCCATCCCATCCCATCCCATCCCATCTCACCCATCCCATCCCCATCCCCATCCCATCCCATCCCATCCCGTCCCACCCCATCCCATCCCATCCTAGCCCATCCCATCTCACCCATCCCATCCCATCCCATCCCATCCCATCCCATCCCATCCCATCCCATCCCCATCCCATCCCCATCCCATCTCACCCATCCCATCCCATCCCATCCCATCCCATCCCATCCCATCCCATCCCATCTCACCCATCCCATCCCATCCCATCCCATCCCATCCCATCCCATCCCATCCCATCCCATCCCATCTCACCCATCCCATCCCATCCCATCCCATCCCATCCCATCCCATATCACCCATCCCATCCCCATCCCATCCCATCCCCATCCCATCCCATCCCATATCACCCATCCCATCCCCATCCCATCCCATCCCCATCCCATCTCACCCATCCCATCCCCATCCCATCCCATCCCATCCCATATCACCCATCCCATCCCATCCCATCCCATCCCATCCCATCCCATCCCATCCCATCCCCGCCCCCATCCCATCCCCATTCTATCCCATCCCATCCCATTCCCATTCCCATTCCCGTCCCATCCCATTCCCATCCCATCCCTCTTGCAGTTCCAGGTGGGGCAGGAGCAGGGCCGGTGACAGCTGGACATGGGACAGGGATGGGATGGGGACAGGGACAGGGATGGGGACGGGATGGGGATGGGATGGGGATGGGAAGGGGACGGGGAAGGGGACAGGATGGGGTTGGGGCGGACACAGCCTCCCCACACACAGCCTGCCACGAGCCGAGCTCTGGGAACGGGGGATATTGCGCGTTTGCGGCTGAAACCCCTGCCCCCAGTGCTGCCGTCCCACCAGCCCCCGCCCGTGGGCCCATCCTGCCCAGCCGCCCCGCTCGGGCAGGGGAAGGGGCTGCGCTGACCGTGAGACGTGGCACCGGGGAACTCGGCACCGGGGAACTCGGCACCGGGGAACACGGCACTGGGAACACGGCACTGGGAACATGGCACTGGGAAACACGGCACCAGGGAATACGACACTGGGAAACATGGCACTGGGAAACACGGCACCAGGGAATACGACACTGGGAAACATGGCACTGGGAAACACGGCACTGGGAACACGGCACTGGGAAACACGGCACTGGGAAACACGGCACTGGGAACATGGCACTGGGAACATGGCACTGGGAACATGGCACCGGGAAACACGGCACTGGGAACACGGCACTGGGAAACACGGCACTGGGAACATGGCACTGGGAACATGGCACCGGGAAACACGGCACTGGGAACACGGCACTGGGAAACACGGCACTGGGAACATGGCACTGGGAACATGGCACCGGGGAACTCGGCACTGGGAACACGGCACTGGGAAACACGGCACTGGGAAACACGGCACTGGGAACATGGCACTGGGAACACGACACTGGAAACACGGCACTGGGAACATGGCACTGGGAACATGGCACTGGGAAACACGGCACTGGGAAACACGGCACTGGGAACATGGCACTGGGAACACGGCACTGGGAAACACGGCACTGGGAACATGGCACTGGGAACATGGCACTGGGAACACGGCACTGGGAAACACGGCACTGGGAACATGGCACTGGGAACATGGCACTGGGAAACACGGCACTGGGAAACACGGCACTGGGAACATGGCACTGGGAACACGGCACTGGGAAACACGGCACTGGGAAACACGGCACTGGGAACATGGCACTGGGAACACGGCACTGGGAAACACGGCACTGGGAACATGGCACTGGGAACATGGCACCGGGAAACACGGCACTGGGAACACGGCACTGGGAAACACGGCACTGGGAACATGGCACTGGGAACATGGCACCGGGGAACTCGGCACTGGGAACACGGCACTGGGAAACACGGCACTGGGAAACACGGCACTGGGAACATGGCACTGGGAACACGACACTGGAAACACGGCACTGGGAACATGGCACTGGGAACATGGCACTGGGAAACACGGCACTGGGAAACACGGCACTGGGAAACATGGCACCAGGGGACACGGCACTGGGAAACACGGCACTGGGAACATGGCACTGGGAAACACGGCACTGGGAAACACGGCACTGGGAACATGGCACTGGGAAACACGGCACTGGGAAACACGGCACTGGGAAACACGGCACTGGGAAACATGCCACCGGGGAACTCGGCACTGGGAAACACAGCACCGGGAAACACGGCACTGGGGAACTCGGCACTGGGAAACATGGCACCAGGGGACACGGCACCGGGAAACACGGCACCGATGCCACTTCAGTGCACGAGCAGGAGCAGCAGAACGGGCGGATGAGGGGGGACGAGCACCCACCCGAGCGGTGCGGTGCGGTGCGGCGCCCCCGAGCCCCCCAACCCCCAGCCACGCTCAGGACACTCCAGCTCCACCTCCCACACGCTGTCCGGCCGCACGGGCCTGGCCGAGCGCGGGTCCGGCAGTGTCCGGCAGCGTCCGGCAGTGCGGCCGCAGAGTGACATCTAACGGCGGTGGGCCAGGAGGGGACACGGCCCAGCGGCGAAGCCCCTCACTGCGGCCCCCGGCCCCAGCCCCACTCCGGCAGCACGGGGCTGGTGGGACAGGGCTCCTCGCTGTCCCCCACCTCACCGAGGGGACGCGTTTGGCCTGGGGACCCCGCTGCCGTCCTCTGCAACTGGCCAACAAGACAGATGCCGAGAAGATGGGGTGCTCTGTCTCCCAGCGCCGCATCTCCCGTCGCTCCGCCGCGGCCGCCGGCTGGCGTTGGGGGACAACCCGGCGAAGGGAGCGGGGCAGGAATCACACGGTAACGCGGGGGGCGCCCCGTTCCCTCCGCCTCGCCACCCCTCCCGAAGCGGGGCGGTAAACCCCTTCCCGGCTCATCCCAACGGGCGCCGGCCGTGCCTTGCGCTGGGTTTGATTTCCAGACGCGGAACAGCACGCGCGGAGACCCCGGCACGCGGCCGGCAGCACCCTTGGGGGGTGGCTCGGGTGGGGGACAGGAGGGTGGTGCTGGTGGAGAGGCTGTCCCCAGGCTTGCACCACCACCAGGAGATAGATTTTTTGATACATATATATATTTTTTTTTTAATTTTTGTTTTTTTCCCTGGCGTTTCGCTGGTGGAGAGCAGATCCGAGCCGTCACAGCTTGCCGGCGCCTGGCATAGGCGGAGCACCACGCGCGGTGGCGAGCGCAGCCCGTGCCCAGCGCGAGAGCGTCGCCCGCGGCGCGGAGGGTCGAGGGGCAGAGGGGCTGGAGACGCGGCCGGGTCGTCCCCAGGGCCGTGGCCGCCTGGATCCAGCCAGGATGGGGCCGCGCGCTTCCAGCACCGGCTGCTGCCGGAGCTCCCGGGCCAAAGAGCCACCGGCTCAGGAGGATCCATCCGACTGGAAAAGGTTGGGGCCGGTTGGGGGAACCCTGCCCGCGGCAGAGCCCGGGACACGCGGAGCGTGGCCCGGGGGGGGATGAGCCTGCGAGGGGCAGCTTTGCTCCCTGCCCCCTCCTCGGCGCAGTCGATGACGGCCAAAGCCGTGGCAGCAGCACGCAGCAGCCCGGACCCACATCCCCCAGCCCCGCACTGCTGGGACGCTCCGTGGCCTGGGGATCCCCCCAGGGAGCTCGGGGGGTGGGGGGTCCCCAAAGCTGCCCCCGTCGCCATTCCTACCTGCAACGGCTCCTGCTTGCTCCTCAGCTCGAAGGTGTCCTCGGCTCCGGACCAGCCCCAAAACCTCCTCATCCTGGGAGGGAGCAGAGGGAGCTGCCGAGGGCCGGCGCAGCCCGGGGGTCCCTGTCCCCCTCCCCGTCCCTGGCTGGGACGGGGACGTTACCTGGGCCACAGCTTGACAGCCAGGAGGGCCAGGGCGGCCAGGGGGATGACGGCCGCCAGCAGCCCGGCCAGGACGGTGAAGGCCAGGAGGTGGGTGAGGGCTGTGGGCAGAGGGGAGCTGGGGTAGCACCTTATTTTGGCTGTTGTCAAACCCAAGCCAACTTCCCCTCGATTTTTTTGGACCCGTCCGCAGCGATTGACTCAATTTGCAGCTCCCGTGGGCTTTTTTTATCCCTTTCCTAAACCCAGCCTTCATCTCAACCTGGAACGCTTCCGGAGAAAAGCTCCTTGAAAGGAAAACCCTCCCTGCTTTCCCGTCCCCCTAAAGACTCGCGCCTGCTTTTGCTTCCACCGGTCACCCCCACCTCTCCGAAACCGCCTTTCCAGCGCGATTCCCCACGGAGCCCCCCGGGGCGGGGGCCAGCCCCACTCACTGCGCGCGTCGAAGTAGGCGCCGGCCGTGGCGTTGCCCAGGGGGTTGGTGGCCACGCAGACGTACTCCCCCGAATCCTCCGGCCCCACGGCCCCCAGATCCAGCCGGAGGGCGTTGTGGGAGCGGGAGGCGCGGACCCCCGGGACGGCGGCGGCGGGGGCCAGGCTGGAGGCCAGGAGCAGGCCATGGCGGTACAGGGCGATGGCGGACGGCGGGTGGCTGTCGGCCGCGCACAGCACGATGCCCACCCGCCCGCTGCGGTTCTCCAGGAAGGTGCTGACCGACACGTCCCGGGGGGGGTCTACGCGGGGGAGATGGGGCTGGCGGGGGCCGTGGCGTGGGACCCCCGCCCACGCTGACCTGGACGCTCGCTCCTCCCGACTGGATCGGCCCCAGCCCGTGGCTGACGGTTTCACGCCCTCTCCCACCCTTAGCTGGAGCATCCCCCCGGCATCCACTCCCCATCTGACTTCCGAGGGGTGTCAGCCATTGCTAGACAAACCCCAGCACCCTCTTCCCCCGTCCCAAAGGGAGAGGAGCAGGGCAGGGAGAGGAGGAAGAGGAGGAGGAAGGCCCCTCGCCGCAGCAGGACTGCACGG
Organism: Chlamydotis macqueenii; assembly: GCF_036417535.1. Taxonomy (NCBI): domain Eukaryota; kingdom Metazoa; phylum Chordata; class Aves; order Otidiformes; family Otididae; genus Chlamydotis; species Chlamydotis macqueenii. The sequence goes on from NC_141559.1 coordinate 84,098,638, forward strand.
GCGGGACACGTGTGACGCCCGGCTGGATGCGCCCGGTGTATCGGGGGCTCTGCGCCCCCGTCCCACCCCGCCCCCAGGGACCAAGGGACGCTCACACAGCACGCTGAGGCTGAGGGGGGCCGAAGCGGCGCTGCCCCGCGTCCCGCTCGCCCGGCAGCGGTAGGAGCCGGTGTCGGCGCTGGTGACGCGGGCGAGGACGAGCGAGGCGGCCGGTCCCTCCCGCAGCCAGCGGCCGTTCTTGTACCAGGTGTAGTTGGCCTCTGCGCCCACCCAAGGGACGGCCGAGCAGGTGACGGTGGCCGTGGCGCCTTCGGGGACTTCTGGCAAGGGCTCAACCACGACTCTGACCCCTGAGGAGGAGGAGGGAGGCGGGGGACGCCCTGGGTTGGGATTGAGCAGGACAGCGCCATCCCCAAGCCCCCCAAAACGGTTCCCGAGAGCCGTGCTCCCACGGGACCCCGACACAGGGTCTCGCCGCAGTGGGGGGGCCGCCCTCACCTCCCAGGTCCAGGCGCAGGGACGAGGACGCGGTGCCGAGGCTGTTGTTGGCCGAGCAGAAGTAGACCCCCACGTCCCGCGGCTCCAGCCCCCCCATTTCCAGCCGCAGGGAGTTGGGGGCGGCCTGGACGGTGAAGCGGGGGTCGGCCGCGCCCCGCGCGGAGGCCAGCGGTGCAAGGCCGGGACCCCGGCGCAGGGTGATGTCGGAGGGGGGGAAGCTGTCAGTGGCGCAAAGCAGGACGGCGTGCAGCCCCCCGCGGGGGTCCACCAAGGAGGTGAAGGATGGCTCTCGGGGGGCGTCTGCAATGACAAGGACAGAGGGTTCCCCCCCCTCCAAAAAAAAAAAACACCTCTGGTGGCAGGGGACCAGTGGGGCTGGGGGGGGACACTGTGGTGCTGGCTGAAGCGGGAGGTGGGGAAGGGGCACGATGCGAGGCCGGGGAGCACCCGGGACCCCCCCGCTCCCCCCCGCGGGCTGGGTTGCCACTGTTTGTCACCAGCCTGTCGCGAGATGTCACCAGGTGGCGACATAGACCTCAGCATCCCCCCCCCCACCGGGCTGCCCTGGACCCCCTGATCCTGCAGGACCCGGTGCCCCCCACCCCAGTGCAGCCCCCCCCTCACTCACAGAGCACCCTGAGGGCGGCGGGGGGGGCCCGGCGGCCCCGCTGCCCCCTCCCCGCTTGGCAGGCGTAGGCGCCCGCGTCGGCGGGCCGGGCGGCGGGGAGCACGAGCGAGGCGTCGAGCCCCTCCGCCAGCCACCGCCCGTTGCGGTACCACGTGTAGGGGGGCCCCGGGTGGGCACCCAGCTCCCGGCAGGTCAGCGTCACCTCGGTCCCCTCCAGCACCTCGGCCGAGGGTCGCAGCTCCACCCGGACGGCTGCGGAGAGCGGAGCCCAGCCGGCGCTCAGCGCCACGAGGCCGCGGCTGGGAAAAGCCGTTCGCGGCTCCGAAGCCCCCGTCTCCACGTGCTGGGTGCGTGCCCACCCGCCCACGCGCCCGCCCACGCGCCCACGCGCCCACCCTGCCCTCCCACCATTCCTGACCCCCCGACGGCAACACTTATTTGGCCGTACCCCTCCATCCCCACACCGACCGCCCGGGGGTCCCCGGGCAGAAGCCCCCCACCCTGCGGCAAAGCCGGACTCACCCCGCACCCGGAGGGGCAGGGAGGCGCGGGCGCTGCCGAGGGGGCTGCGCGCCCGGCACTCGTACTCGCCCTCGTCTTCCTCCGAGGCCTCCGGCAGCTCCAGCCGCAGCACGTTGGGCGCGGGCGGGACGCGGTCGCTGGGGTGGTCCCAGCCCGGGGGGGGGCTGGACGCCACCGGCCGCCCCTCCTTGAGCAGGGTGAGCTGGGACGGGGGGTTGCTGTCAACGGCGCAGAGGAGGATGACCGCCGTCCCCTCGCCGCTCTCCGCGAAGGCCTTCATCCGCAGGTTCCGGGGGGGGTCTGCGGGAAGGAAATTGGGGAGGGGGAGACAAGGGGGAGGGGAGGATAAGCAGTGTCTTGGCGAGCACGGCCCGTCCCGGCTCAGCGCTCCTCGGAAAAAAAATAACATTCACACAGCGGTGGATGGCGAAGCTCTGCCAGGGCTGGGGCCCGTGCTGCCAGGACGGTTCGGCAGCGTCCGTCCGGCATTCCCCGTCCCGAATCGGGAGCAGGGAGAGAAGGAGCGCATTTGTTGCCGGGTTCTCAGGTGAACCGTTCCCGGAGCGCTGCTCCACGCTCACTCCTCACGGCAGGTTTGTAAGCTAAAGCCGTCTTTTTCTAATAAAAATTTAAAGGATCTTACATTCTGGCTCGCAGCTACGTTTTCTTTCCGCGTCTTTTTTTAAACAAAGTCTGGTTTTCATTTTCCAAATCAGGAAAAAAAAAATAAAAATCCTGCAACGTTTCCTGAAAGCCAATGATTTTTCTGTTTCAGCTCCGGCGCAGAGCGTAAGGACAAACTCGGGGCACGTGGAGAAACTCGAGCAAAATCTGCAGATGGCGGGGGGCTGTCCGACCCCCCCCCTCGCCGGGGCTCGGACACAGGGCTTGGTTAAGAACGGGAACGAAAGCTGATTTTTTTTTTGAGACCTTGAAATTAACCCTGCTCCCCTGTCCAGACCCAGCCGAGGGGACTGGCCGAGGGCCGGGTGACACCCAAGGAACCTCCCGCCGCGGCGCGAAGCCCCCCGCCCGCGGGGACTCACAGAGGACGTTGAGGGTGGCGGGGGCAGAGCTGCGGGTCCGCGCCGGGGTCCGCACGGCGCAGTGGTAGGAGGCGGCGTCGGCGGCCGCCACGCTGGGGATGGCGAGGGCCGGGGCCGAGCCGCCGCTGAACCAGACCTTGTTCTTGTACCAGGTGTAGCTGAGCGCGTCCTCGCCGCCGCTCTCCACCGCACACGTCAGGTTGACGGCGTCGCCCTCCCGCACGTCCGGGGAGGGGGAGATCCAGACCCTGGCGGCTGCGGAGGAAGGGGAGGAGGATGAGAGCCTTCAGCTCTTCGACACAACCGCCTGTTCCCATCGCTCCCCATCACCACCCCGTCTGCGGCGCCAGCCCGGCACTCAACTGCTTGCCGTGAAGTTGGCGGCGGTGCTGGTGTTGCCGTAGGCGTTGCTGGCGGAGCACACGTACTCGCCCTCGTCCTCCAGCAGCACGGGGCGGATGGTGACGCGCAGGGCGTTGAAGGCCGCGGCGACGCCGAGGCGCGCTGGGGTGGCGGGCGGCGGCAGCGCCGTGGAGGCCACCAGCGCCCCGTCCTTGAAGAGAGCCAGCTCGGCCGGCGGGCGGCTGTCCACCCCACACTGCAGGACGGCCCGCTGCCCCTCGGGGGTCTCCAGGAAGGAGGTCAGCACCGGCGCCCGCGGCGGGTCTGAGCGGGCCGGGCGTTACGCGGGGGCCGAGCAAACCCGAAGTACTAGGGGTTTATCGGGGAGACGCGCTCCCACAAACTTCCCTCTTTCGGCACTTTGGCCTTTTCTAAGGGCGGGGGATGTGTTGTGGCAAAGCGTGCAGAGCTCAAGGCCTCTGCGTGGGACACGCAGCGTTTGGGAACAGCGCCGCAGCCAGGGCTGCGCAAAGTGCTCACCATGTGCCAGCCATAGACCTTGCTCAGCATCCCATCCCATCCCCTCCCCTCCCCTCCCATCCCATCCCATCCCATCCCCATCCCATCCCATCTCACCCATCCCATCCCATCCCATCCCATCCCATCCCATCCCATCCCATCCCATCCCATCCCATCCCCTCTCACCCCATCCCATCCCATCCCATCCCATCCCATCCTCTCCCCTCCCCTCCCATCCCATCCCATCCCATCCCCATCCCATCCCATCCCCTCTCACCCCATCCCATCCCATCCCCATCCCATCTCACCCATCCCATCCCATCCCATCCCCATCCCATCCCATCCCCTCTCACCCCATCCCATCCCATCCCATCCCCTCTCACCCCATCCCATCCCATCCCATCCCATCCCATCCCATCCCCATCCCATCCCCATCCCATCCCATCCCCTCTCACCCCATCCCATCCCATCCCATCCCATCCCATCCCATCCCATCCCATCCCCATCCCATCCCATCCCCTCTCACCCCATCCCATCCCATCCCATCCCCATCCCATCCCATCCCATCCCATCCCATCCCCATCCCCATCCCATCCCCATCCCATCCCATCTCACCCATCCCATCCCACCCCATCCCATCCCATCCCATCCCATCCCATCCCATCCCATCCCATCCCATCCCATCCCCTCTCACCCCATCCCATCCCATCCCATCCCATCCCATTCCCATCCCATCCCATCCCACCCCAGCACCCCTCTCCCCCCGCCTCAATCTCCCACTCACAGGAGACGCGCAGGGCGACGGCCGGGGAGACGCTGGTCCCCGCGGGGCCGTGGGCTCGGCAGTGGTAGGAGCCGGCGGCGGCGCTGGCGACGCGGGGCAGTGCGAGGAGGTTCTGGGGGCCCTCCTGGAGCCGCTCGCTGTCCTTGTACCAGGAGTAGAGGGTGTCACCCCCCGGCTCGCCGGCCAGCTCGCACGTCAGGGAGACGTCATCTCCTTCCCGCACCTCCGCGGACGGCGAGACGAGGACTCGGGCAGCTGGAGCACGGAGAGACGGCATCATCAGCTCGGTGGGCACCGCCCGCCCCCGAGCCACCCCGACGCAGCACGGGACGGGAACAGAGCCCTCATTCCTTCCATAACTCCACGGGCGCACTTGGACCCACCAATCGGAGGGCCAGGTCCCAACCCAAAAAACAATTCCGGGCCAGATTTCTGCTGCACCCCGGGAATCGCGGGTGCTGCCTCGCTCCAGGGTCTGGGTGCCGGTTAGGCACCCACACCGACCCGCTGCCAAAAAGCCCCCCAGGGCAGACCACTGCGGCCCTGCTCATCGCCCCCGCGGCCCTGCGCAGGGACCCCCCAAAGCAGAGATGGGGACGTCCCGTCCCACCCGCCGCCCAGCCGCTGCCCCGCGGCACGGAGGCAGGATCACGCACGGCCGCCACAGCTCGGGTCGCCCGGCCGCTGCCCGCCACGCTCAGTGACATTTTCCTGCCCGGCCGTCACCGCGGGATGGCACCGAAGCGGCCCGAGGCACAGAGGCAGGAACCGCGTGGGAACGGTCACATCTTGTGTCGGCTCCCACTCGACAACCGGCAGTACGGTGTCGCGCGGCGCGCGGCGCTCACTCTGCACGCGGAGGTACAGGCGTCGAGCGGCGCTGCCGTGGGCGTTGGTGGCCGTGCAGCCGTAGCTGCCCTCGTCTGCCGGCGTCACCTCCCGGATCTCCACCCTGAGGGCGTTGGGGGCGGCCGAGGCGCTGACCCGCGGGCTGGGGCTGCTCCCCGCGTCGCTGGCAGCCACCAGCTCCTCGCCGCGGTGCAGGGCCAGCCGCGCCGGAGGGTTGCTGGCCACCGAGCACTGGAAGATGGCCAGGCGGCCTCGCTCCGTCTCCAGGAACGCCGTGAGCTGGGGGTCCCGCGGGGGGTCTGCGGGAAGGGAAGGGAAGGGAAGGGAAGGGAAGGGAAGGGAAGGGAAGGGAAGGGAAGGGAAGGGAAGGGAAGGGAAGGGAAGGGAAGGGGAAGGGGAAGGGGAGGGGGAAGGGGAAGGGGAAGGGGAAGGGGAGGGGGAAGAGGAAGAGGGAAGGGGAACTCAAAGACCCGCTCGTGTGCCCACACCAGCTCTGCCCGCAGCCCGGGCGCAGCCACACATGTGAGCGGAGCTGGGCACGCGCGCACGGACATCGGCTACAAACGCGACACGGCGACAAACGCAGCCTCCCCGCAGCCCGTACGTACACAGCACGTCCAGCGAGACGGCGGCGGAGCTGCGGCTGCCGCCCTCGGTGGCGACTCTGCAGCGGTAGAGGCCCGCGTCCGTGCGGGCCACTTGCGGGAACAGCAGGGAGGCGGCCGAGCCCTCGGCCAGCCGCTGCCCGTTCCGGTACCAGGTGACGTTGGGCAGAGCCGGCGAGTCGCTGCTCAGGCTGCAGGTCAGGTTGGCGGCGTCGCCTTCCAGCACGCGGGACGACGGAGCCACCGTGACGGTGGCAGCTGCGGGCAGAGGTGGGAGGCAAGCGGGCGCTGGCACCAGCTCGCCAGATTTCACGGCTACTCTCCCACCACCGCCCTCGACTCCCGAGCCGGTGCCCTTCCCCGCGCTCCCTTCCCACCCTGCCCTCTCCCGGGATTTTCCCAGCCGCCGCGGGGACGCGCGGCACCCGGCCCTCTCCTGCCCACCGCGCTCACTCTCGGCCCTGAAGTCCACGGCGGCGCTGGCATTGCCCTCCGCGTTGGCAGCCCAGCACACGTAGGTCCCCTCGTCCTCCAGCACCGTGTCCCGGATCTCCAGCCGCAGGCTGTTGTACGCCCAGGCGGCACGCAGCCGGGGCCCGGGGGCGGCGGGGCAGCCCCCCGTGCAGGCCACCACCGCCTCTCCTCTCCGCAGGGTGAGCGTGGCCTCTGGGTCGCTCTCCACGGCGCACTGGATGACGCCCCGGCGCCCGCCCGGGGTCTCCAGGAAGGAGCTCATCGCTGGCTGCCGGGGTGGGACTGCGAGGGGGGGACGTCTCCGGTGAGGACATTGCGGACCCCTGAGGTTGGGAGCACCCCAAGGTCCGAGGGATGGCGGGAGGGCTGGCGCTTCCTAACGGTATTTTCTCTGGTTTGGTATCAGGGAGAATTCTTGTTTTACAGCACAGAAAATGTTTGGAAGGCGAAATCCAACCAGAACGTATTTTTCACAGGGAAATGCGGGATCATTTCTTGCTCTGAGAACCTGGATTTGATTTCATGGGGCTCTTTAAAACTCTTTGGCTGCTGGGACTTTTGGGGCTCTCTGAATTCCTCCCCCAAATTCAAAGATTTACCCGCAAAAGGGACATTTCCCCCTTGTCCCCATTCCCACTCCCGAGCTCGGCGGTGATGGGGTGGGAGCAGCAGAGGGGCTTCCCAGCAGGACCACCCAGCCCAGACCCCCGCAGCGGCCACCCCAGCCCCCCCGGCAGCACTCACAGAGCACGCGGAGCGCGACGGCCGCCGAGACCTCGCTGCCGTTGCCGCTGCGGACCTCGCACTGGAAAGCGCCCGCGTCCTCGCCGCGGACGGAGGGGAAGCGCAGCGTCGGGGCCCCGCTCTCCCGCAGCCGCTTGCCGTTCCTGTACCAGGTGTAGAGGGTCTCCTCCGGCGCGGCCCGAGCCCCCAGGCAGGTCAGGGTGACGGCCGCCCCTTCCCGCACCTCGGCCGAGGGCTGGACCAGGACCTCTGCGGCTGGAGGAGACGGGAGAGGGATGTCACGGAGCGAAGGGAGGGCACCGCCACCGCGTGGTCCCCAAGACACCCATGTCCCCCGGTGCCACGCGGGTCCCGCCAGCTCTCAGGGCTGCGTGGCCCCCCAACCCCACCGAAACAGCCCTGGGGGGTCATCGGCACCCATGACGCCGGGCCAGGAGCTTGGCACCCCCTCACGCTGGGAGCGGCTGGACTCACCGCGGGCGAGGAAGGGCTTGGCGGTGCTGGCGTTGCCGTAGGCGTTGCTGGCCGTGCAGCGGTACTCGCCGCTGTCCTGGGGTCCCGCGCCCCGGATCTCCAGCCGCAGGGCGTTGCGGGAGGCGGTGACGCCCAGTCGCTGGCGGGGGGCCGCCTGCGACCCGCTGGCCGCCAGCAAGGCGCCGTCGCGGTAAAGGGCCATGGCGGCCGGCGGGTGGCTGTCCACGGCGCAGAGGATGATGGCCAACCTGCCGCCCTGCGTCTCCTGGAGGAGCGTGACGGTGGGCGTGCGGGGGGGGTCTGCGGGGGGAGAGAGGATGTGGAGCTTGGGGGATTCCGGCTCCCGCGGCCGCTCCTCCCGGCTGCTCTCCCCTTACGTAAGCGGGTTGGATTTACTGGCAGAAATGTCAAAGCCAGACCCCGGTTGTTTTATTTTTCCCCTGACTCGCGAAAGCTCCGGAGCTGTTGTTATCACAGCTGGCGGCTCGGCAGCCTCCCCGCGTGTCGCGGGTCAGCGGGGGAGCGGGGGACGCTGCGGACAACGGGCCCTGCGCAGCAAATACCGCTTAACGGCGCCGGCGAGCGCGGCTCGCGGCCGGGAATTCCTGCGTTCACAGCAACTCCCACCCAGGAGGGCTGGAGCCCCGCTTTGACGGGGCACACGGCGTTTGGGGCAGAGGCTTCGGGGCACAAAGGGACCCTCGCCTGGTGGGAGCGGCAGGCACTCACACGTCACGCTCAGGCTGACGGCCTGCGACGTGTCGCTGCCGCGGTTGTTGGCCACCTTGCAGGAGTAGTAGCCGGCGTCGCTGGCGGCCACGCGGTGGAAGAGCAGGGTGTGCGCCGCGCCCTCCTTGAGCCAGGCGCTGTTCTTGTACCAGGTGTAGTTGAGGTCCTGGCCCTCCCGGCCGGGGACGTCGCAGGACAAGGTGGTGGCCGTCCCCTCCCGCACCTCGGCCGCGGGGCTCACCGAGATCTCTGCAGCTGACGGAGGTGGGGGCGCGTTGGCCCCCAGCCGCCGAGCCCCCCGACTCTGCGGGGTCCGGGCACAGGCGGGCCCCCCTCTCTGGGGCTCGCCGCAGCCCTGCGCCGTGAAGGACGAAGGATGGGGGCATTGCGGTCCTGCGCCGTGGGCTCCCCAGCTCCTGGACCCCCACCCCAGTGCCTGCCCCTGCCCGCCCCAGCCCGGACTCGCTGGGCGAACCCCGTCCCCGTCCCACAGCCCCCCTCCCCGCCCAGCGACGCCCCCCCAGCCTTGGGCGCTTACAGAAGATGTAGAGCGTCACGGCGGGCGCCGCGTCAGCCCCGACGGCGTTCTCGGTTTCGCAGCGGTACTGCCCGTAATCCTCGCGGCGAACGTCCCGGAGGGTGAGGGTCCGCCGGCTGCCCACGGCCACGCCATCCTTGTACCAGCGGTAGGCCGAGACCGGGGGGTAGCTGCTGCTCGCCTCGCAGGTGAGGGAAACCGCGTCGCCCGGGCGGATGTTCTGCGCGGAGGGGCTGACCGACACCCGGGTGTCCTTCGGGGCGTCTGCGGGGAGAACGGACGGATGCGGGGGGCGGCGGTGAGGCGGGCGGGACAGGCCGGACTGTGCCGTAGCCCGTTCCGCCGTGCAGAGCCGTCCCACGTACGTCTGACACGCAGGACGACCTCCCCGGTCGCCTTCCTGGAGCCATACGAAACCTCGCAGAGCAGCTTTTTGGAGTGGTCCTTCCAGGAGAAGGAGGTGGCCAGGGTCAGGTAGCGGCCGACGCCGCTGGTGTCCAGCTGGACCCGGCTGGTGACCGTCGAGAGCCGGGGGTCGTAGCCCTCCCAGCGCAGGGTGCCGTCGCCCGGCGGGCAGGCGTAGGGCGTGGAGCACTCCAAGGTGGACGTTTGCCCCTCGCTTTGCTCCTCGCTGGCAGCGATGCTGGGGTGCTCCAGGTCGTCTGGGGACGGGGAGCAGAGGGTGGGACGTCTGCATGGGGCAGGGGGGCAGGGGGCTGCGGGGGTCTCACCGCCGTACCCACCCGAAACGCTCAGCATCACGTCCTGCGCCGCCGACCAGCGGTCGCTGTTGACGATCTCGAAGCGGAATCTGTAGGGCCCGCTGTCCCCCGGCGTCAGCCCCCGCAGCAGCAGCGTGCAGTTGCGTGCGGCGGGGTCTCCCAGCAGCTGGGCCCGGCCCCTGAAGCGGGGGTCCACCTCCTGGGCTGCCGAGTGGAAGACCAGCGTCTTCTGGTTGTCATAGTCCTTGTACCAGATGGCCACGATGCCGTCGCCGGCCGTCACCTTGGCGGGGTAGCTCAGGGCGCAGGGGATCACCGCGCAGGCGCCCGTGACGCTCCGCAGGAATTTGGGGTAAGCGACCCCCCAGGAGCCGAGGGCTGTGCCGGAGGGGAGGGATGGGGGGGTCAGGGTGCCAGCGGGGTCTGCAGCCCCCCGCTCCCCTCCTGGGACCCAGCGGGGCCATGTCACATCTGGGACGGGGGGCAGGGAGGGGCTCGGGTGGAGGAGAATGGGGCTGCGAGAGAAAAACCCCCCAGGAGAAAATTTTGAACGGGGAAAGGGGGAGGTGATGGGGAAAAGCCAGATCTGGGGGTGGTGCTTTTGGACAACGCACAGCACCAGCAGGACTGGAAAAGCAAAAGCCTAAATAACCGGTAAAAAGGGAAAGTTTGCCCTTCTGGCCTCCAAAAGTTGGTTTCCTTGCCCCGCCTCGCTGGCCACTCGTCCTTTCTCTCGTGCCCTGGCTGATCCCCACCACCCCATCCCGGCGCGCAGCCCCTGGGTACCACGTGCCGGAGGAGGGGGCACGGGCACGGCGTGACACGGCGTGTGCCGGCAAATCTCCCCGGAGCCGGGGAGCATCCACCATCTGTGCCGCGGCGTGCGGCACCGCCAGGACCGGCCTCGGCGTCCCCAGAGCCTGATCCGCCCGCCCCTCCAGCATCGCATTCCCGGCAGGACCGTGGCACCAGCGCTCCCATCCCGCTGCAAACCCCGCCAACCAGTCCCTGCAGGAAACCAGCCCGCACCAGTGGCACCGTACCTGGCGGGAGGAGGCTGGCCAGGAGCACGAGGCACCGCGGCAGGCGCATGGCAGCACGGCGGGCGCGGCTGGGGGTGGGAGGCGGTCGGTCTTGGAGGTGGGCGCTCGGCGGCGGGGCCCCTGTCCGCAAGAAGAGGTGGCCGAAGGCCGTGGAAGACGTTGTACATCAGCGCCGTCCGGCTTTTCCCGCCCCAGCGTCGGCCAAAGGCAACTGCGCCTGCTGCCCCGCTCCGCCGGGCACCTGGCTGCCGGAACGCCGGAGACACCGAGGGGCCGGCGCCGCGCGGGAGCGAGCAGATGGCGGGCTGCGGAGGGCTGAGGACCGGGTCTTGGAAGTGGGGCTGAAGGACACGGAAATTCAGGCTGCGCAGCCCGGAGCCTGGCGCAGCCGGTGCCCGCCCGGGGGTCTGCCCCCGACTTTCCTGGTGAACATTCAGGTGGGATGGTTTTAACGAGGGATTTATCCATTTTGAGTGGGTTTAACGGCTTTTTGCAGTTCGAGATGCAAGCAAACTGATTAAATTATTTTTAAATTTACTTTTTCTCAATTTTTTTCATTATCATAGAAATCAATTAATGGATTGACTTCAATTTAGATCTTTAGCAACCAGCTTAACAACCTTTCCATGTTGAACTTTCCATCTCTACGGCCCGAGCCAGCCTTTTCCTCCTTCAAACACCGAGCTCCTACCTTGCAAACACCTTTTTTCCCAACACGCTTTACATTTCCATGCTAATGCGGTTTAGGGAGGATGAAATGGCCACGCCAGCGCCGTACGAGGGGGTCCCACTGCCCCGGCGCGTGCGGAGCTGGGGGCCGCGCCGCAGCCAGAAACAGCCGTGGGATCGGCGAGGGCCGCTGGGCTCGGGGCGAAGGAGGAAGGAAGCGCCGGCTCGGCACGGGGGTCCGATCCCCAGCTCCCCAGCGCGACGCCAAGTTTCGTTTCTTCTGCCACGTTTCTCCTGGTTTCGGTTTCCGCGCGTGGCCTCAAGGGGACCCCGGGTGCGGGACGGGGACCCCGGCCAGCCGCGCCGCACGCATCGGAGCAAAGCACGGTACGCGTTATCACCCAACACCGGCCAGGCGAGCGTATTTCCATGTCACGCACCAGAAAACGGGGAGCCGGCGATTACCTGGTGATTACCTGGTCCCACAGCCACGGCCGCGCTCAGCCCCGGCCGCCACCGGCCCGTCTGCGGCGCAGCCAGCGAAATCCTCCGGCGCGTGCCAGCGAGGGCGAGGGAGGTCTCCAGCCTCTTCGAGCTCTGGTGAAAATCACCTGCTGGCACAGAAACGCAGCGACGGGGGCCGAGCGCGGAGCGGGGCAACTCCTGGTGCTGGGCCCTTCGGTCGCCACCGCGTCCCAGCGCAGAGAGAGCCACGGGGACGGGGACCGCGGGGCGCGGGTTGGGGGCATCCCTGGCGCCAAACCCAGCCCTGAGCCCGTGGCCGGGGCACAGAGGTGTCTGGGCGACCTCCCCAGCCCCGGCAGAAGCCAGGCGGGGCTCAGCCCCACCGAGATGCTCTCGCCTTCCCCCCCGCCCCGCGGCGCGGTGCCCGCCAGCAGCCCTTGCCAGCCCCGCACGACGTCACACAGGCGCCCCGTCCCAGCCCCGCGGGGTGAACCCCAAAGCCGGTTTCTGCCCCAGGTGTCCCCATCCCGGCAGCAGCCCGGGGAGCGGCGACGTTACCTGGGGTGCCTGTGCCTCCGGCTGTGGCACGGGGGACGGCGCCGGCCCCTCACCGCTCGGGGACGATTTGTCTGGTGCAGGAGCCCAAAACCGCGCCACTTCCCCGTTCAGGGGTTTGTCCCTGCCGCTGCTTTTGGGAAGTGGCTGACATCAGCAGCTCTTTCTTGCCTTTTACTGATTCGGGGCCGGTTTGGGGCAGGGCTGGTCCCCACAGGAGGGTTTTTGCAGCATGGCAGTGCCCCAGGCTACGAGGGTCACTGAGAGGCCGTGTTTTCTTGGGCACCCTCAGCCTCAAATTCGATGGCTCGGGATCAACTCTCAACCTTGTGTGAGCAAACTGGGAGCAGGGGAAACTGGGGAAACTGTCCTCCAGGACCTCCTGCTGCTGCCCAGCGCCCCGTCGTCCCCTCCCCAGCCGCTCCGTGCCCACTGACTCAACTGGGACCAGCGAGGAAGGAGCCCACAGCCCTGGAAAACCAGTCCCAGATGCTGTCCCACTGCAGGAAAACTGGTCCCAGATCCCACCAGCGAGCAGGGAGCCGGGCTGCCGGTGCGGGCGGGCTGCAGCGGGGGCTCCGCACGTTGCCAGCTGGGTTCAGGGAGTCGCTGCGCCGTATTTCCTGACACAGCATCGAGCGCAGAAACCCTGACCGAGGGAAATGCGGCCACACGGCATCTGGGCTCAGGACGGCGGGCGCCGAGCTGCCATCTGGCCCTGGGGCAGGGAGGCCTGGGGCAGCCGGGCCCAGCTCCGGCCATCGCTCTGCATCGGCTTCCTGAGCCCCCGCTTCCTGTTCAGGGACAACGTGAGCCCTGGCTCCGCAGGGATCCCCGCAGCCCCAGTGCCAACACGGGCCCAGGGCGGGCGGCAGCGTGACTCCGAAGGCACAAGGTCCAGGATGGAGTGGCCGGCTCCAGCTCCACGCCAGGGCAGGCTCTGCCAGGACACGGTGGGCTTCTCCCGCGGGGGTCTCGGGAAGGACGGAGTCAGGCTGGGCTAGCGAGCAGAGCCGAGGAGCTCATCCGGAGCGGGGTGGGTGACCCCAAGGACCCAGCCTGGGCTTGGCAGCGCCCGAGACAACGGCTCCCGCCGTGTCAAAGAGCTGCCCCCACCTCCAGAGCACCCAGGTGGGTCAGCCCCTGCGACCCCCGTCCCACGTCAGGGCACATCCTCAGGGTCCAGAGCCCCCCAAGCCCCGCGGAGGCTCAGGAGCTCGGTGATGGCGGCAGGCTCCTGCTCCCACCCAGCATCCCCATCCTCCGGCGGCGTGCACCCCGGCCAGCCAAGCTGCGGGCTTCCCCAGCGCGGTGACACGGGCGGCAGGGCTGGCTGTCCCCGCCGGGCTGGGCACGCGGAGGCTGGCTGCCCCCGTAGCCTTCACGTGGGCAGCGTCCCGGGCACGGCCCTGGCCAGTTCCTCTTTCCACATCCTGAGACACATTCCCGCAGGGCGGCGGCTTCCCCCCGAAGGGGAACCTCCCGAGGAAGCCGAAACAACTGAAGAAAAGCAGGGAAACCAGTGAAAGTGCCCAACGTGCCAACAAAACCCAAGTCCCGCCCGTGGGGAGCCAGGGGTGGCGGTTGCGGCAGCCTGGGGACGAGCATCCTCCCCGGGGCAAAGCTGGTGGAGAGACGGGGCCAGGACCCCCCAAAAACCCAGGGGAGACGCAGGAGGGTGGGCGGGAGGAGCCCGCTCCCCGCCCAGGAGGAACGCGCGCCGGCCGGCATTCCAGCGCGATAAGGGGCTGCGTGGGGGCAGCCCGGGAATTTGAGGTGTGGGCCATCTGCAGGGAGAGGGAAACGGGGATGGGAAGGGCGAGCGCCAGTCCGGCCCGGCTTCGGGGTGCCCTCAGCCGCGGGGGCTGCGGCAGGCGGCGCAGGCCGCTCGAGCGGGGGGAAGCAGGCGGGCGAGGTGGCGGCGCTGAGGACGGGGCCGAATCTCCCTGCAGCCCCCCCTCGAAGCCTCACCTCAACCTTCCCGGGGCGAAAAACTGCCAGAAAAACGGAGAAATAAAATAAAATAAATAGCCGCTCCGCTGGGAGACGGGCTGCACGGCCGCGGCCAAGCGCCGGCATCGCCGCGCTCAGCGCCGCACCTGAATCAACAGGAACTGTTTTGATTTGGGAGGGGAGGCTGGGAAGCGCCGTCCCGGGGAGGGGCTGCTCTGGGGGCGGCGGGGCAGCGCCCGGGACCCAGTCCCTCGGGGTCAGATGTTGGGGGGCTCCTCCGTGGGGGTCCGGACGTGTGCCCCACACCGTTCCAATCCCCCGACGTTGCTCCCCGCAGCCGCCCAGGCGTCGGCGGAGCCAGGCACATGCGGATCCCCTCTCTCTGGAATGTGGTGGGGGGCGCCGAGGGGGCTGACAGCTATTTAGCTCTCCCCCCCAGCCCCACGGAGCCGGTTCAGGCTCCCCGCCGTCCCCCCGCCCAAGCCCCCCACGCCGGCGGGCTGCCAAGGGTCACCAGGCCCCGGGAAGCCAGCCCAGCTCATTTCGGCGCTGGGTAAATATTTCCTTTGGCAGCGGGGTCGGTGCGAGGCCCCCGGCGCGCCCGGGCTCCCCCCGGGCTCTGCAGGGCCAGTGGGGCTGGGGGGCACTGCGGTGGGAGGGGGAGTGAGGCAGCAAGGGGTCTGTGGGGTGGCACCCCAGCCTGGGGGCTGCCCCGGCCCGGCTGGTGTCCCCTCCAGATCTGGGGTGGCTTGTCCTCGCCCCAGCAGTGCGGGAAGAGAGGAGGGAGCGCGGGACGGGGTGATGAGACCTAACCCGGGGGGCTGGGTCAGGGGCCCTGGGAGGGGAGGGGATGGGATGGGATGGGATGGGACGGGACGGGGTGGGATGGGATGGGATGGCATGGGATGGGATGGGATGGGATGGGATAGGACAGGATGGGATGGGATGAGTTGAGATGAGATGAAGGTGGGATGGGATGGGGACGGGATGGGGTGGGATGGGATGGGACGGGACGGGATGGGATGGGATGGGACGGGACGGGACGGGATGGGATGGGAGATAGGACGGGACGGGATGGGATGGGATGGGAGATGGGATGAAGGTGGGATGGGATGGGGTGGGGTGGGATGGGATGGGGTGAGTTGAGATGAGATGAGGATGGGGTGGGGTGGGATGGGATGGGATGGGGTGAGTTGAGATGAGATGAGATGAAATGAGATGGGTTGGGATGGCATAGCACAGGATGGCACGCGACGGCCTGGCACGGGATGGGGGCTGCTGGTGGGGTGCAGAGCAGGGGACAAGGGGCCACGGGGCTCAGGTAGAGGCAGCGGCAGCACCGGGGGGGCAGCGCAGGAAGGGCGAGAGCCTTGCCGAGGAGAGGGGACGCTGCGGGGCCGAGGACCTTGTGCCACAGGATCAAACCTTTGCTCGTGCCTACGGGCAGAGCATCGCCCGCCAGCCCGCGTTCAGCCCGGCTGCGGCCACGCGTCTGGCTGAAACAAACCCCCGGCCCGGCACGGCCCCGAAAGCACCGCTGGCGTCGGGGCGCGTGAGAGCGGGAGCTGCGGGCTGAGCCGCTGCCTGGCTGGAGGGAACGTCTGGGCTGGGTCAACGTCTCCAGACTTTAACATCCACATATGTACGAGCGAGGAAGCTTTCAAGTGAAAAACCGATTTCAAATGCACAAACCTGACTTTTAAATTTAGCAAATGCCGGGCCGAGGTGTTTCAGGCGTTTCGAGTCACCGATCTCAGACGCTTCATTAGTTCGAGAGCGAGCCGCGGATTTCTGCCGTCCCAGGCGAGAAGAACGCCTTAAATTATTCCTGCGACACCAAGAGCACCGGCGTACAATGCAATGTGATATGACACGGCCGTGCCGCGCCGCAGCCCTCGCTTCCCTGCCCACGCGCCGACGTGCTGCCGCTCCCCGGGGGACCAGAGAGCCCGAAGCCGCCACAGCCCCGTCCTGACGCGGGGGGCCGCTCCGTCCTGGTGCGGGGCGATGCTCCGTCCCCAGCGACAGCCCGGGCTCGGTGGGACGGGATCCGGCTGCCCGGTACCGTCGGCGGCCCAGGGCCGGAGCGATTCCTGCCAAGAGCGCCGCCGTCCCGTTGACGAGAGGTTTTGTGAAGAACGGCAGCAGCTTTGGGTGGAAATACCCTGATTTGGGGTTTCTCCTCGGTTTTCTGGCGGGGGAAAAAGGCGTTTCTGCCAAAAGTGCTGGCAGTAAAGCACCGGCTGGAAAACGCCAGCGCTTGCAGGGGGAGTTAGGAGAAAGCAGCTTCACGGGGAACGTTTAAGGTTTTTCCATGAGGGTGCCCTCGCCCCAACCTGCCCATCCCCAGGGCCGAGCCAGGACACCCCAGGGCCGTCACCACCCGGGAGATGGGGACCCCCCAAACCCCCCGCCAGCCCTGGCCAAAGCGGTGCAGCCACACTGCGGGGGTACGAGACGCCCCGACCCCCTCCCGGCCCCCTCCCGCCGCGCACGGGGCAGGACACCGAGCCCGAAACGAAGAACGTGTTGACGAGCGCTCGGGGACGGCCGCTGTCAAGACGATGTCCCCGACACGGCTCTCGCCTGCGCGGCGTTACTAACCGCGGCGGAGGCGGTGGGGGGAGGCGAAAGATCCCCCTTGTTCCCGGCTGCCGCCGCGTTCCTACATCGTTTCGCATTTTGCTCGGCCGCTTTTCGCCGCTCACGGTTATCAGGACCTGAAACGTCAGCCTCGGCAGCCGTACAGGACCCCCCCCGCCCCGTTCCCACCGTGACACCGGGGCTGGGCAGGGCTGTGGGGTCCCCAGGACGCGAGAGGGTGCCAAGCCCCATTTTCGCTCCAAATCCCCCATATTTCCCCGCTCAAGGAGCGGCCGAGGCGCAGGTGGAGCAGCTCTGCAGGGGCTTCTCCTTCCCCAGTCCCAAGCAGGCGGTGGAGGTGGGATCCTGGAGGAGTTCAGAGCATCCCAAATCCCTCTGGCCTCTCCCAGAAGTTAAAGGGCGCGGGACAGCCTGGGCAGCACCCATGGGTGCTCCAGGGCTGGGCTGAGCAGCGCGGTAGGAGCGGACCCTCCTGCGGCCGATCGGCCGGCCCCGGCACCAGCCGGCGGCTCTGCCCGCGTTCCCAGCCCTGTCCGTGGGCGCGGCTCGGGTCGGGTCGGTGGGGGACGGGGTCTCCCCCAGGACAGCGGAGAGCTGGGAGGATGGGCAGCGCCAGCGGGCTCGACACGGGCCATGCCGTGGCGGGATGATGCCTTGGCAGGATGATGCCGTGGCGGGGCGATGCCGTGGCGGGATGATGCCGTGGTGGGGCGATGCCTTGGCGGGATGATGCCGTGGCGAGGCGATGCCTTGGCGGGATGATGCCGTGGCGAGGCGATGCCGTGGTGGGACGATGCCGTGGTGGGGCGATGCCGTGGCGGGATGATGCCGTGGTGGGGCGATGCCGTGGCGGGATGATGCCGTGGTGGGGCGATGCCGTGGCGGGGCGATGCCGTGGCGGGATGATGCCGTGGCGGGGCGATGCCGTGGCGGGATGATGCCGTGGTGGGGTGATGCCGTGGCGGGATGATGCCGTGGCGGGGCGATGCCGTGGCGGGGCGATGCCGTGGCGGGATGATGCCGTGGTGGGGCGATGCCGTGGCGGGATGATGCCGTGGCGGGGCGATGCCGTGGCGGGGCGATGCCGTGGCGAGGTGATGCCGTGGCGGGATGATGCCGTGGCGGGGCGATGCCGTGGTGGGGCGATGCTGTGGCAGGATGATGCCGTGGTGGGACGATGCCGTGGTGGGGTGATGCCGTGGCGGGGTGATGCCGTGGCGGGGCGATGCTGTGGCGGGATGATGCCGTGGCGGGATGATGCCGTGGCGGGGCGATGCCGTGGTGGGGCGATGCTGTGGCAGGATGATGCCGTGGTGGGACGATGCCGTGGTGGGGTGATGCCGTGGCGGGGTGATGCCGTGGCGGGGCGATGCCGTGGCGGGATGATGCCGTGGCGGGATGATGCCGTGGCGGGGCGATGCCGTGGTGGGGCGATGCCGTGGCGGGATGATGCCGTGGTGGGGCGATGCCGTGGCGAGGTGATGCCGTGGTGGGATGATGCTGTGGCGGGGCGATGCCGTGGCAGGGTGATGCCGTGGCGGGGCGATGCCGTGGCGGGATGATGCCGTGGTGGGGCGATGCCGTGGCGGGATGATGCCGTGGCGGGATGATGCCGTGATGGGGCGATGCTGTGGCGGGGCGATGCCGTGGCAGGGTGATGCCGTGGTGGGATGATGCCGTGGTGGGACGATGCCGTGGCGAGGTGATGCCGTGGCGGGATGATGCCGTGGCGGGGCGATGCCGTGGTGGGGCGATGCCGTGGTGGGGCGATGCCGTGGCGGGATGATGCCGTGATGGGGCGATGCCGTGGCGGGGCGATGCCGTGGCGGGATGATGCCGTGGTGGGGCGATGCCGTGGCGGGATGATGCCGTGGCGGGATGATGCCGTGGTGGGGCGATGCTGTGGCGGGATGATGCCGTGGCGGGATGATGCCGTGGCGGGGCGATGCCGTGGTTGGACTCTGCGCCAGTCCCGGAGACAGGGAGGGAGAAATGTCCCCCCCATGCACATCAACCGTGTGATGGGATTGTTCCAGGTTTGAGCCCCCAGGGGTGGCAAAAATCCCAGGGAAGGGGCAGCTCCCTGCCGCAGCCCCCCCGCCTGGCACGGGGCCGTCACTGGGGATCGATGGCCGCCTTCCACCCGCAGCCCCGCATCAGCCTCCGCCAGCACCCTCCTCCTCCTCCCGCACCCCACGGGGACCCAGCGCTGGGACAGGGACCCCGGGTCCGGCCGGGCCTTCGGCCTCGGCCGTGCCGGCGCAGGGGACGGGGAGAGGCCGGGAGGGAAGCTGGGACAACCGGGGACAACGCCGGCCCGGGGAGCCGGACGGTCCGGTGAGCCCTGTGCCGCGGCGTTTCCTGGGGAAGCCGGGGCTGCGTGTGCACACGCGTGTGCGGATGCGTGTGCAGGGCATGTTCGGCAGGAAAGGGCGGTGGCCCAGGGCTGCGCACAGCTGTGGTTTGCTGTGTGTGTGTGTGTGTGCGTGTGCGTGTGCGCGTGTGTGTGCGTGTGTGTGTGTGCAAGAACACGTGTGCATGCATGTGCAAGAGCGTGTCCATGTGCAAGTGTGTGGGAGGGGGGAGGCGGGTGGGTCACCCGCGAGCCAGCTCATCCCCGTCTGTGCCTCGAGCCCCCTCAGCAGCCCCCTCAGCCCCCGTGGGCACGGAGGGGGTTTGGGGGGCACCACCGGCAGCTTCGTGGGGCTCGGCCGGTAAAGAGCCAGGTCCCTGCCCCCCCCCCCACCCAGTGCACCCCTCCCCAAAACCTCTGGGACAGGGACGGTGGGGAAACTGAGGCACGGGCTGTTTGCTGCCGGCCCGTCCCAAACTCACGCGCAACGACCGCAGATGGCCCCCGCGCCCCGGTGCTTTCCATCTCCCCGCGGTTCCCGTGGGAAGCCGGAGGGGGGGCTGCCAACCCGAAAAAGCCTCCCCCGCCCGGCCTGGGGCAGCGCTCGGCCCCGGGTACAAGGCTGTGTGCGGGTGGGACGGGGCGCGGGGGGCCGCGGCTGTGCGAGGGGCAGTGGGAACGGTGGGACGGGCGGCAACGGGAAAGCGGGCGAGCCGGCGGGTGCCCACCCCGCCCGGCGGCACGGCATGGCCGCGCTGCCCTTGGCCGGGCGTGAGAAGGAAGCGAGCCGGCCCTTCCCAGGCTGCGCCGGTGCGGGGAGGGGGGCGGGCGGCAGCACCCCCTCCGTTCCCCGTGGGATCCCCTCGGCATCAAGGTCTGGTTGGTGGCACCGCCGCCTGCCCCTCCGTCCCGCGTCGGGACGTGGCGGTGGGAGACGATGGTGACGATGGTGATGAAGATCGCCCTCGTCCCGCAGGTCCCGGCACAGGAAGGAGCAGCTCCCTGCTTCGCTCCTCCTGGAGATGCCTCCTGCCCTCGGAGGGGCAAACTGGGTGAACTGGGCAGGGGGGCCGGTGCTGGCTCCGGGTTCGTTTTCCCCCCGTGGGGTTTTGCGTCCTCGGCCGGGGTCCGGCGCTGGCTTCCCAGCTGCGGCTCCCCGCTCTCCCGGGCTTCCTGTCCCGCCGCGGCGTTTCCACGGGCCCTGCCTCAATCGCCGGAAAGCGCTACCTCATCCCGGAGCGGGCTCCAGGGCCGAAAACATGGGCGCGGCCCCTCCGCCCTGCTCTTCCTCTCCTCCTCGTCCTCCCGAAGCTTCCCGGCTGCGGGGCAGCCATGGGACCGAGACCACCCTGCTCCTGCCCCCCAGCCCGTCACCTCGACCCCCCAGCTCCAGCACAGCCCCAGCACAGCCCCAGTACAACCAGGCACTCGCTGCAGGAGGCAGGACGCAACATGTGCACACGCGTGTACGCATGCACATATGTGTGCACATGCAGCCTGCTCAGCAAGCCACAGCGAGCGGCTCCAGCTCCTGCCCGCTCCCAGCCCAGCACACAGCGAGGCATTTTCCAGGCTCTTCCCAGTTCCCAAACTGGGACCCGTGGCTCCGGCAAAGCGCTCAGCTCACCGCTGCTTCGGCATCACCTCCTGCCCCCCTCGGTGTCTGGACGTCCCCGCAGCCAGGCAGGCGCTGGCACAGGACAGTGCGGCCGCGGTGGCCCCTCGTGCGTCCCCCGCCAGCGCCAGCCCGTCCTGCCCAGGCCACCGCCGCCCCCGCTGCCGCCCGTGCCCAGCCGCGGGGGTCTCCACGCCCGTCCTCTGATCCCATCCGGCCCGTGGTCAGTCCCGCCCGCGGTCCTGCCCCTCCGCTGGGCCCCCGCAGCCTCGTGCCCCTCGGGACTGGCCCAAGGTTTCCCCTGGTGCAGTGATCCCGATGATGCCAGTGATCCCAATGATCCCAATAATCCCAGTCTTCTCAACGATCGCAATGATCCCAACGATCTCACCGATCCCAGTGATCCCAATGATCTCCATGATCCCACTGATCCCAATGATCAAAATTATCCCAGTGATCTCAACGATCCCAACAATCCCAACAATCCCAATGATCCCAATGATCCCAACAATCCCAATGATCCCAGTGACACGAATGACCCCAGTGATCCCAAAGATCCCAGTGATCTCAATCATCCCAGCAATCCCAGTGACCCCAGTGATCTGCCTGTGCCTTTCAGTCCCCCACGGACGGTTTCCTCTCGGCACAGAGACCTTCGGGAGCCGCGGGACGGAGCCCCCGCCTGCCCCCCGCTCTCGGGACGCCCCGGCACAGCGGGAGCCAGGAGCGCCGGCCGGAGGGCAGCAGGGCTGGGGAGGGCTGTGGGGCGGGGGGAAGTGGGGCGCTGAGGTCGGGATGGACGGACGGACGGACGGACGGACGGGCGCAGAGGGCCACGGGGCTGCGTCACGCGCGTCGGCCAGGACAGCGGGAACCACAGAACTGGAGGACAAACGCGTGTGAGGACGGAGAAAAGGCAGATTAACGGGGCAGAGGGGGAGCACCGGCGGTGCCTCTCCCGCCAGCACCCCCGACCCCGGCCGTTTCGGGAGCCCCATCCCCCTCGGCAGCCCCTGGTCCCCCCCGGCGCGGGGCGGCCGCGGCGGGCTCGGGGCCGAGCGGGGAGTTTAGGTTTCACTCCCAGGCGGCGTTGGCCCTGCCTCCTCCTCCCGCTCCCACATCTGCAGCTGGAATTGCAATTTGAGGCGCGGGCTGGGCTGGGCTGGGCGCCGGCCGGGAGCGGGAGCGGGAGCAGGGAAAGGCGCCGGGGGAAGCCAGAGGAAGCCGGAGAGCGGGGGGCCGCGCGGCGAGGCCGCCGCCGGGGCCGCTGGGCATCGCCGGCCGCCGCGGGCAGGAGGGCATCGCTGGCGGCGGCGGGAGCCGGGGCCCGGTTGGCACGGCTGGAGCGAGAAGGCAGTGGCCGGAGCGAGGGGGTCCCCAAGTTGTCCCCCCCGCACAGAGGTAAGCGGCCGCGGGGCTTGGTGCGAGTGGGGGCTGGCAAAGGCCCTGCCCGGGGTGTGGGGACGGTGGGGACCCCGCGTTGCCCGGCTCTGCCCTTGGCCAGGTGTCACCTCCCCGTTGGGCCGGGACATCGGGGGTCTCTGCCCGGTTTGGTGGGCGAGCACAGCGGCACTGGTGGGGTGAGGGGTGTCGGGGCTCCGGGGGCCCCTCCGCAGGCTGCGGGCACGGGTGGGAGTGGGGTTCGTCGTGTAGAGCCCCTCCTGAGCTTCCGTGGGCATGGAAGGGCCCCCACGCACCCCGTCCTCGGGGGACACGGCCGTGACCGGCGCCAAACCACTGTCGCGATACCACCGTGTGGGGGCTGCAAGCGCCGGGGCACCCCGCAAGTCGTGCCAGGGCCATCCCACCGGCTCCCGCGTCCCAGCCGCGGCCGAGCGACGGCAGCGGGAAGGGGAGCGCTCCCACCAACAGCCGTGGACGGCCGACGGCTCTCGCAGGAGGGCCGGGGGTCTCCCCGGCCCCACAGACGCGCCCGCTCCCCGCACAAGAGGCTTGTGGGGCCCGACGCCTCCTCCCGCTGCCTGCACATCTGGAGCCCAGCCCCACAGCTGCCCCCAGCCCCCGCCCCGCGCCCCGCGGGCCCCGTGCCGCGCTCGGCGATGCCGTGCCCCTGCTCGGCCGGCCCGGCTGCCCTGAGCCCTCCCGAACTCGTTTCCTCTCTCCGTTTCCGCGAGCCCCCGCGGAGGCGGAAATGGTGGAAAAGCCCTCAAAAACCGCTGCTCCCGTGCGAGCGGCCGGGGCGGGCGCCAGGAGCCGCCGGGACCCCCACCCCACCCTCGCGGCGGGGTCCCCCAGAGCCGGGGGCGTCACAGATTCCCGGCGTCGGAGGGGCGACGCCCTGAGCTCACAGCCTCACCCAAAACCCACTTTGGGTGGGAGAAGCCCCCGCGACAGCCTGAGCCTGCCGAATCCCCCTCCCGGGACCACCAGCACCGCGTTCCCCAGCTCTGACCCGCAGCCCGCATCAGCCGCGGCTCCTCCTCGCCGTCCCCTCGCCGCGGGGGCGGCCGGAGCCGAATCGCCCCCCGCTCCAGGGAGAACCTCGCCACCTGCCATTTTTACGTTTTTAGCAGGAGGCTTTTTCTCCGCCGAGAGCGGGGTCTGGCCGGCGGGCCGGCGGCGCGTGGGTGGGTTTGGCTTGGGGCGAAGCCGCTCCCCGATGAGCTAAGCCTTGTCCCGCGCCCGCGGTTCCACGGGACGAAAGCAGCCCCGGCGTGGGGCGGGCGGCCGCCGAGGCGATGGGATGCTCTCGCACCGGGCAGCGAGCCGAAAGCCGGCGTCTGAGCCGGGGAGAGCGGGGTCTTCGAGGGGGGCTCGAGGCGAGGGGACCGGCCACTGGCCCCACCGTCCCTCCTCTTCCTCTCGCAGGCGGGAAGGCGAGGCCGCCATGGCGATGCTCCTGGAGCCCGGGATGCGCAGCCTCCGGATGGGTAAGGCGAGGGAGGGTGCGAGGGAGGGGGCTCATTGGGGGGTCCCAGAGCAGCCTTTGTCCCCTCCACAGTCACCCTCGGGGGAGGAGCCCCCCGCGCTGGGGTAACCAGAACCAGCTGCGGCCGGGAAACCTGACCCTGTGTGGGAAAACCGGCGCGCAGCCCGGGCGAAGAGGGGACGGCGGGAATTAAACCCCTGCATGGCCCCCCCCAGCCCCCCCGGGACCCCAGCGCCCACCCGTCGGCGGGTGCCGGCTCCGGCTGCGGACCCGCAGGGAAGATGCTCCACGTGCACCCGGAGCCCCGGGCTCGAAGCCGGCTCCCAGCCCAGCCTGGGCCAGGATTTTCCCCCCACGGCCAGGGGACATCAGCCTCCCCCAACCGCGGGGCCTGCTGCCGCACCGCGGCACCCGGAGTGGTGTCCCTGTTTGTCGGGGATCAAATATTCATGGGGGTACAGCGAAAGGCACTTACGGAGCAGGTGTGGAGGGGCCGGAGCCGCGGCGTGGAGCGGCTGAGCCCCGCCAGCGCAGCTCCCGGGGGGCATGCGGCACAGCCACGGCCGTGACACCGCGGCGGCGAGCCACGCGCCAGCGGCTCGGCCCTCGGCCAGCCGGGGGGACAAAGCAGCAGGGAGCCGCCAGGACCCCCCATTCGGGACCAGCCGGGTTCCACGGGAAAGGCGTCCGCACCCCGTTGAATCCCTTGGGAAAGGTCTCCACGTTCCGTCGGCTGCGCCAGCCCCTTCCCGGCCGCCCCACGCCCGCAGCTGGAGCCTGTCCATCCGTCAGCTCGCGCTGTCGTGGGGCGGGTGATTAATCCCCTCTGCTAATTGGAGCCATGTGGCTAGGGGAGCGCAGGCGGCCCCGTCCCTGGGCTGGGGGCCGGGCGTCCCACCGCGGCTCCTGTGGAGGCCCCGGCCCGGGCCGGCACACCGGGGCTCACGGGGGATCAACCTCGACGTCCCGGAGCCACCGCGGGCTCTGGCCGGAGTGACCGGCTCTCCAAACCGGGCCGGTGCCGTGCGGCCGCGGGGCTGAGCCGGGGACACCTCCCCTCGCCAAGGGAGCTGGCGGCACCAGGCTGTGCCTCGGCCAGTGTCTCCTTCCCAAGTTCTCCCCCCGCTCCCGCCGGATCCCTCAGTCCCGCGGCCCCCAACCCCAGATCCGCCCCGTGCAGACCCCCTCTGCCATCCGCACCAGCTTCACCGGGACGTCACGCGTCCCCCTCAGCATGGGGAAGGGTCTTCAGGAGGGACCGGGGCCCGTGCCCACCCCCGCCTTCCCCCGCTGTGTCCCCAGGTGCCAGCAGCGAGGGGTGCCCCACGCCGTCCCCCCCCGGCTCGCCGGGGACGCCCCACGACAGCTGCAGCATCGCCCCGCTGACGCCCTCCCAGTCGCCGGTAAGGCAGCCGCGGGCCCCACCAGCGCCCGTCCAGCTCTTCCCAAAGCTCGCGGCCTCGGCCCGTGCCGGCCCGGGCGCCCAGGGGCCGCGCGGTGTGGAAGAACGCGTGCCACAGCCGCCTCGTCCCCGGCGCTCGCTGTCCCCGCGGCTCCCCGAACACGCGTGTTTCTGAGACAGCCGCCTCGCCCGTGCTTGTCGCCGGATTCTTCCGCAGCCGCCAACGCCTGCGCTTAGCAAACCCGGCGGCGTTAAAAGTTAATGAGCGCTTTTAGCTCTCTGCGCCTGCCCCCCGTGCTGGGAGCCCGCGGGGACGCGGGGAGGGGGCTCGCGGCGGCGTGGCGGCTCCTTCGGCACCGCCGCTCCCTGCGTGCCGTGGCGGGGCCGGCCGGGGGGCGAGGGACGGGGGCGAAGGCAGGACCAGTAAAACACCAGCTCCGCGACATGGGGCGCAGGACGGTTTTGGGGAACCTCAGCTAAAATCTGCCAGGGTTCGAGTGCGGGGGGCTCAGCGCTGCCCCAACCTGGGAGGGAACTGGGACCCCCACCGCCGCCCCAGTCAGGTCCCGTGGGGCTGCCCAGATCCCCTGGTCCCATGAGCCGGCCTTTGGGAACGGCTGCGGGGATGCCCCGGACCCCTCTTCCCGGTGATGCAAGAGGAGGAGTCGCCTCGCGTTGTCGGCATCGCCGCAGAGGAGACCCGGCGTGGCTGCCTCCCTTGCCGGGCAGCGCCAGCGGCCCGATCCCGGATAATTAACCCCTCGCCGGGCTTTTTTTACCGCATTTCTGGAAGCAGTCAGCGCTGTTTCCACGCCGGCCCTGGGACGGAACCGTCCCTGAGGGCCGCCCTCGCCTTGCAGCGAAGCGAGGCTCGCTCCCCGCCGGCCGCCTCCTTCGCCGTGGTGGTGGCCATCGACTTCGGCACCACCTCCAGCGGCTACGCCTTCAGCTTCTCCAGCGACCCCGAGGCCATCCACATGATGAGGTGAGGGGCGGACGGGGTCTTTCCGCCCCAAAGCGGCTGGAAGTCGTCCGTGCGCACGGACGAGGCAGGGCAGGAGCCGTTCTCCGGCCTCGAGGCTCACCGGCCGCCGCCGGCTCCGCTTCGCAGGAAGTGGGAAGGAGGGGACCCCGGGGTGGCCAACCAGAAGACCCCCACCAGCCTGCTGCTCACGCCGGAGGGCGTCTTCCACAGCTTCGGCTACACCGCGCGGGACTACTACCACGACCTGGACCCCGAGGAAGCCCGCGACTGGCTCTACTTCGAGAAGTTTAAGATGAAGATCCACAGCACCAGCGTAAGACCCCTGCTCCCGCCCCGGCCTCCCTGGGGACGCCGGCTGGGCTGGCCCCTCACCGGGCTGGGGGGAGCAGAAATCCGGGAGGGATGGAGGAGCAAAACCTCCGTCGCCAACATCCCCACCGAGCGCGGCCGGCTCCCCGCTCGCTTCTCCCATCGCAACGCTTTAGCCCTTCGCAGCCGGGCCAATTTTTGGTGCCCCTCATCCACGCTGGTCCGGGGCGGCGGGTGCGACGGAGCCAGGGTGGGATGCCGGCCGCGTGAGCTGTTTCGGCTCTTCCTGGCAGGACCTCACCATGCAAACCGAACTGGAAGCCGTCAATGGGAAGAAAATGCAAGCACTGGAGGTGTTCGCCCACGCTCTGCGCTTCTTCAAGCAGCACGCCGTGCAGGTAGGGCCCCGGCGCCGCCGCCGCGCAGCCCTCCTCCCCCTCCCCGGACGGGGCTGCGCGGGCCGCCTCGCCGCGGCCGGCTGCTGGGACCCCCGGCGCTGGGGGGGCTCACCCGGCGCCCCTCGCCGCCAGGAGCTGAGGGAGCAGTGCCCGTCGCTGCCCGAGCGCGGGGCCGTGCGTTGGGTGATCACCGTGCCCGCCATCTGGAAGCAGCCGGCCAAGCAGTTCATGCGGGAGGCTGCCTACAAGGTGAGGGGACCCCGGGGTGGGGCGGGGGGCTGCTCCGCGCGGTGACCCCCGGGGGTGCCCCCCTTCCCCCCGCTCCCTGGAGCTGCCCGCCCGCCTCCGTCACCTCCCGGCAGCCCGAGGAATGAGATCTGGACTGGTGCTGTTGGGCAAACTGGGGTTGGGGACGGGGACGCGTGCTCGCCCTTGGGTTGGGGGTGCCACCGCTGGACCCCCCCGGGATGGGCAGGGGACGCCCCGGCGCGCCGGCACCTTCCCCGCCCCGACGCCCCATCGTCCCGGCAGGCGGGACTGGTGTCCCCGGAGAACCCGGAGCAGCTGCTGATCGCGCTGGAGCCCGAAGCCGCCTCCATTTACTGCCGGAAGCTTCGCCTGCACCAGCTGATCGACCTGAGCTGCAAACCCCCGGCCAACGGGCTGGCGCCCGAGCGCGCCATCGACTCCAGCTTTCGGCAGGGTGAGGGCCGGGGGCGCCCGCGCGGGTGCTGGCGGAGGGGCCTGGCGGGGCGGGGGGGGCCGGAAGGGCAGGAGGTGGAGCGGGCAGGGATCCGGCCCCACGAGACGCGGGACCCTCCGCTGAGGACGCTCGCGGGAGCGCGGCGTCCCCTTCGCTCCGGCCGCAGAGCCGGGGCTTTACCGGGACAGAGCCGGTTTATCCAGCTGGGACCAAGCCTGGAGCTGGGATGTGCCGGCGTCTGGTGTACGGCCGGGTCCGCATCCTGATTTTGCCGTGGGGCTTGAGCCGCGTGCCAGCGCTGAAGCTGACGAAGTTGGCGTGCTGCGTCCATCTCGGCGCACCGAAAATACGCTGGGGCAGCCCCACCTGCTCCAAGCAGCCCCCCGCCCTCCGGGCAGCTTTGATGGCCCTGTCCCGGGCCGGGGGGTGAGAGGAAACCCCACCCGGGCTGGGGAGAAGGGGGCCGCATCGCCCACGGACACCTCCGGGCCCGGGCATTGCCGGCTGGGTGCCGTGAGGTGCGATCCCACGGGATCCCGGGCAGAGCGGTGGGATGCCTTGGTTCGGGGGGACTGGGCAACCAGTGCTCCCAGTGCAGACCCCACCCGCCGGCGGGGATCCCGGGGCGCTCCCGCTGCCCCCCAGGCTGACGCCGGCCCCTCGGCTCCGTCCCGCAGCCCGCGAGCAGCTCCGGCGGTCCCGCCACAGCCGCACCTTCCTGGTGGAGTCGGGCGTCGGGGAGCTCTGGGCCGAAATGCAGGCAGGTAGGAGCGCGGGGGGCCGGGGGGCCGCTCGGTCCGGACCCCCAGGCGATGCCGGCGAGGGCAGGGCCCGTCCGCCACCTTCCCGTCCCGCTGTTCCCAGCAGACGCCGCAGCGTGTCGTCCCCCCCCCCAAACCTCGTCAGCTGGGTTTCAGCGTGGGGAAAAACCCCTGAACCCCGAAATTTGGTGAATTTTCCCCGGGGAACGCGCAGTGCGGGGGCTGCGTCCCGGCGGCCGCTCCGACCCGCGGGATGGGTGTCCCAGGGGCTCAGCCCCGGTGCCGGGGGGGCCGGGACCCCCGACTGGGCGGCTGTCCTGGCCCGCAGGTGACCGGTACGTCGTGGCGGACTGCGGCGGCGGCACCGTGGACCTGACCGTGCACCAGATCGAGAAGCCGCAGGGGACGCTGAAGGAGCTGTACAAAGCCTCAGGTGGGCCGCAGCCCCCCGCCCGGGACCCCCCATCCCGGGCCGGGGTCCCCTCCGTGCCTGGTGACACTGCCTGCTGTCAGTGGGGAGCTGGGGGGGGGCTGGGGGCAAAGGAGGGTGGAGAGGATGGGCTGGGGGGGCGGTGGGACAGGGGTGCTGGGCTGGGGGGGTTCAGATGGGACGGGGTGCTGGGCTCAGGGGGGGTTCAGATGGGATGGGGTTCAGGTGGGACGGGGGTGCTGGGCTGGGGGGTTCAGATGGGATGGGGCTCAGATGGGACGGGGTGCTGGGCTGGGGGGGTTCAGATGGGATGGGGTTCAGGTGGGATGGGGGTGCTGGGCTGGGGGGGTTCAGATGGGATGGGGCTCAGGTGGGACAGGGGTGCTGGGCTGGGGGGGTTCAGATGGGACGGGGTTCAGGTGGGACAGGGGTAGTGGGTTGGGGGTCTCAGATGGGACGGGGTGCTGGGCTCAGGGGGGGTTCAGATGGGATGGGGTCTCAGATGGGACAGGGGTGCTGGGCTGGGGGGTTCAGATGGGATGGGGTTCAGGTGGGACAGGGGTGCTGGGCTGGGGGGTTCAGATGGGATGGGGCTCAGATGGGACGGGGTGCTGGGCTGGGGGGGTTCAGATGGGATGGGGCTCAGGTGGGACAGGGGTACTGGGCTCAGGGGGGGCAAGGTGGGACATGTTCAGGTGGGATGGGGTTTTTGGGTTGGGGGGTGACAGAGGGACAGGGGGAGTGGGTTGGGGGTCTCAGATGGGAGAGGGGCTCAGGTGGGACAGACGTTCTGGGCTGGGGGGACAGATGGACAAGGGTGCTGCTTCCCACCCTGACCTGGGGGGCGCGCGAGACCCCCGGCCTCAGCCCAGCACAGGGGTCAGATTTTGGCACGTGGTGGTCGTGCACCCCAGGAGAAATCGGGGGGGGGGGGGCACCGAGCCCCCTGAACATCATCCAGGGACCCCCATCAGGGTCCCCTTTGGGCCAGGGGACGGCTGTCCCCCCTCTCCCCGCTGCGGGGGGGCATTTCCACGTCCCCCTGCCAACGCAGGACCCGTCCCTGCACCCTGGCCCAGCCCTGGGCGGGGGGCTCCCCTCCACGTCCCCCCACCCCGATCCCCCCGCAGAGGAGCTACAGCAGGGCTGGGGGGGGGCCGCGGTCTCGCACCTTGCTAGGGGACGCTGGGGGGGCTCTGGGAGACGCGTGCGCCACGGGGACACTGCGCGACGCAGCCCCCCGCCCACACAGGGGGTCCCTACGGGGCGGTGGGGGTGGACCTGGCCTTCGAGCAGCTGCTGTGCCACATTTTCGGGGAGGATTTCATCGCCACCTTCAAAGCCAAGCGCCCGGCCGCCTGGGTGGACCTGACCATCGCCTTCGAAGCCCGCAAGCGGGCGGCAGCCCCCTCCCGCGCCAGCCCCCTCAACATCTCCCTGCCCTTCTCCTTCATCGACTTCTACCGCAAGCACCGGGGCCAGAACGTGGAGACCGCCCTCAAGAAGAGCAAGTGAGACCCCCAGGGACCCAAACTGGGCGGGGGAGAGGGCAAGGGCAGGTGGGGGGGGTCTGCTGCTGGGGCTGGGGGGTCCCTGGGGCGGGGAGCCTTTGGAGAGGGGCGGCCCTGGACCCTCTGTGCCTCCCCAGCGTCAACTTTGTGAAGTGGTCGTCGCAGGGGATGCTGCGGATGTCCGCCGAGGCCATGGCCGAGCTCTTCCAGCCCACCATCAGCCAGATCATCAAACACATCGGTAGGAACCGGGTGGGGGGTCCCCGCGGCGGCACCCCCAGCCGCTCCTGGCCCCAGGGAGAGGAGCGCGGGCAGCCCCCCGGCCCTGCCCAACGCCCCCCTTCCCCCCCGCAGACGACCTCCTGAAGAAGCCGGAGGTGCAAGGCGTCAAGTTCCTCTTCCTGGTGGGGGGCTTCGCGGAGTCGGCCATGCTGCAGCACGCCGTGCAGGCGGCCTTCGGCCCCGCCTGCCGCGTCATCATCCCGCAGGACGTGGGGCTGACCATCCTCAAAGGGGCCGTGCTCTTCGGCCTGGACCCCGCCATCGTCCGCGTGCGCCGCTCCCCCCTCACCTACGGCGTGGGGGTGCTCAACAAGTTCGTGGAGGGGAAGCACCCGCCCGAGAAGCTGCTGGTGAAGGAGGGCAAGGCCTGGTGCACCGACATCTTCGAGAAATTCGTCTCCGTCGACCAGTCCGTGGCGCTGGGGGAGGTGGTCCAGCGCAGCTACTGCCCGGCGCGGCCGGGCCAGCGCAAGACCATCATCAACATCTACTGCTGCGCCAGCGACGACGTCGTCTACATCACCGACCCCGGCGTGCGCAAGTGCGGCACCGTCAGCCTGGAGCTGGAGGCGCCGGGCGAGGCGCGCGGCCGCCGCGAGATCCGCGCCAGCATGCAGTTCGGGGACACGGAGATCAAGGTCACCGCCATGGACCTCCGCACCGCCAAGACGGTGCGCGCCACCATCGACTTCCTCTCCAACTGAGCCCCCCGCCCCGCCCCGGGCTGCGTGGGGACCCCCGCGCCCCCCGCCAGCACCCGCTCTGGGCTGCGGCCCCACGGGACCCCCGCGGGCAGAGGGGACAAGCGGCCCCCGCTCCTCCCGGGACACCCCAAAGCTGCTCCCTGCATCCCGGCACCCGCGCCCCCCACAGAAATGGGGCAGGGTCCCACTGTAGGAAAGGGGGAACGAACCCCCCCGGCACGGCCCAGTGGGGCAGGGGCATTGCTGCCCAGCCAAGCTGGGCCCAGGCTGCCCCCCAAGTTGGGGTAAGGCCCGTGGCACCCAAAAATACCCCCCCACACACCTTTTAGGGGCTCCTATCCACTCCCAGCCCCCTTTTACCGGGAGGTGGGGGCAGTTTGCACCCCCGTCCTGCCCCCGCCCCCCTCCTCGAGGGGTTTTACCCGGGCCGCGTTCCGGGGGGCTAACGGGGCTCCAGCCCCCTCTCGGGGGGGCTTCGTTATTTACCCCCGTGGATTTTGTACCCCCCCAGGCACACCCCCGCGGATCTGTATATTTATATATATATATAGGCACAGAGAGCCTCCCGGCGCCGTCCCGGCCCCGCCGCCCCTCCCCGCCCTCGCACCGCCGGCCCCACCGGGGAAAAAAGGAAAAAAAAAAAAAAAAGGGAAAATAGAGGGAGACAAGGCAATGCTGCGACAGGAGGGGACGGGGATGGGCATGGGGACGCCGGCAGCGGTGACGCCCCGGGCTTCCAGCGTCCCTCCCGCTGCCGGACACGGCCCAGCTCAGCTCCAAACCCCAGGAGGGAAAATCCCACCCCGGCGCGGGGGGAAAGGGAGAGGAGAGCAGCGGGAGCCGCCGGCAGCGCGCGGGACCCCCGCCCAGAGGCGCAGGAGGGGTCTCCCCAGTGCCGGGGCTTTGGGGACCCCCGTCCCAGAGCGGGGAGGGGGAGGCAGCAGCAGCTGGCCCCAGCTCCACGGCCGCAGAGCCGGGGAGTTTGGGGCGGTTTCTTCCTTTTTATCCTCTTCTTTTTTAAAGGTGCTGGGTCCCGGGGGCCCGCGGGGGGGCTAGTCGAAGCCGTGCCAGTCGCTCTGCTCCGAGTCGTACTCCAGCTCGGCGCCGACGCAGCGCACCCCGTCCAGGAGCATCGGCGTGCCGTGGTGCCGGTCTGCGGGACGGGACGGGACGCTGGGGCTCGTCCCCCTTCCACAGCCATTTCGGGGAGGCTGGAGGGGGGGGAGCCCGGTGGGCTTGGCCAGGGCCCCTGGGGTGGGGAGTTTTGGGGTGCAAGGTGTCCGGTTTAGACAGTTCCACAGAAATGTCCACCATGCAGCGGCTGAACTGGGAGAACTGGAGGGAAACGGGGCTGGGGAAGGAGGGAGCAGGGTCCGGGGGGTGCAGGGACCCCCAGCTCCCCAGACACGGGACACCGGTTACAGAGCTCTCCCCGTCACCGGCCGCTCCCAAAGCCGCGCGCGAGGCCCCCGCGCCCCCTTACCCATGACGCGGGCCTGGACCACCGCCCTGAGGCACGCGCCCTCGCCGGCCTCGCCGGCCAGGACCACCTCCTCCTTCAGGACGCCCTCCCTGTGCGCCGTGTACTCGCACCGCACGCTGTACCCTGGGGACAGGGAGAGCTGCCAGCCGCGCCGCGGGGCGCCGCACCCCTCGCGTGCCCCCGCGCGGGGTCCCCGGGGGCTCCTTCCCCCGACGCCGCGGCAGCCCTGGCCCCGGGCCCGCGCCGGCCCGAGGTGGGAAGCTTCCAGCAAACACAGCCTAAGTGCGTCGCTGGGCCGGGACCAGCGGCGGCGCGGGAAAAACCGCAGCCCCTCCCGGCCCCTCGCTGCGGGGAGCGACGCCCCAGGGAGCCGGAGGGGACGGGTCCCTCGGCGGGACCACCCGAGGCGCCCCAAAGCGTTTCGTGGGCCGCCGCGGCACCAGAGCGGGTCCCGTGTCGCCGGGACGGCCGCCAGCGCCGGAGCCACCGTACGCGCTCCGGGTCCCTTCTCCGGGCAAACCCATCCCAGAGCAGAGCCGGGACGGAGCACGGGCCTGGCGCCTCCTGGAGCCAAACCCCGTCCCCGTCCCCAAAGGCAGCGGCCAAAAGAGCCACGGCCCCCCCAATTCCAGGCAATAAATTACGGAGACGGGGTCTGCAGGGGACGGAGCGACGGCCGCGGGGCTGGGTGCCGGCTGCGACCGAACCCGCCCTGAGGGACGGAGCGGGAGCGAGGGCTGGGGGAGCCAGGAGGGGGATGGGGAGGGAGGGGGGGCAGAGGAGCAGGACCCCCAGCCCTGCGGCCAACAGCTGCCACACAGCCAGACCCCAGCACGGGCACGGAGCAGAGCAAACCCCCGGCAGCACGGGGGGCTCCGGGGTCCCCACGCGAGGGGAATCATCCCCCGCACCCGGCAAGGGCACCTCCCCGGGCGCACCCGGGGCCAGGGGGCTGCCAGCCGCCTCGCGCTCCCCATGGGACCCCCAGCGTGAGGCAGACCCCTTCCCTGCCACCCCCACGGGCACTTAGGGGTCCGGCGGCGTGGAAACAGGGGCAGGGGGGACAAGGGGACAAAGCGGGGGCCAAGGCGGGGGCCTTACCTTCGGGCAGGGAGGTGACGCCGGTGACGCGGAGGTTGGGGTTGGGGAGGGGAACGGCGCAGACGTCCTTCCCCAGCCGCTGCACGGGGGGCAGGAGGAAGGTGATCTCGTACTTGTGGAGGATCTTCAGGAACCCCACCTGCCGGGGAGGGGGACACGGCGGGGGTCACCCCACGCCGCGGGTGGTCCCGTGCGGCCAGCGTCCCGCCCCGGGGACGGGGACCCAGCAGCATCAGGCACCCGAGAGCCCACGGGGAGGTGGGGGCAGCAGCCGTGGGCGGCTGTTTCCTAAATGATTGGGAAAACGTAGCAAACACGTCTGTTTGGGCCACGTGAGCAGCAAAAATAACGGGTTTTGGGCAAAGCCCCGAGAGCCAGCTCTGGCGCTGCGGGAGCAGAGCCCAGCTTTCCCCGCGCAAGCCGAACGCGTGCGGCTGCCGTCTTTGGCCCCTAAAAGCCAAGACATCTCCCAGAGCGCACCCCCCCCCACCGCGTTTATCCACGGCCACGACGAAAACCAGAGCCCTCCCGCAGCCGGCCGCCTCCGGAGCACAGCCTGCCTCCAGAAAAGGTCATTTTGGGAAGGGAGCGGCGAGCAAACCCTGGCTGCGGCACGGCCCAGAGCCCAGCCAGGCCCCGGCCCGGCCGAGAGCGACCGTCGCCTGCGGGGCCACGGGGCGCCCAGCGCTCGCCGAACGCCGCCAAGCCCAACCGGCAAGCGTGCCGCCGCAGATTCCCGGCCACGAGCGGCTCCGAGGCCTCGCTCCGGGATTTCAGGGCCGCGGGAAGACATTTGGTGTCTGGCCCGAAAGCCTTTTCTCCACAGGGGTGAGGATGAGGGGTCCCTCCCACCTCTGAGACGCGGGGCGGGGTGCGGGTGCCCCCCAAACCTCTCCGGAGGGAAGGGCTGGTCCCGCTCCGCGCAAGGGCCCCCTTCCCCGCGGAGGCATGTGCGGTGCCGGGGCGCTGGCGGCACGAGCCGGGGAAAAATAATAACAGCCACCCACGGCCGGCGATTGCTAGGCAATGCCGCGCCGTTTTTAGGGCGCTGATCCGTCATCCGCCCGGTAGGAACGCCTGACTCAGCCGGGAGGGAGCTCCGGAGCCGGGGAGGAACCCCGACGCTCTCCTCGGGGTTTAGTTTTGGGGAGAAAGGGGCCAACAGAGCAGCGGCTGGGACGGAGGGGCCGGCTCGGCATCTCCCGCCGCGCCCGGGCCAGCGGGGGAGATCCCGAGGGCCTTCCCGCGGGACACGGACCTTCCTCGCCCTCCCGCGCGCACCTTGACCAGGAAGCTGCCGTCCTTCTCCTGCGTCACCATCACCGCCGAGTCGCGGAGCTTCTCGTCGAAGCGCACGTGGCCGTGGGCCGCCTCGGGGGGCTGGCTGGGGGCGAAGCGCACGCCCCCCCCCTTCGTCTTGCTGCCTGCGCGGGAGGATGGGAGAGAGCCCGGGCGTCACCCCCTCCCGCCCCGGGACGCCCACCCTCCGTCCCCAGCTCCGTGTCCCCCCCAGCTCATTTCCAAAACGCCACGGGCTGGGGAGGGGGCACAGGGACACCGGTGGGCACGCAGAGCTCGCCCTCGGAGCGGGGGCTGCGGGGGTCCCCGTCCGTTTCGCTCCCCCCATTTTCCCAGAGCACAGGAGCGGGATGAGCGGGGACACGGGCTGTGCCGGGGAGGGGACACGAGCGGGACAAGGGGAAGGGCCTCTCCCCCTCCGCACACCCCGAGAACCCCGCCGGCAGCCTGCCGCCTCCTCCCAGAAAAGGCTCTTTGTGCCCGCGGGCTGGAAACGCCGCGGATTTAATAACTCGGCTTTGTTCGGCCGGAACAGCGCGGCAGAAATCCCTTCCCCGCACGCAGGGGGGGAAAAGGAAGGAAAAAAAAAAAAAAAAAAGAATAAAAAAAAGAGAGAGAGAGACTCAGCCACTTGCAGAGCGATGCGGCTGTGGTGGGACAGCGATCGCAAGCCCTGGAATTGGACGTCACCTGCGGAGGCACCACGTGTCCCTCCCAAAACACGGGCAGCCAGGGGAGGCAGGGCCGGGCGCAGGGAAGCGCAGGGGGCCGGAGGCTCCCCAGGGACCCCCAGCCCCTCTCCCCAACACAGCCAAGAACAAGGCGGCCCAGGACAGGCAACCCGCTTGGCCTTCGGCATCGCCGGGCCCTCGTCCCGCCGGCGCGGGCGGCGCCGGGAGGAATCCCCCGGGATGGAGCCGTCCCACGGTCCCGCTCACCGGCAGCGGCGAAGCGGCGGCGGAGGCCAGAGCCGTGACTGGGCGCACAAAGGGAGATGAAATCACACCCGGCAGCGGCACAAAGAGCCTCTCCGGGCTTTGTCTCGGCGCGGCGGCTGCACGGCGCCTCGCACCAGCGGCATTTCGGGGTCCCCTCCCAGCACCCACAGAGCGCCCGGCTCCCTGAGCCCGGCACCGCCAGAGCCTTTCGGGGCCCAGGAGAATCCGGGACCACCCTGGGAGCAGCCAGCACCAACTGGCTCCTGCAGCAGCCTGACCCGGGACAGGGGGTGCCAGGGGCCGCGCCGATCACCGGCGTGCGGAACCACGGCTGAGCGCCGCCGGCAGCGCCCCGCTGCAGCCCCCCCCCGCCGCAGCCCCCCTCAGCGGGTGCTCGCTCGCAACTCGCAGCGGAAAAACAGTTGCAGCATCGTCCCCGGGTTCCCCGCAGCCTCCGGGCACGGAGCGGGCAGAGGGACCCCCGGGAAGGGCAGAGGGACCCCCGGGAAGGGGCAACACATTTGGAGAGCAGTCCGAAATTCGGCGGGAGCGGGATGGCGGGGACTCGCTCACCCTTGCTAGCCGTAGCCATGCGTCCTCGCAGCGGCCGCCGTCCTCGCGCGGAACCTCAGAGGCGCGGGCAGGAGGCCATGGCGCGCCGCCGGAGCTGCGGAGGGAACGGGCAGGGTCAGGCAGAGCCGGGCGCCAGGTCCCAGACCCCCCCAGACCCCTTTCCCCGGGCGTCCCACGGGAAGAGCCGCTCTCTCCGGCCCGGCCCACGCTGCCTCCCCGGGGAATTCGGCAGCGGGAAGCAGGTGCCCGAAACGGCTCCGTCAGCAGCCCGGCCCACGGAGCGCGGGGAAATTCATGGAAAAACCATCACCAGCAGCAGCCCTGGGGGAAAGCAGGTTAAAAACCGCGGAGTCGAAAGGGCAGGGAGCTCCTCCGGGGGCCGGGGGGCGGCAGACCCCCGCGCCCCACCGCTGCCCAAAGACGAGATGGTCCAGCCTGGAAAAGAGCCGGGAGGGAAAAGGGAAAAGGTCAGGACACGGCTCCGTGATGGGGCTGGGGGCAAAGCGGTGGGGTGCTTGGGTACCAGGGGGGGCACCTGGGGGGGTCAAAACTCCCAGCCCTAGCCACAGCCCCGGGGTGACGGGCACCCCACGCACCCCCCCGACAGCCCCACGCCCTGGGTCCCCCCCAGCAGCCCGGCCCCTTCCCGGCGGAGAGCAGCGGGGAGGGAGGCAGCGGCGCTGACGCACGCCGGGTGGCCCAAATCTGCCTCCGTTATCACCCGCGTGGCCCCGGCCCACGTCACGCGTGGGTGCGGGTATCGTCACGCGTGGGTGCGGGTACCCCTCCCCTCCGTGTTTTCACCCCCAGCCGGCTCAGCCCCGGCGCTGCAAGAGGGGCTGCGGCCCCCGGGCTCAGTGTTCCCCCCTGCGCAACGGGTCCGCAACCGGCCCGGGCCAGCACCGCGCCGCGCCGCGCCGCGCCGCGCCCCAGCCCACCGGGGACCCCAGCGGGGCGGTAGGGCCGGGAGGGGGCAATGCGGGGAGGGGGCAATGCGGGGAGGGGGCAATGCGGGGAGGGGTCCCCGCCGCCCCGAGGAGGGGGCAGCCCGGAGGGGGTCGCTCCCCAGC
Organism: Chlamydotis macqueenii; assembly: GCF_036417535.1. Taxonomy (NCBI): domain Eukaryota; kingdom Metazoa; phylum Chordata; class Aves; order Otidiformes; family Otididae; genus Chlamydotis; species Chlamydotis macqueenii. The sequence continues at coordinate 84,136,208 of NC_141559.1, forward strand.
CCCGCTCCCCAGCCCCGCTCCCCCCTGCCCTTCGCTCGCTCGCTCGCTCGCTCGCTCGCTCGCTCGCTCACTCACTCACCCCGGCCGCCGCGTCCGGACACCGCCGCTCTGCCCGCTCCCCGCTTCCCACTACCGGGACACGCCCCCCTCCCTCCCATTGGCCCCGGCACACCCTGCGCCCGTTCCCATTGGTCCCTCCCCTCGGCGATCACGCCTCCCCGCCACGCCCATTAGGGGCGGCCCCGGCGGCGCCGCTTCCCGCGGAGGGGGGGGCGTCTCCAAGGGGCGGGACTGTTGCTGGGGGCGTGGCTGAGGCCTGCGGCAGCCAATCGGGAGCGGGAGCGCACGGCTGCGGCGCAGAGGGGCACGGGGTCGGTCCCCCCGCCCGCCCCATCCCCGGGCGATGCGGTTGCCATGGCAACTTGCCGTTTCCTGGCAATTTTTGCCGCCCCGACCCCCAGCTCCGGGCGCGGCCGCGGCTCGGGTGGGGCTGGGGCCTCCGGCCGCGGGCGGGGGGGAAGCGGAGGGGAGTCCCCCGGGAACAACCGCGTGTCCGGCTCGTTCCGCAAACAAACCCGCGGGCACGCGGGGCTCGGGCACGGCTGCGAGCGGGGCCGCGGCGCGGAACGGGCTGGACTCCGCTCTGCGGCACAGCCACACCGGCTCAGCGCCGCCACCCCTCCCCCAGCACCTCCCCGGTTCCCCCGGCGCCGCGGCGGAGGCTGCAGGGTGGCCGGGCACCGAGCCGGGGAGCAGGTACGGCAGCTGGCGGGGCTGGCTCATCCCATCCCGTCCCACTCCAGCCCAACCCATCCCATCCTACTCCATCCCATCCCACCTATCCCATCCCCATCCCATCCCCATCCCATCCCATCCCATCCCCATCCCATCCCAATCCCACCCCATCCCATCCCATCCCCACCCCATCTCCATCCCATCCCATCTCATCCCATCCCCATCCCATCCTACTCCATCCCATCCCATCCCCATCCCCATCCCATCCCATCCCATCCCACTCCATCCCATCCCATCCCACTCCATCCCATCCCATCCCATCCCATCCCCATCTACATCCCCATCCCATCCCACCCCATCCCATCTCCTGGAGACAACCCCAAGGCTGCAGCCAGCACCCGTCACGCCTGGCCCAGCCAAGCTCCCAGGCTCTGGCTGTCCCCATCCAGGCGGGACAGAGCACAGGAAAGGGGCCGTGTCCCACCGAGGGGCCGGCGAGGCACCGGCAGGGACGGAGCAACCCGGCTGCCAGGGGCGTCGAGGGTGGGAAAGGCTGCTGGGACGCGTCCCTGCTGGGAAAACGCCGCCAGTTCCCTTCCGAAGAGCACGTCGCGTGCCTGGGAACGATGTAGGGGGAGGCAGCGGCTCCCCCCGCGCAGGCAAGAGCCGTTCCCGGCGGGAGCGGGGTCAGGGCTTGCACAGCCCCAGGGGCAGGCAGTGCCGGCGGCGACAGGGGACACGGCAAAGCCGACCCCCCCCCGGCTCGTCCTGCAGCCCCCCCGGCAGCCCGGCCTTCACCCTCCAGATGTCGGAACGCTTAAACCGCCGGGGCTTGGCTCCCAGGGAGCTGCCGGAGCCCCAGCCGCGTCCTCGCCCCCGGCACGCGTGACACGGCGCACGGCTCAGCCCTCCGCCGGGACGCACCGCGCGCTCACGCGTTGGATCAAAACACGCGGTTTTACCCTAAAAGGGCCACAGGTGACCCTGGCCCGGAGGCATGTCCCCACGGCTGGGGACGTCCCCGAGGGAACCCCAGCACCGGAGGAGCGGGGGGCAGCAGCGGGTGGGCTGCCCACGCGGCCCAGCCCCCCGCCAGGGTCTGCGTGCTGCGGCAGGGATTTTCTCCGAGATTACACGATAACAGCCAGCTTTGGCTAAGGGATTAAATCCCAGGCTCCGCTCGGCGCACGTCTCCCCCGGCAGCCGAGCGGCACCCCCGCGCTGCCGACCGCCCTCCGACGCCGCGAGATAAATACTGGGGGCAGGCGAGACCCCTGCAGCGACTCGGCCTTGCTCTCCAAACGACAATCCGGCTTTTTAATCTCTGACATGCCAGGCAGAGGGAAGAGGGATGCCGCTGCCGCGCTGCCCGCCGGCGGGCACAGGGTGGGGTTCCCAGAGGGGAGCACGGAGTCTTTGCTTCTGCGCCCGTGTTTTCCGCCTTTGTTTTTTGTCCCTGAGAGTCCAGCCTGGGAACTGGGGTGACTGGGAGGAACTGGGACGGCTCTTCCAGCTCCGCGGGAGCTCCCACGCGTGGGAGAGGCGGGGCAGGCGGCGGGGGGCGAGGGTCTGCTCACCGCTGCTGGCGCTGGGCTTCCCGCAGGCGCTGGCTGAGGTCGTCGATCCGCACGTTCTTGAGGCGCAGCAGCTGCTCCAGCCTGCCCACCTTCAGCTGCAGGATCTGAGCAGAGACCCCCGCGCCCCCTCAGCCGGGTGTCGGGGGGCGGGAGGCACGCCCGTCCGCCCCAGCCACCACCTCAGCCGCGTTTTACTGCGGGGGAAAGCGGCAGGGGAGCCCCGCTGCCAGGTTTGGGGAAGCTGTTTCAAAAATCGCCACCGCCCGGGGTGGAACAACCCCTGCTGCGCCGCCGCCGCGGGACGGCTGGGCACGCGAGGGGGGTCCGTCCGCACCTCGGTGCTGCGGCAGAGACGGCATTTGGGCGGAGGGCGGGCTCACCTGGATGGTCTCCTGCGCCAGGAGCAGGGCCTGCTCCCTCTCTGCCAGCTGCAGGTGGACGGCGGCGTCCCCCGAGGTGGCCTGGGCGCAGCTCCTCATCACCCTGCGCGGGAAAGTGAACGCGGGGACAACAACCGGCCTGTCCCGCAGCGCTGCTCGCGACCCCTGCGAGCTGCACCAGCCCCAGCTCCTCCGCGTTCTGCCCCGCACACCGCCGCCCCCGCGGCACAGGGCCCCCCCGGCCCCCACGGGGACCCGCAGAGCCCCGTCCCTCCCGGAGCCCCCAGGGAGGGCACGTCACCAGCAGACAGACCCGCGGCCCTTACCCCGCAGCCCTGGGGAGCTCCTGGGCACAGGTTCCTCCGGCGCCGCCCTTCGCCTTTGGGCAGCCTGCAAAGTCCAGCAGTCAGCACAAAAACCTCTGCCCCCCGCCCACGGCGGCCCCCCCTTACAGCAGTGCCTCCTCTCCCCCGCAGGGCCGGCCAGGCTCATTATTTGGGTGCCCTGGCACAAGGCAGGGCTGCGTACGCCCCCCGTCCTGGGACCAGGAAGGCCCCGGGTTGGGGTTTGGTGCCGGGGAGCCCGCAGCTCGGCCGGGATGGAACGCTCCTTCCCAACGTGTCACGCACCGGCCCTCGCCGTCTCCAGGTAGCCAACCTCTTCCAGCGCTGCCCGTACGCCCGGCTCCTGCACAGAGAGGAGGGAAACACCCGTCACGCCCGGCCGCGAGCCGTGGGTCGCCCCGTGGGTGAGCCCACAGACGGGGAGGGGCCTGGCCGGGCCCCAGTGTCGGGAGAAGGGGGACAGGGTACCCCAGCTGCTCTCGCGGCGGGGAAGGGAGGTGATGGAGACGCATCCCCTCTCCTCCCCCGTTCACAGCGGCTCCTCCCGGGCTGCCCGGGCCAAGTCATGGCTACGGAACGAGCGGGGCCGCGGCGCTTCCCAGGACGATGCACGGCTGCCATCTGCGGCTGCCAAGCGAGGCCGGCCCTGCCGCCTGCGCTGCTGCCGGTGGGGTGCTCCTGCCCCTGCTCTGCCCCCGCAAGGGGCTCCGAACACCCCCCGTGCTTCCCTGTGGAGCTGCAGACGGGGAGCCAGCAGCAGAATCCTCATCACCATGGAATCCCAGAACGGTTTGGGTGGGAAGGGAGCGTTCAAGGCCACCCAGCCCAACCCCCTGCCAGGAGCAGGGACATCTCCAACCGATCAGGTTGCTCACAGCCCCGTCCAACCTGGCCTTGAACGTTTCCAGGGATGGGGCATCCACCACCTCTCTGGGCACCCTGGGACAGTGTTCTACCACCCTCACGGTGAAGAATTTCTTCCTTAGATCCGATCTAAACCTCCCCTCTTCCAGTTCAAAGCCGTTCCCCCTTGTCCGATCACCACATGCCCGTGTCAAAAGTCCCTCTCCAGTTTTCCCACCAGCCCCCTTTGGGCACTGGGAGCCGCTCTCAGGTCTCCCCGGAGCCTCCTCTGCTCCAGGCTGAACAGCCCCAGCTCTCAGCCTGGCCTCGCAGGACGAGGATGAGGAGACGGCAGTGCTCAGGGGGAGAGCGATGCCCACCAGGACACCTGGAGCCCAGCCCCGCCCTGCTCCGGTCACACAGACCTCTCTGTGGGGCGGCTACTGGCCCCCACCTCCCTGCAGCCCATACGCCATGGTGCCCCCGTCCCCCAGGCCCCGCTGACCTGGCCCGGGCCAGGCACCGCTTTGCTCTCCTTCTGCTTCTCCTCGATCTTCTCCCGCAGCACCAGCAGCACCTGCTCCACCGTGCCCGGCCGGCACTGCACGACCTGCCGGATCACCTCCTCCGGGATGGAGAGGTTCAGCTTGCTCAGCACTTTCCTAAAAGAGGAGCCGGATCAGCACCCAGGAGGGAAGGGCAGGGTGCCCGCAGCACCCGTCGCTGCGTCCCGGCCGGACCCGGGACGCTCTGCGGGGCAGCAGGGAGGGCCGCACGCCCCCCGGTACCTGTTGAGGTGGCCCCAGTTGGCCAGCTTCTGCGGGGTGGAGCTGGCGGGCACGTAGCTGTGCAGCTGCACCATGGCTGGGAAGAAGAACTTCACCAGCTCGGCTGCCAGCACTGCGGGGGGAGAGGAGGAGAGGGGCTGGGGGCACGCCGAGGCCTGCACGGCGCGGCCCCCGCCCGGCCCCCCGCCCGGCCCGGCCGCCCCCCGGGCCCGTCCCGCCGCGCCCCCCGCCGGTCCCTGTCCCACCCCCGTCGCTGAAGTCCCGGGCGATGTTCCTGCGCGGCCGGGAGAGCGGCACGGCGTCCAGCCAGCGGTAGAGGCCCCGCGGGCCGCCCGCCATGCGGCCTGCCGCCTGCCCCGGGGCCGCGCCGCGTCCCGCCGCCATGGCAACGGCCCGCGGGGCATGCCGGGAGCGCGCCGCCGTTGCCTGGCAACGGGGGCGGGGGGGGCTGAGCAATGAGGGGCTGGGGGTTTGGGGGGTCCTGAGCAATGAGGGGCAGGGGGGCTTCGAACAAGAGCAGGGGTGTCTGGGACTCCTGAGTAGTGGGGGCTCTGAGCAAATTGGGGGGTCTGGGGGTCCTGGGAAAGGGGACCTGGGGGTCTCCAAGCAGTGGGTGGGGTCTGGGGTCCTGAGCAGTGAGGGTCTGGGGGGCATCGAACAAGGGCGTGGGGGTCTGGGGGTCCTGAGCAATGGGGGAGTGGGGGTCTGGAGGGCTCTGAGAAATGGGGGGGAGGTCTGCGGGTCCTGGGAAAGTCGGATTTGGGGGGCTCAGAGCAAGGTGGGGGTCTAGGGGTCCTGAGCAGTGGGGCACTGGTGCTCTGGGGGGCTCTGAACAAGTTGGGGGGGATTTGGGGGTCCTGGGAATGGGGACCTAGGGATCTCCAAGCAATGGGGTGGGGTCTGGGGTCCTGAGCAATGGGATCTGGGGGTCTAGAGGGGCTCTGAGCAATGAGGGGGGGAGTCCAGGGGTCCTGAGAAAGAGGGATTTGGGGGACTCAGGGCAAGGGGGGGGTCTGGGAGTCCTGAGGAGTGGGGGTCTAGGGGGTTCTGAACAAGGTGGGGGCATCTGGGGGTCCCGGGGAAGAGGGACTGGGGGGCCCAGAGCGAGGGGGGGGGGTCTGTGGATGCTGAGAAATGGGGGTCTGGGGGTCCTGGGCAAGGGGGACCTGGGGGGCTCAGAGCAAGGGTGGGGTGCTGAGACCACAGCAATGGGGTCTCTGGGCAAGGGGGGAGGTTGGGGGGGGCAGGACCAGGTCAAGGTGGTCCCAAGCACTGGGGGAGGCCTGGGGGGCCCTATGGAGGACCCCACGCAGGGGGGGTCCCCGCTCTGGGAAGGGGCAGGGAGGGCCCCGAGGTGGTCGCGTGGTGGCAGACCCCAGCCCCTTCCTGGGACAGACCCCATGGCCGGGGGGGCCCCCAGCTGGGGTGGCGGCCGATAAGCGGCCGGCGGCTGGGTCCCCGGCGAGGCGGGACGGGGACGGCGTGGGGACCGCCGGTGGGGCACCCGCTCGGTCCCCGCTGCTCCCGGACCCGGGACCCCCGGCGGGGCGCGTGCCTCGGTTTCCCCGCTCGCCCTCCGGCCGCAGCCGCTGCCAAGCGCAGGGCAGGGGGGTTTCGCTCCCGGCCCGCGCCCCGCCGCAGCCGAAACCGGGTTTATTTTTGGCCAAAGCGGAAGCGAATTTGGGGTGTTGACCCAGAACCCCCCGCACCGCGGCGGGGCAGGGGTCACCGCCGCAGCCGCCCTCCCCGGGTCCCGGCCGCAGCGCGGAAAGCAAAACAGGAAAACGGGGTGGGGGGGACGGCTCTTCGCCCCCACCCCGCCGCAGCTTCCGCCCCGCCGCCGCCGAGGGTGTTTGGGGTGGGGGGGTGTTTGCTCCGGGACCCTCGGGCCGCGGCTCCCCAAACCGCGGCCTCGCCCCGAGCCTTCACCGGGGTGCTGCGTCCCGTGCCACCGGCAGCCCCTCGCTGCCAGCCCACCCGCGTCCGAAATCCTTAAAATCTCCCAAACGCAATATTTTTGGCCAGGGAGCCCCGCGGCCTGGGAGGGGGTGACACCCGCGCCCCCCACCCGGAGCTGCCACCTTTCCGAGCCACGGCCAGCGGGTGACACCAGCGCCCACGGGGTGCCACGGGGTGCCACGGGGTGCCACGCAGGACCCCGGGGTGCTCCGCGCCCCCCAAAAAGCCCCCTCCCCAGACAACCAGCCCTGGCTATAAAGAATTTGGAAATTTGAGCTGGGTGGGTGCGCTCCGCCTTTTGGGCAGAAAACGGGGGGTTGTGGCCGGGTGGAGGCCCTCGAGGACGGTGTCAGCGTCTGGGGCAAATCCCTGCCCGGGACAGGGCCGAGGGGAGGCTGTGGGGGGGGGTCCTGAAGGGGGGGCCTGGTCCCCGAGGGTCCCACACTGGGGTGGCGCGGGCTGGGTGAGGGGCTCAGGGAGGCGGCGTGGGGTGGGACGCCGTGGGGCGCCGCCCCGCCCCCCCCCGCCCCGTCCTCGTTAATTAGAGCAATTTAGCAACTTAGCAATTTAGCAATCTTTCTGGCAAGCGGTCGTTAAAACGAGCCAGCCCCTGAAGCCCCCTGACCCACGCCGTGACCCCCACCCTGGCTCCAGCCCCAAGCCCCCCCCGCGCCGGCGCACAGCGAGGTGGGGGCTCGGGGGGTCCCACCCCGGAGAGGGGTGGATGGGGGTTGAGCGGGTCCCGCTGCGGGCGAGGGGCTCTGCAGCCCCCCCACCATGTGCAGCCCCGCTCCCCAAAAGCCCCTGTTTGGGGAGGGGGGGACAGAGCACGTGGGCCTGGGGAGCCGGGGGGGCCCAACACCCCCCAGCCGGGCCAGCGGCCCCCCCGCCTGCCCCTGCCCCGGCTGGGAGGGGGTCTCCCCCTCCTCTTTATTTTCCCCTCTGAAGGGGAAGAATGGGGCAGGGGACAATGGAGGGCAGCCGGGCCACCCAGGCCGTGGCCGCCCCCCGCCCGCAGCCCCCCCGCCCGCAGCCCCCCCACGCGCTCCGGCCCCGCTGGCCCTCAGGAAGCCCCCGCCCGGGCTGCAGACCCCCGCCCCGGGTGGACAGACAGATGGAGCACCCCCAGCCCCCCCCCTTAGCTGCACCCACCCGTCCCTTTACCCCACTTCTGGTCGCGCCCCCCCTGTATCCCCCAGCCACGCACCCCCTCCCAATTTATCCCCCTGCTCATGTCCCATCGTGCCCCCGCCCACGTGGGATCATGCCCCCCTACGTCCCCTAGCCACGTGTCCCCCCCTCGGCTATGTCCCCCCTGTCCCCCGCCCCTGCTTTGGGCTATGTCTCCCCCCATGTCCCCCCCCATCCCTTGTGCCCCCACTTTGGGCCATGTCCCCCCCCATCTCCCCCCGGCCGTGGCCCCCCCCGTCCCCTGTCCCTTGCCCCCCACTTTGGGCCGTGTTCCCCCTCATGTCCCCCTCTGGCCATGCCTCCCCCCCCCGTCCCTTGTCCCCTTTTCGGGCCATGCCCCCCCACTCACGTCCCTCCCCCCAGTATGTCCCCACTATCCCCTGCCCCCCCTTTGGACCATGCCCCCCCCCGGGCTCTGCCTCGCCCTGGGCCCCGCTTTGGCACCCCCGTGCCCCCCCCTCCCCAATCCCATGCCCCCCCCCGTTTTGGGCTGTGCCCCCCCCACGTCCCATGCCCCCCCTTTTGGGCCGTGCCCCGCCCCAATCCCATGCCCCCCGCCCCGTTTTGGGCAGTGCTCTCCCCCATGTCCCATGCCCCCCCCCGTTTTGGGCAGTGCCCCCCCCATGTCCCATGCCCCCCCCCGTTTTGGGCAGTGCCCCCCCCGCCATGTCCCATGCCCCCCCCCGTTTTGGGCAGTGCCCCCCCCATGTCCCATGCCCCCCCCCTTTTGGGCAGTGTCCCCCCCATGTCCCATGCCCCTCCCCGTTTTGGGCAGTGCCCCCCCCCATGTCCCATGCCCCCCCCGTTTCGGGCCGTGCCCCCCATGCCCCGCCCCCCCCGCGCGCGGCGCGGCCCCGCCCCCGCCGCCTCCCCATTGGCCGCCGCCGCGCCGCTCCCCCCCTGTTATTTTTCGAATATAAATAGGGGGGGGGCGGGCGGCGCGCGCCCGAACCGGCCCCGCCGAACCGGCCGCACCGGACGGGGCTCGCGAGGGCGGCGGGAGGCGGGAGCCGCTGTCCTGAGCGCAGGCCGTCCTGAGCGGCCCCGCGTGTCCCGTCCCGCGTGTCCCGTCCCGCATGGCGGCGCGGGCCGGCAGCGGCCCCCGCGGGCTCCCCGGGCTGGGCCTGTCCCCGGTCACCACGCTGGCGCGGGACATGGGCAACCTGGCGGGGCTGGGCAGGTGAGCGGGGCCGGGCGGGGCGGCGGCTGCCCCACGCGGGACTGCTGCGGGACACGGGGAGGTGGTGGGGGGGGAACCTGCCCCACGCGGGACTGCTGCGGGACACGGGGAGGTGGTGGGGGGGGAACCTGCCCCACGCGGGACTGCTGCGGGACACGGGGAGGTGGTGGTGGGGGAACCTGCCCCACGCGGGACTGCTGCGGGACACGGGGAGGTGGTGGGGGGGGGAACCTGCCCCACGCGGGACTGCTGCGGGACACGGGGAGGTGGTGGGGGGGGGAACCTGCCCCACGCGGGACTGCTGCGGGACACGGGAGGTGGGGGGGGGGGGGGAACCTGCCCCACGCGGGACTGCTGCGGGACACGGGGAGGTGGTGGGGGGGGAACCTGCCCCACGCGGGACTGCTGCTGGACGGGACCAGGGCCTGCCCCACGCGGGACACGGGGTGGGGGGAAAGATGCCCCACGCGGGACTGCTGCAGGGGAGGGGGTGGCTGCCCCACGCGGGACTGCTGCGGGACACGAGGGAGGGGGGCCTGCCCCACGCGGGACTGCTGCAGGGGAGGGGAGCTGCCCCACGCGGGACGTGGCGGGGAGGGGCTGCGCCACGCGGGAGGGCTGCCCCGCGCGACACACGGGATCTCGGGCTGCCCCACGCGTGACTCCTGCGGGCCCCGAGGAGGGGGTCGGGTGGCTGTGCTGAGCCCGGGGGTGGCACCCCGCTATGGGGGGGCGTCAAGGCGTTTTGGGCCCCCTCTTTTGGCCCCTGCAGCTGCCCCCCCCACCCCACCCCAGGGCGGGGGCGAGGGGCACCCCAGGGGTCCCCACGAGCTGACCCCCCCTCTCCCCCCCCGGCCTGCAGCTACTGGGAGACCCCGAAGCGGCAGGTCGGGGGGCTCGGCCCGCAGAGCTCCGGCCCCTCCGGAGGGTCGGGGGGCGCGTGCTCCCCCCGGGGCTCCGGCTCCTCCGAATCCTCGGATGCGGGTGAGTGCTGGGTGCCCCCCGCACCCCGGGGGCTTCTCGGGGGGCTGGGGCGATGTGGGTGCAGGTCCCAGCTTGGGGCCCGACCCCCCCCACCCCCGCTACCCCTGCCCCTCTTTCCCCGCAGGAGTGGGGCTGGACTCCCCCACGCAGGAGGACCCCGTGGCGCTGGACGATGTGTGAGTGCCCCCCCACCCCGGGGGTCCCAGCTGCGCCCCCTCCCCAAAATCCAAAATAAATCCCCCCGGCGCCCTGCCCCCCCTCCGCTCGCGGGACCCCCGCGCGGTTGGCAGATGTGTGCGGTGAATGGGTGGCGGCGGGGGGGCGCAGATGGCGGCGCGTGGGGCTGGGGGCGCGGGCGGGACCCCCGTGTCCCGGGGGGCCCATCTGGCGGCCCATTTACATACAGGTGCAGAGCGGGGCGCCGCCGCCGCCGCCTTTGTCCCGGCGGGCGCGGGGTCAGCGGGGCGCCCGGACCACCCCGGCGAGCTGCCCCCCCTCCCCGCCCAGGCTGGGGTCTCCAGCCTGAAACTGGTCCAGATGGGGCTTTAACGCTTTGGGGCGGGGGGGCGCACGCTCGACCCCCCCCCCCGATCGCGGCTCTCTTCTCCCCGCAGCTTCGAGAAAGGGATCCTGAAATCCGGGAGGCTTCTCCAGGAGTAAGCGCGGGGGCCCTGCTCCGGGGTCTTTTGGGATGGCGGGGGGGTCTCACCCCACTGCAGGGACCCTGGGGGTGGGGGGGCCACGCCAGCCTGCGGGACACCTCTCATTCAATCCCTTTTTTATTCTTTTTATTATTTTTTTTTTTATTATTTCTTGCAGCAACAAGTTCCTTATCCGGAGGGTCCACTCGGTGCCGGTAAGTGGCGGGGGCTCGGCGGGGCGGAGCCGGGGCGCTGGTAGGAAGAGGATGGAGTGGGGCAGGGCAGGGGGTGCGGACCCCCCCTCACCCCTCCCACCCCCCCCCCGCCCCGCAGCCGCAGCTCCTGGGGGCCAGCCCGGTCCTGAGGAACATCTCCCACTCCCACGAGTTCAACGGGCAGCGGGACCCCGACGCCAAGGTGAGGGGGGTGGCTTTGGGGAGTGGGGGGGGAGTTTGGGGCAGGGGGATGCTGATGCTGTGCCCCCCACCCTGCCGCAGGAGGGGTTCGTCTTCAAGAAGCCGCAGAGGCCGGGCGAACGCGGGAGGCGTCCCGCCGGCGGTGGGGCTGCGGGGAGGGACCCCTTCGTCCGGAGGCTCCGCTCCGCGCCCAATCTGGTGAGAGGGGCTGGGGGGGGCACCGAGGGGGTGGGTGGTCCACCGTGGGGGGCTGCTGAGCTGCGACCCCGCTGCTCTGACCTCTGCGCTTGCTCTGGAGACCCCGGGATGGGGGGGATTGGGGGGGAGGGGGCTTGGCGTGGGGGGGTTGGCCCCGCTCCTGAGCCGTGGGCCGTGTTGTTCCCCCCCCACCCCAGTTCGAGACCCCCGAGAAGGAAAACATCTCCGAGAGCGAGAGCCCCGTCGTGCTGCGCCGCTGCTCCCTGACCTCCTCCGTGTCCGAGGAGGAGGAGGATGACGGCTTCATGGAGATCCTGGATGAGGAGGAGTTGAAGGTGAGGGGGCGGCTCCTCTGCCTGCGGGGTCGGACGGACCCCCGGAGGGGTGGGAAACGGCCCCTTCACGCTCTCCTCTGCCCCCCCAGAGCGACGCCGCCGTGCCGCACGGCATGGAGAGCCTGCTGACCGCGCCGCTGGTGAGGACGGAGGAGGCAGAGCCGGTGCGTGGGGGGCAGATGGAGCCCCCAGCTCCCTCCCCGGGGTCTCCAAATTGGGTCTGGGGGACAAGGCTCCCCGGCGAAGGGGGGGCTCGGGGCTTGTCCCGCGGCCACCGAAGCGGGACCCTTGTCCCCTCGCTGTGAGGGATGTTGGGGGGGATGTGAGACCCCCATGCACCAACACGGGGTGTCCCCCCCGCCCCCCCCGTTTCCCCGCGCAGCGTCCCGCCAAGCGCAGCAAGTGCCGGCGGCTCTTCCGCTCGCCCTCCATGCCCAGCAGCGTCATCCGGCCCATCCTGAAGCGGATAGAGCCCCCCCCGGACAGGGACACCCCCGTCAAAACCAAGCGGCGCAGGAGCGTGGCCGGCACCCCCGGCGAGGAGTCGGCGGCGGAGCAGCCGGTGGGTGACGGGGGGAGGTTTTGGGGGGGGTCCGAAGCGGGAGCAGGGCTGTCCCGGCCGCGCTGACGCCGAGGGGGGGTCCTCACGCCTCCGCAGAAGGCGCGGCTGCTGCGCTCCAAGTCCTTCTGCCAGGAGGAGATCGAGGCCCTGCTGTCCGGCGACCACCGCGAGCTCATCGGGGACTTCTCCAAGGTACGGCCCCCCCGCGCCTGGGGGTGCTGCCCCCCCGCCCCTCCACAGCCCGGGGGGCTGTCGGCGGGGTGTGCGAGACCCCGAACCCAGCCGGTGGCCCTGTGGGGGACAAGGGGACTTGGGGCTGTGACTTTCCACCCTGCGACCCCCCCGCCGTAGCACGCGAAGAGCGTGGCCGCGCTCGTTTGGGGGGGCGCGGGTGCCAACCCCCTCCCCGCGCCGGATGCCGACGCAGCCCCCCCCCTTTTGCAGGCGTACCTCCTGCAGACGGTGGAGGGGAAGCACCAGGACCTGAAGTACATCTCCCCCGAAATGGTGAGCGAGGGGCAGCCTGGCCCCCAACCCCCCCGCCCCATCCCCGTGCCCCCCACGCCTCGCTGACGCGCTCCCCCCCGCAGATGGCGGCGGTGCTGACGGGGCAGTTCAGCGGCCTCATCGAGAGCTGCGTCATCGTGGACTGCCGCTACCCCTACGAGTACGAGGGAGGCCACATCAAGGTCAGAACGGGGGCTGGGGGCAGCCCACCGACCCCAAAAAGGGGCACGAGCCCCCCCGGAGGTGCTGAGCCTCCCCAAGAGGGGTTGAGCAGCCCCAAAAAGGTGCTGAGACCCCCTGGAGGAGTTCAGCAGCCCCGAAAAGGTGCTGAGACCCCCTAAGAGTTCCTGAGCCCCCCCCAGGAGGGGTTGAGCACCCCCAAAAAGGTGCTGAGCCCCCCTCCAAGAGGTGCTGAGACCCCTAGGGGAGCTGAACTCCCCCAAAAAAGGTGCTGAGTCCCCCTTAGAGGGCTTGAGCAGCCCCCTCTAAACGTGCTGATTCCCCTGGAGGTGCTGAGACCCCTCCCCGAAAGGCGTTGACCCCCCCTGGAGGGGTTTAATAGCCCCCCCCCCCCCCCCCAAGAGGTGCTGAGCCTCCTCAAGAAGAGTTGAGCACCCCAAAAAGGTGCTGAGACCCCCGGAGGGGTTTAATAGCCCCCCCAAAAATGTGTTGAGCCCCCCCAGAGGGGTTGAGCACCCCAAAAATGTGCTGACCCCCAGCCGGCGGGAGGCAGGGTGACGGTGCCCCCGTAAACGGGTGATGGGGGGAGGCTGGGGGCAGCTGGGGGCAGCGTACCGAGCCCCCCGCCCCCGGGATGAAGGAAGAGGTGGGCAGGGGGGATGAAGGCGCCTCCTCCCCCTCCGCAGGGCGCCGTGAACCTGCCGCTGGAGCGGGACGCGGAGGAGTTCCTGCTGCGGAAGCCCATCGTCCCCTTCGACGCCAGCAAGCGGGTGATCGTCATCTTCCACTGCGAGTTCTCCTCCGAGAGGGGGCCCAGGATGTGAGTGGGGCGGGGGGCGGCTCGCTTTGGGGGTGCGCAGGCTCAGCCGGACCCCCCCCCCCCGCCCCGCGCACGGCCGGACCCCCTCCCGCCTCCCCGTCCCGCAGGTGCCGGTTCGTCAGGGAGAAGGACCGAGCCTGTAACGAGTACCCCCGCCTGCACTACCCCGAGCTCTACGTCCTGAAGGGGGGCTACCGCGAGTTCTTCCCCCAGTACCAGGTGAGACCCCCGCCCCTTACCCCTCTGCGCGAGGGGGGGTCCCAGGGCTGAGGGGTGGGGGAAAACACCCTCTCCCCTCCCCCAAACCCCTAAGCAGGGGCTCTCTGAGCAGCCTTCCCGGGGCTGGGCCCGCCGGGGGGCCGCGGGGGTCCGCGGTGCGGGTGCTGAGGGGGGGTGGGCTCTCCGCAGGCGCACTGCGAGCCCCAGGACTACCGGCCCATGCGCCACCGGGACTTCAAGGAGGACCTGCGCAAATTCCGCCTGAAGAGCCGCACCTGGGCGGGCGAGCGCGGCCGGCGCGAGCTCTGCAGCCGCCTCGGGGACTGCTGAGGGCGCGGGGGGACACGCCGCAGCCCCCCCACCCGCTCACCGGGGCGGCCGGGCGCCATCTCCCAGCCCAGAACCTCCTCACCCCCCACCCCCCCACCCCGCCCCTCCTGGGCCGGGCGCGCTGCCCAGCACTGCAGGGTCTGGGGGGCGTGGTTGGGGTTTTACCCCTTTTTGTTTTACCGTTTTGGGGTAAAAACAGGGCTAGGTTTTACCCTAAATTGGGGGGGGGGCCCTGGGTCTGGTCCATCACTGCCAGGTTCAGCGTTGCTGTGGGGCGGCCCCCCAAACCGGGGCTCCCGCCCCTTCCCCTTGCACCCTGGGCTGTGGAGCGGGGCAGGACCCCCCACCCCACCCCGGGATGGGGTGGGAGCCCCCAAAAGGGGTTAAAATGGGCAGAAATGTGTCAGAAAAGCACTTAAACCCCTTTTTGTGTGGCCCGTGGGTGCTGGCCCTTCTCTGCTTGGTGGGGGGGGGCAGAGGGGGGTGGGCACCCCTTCTCGTAACCACCTGCCCGGGCGGGCTGGGGGTTTGGTGGTGGGTTTGGGAGTTTTGGGGGCTTTTTTGCCCTCAGCCTTATTTAAAGCAGTTTGTTGTCTTCCTCCCGGGCAGCCCTGGTCACGCTGAGGGGGCAGGAGGGGCTTCACCCCCGCGGCGGGGGGAGCGCTGCCGGGGGGCTGCACCCCCTTGGGGGTTCACTTCTATGTTTTGGTTGTTTGTGGTTTTATAACACGCGGTTAATAACTCCTGCGGGAGCAGAACAGCCCCGCGTTGTGCTCTGTGACCCTGCCGCAAAGCAAGGGGGGCTGGGGGCGTGGGTGCCCCCTCCCCCAAATGCCACCCCCTGGGGCAGCGCTGGATTGGGGGGGGGGGGGGCGAGGGGGGGGGTGATGGGCGCAGGACAAATGGTGACGCTGTCCCTGTGCAGGGGGGTGGTGGGGGCCGGCAGAAGGGGGGCTGCACCCCACAGCAGTGCTGCCCGCTCCTGGGGTCGCTGGGGGGGGTCATGGGGTGGGGGGCTGCAGTGACGGCTGGGACCCCCAGGGTCCTGCACAGGGCTGGGGGGGGGGTCCCCCATCCCGCCTCACACGGGCCCTGTCCGTCTGTCGTCCGTCCCCCCCAGGTGGCCCTGTTCTGCCACCCCCCCCCCGCCCAGGGTGGTCCTTTATCCCCCCCGCCATGTTGTCCCCCCACCCAGACCGCACTTCCTCCTTCCTACCCCA